>NC_056044.1:33223647-34636161 GCF_004379255.2 Salvia splendens | reverse complement strand
CTAGGGCGAATTGAGGTTTTGAGGCTCCGGGTTTTTATTCATTTTGCTAGGCCTGGCCTAGCCCAAACCCACTAGGAAAGTGGGCTGGGCTGAGCTTTATTTAGATTTTTTATTTATGTATTTCAAAGAGAGGCTAAAAATATTATATCCAAAAATAAAACATACTTCCTCCTTCCCATAATTTTTAAAAGTGAATTCGACGTGAACAATTAAAAGCGGTAGAAAAAGTCAGAGTGTTACAAGAGGAAAGCCTAAACCTAGAAGACGTACAATGGAAATATGTATGAAGAAGAAACTCACTCCAAGGAAGTCAATTTAGTGATCATGTTCATGGATGATCTATGCTTTTGTGGAAGTATTTTGTGCAGCTATATGATTTTATGAATCTATGCTTTTGTGGAAGGAGTTGTGGAAGTTGAGTTTTGGTTGTTGCTCTTCTATATAAACATGTTTTTTTGGATTAAAAAAAATACTCATAAGCAAATAAATGATTCTAGATGGTATACGATTAAATACTTTTTCACTTGAATAACATAGATTGTTGTTTAAAGGTAAATTGTTTTGCTTATGAGTATTTTTTTTAAAAAAAAATCCAAAGAAAAGAACACTTGTCTTCATCAAGGACATTCTGCTCCAAAAAATCTTTATTGAATTTATATTAGTTATCTTAAATTTTGTTTGAAATTGCCCCATTTAAAATTGAATGTTGTAGAAGTGTAATATGATAAACATTCAACAGCTAGGCAACAATATGGTTTGTTGCTTCCGAAGGACAAATGATAGTAGTACTACATAATATTAAAATGGAAGCAGTTATAATTGTTGACTGAAATGGACATGTGAAATACTAAATGAAAAAACGCATACAAAGAAATTGCTCCGGAATAAGGCTAACAAAACAAGTACTGTACTTACTATATTTCATTGAAGAAGAAATTGCGTCGAAACAAGCAAGGCAGAAGAGGGGTATCAATCTCTCTCTATGATGAGCCTAACCGACCAAACAGGCAAAGCCTTGGCCGGCCTCACAGTAATGTTCGCCATGTTCCAAAACTACTTCCCCTGCGAACGTCGCGTCATAATCATGGAATGCTATGAGAAACTCGTCAATTTCATGTACCCATACATCCAGCTCACCTTCCCAGAGTTCCAAGGCGATGGCTTCCGCCGCAGCGAAGCCTACTCCGCTATCGAGAGGTATCTCAACGCCAACTCCACCAATCAGGCCAAGCGCCTCCAGGCCTACGTCTTCGACGACTGCGATGCTGTAGTCCTCTCTGTCGCCAACAATGAGGAGGTCACCGACGAGTTCAAAGGCATCAAGGTCTGGTGGACTTCCCGCGAGCATAACCCCAATAAGCAGTCCATCTCCTTCTGGCCGAGGTGGGATGAGAAGAAGTACTTCCGCCTCACTTTCTACCGGAAACACCGCCACCTCCTCACCGCCGAATATCTCAAACACGTGATGGAAAAGGGGAAGGCGATCACTGTACAGGAGCGCCGCCGGAAGCTCTGTACTAATAAAGCCGGAAACGGCCCATCCGGTCCAGCCGCGGCGGGATCTGGAGCGAAGTGGTGTTCGAGCATCCAGCAATATTTGCTGCTCTGGCCATGGATCCGATCAGGAAAGAGCAGATAGTTACGGATACGCCGGCAGCGCGCGTGGATACGCCTGTTCCGACGAGAGCGGGTGGAAGCAGTGGCGGCGGGGGCGGCGGAAGAGGCGGCAGCCGCGGTGGTAGCAGCGCAGCAGGAGGAAGGCGGCGGCGGCGCGGGCAGCGGCGTGGGCAGCACCGGCGGTGGCGGCGAGGCAGCTGCGCCAGAAGCCGGCGGTAAACGGACCACGCTTTACACCAAAGCGGAGTCCATTGTTGTGGCGCGGACGTGGGATGCCGTCACATCGAACCCCATAGTGGGAACCGATCAGACCGAGGGGAGCTTTTGGAAGCGCGTCCTGTTGGCATACAACGAGTTCAAACCTCAAGGCGCCAAACCGTGTGACGAGGAACAGCTCCGCAAAAAGTGGTCTAGGATTTTGACGGCCACCAAGCGGTTTGCGGGCATATACAAGAACAACCTGCTCAATGCTGAGAGTGGCCGAAGCAAAGCCGACGTGAAGGCACTGTCTATGAGCCAATTCAACACGGAAAACTGGCCGAAGTTCACAATGTGGAGGAGTATCTTGTTCTCGAGCACTGTCCAAAATTCAAGGCCATCTGTGCGCAAGAGCGGGCAGGAGCTTTTGGGGCGAAGCGTACTAGACACAACATAGCCGGGGACTACAGCAGCGGCAGCGGCTCGCAATCAATCGACCTCAACGACGAGCAAACTGAAGAGCCCTCTGCTACGCACTCTAGGCGCCCACGCCCTCCGGGACAACAAGCCTCTATCTGAAGCGCTAGAGTGGCTGGAAGTTCCTCCCGCCTATCATCGGCCGCGTCTGGATCGCGCATCCCGCAGTCTGCCCGTATACTGCAGCCCATGGCCCCTGGTCCCCACGAGGTCTTGAGGGAGAACCTAGATGTGCAGTTGATGCAACAACTGCATGATAACTGCCTCCGCTACGAGACCGCAACTGACCCGGTCAACAAGGGTATATACTGAAAACTCATAGGTCGGATCCAGCGCCGTCTAGGCTTGTCTGATGAGGATTAGCAGGGGCGGCCGGCGGAAGCGGAGGAGACGGCGGAGGAGAGGAGGAGGAATCCGACTCCGCCACCGAGTAGACGGTGGCGGCGTTTTTATTTGTATTGTTTTTAAATGTTCGTTGTAAAATTTTCCCGGTTCCATAATACAACGAATATTCGGTCTCAATTATCTCGTTTTCTAATTATTTACATTCTGATAATTTTTTTATTATAATTGATTTAAAATAAACAAAAATAAAATTAAATGAAAAGTGGATACAAAATTTTGGGGCTATTGGAAGTGTCCAACTTATAGCTGCGGACAATTTTTTTTGTCGGCGCGGACAAACAAATTGGGGTTGTGGAAAAAAAAGGGGACGGGGCTATTTTGGCTGTCTGCCGTGGATACTCTAAATCAATGTTAGTTTTTGTCAGCATGTTGCACGTAGCAGGAAATTCAGGAAGAAAAAGGTCGAAAATACCTTTATAACATATTTAGGGACTTTTCAATTAAATACGAGTATATAAAAAGTAGAGAAAACTTATAATGTGATTTTACTTACTTAATTGAAGGCTTATTGATGAGGTTATAATTTATTTTTGAAACCCGCATTAGCGTAAGATCGCAATAATTTTGGGATCAATTATTATACTCTCTCTATAAGCGAATCATTTCTTTTGTCACAAGATTTAAGAAATTGATTTTTAAAAAGTTAAAGTGGAGAGCGAAAAGTATGAGAGAGAAAAAAATAGGAGAGTAAAAAGAATAAAGTAAGAAAGATAATTTTTTACTTAAATTGAAAAATAATCACTTATTGGACAACCAAAAATGAAATTGACTCACCTATTGGTGGGATGGAGGGAGGGAGTAGTACTTTTGAATGCATACCTGGCGTGGACTTAATACTACAAGTGACAATCATCTAGTCCCTTTTTTAATACATGCCGGACATGGAGTCAGTTATTTATGCTTTTAATTCAATTTTTAAGTTAAGAAGAGTGGAAATAGATGACTCAACTTTCTATAAAACAAATAACAAAACAAATACAACTATTTAAATTCACCTCTTGACTTTCCAGTCCCATAAAATTGATTGCATGCAACACATCAATTATTAGGTTCAATTTAATAAGTACACGTACGTATATATATATATATATATATATATATACTTTGCAATTTCATGTCTTACGCAATTTCTTAGATGAGACTATATTTTAAAAGATGTTGGTGATGTGTTACGTATGCATAAAACTAATCTGAAAATAACCAACTACTATAAATACGAAGCCAAGTAATTAATTCAACATCCCACATTTATGTATGATTAGAAATAATTTATTTTATAATACTTAAGATGTCATTAATACAGTCTTCTGATAGAAAATGCATATTGCATACATATCAAACTAGGATCAATTAAGCTTACACAGCACACACAGAGATTACAATTTAATCATGTGACCATTTTCTTCCAAAGCTGATCGCTACTCTCTACTCTCATTTCCTTTGCGACCTTCTTCTCTTTCTCTTCTAGTTTAGCAGCCTTGTTCTTCTCTTGTACCTCCTCCAACGCCTTGATTAAGCTCATCAAATTACCATCCACATCTTCCCCATCAGATTTCCGCATCAGTTTATCGGCCACATCGGCCGGCGACATCTCCGTCTCGTTGAGCAGCTGCCTAATCTTAGCAAACAGTTCATGCGAATCAACCTCCAAATAATTCTTGGCCAATATCTTAAATGCCTCAAATCCACAGTAAGACAGCTCTATGTGCTCATCCATTCTACCCCTCCTTATCAGTGCCTTATCCAGCTTCTCCACATGATTCGTCGTAAAAACGATAATCCTCTCGCCCGGACACGCCGACCACAGCCCATCAATGGTGTTCAGTAGCCCCGAAAGAGTCACCTTACTCTGCTTCTTTTTCTTCTTTTTCTTCTTTTTCTCCTCATTCACAGGATTCTTCTCTTCTCCTTCTTCCCCGTCCTCGTCCTCGTCCTCTCTCTTCGCTGTCACATCGATCGAGCAGTCAATGTCCTCAATCACAATGAGCGACTTGCTGGTGGTGTTGATCAGCAGCTTCCGCAGCTCAGTGTTGTTGTCCACCGCCGTCAGCTCGAGGTCGTACACGTCGTATTGTAACAGATTAGCCATAGCAGCGATCATGGTGGATTTTCCAGTACCGGGAGGTCCGTACAGAAGATACCCCCTCTTCCACGCCTTCCCCACATTCTTATAATAATCCTCCGATTTCGAAAAATACATCAAATCCCTAACTATCTGCTCTTTCCTGATCGGATCCATGGCCAGAGTAGCAAATGTTGCTGGATGCTCAAACACCACCTCGCTCCAGATCCCGCCGCCACGGAAACCATTTCCGAGGCCGGATCCGCCGTCACCGGCCTTATTGGTGCAGAGCTTCCGGCGGCGCTCCTGCACTGTGATGGCCTTCCCCTCCTCCATCACGTGTTTGAGATATTCGGAGGTGATGCGGTGGCGGTGTTTCCGGTAGAAAGTGAGGCGGAAGTACTTCTTCTCATCCCACCTCGGCCAGAAGGAGATGGACTGCTTATTGGGGTTATGCTCACGGGAGGTCCACCAGACCTTGATGCCTTTGAACTCGTCGGCGACCTCCTCGTTGTTGGCGACAGAGAGGACTACGGAGTCGCAGTCGTCGAAGACGTATGCGTCGAGGCGTTTGGCCTGCTTGGTGGAGTTGGCGTTGAGGTACCTCTCGATGGTGGAGTAGGCTTTGCTTCGGCGGAAGCCGTCGCCTTGGAACTCGGGGAAAGTGATCTGGATGTATGGATAGACGAAATTGACGAGTTTGTCATAGCAGTCCATGATTATGACGCGAAGCTCGCAGGGAAAGTAGTTTTGGAACATGGCAAACATTACTGTGAGGCCGGCCAAGGCTTTGCCTGTTTGGGCGGTCATTGCGGCCAGGCTCTCGGCCATTCTCTCTGTTTGGGCGCTCAGGCTTATCATATTATATTTTTCGTGTGAGGAAGTAGTGATGATATACGCCAATATTTATAGACCCTCTTTGCGTTGTTTCGATGCAATTTCTTCTTCAATGAGATATAGTAAGTAGAGTAGTTGTTTTAGTTAGCGTTATTCCGGAGCAATTTCTTGGTACGCGTTTTTTCATTTAGTATTTCACATGTCCATTTCGCTTCACTAGTCCACACACGCTATGTCAACTGATTCCATTGTTATATTACTCCTATTCAGTGGCGGACGCAGAAATATTTTCTGGGAGGGGCTGTACAGTAAATTTTTTTAGTTAATACTCATTTCCTCCTACAAGAATATGTACTCTTTCCTTTTTAGCTCGTCTCACAAGAATATACACTTTATAATTTTGGAAACACTTTTCTCTTTAATGAGGTGGGACCGATTCTCCGCTAACAATACTTTAATTATTTTTTCTTTCTGTATCTCTCTTACTTTACTAATTTTGCATTAAAACCCTTACCGAATCCAAATTGCATATTCTTTAGGGACGGATGGAGTATATACTTCTTTCGTCATTTAAAAATAGAGATTTCTGCAGCTACACGAGTTTTATAGTGAAATTGATATAGTATGAAACATAAATTGATAAACTAGTTGAAATAGTATTAGTTGTAGTGGATGGAATCCACGCCATTAATAAATTATAATATATGATAAAAATGTTATCAAAATTTTTAAATGACTAATGAATCAAAAGATAAATATTTGAACTTACCATATTTAACTGTATTTATAATAAGAGTAGTGAAAACATGTACTCTCTGAGTCGTATTCCTCAGATGTCCTAACTAAGTTGAGTCATTTTATTTTTTAACAAAAAATAAAATATTCAATCAGTTTTACTTTATTCCATTATCTACTTTACTCTGTATTTATATTTCCTACTTTATTCTCTATCTCCTACTTTTCAACACAATTTCTTAATCTTCGTATCCAAAAGTTTTGTCTCAACTTAGTTAGGACGGAGGGACTAATATTTTTAAATTACAGTGCAACAATTAAACATATGTAAAACACTAAAACGTACTAATAAATGTAGAACACGCGATATGTTAGGATCGTCGACTGCAACATTAGTTTGATATTGTCCGCTTTGGGTCAAGCCCGCACGGATTTGTTTTTGGGTCACTCCCAAAAGGCCTCAAACTAATTGGGGTTGGACAGGAATTATATACACCTTCCAACTTCCCATACTCATCCGATGTGGGATGGGTTTGTAACCCAACAAACCTCCCCTCAAACCGAGACCACATCGGGAACGCAGTTGACACGAACATGGGTCGTTCCAGCCCTGGCCCCTGGGTCATCCTGGGCCCGACTCTAACCCGAGTCCTTCAGGGCGCGACCCTAACCGGGGCTCATCCAGGCACAACCCATAGCCACCTGGGCTCTGATACCACTTGTTAGGATCGTCGACTGCAATATTAGTTTGATATTGTCCGCTTTGGGTCAAGCCCGCACGGATTTATTTTTGGGTCACTCCCAAAAGGCCTCAAACTAATTGGGGTTGGACATGAATTATATACACCTTCCAACTTCCCATACTCATCCGATGTGGGATGGGTTTGTAACCCAACACGATATGGGTGTAGCCTATAGGTAGGGGACTTGACATTTGCAAATTTTACTATTATTATTAATTTAATTAGCCTTGGTTATCTCATCTTCTTCTCCAAGCGGCAACGACATCCATTTTTTTAAAACTTTCTTCTGCAATTTCAAGTTTCAGCCCCTTCTTCTTATTCAATCTTTTACATTTTATATTTTAGATACAGTAGTTTGGTGAGGGCTAAAGATATTTTTAAAAATATTTTAAACTTTTTTGAAGTACGAAATATAAAAAAATATAATTTGGGGAGGGCTTAAGCCCTTCCTCCCTTGGCTGTGTGTCCGCCACTGCTCCTATTATTTGTCCCTTCCGAAGCAACAAAGGATGCAAACCATATTGCTGCCTACCTTTCGAATGTAGTAGTATACTATCATATTTCACTTCTACAACATTCATTATTAAATGCGCCAATTTCAAACAAAACAATTTTAGATTTTTTGGACCTCAATGTCCTTGATGAATACAAGTGTTCTTTTTAGTATGGACCTATTTAGTGGTTGGTCATTTCTCCTTCTAGTTTATATCTATCCAATTCTCTCACTTATATTTCCTCTAGTTCTCTCTTGAGTCTTGAGTACGTAGATAAAGCGTTGCTCTCTCAACTCTGACAGTGGCTGCAAAACCAACTTTTTTTGGCTACCGAAGAACTATTGTAATATCTTAGAGCATCCACAATGAGATGTGATGGGGTACGTACTAAACAAGCCCAATAGCAGTGACAGCTCGGCCAGCCCAAAGCCCAAGAGTTCAGTTCGGCATTACCAAAGAGTTCGGCCTCAGCTTACAGCTCGGTAAAAGCCAACCAATCAAGCTCTGCTCTCAGGTCGGCATCAAGCTCTACTCTCAGATCGGCAACCAAAGCAGTTCGGTCTCGGTATTCGACCGAACAAGGAGTTAGTGGACCCATACCGGATGTCCAACACACCCACTACCACGTGATGTCAGTTCAGGCCACGATCGTAGGCCATGACCTACGCTTCACCCACGATCTTAGGCCATAACCTACACGACATCCACGACTTAGGGTGGTGATGCAAGCCATGATCTGAGTTCATTATATAAATAGAACTTAGATCTGATAGAAGAAGGTTAAGCTCTCTAGAGATAAAAACACCATATAGCAAATAGCAAGTTTGTATTTGTAAGCTGTAGAAAACAGATCAAGCAATACAATCTTGCCCTCCCTTTTTCCCGTGGACGTAGATTTACTTCAGTAAATCGAACCACGTAAATTCTCTGTGTCGTGATTTATTTTTACGAGCATTTATCATCATCAATAATTCGCGGAATCATCACTGGCGCCGTCTGTGGGAAACGAAGAACAAAATTTGTGATAAAGCGAATTTTTGATCCATTTTTTCCACCCAAAAAATGCATACCAGATCGCAGAATACCCGCATTCCTGCCCGTGAGAACCCGGAGGAAGCCAATCCATCCCATAGGTCTGGAAAACAGCCTAGGGATAAATCCACCACCAGTTCTCATGGCGAAGGAACAGGCCGCTCCAAAATCGTCCCACTGAGTCTTCCCAGCAGCCTGATCTGAATGAGGCTGTCAAGCTGTTCTTGGCTGAGAAGCAGGATGAGTTCTTAGCCTTCCTGCAAAAGAGCCAAGAGCCGAAGACGAAAACGGAGGATTCTCCTTCCTCATCCAGACATGAAAGTCACTACCGCAGTAGTGCCGTGTCTTCCAGGAAGAAGAATCCTCAACCCCGACATATTCCTGATCTTCCTCGGTACCGGAATCACAGGAGAACTCAATCTCCTCCATACCGACGAGATATCGGATTCGCCGTGTACGGAGCACTGAAGACTCCGTTCTCGGACGACATCACCCGAACTCCCCTACCACAGAACTACCGAACTCCGTCGATGACTTACGACGGGCTCGTGGACCCTCACGATTTCTTGGGGCGCTATCAATATAACATGGCGAACCAGGGTCTCAACGAGGTCCACATGTGCAAGCTGTTTCCCGAGCTGCTCATCGGGAACGCGAGAAGGTGGTTCGATAGCCTCCCCCAGGGCAGCATCAGATCTTACCGAGATCTAATGGATGCCTTCCACAGGAGGTTCTTTCAGAAAGCGGAAGCCCGAATCACTTCGGCTCAGCTGCTTTCCATTCGTCAAGGTCGCGACGAAAAAATCAGCGACTTTATGACAAGATTCCACAAGGAATGCCTGCAAGTAGACGATCTCAACGATCTGCTTGTCATCTCGGCATTCCAAAATGGAATCCTGCCCGGAGCTCTCTACAGGAAGCTCGTTGAGTGCGGTCCGCAGACAGCTCAGGAAATGTGGGACATTGCGGACCAGTACTCCCGGGCCGATGAGGCAGACCGTCGCAAACGGTCGTTAGACAGCTCATCGTCCCGAGGAGACAGGAGGAAGCCCGATCATAGCGATCAGGGACATCCTCGCCGAACTCCTTTTGGCGATCAGGGACATCCTCGCCGAACTCCTTTTGAAAGGATTCAAAGGACTCCGGTGCAAGACAGATTGACCGATCCGACCCGTCTCAATCCCGAGAAGCCGCCCGCTCAGTTCGTACCGCTGAACAAGCCGAGAGCGGAAATTTTCGAACTACACTCCGACCTGTTCGAAAAGCCAAAGCGGATGACGAAATCTGCCGCGCGCCCGACCCCAGGATAACTACTGCTCCTACCATCAAGACCACGGTCACGATACCGAGGAGTGCAGAAACTTGGCTGCAGGTATCGATGTTCTTGTGAGGGCAGGGACATTGAAAAAATACCAAAGCAAGCAGTCAAAGAAGAATAAGAAGCAGAGAGGTGCGAACTGCGCTCCTCAGGATCCGAAAAGGCAGCCGGATCCCGAAGACGATGACGAGCCGCAATATGATGGAGTAATCCTGACTATTGACGCTCTCCCTGCCGGGAAGACCAAGTCGTCCTGAAGTCAGAGCGCAGGGGCTCCAATCGAGAGGAGCCAACGCATAAAAGGCTGAAGCAGGACGAAGTGATTACGTTCTCGGATGCTGATCCCGTCCGGCCATCTCTCCTCACCAAGACGCCATTGTCATCCAAGCCGGAGTGGCAAACAAACTGATCCACAGGGTGTTTGTGGATACAGGAGCGTCAGTCAGCATTCTTTTTTAAAGAGTGCTTCGACAAACTAGAAGTGGACCCAGCTCGGCTCAGCCCGGCTCCGCTTCCCCTGAAGAGCTTCGCCCAGGAGGACACCCGCCCTGAAGGTATTATCAGCCTTCCGATCACGGTGGGGAAAGCGCCTACTAGCTCCAGTACGATGATTGAGTTTTTCGTGGTAAAAGCTCGGTCCCCGTACAACGTCATCCTGGGAAGAGACTGGCTCAACACAGTTCGGGCCATTTGCTCCACCTATCACCTCACCATCAAGATCCCCACTAAAAAAGGGATAGCGGTCATCCGAGGTGACCAAAAAAGAGCAAAGGAATGCCTGCAAATTGCGCTTAGAAGTGCCGAGCAGTCAGATCGGCACCACCAAGCATAGCAATCACAGCAGCCGGAGTCAGAGGCGATGACCGAAGTCATACCGGAGCCGAACTCGATGACAGTTCAGCTGTACGAAGACGATCCATCCAGAACGGTTAAGATCGGCTTCGCGGGAACGCCTCTACTTCGGGAAAAAACCATCCAGCTCCTCAAGGAGTACAAAGACGTCTTTGCATGGTCTCCGTTGGACATGACCGGAGTGCCCCCCGAGGTAATCACTCATCGTTTAAATATTGATCCTTCGGTCCGGCCGATAAAACAGAAGCAAAGACTCTTTGCGGCAGAACGAAGTCAAGTCATCCATGACGAAGTCCGTCAATTATTGAAGGCGGATGTGTTATTCGAAGTGAAGTATCCTTCGTGGGTGGCCAATCCTGTCATGATCAAGAAAAAGGAAGGAGGATGGCGGATGTGCATAGATTTCACCGATCTAAATAGCGCACTGTCCCAAAGATTGCTATCCCCTTCCGAACATAGATAAAAAAGGTAGAAGCTCTGATAGGGCTTTGAAATTTTTTTGTTTTCTTGATCTATACAAAGGATACCATCAGGTTTTAATGGATGAGATTGACGCTTCAAAAACGGCCTTCATTACTGATTTCGGCATTTTCGCTTATAAAAAGATGCCCATTCGGATTTAAAGAATTGCCGGAGCCACTTATCAAAGGATGGTAGACAAGCTTTTTCGGCACTTGATTGGAAAGGAAGTCGAAGTATATGTTGACGATATAGTCGTCAAGAGCAAAAGCACCTCGGGTACGAGCACAACCTCAAGTCCACTCTCAACGTGCTCAAGAAAGCCAACCTCAAACTTAATCCCCAAAAGTGTACCTTTTTGGTAGATTCGGGAAAGTTTCTGGGTTGTTGGTTTCAAAAGACGGACTCAAGGCAAACCCCTCAAAAGTTCAAGTCGTTCAGAACATGGCAATGCCGAAGTCCATACATGACGTGCAAAGGCTAACCGGATGTCTAGCCGCACTGAGTCGATTCCTTTCCCAAGCAGCCGAAAAGCAACTGCCGTTCTTCAAGGTGTTGAAAAAGGCACCAAAGTTCGAGTGGGGAGCCGAGCAGAAAAAGGCCTTTGACGAGCTCAAAAGTTATCTAGCCGAGCTTCCTATTCTCTCTGCTCCAGCCGAAGCCGAAGTACTATTCTTATACTTAGCGGCATCGGATCAAACCATCAGCGCGGTGCTTGTACGAGAAGAAGGCCTAAAGCAGTTTCCCATCTACTTTACAAGCCGAGCATTAAGAGGTCCAGAAACAAGGTATCAACCTCTGGAAAAATTGCTCTGGCGTTAGTAAATGCAGCAAGGAGACTGCGGCCATACTTCTATGCTCACAAGGTATGCGTCTTAACTGATCTGCCACTTCGGCAAGTGTTGACCAAGCCAGAAGCATCAGGCAGAATCGCCAAGTGGGCTATAGAGTTGGAGAGCACACAATTGAATATCTACCTCGGAAAGCCATCAAGGGACAAGCCTTGGCAGATTTTCTTGCAGAAGCGAAGTTCGATCAAGCAATTCCTATATTGCCGAACAGAAGAATTCTGCCAATGCCGAACTAGCACAGCCCTTGGAATCCGAAGTAGAGCCGCCGGACTGCTGGAGCGGATTCGTAGATGGAGCTTCAAACAAGATGGGAAGTGGAGCTGGTATTTTACTTGTCGCTCCCGACGGACACGAGGTAACCTACTCACTTCGTTTCCTATTCCCCACTACTAATAATGAAGCCGAGTACGAAGCCCTCCTGGCCGGACTCCAGTTAGCGCAAAGTCTACTCGTCAAATCTCTCAAAGTCCATTGTGATTCACAAGTCATAGTAAATCACATGTTGGGTACAAGTGAAGCCCGTGACGAGAGAATGAAGAAGTATTTGGACAAAGCGCAAAGCATCAGCCGAAGTTTCTCCTATTTTCGGATAATCCGCATTCCCAGAGCGGAAAATAGCCGAGCAGATACCTTAAGTAAGTTGGCCTCAGATCCGAGCTCAAAGGCGGAAGAATTAATGCATCGAAGCATTGATGAAGCCGAGGTACATTCTGTATCCAGCTCGCCGAACTGGATGACGCCGATCTTGCAGTATCTGGATCAAGGACAATTGCCCGAGGATAAGAGAGAAGCTCGGAAGATCACGTGCCGAGCTCTTCGGTACGAACTTCATGAAGGAGTCCTCTTTAGAAAGTCTTACCTCCAGCCGTTATTGCGGTGCGTAGGACCAGAAGAGACGGACTACATCCTCAGAGAAGTTCATGAAGGATCGTGCGGTAGCCACATCGGAGCCAGAGCTTTAGCTAAAAAAGTTCTGAGATGGGGATATTATTGGCCAACCATGGTACAAGAGGCAGTGCAGCTCGTCAAGAAGTGTACGAAGTGCCAAATTCATGCAAATGTCCCAGGATGCCGCAGACCGATCTATACACTATGCAAAGCCCTTGGCCTTTCATGCAATGGGGCATAGACATAGTGGGACCACTTCCTCAAGCTCCTCGGCAAATGAAATTCCTTATCGTTGCCGTGGACTACTTCACGAAGTGGGTGGAGGCTGAACCATTAGCTACGATAACGAGCTCAAAGGCATTGGACTTCGTCTGGAAGAACATAGTGTGCCGATTTGGCATACCCCACATCCTCATCTCGGATAATGGGACTCAGTTCACCGACAAGACGTTCAAGAATTGGTGCCAAGAGCTGAACATTCAACAGCGGTTCACTTCGGTCTCCCATCCCCAAGCAAACGGACAAACGGAAGTAACGAACCGGATTCTGGTGAAAGGGTTAAAAGCTCGGTTAGAACAAGCCAAAGGACAATGGGTAGAAAATCTCCCTCAAGTCCTATGGTCCTACCGAACTACACCCAAAACCTCCAACGGTGAAACTCCGTATAGCCTGGTGTACGGCACTGAAGCCGTAATTCCGGTGGAGATCGGCGTACCCAGTCCCCGAACTCTAAATTTCTCCTCAGAAATGAATGACGACGGACTGAGAGCAGAACTAGATCTCGCCGAAGAAAGAAGAGAATTGGCGTGCATAAAAGCAGCCAAGTATAAGGAGCAAGTAGCCCGGTATTATAACCAAAGGGTGAAAAAGCTTCAATTTCAAGTGGGAGATCTCGTCTTGAGAAACAACGAAGTAAGCCGAGCAGAAAAGCTGGGCAAACTCGAACCCACATGGGAGGGTCCATATCGGGTGTCAGAAGTCCTCGGCAAAGGGTCTTATAAATTGACTCACATGTCAGGAGAACAAGTACCCCGAACATGGCACGTCTCCAACCTCAAGAAGTTCCACTTGTAAGAGACAAGTCCGGTCAGTCCGTCTCGTGTCTAGTTCGGTCATAGGGGTATGTGTTTTTATTTGTTTGTTTTTTACTTGTACCTTTTACTTGTCGTTTTATAAAAAGTTTAAAGTTTTTTTCTTTCGTCTTTTTCATTTTTTCTCTATGTGTTTTGTCTCTATGTGCTTGTCGTCTCTTACAAATGGTACCAAGGTATATCGTTCTTTAAAGACTGATCCCCTTTTAGATCGATTATTAAAGACTATTGTGAGTCCAAGCTTCTAAGGAGGATATAAGACCACAATTCAGCTTAACAAGCAGTCCGTCTGAAACGAACTGCAATAAGCCAACGATTGTGAGTCCAAGCTTCCAAGGAGGATACAAGACCGCAATTCAGCTTAATAAGCACTTCGTCTGAAACGAACTGCAATTAGGGAAAGTCCGATCCACGCGATAAACCTCGCCGAATTAGGACGACCAAGTTCGGTCAAAGAAGTTTACCTCATAAGACCGGGACGACCATGTCTAGTCAAAGAGGTTTACTGCATAAGACCACTTCGGTTAACTGGGAAAGTCCGATCCACGCGATAAAACTCGCCGAATTAGGACAAGGGAAAGTTCGATCCCGGCGACAAAAATCGCAAAATTAGAACACAAACCAAGTCCGGTCAAAGATGTTTATTTCATCAGACCAAAGACGAGTCCGGTCGAAGATGTTTATTTCATCAGACCAAAGACGAGTTCGGTCAAAGTGTTTATTTCATCAGACCAAAGACGAGTCCGGTCAAAGATGTTTATTTCATCAGACCAAGGACCAAGTCCGGTCAAAGAAGTTTACTTCATAAGACCGAGGACAAGTACGATGAAATTTTTTCGCTAAGCTGTAAATACAGTGTTAGAAGCGAAAACAAAATTTCATTTATCAAATCTTGTTCGGCATACAACTCCGCTACCCTACAAAATGGCGTTACGCTATTACAAGGACTATTCTACTGTCCAGGGTTGCTGAAGTTAAGCCACCTATCTGCAAAATCCTCTGGAAGCCGAGTTCGGTTGTTCCGAGCAGATGAAGAATAAGCAGGTCGACGAGATGCTATCCTCGACCCAACGCCTCTTCCCCGAGCCCGAGAAGTCCTAACACCTCGGCGATGAAGAGTCTCTGCAATAAGCATCTGCTGATCTTGCTCGCTCATAGTCACAACTCCTCGGCGAATTTCAGTCCGTCCCCGTCTTGACGATTCCGGTTGCTCCTGAGCCCGTTCTCGTCTTGACGTTTCCGGCTGTTCCGGAGTTCGTTGTTGGCTGGGAGTAGGATTTTGAACAAGGGAACCAGAGGTTTGAGCTGGAGTACTAGCATCTATTGGCGGGATATGCCGGAGGAATCTCTCAATTGAGGGACGCCGGAAAGAACAATGTCGTACCGAGAAGCCCAGCGCCGCAATGATTTCACAACTTGTTGGCAAGCCGAGCTCTCCAGCGCATTGTTCCTCCGGAGTACATGATATTCCTCCCACAGTTCGTCAACTCGTTCTGAACATCTGATATGGTCAATCCCCCGCGCACACGGATGTAATCCTCGTACGCAGTCCTCTCAGCAATGGTCGTATTCAGCTCGGCCTCCAGATCCTTCTTATCGGACTCTAAGTCCTTATTATCGGCCTCCAGCTTCACTAAACGAGCCAGAAGCTCGTCATTCTTCGTCTGATCGGCTATAGCTCTTCTCTCAGCTTCGTCTAAAGCCGAAGAGTACAGCCGTTTCCAGTAAAGTATCTCCATCTCCTTAAGTACAAAGCAGCTATATTAGTTCGGCAGCTGTACGAGCAGATAGTAAAATACAACAGGAGTAAAGGCGAGTACGAAAAGCTATACGAAGACAAGTGTAGAGAATTTTCATTCACAAGGAAAATTTTTTACACTAGGGCTTCAAGCCATTTTACAAGGAAGAAACTAGACTAAGAGAAGGGAGACGAAATCATACTCCGCCAGCTTCGTCTCCGGCTCCTCGGTCTGGTACAGCTTCTTCTCTTGGGCTACCTCAGCCTCGGCCTCGCCTCCTGCCGGCCTCGCCTCCGCCTCCTGATCGGCTTCCTCCTCCGATGCCCGGCCCGCTCGACTTCGGCCTCCGGCTCCAGCGGCTCGGCCTCACCCTCTCCGTTGTAAGTCGAAGCGG
Source organism: Salvia splendens (assembly GCF_004379255.2). NCBI lineage: Eukaryota > Viridiplantae > Streptophyta > Magnoliopsida > Lamiales > Lamiaceae > Salvia > Salvia splendens. Next base: position 34,619,969 of record NC_056044.1, on the reverse strand, counting down.
GTGAAACGGGTCCCACGGAGGCAAAGATAGCCTCCAGGTTCTCGTCCCGATCAGCTCGACAACTCCGGACTCGGTCTGCAGAAGCAGGACCGAGGATGAAGCGAGCTCCTCAAGGAGCGGCAGATTCTGAAGCCGAGCTGCTATCTCTCGGCTGTACAGAGGCAGCAGCACGACGTCGGCCCCCTGCTCGCCCTTATCGGCAATTAGCCTTACCAGACTACCGACAAAGGCCGAGAACTGGCTGCTCAAAAAGAGTTTCTCCGTGTAAACACGGAGACCCTCTCCTTGGGCACCACGGCGGCAGCATCACTCCGTTTCGTCTGCTCTCGCTGGATGACGAGCTGGTTTTTGGCAAACTGAGCTTCATCCTGGGCCGAAATCCTAGCAGCTCTGGCTTTCTCAAAGTTTGCCTCCAGCCTGCTCGGCCCGGTGACAAGCAGCCGCCAATTTCCTCTGCATCTCAGCATAGTCGTTGGACGCTTTGGAGAGTTCGACTGCGACGAGCTTGGAGAGCATATCGTTCCTCTGAAAATGGATAAGGAAAAAAGTCAACAGAGGCACCAAAAATACAGGACAGAAGCCAAGCCAAAGAATCAAGAAGACAATTCACCTCGGCGAAGTCCGTGGGCCATAAAAATGGCTCACAGATATGCTCCGAAGGAGGCGCCAAGACCACGTCTTTCTCTGGCGCTCTCGGGGGCTTCTGGGCCTTCCCCTTCCTACTTGCCGAAGTCGACTCCGGCTTCTTTGGACCCGAAGAGGTCTTTTGCCTCTTCGGATTCTTCTCGGCATCAGGCGCCGAGCTGGTAGCCTTCTCTCTCTCCGGCTCCTGGGGACTCCGAAGATTTTCGGGTAGCCTTGTTCAGCATGAACACTGCCAAAAGCAAGAAAACAAGGTTAGTTTTCTTCGTTAAAGCAGTAGTAGAGCATAAAGATAAAGAGAATTCCTCACCCTCGGCCTCTTCGTCCGAAGACGAGATATGAACACGAGGTCGCCCTTGACGAGCTCAGTTTCCGAATACTGTTTCCTAATCATAGGAATCTTATTGAGCTCGCCCTCGAGCTCGGCCAACGTTCTAACCGAGGATGGGGAATCACGGACTTCGGCCTTCTCCAAGGAAAGCCCGGAGCCGAAGTCCTATTATAAAAAAAAAAGAAACGGTTTTGCCATTTCGGCCACTTGGTTTTGCAGAAGGCCCTAAAAGGCTGTAAAGGGATCAAGTAAAACCAAGATCCTTTCCTTTTAAACTGGAAAAAATTAAGGATTGCCCTCAGAGACAGATCCTTATCTAGCCTACGCAGTTCGGCAGCAAAAGCCGATAAGTGCCTCCAAGAGTTCGGAGTCACCTGACCTAAAGGGAGTTGAAAAAAATCAAGAAGCTCTACAAAAGGTGGGGGAAGAGGGAAACGAAGCCCGCATTCTAAGCAGGCTTCGTAAACGGTGGCATAACCCTCCGGCGGGCGTTTAGCCCTATGATCATCGTCGGGAACCACCGCTTTCCCCCCAGGAAAAGAGTATTTTTCGTGAAGGGATATCACAGTATCCTTACTCAAGATACTGTGAAAATACTCTCTACGGTCTTCTCCCCGGATTCTTTCCGGCTAGAAGACCCCTTACCCCCTTCACCACCGCTACCAGACTCAGACGAAGAAGAAGCAGACATGGTCCTTACTCTTTGCAAAATCTGAGGAAATTTTTGAAAGCGGAAGAAAATCTTTCACGCAAAAGATAGAAAGTGAGAGTGCAGAAGAACAATAGCAAAGGTGTTCAAACGATGAAGAAGGGAGGTATTTATCAGATTCGGCGAAGATTTCAAAATCGTCACACCGTTTCGAATCCCACCTTTTCAGGATTCAACGGCCGGATTTTACTGTCGCATTTAATGCAGTCACGTGCACGGCACGTCCCCTGACGTCAGCCTCCCCCGTACCTTTATCCAGAATGCCGAAGTGACTCGCTTCGCCGAAGTGATTCACTTCGTCTTTCGGGGGGGGGTAGTGATGGGGTACGGACTAAACAAGCCCAACAGCAGTGACGGCCCATCAGCCCAAAGCCCAAGGAAGAGTATGAGTTCGGCATTACCAAAGAGTTCGGCCTCAGCCTACAGCTCGGTAAAAGCCAACCAATCAAGCTCTGCTCTCAAGTCGGCACCAAGCTCTCAGATCGGCAACCAAAGCAGTTCGGTCTCAGTAAGAGTTCGGCCTCAGCCTACAGCTCGGCAAAAGCCAACCAATCAAGCTCTGCTCTTAGGTCGGCATCAAGCTCTACTCTCAGATCGGCAACCAAAGCAGTTCGGTCTCAGTTTTCGACCGAACAAGGAGTTAGTGGACCCATGCAGGATTTCCACAACTTCCAACACACCCACTACCACGTGGCGTCAACTCAGGCCACGATCTTAGGCCATGACCTACACGACCTCCACGACCTAGAGTGATGATGTAAGCCACGATCTTAGTTCAATGTATAAATAGAACTTAGATCTGGTAGAAAGGGGGGGGAAGCTCTCTAGAGAAAAATACCATATAGCAAGTCTGTGTTGTAAGCTGTAATTCCAGATCAAGCAATACAAACCTGCCCCCATTTCTCCCCGTGGACGTAGATTTACCTCAGTAAATCGAACCACGTAAAATTCTCTGTGTCGTGATCTGTATTTTCCTGCATTTACTAACATCAACAATTCGCGGAATCATCAGAGAGCAGCAACACGAGACGGGGCCTCGTGTTGTCAGGGGTGGGCGTAGCAGCAGCCTCGTCCGTCGCAAAAGTCGCACTGGCCGACAATCCTAAAATAGGGTATTTATTTGTGTTACAATTCCATACAATTTAATAGTAATTGAAATATTGAATTTTTAAAAATATATTCTACTTATATATATATATATATTTATTTGCTGATGGTAGGATGCTTGGCGCGTATTATGATACGAGTGTGCATGGTGGCAGTGAGGAGGAGGCCGAGGAAGCGGAGCGGGAGGCTGCGCTCGAGACACCCTCGCGCAACCAACAGGAACAGAGCATAGCAGCGACGACGCGGACGTTGAGGCCACGGAACCGCATCAAGGCACCTCGGAGACTCGCGGAATAGATTTCCTTATTGTTACGTTTATTTTCCTTTTTTTTTGCATTCCTTATTTTCACGTTTTCTTTCCTTTTTATTTTTGGAATATTATTATTTTATTTGCAATTGAGTCGGGCGAATTATAAGCCCCGTTCGGGTTTTCTTAGTTGGTTCTTTCCCGAACGTATTAGGATAGGTCGAACCAACCCTAGGGTTTAGATATAAATAGAGCCAAATTGTTAACTTACTATTATCAATCAAATGTACATATTATTTTGGCTCAATTGCTTAGCACTCAAGAAACTTCTCTTAAGGCTGCCGACGAGATTATTCTCGCGCTCAGCCGCCCTCTTCCGGAGTAATCGCCGACCCAAGTGTTGGGCGCTCGATTCCTTCGGTACTTGTTTCTTGATCGTGGACGGAATTCGCACGTTAAGGATGCATAACCTTAACAACTGGTGTCTTTCATTGTGTACTCTACATGGACGGCTCGGAAAACCTAGTTCCACCCGCGTTAGAATCACGTGTCCTTTCCCGAATAGACAACCGATCTTGCATAGACGGATGCACTCCACTGCGAGGCGGACTACTTGCGGTAGAGCTTTCGGGGGTTTCAGGGTCGAACCAATTTCCCGCCCCAGGGCCTTCGTCGACGACAATCATGTTGTGCAAGATTATGCACGTATACATGATGTCGACCATATTCTCCATAAACCACGTACGAGCAGGAGCTTTGATAATGTTGAAGATTGCTTGGAGAACCCCGAACGCCCTCTCCACATCCTTGCGAGCAGCCTCTTGCTTCTGCGCAAAAAGAGCCTCTTTTTCGTTCACTGGCCTGTTGAACGTTTTCACGAAGGTTGGCCACTTCGGGTAGATGCCGTCGACAAGATAGTACCTCATTTTATACCGCCGGTTGTTAGCGATGAAGTTGATGGCCGGTGCTTTACCATCCAAAACTTCGGCGAAGAGGTCGGATTGGTTGAGCACCTTGACGTCGTTGTTCGATCCGGGGACCCCAAAATACGCATGCCAAATCCATAGCCGGTAGTCGGCAACGACCTCGAGTATAACGGTGGGGTGGGTGCCTTTGTGACCGCTCGTGTATGACCCCCCCATGCCACATGACAATTCTTCCATTGCCAATGCATGCAATTGACGTTGCCAAGCATCCCGGGGAATCCGTGCACTTCTTCGTGAAGTCGGAGCAGAAACTGACAATCTGCCGTGCTTGGCTTCCGGAGAAATTCGTCGGTGAAGGCTGCCCGGATGCCTTTGCAGAAGTTTATCAAACACATTCTCCCAGTGCTTTCCCCAATGTGCAGGTATTCGTTGAACACATCCGTTATTTGTCCAATAGCAAGCTGACGGATTGCTGCAGTACATTTCTGCAGCGTCGTGTGACTGAGAAGGCCAACGGCGTCGAACCTTTCTTGGAAGAACTCTTCCCGGGCTGCCAATGTATTTGCGATTTGCATAAATAGCCGTTTCCGCATGCGGAAATGGCGACGGAAGTAGGTCTCTCCCCGGGTTGTCACAAAAGTAGTCGCGTACCAACCTTGCGGTGGCTTCCTCCCGGTTACGATGGATGTAAGTCCGGGGTCACCTTTGAGGCGCCGCGGCTTCCTCCTCTTCCCGACGTCAATCTTCTGCTAGCGATTCTTCCATTATTCGACGCATGTGCTCAAATTGATCCATGAATGGATTAAATTTGGGAGAAGAATAATGTTTTGAGATGAAGAATGTAGAGTGTTTGAGTGAGAATATAGAGTTTTTTTGTAGATTAATTTGTGGGAATGATTTGATATTTATAGAAGTGATTGGAGGCTTAAAAAAATAAAAAATTTGTAAAAAATGGCTATAAACGGCTAGTATAATTTTGGGATGATTTTTTTATTTTTCGAATTTTTTCTGAATTTAAAAAAAAAATAAAAAATACATTTTCAACGGAAATAAACGACGCCCACTCACGGGCCCGTGAGTGGGCGTCACGGACGAACCGCAGCTCGCCACGTCGCTGTGGTGAGATAGCTCGCCGAGTGTCTCTCCGCGACGAGTTACGGGACTAGATGAGGACGGGCTGGGGACGAGACGGAGCTCGCAACTCTGTCTGCCTGCCGTCTCGTCTCTCCAAGACGAGATAAAGATCACAACGAGACGCGTTGCGGATGCCCTAATAATAGGCCTTCCATTGACTTTAAAAAGGCCCCCAACTTGCTTGAATAAATTAAAAAAAAATAGGAATGACATTTTATTTTATGTTGAATATTTACATTTCAGTAGGAAAATCTAAGCCGTTGGACTAAGATGCGTATGGTCAAGATTGCAGGACAATAAAGTTGATATGGACTAAAGCATTAATCTGATCGATGTTAATCTTTCAAGTAGTATGACGAACCGTAGGCATGTGATTTCAGATACCATCAATAAATTTGTTTGGTAGACTGGAAGAAAGACTTTTGCAGGAAATAGGTGAATAGCAGGAGCAACAGCCACCACTTCACCACCATTCCACCACTACCATGACAACTTATGGTGCAATTCTTTCTCTCAAGAATACAATTAACAATATTCTCCGTTGTTCTCGTTTTAGCCTTGTTGGTCGCTCTCAACAAATTATAAAACTTGTGCACCAGAAGTTGGAGCCACTGCAAACAATTGTGAATAGCTTGGAATACACTAGTCCAAGCAGGAGTCGGAAAAAGGTGAATGCTTTGGATAGGAGAGTTAAAGAGGCAATATGGAAATTTGAAGACTCTTTGGAATCCCTTATCACTCAACACATTCCTGAAACAGATATAGTCTCCATTGATCTGCAGAGTCTGCTAAATGATGCAAATTCCTTGATCCAGAAGCTCAAGGTTATGGAGAAGGAGTACAGTTATGAAGTAGATAATATGCCTCAAGACGGACCTATTTCCTCAATAATCGGTTTCCATGGAACCAACTCGAAGATGATTGGATTATCAGACCAATTCAAACAACTCAAAAGAGATCTTATAACTGCTGGATCTGGCAGCTGGATTCATTTCCATGCACTTTATGGCACGGCAGGCGTTGGGAAGACCGCTCTTGCTATGAAAATCTACGAAGATCCAGAAATTCAGAGCAAATATGAGTGTCGCGCGTGGGTCACCGTAGGCAGAGTACCTCCTCAACCGATGACTCCAATTTCACAAGGCATTCTTGCTCAGTTGTGTGGAATTGATGAAGAAATAGGTGAGTGCTTGGAAGAAAGATTGCATGGCAAGAATTGCCTCATCGTGTTGGACGACGTTTGGGAGACACGTAGATGGAATTTATCGGAAGATATATTAACAAACATCAACACTGGAGGAGGAGGTATTCAAATCTTGCTTACTAGTCGACATCAAAAATTGATGAGCGGTCTGAGATATAAGATAGATTTATCACGCGGGATGAGTATTAAATCTTGGTATGAGGTGCGGTTTTTGAACGAAGAAGAAAGTATGGAGCTACTGTGTGAGAAGGTGTTTGGTGATGAGGGTTGCCCTCCTCAACTCCACAAACTTGCCACCAAAATTTCCAAGCTTTGTGAAGGTCTCCCTCTCTTGATACTCAATGTTGCTCACATCCTATCGGAATCCGAGCACAATAGAGATCCATTCTACTGGAATGAAGTAGCAGAAATGAAAAATTCAGTCTTCAAGGATGCATATAATGAAATATCAAAGGTACTTTTACCAAGTTACCACTACTTGCCTGAACGTCTTAAAATGCCTTTTCTGTTTATCGGTGTTTTCGCTCAAGATTATTACACCCCCATTTCCAAGATCACCCTTATGCTCAAAGCTGAGGGGTTGTGGGATAATTGGGATTGTTTGAGAGAGCTAGCTATCGATTATAGTCTTGTTTTATGTAGCATGAAGAGCGTGAATAAAAATGATACTAAGAAGTATATTGGTGAGTATAAAACTTGTCGGCTTCATTCTTCATGGCGGCACGTGTGTAGAGAAGAAGCTAGCAAGTACAAGTTTTATCATGTCTTAAATAAGTTGATCGATGCCAAAGAAGAAAGTCTAAAAGGTCAGCGTGGATTGTGTCTTGAAAATAACATTTTATTCAGTATCAGAGAGTTTTGCAACTCGGTGAGATCGAACTGCGCATTCTCTACCCGTTCTCTCCTTTTCTATGGTCCTTACCACCAATATCCAATTCCTATAGATGTCAGTTTCATGTTGCTAAGGGAAATAGATGCTCTTCAATTGCGTTTCTATACCTTCCCAACGGAAATTCTGTCACTAGTTCAACTAAAGTACCTTGCTCTAACTTGCAACGGAGAAGTACCTGCAACTATATCAAAACTTTTCAACCTCCGAGCCTTGATTATCCATCCTCATCTGAATATTATATGTTGTGAATCTCCATCATATGTACCAATACAAATATGGGATATGCATGAGTTAGAGCATATTGAGATATTGGGAAAGAGTCTTGGAGCTCCATCTCATGTTGCTGCTTATTTGAAAAATCTGAAAACACTTGTAGGTGTGAATGCTAGCATTTGTACTGTATTGGAGCTCTCCACAAGGATTCCCAACATAAGGAAATTAGGAATACAGATTGAGCTAACGCCTTATGACGACCATAACAACCTATTGAGCTGTTTTGATTGTATTTCATCACTTGAAAGTTTGAAGACACTCAAATTAAGTATCACAAATCCTGTAGTCAATCATGGTAATGTTTTCTTGGTGACTCGTGAGTCACTGAAGTTTCCACAAGGTTTGAAAAAGTTACATATGAGTGGCATGGGTTTTCCCTGGGAATATATGGATGTTATTGGCTCTTTGCCAATTCTTCGAGTGCTCAAATTGCGTTCCTACGCCTTTCAAGGGTCACACTGGGAAGCACAAGATGGAAGTTTTAGGAGTCTTCAGTTTCTTCTAATTGAAGAAAGTGACTTGGTGCAATGGAAACCGGGATACGGAAGCTTCTCTAGGCTTAAATACCTAAGCATGAAACATTGCTACAAACTAAAAAAGATCCACGGGTCTCCTTTTCTAAACCAACATGGACGTACAATAGAGATTGAATTGGAGGACTGCAATCCTTTAGCTTTGACTTGGGCTGTCCAATTACGACCAAGTATTGGTTCTACGCTTCGTGTAATTGCCTTTTCTTCATTTTACAAGAAACCAACAACTTTCAAATCTGAAAGGTTAGTCCTCCAACTAAATCAAATAATATGTCTTATTCATAATATATATTTCAGATAAGTGTGAGTTTTAGGTTGCTATGACTTTCGAATTTATGTATTAATTTTCAGGTACGGAGGCGATATCATAGTTCAGCAACGAAGGTGAGAGACCATGTTTTCTATCTGCATGTTCAAATTCAGTCTTTGTATTATTGGTTGTTACATGAACTTACAAATTGTGACTTACTTCGGATTTTTGGGTATTATAAGTTGAGTTAATTATACAGAACCAAAGTTGTTATCAGTTTAATTGGACTGGAAGTATTAGTCCTTTAGTTTGTCTTTCAAGGCCAGCAATCTTTTTTTTGTGTTATCCATGATTTCACTTTTTTTTTAGCTCACAAAGTAATTTCAATACATATATAGTAGTTGTTTTGCATTGTTTGCATGATACATGTAATTTCAATACTGTTGGATTCACCACTGAAAACATATAAATTATTGTTTCTTGTTTAATACAGAATTTTATACAGTAGAGTTGCCGATGATGATATTGAAGAAATTATTGACTGCGCGATGCAGGTATTATACATGTTAATGTTGTGAAGCGATTAAGAGAGTAGAAGCTTTGTGATCTTCTTTAGTGTAAACTTGTAACTTGTGATTTTGGGTTGGTTTTTATGTCTAAATGAGTGGCAGTATTTTGCCATAAAATCAATATAAATCACAAGGAGAGAAGAGAGAGAGAGAGGGATAGAGAGTGTTGTGGTGTTTCTTGAAATATGTAGATATATCTACTATAGTAGATGCTCTTGTTTGTTTTATATTGTAGAATGTGGTTTGTTATTTTGCTGCTGTGTTTAGTTGTTTGGGCAGACAGAGTGTTGAAGAAGATGATGAATGTACATATCATCATGAGGATGTAACGGAAGAGGATTATACTGAAGAAATTTCAGATCAAATGATGGTATTCTATACTAATTTCATGCTGTGTTTGTTTGTTTGGGCAGAGATTTGAAGAAGATGGCAGTCTTATGCCGAAGCACCAACGACAAGGAGCGTGTGGGTCCATATGGACATTATTTGATGCTGTATTTGGTTGTTTGGGCTTCAAGGTATTTTGCAAACATTATACTATGATTCTTAGTGGTTGAAAGTGAACAAAAGTGATGTAATCCACTTTTGATTTGCAGGAGACCTCTTTGAGGCGTTGAGTCTGCTGATACAGAGTGTTACACCTGAATTTTCTCAACAAATTCAGCAACTTCAGTGATTTCTTGGTATTTGGTTCGATTTCCAATAAATGAATCATCTTTGTGTTGTATTATTTGGTTGTCACATGAACTGAAGTATTGCAACTTATGTTGGTTTCTTTTGTGGATTAGAAGTTGAGAGGATTATGCATTTGACTATTATTATAGGTTGAATTTGATTCAAAGTATTGGCTTGTTATATGAATGGACATTTTTGTCAAGGAGAGTGTCCCTTCCCTTTTAAACATGGATCACGGGTTTGAAGGTGAAGAACACTACAAATTTCGGAAAGCCATTGCAATTGGCTTAACCATGGAGTCATTAGGGTCTCGTACTTCTCGAACGCCATTCATCAAGAGCGGAGAACTTAGCCCAAACGACTTAACCTCGGCCTTCTTGTGGTCCGGAGAGTCTACTCTTGGTGATGGTGATCTTTGTCTTCTGGCTTGTACTCTTGTCCTCGGCAGACACATTTAAGATCCCATTGGCATCCATGTCGAAGCTGACAGTGACCTGAGGAACGCCCCTCGGAGCGGGAGGGATCCCAGAGATCTTGGAACTTCCCAAGCAAGTTGTTCGCCCTCGTCCTCATTCTCTCACCTTCGTACACCTGAATCAACATTCCACGCTGGTTCTCCGAGTGAGTCGAGAAAACCTGTTCCTTCCTTGAGGGAATGGAGGTGTTCCTTGGGATCAAAACCGTCATGACGCCTCCAGCGGTTTTCACACCAAGAGAGAGAGGAGTGGCGTCGAGAAGCAATAGGTCTTGAACCCTCCCGTCACCCTCGCCGCTCAAAATCGCAGCTTGGACAGCAGCACCATACGCAACTGCCTCGACCGGGTTGATGCTCTTGCAAAGCTCCTTCCCGTTGAAGAACTCCTGCAGCAACTGCTGAACTTTGGGGATTCTCGTGGATCCTACGACGAGGACGACATCGTGAACGGAGCTCTTGTCAATCTTGGCATCCCTCAGGCATTTCTCCACCGGCTCCATGCACTTCCTGAAGAGGTCCATGTTGAGTTCCTCGAACCAAGCACGGGTGACGGGGGCGTAGAAATCGATTCCCTCGTAGAGAGAGTCGATCTCGATGGTGGTTTCAGCAGCAAACGAAAGAGTCCTCTTCGCCCTCTCACAGGCTGTCCTCAACCTTCTCAGGGCCTTCGGGTTGCCACTGATGTCCCTGTTCTTCATCTTCAACTCGTGAACGAAGTGATTGATCATTCTGTTGTCGAAGTCCTCGCCACCAAGGTGAGTGTCGCCAGCGGTGGCACTCACCTCGAAGATAACCCTCGTCCAACGCGAGAAGAGAGACATCAAAAGTACTACCTCCAAGATCAAAGATTAACACATGCTTCACGCTCGTCGTCCTCCTGTCAAGAATCATAAGCAATGGCAGCAGCAGTAGGCTCTTTGATGAGCCGCATCACGTTGAGGCCAGCAATGAGTCCAGCATCGTTGGTGGCTTGACTCTGGGAATCGTTGAAGTAAGCTGGAACAGCGATGACGACATGCCTCACTGCTGTGCCAAGGTATGTCTCGGCGATCTCCCTCATTTTCATCAAAACCATAGATGAAATCTCCTTGGCAGCAAAGTGCTTCTCCTCACCCTTGTCGTTAACACTGATCATCGGCTTGTCATCGGGTCCGGAGAAAACCTTGAATGGCCACAACTTCATGTCTCTCTGAACACATGAATCGGTAAACCGCCTTCCAATCAACCTCTTAGCATCTGAGAAATAATCAAAACAAGAATGATCTATCTTCCAGTCACAAGGAAGACCAATTCTCTATCATAGAATAGTGTTATAAATCAAACCTATGGCTTATAACAGAGCAACTACTCCGTCGCCACCACCAACTTTGTTCTTTCCATCACCACGAGCGACTTCAACAGTTCCTTTGCCACCACCAATTCTCAGATGTGAAGAATCACAGTTTTCGCATGTCCACCACAACCACATTCTCAACCACCAATGATCGGATGAAATACCATTTTATCTATTCTTCTCTCTTGGTTTTGTAATACTACATAATTGCACCTCTCTACTGAAATTTGCAAGTTGCTCATCATATATATTATATCACCATTGAACCATTCCGCGACCAACTCGCAGGAAGAATCAAATTTGAAGAAGATGAATGCTTTGGATGGAAGAATCAATTTGAAGACTCATTGGAATCCCTTCCCACTCAAAACATTTCTTCGCAACTTGAAACTCTTACAGAGATAGTCTTCCATTGATCTTATCAGCAGGAGCTTTATAAGGCGATCTTCTCATCCTTCACGGTGTTCCTCATGTTTTAGGCTCACTTCTTAGCCTCGACCTTCTTGTTTTTGACTTGTGATGGTGACCTGTTATTCCGGCCGGTACTCTGGTCCTTAGCAGAGACATTTAAGATACCATCGGCATCAATGTCAAAGCACACAGTGATCTGAGGAACCCCCTTCGGAGCAGGAGGGATCCCGGAGAGCTTAAACTTTCCAAGCAAGTTGTTCTCCCTTGCCCTCGTCCTCTCACCTTCGTATACCTGAATCAAAATACTAGTCTGGTTGTCTGAGTAAGTCGAGAACACCTGTTCCTTCTTCGTGGAATAAGCGTGTTCCTTGGGATCAAAACAGTCATCACACCTCCAGCAGTTTTCAAACCAAGAGAGATAGGAGTGGAGTCAAGAAGCAATAGTTCTTGAACCTTCTCGCCACTCAAAATCGCTGCTTGGACAGCAGCACCATAGCAATTGCCTCAACCGGGTTGGTGGTCTTGCAGAGCTCCTTCCCGTTGAAGAACTCCTGCAACAACTGCTGAACTTTGGGGATTCTCGTGGATCCCCCGACAAGGACGACTTCGTGCACAGAGCTCTTGTCAATCTTGGCATCCCTCAGGCACTTCTCCACCGGATCCATAAACTTCCTGAAGAGGTCCATGTTTAGTTCCTCGAACCAAGCACGAGTGATGGGGGCATAAAAATCAATTCCCTCATAGAGACAGTCGATCTCAATGGTGGTTTCAGGAGCAAACGAAAGAGTCCTCTTCGTCCTCTCACAGGCTGTCCTCAACCTTCTCAGGGCCTTCGGGTTACCTCTGATGTCCTTGTTCTTCATCTTCAACTCATGAACGAAGTGATCGATCATTCTGTTGTTGAAGTCCTCACCACCGTGGTGACACTCACCTCAAAGACACCCTCCTCTAACACGAGCAGAGAGACAGCAAAAGTACCACCTCCAAGATTAAGATTAACACATTCTTCGCAACAACGCTTGTTATCTTGTCAAGACCATAAGCAATGGCAGCAGCAGTAGGCTCTTTGACGAGACGCATCACATTGAGGCCGGCGATGACTCCAGCATCCTTGTGGCTTGATGCTGGGAATCGTTGAAGTAAGCCGGAACAGTGATGACAGCATTCTTCACCGGTGAACCAAAGGTACGCCTCCGCAATCTCCCTCATTTTGATCAAAAACCATGGATGAAATCTCCTCAGCAGCAAAGTGCTTCTCCTCACCCTTGTAGTTAACACTGATCATCGGCTTGTCATCAAATCCAGAGAAAACCTTGAACGGCCACAGCTTCATAATCCCTCTGAACACATGAATCACTAAACAGCCTTCCAATCAACCTCTTAGCATCTGAGAAATAATCACTAAACAGACTGACTAAAACATTATCCCCAGTCCAAAACTACTCCAAATCCAACCAGAAACAATAAATCAGATTGATGATGTGGCGAATTTTTGATGGGAATAAATGCAAGTAATAAATGATCACAACACGGAAAATTACGTGGTTCGATTTACTGAGGTAAATCTACGTCCACGGGAAGAAAAGAGGGCAAATTTGTATTGCTTGGTCTCGCTTACAGATTATAATACTGATTTGCTATAAGATTCAGGATCTAGAGGGCTTAACCCCTGGTCTATCTGATCTAAGTTCTATTTATACATTCGAACTAAGATCGTGGTTTGCAGCCCTGGTAGTGGGGTTGATAACTGCTTAATACCACTAAATAGATCGTGGGTGTAATGGAGGTCGTGGAGATCCTGCATGGGTCCACTATCTCCTTGTTCGGTCGAATACTGAGAACCGAACTGCTGAATTTTGCCGATCAGGCTTTTGCCGATCTGAGAGTTGAGCTCGATTGGTCGGCTTTTACCGAGCTATAGGCTGTGACCGGACTCTTTGGTTGTGCCGAACTGATATCAGCTTTTGCCGATCTGAGAGTTGAGCTCGATTGGTCGACTTTTACCGAGCTATAGGCTATGACCGAACTCTTTGGTCATGCCGAACTGATACTCTTTCTTGGGTTTTGGGCTGATGGGCCGTCACTGTTATTGGGCTCGCAATTATTGTTTAGTTGTTTAGTTCGTATCCCATCACCACCCCCCCCCGAAAAGCGAAGTGAATCACTTCGGCATTTTGGATAAGTGTAAGGGGGAGGCTGACGTCAGGGGACGTGCTCTGCACGTGTCTGCATTAAATGTGACAGTAAATCCGGCCGTTGAATTCCAGAAAAAGTGGGATTTGAAACGACGCGACGGATTTGAAATGCCTTTGCGAATCCGATAAATATTTCCTTCTTCATCATTGGAAACACTTTTGCGATATTTCTTCTGTATTCTCTCCCTTTTTCGAAAAATTTTCTTCCGCTTCTTCAAGACTTTCTTCAGACTTTCGACCATCAGAGAGTAAGAATCATGTCTTCTTCTTCTGAATCTGTTTCTGAATCAGGTAGCGGTAGGAAGGGGGGGTAAGGGGTCTTCTGGCCGGAAGAAGTCCGGGAGAAGACGGTAGAATATTTTCCGAGCATTTTGAGTAAGGATACTGTGATATCCTTACACGGAAAATTATTTTCTACCTAGGGGTTTAGTGGTAATTCCCTACGACCTTCATAGGGCTGATTCGCCGCCGGAGGGGTTACGCCACCGTTTACGAAGCCTGCTTGGAATGCGGGCTTCGTTTCCCTCTTCCCCCTGCCTTGTAGAGCGTTCTTGATTTTTTTCAACTCCCTTTAGGTCAAGTGACTCCGAATTCTTGGAGGCACTTATCGGCCTTTGCTGCCGAACTGCGTAAGATTAGGAAAGGATCTGTCTCTGAGGGCAATCCTTAATTTCTTTCAGTTTAAGAGGAAGGGATCCTGGTTTTACTTGATCCCTTTACAGCCCTTTAGAGCCTTTGTAAACCAAATGGCCGAAATGGCAAAATCGTTTCTTTTTTTACAATAGGACAGGCGGCTCCGGGCTTTCCCTGGAGAGGGCCCGAAGTCCGTAATTCCTCATCCTCGGTTAGAACCGTTGAACGAGCTCGAGGGCGAGCTCAATAAGATTCCTATGATTATGAAACAGTACTCGGAATCTGAGCTCGTCAAGGGTGACTTCGTGTTCGATATCTCGTCTTCGGACGAAGAGACTGAGGGTGAGGATTTCTTTTTTATGCTTACTGCTTTAACGACGAAGACTAACCTTGTTTTCTTGCTTTTTTGGCAGTGAACATGCTAAACAAGCTCGGTCGCAAATCCTCCGAATCTAATGATCCGGAGAGACAGAAAGCCACCGGCTCGGCGTCTGATGCCGAGAAGAATCCGAAAAGGCAGAAGACCTCTTCTTCGGATCCAAAAAAGCCGGAGTCGACTTCGGCAAAGGGGAAGGGGAAGATTCAGAAACCCCCAAGAGCGGCCGGAGAAAGACATTGTCTTGGCGGCCCCTTCGGAACATGTCTGTGAGCCTTTTGCATGGCCAACGGACTTTGTAGAGGTGAATTCTCTTCTTGATTTTCTGGCCTTGCTTTTTTCCTATATTTTTTGTGGCCCCTCTGTTGACTTTTTCCTTTTTCCATTTTCAGAGGAACAATATGCTCTCCAAGCTCGTCGCCGTTGAACTCTCCAAAGCGTCCAACGATTATGCTGAGATGCAGAGGAAGGTTGAATGCTGCTCGTCACCAGGCCGAACAGGCTCGGGCAGACTTTGAGAAGGCAAGGGCCGCTAGGATCTCGGCTCAGGATGAAGCTCAGCGTGCCAAAAACCAGCTCATCATCCAGAGAGAGCAATCTAAACGAGGGAGGCTGCCGCCGTGGTTGCTCAGGGGAGGCTCTCCGTGTTTTCGCGGAGAAGAAGAACTCTTTTTTGAGCAATCAATTTTCGGCCTTTATCGGTGATCTGCTGAAATTGATTGACCGATAACGCTGAGCAGGGACCGAAGTCGTCCTGCCGCTGTATGGCCGAGAGATTTCTAGCTCGTCTCCAGAGTCTGCCGCTCCTTGAGGAGCTGCTTCTTCCTCGGTCCTGCTCTCTGCTGAAAGAGTCCGTAACTGCCGCGCTGACCGGGACGCGAACATTGGAGGCCATCTTTGCCTCCTTGGGACCTGTTTCACCCGCTTCAATCTTTAACGAAGAGGGTGGGCAGGAAAACGAGGCCGGCAAGGAGACCGAGCAGACGGATCAGCAGGCCGGCGACGGGCCATGCCGAGCAGGAGGTGCAGCAGATCGGCGATGGGGGCACCGAGCAGGCTGGAGGGAGTAGGGAGGCCGAGGCTGAAGCCGAAGTAGGCAAGGAGAAGGAGGCTGAAACCCACAGAGGAGCCGGAGACGAAACTGGCGGAGTATGATTTCGTCTCCCTTCTCTTAGTTTAGTTTCTTTCTCTCCTTGTAAAATGGCCTTGAAGCCCTCCTTGTGTAAAAATTTTTCTTGTGAATGAAAAAATTCTTCTTTCTACACTCGTGTCTTCTTTATAGCTTTTCGTAATCTCTTTTACTCCTGTTGTGGTTTACTGCCTGCTCGGTAAACTGAAATGCCGAACTGACATAGCTGCTTTGTATTCTCAACTCTAAGGAGCTGGAGGTACTTCACTGGAAGCGGCTATACTCTTCGGCTTTAAACGAAGCTGAGAAAAAAGCCATAGATGACCAGGTGAAGTATGACGAACTCTTGGCTCGGTTAGTGGAGCTGGAGTCCAACAATAAGGACTTAAAGTCCATAAAGAAAGATCTGGATGCCGAGCTGAACACTGTCATCGCTGAGAGGACTGCATATGAGGATTTCATCTGCGGGCGCGGGGGAATGACCATATCTGAAGTTCAGAATCAAGTTGATGAACTGTGGGAGGAGCTTCATGTACTCCGGAAGAACAATGCGCTGGAGAGCTCGGCTTGCCAACAAGTTGTTGAAGTCATTGCGGCGCTTGGCTTCTCGGTACGACATCATTCTTTCCCGGCGTCCCTCAATCGAGAGATTCCTTAGGCGTTTCCCGCCAACAGATGCTCACACTCCAACTCAAAACCTCTAATCCACTTGCTCAAGATTCTACTCCAAACCAACAACGGACTCAGGATGAACCGGAAACGTCAAGACGAGAACGTACTCCAAGTCAGCAACGGACTCCGGAGCAACCGGAAATGTCAAGACGAGAACGCCCTGAAGTTCGTAGAGGAGTTGTGATTATGAGTGAGCAAGATCAGCGGATGCTTCGTGAAGAGACTCTTCGCCGCCGAGGTGCTAGAACTTCCCGGACTCAGGGAAGGGGCGGTAGGTCGATCAGAGCATCTCGTCGACCTACTTATTCTTCAACTGTTCGGAACACCCGAACTCAGCATCATGAGGATTTTTTGGATAGGTGGCTCAACTTTAGCAACCGTGGACAGTAGAATAGTCCTTTGTAATGGTGTAACGCCTTCTCGTAGGGCAGCGAAATTGTATGCCGAACAAGACTTAATAAATGAAATTTTACAGTTCAGCGATTTTTTATTTCATTTATTGTACTCGTCCGCGGTCTTATGAAGAAAACTCTTCTTTGGCCGGACTCGTCCTCAGTCTTATGAAGAAAACTCTTCTTTGACCGGACTCGTCTTCGGTCTTATGAAGAAAACTCTTCTTTGACCGGACTCGTCTTCGGTCTTATGAAGTAAATTCTTCTTTGACCGGACTCGTCCTTGGTCTTATGAAGTAAACTCTTCTTTGACCGGACTTAGTTTGTGTCCTTATTTGGCGAGTTTTATCGCTTGGATTGGACTTTCCCTTTGTGTCCTAATTTGGCGAGTTTTATCGCTTGGATTGGACTTTCCTTTTGTGTCCTAATTTGGCGAGTTTTATCGCTTGGATTGGACTTTCCCTGGTTGACCGAAGTGGTTTTCGGCTTATTGCAGTCCGTTTCAGACGAACTGCTTGTTTCTTAAGCTGAATTGTGGTCTTGTATCTTCCTTAGAAGCTTGGACTCACAATTGTCTTTAATACATGATCTAAAAAGGGGATCAGCCTTTAAAGATCAATATACCTCAGTAATATTTATAAGAGACAAAACGCACATAGAGACTAAACGCACATAAAGACAAATAAAAAAGACGAAAAAGATTTTAAACTTTTATAAAACGACCAGCATAAAGGACAAATAGAAACATGAAAGCACATATCCCTAGGACCGAACTAGATACAAGACTGACCGGACCTTGTCTCTTACAAATGGAACTTCTTGAGGTTGGAAATATGCCATGTTCGGGGTACTTGTTCTCCTGACATGTGAGTCAATTTATAAGACCCTTTTCCCAGGACTTCTGACACCCGATACGGACCTTCCCATGTGGGTTCAAGTTTGCCCAGCTTTTCTGCTCGGCTTACTTCATTGTTTCTCAATACGAGATCTCCCACTTGAAACTGCAGCTTTTTCACCCTTTGGTTATAATACCGGGTTACTTGCTCCTTGTACTTGGCTGCTTTTATGCAGGCCAGTTCTCTTCTTTCTTCGGCAAGATCTAGTTCGGCTCTCAGTCCGTCATCATTCAGTTCTGTTGAGAAATTGAGTGTTCGGGGGCTGGGTATGCCGATCTCAACCGAAATTACGGCTTCAGTGCCGTACACTAGACTGTACGGAGTTTCACCGTTGGAGGTTTTTGGTGTAGTTCGGTAAGACCATAGGACTTGAGGAAGATTTTCTACCCATTGTCCTTTGGCTTGTTCTAACCGAGCTTTTAATCCTTTCACCAAAATACGGTTTGTTACTTCCGTTTGTCCGTTTGCTTGTGGGTGAGAGACCGAAGTGAACCGCTGTTGAATATTCAACTCTTGGCACCAATTCTTGAATGTCTTGTCGGTGAACTGAGTCCCATTATCCGAAATGAGGATATGGGGTATGCCAAATCGGCAAACTATGTTCTTCCAAACAAAATCCAATGCCTTCGAGCTCGTTATCGTAGCTAATGGTTCAGCCTCCACCCACTTTGTGAAGTAGTCCACGGCAACGATCAAGAATTTCATTTGCCGAGGAGCTTGTGGTAGTGGTCCTACTATGTCTATGCCCCATTGCATAAAAGGCCAAGGGCTTTGCATAGCACATAGATCGGTCTGCGGCATCCTTGGGATATTTGCATGGATTTGGCACTTCGTACATTTCTTAACGAGTTGTACTGCTTCTTGTACCAATGTTGGCCAATAATATCCCCATCTCAGAACTTTTTTAGCTAAAGCTCTAGCTCCGATGTGGCTGCCGCACGATCCTTCATGAACTTCTCTAAGGATGTAGTCCGTCTCTTCTGCTCCTACACATCGCAATAACGGTTGAAGGTATGACTTTCTATATAGGACTCCTTCATGAAGTTCATACCGAAGTGCTCGGCATGTGATTTTCCGAGCTTCTCTCTTATCCTCGGGCAGTTGTCCTTGATCTAGATACTTTGATATTGGCGTCATCCAGTTCGGCGAGCTGGTTACTGAAAGTACCTCAGCATCATCAATGCTTCTGTGCGGTAATTCCTCCACTTTTGAGCTCGGATATGAGGCTAACTTGCTTAAAGTATCTGCTCGGCCATTTTCCGCTCTGGGAATGCGGATTATCCGAAAATAAGAGAAACTTCGGCTAATGCTTTGCGCTTTGTCCAAGTATTTTTTCATCCTTTCATCTCGGGCTTCACTTGTACCCAACATGTGATTCACTATGACTTGTGAATCACAATGGATTTTGAGAGATTTGATAAATAGACTTTGCGCTAACCGAAGTCCGGCAAGAAGGGCTTCGTATTCGGCTTCGTTATTAGTGGTTGGGAATAAGAACCGAAGTGAATAAGTTACCTCGTGTCCGTCGGGAGCGATAAGTAGAATACCAGCTCCACTTCCCGTCTTATTCGAAGCTCCATCTACGAATCCAATCCAACAGTCCGGCGGCTCTACTTCGGGTTCCTGGGGCTGTGTTGGTTCATCATTGGTAGGGCTTTTCTGTTCGGCAATAATAGGGATTGTTTGATCGAACTTTGCCTCTACCAGAAAATCTGCCAAGGCTTGTCCCTTGATGGCTTTCCGAGGTAGATATTCTATTGAATGTTCTCCCAACTCTATGGCCCACTTGGCAATTCTGCCTGATGCTTCAGGCTTAGTCAAAACTTGCCGAAGTGGAAGATCGGTTAAGACGCATACCTTGTGAGCATAGAAATATGGCCGCAGTCTCCTTGCTGCATTTACTAATGCCAGAGCAATTTTTTCCAGAGGTTGATACCTTGTTTCGGGACCTCTTAATGCTCGGCTTGTAAAGTAGATAGGACGCTGCTTTAGGCCTTCTTCTCGTACAAGTACCGCGCTAATGGTTTGATCTGATGCCGCTAAATATAAGAATATCACTTCGGCATCTGTTGGAGCAGAGAGAATAGGGAGTTCGGCTAAATAACTTTTGAGTTCGTCAAAAGCCTTTTTCTGTTCGGCTCCCCACTCAAACTTTGGTGCCTTCTTCAAAACATTGAAGAACGGCAGTTGCTTTTCGGCTGCTTGGGAAAGGAATCTATTCAGTGCGGCTAGACATCCAGTTAGCCTTTGCACATCATGTATGGACTTCGGCATTGCCATGTTCTGAACAACTTGAACCTTTAGGGGATTTGCCTTGAGTCCGTCCTTTGAAACCCAACAACCCAGAAACTTTCCCGAATCTACCAAAAATGTACATTTTTGGGGATTGAGTTTGAGGTTGGCTTTTTTGAGCACGTCGAGAGTTGATTTGAGATTGTCTTCGTAATCCGAAGTGCTTCTACTTTTAACAACTATGTCGTCAACATAGACTTCAACCTCTTTTCCGATCAGGTGCCGAAATAGCTTGTCTACCATCCTTTGATATGTGGCTCCGGCATTCTTTAAACCGAATGGCATCTTTTTATAAGCAAAAATGCCGAAGTCAGTAATGAAAGCCGTTTTTGAAGCATCATTCTCATCCATTAAAACTTGGTGGTATCCTTTATACAAATCAAGAAAACAGAAAATTTCGAAGCCTATCAAAGCTTCTACTTTTTTATCTATGTTCGGAAGGGGGTAGCAATCTTTAGGACAGTGCTTATTTAGATCGGTAAAATCTATGCACATCCGCCATCCTTCTTTTTTCTTGATCATCACAGGATTGGCCACCCAAGAAGGATATTTTACTTCGAATAATACATCCGCTTTCAGTAATTGGCGGACTTCGTCATGGATGACTTGATTTCTTTCTGCCGCAAAGAGTCTTTGCTTCTGTTTTATAGGCCGGACTGAGGGATCAATATTTAACCGATGTGTAATTACCTCGGAAGACACTCCGGTCATGTCCAACGGAGACCACGCAAAGACATCTTTGTACTCTTTGAGGAGCTGGATGGTCTTTTCCCGGAGCAGAGGTGTTCCCGCGAAACCGATCTTGACCGTTCTGGATGGATCATCTTCGTATAACTGAACTGTCATCGAGTTCGGCTCCGGTGTGACTTCGGTCATTTCTCCTGCCTCTGACTCCGGCTGCTGTGATTGCTATGCTTGATGGTGCCGATCTGATTGCTCGGCACTTTTAAGCGCAATCTGCAAACATTCTTTTGCTCTCTTTTGATCACCTCGGATGACTGCAATCCCTCCTTTAGTGGGGATCTTGATTGTGAGGTGATAAGTAGAGCAAATGGCCCGAACTGTGTTGAGCCAGTCTCTTCCCAGGATGATGTTATACGGGGACCGAGC
Source organism: Salvia splendens (assembly GCF_004379255.2). Classification (NCBI taxonomy): domain Eukaryota; kingdom Viridiplantae; phylum Streptophyta; class Magnoliopsida; order Lamiales; family Lamiaceae; genus Salvia; species Salvia splendens. Next base: position 34,598,563 of record NC_056044.1, on the reverse strand, counting down.
TTTTACCACAAAAAACTCGATCATCGTACTGGAGCTAGTAGGCGCTCTTCCCACCGTAATCGGAAGGCTGATAGTACCTTCAGGGCGGGTGTCTTCCTGGGCGAAACTTTTCAGAGGAAGTGGGGCCGGACTGAGCCGAGCTGGATCCACTTCCAGTTTATCAAAACATTCTTTAAAAAGAATGCTAACCGACGCTCCTGTATCCACAAACACTCTGTGGATCAGTTTGTTTGCCACTCCGGCTTGAATGACAATCGCGTCTTGATGAGGAGAAATGGCCGGGACGGGATCTGCATCTGAAAACGTGATTACTTCCTCCTTCTTCAGCCTTTTATGCATAGGCTCCTCTCGATTGACGCCTCTGCGTTCTGCTTTTAGAGACGACTTAGTCTTCCCGGCTGGGAGAGCGTCAATAGTCTGGATTACTCCGTCATATTGCGGCTCGTCTTCGTCTTCGGGATCCTGTTGCCTTTTAGGATCCTGAGGAGCGCAGTTCGCACCTCTCTGTTTCTTATTCTTCTTCGGCAGCTTGCTTTGGTATTTTTTTAACGTCCCTGCTTTCACAAGAACATCAATACCTGCTGCCAAATTTCGGCACTCCTCGGTATCGTGACCGTGGTCTTGATGGTAGGAGCAGTACGTATCCTGACTTCGGCGCGTGGCTGATTTCGTCATCCGCTTTGGTTTTTCGAACATATCAGAATGCAGTTCGAAAATTTCCGCTCTCGACTTGTTCAATGGTACGAACTGAGCGGGCGGTTTCTCAAGATCGAGACGTGGTCCCAATCTGCCTTGTACCGGTGCCCTTTGAATTCTTTCAAAAGGAGTTCGGCGAGGAAGCCCCTGATCGCTATGATCGGGCTTCTTTTTGTCTCCTCTGGATGAGCTGTCTAAAGACCGTTTTCGACGGTCTGCCTCATCGGCACGAGAAAACTGGTCCGCAATGTCCCACATCTCTTGAGCTGTTTGCGGACTGCACTCAACGAGCTTTCTGTAGAGAGCTCCGGGCAGAATTCCATTTTGGAATGCCGAAATGACAAGTAGATCATTGAGATCATCTACTTGTAGGCATTCCTTGTGGAATCTCGTCATGAAGTCGCTAATTTTTTCATCGCGACCTTGACGTATAGAAAGCAGCTGAGCCGAAGTGATTCGGGCTTCCGCTTTCTGGAAGAATCTCCTGTGAAAAGCATCCATTAGATCTTTGTAAGATCTAATGCTCCCTTGAGGGAGGCTGTCAAACCACCTTCATGCGTTCCCGATAAGCAGCTCAGGAAACAGCTTACACATGTGAACCTCATTGAGACCTTGGTTCGCCATATTATACTGATAGCGTCCCAGGAAATCATGAGGATCCACTAACCCGTCATAAGTCATTGACGGAGTTCGGTAATTCTGTGGCAATGGAGTTCGGGTGATATCATCCGAAAATGGAGTCTTCAGCGCTCCATACATGGCGAATCCGACATCTCTTCGGTATGGTGGAGATGGAGTTCTCCTGTGATTTCGGTACCGAGGAGGAGAAGGAACATGTCGGTGGTGAGGATTCTTTCTCCTGGAAGATACGACACTACTGCGGTAGTGACTTTCATGTCTGGAGGGGGAGGGAGAATCCTCCGTTTTCTTCTCCGGCTTCTGGCTCTTTTGCAGGAATGTTAAGAACTCATCCTGTTTCTCAGCCAAGAACGACTTGACAGCCTCATTCAAAGCGAGCTGCTGGGGAGGCTCGGTGCGATGACTTTTGGAGTGGTTTGTTCTTTCACCGTGAGAACTGGAGGCAGATTTCTCCCGAGGCTGTTTTCCGGGCCTACGGGCTGGACTAGCTTCCTCACGTTCATCACGGACGGAAGTATGGGTATTATGTGATCTGGTATGCATTTTTTGGTGGAAGAGGATCAAAAACTCGCTTTTATCACAGTTTTGGTTCTCTGTTTCCCACAGACGGCGCCAGTGATGATGTGGCGAATTTTTGATGGGAATAAATGCAAGTAATAAATGATCACAACACGGAAAATTACGTGGTTCGATTTACTGAGGTAAATCTACGTCCACGGGAAGAAAAGAGGGCAAATTTGTATTGCTTGGTCTCGCTTACAGATTACAATACTGATTTGCTATAAGATTCAGGATCTAGAGAGCTTAACCCTGGTCTATCTGATCTAAGTTCTATTTATACATTCGAACTAAGATCGTGGTTTGCAGCCCTGGTAGTGGGGTTGATAACTGCTTAATACCACTAAATAGATCGTGGGTGTAATGGAGGTCGTGGAGATCCTGCATGGGTCCACTATCTCCTTGTTCGGTCGAATACTGAGACCGAACTGCTGAACTTTGCCGATCAGCTTTTGCCGATCTGAGAGTTGAGCTCGATTGGTCGGCTTTTACCGAGCTATAGGCTGTGACCGGACTCTTTGGTTGTGCCGAACTGATATCAGCTTTTGCCGATCTGAGAGTTGAGCTCGATTGGTCGACTTTTACCGAGCTTTAGGCTATGACCGAACTCTTTGGTCATGCCGAACTGATACTCTTTCTTGGGTTTTGGGCTGATGGGCCGTCACTGTTATTGGGCTCGCAACTAGGGTTTAGTTGTTTAGTTCGTACCCCATCACAGATCAACAACAATCAAATGCAGATCTAGCAGATAAATTCAGTCAATCAAATTAGAAAAAAATCCGTACCGAAAACCGTGTTGATCGGATTCATAGAGGCCTGATTCTTCGCGGCGTCACCGGTGAGACGGCCGGAATGGGTGAATGCGACATAAGACGGCGTGATTGGGTTTCCCTGTTCATTGGGGATGATTTCGACACGGTCGTGCTGCCACACGCCGACGCAGGAATAGGCGGTGCCGAGGTCGATTCCTATCGCCGGCCACTCTTTTCCTGCCATTGTTGCAGTTTACAGATCTAATCGGCGAAATGTTCACAAGCAGAATTTAGATCTAAACTGAGACGACTTCTTTTTAGGCCTCACCGATTATAATAGTAAACTATTCCATAGTCAATAATCACACAATGTTTATTGCCAAATTCTCATATAATTTCAACCTTACCCCTTTCTCCCTTCCTCCGCCACTCCACCGCCATCGCCAACTCTCAGATCTGAAGAGTCATGACAGCTTTTGGCGTCTCTTCGAAATACAATTAACAATATTCTCAATTGTTCTCGTTTCAGCCTCGTTGATCGATCTAATCAAATCATAGATGTCGTGTACAACGAGTTGGATCCATTGCAGCAAATTCTGGAAAAATTGGACGGCACAAGTCCAAGCAGGAGCAGGAAGAAGGTGAATGCTGTGGATGGAAGAATCAAAGAGGCAATTTGGGGATTTGAAGACTCACTGGAATCTCTTCTCATTCAACACATTCCTTCACAATCTGAAATTCTTCCAGAGATAGTTTCCATTGATCTGCTGAGTCTCGAAAATGATGCGAATTCGTTGATCCAGAAGCTCGATGATATGAAGGAGGAGTACATTGATGAAGTAGTGAATATGCCTCAAGACGAACCTATTTCCTCATCAATTGGTTTCCATGGAAGCAACTCGAAGATGATCGGATTATCAGATCAATTCGAGCAAGTCAAAGCCTATCTTTTGCGAGGAGATCTCCCGTGGAGGCTTGAGTACTCTATCTATGGCACGGCAGGCATTGGTAAGACTGCTCTTGCTATGCAAATTTATGAAGATTCACAAATTCAGAGCAAATATGAGTGTCGCGCGTGGGTTACCGTAGGCAGAGTACCTCAACCGATCAGCCAAATTGCACGAGGCATTCTAGCTCAACTCTTTGGAATTGCACAGGGAGATGAAGAAATTAGTGATCACTGCTTGGAAGAGAGATTGAATGGCAAGAAATGCCTCATTGTGTTGGATAATGTGTGGGAGATTACACATACTCATGGTGCTATTCTTTCTCTTAGGAATACAATTAACAATATTCTCTGTTGTTCTCGTTTCAGCCTCGTTGGTGGCTCTCGACAAATCATAGAACTCATGTACCAGAAGTTGGAGGGAGCCGTTGCAAAGAATTCCGGGAAGATTGGACTACACTAGCCCAAGCAGGAGTCGGAAGAAGTTGAATGCTTTGGATGAAGTAATCAAAGAGGCAATATGGAAATTTGAAGACTCATTGGAATCCCTTCTCACTCAACACATTCCTTCAACTATTCCAGTGACAGTCTCCATTGATCTGCAGAGTCTGGAAAGTAATGTAAATATCTTGATCAAGACACTCAAGCATATGGATAGGTACTATCTTGATAAAGTCCTCAATATGCCCGAAGACGAACCTATTTCCTCATTCATTGGTTTTCACGGAACCAACTCAAAGATGATTGGATTATCAGACCAATTCCAACTACTCAAAACCCACCTTATAAATGTTGGATCCGGCAGCTGGATTCATTTCCATGCACTTTATGGAACGGCAGGAATTGGGAAAACTGCTCTTGCTAGGAAAATATATCAAGATCCAGAAAATCAGAGCAAATATGAGTGTCGCGCGTGGGTCACTGTGGGCAGAATACCTCAACCGACAAGTCAAATTGCACGAGGCATTCTTGCTCAACTGTGTGGAACTGACTCTGTGTGTGAAGAAGATGAAGAAATAGGTGACTGCTTGGAAGAAAGATTGAATGGTAACAAAATCCTCATTGTGTTGGATGATGTCTGGGAGGAAAAAGATTTCTTGGAACATTCATTATCAAACATCAACACTGGAGGTATTCAAATCTTGCTTACTGGTCGACATCGAAAATTGATGAAGGGTCTGAGATATGAGATGCATCCATCCCTCAGGATGAGCTATGAATCTTGGAATGAGGTGCGGTTTTTGAAGGAAGAAGAAAGCATGGAACTATTATGTGAGAAGGTGTTTGGTGACGAGGGTTGCCCTCCTCAACTTCAAAAACTTGCCACCAAAATTTCCAAGCTTTGTGAAGGTCTCCCTCTCATGATACTCACTGTTGCTGACATCTTATGGAAATCCAAGCATAATAGAGACCCAACCTACTGAAAGAGAAATTCCGTCTTTATGGATGCATATAATCAAAATATCAAAGGTACTTTTACCAAGTTACCGCTACTTGCCTGAACGTCTTAAAATGCTATTTCTGTTTATCGGAGTTTTCCCTCAAGATTATTACACACCCATTTCCAAGATCATCCTTATGCTCAAAGCTGAGGGGTTGTGGGGTAATTGGGATTGTTTGAGAGAGCTAGCTATCGATTATAGTCTTGTTTTATGTAGCATGAAGAGCGTGAATAAAAATATCAATAAGAAATATATTGGTGAGTTTAAAACTTGTCGGCTTCATTCTTCATGGCAGCACGTGTGTAGAGTTGAAGCTAGCAAGTGTAAGTTTTATCACGTCTTAAATAAGTTGATTGATGCCAAAGAAGAAGTTCTAAAAGGTCAGCGTGGATTGTGTCTTGAAAATAACATTTTATTCAGTACCAAAGAGTTTTGCAACTCAGTAAGATTGAACTGTTCATTCTCCACACGTTCTCTCCTTTTCTATTGGCCTTACCACCAATATCCGATCTCTATAGATGTTAGTTTCAGATTGATTAGGGAAATAGATGCTCTTAAGCTGCGTTTCTATACTTTCCCAGATGAAATTCTGTCACTAGTTCAACTAAAGTACCTTGCTCTAACTTGTAACGGAGAAGTCCCTGCAACTATATCAAAACTTTTCAACCTCCGAGCCTTGATTATCCATCCATCATATGTACCAATAGAAATATGGGACATGCAAGAGTTACAACATATTGAGATCTTGGGCAAGAGCCTTGTAGCTCCACCTCATGTTGCTTCTTTGAAAAATCTCAAAACACTTGTGGGTGTGAACGCTAGCATTTGTACCATCTCGGAACTCTTAAGAAGAATTCCTAACATAAGGAAATTTGGAATACAGATTGAGCTGATGCCTAATGAAGACCATAGACACCTTTTGAGTTGTTTTGGCTGCATTTCGACACTTGAAAGTTTGAAGATACTCAAATTCAGTATCACAAATCCCGTAGTCAATCATGGTAATGTTTTCTTGGTGACTCGTGGATCACTAAAGTTGCCACAAGGTTTGGAAAAGTTTCATTTGAGTGGCATGGGTTTTCCCTGGGAATACATGGATGTTGTTGGCTCTTTGCCATATCTTCGAGTGCTCAAATTGCGTTCCTACGCCTTTCAAGGGTCTCATTGGGAAACACAACAAGGAAGGTTTGGGAGTCTTAAGTTTCTTCTAATGGAAGAAAGTGATTTGGTGCAATGGAAACCAGGATATGGAAGCTTTGCTAGGCTTTCATACCTAAGCATGAAACATTGCTACAAACTAAAAGAGATCGGCATGCCTGCTTTTCTAGACCAACGTGGATGCAATCCTTTAGCTTTGACTTGGGCAGACCAATTACGACCAAGTGTTGGTTCTACGCTTCGTGTAATTGCCTTTTCTTCATTTTACAATAAACCAACAACTTTCAAATCTGAAAGGTTAGTCCTCCAATCATTGTATTATTGGGTTGTTACATGAACTTAAGAATTGTGACTTACTTTGGATTTTTTGGGTATTATAAGTTGAGTAAATTATACAGAACCAAAGTTATCAGTTTAATTGGGCTGAGAGCCTTAGTCCTTTAGTTTGTGATTCAAGGCCAGCAATCTTTTTTGTGTTATGCATGATTTCACTTTTTTTTAACTCACAAAGTAATTTCTTGCATTATTCATGTAATTTCAATACTGTTGGATTCACCACTGAAAACATATAAATTATTGTTTCTTGTTTAATTTCAAATTTTGTACTGCAGCGCTGACGATGAGGAAGAGAATAACGATATTGAAGAAATTATTGACTGCCCGATGAAGGTATTATACATGTCAATGTTGTGAAGCGATTAAGAGAGTAGAAGCTTTGTAAGAAAGATGTGAATGCATGAGAAAGTAAGACGCTAGGTGATCTTCTTTAGTGTAAACTTGTAACTTGTGATTTTGGGTTGGTTTTTTATGTCTAAATGAGTGGCAGTATTTTTCCATAAAATCAATATAAATCACAAGGAGAGAAGAGAAAGAGAGAGTGTTGTGGAGTTTCTTGAAATATGTAGATATATCTACTACTACTACAGTATATAGTAGATGCTCTTGTTTGTTTTATATTGTAGAATGTGGTTTGTTATTTGCTGCAGTGTTTAGTTGTTTGGGCAGACGAGCGTTGAAGAAGATGGTGAATGTACATATAATCATGAGGATGAAACGGAAGAGGATTATACTGAAGAAATTTCAGATCAAATGATGGTAGTATTATATACATAAATTGTGTGAAGCAATTAAGAAGGTGGTTTTTATTTCATGCTGTGTTTGTTTGTTTGGGCAGAGTTTTGAAGAAGATGGCAGGCTTATGCCGAAGCACCAATGACAGGGAGCGTGTGCGTTCATATGGACATTATTTGATGTTGTGCTTGGTTGTTTGGGCTTCAAGGTATTTTCTAAAACATTATACTATGATTCTTAGTAGTTGAAAGTGAACAAAAGTGATGCAATGCAATCCACTTTTGATTTGCAGGAAACCTCTTTGAGGCTTTGAGTCTGCTGCTACAGAGTGTTGCACATGAATTTTCTCAGCAACTTCAGTGATTTCTTGGTATTTTGGTTTGATTTCCAATAAATGAATTATTTGGTTGTCACATGAACTGAAGTATTGTAATTTATGTTGGATTCTTTTGTGGATTATAACTTGAGAGGATTATGCATATTATTATAGGTTGAGTTTGATTCAAAGTATTGGCTTGTTATATGAATGGGCATTTTTGTCAAGGAGAGTGTCCCTTCCCTTTTAAACACTACAAATTTCGGTAAGCCAATGCATTGGCTTAACCATGGAGTCATCATTAAGGTCTCATGCACAAGTACTTCTCCAACGCCATTCATCAAGAGCGGAGAACTTAGCCCAAAAGACTTAACCTCGTCGGCCTTCTTGTGGTCTGAAGAGTCTACTCTTGGTGATGGTGATCTTGGTCTTCTGACCTGTACTCTTGTCCTCTGCAGAGACATTTAAGATCCCACTGGCATCGATGTCGAAGCTGACAGTGATCTGAGGGACGCCCCTCGGAGCAGGAGGGATCCCGGAGATTGTGAACTTCCCAAGCAAGTTGTTCTCCCTCGTCCTCGTTCTCTCACCTTCGTACACCTGAATCAACATTCCACGCTGGTTCTCCGAGTGAGTCGAGAAAACCTGTTCCTTCCTTGTGGGAAGGGAGGTGTTCCTTGGGATCAAAACCGTCATGACGCCTCCAGCGGTTTTCACACCAAGAGAGAGAGGAGTGGCGTCGAGAAGCAATAGGTCTAGAACCCTCTCGTCACCCTCGCCGCTCAAAATCGCAGCTTGGACAGCAGCACCATAGGCGACTGCCTCGACCGGGTTGATGCTCTTGCAAAGCTCCTTCCCGTTGAAGAACTCCTGCAGCAACTGCTGAACTTTGGGGATTCTCGTGGATCCTCCGACGAGGACGACATCGTGAACGGAGCTCTTGTCAATCTTGGCATCCCTCAGGCACTTCTCCACCGGCTCCATGCACTTCCTGAAGAGGTCCATGTTGATTTCCTCGAACCAAGCACGGGTGACGGGGGCGTAGAAATCGATTCCCTCGTAGAGAGAGTCGATCTCGATGGTGGTTTCAGCAGCAAACGAAAGAGTCCTCTTCGCCCTCTCACAGGCTGTCCTCAACCTTCTCAGGGCCTTCGGGTTGCCACTGATGTCCTTGTTCTCCATCTTCAACTCGTGAACGAAGTGATTGATCATTCTGTTGTCGAAGTCCTCGCCACCAAGGTGAGTGTCGCCAGCGGTGGCACTCACCTCGAAGACACCCTCGTCCAACGCGAGAAGAGAGACATCAAAAGTACCACCTCCAAGATCAAAGATTAACACATGCTTCACGCTCGTCGTCCTCCTGTCAAGACCATAAGCAATGGCAGCAGCAGTAGGCTCTTTGATGAGCCGCATCACGTTGAGGCCAGCAATGAGTCCAGCATCCTTGGTGGCTTGACTCTGGGAATCGTTGAAGTAAGCTGGAACAGCGATGACGACATTCCTCACTGCTGTGCCAAGGTATGCCTCGGCGATCTCCCTCATTTTCATCAAAACCATGGATGAAATCTCCTCAGCAGTGAAGTGTTTCTCCTCACCCTTGTCGTTAACACTGATCATCGGCTTGTCATCGGGTCCGGAGAAAACCTTGAATGGCCACAACTTCATGTCGCTCTGAACACATGAATCACTAAATAGCCTTCCAATCAACCTCTTAGCATCTGAGAAATAATCACTAAACAGACTGACTAAAACATTATACCCAATCCAAAACTACTCCAAATCCAACCAGAAACAATTAATCAGCTCAACAACAATCTAATGCAGATCCTGCAGATGAATTCAGTCAATCAAATTAGAATAAATCCGTACCGAAAACCGTGTTGATCGGATTCACGGCGGCCTGATTCTTTGCAGCGTCACCGGTGAGACGGCCGGAACGGGTGAAGGCGACGTAAGACGGCGTGATTGGGTTTCCCTGTTCATTGGGGATGATTTCGACACGGTCGTGCTGCCACACGCCGACGCAGGAATATGTGGTTCCGAGATCGATTCCGATGGGCGGAAACTTTCCTTTTCCGGCCATTGTTGCAGCTTACAGATCTAATTCGGCAAAATGTTTACACAGAGACGATTTTTTTTGGCCTCGCCATTTATAATAAAATATTCCATGGTCAATACTTATACAGTATTTTTCTTGGCTAGCTAAATTGGACTGAACTGAAGTCAAATTCACACATTATTTCAACCTTACCCCTTTCTTCCTCCCGCCGCCACTCCACCACCACCAGAAACCCTCAGATCTGAAGAATGACGGCTTTTGGTGGTGTTCTTTCTCTTAGGAATACAATTGACAATATTCTCTGTTGTTCTCGTTTCAGCCTCGTAGATCGCTCTCGACAAATCATAGATGTCGTGTACAACGAGTTGGATCCATTGCAACAAATTCTGGAAAAATTGGACGGCACAAGTCCAAGCAGAAGCAGGAAGAAGGTGAATGCTTTGGATGGAAGAATCAAAGAGGCAATTTGGGGATTTGAAGACTCATTGGAATCTCTTCTCATTCAACACATTCCTTCACAATCTGAAATTCTTCCAGAGATAGTCTCCATTGATCTGCAGAGTCTCGAAAATGATGCGAATTCGTTGATCCAGAAGCTCGATGATATGAAGGAGGAGTACATTGATGAAGTAGTGAATATGCCTCAAGACGAACCTATTTCCTCATCAATTGGTTTCCATGGAAGCAACTCGAAGATGATTGGATTATCAGATCAATTCGAGCAAGTCAAAGCCTATCTTTTGCGAGGAGATCTCCCGTGGAGGCTTGAGTACTCTATCTATGGCACGGCAGGCATTGGTAAGACTGCTCTTGCTATGCAAATTTATGAAGATTCACAAATTCAGAGCAAATATGAGTGTCGCGCGTGGGTTACCGTGGGCAGAGTACCTCAACCGATCAGCCAAATTGCACGAGGCATTCTAGCTCAACTGTGTGGAATTACACAAGGAGATGAAGATATAAGTGATCACTACTTGGAAGAGAGATTGTATGGCAAGAAATGCCTCATTGTGTTGGATGATGTCTGGGAGACATCGAATTTCTTGGAGGATTCATTTCTGAACATAAAAAATGGATGTGTTCATATCTTGCTTACTGGTCGACATCGAAAACTGCTGAATAGCTTTCTTTATGGAACTTGGCACGAGGTGCGGTTTTTGAATGAAGAAGAGAGTATGGATCTATTATGTGAGAAGGTGTTTGGTGATGAGAGTTGCCCTCCTCAACTTCACAAAGCTGCCACCAAAATCGCCAAGCTTTGTGAAGGTCTCCCTCTCTTGATACTAACTGTTGCTGATATCCTATCCAAATCCGAGCATAACAGATTCCCAACCTACTGGCATGAAGTAGCAGAAAGGAGAAATTCAGTCTTCACGGATGCATATAATCGAATATCAAAGGTACTTTTCCCAAGTTACGAGTACTTACCTCAATATCTGAAAATGCCTTTTATGTTTATGGGAGTTTTCCCTCAAGATTATCACACACCCCCTTCCAAGATCATTGATATGTTGACTGCTGAGGGGTTGTGGTATGATCGGGAATGTTTAAGAGAGCTAGCTTTCTACTACAGTCTTGTTTTACGCAACTTGAAGAGCGTGTTTAAATCTTCACATGAGGTGTCTGTTAGTGATTTTAAAACTTGTTGGCTTCATTCTTCATGGCGGCATGTGTGTAGAGGAGAAGCTAGTAAGAACAAGTTTTATCTTGTCTTAAATAAGTTAATTCATGCCGAAGAAAAAGCTCTAAAAGGCCAGCGCAGCTTGTGTCTCGAAAATAACATTTTATTTGGCATCAAAGAGTTTCGAGACTCGGTGAGATTGAATTGTGCATCCTCTACACGTTCTCTCCTTTTATATGGTCCTTACCACCAATATCCAATCTCTATAGATGTTGGTTTCATGTTGCTAAGGGAAATAGATGCTCTTACACAACGTTTCTATACATTTCCAATAGAAATTTTGTCACTAGTCCAACTTAAGTACCTTGCTTTAACTTGTAACGGTGATCTTCCTGCAACTATATCCAAACTTTTCAATCTTCGAGTCTTGGTAATGCATCCACATATGAACATTAGACGTTGTGAGGCTCCATCATATGTACCAATACAAATATGGGACATGAAAGAGTTAGAGCATATTGAGATAACGGGAAAGAGCCTTGCAGCTCCATCTCATGTTGCTTCTTTGAAAAAGCTCTCAACACTTGTTGGTGCAAATGCTAGCATTTGTACTCTCTTGGAACTTTCGAGAAGAATTCCTAGCATAAAGAAATTAGGACTACACATTGAGCTTACACCTTATGATGATCATAACGACCTTTTGAGTTGCTTTGATTGCATTTCAACACTTGGAAGTTTGGAGACACTCAAATTCAGTATCACAAATCCTGTGATCAAGCATAGTCTGGTGTTCTCGGTGACTCCCGAGAAATTGAGGTTTCCACGTAATTTGAAAAAGTTACATTTGGGTGGCATTGGTTTACCCTGGGAATACATGGATGTCATTGGCTCTTTGCCAAGTCTTAAAGTGCTCAAATTGCGATCATACGCCTTTTGTGGTTCTCATTGGAAAGTGAAAAGGCATAGTTTTTCGAGTCTTGAGTTTCTTCTTATTGAAGAAAGTGATTTGGTGCAATGGAAACCAGCATACCTAAGCTTCCTTAGGCTCAAATACTTGAGCCTAAAACATTGCTACAAACTAAAAGAGATCCACAGGCCTGCTTCTGTGTATGCAGAATTTGGAAGAATGATCATAGAGATTGAATTGGAGGACTGCAATCCTTTAGCTTTGACGTGTGCCAGCCAATTGCAACCAACTAATGATGTTAGGCTTCGTGTTACTGACTCTTCTTCTTTTTACGGGAAACCAACAACCTTCAAATGTGAAAGGTTAGTAATCAAATCATACATTGCAAGATAACTGTGAGATTTCTAATTCTAATTAGGCTAACAATATTCATGTATCAATTTTCAGGGATGGAGCCGACTATATATCTGGGCTTGAAAGGTGAGACACCACGTTTTCTTTCCGTATGTTCAAAATCAATCGTTGTATTATTAGGTTGTTGCATAGATTATGAAATTTTATTATCCGAGCTAAAAAGGTGAGAGGTATGTAATCTTTTTTTTGTTATGCATGATTTGATCTTTGTTTTGACAAAGTAATTTCATTACATAATACATATACTGCTGTTTTGATTTAAATAAAATTTGGCATTCAAGGCTTAGAATAAGGACTACATACATATCCCTTTGGTAATGGAAGCTCTCTCTCATTTCCTTGTACCAAAAAGATGTGACCGCTGAGAACATATTAATTATGGTTTCTTGTTACACTCCTTCAAATTCATTACTGCAGATCCATTTTGGAAACTGAGGACGAGAATGATGATGAAGATATGACTGATAGTGAAGATACAGACAGAGAATGATTTTGAAATTATGCCTACTGGGGAGAAGATGGTGAAGGTATTACTCATGTGAATGCTTTGGATATATTAAGAAAGTAGTAACTTTGTACAATGATCATCTTTCAAATTCTACTTGAAAAATCGGCAGATATAGGCTAGGACATTGGTGATTATACATGTGACGAGGATGTGGAAGAGAATGATGATGAATATACGTATGATCATGAGGAAACAGATGAGTGCACAGACATCAAGGATCATGTGAGTTCGTAAACTTTTTTCTAGAGTAGAAACACAAGTAGATAAGTAGAGAAAAGGTAATTCTTATCTATCAACTATTACTCTGATTAAGAATAACTATTAATTTTAAAAGACACATCTACAGTTATGGGCCATTATTTTTTAGAATTACAATATTGCCATTGCAATCAGTTTTAAAGTGGTGACCCACTGTCTTTCAACAAGGTCAGTACAAGCAAAAACCGTAATCCATTTTTGATTTGCTGGAGAGCTTTTTGGAGGCTTTGAATGTGTTGCTACATAGAAATCAAAGTATGAATTTTCTTAACGAATTCAACAACTTCTGCAGTGATTTCTTGATATTTTGGTTTGATTTCTAATAAATTATCATCAACAGTGCTGTGTTATTGCGTTGTCGCCTGAATTTAAGCATTGTAATTTATGTTGGATTCTTTTGAGGATTATAACTTGAGTGGATTATGTTTAGATTGAATATTGTTATGGGTTGGATTTGATTGAAAACATTACTTGGGTAGAAGAAGAATACAATAAAAATATCATAGATTTTAGATTCTGTCATTTAGTTTGTGATTCAATCTTTCTTGTGTTATGCATGATTTTGGCTTAATTTGTTATCACAGACTAATTTCATTATATATACTGTTGTTTTGAATTGTTAATATGATTCATGTAACTGATGTTTTGCATTTGAGGAATATAATAGAACAAGGACAGCAAACAAATCAGTTTCCAAACGAAAGTTCTCTTTTGTTCCTTTAACCAAAAAGATGTGAACCCTGAAAACATACAAATTATTGTTTCTTGTTCAATTTTAATACTGTACAATGTTCATTACTATAGTTCCAACAACGAAGATGATGAGGAAGAGGAAGAAGATCCAGACAAAGTCCGTGATTTTGAAGGTAGTATTATACATGGGAATATTTTGCAAGAACTAAGATTAATTGCAGTAGTAGCTTTCTAGTTTCTAGCTTTATAGCTTGAACATATTACTTGAGCATTTTAATGTTTGTTTCTGTTGGGCTTCATCTTTGTGAACAATCGATTTCTTGGTATTTCGATTTTGATTCCGATTCCGATTCAAGGGTATGTAGTTTGGATTTTATGAGCTTAAATATTCTCTAAAATTCATCTCCTACCATTCTTCTCTTTTTGATAATTTCTATTAAATTATTCCTAACTAAATAATTGACTTCGATGATCTCCTTTGTGAATTTCATTGAACAAAACCTGATAAAATTAAGAAAAGTGTTGATAAAATTAAGACTAAAGTCCCAAAATGGTCCTTAACATATTGCGATTTTTTTATTTTGGTCCAAAACATTATCTTTTGAATTATTCGGTCCTTCACATTTGAAATCGAATCACATTTAGTCTGAAATGGACGGAACCGTTAAAATGTAACAGTCAACGAATTTTAAATCGATTTTGACCGGATTAAGAGTTATAATTATGTTTTATTAATGTCTAATATCTAATTAACCTAAATAACTAATTTCGGAAACCCTAATTCATCTTTCGATTCTGTTCCGGATAAAGAAAATCAAGGTTTCGCATCGGAGAATCAAAATCAATTCCACCCTGTTTCCCCTTTCCCCAGATCGGCCTCGACGACGCCGTTTAAGCCGCTCACAGCGGTCGAATCAGTTCAGAGATTGAAAATGAGAGCAATCGCGGACAAGAGTTTCGAGAAAAATCCAGTCTTGAAAATAGGAGATTGAAGAAATTGAGTTGCAAATCACTTGATTGAACTCGATATTGGAGGCTTTGAAGGCTGAGAAGGCAAGCGCGGGAGCTGTGGAGAAGAGAGGGAGATTCGTTGCGGCGAAGTTCATGGAGCAGAAACAGAGCGGCAAGAATGATGAGATTTCGAATTTGGGCGTAAGAACAAAGGCTAACAGAAGAGGGATTAGTTTAGGGCCAGCAGAAATCCTCTCTGCAGGGCGTAGATGGATGAGTTTGGGGCCTTCTGAGATTTTCGGAGCAGCGAAATCGAGCCAGGTGATGATCAATAACACCCCTCTGCAGAGTAGGAGGCAGTCTTGCTTGTTTAAGCTGCAGGGATTGATGAGGAGAGGGTGGAGAGTTGCAGTTTGAGCCTGAAATCAAGGAAATTTGCTACGAAATCGAGGCAAGCTGTGACCACCATTGGTTCAAGAAAGGCTGTGAAGAAGGAAGAATCTGTTTTGAGCACAGTCCAGCGAAGAAGCTGTTTAGAGATGGCGAGAAATCGGTTCCAAACAAGAAGGCGTCTAGGCCGGGGAGAGTGGTGGCGAGTAGGTATAATCAGGGCGCGTCTCAGGCTTCGGCAATGAGGAAGATATCTCTGCCGGAGAGTGATGGTGATGCATGAAAAAGGGTTGACAAGACGCTGTCTTTTTCTGTGGGGAAGACGAGGGCTAATGAGGGCGAGGGCCGTGTGAAGAAGAGGTGGGAGATTCCTAGTGATATTATAGTTCATAGCAGTGTGAGGGGATGAGGAGATGGAGAGAGAGGGGGAGAGAAGTCTCCTGGATGTGTTGTGGCGCCTGGCCTATTAACACAAATTTCTGTGTTAATAAAACATTAATAAAACATAATTATAACTCTTAATCGCCTTTAGGTTGTTAGACATTAATTATTTTCAATATTAGACATTAATAAAACATACTTATAACTCTTAATCCGGTCAAAATCAATTTAAAATTCGTTGACCGTTACATTTTAACGGTTCCGTCCATTTCGGACTAAATTCGATCCGATTTCAAATGTAAGGGACCAAATAATTCAAAAGATAATGTTTTGGACCAAAATAAAAAAATCGCAATATGTTAAGGACCATTTTGGGACTTTAGTCTAAAATTAAGCAAGCTAAATGAAATTAAAGAAATCAGTGATATTGCTACGAGAAAAAATGTATATAGGCCAAAATGTGGGTCTTTTAGGCTGTAACATTGGGCCCATGCCTAAATTGACGAGTATAACTGGATCCATTTAATTGGGTCTTTTTTGTTTTTACAAGTTTTGCTTCTTACCATAGATGGCCGATAGATTTATTGATACGAGTACTTTTAATTTTAATAATTCAACATATTTGAGTATTTTCATAAGATTAAATTCTAGCACAACATGATATAATTAAATACTCATTCGGTCTCAAGGTAGTTGAGTCATTTCTTTTGTGCCTCCATTTTGAAAAAATAATGGAGTAATAAATAATTAAAGTTAAAAGAGAAAATAATATAAAGAAGAGTCTCATCTATATTATTCTTTATCTTACTTTACTCGCTCTTCACTTTAACTATTTATTAGTATCATTTTTATAAAAATTGAGTGCAAAAAATAATGACTCAACTACCTTGGACAAGGGGAGTATGTTGATTTAAAATTTGAATATCAAAATATTTGAATAATATTATATACGCTCAAATTATTGGTCATCAAAATATTTAAATAATTGGACATGAAATTGTTGTATGAAAAATAGAGCCTGAAAAAGGACATAAAAAGATCAAATTCTAGAAACTGAGGAAACGGCCGTCAAGAAATTAAGCACGCACATCCCTAGAATTCTATGGCCGTCAAGAAATTAAGCACATCCCTAGAATTCTTTTGTCTCCTCTGTTTCCATAATATTCGAATTCGGTCCAAATTGCAAATAAGGAATAGTTGAAGCATAAGAGTATGCAGAACTCTGTCTAGGGTTTGTTCTTCTTTTCCTATTAAATTATCGTCTCTTTCAGTCCCACGCAAACATTAGGGTATAACAAATCAGGAATACACCAATTAATCTGTAACCATTTATTCTTTAATCTTCATACTCAAGAAGAACAATACAGTAAAAAACAACAACATAGACAATCAATAATTTATAAATCATGGTACTAAAAATTTGAGTGGAGACAATTTCCCCACACAGATAAACCTCTCCTTGTTAATACGTGAGAATGTAGACACAATTTAAAAATATGTGCATTAATCACAACAAAAAAACGTGTTACAATAGGTGTATATCCATACAAAAACTGAGTAGAGAAAATTTCACAGATAATTAACCCCCACACCATAACAAATGAGGTGCACCAATTATTTATTCCATCACACGTGGCACTGAACAACTGGAGCCACCTCACCTTTCCGGATAGAATAACCGATCCACATTTGCATGAAACCCTAGTATCCAACTTCTATAAATAGCATAAACAGTTGATCACTAAATCAACACACACACACTTGTAATTAAATTACCTATCAAATTAAATATTCCCAATGGCATCATCCATGACCTTGACCACCTCCTTCTTTGGTGGCGCCGTCGCCGCAAAGCCGGCCACGGTCACCACCCGTCGCAGCAGCCAGCTGGTGGTGAGGGCCTCGATGGACTTGGAGAAGGCAGTGGCGGCAGCCACAGAGACCACCAACACGAGACGAGACCTCGTGTTGGCAGGCATGGCCGCAGTAGCAGCATCATCCGTCGCAAAAGCCGCGACAGCTGAACCGTACGGTTCATTATAAATATTGAATTGTTTATACTATTATTATCTTTATCCATCTAAACTAATCTTAAAAATATACCCAACTTTTTTTTTTAATTTGGTGATGGTAGGTTAATCGGCGGGTATTCTCCGGTGAATCCATGTACACCGGAGATTTTAGAACTCGCGAAATTCGCGGTGTCGGAATACAACAATAAGAATAAAGCGGCCTTGGTTGTGGAGTATGTGACAAGCGCTGAAACCGCGCCAGTAGCTGGTTTCAACTACAAGATTGGGATCGCCGCCAAGGATACTCGCACCGGCAACATCAGCAACTACGTCGCCGTTGTTTTCTGCCCATTTGGGTCTAAAAAATTCGAGCTCATTTCCTTCGAACCACTCAGTAACTAGATTGTGTATCAGTTATTAAAGTGTGTGAAAAACTATCTCCAATGTTTAATTTCCTAGCCTCTAAATAAGGCCTTTTATTGTACTAATAATTCGGAGACACTCAATAAATGATATTCCCCTCTTTTCTCTTTTTTCCATTTCTTCATAATTTTCTTCGCAATGTTTTTTATAGGATCATAAAGTAAGTAGAGCTTGGGATATGAAATGCCTCCCATTTGTCCTCGAGAGCACCTTCGTTTCCTAAGCAAACTACGGTTTCTATAGTTTGTGAAGAAAGAACAATGAGAGAATCGTGAATGAGAACAAAGTTATACAATAATGTCCCATTTTGCTATTTTGTATGTCCACATTTTAAATTCTCATTTTTTTTTCACTTTTACTAATTAGACGTCACACTTGACTAAATCATCACACTCACATTTTATTATAAAACTAATATATAAAAGTCATCCAATTATTTTGTGCCAGTGTAAATCTCTTTTATTTATTTTACCTTATATGTTGAATTATTTCTATTTAAATATCTTGACTAATCTTCAAGATATTCTTAGGTTAGATTTGTTTTTATTTTCTCGGAATTTCTTTCCCCCTTTCATTATATTTTCACTAAGTAACCCACTAAAAACATTTAATCCTTAACTTTCGTACTAAAAAGAAATACTATGAACAATGATATAAAAATATCACAGACAATCTATATAATTCTTAAATAAGACTGGTTTTAAACATACAAAAATTCAGTGGCTGGAGAGAATTTCCCAACACAGATAAACTTCTGACTCTAACACTCATGTCTTAATCACAACAAAAAACGTGATACAAAAGGTATGCGAAAATTGAGTAGAAGACAATTTCACAAAAAAATTCCCACATAACAAATGAGGATCACCAATTATTTAATACTCCATCTGTCTCATTCAAGATATCCACCTTTCTTTTTTAATTTGTCTCATTCTCTCTCTCTCCTCATTAAAAATATTCAATCACATTTTCCACTTTAAATATTATTAAATCACCAATTTTCAATTTTTATTAATTGTCTTATTCATGCAAAAAGTGTCATTTTATAAACTACGTGTTTCATTAAAATAAATATTTTTCTTATACATTCTTTTAGTTTCTTATTTCTCTTCTTATTTTATTGAAATATTGTCATTTTAACATCGCCAAAAGACGATGATTTGTGCGACAATTTGAGAAAAACTGAAACTTCTTGATTTAATATTCATTCCTATTTCAAAGGTCGTGGAAGTAATCAGAATTTAACCAAACTTAATGAATTAATGGACTATTATCCCTATACTAAACCAATCACATTTGCATGAAACCCAACTTCTATATATAACCTAGTAAATAGTTAATCAAAATATCAACACACACAGGCACATACACTTCAAAAATACCTATTAATTAATTCCCAATGGCATCATCCATGACCATGGCCACCTCGTGTGAAAAAACTATCTCCAGTGTTTAGTACTTTTCCTAGCCTCTATATAAGGTCATTTATTGTAATTTAATCAAGTATGGCTATGTAATATTGATGTTTCCACATGGTTTGAAAAAGTTACATTTGAGTGGCATGGGTTTTCCGTGGGAATACATGGATGTCATTGGCTCTTTGCCATTTCTTGAAGTCCTCATGCAAACTGCGATCCAATGCCTTTCGGGGTTAAAATTGGAAACACAATTTCACCTTAAGTTTCTCCTAATTGAAGATAGTGATTTGGTGCAATGGAAACCAGGATACAAAAGCTTTTGTTGGCTTAAATACTTGAGTATGAAACTGATGGGGTACGTACTAAACAAGCCCAACAGCAGTGACGGCCCATCAGCCCAAGGAAGAGTATCAGTTCGGCATTACCAAAGAGTTCGGCCCCAGCCTACAGCTCGGTAAAAGCCGACCAATCAAGCTCTACTCTCAGATCGGCAAAAGCTGCTCGGCAATAGTTCAGCAGTTCGGTCTCAGTATTCGACCGAACTGGGAGATAGTGGACTCATGCAGAACCTCCACGACCTCCACTACACGATCTATTTAGTGGTGTCAACTCATGCAGAATCTCATGCAGGATAGCGGAC
The DNA here is from genome assembly GCF_004379255.2 of Salvia splendens. Classification (NCBI taxonomy): domain Eukaryota; kingdom Viridiplantae; phylum Streptophyta; class Magnoliopsida; order Lamiales; family Lamiaceae; genus Salvia; species Salvia splendens. The sequence continues at coordinate 34,578,310 of NC_056044.1, read as the reverse complement.
CAAACAAAGAGATAGTGGACCCATGCAGGATCTCATGACCTCCACGACATCCACGACCTAGTTAGTGGTGATGCAAGCCACGATCTTAGTTCAATGTATAAATAGAACTTAGATCAGATAGACTAAAGGAGGAAAAAGCTCTCTAGACATCAAATATCATATAGCAAGTCTGTATTTGTAAGCTGTAAACCAGATCAAGCAATACAATCTTGCCCTCCTTTCTTCCCGTGGATGTAGATTTACCTCAGTAAATCGAACCACGTAATTCCTTGTGTCGTGATCTATATTTTTTACCTGCATTTATTACCATCAAAAATTCGTCCAACCATCACTGGCGCCGTCTGTGGGAAACAGAGAACCAAATTTGTGATAAAGCGAATTTTTGACCCTTTTTCCACCCCAAAAAAAAAAAAAATAAAAAAAAATGCATACCAGATCACGTAACACCCATAATACCGTTCGTGATAACCATGAGGAAGCTAGTCCAGCCCGCAGGTCTGGAAAACAGCCTCGGGAGAAATCTACTTCCAGTTCTCACGGAGAAGGAACAAGCCGCTCAAAGACTCATCGCACCGAGTCTTCCCAGCAGCCCGATTTGAACGAGGCTGTCAAGTTGTTTTTGGCCGAGAAGCAGGAAGAGTTCTTAATTTTCCTGCAAAAGGGCCAAAAGCCGGAGACGAAAACGGTGGATTCTCCCTCCTCATCCAGACATGAAAGTCACTACCGCAGTAGTGCCGTGTCTTCCAGGAAGAAGAATCCTCAACCCCGACATGTTCCTGTTCCTCCTCGGTACCGGAATCACAGGAGAACTCCATCTCCTCCATACCGAAGAGATGTCGGGTTCGCCATGTACGGAGCATTGAAGACTCCGTTCTCGGACGATATCACCCGAACTCCCTTGCCACAGAACTACCGAACTCCGTCGATGACTTATGACGGGTTAGTGAATCCTCATGACTTCCTGGGACGCTATCAGTATAACATGGCGAACCAGGGTCTCAATGAGGTCCATATGTGCAAGCTGTTTCCCGAGCTGCTTATCGGGAACACGAGAAGGTGGTTCGATAGCCTCCCCCAAGGCAGCATTAGATCTTACCGAGATCTAATGGATGCTTTCCACAGGAGGTTCTTTCAGAAAGCGGAAGCCCGAATCACTTCGGCTCAGCTGCTTTCTATACGTCAAGGTCGCGACGAAAAGATCAGCGACTTTATGACGAGATTCCACAAGGAATGCCTACAAGTAGATGATCTCAATGATCTACTTGTCATTTCGGCATTCCAAAATGGAATCCTGCCCGGAGCTCTCTACAGAAAGCTCGTGGAATGCAGTCCGCAAACAGCTCAAGAGATGTGGGACATTGCTGACCGGTTCTCCCGTGCCGATGAGGCAGACCGTCGCAAACGGTCTTTAGACAGCTCATCCCGAGGAGACAGGAGGAAGCCCGATCATAGCGATCAGGGACATCCTCGCCGAACTCCTTTTGGCGATCAGGGACATACAAGACATTCAAGAATTGGTGCCAAGAGCTGAATATTCAACAGCGGTTCACTTCGGTCTCCCACCCACAAGCAAACGGACAAACGGAGGTAACAAACCGTATCTTGGTGAAAGGGTTAAAAGCTCGGTTAGAACAAGCCAAAGGACAATGGGTAGAAAATCTCCCTCAAGTCCTATGGTCCTACCGAACTACACCCAAAACCTCCAACGGTGAAACTCCGTACAGTCTGGTGTACGGCACTGAAGCCGTGATTCCGGTTGAGATCGGCGTACCCAGTCCCCGAACTCTAAATTTCTCCTCAGAAATGAATGATGACGGACTGAGAGCCGAACTAGATCTGGCCGAAGAAAGAAGAGAATTGGCCTGCATAAAAGCAGCCAAGTACAAGGAGCAAGTAGCCCGGTATTATAACCAAAGGGTGAAAAAGCTGCAATTTCAAGTGGGAGATCTCGTCTTGAGAAACAACGAAGTAAGCCGAGCAGAAAAGCTGGGCAAACTCGAACCCACATGGGAAGGTCCATATCGGGTGTCAGAAGTCCTCGGCAAAGGGTCTTACAAATTGACTCACGTGTCAGGAGAACAAGTACCCCGAACATGGCACATTTCCAACCTCAAGAAGTTCCATTTGTAAGAGACAGTCCGGTCAGTCAGTCTTGTGTCTAGTTCGGTCCTAGAGGTATGTGCTTTCTTTGTTTTTTACTTGTTTTTCGTCTTTTTTATTTGTCTATGTGCGTTTTGTCTGTCTATGTGCGTGTCGTCTCTTACAAATGTTACTGAGGTATCTTGTTCTTCGAAGGCTGATCCCCTTTTTAGAACATATATAAGCCAACGATTGTGAGTCCAAGCTTCTAAGGAGGATACAAGACCACAATTCAGCTTAAGAAACAAGCAGTTCGTCTGAAACGAACTGCAACAAAGGGAAAGTCCGATCCACGCGATAAAACTCGCCGAATTAGGACAAGGGAAAGTCCGATCCCCAAGTTAGGACAAGGGAAAGTCCGATCCGAGCGATAAAACTCGCCAAATTAGGACACAAGCTTAGTCCGGTCAAAGAAATTTACTTCATAAGACCAAAGACGAGTCCGGTCAAAGAAGTTTACTTCATAAGACCAAAGACGAGTCCGGTCAAAGAAGTTTATTTCATAAGACCGAGGACCAAGTCCGGTCAAAGAAGTTTACTTCATAAGACCAAAGACAAGTCCGGTCAAAGAAGCTTACTTCATAAGACCGAGGACGAGTCCGGTCAAAGAAGTTTACTTCATAAGACCGAGGACGAGCACGATGAAATTTTTTCGCTGAGCTGTAAATACGCAGTGATAGAAGCGAAATGAAGATTTCATTTATTAAAACTTGTTCGGCATATAATTCTGCTACCCTACGAGAAGGCGTTACGCCATTACAAAGGACTATTCTACTGTCCATGGTTGCTAAAGTTGAGCCATCTATTCACAAAATCCTCGTGAAGCCGAGTTCGGCCATTCCGGGCAGCTGAAGAATAAGCAGGTCGACGAGATGCTCTAATCGACCTACCGCCTCTTCCCTGAGCCCGGGAAGTTCTGGCACCTCGGCGGCGAAGAGTCTCTTCACGAAGCATTTGTTGATCTTGCTCACTCATAATCACAGCTCCTCTACGAACTTCAGTCCGTCCTTGTCTTGACGTTTCCGGTTGCTCCTGAGTCCGTTCTCGTCTTGACGTTTCCGGTTGCTCCTGAGTTCGTTGCTGATTTGGAGTAGGATTTTGAGCAAGTGGATCAGAGGTTTGAGCTGGAGTGTGAGCATCTGTTGGCGGGAAATGCCTAAGGAATCTCTCGATTGAAGGACGCCGGGAAAGAATGATGTCGTACCGAGAAGCCCAGCGCCGCAATGATTTCACAACTTGTTGGCAAGCCGAGCTCTCCAGCGCATTGTTCCTCCGGAGTACATGAAGCTCCTCCCACAGTTCATCAACTTGATTCTGAACTTCAGATATGCTCATTCCCCCGCGTCCGCAGATGAAATCATCATATGCAGTCCTCTCAGCGACGACAATATCCAGCTCGGCCTCCAGATCCTTCCTTATGGACTCTAAGTCCTTATTGTCGGACTCCAGCTCCGCTGAACGAGCCAAGAGTTCGTCATACTTCATCTGGTCCTCTATGGCTTTTTTCTCAGCTTCGTTTAAAGCCGAAGAGTATAGCCGCTTCCAGTGAAGTACCTCCAGCTCCTTAGAGTTAAAGAATACAAAGCAGCTAGGTCAGTTCGGCATTTCAGCTTACCGAGCAGGCAGTAAACCACAACAGGAGTAAAAGAGATCAAGAAAAGCCATACGAAGACACGAGTGTAGAAAGAAAATTTTTTCATTCATAAGAAAAAAATTTTTTTACACAAGGAGGGCTTCAAGGCCATTTTACAAGAAGGAAGAAAGAAACTAAACTAAGAGAAGGGAGATGAAATCATACTCCGCCAGTTTCATCTCCGGCTCCCCTCCGGGTTTCAGCTTCTCCCTCCTTGTCCACCTCGGCTTCAGCCTCAGCCTCCCTACTCCCCCCAGCCTGCTCGGCGCCCCCATAGCCGATCTGCTGCACCTCCTGCTCGGCCTGCCCGTCGCCGGTCTGCCGATCCGGCTGCTCGGTCTCCTTGCCGGCCTCGTTTTCCTGCTCACCCTCTCCTTGGAAAATTGGAGCGGGTGAAACAGGTCCCAAGGAGGCAAAGATGGCCTCCATGTTCTCGTCCCGGTCAGCTCGGCAATTACGGACTCGGTCAGCAGAAAGCAGGACCGAGGAAGACGCGAGCTCGTCAAGGAGCGGCAGACTCTGGAGACGAGCTGCAATTTCTCGGCCATACAGCGGCAGGACGACTTCGGGTCCCTGCTCAGCATTATCGGTCATCAGTTTCAGCAGATCACCGACAAAGGCCGAAAATTGATTGCTCAAAAAGAGTTTCTCCGCGAAAGCACGGAGAGCCTCCCCTTGGGCAACCACGGCAGCAGCCTCCCTCTGTTTCGACTGCTCTCTCTGGATGATGAGCTCGTTTTTTGCCCGCTGTGCCTCATCCTGAGCCGAGATCCTAGCGGCCCTTGCCTCCTCAAAGTCTGCCCGAGCCTGTTCGGCCTGGTGACGAGCAGCAGTCAACTTCCTCTGCATCTCAGCATAGTCGCTGGACGCTTTAGAGAGTTCAACTGCGACGAGCTTGCTGAGCATATCGTTCCTCTGAAAATGGAAAAAGGAAAAAGTCAACCGAGGGGCCACAAAAAATACAGGAAAAAAGCAAGGCCAGAAAATCAAGAAGAGAATTCACCTCGGCGAAGTCCGTGGGCCATAAAAAGGGCTCACAGATATGTTCCGAAGGAGGCGCCAAGACCACGTCTTTCTCTGGCGCTCTTGGGGGCTTCTGAAGCTTCGCCTTCCTATTTGCCGAAGTCGACTCCGGCTTCTTTGGATCCGAAGAGGTCTTTTGCCTCTTCGGATTCTTCTCGGCATCAGACGCCGAGCTGGTGGTTTTCGGCCTCTCCGGTTCCTTAGATTCGGAGGATTTGCGGCTAATCTTATTTAGCAAGTTCACTGCCAAAAAGCAAGAAAGCAAGGTTAGTTTTCGCCACAAAAGCAGTAAGGCACAAAAAAGAATTCCTCACCCTCAGTCTCTTCGTCCGAAGACGAGGAGTCGAACACGAAGTCGCCCTTGACGAGCTCAGACTCCAGGTACTGCTTCCTAATCATAGGAATCTTATTGAGCTCGCCCTCGAGCTCGTCCAACGGTTCTAACCGAGGATGAGAAATCACGGACTTCGGCCCTCTCCAGGGAAAGCCCGGAGCCGCTATCCTATTATAAAAAAAGAAGCGATGTTGCCACTTTGGCCACTTGGTTTTGCAGAAGGCCCTAAAAGGCTGTAAAGGGATCAAGTAAAACCAAGATCCTTTTCTCTTAAACTGGAAAAAATTAAGGATTGCCCTCAGAGACAGATCCTTATCTAGCCTACGCAGTTCGGTAGCAAAGGCCGATAAGTGCCTCCAAGAGTTCGGAGTCACCTGACCTAAAGGGAGTTGAAAAAAATCAAGCAGCTCTACAAAGGCAGGGGGAAGAGGGAAACGAAGCCCGCATTCCAAGCCGGCTTCATAAACGGTGGCGTAACCCTCCGGCGGCGAGTCAGCCCTATGAAGGTCGTCGGGAATCGCAACCTTCCCCCCAGGAAAAAAATATTTTTCGTGTAGGGATATCACAGTATCCTTACTCAAGATGCTGTGAAAATACTCTACGGTCTTCTCCCCGGATTCTTTCCGGCTAGAAGACCCCTTACCCCCTTTCCTACCGCTACCTGACTCAGAAGAAGAAGAAGAAGACATGGTTCTTACTCTTTGAAAGTCTGAAGAAATTCTGAAGAAATTCTTGAAAGCGGAAGGAAATTTTTACGCAAAAGAGAGAGGATGCAGAAGAAGCAATAGCAAAAGTGTTCAAATGATGAAGAAAGGACGTATTTATCAGATTCGGAGTAGATTTCAAAATCATCGCACCGTTTCGAATCCCACCTTATCAGGATTCAACGGCCGGATTTTACTGTCGCATTTAATGCAGTCACGCGCAAGGCACGTCCCCTGACGTCAGCCTCCCCCGTACCTTTATCCAGAATGCCGAAGTGACTCGCTTCGCCGAAGTGATTCACTTCGCTTTTCGGGGGGGTAGTGATGGGGTACGTACTAAACAAGCCCAATAGCAGTGACGGCCCATCAGCCCAAGGAAGAGTATCAGTTCGGCATTACCAAAGAGTTCGGCCCCAGCCTACAGCTCGGTAAAAGCCGACCAATCAAGCTCTACTCTCAGATCGGCAAAAGCTGCTCGGCAATAGTTCAGCAGTTCGGTCTCAGTATTCGACCGAACTGGGAGATAGTGGACTCATGCAGAACCTCCACGACCTCCACTACACGATCTATTTAGTGGTGTCAACTCATGCAGAATCTCATGCAGGATAGCGGACCAAACAAAGAGATAGTGGACCCATGCAGGATCTCATGACCTCCACGACATCCACGACCTAGTTAGTGGTGATGCAAGCCACGATCTTAGTTCAATGTATAAATAGAACTTAGATCAGATAGACTAAAGGAGGAAAAAGCTCTCTAGACATCAAATATCATATAGCAAGTCTGTATTTGTAAGCTGTAAACCAGATCAAGCAATACAATCTTGCCCTCCTTTCTTCCCGTGGATGTAGATTTACCTCAGTAAATCGAACCACGTAATTCCTTGTGTCGTGATCTATATTTTTTACCTGCATTTATTACCATCAAAAATTCGTCCAACCATCAGAAACATTACAAACTAGGACGGTTTAATACGCTTCGTGTTATTGGATCTTCTTCTTTATACGAGAAACCGACAACTACCAAATTTGAAAGGTTAGTCCAAATAGAATCATACTCCCTTAAAATGATGAACTTTGTAATTTTTGAAACTCATTTATGTTGTGATGAAATGCCCGATTGGCTGTTTGGGGAGAGGAGTGTTGAAGAAGATTGGTAAGCTTAAGCAAAAGATATGATTCTTAGTAGTTGAAAGTGAACAAAAGTGATGTAATCAACTTTTGATTTGCAGGAGACAGATACGGACCCTAAACGCCCTGATCATGAGGCGGTAGTAGAGGCGTCGCGGGACTCTGAGGAGGGAGAGTCGGAGCGCGATGAGCAGCAGCAGCAGCAGCAGAGGACGTCCGTCGCCGCGACGAGGCCAGTGAGGCTTCGACGTCCCCCCCGAGAGGCTTGGAGATTTTGTTTCCAAATAGGCGTGCATGTTACCTTTTATTTTATTTCCTTTGTTTCTTCAGTTATTTCCTTTCCAAGAATATTGTTTTATTTATTTAATTTACGTCAGTGTCGAGAGTAATTATAAGCTCCATTTCGGGTTTTCTTTGTTGGTTCTTTCCTGAGATGAACTAGGTTTAGGAGTCGAACCAAACCCTAGGGTCCTTAGTCTATAAATAGGCCTTTGTTCATATTTCCAAACTATGAATAAACTTAATTATTGGCCCATCTCGTGTTGACAAACTGAAAACCTAGACGTCGAGCTGCCCGACAGGACGAAACCCACGCACAGTCGACCTCTATCAGCCGCCGATCCAGTCTTGGACGTCGGACAATCGATCGGAGATATCAATCTTGTGGTGTGTGTGCGCGTTGAGAGTAAGAGGCTCTTAACAGAGACCTCTTTGAGGCTTTAACTCTGATGTAATCCACATGTAACTCACAGTGTGAATTTTCTCAACGAATTAAAGAACAACTTCAGTGATTTCTTGGTATTTTGGTTTGATTTCCATAAAATGAATCATCATTGTGTTGTCACATGTACTGAAGTATTGTAACTTATTTTGGATTATAACAGTTTCTTTAATCATCTCTATTTTATTATCTCATACTTATCAATTTCATTCCCTAACTAAACATTTCATAATAAAAGTATCATAGACAATCTAAGTATAATTTACAAATAAGACTTGTTTTATATAAACACACAAAAATTGAGTGGAGACAATCTTCTCCTCCTAGTTAGAAGCCATGTAGGAAAACGTACATGCTGACTAGGACAATGGTTTATTAATAACAACAAAAACGTGTTACAAAGGTGCATCTCCATACAAAAATTTAGTAGAGACAATATCGTAGAAGATGAGGAAATCCAATTTTGGCATACCATCACACGTGCCACAAAACAACTGGAGCCACATCACTTTTCCGGATAGAATAAACGGAGGGAGAGTGTTATTTCACACAATTATCTTAAACTAAATGTTCCCTCCCTCCTATTACAGTTTAATCTTTATATTGCAGTTGAATCAATTATGCCAAAATTCAAAACATGCAATTTCATTTGCTTTATTATCTTTTTTTACTTCACTCCATTCAACCCATTATTCATTTATTCCTTGATTTTCATACTAAAAAAAAATATAATTGCGACAACCTATGATTTTTAAATAAGACTTCTTTTATATAAACATACAAAATTGAGTACGTGTGCATGGTGCCTCGAACACTCATGTCTTAATCACAAAAAAAACGTTTTACAAAAGGTATATATCCTTACAAAAATAGAGTAGAAGACAATTTCACAAAAAAATCTACCATATCAAATAAGGAAAACCAATCCCTTATCCAACTTAGATAATCTATCACACGTGGCGCAAAACAACTTGAGCCACCTCACTTTTCTGGATAGAATAAACGAATCACATTTTGCATGAAACCCTAGCTCCCAACTCCTATATATAAGAGTAACATATTAAACAGTTAATCATAAAATCAAAACAAACACACAAACACTTGTAAAATACCTATCAAATATTCCCAATGGCATCATCCATGACCATGACCACGACCACCTCCTTCTTTGGTGGCGCCGTCGCGACCAAGCAGGCCATAGCCACCACCCGTTACAGAAGGTGTATATCATGTTCCATACAAAAATAGAGTAATTTCACAAAAAATTCCCACCATAATATATGAGGAAAACCAATTATTTAATCGAACTAAGATATTCATCACACGTGGCACAAAACAAATGGAGCCACCTCACTTTTCCCGATAGTAAAAACGGGTCACGTTTGCACGAAACCCCGTAACAAAACTTCTATATACCTGGCGGTGAGGGCCTCGATGGACATGGAGAAGGAGGTGGCGGAGAGCAGCAACACGAGACGGGGCCTCGTGTTGGCAGGGATGGCCGCAGCAGCAGCGTCGTCCATCGCGAAAGTCGCTTACAATATCTAAGAAATTGTTTGACTTTGTGCAAGAAAATACGTGGATAAAGTTACTAGAAATGGAGGGAGTACATTATTTCACACAATTATCTTAATTAAATTAAATGTTTCCTCTACCTCATTACAATGGAATAGTTCCATTGCCGTTGAGTTAATTCTGGAAAAATTCAATACATTTAATCTTGTTCTTTACCTTTATTCCGTCATTTCCTTTATTATCTATATACTTTACTATGTCTTACTTATCTACTCCCTCCGTCTCATAAAGTTTGTCCCATTTTACCATTTTCGTTTGTCCCAATTGGAATCTTTCCAAAAATAGACATTAAATACACTCTCAACCTCATCAATGTGAGACCATTATTCCACTACACACAAGCCAGAAAATCACGCCACAGGGGGCAAAATTATATCCAAAGTAATTTTATGAATTTTAATAAGGGGGCATTTAGTGAAAAAGTTGATATATATTTGAAAATTTGTATCAAATTATAGAAGGATGAGTGGGGATGAGGAGGGGCAATTTCCCCATCTAGACATAGGCTAGCTACGCCCCTGACTACACACCTTCATTTAATACAAAGTCAAACAATTTCTTAAAATTCACACTAGGTCAAGCTGGGACAAACTTTATGGGACGAAGGGAGTACTTCATTTCCTCTTTCATTCAATTTTCAATCCAAGTAACCAACTAAACATTTATACCTTGATCTTCCTACTCAAAGAAATATGAGCAGAAGGAGAATACAATAAAATATCATACACAATCTATAATTTATAAATGAGACTTCTTTTAAAACATACCTCCCCAAACAAATAAACCTCTCCTTGTTAGTACGTGAGAATGCAGACGGAATTTCAAAAAAGGTGCATTATTCGCAACAAAAAATGTGTTAAAAAAATTGAGTAGCTAAAGACAATTTTCACATATAACCACCAATGAGGAGCATGAATTATTTATTCCACCACACGTGGCACAAAACAAGTGGAGCCACCTCACTTTTCCGGATAGAATAAACGGATCACATTTGCATGAAACCTCGTTCCCCAACTTCTATATATAACATAACAGTTAATCACAAAATCAACACACACAAACACATACACTTTTAATTAAAATTACATATCAAATATTCCCAATGGCATCATCCATGACCATGACCACCTCGTTCTTTGGTGGCGTTGTCGCCACGAAGCCAGCCACAGCCACCACCCGTCGCAGCCAGCTGGCGGTGAGGGCCTCGATGGACTTGGAGAAGGTGGTGGCAGTGGCTGCTGAGACCACCAACACGAGACGGGGCCTCGTGTTGGCTGGGATGGCCGCAGTAGCAGCATCATCCGTTGCAAAAGCTGCGACGGCTGACACGTAATACTGAATTGTTTATATTATTATTATATTATTATTATTATTTATATCCATCTAAAATAATCTAAAAAATACACTCCACTTTTTTATTTGGTGATGAGTAGGAAAACCGGCGGGTATACGCCGGTAAAGGATCCAAGTGCACCGGAGTATTTAATACTGGCGACATTCGCGGTGTCGGAACAAAACAAACGGATTAATGAGTCCTTGACTTTGGAGTCAGTGTCAAAGGTTGAGACGCAGGTGGTGTCTGGTGTGAATTACAAGCTGTTTATCAAAGCCAGGGATGAACGCCGCAAATCCACCACCTACGAGGCCGTTGTTTTCTCCCAGGCAGCGCCGACATCCCTACAGCTCACTTCCTTCATATAATGTACCTCCCCTATAATGCTCAAGTGTATCAGTTATTCAAGTGTGTCAAAAAAACTATCTCCACTGTTTAGTACTTTTCCTAGCTTCTATGTAAGACCTTTTATTGTAATTTAATTTGGAGATACTTTTTTTGTTGAGGTTTTGTTAATAAAGTGGAAAGTGAATAAAGTAAGAGAGTTAATAAAATAGAGAGAAAAAGTAAGAGAGAGAATATTAAAAAAGGAAATGGCTCACTTATCTTGGGACGTGCAAAAAAGGAATATGAGTTGCTTATCTTGGGACGGAGGGAGTATAAACATACAAAAATTGAGTGGAGACAATTTCACCACGAAAGAGCATTTCTGGACGTCATGACATTTTCCACATCTAGGCTTGGGTTGTTGCTTGTTTATGGGCTGACCTCTAGCCACTTAAAAAGTTAGCAATTAATCATACTCATGTATGCTCTAGTGTATTATTTCACACAATTATCTTCTAATTAAATAATCCCTCCGTCCGTTACAATTGAGTCATTTCTAGCCAAATTCAATCTCATTTATTTTATTACTCCCTTCGTCCACCATTTAAAGAGCCATTTTGACTCGGCACGGATTGTAAGAAATTGTTTGACTTTGTGAAAAAAATAAAGGGAGAAAGTGAATGGAATGTGAGACTCATTTAAAGTATTATTTTTATATTCGATTGTGAGTGTAAAAAGTTGGTGGATGTGGGGTCCGCATACTAAAAGTGGAATAAAGTAAATGGTTCTATAAATCGTGGACAAACTAAAATGGCAAAATGGTTCTTTAAATCGTGGACGGAGGGAATATATCTCTAATTAAATTTATATTTTCTTCAATTACTAAACATTTATTCCTTCATTTTCGTGCTCAAAAGAAATATGGCTAGAAGGAGAATATAATAAAAGTATCATAGACAACGTATGATTTATAAATTATAGTATTTCTTTTATTAAATATACAAAAATTGAGTGGAGAAAATTTCCCCACATGGATAAACTTGTCCTAGTTAATACGTGAGAATGTAGAAAGCGAGTCTGCATGATGGCTCGAACAATCATGTATTAATCACAAAAATAAACGTGTTATAAAAGGTGTATATCCATACAAAAATTGAGTAGAGACAATTTTACAAAAAAATCAAATAAGTCCAATTCAGTCGCATACCATCACACGTAGCACAAAACAACTGGAGCAACTCACTTTTTTCTGATATACTAAACGGAGGGAGTATATTATTTTGACACAATTATCTTGAATTAAATGTTAACAAATCAGGAACAACAATTTAATCCAATTAGGGTATTCCATCACACGTGGCACAAAACAAGTGGAGCCACCTCACTTTTTCGGATAGAATAAACAGATCACCTTTGCATGAAACCCTAGTACCCAACTTCTATATAAGCATGAACAGTTAATCACAAAATTAAAACAAATACACACACTTGTAAAATACCTATCAAATATTCCCAATGGCATCATCCATGACCATGACCACCTCCTTCTTTGGTGGCGCCTTCGCCGCGAAGCCGGCCAAGGCAACCACCCGTTGCAGCCCGCTGGCGGTGAGGGCCTCGATAGACTCGGAGAAGTTGGTGGTGGAGAGCGGCAACACGAGACGGGGCCTCGTGTTGGCCGGGGTGGCCGCAGTAGCAGCGTCGTCCGTCACAAAAGTCGCAGAAGCCGCATTTTCCATTTCCGGCGTTTTACCAGTGTATGCCCCTATTTGCTTTACAATAGAGGTCTAATAAATTGTTTAACTTTGTAAAGAAAAATAAGTAAAAAAAAAGTTAATAGAATAAGTTATTGAAATGTGAGGTCCATCTATTAAAATAGTAAAAGTAAAATGAGATAATAATCGAAACAGTCCAAATAAGAAAATATTAGACATTTATTAATTATACAGATTGAAATATTGAATCATTTATTCTAGTCCTTATTTTTATCTATGAACTAATCTTAAAAAAAAATCCTTTTTATTTGCTGATGGGTAGTGTTCCCCCGGACCTCAAGCCGGTCCCCGTCGATCCTACTGCACCGGACATCATTACACTTGCGAAATTCGCAGTGTCGGAATACAACAATCAGATTCTGGTGTCGGCAGCAGGCAAAAAGGATGTGGAGCTCTTGACTTTTGGGTCTGTGTTAAAGGCTGAGAAGAAGGAGTTCTTTAGTGTGTTTTACACATTCGTGATCTCGGCTCAGGAAGGTTTAAACCCAAGCCCCAAGAAGTACACCGCAAATGTCACCACCCAAGACTCGCCTACGTCCATATATCTCTTCACGTTCCAACCCACATCTTAGCTAGCTTTTCCTGCTCCTAAAAGCAACATCATGCTAATTCAAGTGTGTGAAAAAACTCTCTCTAGTGTTTAGCACTTTTCCTAGTTTCTTTTATTGTAATAAGTTGGAGATAGTTTTTTTTCATTATAAATTATATTCCCTTTTTTCGCTTCTTTCCTTGGGATATGATATGCCTCGAGTTCATCCTTGAAACCCTAGCACCCCAACTAGGGTTTCTTGGTTTACGTTTGCATTATTAATTAGAAATTGTATCAGAGAATTATTTCAAGAGAGAAAGCGGGAATGCGTTTTTCTTTGAGAGGAAGAGAGAAACCGTAATAAGAGAATGATAAAAATATTTAATAGCTTTATTTTTAATTTTGATCAAATACTCCACTCACATTTATAATTTGTCTAGATACAAAAACATACTCCCTCTGTCCGCCATTAAATGTCTAGTTTTTTTCTTTTTCGTCAATCCGCCACTAAATGTCTCATTTTACTTTTACTATATTGGTAAGTGTACATTCCACTAACTCATTCCACTCGCATTTTATTATAAAACCAATATATAAAAGTAGGCATCACATTCCACCAACTTTTTTACTCACTTTAATACATAGAGTCAAACAATTTCTTAAAACTCCTGCTGATCAAATATGTGACATTTAATCATGGACGGAACATGGATGTCATTGACACTTTGCCATTTCTCGAGGCCTTGAAACTACGATCCTATGCCTTTTGGGGTTCACGGAGGGAAGCACGAAGAGCAAGGCTTATGGAACTTAAGTTTCTTCGAATCGAAGAGAGTGATTAATTTGGTGATTTGGGAACCAAGACATGGATGCTTCCCTCAGCTAAGATACCTAAACATGAAACATTGCAAAATGCTAGAAGAGATCAACAAGCCTGCTTCGATATACTCCCTCCGTCCACGATATATCCCAGCTGCCTGAGCTAGAGCAAGGAACACAACCCGAGCAGAGCTCGATAAGACCCACAACCCAGCCCATGCACGCCCCAAGCGTATCGAGACCTGGTCGATACAAAGATTATAGCTCTAAATAGAGATTATAGTCATTGTAATTATTATCTTTACCATATCTCTCGATTTTTTTTCCTTTTTTACATCTTGCTTTCGTTGCAAGATATTATTTGAGTCGTAGATTAGATTTATAGGAGTAATTTTTTGAATCACGTATGGTTGAAATTCTATAAATACAATTCCCTAGAATTAATTCATTGAGATATAATATCATTTCCATGATTTTCAAATTCAGCCTATATTGCAAGTTAGGAATAGTTAAATCCTAAGACAGTCTGTAATTCATAAATGAGACTTTTTTTTAAAAAAAATCACTATCAAATTATCGTCTCTTTCAGTCCCACGCAAACGTTAGGCTAGCTCGAGGCCTAACAAAGCCCCAATATAACAAATCAGGGACACCGATTAATTTATCAAACTTAGATATACCATTACACGTGGCACAAAACAATTGGAGCCACCTCAGTTTTCTGGATAGGATAAACGGATTACATATGCATAAAATATTGAAACCACACTATCCAACTTTCAGATATAACAAAAACAATTAATCACATTTGTATGTAATAGTATACTATTTCACACAAATATCTTTAATTAAATTAAATGTTTCCTCCGTCCTATTATAATTGAGTCATTTCATTACAGTTGTACAAGTATCATAGACAATCTAGAATTTATAAATAATACTTGTTTCACAAACATACAAAATTGAGTGGAGACAATTGCATGCTGACTCACACTTGTGTATTAATCACAACAAAAACGTGTGACAAAAGGTGTATATCCATACAAAAATAGAGTAAAAGACAATTTCCAAAAAAAATCCCTACCATGACAAATGAGAAAATCAAATTTTGCTATACCATCACACGTGGCACAAAACAGCTGGAGCCACCACACTTTTCCGGATAGAATAAACGGAGGGAGTACATTATTTCACACAATTATCTTAAATTAAATGTTTTCTCTACCTTATTACAATTGAATAGTTCCATTGCCGTTGAGTTATTTCTGGCAAAATTAAATACATTAATCTCGTTTACTTTACCTTTATTCCGTCATTTCCTTTATTATCTCTTTTACTTTACTATCTCTTACTTATACCTTAATCTTCATACCGACAGAAATATTAGCAAAAGGAGAATACAAAAAAATATCATAGACAATCTATAATTTATAAATGAGACTTCTTTTAAACATACCTCCCCACACACATAGGCAATCTATAAAACAGACTTCTTTCAAAAATATCATAGACAATCTATAATTTATGAATGAGACTTCTTTAGTACGTGAGAATGTAGACGCAATTTCAAAAAAGGTGCATTAATCGCAAAAAAAAATTTATTACTAAAATTGAGTAGACAATTTTCACATATAAGCCCCAACCACCAATGAGGAGCATCAATTATTTATTCTATCACACGTGGCACAAAACAAGCGGTGCCACCTCACTTTTCCGGATAGAATAAACGGATCACATTTGCATGAATTAAACCTCGTTACTCTTCTCTATATAACTTGAATAGTTAGTCACAAAATCAACACACAAACACATACACAATTCTAAAGTACCTATTAATTCCCAATGGCATCATCCATGACCGTGACCACCTCGTTCTTTGGTGGCGCCGTCGCCACGAAGCCGGCCACGGCCACCACCCGTCGCAGCCAGCTGGCGGTGAGGGCGATGAACTTGGAGAAGGCGGTGGCAGAGACCACCAACACGAGGCGGGGCCTCATGTTGGCGGGGATGGCCGCCGCAGCAGTGTCGTCCTTCTCGAAAGCCGCGATGGCCGAACCGTATGGTTCTTTATAAATATTGAATTGTTTATACTACTCTCTTCTCTACATTGTTCGAGCTTTTACTTTACCATTTCTCCACTTTAACTATTTATTACTCCTATAATTTTTATAAAATGAATGTAGAAAAGTCAATGAGACTCCTAATGTGGGACCGAGAGAGTATTACTTAAATCCACTTAAACTAATCTTAAAATTATACTCCTCCATGTTAAAATCTCTTAAATTCTGTCTCGACTTGGTGAAGATTCTTCTATTTTGTATAAGTATAAAAAACCCTCCCTTTTAAGGGGTGAGTAGCCCATTTCTAATACATTACTTTTTGATTTGTTGACGAGTAGGTTAGTAGGCGGGTGGACGCCGCAGAATCCCAAAGCACCGGAGTATTTTCAAGTGGCGACATTCGCGGTGTCGGAAGCAAACAAACGGATTAATGAGGCCTTCTTGCCCTTGACTCTGGAGTCTGTGTTAAAGGTTGAGACGCAGGTGGTGTCTGGTTTGAATTACAGGCTGATTCTCACCGCGAGGGATCAACGTCCCAAATCCAACAACTACGAGGCCATTGTTTTCTCCCAGGCCGCGCCGACATCCCTACAGCTTACTTCCTTCAATCCACTTCTTAAATAGATTTCCCTCATAAGGTGCCAGCGGAGTCCTAAATGCAACAGAATGCTCAAGTTTATCAGTTATTAAGTGTGTGGAAAAACTATCTCCAGTGTTTAGCACTTTTCCTAGCCTCTATAGAAGGCCTTTTATTGTAATAATTTGGAGATACTTTTTTCATCAATATATAAAAGTAATTTCCCTCTTTCCATTCAATCTCAAGACACGCCTCGGAGAGCGCCTTCGTTTCCTCACCAAACTAGGGTTTTGAAAGTTTGTGAAGAGAGGAGAACAAGAGAATGGTGAATGAGAAAATGTTGCACTTTATTTCTCAAGGATTTAAAGACTATGGAATTCTCTAGGACTTATAGAATCCTGACCCTGACTCTCTTAATACGACTCGGGAAAGAACAGTCAAAGAAAACTTGAGAAGATAAACATAAAATTAAATGTAATATTGACTCGATAACAAATCTTACGGATAGAGCAAGATTCGATCTTATCTTCCTACTTGGTCGCATAATATTTTCATCTTGCCGGTCTCACGATCGCAGGCTTTTGGCTCATGGATTTCAATTTCATTCGATTGGGGCTGTTAGTGGCAAAATTCAATCTCGTTTACTATATTCTTTCTCTTACTTTACATTTTCTCCGATCAACTCCTACTTTATTATCTATTTACTTATCTATTTCATGTTCATTCTATTCTCACTCTAATTAACCCACTAAACACTTATTCCCTAATCTTCTTAATCAAAACATATATGGCCAGAAGGATAATACAATAAAAATATCATAGAAAATGTATAATTTATAGTACTTCTTTTATAAAATATGGGCAGAAGGAGAATATAAAAAAAACATACAAAAATTGAGTGGAGACAATTTCCCCACACGGATACATTTGTCCTAGATAGTACGTCAGAATGTAAGAAGCGAGTTTGCATGCTGCCTCGAACACTCATGTATTCACAATAAAAATCGCGTTACAAAAGGAATATATCCATACAAAAATTGAGTAGAGACAATTTCACAAATGAAAAACAATTATTTAATCCAATTTACGTATACCATTACACGTGGCAAAAACCAACTGGAGCCACCTAACTATTCTGGATTAAATATAAACGGATCACATTTGCATGAAATTCCATCACCTAACTTCTAAACAGTGGCGGAGCCAGAGATTTCACAATGGGGGTCCAAAATTAAACTTAAAAAAAAATTACATAAATTAAATTATAAGGTTCAAAATGTAAAAGTCAAATGCAATCACATCATAACATTTGTCTTCTATTATTCATCTTCTGAAACCGCTGCATAATAGTTTCATTGGTAACTTTAACAAACACATCCTTTTCGATATAAGGAACTAAGCAATCATTCAATAGTTGGTCTCCCATGCTATTACGTAGAGAAGTCTTGATGATCTTCATTGCTGAAAAGGCTCTTTCTACTGATGCAGTGGCAACTGGTAAGATCAATGACAACTTAACTAATGAATAAACCATTGGAAAAACTTCATGTTTCCTTGTAGAAACCATCTTTTGAGCAAGACCACTGATTCCTGATATTTGTGAAAACTTTTCATCTATGCGCACATCGAAAATAAAGTTCTCAAGTTGACTTTTAAGCTCGGACAAAGCAACTTCAGAAAATTCAGAAGGATAATACCGTGCAAGACGAAGCAGCTTCTCCAAATCAAATGCAGAAAATAAATCCCTAGGATCAAAACATGACATGCATAAAACTAAGTCTGTGTTGACTTCATCAAAACGTTGATTCAACTCTTGAGCTTGCAAGTCAATAACAGAACAAAAGAGCTCAACTCGATAATAGTGGAGATTCTTCATTTTCTCAGCTCTACGTCTTCCTTTTTTTCGAGCTACAAACTCATCTTCCATGTCAAGCACATCCAGTTCATATTTGCTACAAAACTTAGAAACATCAGCAAGCAATACATCCCAATCTTTTTCCCTCATTATTTGCAGACGTGATTTTGCTACCTTGACAAGATTCATCGCATTAACAATGTCTTGATCTTTCTTTTGTAGCACTTGGGAGAGTTCATGTGTGATTCCCAAGATTTGCTTCATAAGATGTAACACAAAGACAAACTCAAAACTATTTATAATTTCTAGCACATCATCAGCTTCAACCCTTATTGAATCGTCATGACCATTCTCCCCACATACTCAAGAACATCAACAATAGAAGAATATAAATGTATCAAGTTGACAAGAGTACCGTAATGTGAACTCCAACGAGTATCTCCAGGTCGCTTCAATGACATTCTTGATTTAGTCCTCTTCCTGTGCTTATTTCATCACTTGCAATCTCTTTAATAATATTCTCTCTCTGTTTCTCCCGAAGTATATCTCTGCGCTTACAAGAACCTCCAACAGTATTACACAAACGAGAGATAGAATTATAAAAAGATCCGACAATTTTATGTTTTTTAGCAACAGCAACAATCGTGAGCTGAAGCTGATGAGCAAAGCAATGTACATAATAAGCACTGGAATTTCTCTTGAGTATCAAACTCTTCAACCCATTGAATTCTCCTCTCATGTTGCTTGCGCCATCATATCCTTGACCTCTCAAACTAGATATACTTAAATCATAAGTAGATAACAAATAATCAAGTGCTTTCTCAAGTGAGGTTGCAGTTGTATCACTAACATGAACAACACCAAGAAAACGTTCTATAACACATCCATTCTTGTCCACATATCGCACCACAACACCCATTTGCTCTTTGACAGATACATCTCGACACTCATCAACTAATATGGAGAAAAATTCACTTCTCATATCATGTACAATAGCTTTCGTTGTCTCAACAGCAAATGCATTTATAATATCTCTCTGAATATCTGGTGATGTAAGTTTGAGATTGTCTGGAGCATTTTTTAGCACAACACTAGCTATCTCTTCATTGCAAGAAGAAATAACTTTCAAGAACTCAAGAAAATTACCTTGATTTAATGATTCTTCTGACTCATCATGACCGCGGAAAGGCAATCCTTGCATTATAAGATAACGAAGAGAAATAATCGTTGCATTTAATCGCAGGCGGTAGTCAAGCTTAGACTGTGTTGACTGTTTTGCCAAAGAGACCTCAATGTGTTGGGCTTGATTCATCAAATCCTCACATGCTAATCTGCACCTGTTATGAGTACTTTTATGGTTTCCAACATGATCTCTTAATCTTTCTTTCTTGCGCCAGACCGTAAATCCCCCTGATACAAAAGCATCTTGTCCATTTCCGTGGAGTCTTGAAAAAAGATAGCAATATAAACAAAAAACTGCTTCCTTTGTAACACTATATTCCAACCAATCCTTAAATTCATCAAACCAATGTGAGACAAATTTACGTTTTCGATTTCCATCTACTGTAGGACAAAAATCATGATTACGTGGTTGACACGGACCTTTAAGTAAGTAAGCTCTGCGAACTTGTTCTATTAAATTTGGTGGATAACTCATTATATCAGGTCGTTCTCCTGGATCACTTGGAAGATTCTCTAAATCAACCTTACTTTTATCTTCATTCGATAATTCTTGAGGTTGAAGAAGTGAAGGTTCAACTGATGAAGAATCAACGGAAGAAAGTTTCTTGAAATAACGATCCATATACCTACAAAAATAGTCAACACTGATTAAGTTCAAAATATTTGATATTTTCTGTATGCAAAACTATTAACACACACATCAAATAAAGAATTGGAGTTATAAAATTCCAACTACAGAACCACCGTAGCCATTGAATTACATAAGCTATCTTCTTTCTCCCCCTTTGAATTATTATTGCAGCCAAACAAAAAAACAACCTATGTAGAAAAATTAATTGAATTATATTTGAGTTTTGAATATACCTAGTTCTAGTTTACCAGATTTCAGACTTGGAACGGCAGAATGAATACGCTAAATTCAGACTTGGATTGGAACGGCAGAATGAATACGCTAAATTAAGAGGCACGATTCATATATATTTTGCTGAAACCTATCTCTAATATTATATTTATTATAAATTATAATTATTGTGAAATTACTAAAATACCCCTAAGTTTTTTAAGAATTAGTGGGGGGACCATGGGCCCCCTAGCCCCACCCTCCCTCCGCCCCTGCTTCTAAAATACGTATCAATTCCCAATATCGCCTAGTTCTTTGGTGACCAATGAGATCACGATTAGTGGCAAACCCATGATTTAGTCTCAACGATGTCAGAAACAGCTCCGGCATAAATTTTATAAAGCTCCGACATTGACGGATAATATGAGGGAAATCATTTCAAAATGAGCAATATAAGTTAACTATACATACGATAACAATATCGATGTTGAAATAATGAACGAATAAAAAAATTTTGAAGAAAAAAGCATAACTTTAAAATTAAACACATTCAAAATAAATAAAGAAGAGATTTTTTAAAATAAAGTGCATACTTTAAAATTAATTTACTAATATTACATGACAATTATGAGACTAACTTAAATTATAAAGATCATTACTTTAAGATCTGACAATAATAATATTTACACAGATGAAAAAAATAAACAAAATATAAAATTGCTAATCTGAGAAAATATAAAATTTTATAAATGAATTAGTTGCAAGACAAGTGAATTAGCTAGAAAATCCAATAAAACACTAATTCCATTGCAGCTCAGCCAATTATAGAAAAAATTCATACACATTTAATATCATTTCTTTTATATTCTCTTTTATATTTTCTTCAATCCTCTATTACTTTATTATCTCTTTACTTATCTATTTTATTCCCTTTTTTCGTTCAATTTTCACTGGAGTTAATCCACTATACATTATTTTGTAGATACTTTTTAGTCTTCATACTCAAAAGAAATATAGGCCAAAAGAGAATACAATATATAAAAAAATATCATACACAATCTATAATTCATAAATAAGACTTCTTTTATATAAACTCACACCAAAAACTCACTAAACATTTATTCCTAATTAATCATCATACTTAAAACTTAGAAGAAATATGGGCAGAAGGAAAATATAATAAAATATCATAACAATCTCTATTTTATAAATGTGACTTGTTTTATAAAAACATACAAAAATTGAGTGGAGACAATTTCCCCACATGTACAGATAAGAATGTAGACACAATTTCAAAAAATGTGCATTAATAATCACAACAAAAAAAACGTGTTACAAAAGATGTATAAATTGAGTAGAGACAATTTCACAAAAATATAAAATAAGCCCCTCCATAACAAATGAGGAATAATTATTTAATCCAAATTATGTATACCATCACACGTGGCGCAAAACAACTGGAGCCATCTCACTTTTCCGGATAGAATAAACCCCAGCCCCCAAATTCTATAAATAGCATAAACAGTTGATCACAAAATCACAAACACACACACACATATATACACTTGTAAAATACCAATCAATTTCCAATGGCATCATCCATGACCTTGACCGCCTCCTTCTTTGGTGGCGCGAAGCCGGCCGCGGTCACAACCCCTCGCAGCCAGCTCGCGGTGACGGCTTCGATGGACTTGGAGAAGGCGGTGGCAGAGACCACCAACACGAGGCGGGGTCTCGTGCTGGCAGCTGTGGCTGCTGCAGCAGCAGTGCCATCCATCGCGAAAGTTGCTATGGCCGACGATGATAAAACGTATGCACCTATTAGTGTTACTATTACAATTTCATTTTTCATTATAAAGATAGAAATGTTGAATTGTTTAGCTGTTACATGTCTCATTTTTTCTTTTTTTTACCTGTCTACTATTAAATATTTTATTTCATTTTTACTATTTTTGGTAAATGAACTCTAAATTACGCTAAGTCGCCTAACTAACATTTTATTACTCACTTTGTCTCATAGAAATAGGACATATATTTGTTAATTGTATTCTACATTCAGACTAATTTTTCCACTATTTTCTTCTACAAAGTCAAACATATCTTAACGTTGGAGCCAATAAATATGAGACATTTATGGCAGACGGAGAGAATATTATTTTTAACCATCTAAACTAATCTTAAAATATACACTTTTTTATTTTGTGTTGGCTAGGTTACTAGGTGGCTGGAGGCCTGTCGCAGATCCAAGTGCACCGGAGATTTTTCTAATCGCGGTATTCGCGGTGTCGGAACACAACAAACAGAAGAATGCGTCCTTGGTTGTGGAGTCTGTGCTAAAGGCTGAGACGCAGGTGGTCAAAGGTGTGAATCTCAGGCTCGTTATCGTCGCCAAGGATAGTAAAACCGGCCGCTCCAACAACTACCTCGCCATTGTTTACGGCCAGAACGTGCCTACATCGATACAGCTCACTTCCTTCGACCCGCTTCTTCGCTAGCTTTTCCGATCGCCAGATTGTGTAAAGAAACTATCTCCAGTGTTTATTCAGCACCTTTCCTTGCCTCTATATAAGAAGGCCTTTTGTTGTAATAATTCGGAGATAGTTATCTTCGTCAATAAATGATAATGACATTCCCCACTTTTCTCTTCTTTCCTTGTTCGGCCGTTTCTTTACAATCTTCTTCACTTAGATGAAGTGAAATAAATATATATATGAGGATCTTATGTTGCTTATCTATTCCCTAAAATTTATCTTCTACCATTCAACTCTTATATGAATGACTTCGATGATTCCTTCGGGAATTTCACCGAACAGCTGGTGGGCTTGACGGAGTAAGTTTTAATCGGACTTTTATCGAACAGTTGCTGTGCGTCTGTGCGTGCTAAAATTGGGCCAAAATGTGGGCTGTTACATTGGGCTTGACGAGTATAGTGGGCCAAAATATAATGCCACAAGAAAAAAATGTAAAGGAAATATGGCCTGCTAAAATTGGGCCAAAGTATGGGCTGTTACATTGGGCTTGACGAGTATAGTCTTGCAAAATTAGATCCATTTATTTGGCTCTTTTTTTATTTTTCTTAATAAGTTCATGTAAGTTTTATTCTTAAATTATATTTTCTCTCCGGCCCATTACAGTTACTTTTGGAAAAATTCAATAGTACATATAATCTCATTTCCTTTATTTTTTTTTACTTTAAATTATTTTTATTATTTATTTTATTTTTTCTTCTATTTCATTCTTTCTTTGCTTATATATTTCATTTCCTTTTACTCTAATTAATACACTAAATATTTATTACTTAATCTTCATACATAAAAGTGGACAAAAGGAAAATATATTCAATTATAGTAATAGACAATATATATAAATAAGACTTCTTTTATATTAGATCACTTCACCACAAAGATATACCTCTTCGAACACCCGATATTATTCAGAACAAAAAACGTGTTACAAAAGGTGGATATCCTTACCAAATTTGAGTAGAGACAAATTTTCAAAAAAAAATTTCAGATAAGCCCCCACCATAACAAATGAAAAAAAAAATCCAATTTTGGTATACCATCACACGTGGCATATAATAACGGGAGCCACCTCACTTTTCCATATAGAATAAACGAAAGGAGTGTATTATTTCAAACAATTATCTTTAAATTAAATATTCCCTCTGTATCATTACAATTGAGTTGTTCCATTGCACTTAGCGTCAATTATAAAAAATAATCAATATATTTAATCTGATTTATTTTGTTCTCTCTTACTTTACATTTTTTTAATCGTCTCCTACTTTATTATCATCGCTTACTTATATATTTATTCTCTCTTTCATTCTATTTTCACTCCAATTAACCCACTAAAAATATATTCCTTAATTTTCGTATACCAGAAAGCAATATGGATAAAGGATAATACAAAAAAAATATCATAGTCAATATATAAATTATAAATAATACAACTTATTTTGTATATATAGACATAAAAATTTTGAGTGGAGACAATTTCCCCACACATATAAACGTGAGAATGTAGACACAATCCCCAAAAAAGGTGCATTAATCACAACAAAAAAACGTGTTACAAAAGGTGTATAAATTGTGTAGAGACAATTTCACAAAAAAATCAAATAAGCTTGAGGAATAATTATTTCATCCAATCAGGTATACCATCACACGTGGCGCAAAACAACTGGAGCCACATCACTTTTCTTGATAGAATAAACGATGCACATTTGCATGAAACCCCAGCCCCCAAATTCTATAAATAGCATAAACAGTTAATCACAAAATCAACACAAACACACACATACGTACACTTGTAAAATAAATACCTATCAATTCCCAATGGCATCATCCATGACCTTGACCGCCTCGTTCTTTGGTGGCGCCGTCGCCGCGAAGCCGGCCTCCTCCACCACCCGTCGCGGCCCGCTTGCCGTGAGGGCCTCGATGGACTTGGAGAAGTCGGTGGCCGAGAGCAGCAACACGAGACGGGGCATCGTGATGGCGGCCGTGGGCGCAGCAGCAGTGTCATCCGTCGCGAAAGTCGCATCGGCCGACGATACTAATAACACGTATGCGCCTATTTGTGTTACAGTGCCTAAGAGTATTACCATTTATTGCGTTTCATTATAAAGATTGAAATATTGAATTGTTTATAGTACTACCTCCCTCGTCCCCGCTATTAAATATCTCATTTTTTTTAAACCCATCCACCAATAAAAGGGTCTCATTTCATATTCCTGTGAATCACTTCCATCACATTTTATTACTCCTTCATTAATTGTCACACTTTTGTCATTTTCCTTCATCCCTCCTTAATTGTTCACTATCACTTTTTGTACCATAAATGATTAGTAGACCTCATTCCACTAACTCATTTCACCCACATTTTATTATAAAATTAATTAATATATAAGAGTGGGATCCATATTCCACTAACTTTTCAATTCACTTTCCTTTACATTTCTTAAATCTTAAAACCTGTGCCGGAATCAATGTCAGACAATTATTAGGGAATGAAGGGAGTGTAAAACTAACTTTTTTCTACTACTTTCTCCTATAAAGTCAAATAATATCTTAAAATCTGAGCAAGTAAAAAATAGGACATTTATTAGCTGACGAAGCAAGTATTATTTTTAACCGCTCTTTTATTTGGTGTTGGGTAGGACGATCGGAGGGTGGAGGCCGGTCGTAGCAGATACATCGGAGATTTTTCTAATCGCGGTATTCGCGGTGTCGGAATACAACAAACAGAACAATGGGTCCTTGGTTTTGGAGTCTGTGTTAAGGGCTGAAGTGCAGGTGGTCAAAGGTGTGAATTGCAGGCTCGTGGTCGTCGCCAGGGATAGTAAAACCGGCCGCTCCAACAACTACCAAGCCGTTGTTTACGGCCAGAACGTGCCTACAACGATACAGCTCTCTTCCTTCGTGGCACTTCTTCGCTAGCTTTTCCGATCACCGGATTTAAAGTGTGTAAAAAAATTATCTCCACTGTTTATTTAGTACTTTTCCTTGCCTCTATATAAGGCATTTTATTGTAATTTGGAGATAGATGTTTTCACAATATATTCAATAAATGATATTCCCTACTTTTCTCTCTTTCCTTGTTCGATGGTCATGTTAAAGTACTAACTTTATTTCTCAACGATTTAAAGACTAAAGAATTCTAGGATTTATTGAAACTTGTTTAACTCTCTTAATACGACTTGGGAAATACAGGCAAAGAAAATACATATTCATGAAATCAAACCTAATCTAGACTAGATATGAATCTTTCGGATAGAGCAAGATTCGGTCTTATCTTCCTACCTTCCTACGTGGTAATGTAATCTTTCCATCTTGCCGGTCTCACGGTCGCATGCTTGGGCCGGCTCATGGATTTCATTGTTCTCACTCGATACAAAGATAATGGCTCTAGATCATAGAGATCGTGATAATTGTAGTCTTTTTACCGTTTGAGTAGTAGATTAGATTTATATTTATATTTATATTCTTTGATTTTTTGTCGGTTCTTTCCTGAGTCATATTAAAAGAGTTGAACCGCATATGGTTGTAATAGTATATTTTTTCACAAAATTATCATTAAATTAAATGTTCCATTTGTCCTATTACGATTGAGTCGTTCCAATGCAGTTGAGTTAAATCTTGCGAAATTTCCATATATTTAATCTCATTTGATTTATTATTTCTTACTTTAAATTGAGTTAGATCTTGCAAAATCTCCATACATTTAATCTCGTTTGATTTATTATTTCTTACTTTATATTTTATCCAGTCATCTAATGCTTTGTTATCTCTTAAGTACTTATCTATTTCTATCCCTCTCCACTCCAAATAACCCACTAAACATTTATTCCCTAATCTTCATATATACTCAAAAAATACTATTAGCAGAATGAGAATACGTACAATAAAAATATCATAGACAATCTATAATTTATAAATATGAATTCTTTTTGGATAAACATCCAAAAATTGAGTGGAGACCATTTCCCACGCATATAAAACGTCTCCTAGTTAGTACGTGACAATGTTGAAATCGAGTCTGCATGTTGGCTCGAACAGTCATGTACTAATCACAACAAAAACGAGGTGTATTTCCATACAAAAATTGAGTAGAGACAATTTTACAAAAAAAATCAATCAAGCCCCACCATAACAAATGAGGAACGCCAATTATTTAATCCAATTTAATAAGGTACACCATCACACGTGGCACAAAACAATTGGAGCCACCTCACTTTTAGAATAAACGGAGGGAGGGTATTATTTCAGAAAATTATCTTAAATTAAATGTTCCCTTCGTCCTAGTACAATTAAGTCGTTTCATTGCAGTTTAGTTCATTCTTAAAAAATTCAATATATGCAATATTCAATCACGTGCTACTTATCTATTTCATTTTCTCTCTTAACTTATTCTCATTCCAATTAGTCCACTAAATATTTATTCCTTAATCATTCATATATACTCAAAGAAATATAAGCAGAAGGAGAATACAAATAAAAATATAATAGACAACTGATAATTTATAAATATGACTTTTTTTATATAAACATACAAAAATTGAGTGGAGACAGAAAAACGATCTCCTAGTTAGTAGGTGAGAATGTAGTTTGGATTCTATGTGCTGAACTATTCTCTCAAATTCATCTCCTACCATTGAACTCTTTTGATAAATTTCTGTTAAATTATTCCTAACTCAATAATTGAGTTCGATAATCTCCTTTGGGAATTTCATTGGAACAGCTGGAGTACTTAACATTGCTTAATTAACTTTGGTAGGGCTTTTATCAAAAAAGGTTTTAATAATTAACTTTGAAGAATAAAAATTAACATACAAACTAATATGCATTTAAGAATAAAAAGTTTTAATAATTAACATACAAACTAATATTCTTTATACTTTGAAGAATAAAAATTAACTTTTTTTAGCCCCATAAATATGCATTTTTAATTGTTTCGAGAACCACACTATCACTAAATGTATCTTTATATTGCTAATTATAAATTTTTTTCTCTCATCATATCGGGATTGGTTCGGTGGTCATTAACACTAAAAATATGCAACAATAGTTTGGAACCCCCAATGATAAAATCCTGCATCGGCCACTGAACTCAACTATAAAGAAACTTTCTGAAATATAAAAATGACTCAACTGTGAAGAAACTAAGAGAGTAATAGTTTTCAATAGATTAATCTTGCTAAGCATCTATTCCCATGGTAAGGACGAATCATAGCATGTGATTTATTGCTACCATCAATGAATTTGTTTGGCACTTTGGCAGGATAGGTGAATAATAAAATTTTCTGGCCAAATTTGTTTGATTTATTTCCCTATCATTTTGTACCACATATATTACAGTGTAATATGTGGAGTCATTGATTATTATAAGAATAATGAATTAATAAAATAATTTATCATTCTATGGTTCTCTTCCATCTCCTCAAAATTGCCAAATCTCTTTTCTCCTACTCTCTATTCTTATAATTTCTCTTATATGTGTTAATCCCAAATTAATAGATTAATACTATTTGGAGTGATTTGGTAGCTAGTCAAATATATCATGTTGTAAGAATTTCAATATTTAGCTAACCTGTGTAGACAATAGTATCGTCAAAACAACTTAGATTGTATCTCAATTTTTTCTGCTGCGTTTGGAATGTGATTAATCTGAAATTAACCCACTAAACATTTATTCCCTAATTTTCTTGCTCAAAAGAAATATAGGCAGAAGGAAAATACAATAAAAATATCATTGACAGATAATAATTTATAAATAAGACTTATTTCATATAGCATAAAAAAATTTAGTGGAGACAATTTTCCCACACAGATAAAGTTAGTAGATGAGAATGTAGACAAAATTTCAAAAAAGGTTCATTAATCAAAACAAAAAAACGTGTTACAAAAGGTGTAGAGACAATTTCAAAAAAAAAACTACAACATAGATATTCCATCACACGTGGCACAAAACAAATGGAGCCACCTCACTTTTCCGGATAGAATACATTTAAACAAACTTCTCAGCATCCACAATGGCGGAGGTCCCGGAGGACGTCGGACCGGCGTGTCGGACGTCCGCGCGGGACGTCCGCCATTAGGCAGCATGCATATGGATACGGACATCCGATGCGGACACCGGAGTTCCGCGGCTTTCCGGGACGTCCGCCATTGCGTTGACACGACGGACGTCTCGGCAGACGTCCCAATTTTTTATTGTTTTTTGTGGATGTCCGTCGGGATGTCCGTCATTGTGTAGTGGGATGTCCTTATGACGTAGCAGGAGGTGTTTTTAGGAAGTCCGCCGGGATGTCCGCCGGGACATCCGTCGGGACATCCGTCCCATTGTGAATGCTCTAAACATTTCATCACAAAATCAACACACACAAACACATTCTGTAATACTCGCCCCTTTACTAACCTCTTTCATTATGATTGTTGGGTTTTACACACACAAGGCTTTCACACACTCAAGAAGATCACACACACACTCACTGTTGTATGAGATCACACAATGCAGAAACACACACACTCACACTTTGAGTATTGAAGATGATAATCTTGGAGAGAAACTGGAAAACTCTTTATTGATTAAACTCCTACTAACTACATACACGGTTTATGAGCTATTTAAAGCTCTACAATCAAGTAGCAACTGCTACTAACTAACTACAATAAGAATCAAGAAAACAAGAATAATAACCGCTACATCTCAGCTAACTAACTGCTGCTCCAACGGCTAGTTCGGCTAGGTTGCTTCTTCCTTCTCGGCTCAAGACCGAACTCCCTTCTCGGCTCAAGACCGAACTCCCTTCTCGGCTCAAGACCGAACTCCCTTCTCGGCTAGTTCCAGCTCAAAGCCGAGCTTCCTTCTTCTGCCTTCTTCTTCCAACTGAAATGAGCACTCCATTATTACAATTCTCCACCTGAGGGCTCATCTCAGTTCTTGCACAAACATTGATCAACTTCTTGCAATGATCAAACTTGTCTCTACCTAGAGACTTTGTTAGCATGTCAGCCGGATTGTGCAAGGTGTTAATCTTAATCACCTTCACTCTCCCCTTCTCAATCTCGTCTCTAATAAAATGCAACTTTATGTCTATGTGCTTGCTCCTTTCATGAAAACCCGGATGTTTAGCCAAGCACATAGCTGAGCTGCTGTCACAATGAATCACCATTGTCTTTTGGTCAAAACCAAAGTCAGAAATCACTCCCTGAATCCAAAAGCTCTCCTGTACAGCTGCAGTGAGAGCTATATACTCTGATTCTGTTGTTGAGAGAGCAACAACACTTTGCAAACCTGATTTTGTCTTTATCAGTGGTCTCTACCTTCTTTTTAAACAACCACTTGCAACTGATCAGCTTCCTCTCCTTTCCATCTGTATTCAGCTTGGATTTGTCCACCAAAATCCAGGTTTTGTTCTTAAGTAAAGACTCTATTTCTTCATTCATGGCCTCTATCCATCTCTCTCTGTCTTTGCTTCTCATGGCCTCTTTATAGGTGAGAGGATCAGCAATATCAATACTCTCAGCAGCACACAGTGCATAATAGACCATATCTGCAAATTTCTCAGGAGGCTTTGCATTTCTCCTTCCCCTATCTCTTGCAATCTGGTACTCTCTGGTAGGATCTGCTGTGGGCTTATCATTTCTTCTACCTTGAGCTGGAGCACCATCACCCTCTGGATCAGGTTCATTTTCTGAGTCAGTGACTCCACCTGCTCCTAGGCCAACTCCCATAGGCTCCACCTTGAAGAAATCACTCTCAACTTCACTGGAGTTACTGGAGTCCAGCTTATCTTTCAAGTAGGGCATCTGATCCTCCAAGAACACCACATCCCTACTCACCACCACCTTCTGCCTACCAGGCTCAATACACCAGAGCCTATACCCCTTAACACCCCTCTGATATCCCAGCAAGATACATTTCAGAGCCCTAGCTTCAAGCTTACTTTGCCTAGCATGAGCATAGGCTGCACACCCAAACACCTTGTATTTTGAGTAGTCACTATGAGCTCCATACCACATGTAATCAGGAGTTTCAGATTTCAGGGCAGTAGATGGGCATTTATTGATGAGATAGGCTGCTGTATACACCGCCTCTCCCCAGAACCTGCTGCTCAAACCAGAGCCAAGAAGCAGGCACCTCACCCTCTCTAGGATAGTCCTATTCATCCTCTCCACAACACCATTTTGCTGGGGATTACCAGGAACAGTACGGTGCCTCTTCATACCCTTCTCTTTGCAAAATATATCAAATTCAGCAGACAAGAATTCCAAGCCATTGTCAGTTCTTAAACATTTAATACTCCTTCCTTTCTCTAGCTCCACCTCCTTACACCATATCTTGAACTTAGTGAGTGTTTCAGATTTTTCCTTAAGAATATATACCCACAACTTCCTTGTATAGTCATCAATGATAGCTAGATAATACTTTCCTCCACCAATTGAACACACCGGTGAAGGCCCCCAAAGATCACTATGTATGTAGTCTAAAGGGGCTGTAGAAGAGTGAATACCTGTAGGATAGGGTGCCTTCTTTGCTTTTCCAAGTATACACTGCTCACAGGGGTCCATCTTGTTGAAATCTCCAGAGATCAGGCCCTTCTTGATGAGTTCTTTCAAGCTTCCTTCTGCTGGATGGCCCAGCCTCTTGTGCCATAGCATTAGGGAATCATCTGACACAGCATTGCTTTCTCCATCAACAGCCTTAGCCTTCAAATAATAGAGAATATGCTCTCTGTCAGCCTCCATCATCACTGCATCTCCAGATTTCACAAACAATTTTCCTTGACTCATTAATATAGTGAACCCCCTCTGCTCCAGCATTCCCAATGAGATGAGGTTCCTCTTCACTTCTGGAATATACCTCACTCCAGTCAGGATCTTCACAGAGCCATCTTGTAGGCTTAGCTTCACCTTCCCTATCCCTTTTATCTGACAAGTATGATTATTTCCAAGAACAACCGTACCCGATGCTTCTTGAAGATCATGAAACCAGCTTCTATTGGGGCACATATGGAAGCTGCACCCCGAGTCCATTATCCACCTGTGACTGACCCCACTGTCACTAATATTCATAAGTTGAGCCGGGGGATCAGCACTCTCCACACAATCAGATTGGTTGTGTCCCTCAGAGGCCATCTTTCTCTTCCATGCATGACAATCTTTCTTCAAATGTCCAGGTTTCTTGCACCAATAGCAAGCTCTGGTTTCCTTCTGAGCATCAGAACTTGAGGGTTTAGGGCCCTCAAACTTCTTCTTGAAGTTCTGCTTCTTGAACTTCTTCACATTCAAGGCCTCTGCAGCTTGAACATTGGAGCTTGCAGAGCCTCTGTTGGCTGTCTTCTGGAGTTCTTTGGCCATCAAGGCTGAATAGACTTCTGCATAGGTGATAGGTTTATCTCTTCCATAGATAATTGCATCACTTAACTGGTCATACGAGCTAGGCAAGGCATTCAATGTGAGAATGGCCTTATCCTCATCTGAAATCTTGACATCAACAGATCCCAGGTCATCAATGATCTTGTTGAACTCCTCTAGCTGCTCAATGATGGACCTATCTCCAGAAAAACTATAGGCATACAGCCTCTTCTTGAGATACAGCCGGTTAGCCAAGGATTTGGCCAAGTAAACTTCATCCAACTTGTCCAAGATCTCCACCGCAGTCTTGGCTTCTTGAACATCCCTCAAGACCTTATCTCCAAGGCACAGAATCACTGCAGAATGTGCCTTGAGCTGCATCTCCTCCATCTTTGCCTGAGCTTTATCATCAAGCACTGGAGCCTTTCCTTTCTCCTCTGGTTTTGCAAGAACTGCGGCCAAGCCTTGTTGAATCAAAACCGCCTTCATCTTCATCTTCCACAGGCTATAATCATTCTTGCCTGTGAACTTTTCTGCATCAAGCCTTGCTGCCATCTCTGAAACCGTTTGATCCTCTGCAAATCAGCTTCAATATCCCTTCCCACAGACGGCGCCACTTGTTGGGTTTTACACACACAAGGCTTTCACACACTCAAGAAGATCACACACACACTCACTGTTGTATGAGATCACACAATGCAGAAACACACACACTCACACTTTGAGTATTGAAGATGATAATCTTGGAGAGAAACTGGAAAACTCTTTATTGATTAAACTCCTACTAACTACATACACGGTTTATGAGCTATTTAAAGCTCTACAATCAAGTAGCAACTGCTACTAACTAACTACAATAAGAATCAAGAAAACAAGAAGAATAACCGCTACATCTCAGCTAACTAACTGCTGCTCCAACGGCTAGTTCGGCTAGGTTGCTTCTTCCTTCTCGGCTCAAGACCGAACTCCCTTCTCGGCTCAAGACCGAACTCCCTTCTCGGCTCAAGACCGAACTCCCTTCTCGGCTCAAGACCGAACTCCCTTCTCGGCTAGTTCCAGCTCAAAGCCGAGCTTCCTTCTTCTGCCTTCTCGGCTAGTTCCAGCTCAAAGCCGAGCTTCCTTCTTCTGCCTTCTTCTTCCAACTGAAATGAGCACTCCATTATTACAATGATCTTATCGAACTAGAGTTTTGTAGCCCTCTTGTTTCGTTGTTTAAAGAGTGAACTGCACAAAAGGGCCCTAACTTTTCGCGGTGTAACAGCAGAGGCCCCTAACATTTAAAAATCCCACCACAGGGATCTAACAGCAGAGGCCCCTAACATTTAAAATTCTCACCTTTCGTTAATGCTTAACGTCGTAGTTTGTAAAATAAAGGTTTAAAGAGAATTGGACGAGCTAAAAACACAAAACAATGTATATACAATAAATAAATAAAATATAATTAAATGAAAGTGTACAAGGATACGAAGGTATTTCCCGAATGAAAGTGTTCGCACATATATATCGAATAATACTTAATTTACATGGTCGTTTTACAAAAAAAATTGGAAGAAAGGGATATGGGATACTACTATACTCTTGAGCCAAAAGCTTAAGGAAATAAAAATAGTTGCACTTTGGGCCTCTTTTTTCTAAGCCCAAATTTTTGGCCCGTGCCTGATCGGCCTTGCGGGCCCCGATGCAGTTAGTCGGCTGTGTACTCTTCAATGCCTGCAATGTTAAAACAAAAAAAAACTAAGTCCTAAAGAACTTGTGCATGAGCCTGCCAGGTAGAGGAGGGAAGACAATCCTCTTTAGTGATGGAGGACCAAGGACCTGCCAAAGGAGGCAAGTCAACCCTGCAACCTCCTCACAACAGCCCCTACACAGCCTTTCTACAACAGCCGAGTGCTGTGTAGAATTGGGTAATTTTATTGCTTGATATTCACAAAGGTATACTACATCATATATAGGCTAGATAAATCACTATACATGGTAAGATATTATCTCAATCAAATCTTCCTAATTATGCGGTAAAGATGCTACGTAATCTTCTCATTTACTACGTGATCTTCTCCTTGATTTTGCAGAATATTCCGGGTCTCTTTCTAACACTCTCCCTCAAGTTAAGTGATGGGATCTCCAAAACTTAACTTGCCCAACACTTCTTGGAAGTTCTTCGCGGAGACGGCCTTAGTCAAGATGTCTGCTAGTTGATCTTCTGATTTTACATACGGGATCTCCACTATCTTCCCCTCAAGATTCTCTTTTATGAAATGTCGATCAATTTCGACGTGTTTCGTTCTGTCATGTTGCACTGGATTCTCTGAAATGCTGATTGCAGCTTTATTATCGCATAACAGCTTGCAAGTCTTCTGTGACTGCAAGTCCAACTCCCTCATCAATCTTCTAAGCCACAGTATTTCGGTTAAGCCACTTCTGATACCTCGGAATTCAGCTTCGGCACTTGAGAGTGCCACTACCTTCTGCATTTTACTTATCCAAGTTACCAAGTTTCCTCCAATGAAGGTGAAATATCCTCCGGTGGATCGTCTGTCCATCAAGTTTCCTGCCCAGTCTGCATCAGTATATCCGTGAATGTCTAGCCCATTCTTCCGAAACAGTACTCCATGTCTGGCAGTTCCTTTCAAGTACCGTACCACTCTAAGCGCTGCTTCCCAATGTTCTTCTTGAGGACTGTGCATAAATTGGCTGAGGACTCCTACAGCGTAGGTAATGTCTGGCCTAGTATAGGATAGGTAGATGAGTTTCCCAATGAGTCTCTGGTATCTTCCCCGATCAGTAGGGTTTGCTCCTTTTATGATCTGGAGCCCATGATTCTGAACGATTGGAGCGTCTGCTGGCTTACAGTCCAACATTCATATCTCTGCCAAGAGATCCAGTACATACTTGCGTTGGCTGATGAAAATCCCTTTTCCAGATCTGAGTACTTCAATCCCGCGGAAGTATTTGAGGTCACCTAGGTTCTTCATTTCAAATTCCGTAGCTAGAAGGCCCTTTAGTCGCTCTATCTCGGCGCCATTATCTCCAGTAATAATCATATCATCCACATAAATTATCAAGCAAGTAATTTTCTCATCTTCTCGTTTGATGAAGAGTGTGTGATCAGAACTGCTTTGTTGATACCCATATTTCTTCATCACCTCTGTGAATCTGCCGAACCATGCTCTTGGAGATTGTTTTAACCCGTATAGGGTTTTCCTCAACTTACACACCTTCTCTCGCCCGAACTCTTCTGAGAATCCTGGTGGAGCTTCCATGTAAATCGGGTCTTTCAATTCTCCATGAAGAAAAGCGTTAGTGACATCGTACTGATGGAGAGGCCAGTCTTTATTCGCCGCTATAGATAGAAGTACTCTTACAATATTCATTTTGGCAACTGGAGAGAAAGTTTTAGAATAGTCGATACTTTGAGTTTGAGTGTATCATTTCGCCACCAGTCGAGCTTTATATCATTCAATACTTCCATCTGGTCTCCTTTTGATAGTGAAGACCCATCTGCACCCTACTTTATGCTTCCCCTCAGGTAGTGAACTGATCTCCCAGGTGCGATTTCTCTGCAAGGCTTTCATCTCAACTAGCATTGCTTCCCTCCAATATTTGATTTTTACGGCTTCTTCAAACGTTCGAGGTATCTCTTCCTCGTATAGTGCAGTTTGGAATGCCCTTGCCATTTTGGAGATATTAGCTTCAACAAAGCTTGCTATTGAGTTTCTACTTCTTCTTCCTATCCTCTCTGGTGAATATCTCTTGGGAGGGACTCCTCTTGTACTGCGCAGCGGGAGTACGTATTGTCCTGTGTCTTGGTCAATAGTGGTGTCTTCCTCTGTATCAGGGGGTTAGATGTAATAATCGTATCCTCAGAATGTGTGCCAGAGATTACCTCGGATTTCGGTACGGTTAGATCAGAGGATCGCGGCGGAAGCGCCGAAGGGCTCGTTTCTGTAGACAAAGTTGACTCATGGATGGTACCAACTTGCTCTGGTGGCCCCATATCGAAGTGACTTGGCACATGCCACCGAAGGGAGTCGCTTTCTTGGGTCTCCCCATGTCTCTCACTCTCCCCCTGAGTCCCAAGGTGGTAATAGAATTCTGTTTCGAGGAAGTTGCAATTCATGGTAGTGATAATTCTCTTAGTTTTAGGGTCATAACATCTATAGCCCTTCTGATTGATCCCATACCCCATAAATACACACTTAATTGCACACGGAGAAAATTTAGTTCTTTCTTGTTTTGGGACGTGTACATAGACAGTGCAACCGAAAATTTTGGGGGGAAGAGATAAGGCTGCGGGGATTTGTGTTAAGGTAGCCAGATGGTCCAAAGGGGTTTTTTTATGTAGTGTTTTTGTGGGAATGTGGTTGAGAAGGTAAACAGAAGTAGCAACGGCTTCAGGCCAAAAAACTGGTGGACTTTGGAATAAAAAAGAAGTGCTTGAGTCATTTCAAGGGTGATTCTATTCTTCATCTCTGCTACCCCATTTTGTTCTGGTGTGTGAGGGCATGAAGTTTGGTGGATTAACCCGTTATCCTTAAAAAACTGAGACATATAATTATTCACGAATTCCCCCCGTTGTCTGACCGCAGGATTTTAATGGTTGTTTGAAATTGGGTTGGACCATTTTATAGAACAAAATAAATTTCTCAACAACTTCTGACTTATGTTTCATAAAATATACCCATGTAGCCCTACTGCAATCATCAACAAATATAACAAAGTATTTAAACCCTGAACTAGTACCAATAGGTGCCATGCCCCACACACATCAGAATGTATTAAAGAGAAAACAATCTCAACACGTGTATCATTGGGTTTAAAAGAATTACGGTGGATCTTGGCCAAAACACACGATTCACAAGAGAAATCTTTAGGGACAAAAAGTTTGTGAAATAAAGATTTCAGATAACCCGGAGAAGTATGACTCATTCTTCGGTGCCAGAGCCAAGTCTCCTGAGTGGTGGGTCCGTGAGCAAGCATCGCCATACCATCGTGTCGAGCGATCTCATCTACAAAATAGAGCCCACGGCGTTCAGTGCCACGTCCAATAATCCTCCCCGTCCGGATATCCTGTAAGAGACAAAAGTTTGGTTGCATCAGCAGGGTACAGTTCAATTCCTTAGTCACATGACTAATTGACATTAATTTCTGAGATACGTTCGGCACATAGAGACAGTTCGTAATCTGTACATTCGGGAATATTTCTATAGTCCATGCTCCTTCAACTGGAGTTAACCCCCCATTGGCTGTTTGGATATGTGACTTATGGGTTTTATAAAATTTCACAAAATCCCTTTATCGTAGGTCATGGTATCAGTGGCCCCACAGTCAAAAATCCATCATGTATCGTCAAATTCATCACCATCTTGGGCCTCAAATGCATATGACAAATTTTCTAGGGGGGCAGGCGAATTTTTACACAAAATAGGTCAAATTCGAGAAATCTCCTAGTCTGGGGGTCATTTTTGAAGGCTTTCTTAGTCTGGGGTTTAATTTTGTGAACAGGCATGATTCGGGGACTCAATTGAAATTTTAGAAACTTGTGGGGACTTAATAGCAAATTAGTAGTATTAGGGTTGGGTTTAGTCTCCCCCAACCCTTTACCTCATTCGTCCGCGCCGCTTTCCATTTTGAGCGATGCCACCATCGCCTCGGCCGTTCTCCCTCCTCCGCCGTCGCCACGCCGTCCTCCGCCGGTCTGGAGGCCACCGGCTTCAGGCTTCCGTTCTTGGAATTGCACCATTTCTCGGTTCCCTTCCACCCCTGTTCCATCCCAATTTCGTCCACCGTCTGTCCCGATCGCCACTTTCGCCTTCGCTGCCTTCTCCTCCTCCCACTAGTCGGGATATCCGATTAATTGGAAGCAAGTATCTTTGGTGTGTTTGTGCATTCCACAGTGGGAGCACCACATTTTTGACTTATTCGGTTTGGTGTTTCCCCGGCGGATGGTGCTCTGGATCGATGGCTGTGGTGGCTGCGGTTGGCTGCGGTGTTGGGGTTGCGACTGGCGGTGTTCTCTGGCTCCAAAGCCGAACCCTACTCCCGATGATGAGTCGTTTCCAGCGGCGGCGGTGGGTGATTCGGACGCCGGTGACATGATTTTCAATCGAGCTGCCTCCCGTTTCACCCATCCGTACGCCTCATCGATTGAGGGATATGGATCCTCTTTGAAGATTTCACGTCTGACCCAATCGTATCTCTCGTTTAGTCCGGTGAGGAATTTAAATAGCCTCAATTCAGATTTGATGCTTCGATACTGTGAGACTCCTTTATCACAACAGTCGATGGTTTTGTGTGGGCACCGGTCGATATCCATCCATAATCCATGGAGTTTACTCCAACAGGCTTCTAAACTTGTGTCTCCCTGAACGATTCTGCTTGTTTTCTCTCGCAGGTCGTAGATTAGATACGAATCGGCTGAACTCGCGAAGGTCACGGCGAGCGTATCCCATAGGGACTTCGCCATCTGATGATGCACGAAATCGGATATAATATGCGTCTCCATGTTGTCGATGATCCATGAGAAGACTATCAAGTCTATCTCCTCCCAATCGGTGTATCCCTTCTCTCCCGGTCTTGGTGGAGTCGGGATACCAGTGATGTGACGGTAGACTCCCCTAGCGCCAATGGCCACCTTTATCAGGCGTGCCCATAGTGAGTAATTCGATCCATTCAACTTGAAGGCCACGGTAACGCTTTTGCTCGATCTGATCTTTTCGGCAATTGGTTCAATTCCATCCTTATTTTCATCGGTCATATTGATTGTGGTTGGTTTCTCGCCGTTTCGGTCGAGAATTGTGTATTTGGGGCTAGGGCTATGATGATATTTTTCTGAGCCAAACCTGCTCGGATGCCATGTAGAATTGGGTAATTTTATTGCTTGATATTCACAAAGGTATACTACATCATATATAGGCTAGATAAATCACTATACATGGTAAGATATTATCTCAATCAAATCTTCCTAATTATGCGGTAAAGATGCTACGTAATCTTCTCATTTACTACGTGATCTTCTCCTTGATTTTGCAGAATATTCCGAGTCTCTTTCTAACGTGCTGCACAAACCAACAAAGATATTAATAATGTCTTGTAAGGTGCCAAAGCTCAACTCCACACAAGCAAGGATAGAGGACACTCTCCTTTAGTAATAGAAGACCAAAAACTCACCAAGAAAGGTAAGTCAAAGCCTGCAAATCCTCCACACTATGGCAGCACCTGTTTTCTCTCACTAGCCACAAGCAAACAATGGAAGTTAATAGCCAAAGTACTAGATAATCATATGGGAACAAATGGAGTTAAGGATCAAGTACCTAGTACTACAAATGACACCAAGCTACATTAAATTAAAAGTGCTGCAGAAGCATAGAAAGGAAGATATGCTGCCTATAGAAAATAAAATGAGAAATCAGCCCATTTAATCCTCCCAAAGTACACCAAGTTGGTCTATAAAAACCCCATCATATGCATAAGTTTCTCCCTTTCACACACATCAGAAATTCAGCAAGTTGAGAGCAAATTTGAGAGCAAGTTTGAGAGCTTCGAGTAGAGTTTTCTACAGAGTTCCTGCAGGCAGCCCTACTTTCCATAGGTAACAACTCTTTCCTTCCTCCCCACAAGTTTTACATACTAAGACACAAACTCACCACTTCCCTTACTTCACAACAAGGAGTTCCAGAGTGGAAAGTGATCTTGGAAGAGTTAGGAGCAGAAATTTGTAAAAGAATAGCTACTTCAAGAGGTAACACTCTTTCCTCCATATCATAGGAACATAGAAGCATGAACACTTGAAGAAAAAGACACAGCATAATAGGAATCCCAAAGGAAGGAATCCTAAGCTCCAAGTTTAACTATACTCGGCAACTCTGCAGAGCACAGACAAAACCAATTTTTTAACCACATCTGCTTCTCGTTCGAACATCATGCTTAAGACAACAAGTTTAAGCTTTACCACGTTTTGAAATAAGAGAAACGACATGCTACTGCCCTTACACGCAAACTCAGTAATAGCAAACCAAACCAAGTTTTACCACAATAATCAAATGCAAGAAATTTGGTTAAACCTCATAAGCTTCTGCCCAAATTAAATGGCTACACTAAGGAACAACATTAATATATAATTGGTATGGCTGAAAATAAGATTATATTCTTCCATATTTACATTGTATTCCTCTCTTGTATATTAGGATGTATTGTATATGAAAAATACACACTGAAATCAAAACCCAATTCTCTCATACGCTTGTTTACAATTTCTCTCAATACCAATCTCGTTTCTCTCAATTACCATTTTTAAGAAACTTGAATGGGAATCGGGGTTGAATCAAGAACTTAATTTGAAGAGGCCCGGAGACACTCGTTGGAGTTCTCACTACAAGACTCTTTTGAATATCATGGACTTATTTTCTACAATTTTTGAAGTTCTTACGATGATTGGAAAGAAATATTCCACTTTCGATGATAAGGGAAAAGCTCAAGGCATTTTGTACTTACTAGAGTCATTTGATTTCGTGTTTATGGCACAACTAATGACTACTATATTTGGGTACACTAGCAATTTGTGTCTTGCTTTGCAAAGAAGAGATCAAGATATCATTAATGCTATGAGGCTCGTCACTTTGACCAAAGATCAACTACAGAAAATGAGGGAGGATGGATGGGAGATTCACTTGAACAAGGTAATCTCAATTTGCAATAAACATGACATTGTTGTTCCAGATATGAAAGCTCACTATAGCCCTCATGGAAGATCAAAACGTTTTGTTCAACAAGTTTCATATCTTCATCATTTTCGTGTTGATGTGTTTATCAAAGTGATTGACTTATTACTTCAAGAACTTGATAACCGATTCGATGAAGTTAATTTGGAGTTGATCAGATGTATGGCTTGCTTCAATCCTAAAGATGGCTTCTCTTCATTTGACAAGGAAAACGTACTCAAACTTGCCACTTTTTATCCTTCCAATTTTTCAAACATTGATTTGTTAGAGCTTGAGTGCCAACTTGATATATTCATTGGAGATATGAGAAGTGATGAAGACTTTCAGAATTTGCCAGATATTAGTTCTCTTTTGGTGAAGCTTGTTGAAACAAAAAGAGATGTGGTTTATTGGCGTGTGATTTTGCTTATCAAGTTGATTTTGATTCTTCCGATTGCCACTGCGAGTGTAGAGAGAGTGTTTTCGGGAATGACGTTTGTGAAGAATAAGTTGCAAAATAGTATGGGTGATCAACCTTTGAATGATTGTTTGGTCACTTTCATTGAGAAATATGTGTTTCTACAAGTATCCGATGACGATATAGTGAAACGTTTTGAAGAAATGAAGACTCGTCGAAAATAAATTAGATATAATGTAGTTTATTTTTATATTTTGAAACGTATGACTATAATATTTCAAAATACATTGCTTTTTAGTGTTAGTTTTTATTTTTGTTACGTTATATAATGATTTATCACATGACTCGTACCCCGAATATAAATTCCTGGATCTGCCACTGACCGTCACCAAACGTTGCATCCAGCTGGCGGTGAGGGCCTTGATGGACTTGGAGAAGATGGTGGCAGCAGCCGCTGAGACCACCAACACGAGGCAGGGTCTCGTGTTGGCAGGCATGGCTGCAGTAGCAGCATCATCCGTCGCAAAAGCTGCAACGGCTGACACGTAATATTAAATTGTTTATAATATTATATTATTATTTATATCCATCTAAAATAATCTAAAAAAAAAACTCCACTTTTACACAAACTCCATATTAATAAGTTACATACTAGTATACAGTTAATCACAAAATCAGCATACACACTTCTAAATTACCTATCATCAATTCCCAATGGCATCATCCATGACCTTGCCCACCTCATTCTTTGGTGGCGCCGTCACCATAAAGCCGGCCACAGCCACCACCTGTCGCAACAGCCAGCTGGCGGTGAGGGTCCATTACCAAAAATGTTAAAAGTGAAATGTTAAAATAAAATGTGAGTGGGAATGAGTTAGTGGAATGTGAGGTCCATTACCAAAAATGTTAAAAGTGAAAGGTGACAAATTTTTATAGACGGACGAAAAAGGAAATAGGTGATAATTTTTCAGGGACGGAGGGAGTAGTTATTAAACCGTGGGAAAAAACTACCTCCAAGTGTGTGAATAAGGCATTTTACTTCTCCAATTTTCACAAAAGTGCTGGGATATGATATGTGCCTCGAGTTAGCCTTCGAAAGAGCATCTGCGTTTCCGAAGCAAACTAGGGTTTTGAAAGCTTGTGAAGAGAGACAAACGAGAGAATCGTGAATTCTAGGATTTATAGAATCCTGACCCCGACTCTCTTAATATGACTCGGGAAGGAACAATCAAAGAAAACCCAAGAAGTTAAACATGAAAGTAAGCCTAATACAGACTCCATAATAAATCTCGAGAATCGAGCAAGATTCGATCTTATCTTCCTAATTGGTCACACAATCTTTTCATCTTGCCGGTCTCATGATCGCAGGCTTTGGGCTCATGGATTTCAATTTCATTGCTCTCACTCGATGTCGATTGGGCCTGCGTAGATGGGCTTTACCTTATTCTCTCTCTAACTTTATATTTTCTTCAATTATCTCTTAGTATTTTTTTCTCTTTACTTATCTATTCTATTCCCTCTTTCATTCTATATTCACTTTAGTCAACCCACTAAATATTTATTCCTTAATCTTCGTACTCAAAAGATACATGACCAGAAGGAGAATACAATAAAAATATCATAGAAAATGTATAATTTATAAATCATCATAGTACTTCTTTTATAAAATAGACCAAAATTGAGTGTAGTCAATTTCCCACACAGATAAACCACTGAGTACGCGAGAATGTAGACACATTTTCACAAAAGGTGCTTTAATCACAGCAAAACAACGTTGTACAAAAGCAGTATATCCATACAAAAATCGAGTAGTGACAATTTCACGAAAAAACAAAAATAGGCCCCACCATAAAAAATGAGGAACAATAAATCGTTAATACAGTGTATTTTAAATAGAAGGGTATAACAGTCCTAACAAATTTATAGTCATTTAGCATCACTTTATATAAACTTAATATATAAAACTAGGAATTATATAATCACAAACTTTTATCTTACACTTATCATAACAAAGTTAAATAGTTTTAAGAACGTGCACCAGTAAAAATAGGACAATTAATTGGAACCAGATGAAATATATCTTATCTATAATTCATTCTATTTTCACTCCAATGTGATTCATTCTCTATAATTGGAACCCACTAGCTAAACATTTATTCCTAATTTTCGTACAAAAATGAAATATGGGCAGAAGGAGAATACACTAAAAATATCGTAGACAATCTATAATTTATAAATATACAGAAATTGAGTGGAGAAAACCGTCAGAGCTGCCTCGAACACTCATGTATCAATCACAACTAAAAACGTGCTAAAAATACATAACAAAAAAATTCACAGCAGAAAACCAATTATTAATCCAACCTAGATTCTCTTCACACGTGGCACAGAACAACTGGAGCCACCTCACATTTCCGGATAGAATAAATTTTGCATGAAACCCTAGCTCCCAACTTCTATATATAAGAGTTACATATTAAACAGTTAATCACAAAATCAACACACATAAACACATACACACTTCTAATTAAATTACACTATCAATTCCCAATGGCATCATCCATGACCATGACCACCTCCTTCTTTGGTGGCGCCGTCGCCACAAAGCCAGCCATAGCCACCACCCGTCCCAGCCAGCTGGCGGTGAGGGCCTCGATGGACTTGGAGAAGGTGGTGGAAGCAACTGCAGAGACCACCAACACGAGGCGGGGCCTCGTGTTGGCGGGGATGGCAGCAGTAGCAGCATCATCCGTCACAAAAGCCGCGACAGCGTACGGTTCATTATAAATATTGAATTGTTTATACTATTATTATTTATATCCATCTAATCTAATCTTAAAAATGTACTACACTTTTTTTAGGATTCCCGGCGGGTATACACCGGTGAAGAATCCAAGTGCACCGGAGTATATTATACTGGCGACATTCGCGGTGTCGGAATACAACAAACAGAATAGTAAATCCTGGATTTTGGACACTGTGAAAAGTGTTGAGACGCAGGTGGTGAACGGTACGAATTACCAGCTGGTGTTCACTACGAGGGATGAAAGCGGCGATCGCGACAACTTCGAGGCCATTGTTTACTCCAAGCTCGCGCCGTCGTCCCTCGAGCTCACTTCCTTCAAGCGACTTTATCTATAGATTTCCTTCATAAGGTATCAACGGAGTCCTAAACGCAACAGAATGCTCAAGTA
Organism: Salvia splendens; assembly: GCF_004379255.2. Lineage (NCBI taxonomy): Eukaryota > Viridiplantae > Streptophyta > Magnoliopsida > Lamiales > Lamiaceae > Salvia > Salvia splendens. The sequence continues at coordinate 34,533,581 of NC_056044.1, read as the reverse complement.
CTGTATCAGTTAATAAAGTGTGTGAAAAAACTATCTCCACTCTTTAGCACCTTTCTCAGCCTCTATATAAGGCCTTTTATTGTAATTTGGATATTGTACTTTTTTTCACAATCTAATCAATAAATATTATTCCCCTCTTTTCTTTTCTCTTCTTTCCTTGTTCTGCCGTTTCTTCACAATCTTCTTCACCGGCATTTACTTCTTTCGAGACCCGCAAGATACAAAGATTTCACCTCTACTTTTTGTAAATCTCTTTCATATATTTACCTTACTGTTAGATTTCCTTTTATCTTCTTAATTTTTTCTCTAGTCGTGTTGAATCAAGCAGGGTTAAGATTCTATAAATATAATAATCCATTATTCCATTAGGTGTTAGAATTATTAAGAATAAAGATTATTTTTCTCATCCACAATTCTTCAAAACCCTAGCACCTCAACTAGGGTTTTGGTTTCTTCTCTTCCATAATTTTCAAATTCACCCTATATTACTACTTAGGAATAGTAAGAGAACGCCATCCCTAGAACTTCAAGTATGGTATGTCTTCTTTTCCAATCAAATTATCGTCTCTTTCAGCCCTACGCAAACGTTGGGCTGCCTCGAGGCCTAAATAAGCCCCAACACAACAAATCGGGAACGGCAATTATTTAATCGAACGTAGATATACCATCACACGTGGCATGAAACAATTGGAGCCACCTCATTTTTCCGGATAAGATAAACGGACCACATTTGCATGTAATAGTATATTATTTCACAGAATTAAATTTAAATTAAATGCTCACTCTGTCCCATTACAATTGAGTCACAAGATGAAAGTGCACAAGATGATGCAATCCTCTTTTAATAACATATGTATGCTCTAGTATATTATTTCGCACAATTGTATTCAAATTAAATATTCCCTCTATCCATTACAATTGAGTCATTTATGGAAAAATTCAATCTCGTTTATTTTATTCTCTCTAATTAACTTTACATTGCTAAACATTTATTCCTTCATTTTCGTATTTTCGTGCTCAAAAGAAATATGGCTAGAAGGTGAAAACAATAAAAGTATCACAGTGTATTCTTTCTCTAATTAACTTTACATTTTCTTCAATTGCTAAACATTTATTCCTTCATTTTCGTATTTTCGTGCTCAAAAGAAATATGGCTAGAAGGTGAATACAATAAAAGTATCACAGACACTGTATGGTTTATAAATTATAGTAGTAATTTCTTTTATTAAACATACAAAAATTGAGTGGAGACAATTTCCCCACACGGATAAACTTGTTCTAGTTAATACGTGCGAATGTAGGAAAGGCATACATGCTGACTAGGACAATCGTATATTAATAACAACAAAAACGTGTTACAAAAGGTGCATATCCATACAAAAATTCAGTAGACAGTTTCGCATATAAGCCCCCACCATAACTATTAAGAATAATATCGCATGAAATCGGAGAGAAGATATGCAATTGATATGGGAATATATTGTGCTAAAAAAAGAGTAGCAATAATTGTAATTAGGTTTACCATATGTAGAATTCTTTAGCCTATTTAACATTGTAATCTTTGTATCACAATTACACTAAATAGAAGATGTTTTCTTCTACCGATATTTATCATGGTATTAGAGCGGGTCGCCGACTGTGGGTCAAATTTAACTAACCCAGCAGTATATCTGATTTAAAACTGAAAAAAATGACTGACCCAACAGTATATCTGGGCTTAAAAATTTGGGTCAGTGGTCAAGCCAATCGAAAAAAAAATTGGACCAGTTGTCCAACCGATCATGAAAAAAGTCCAACTCCTCCAAGGTTCACCTTGAAGGGTTTGAGGGAGGGTGTTGGCAATTGAAACATAAAATGAAAGTAACAATATCCCACATCGGTATACAAAAATAGCTTAATCCACTATATAAGTCTCATGGGCCTCTCCTCCTATCACCAATTGATTTTAGCATGTAACCCATGGATTTCTATCAATAACAAATAAAAAAAATCCAATTTTGGTATACCATCACACGTGGCACAAAACAACTGTAGCCACCTCACGTTTGTGGATAGAATAAAAGGAGGGAGACTATTATTTCACACAATTATCTTAAATTAAATGTTCCCTCCGTCCCATTATAGTTCAATCTTTACATTGCAGTTAAATCAATTATGGCAAAATTCAAAACATGCAATTTAGTGTACTTTATTCTCTCTTTTACTCTGAAGTTTTGTCAATTATTTTTACTTTACTTATCTATTTCTTTCCCCATTCATTTTATTTTCACTCCAATCAACCCACTAATCATTTATTCCTTGATTTTCATACTAAAAAGAAATAAAGGCATACTAGAAAAAATAGTACTTAGGGCATTTACAATGGAGGGCGATCACCAAGGCCGATAGATCGACCCCCCCCCCCAATTGCCTCCGATAGGTCTTCATTGCGGAGGGAGGGCTGATTCTCCCTCCCCCTCGCCTCCGCCCCTTGGCGGATAAATAGCCTCAGCCGATGGCTCCGCATCGACCTGCGATGGGCCTCCATTGCGGGGGCTCGGGCAGATGACAGAGCCGATATCCAATTTTTTTCAAATTTAATTCAATTTTCAATCCATTATATATACCCCATTCTCCTTCAATTCACATTCATCCCTTTCCAATCTCAATTTTCAATTTTAATTACTTCTCTCCATGGTGATGAACTTCAGCAACAGGGTGCCCGACATGAAGGGGAAGAAGAAGGAAACAATTGGGGAGGCGTCTGAAGTTGGGCGGATGATGAGTACCTACTCCATAGAGGAGTCGATTGCCCTTGCTCATTGTTGGACAGAGATCTCTGAAGACCAGATTGTAGAGGGCGGTTTCTGGGGGTGTATCACGAAAAGATAATAACAAGTAAAGCCCGCGGGGGCCCCGACACACTAGCCCAACGATCTACGCAAGCATTGGAAACGCTTGGTGCATGAGTGTGCTAAATTTCACGAATTCTACGATGGCAATGCGAGGGGGTTCAAGTACTGGGAAATATATCTGCAACTGAATGATTGCCCCAAATTCATAGAGTTAATGAGTCGTGTCGGGGAGGACGAGCCTGGTGTATGAGTTTGCTAAATTTCCCGATTTCTACTTCCGTTGTTTTTTATTATGTTTTCTATCTTTATCTTTATCTTTATCTTTTTTTAATGTATGATGTTTTATTTTGTTTTTAATGAATTTCTTTTTTGTCGTATATTACGTTGTCTTTAATTTAGACCAACAATTACAAAAAATATAAAAATAATGATGCTGTGGAAATGAGATAGGCTCTGGGATAGGCTCTCATTGCAGAGAGATAGACTCTGAGATGAGCTCCGGAGATAGGCATCCATTGCTAATGCCCTTAGAGACAACCTATAATTCATAAATAAGACTTCTTTTATATAAACATACAAAAATTGAGTACTAGAGCATGTACAGTTAGTACATGTGCATGGTAACTCTCATGTCTTAATCACCAACAAAAAACGTTTGGATAAGGAAAAAAAAAAACAAAAAACGTTTTACAAAAGGTGTACGTCCTTACAAAAATAGAGTAGAAGACAATTTCTCAAAAAAATCCCACCATATCAAATGAGGAAAACCAATCATTATTAATCCAACTTAAATATTCTATATATAAGAGTTAAATATTAAACAGTTAATCACCTCACTTTTCCGGATAGAATAAATGAATCACGTTTTGCATGAAACCCAAGCTCCCAGCTTCTATATATAAGAGTTAAATATTAAACAGTTAATCACAAAATCAACCCACATAAACACATACGCACTTCTAATTAAATTACATTATCAATTCCCAATGGCGTCACCCATGACCATGACCACGACCACATAGACCTTTTTTCTCTTTCTTACTTTATTAACTCTGTATCCACTTAACTAATTCAACAAAAACAAACTCCAATTTTATATTTGGTGATGTAGGGATCAGACAATTCCGGGTTCACTATTTACCGAGACCTCTTTGGTCTTGTTACAAGATGGCTCAGTCAAACCATCAACCAAGCGACTGATGTTACAAGATAACTAGCTATTACAGTTATTAACAAATAGCTAATCCTAGAAGCAATCTTGAGCTTGACAACTCCAAGATCCTATGTCAGTACCTGCACACTCAATACCCAAGTTAGTAACACAAGGTAACAGATCCAATCGGATCTTGGTGCAAACAATTAAGAAATACAGTAAGGAACACAAGTGAACAACAGTCAACGGCTCAGACACCCGCCGAAGACACAAGCCTATTCTCCAGAACACCGATCCAAAGGAGCACAGCCGAATCTCTCAGTGAATCACCTCACACTCCAGATTCTAGGCCTAACCGACTCCTACACACCAGATCTAAACCGTTCAAGAATAGTCTCTCACAGAAAACCTCACACCAGAAACCCTAGCTCTCTCAAAACATCAGCAACCGAAGTGGTTGCCTGCTAAACTACTGTAGCAAGGTCTACTACACTTCCAACCGTGAGAAATCACAAGGAAACCGCCGGAGAACCGTCGGCGAAGAAAGCAACAGAGAAGAGAAGAGAGAGCATCTCAGAGCTTCGAGAGAAAGAGAGAGAGAGTGTTTTTTAAACGAATGAATAAACCAAAGAGACTAACCTCTCACATAACAAACACATCTCGCAATCCAAAGGCTGAACACAAGGATCCGGGTGAGAGGAACACGTGGCGGCATCTGGAGTGAGAGATGTGTGAATTGGGTCAAGCCCAATTCAGATACACATGGGCTCCAGAAAAAATATAGGCCCAAATGAAGGTCCACCATAATTCAACATACTCCACCTTGGACTTCATTCTGAGAAACCAGCTTGCACCACACGGCTAAGGTGTAAATTCATCACAGCCTACATGGTAGCCCCCTCAGCCCCAAAGAACAAAGTTCACTGGCATTCTTGGGAACCACCAAGTTGCCTCTAGACACCAGAGGGTTGAAGACCCATTAGTCTAAGAGGACTTGTTGCCTCAAGTAGATTAGGTAACAGAGGGTTGAAGACCCTTACCACAGTAGATTAGGTAACTGAGGTCTTTTTTTCCCCGGGACATGCACTTATCCAAAATCAAAATGCAAAAACTTAATGCAGAAAATTAGTTTTTCAAGAGGTAAGCATTTAGTACCCATATCAGTTGGGTTCTTATCTGTGTGTACTTTAGAAAGAAAAACTTCACCTTTTTCTACAATATCCCTAATGTAATGAAATCTTACATCAATATGCTTAGTTCTATCATGGAAAACAGGATTCTTGCACAGTTGAATAGCAGATTGAGAGTCAGAGAATACCACAGGAGGAGTTTTCACAAAGTTAAGTTCAGAAAGTACTCCCTTTAGCCACACAGCTTCTTTCATAGCTTCAGTGATAGCAATGTACTCAGACTCAGTAGTAGACAAGGCAACAATATGTTGCAGTTGTGACTTCCAACTAATGCAGGACCTACACACAGTAAAAACATAGGAAGTGGTGGACTTCCTCTTATCCCTGTCATTAGCATAGTTAGAATCAACATATCCAGCAAGTTTAACACCTTCTTCACACTTAGAATAGCATAAACCATACTTTGCAGTATGCTTCAGGTATCTCAACAACCATTTCAAAGCTTCCCAATGCACAGGACCAGGATTAGACATATATCTACTCAAGCATGAAACAGCATAAGCAATATCAGGTCTAGTACTAACCATTAAGTACATAACAGATCCAATAGCATTAGCATAGGGAACCTTCTTCATGGAATTGATATCAAGTTCAGTTTGAGGGCAGAGATCTTTACTCAACACAAAATGACCAGCAAGAGGGACAGAAACAGATTTAGCTTCAAGCATGTTAAATTTCTTCAGAATTTTGTAAACATAGGGTTCCTGATGCAAGATAAGAGTATATTTCTTTCTATCCCTGAAAATATTAATTCCCAGAATTTTCTGAGCATCCCCTAAGTCTTTCATGTCAAAATTCTTGCTCAAAGCAGCTTGCACAGCACTTATGGTTTTCAAACAAGGACCCATGATCAACATGTCATCAACATACAACAACAGAAACACAGGAACAGTACCAAGGTTCTTCACATACAAGCAAGCATCAAAAGTACTTCTCACAAAGCCCAAATTATGCATACAGGTATTAAACTTAATGTTCCACTGTCTAGGAGACTGTTTTAAACCATGTAGGGCCTTTTTGAGCAAGCACACATGATTAGGAAACTTTGGATCTACAAAACCTTCAGGCTGTCTCATGTATATAGGTTTATCAAGATCACCATGCAAGAAAGCAGTTTTAACATCCATTTGTTTTAATTCCCAATCAAAATGAGCACACAATGAAAGCATTAACCTCACAGTGGTAAATTTAACAACAGGAGCAAATATTTCAGTGTAATCTACCCCCTCTTGTTGAGTAAAACCTTTAGCCACCAATCTGGCCTTATACCTTAGCCCCTCCACCTCATTCTTTAGCTTATACAACCATCTACAGTCAACAACAGAGGCACCAAGAGGCAGAGGTACAAGGATCCAGGTCATATTAACTTTCAGAGAATTCATCTCTTCAATCATAGCATCATGCCACTTAGCCCAGAATTTAGATTTTGTAGCCTGCTTAAAGGTTTGAGGCTCATCTCCATCAGATTCATGCACATTGAAAGCCAAGTTTATGAGAGCAATTAGCCCTACATATCTAGCAGGTTTATTCACATTCACCCTTCTGGATCTATCCCTAGCAAGCACATAGTCATTCAAATTTGGTGCATCAATGACATTTTGAACTCCAGGAGGACTGTTTAACACATTCTGAGCAGGCACAGGAGCATTACTCCTAATAGGACTAGCATGCACATTGTCATCAGGTAAAGCCACATTGTTAACATTATCCTCAGGTAGATTTCCCTCATTAGGTGTGTCACTAGGACTATAGGCTGGCACTGAGTTCCAAAAAGGTTGCTCCACCTCACTTGAAGCATCCACTGGATGCTCCACATCAGTGGGTAAAATTGTGGACTCCACCTCACTTGGAGGGTCACTGTCCACACTCTCTAGAGCTGAAGGATCAGTCAACCTCAGACAAGGAAAGTCATGCTCATTGAACACAACATCCCTGCTGATAATGACCTTAAATCCAGGCTCATCTCTCAGCCAGATCATATACCCTTTAACACCCTCAGGATAACCCAAGAGAACACCTTTTCTAGACCTAGGTTCAAGTTTGTCAGACTTGGTATGCACAAAAGCAGAGCAGCCAAACACTCTTAGGTGAGAAAGGTTCAAAGGTTTTCCATAAAACACATATTCAGGGCACTGCCCCAATTAAGGCACAGAGGGAGACCTATTTACCAGATAAGTAGCAGTCAACAAAGCTTCACCCCAAAATTTTTTTGACAAACCAGATTTAGAAAGCATGCATCTAACCTTTTCAAGTAAAGTCCTATTCATTCTTTCAGCTACTCCATTTTGTTGAGGAGTATAAGGAACAGTTTTATGCCTTTTAATACCATGCCCAGCACATAAGTCATCAAATTGGTTATTACAAAATTCAAGACCATTATCAGTTCTGATTCCTTTGATTTTCTTTCCAGTTTGGTTTTCAATCAAGGTTTTCCAAGTAGTAAATTTTCCAAACACATCAGATTTATGTTTCATCAGAAAACACCACACTTTCCTTGAAAAATCATCAATCACAGAGAGAAAGTAGACAGAACCAGAGTGAGATGACACAGGAGCAGGTCCCCAAACATCCATATGCAAATATTCAAGCACATTCTTACTCACATTAGCAGGGACAGGTGTAGGAAAAGATACTCTATGTTGTTTGCCAAGCACACATGTATCACAGAAAGGCAATTCACCACAAACATCAGAGTCAGAAAGAATAGCATGTTTTTTCAGAATATTCATCCCTCTTTCACTCATGTGACCTAGCCTATTATGCCACAACAATAATTTGTCAGATTTTACAACATTGGCAGAGGCTTTATCACAGGTAAGAGGGACAGCATTGCAGACATACAACCCACACCTTTTTTGAGCCTTAAACAAGCACATAGAGCCTTTACAGATTTTCATACAGCCTTCCCCCCACTTACCACTCAATCCAGAGCTTTCAAGAGCATTACATGACATCAAGTTATAACACAGATCTGGAACATATCTTACACCCTTCAAAGTCAGCACATAGCCATTATTAAATTTTAAACACACAGTGCCAATTCCAAGAATCTCACACTTCTTGTCATCAGCCATTGACACATAAGTATTTGAAACAGGCTTCATATCAGAAAACACTTCCTTGAAGGGACTTACATGAAAGGTGCAACCAGAATCACATAACCAGTCATTTGAAGTGTAAGGACACATAGGGGAAGCATTGATATTCAACAAATCATGCACCATAAACACAGATTCATTGTCAGTTTCATACTTAACCATACTGGCAATGTTTTCAATCTGAGAGCTGTTATTATTATGGTGAGAAGGCTTATTCTTCTTGGGCTTGGTACATTCCTTTTTATAATGTCCTGTTTCTCCACAATTATAACATTTTCTGAAGGGTTTGGGGTCCCTACTGTTAGACCTAGACCTGTTATACTTCTTTTTGGAATTGGATCTAGTATTTGAACCCCCATTAGACTCAAAACCCCCTCTAGAATTAGGTCTGCCCCTGACATTGAAAACTTTGTTAGCAGCAGCTTTTTCCCCAGCCCTTTCCCTTAAATCAAGTTCCTTAGACTTAAGAGAGCTTATAATCAAATCTAGAGGAGCTGAATCTCTACCATACTTTATAGCAGCCTTGACATCACTATAAGTATCAGGAATTGCATTCATTAGAGCAATACTAGTGTATTCATCAATGGTCTTATCACCAGACCTTTTAATATCTTGAACAAGCTTCTGAAACCTATCCACATTGTCATCTATATCCTTAGACAAATCCAGCTTAAATTTAAACAACTTTTCAAGCAGATACATTCTGGAGGACATAGAGGTTTCTGTATAAAGAGTATCAAGTAATTTCCACATTTCAGAGGCAGATTCAACTTGGTCAACTTTTCTTATCACAGAATCAGACAGATTAAGAATAATAGTGGCTCTAGCCAACTCATTCATTTCATCTTGTTTTTCAGGAGAAACATCATCAGGCAAAGTACCATCAACAGCTTTGAAAACCTTTTGTTGAATCAAAATGCACTTCAATTTTTGTTTCCAAATCATAAAATCAATTTTCCCATTAAAGGGAACCAATCCAACAGGTTGTGACATTTTTGAGACAAGTTCAGCAAGAACACAGTGAGCAAGGTAAGAACCCACAACTTTGCACACAATAGAGGACAGAGACATGCAGGCAAAGGGCCTAACACAGATTTTCATAGAAGGAGCACAGGAAAAAACACAAAGTCAAGTACCCAGAGGGCAGTAACAGCTTATCTGACCAGGAAAAAGAAAATTTTCTCAAGGACACAAAGAAACACACCATACACACAGGTCAAGCCCAAATCCCTGACTGTCACGAGCAGCACTGGCTAAGGCTATCCCAGATCGCAAGTACTCACTCTTGGAGGGCGCAGGGGGTCACTTAGGCAGTATATGTGCTTGGTGGCCAGGTAATAAGGGGTCAGAGAGACAGAAACAACAACAATCAAAAAAAAAACAAAAAAAAAAAAACACGGAAGCAGGTAAACACAGAGAAAACAACACAGATAAGCCTAAAACCTTGCCAAGGTTTACTATCAGCAGCAAAAGCCCCAAACCTAGGGTGGCTCTAAACAGAAAAAACAACAAATAGAGTGAGTCACAGCCAATTTACCAGAGCAAACCCCCACTCGAGGGAGGGTTCCACTTGCCCACCTCCTTAATGCGACTCGGCGTGCCGGAATCGTCCCCCCGTGGCTCTGATACCACTGTAGGGATCAGACAATTCCGGGTTCACTATTTACCGAGACCTCTTTGGTCTTGTTACAAGATGGCTCAGTCAAACCATCAACCAAGCGACTGATGTTACAAGATAACTAGCTATTACAGTTATTAACAAATAGCTAATCCTAGAAGCAATCTTGAGCTTGACAGCTCCAAGATCCTATGTCAGTACCTGCACACTCAATACCCAAGTTAGTAACACAAGGTAACAGATCCAATCGGATCTTGGTGCAAACAATTAAGAAATACAGTAAGGAACACAAGTGAACAACAGTCAACGGCTCAGACACCCGCCGAAGACACAAGCCTATTCTCCAGAACACCGATCCAAAGGAGCACAGCCGAATCTCTCAGTGAATCACCTCACACTCCAGATTCTAGGCCTAACCGACTCCTACACACCAGATCTAAACCGTTCAAGAATAGTCTCTCACAGAAAACCTCACACCAGAAACCCTAGCTCTCTCAAAACATCAGCAACCGAAGTGGTTGCCTGCTAAACTACTGTAGCAAGGTCTACTACACTTCCAACCGTGAGAAATCACAAGGAAACCGCCGGAGAACCGTCGGCGAAGAAAGCAACAGAGAAGAGAAGAGAGAGCATCTCAGAGCTTCGAGAGAAAGAGAGAGAGAGTGTTTTTTAAACGAATGAATAAACCAAAGAGACTAACCTCTCACATAACAAACACATCTCGCAATCCAAAGGCTGAACACAAGGATCCGGGTGAGAGGAACACGTGGCGGCATCTGGAGTGAGAGATGTGTGAATTGGGTCAAGCCCAATTCAGATACACATGGGCTCCAGAAAAAATATAGGCCCAAATGAAGGTCCACCATAATTCAACAGGTGATCATGTGTAGGTTCGTCGGCGGCTACACGCCCCAAGATCCAAAGGAACGGGAGTTTTTCCAAATAGCAACATTCGCGGTGTCAGAATACAACAAACAGAAGAATACGTCCTTGACGTTGGAGTCTGTGTTTAAGGCTCAGACGCAAGTCGTGGCTGGTGTGAATTACAAAGTCGCGTTCACGGCCACGGATGATCGCCCCGGCTTGCCCTCCAACAACTACGAGGTCGTTGCTTATGTTGGCAATTGAAACATAAAAATGAATATAATAATATCTCACATCGGTGTACACAAATAGCTTAATACACTATATAAGTCTCATGAGTCTCTCCTCTTATCACCACCTTGAAGGGTTTGAGGGAGGGTGTTGGCAATTGAAACATAAAAATGAATATAATAATATCTCACATCTTTGTACACAAAGAGCTTAATCCACTATATAAGTCTCATGAGCCTCTCCTCTTCACCTCACTTCCTTCGACCCACTTCTTAAATAATTTTCCGATCGCAACAAAAATATCTCCACTCTTTGTTTAGCATTTTCCCTATTTCCTAGCCAGAATGAAGGCTTTTATTGTAATTTTGGAGATACTTTTTCACAATATTGTCAATAAACATTCCCCTCTTTTCTTGTTTGACCGAGTTTCTTCATCTTCTTTAGCGAGAGTAGGGTGTTGAAAGTTTGTATAATTAAGTTACTAATTACTAGTATTACACTACATAGCCAATAATATAATAATGAAGTTATGACATCATAGTTAGAACTAGTGTAAAAATCAAGCAAGCAAAACTGAATTTAATTAATTAAAATAAATTATTGTATCAATAAGTATGCTTTAAATAAATTAGTCTATTTTTTTTATTATGTAGTATTTTTTAGTTTAAGTTAAAGATTTAGTTTTTTGTCTATTTTAGATGCTTTCTCTAATTATTGTTTCGTACACTATAGTGAGGTACATATACTAATTTTAATTGAACATGTAGTTATTTATATTCACTGTCTAATTTCTTTTTAAAATTTCTTAAAATTGTAAATACCAATTTATATTGTTTTGGCCTATAGATAAATTTGATAGTCACAATTCTTTTTTAAATGAAAGTAGAATATTTATACAAAATTAATCACTGTCTTTTATTTTTTTGAAGTGCTCAGCTATGAATGTTACCTTTTAATTTAATGGAATTACTAAGACCTGAAAATAGGTAATAGTTATAGGTTATATGAATATCTTTGTTCAATTGATAGTGAAAAGAATATATAAACAAAGAAAAAAGAAAATCATTTTAATTAAAAAGAAGAAATGAAATGAAATAAAAAAAGGTCAAAAGATCCTACCTATCATATACACACGTATCTCATGCTACTACGTTAAATAGACGCTATTGCACCACAAAACTCACACATGGACGCATTGGTTTATTCCATAATATCACAACTTGATATTATTAATTACTACTATTATAGTATTGAATTATGTTTGTGATTTAATAATAAAAATAATAATATATGTTGAACTATATTATAATATCATATTTATTAATTTTATATAGAATACAAAGTGTGTAGTAAATATAAATAAAAAATAAAAGAAGCCAAAAAAATTAAAGAATTCTAGTACCACACAAGTGTGCTATATTTTGAAAAATATATGTAGTATTTCAAATAGAAGGGTATAATAGTCCTAACATATTTTGATGCTTTTAAGGTGCATTAATTTTCATGAATTAGAATTAAATATATCAATATTTATTAATTTTTTTAATTTTTATGACTGATCATATTACTATCATTTACCATTTAAGATTATAAATTTATTATATAAGTCATATTCTAATAACTTTTTCCTCTAATTTTTCTTAACAAAGTCAAATAATTTATGACAAATCACATTGTGATCTTTTTCTTATCTATTTCATTCTATTTTCACACAAATTAACCCACTAAATATTTTTTCCGTAATCATCTTACCTAAAAGAAATATAGGCAAAAGGAAAATACAATAAAATATCATAGACAATTCTTTTCATAAACTTACGAAAATCAAATAAGCCCCCACCATAACAAATGAGAAAATCCAATTTTTGTCTACCATCACAGGTGGCATAAAACAACTGGAGTGATACGATCATATCCCAATTATTTAGTTGTATATTTGATTTACCATATATTTCCAATTTATATTTAGATATTTGTTTCTTAGTCAATAAGTTAGGGTAGTAGTATTCTAGTATTATAAATATGAGAGATTATATCATTGTAATCAATCAATCAATGAATCAATGAAATATTTTCCCTAAATTTGACTTGTGCAACGAGCATATTATCGTTCCCTATTGCTGCTCATCGGAGAACGTCCGAGAACCGGCAAATCGTGAGTTTTCCTTCGAGCATGTCGAAGGTTTGGTCACAACAACTCGCGCGAAGATCGCCATCCGGTCACGTTGCGGAGGACGTCCGTAACAACTGGTGCTTTCATTCCGTGCTCATCCTCCGTCTTCGTTCATCCATATCCCCCAAACAAATCACCAATATAAAAAAAAAGTCAGCCGCATCACCACCATCTCTACCAAACCCACGCTTCAGTCCGTCGACATGTCATACGACTACGCCGGCTACCGCCGTCGTCAATACAACTTCCCTCAGGCCACACGGCCATTTCGTCCCTACCAGCCGGTCCAACCTCGATGTGTAACCTGTTGGGACCCTCCGAGCAGCCGGGTGGAAGTACTTCGTCCGCCGTCGTGGCCTGATCCAGAATCACCCTACGTCTCACACCACTTGGATCCACCCGATCCGTCGCGTCGCTTGTCGGCGATGACCCGCCGTGGGGATGGTCAACCGGTGCTGTCCCTGCGCAATAATCCGGAAGGCAGCAATCCTCTGCGCGCCTTCCCAGGATCGAGCGAGATTTTCTCCGCCGGGCTGGAGAAGATCATGGCCCGATTTGACAAATTAGAGTCCAAGCTGGAATCACGATGTGAAGAAATCGATCGCCGTGTGAAAAATTTGCATGCGTCAAAAGCAGCGTATGGACGACAACCCTATGCGGATTTCGATTCGGGAGCGCCTAGACGTCGTCCAATTGGCTGGGATCCGGCATTCCAAACTTCCAGTCACCGTGTTGGAGAAACTCGTGCTCCTCCGCTACCGGAACCACCGCTATACCGGAAGTCGCCCTACACCGACTTGGATTCTTCATACGAGCAGCCGAGGCAATACACGACCTCGACTTTAAGGCACCTACCCTATTCGTCGGACGTGCCCCACGAAATCCTCATGCCGTGGAATCCCGACGCCTCTTAAATCTCTGTCACGATCCATCTAGCCCCTCGCTACCTGTTGTCACTGCTGTTCCGCCGTCAACTCAACCAGCACCGTCGTGCTGCCCTGACGTCAGTAGAGATCAGGGTGAATTGTTACACGATGACCCGCCCCCACCGGCCCCAATTTTGCAGCTGTACAACCCAGATATTAGTGAAGATGAGGAGTCATTGCTAGAAGATAAAGAGGATGATGGTTCTATTGGTGAAGTGGAGAAGATAATCGCATTGTTCAATGTTGCTCAAATGTCATCGACGGATGTTGAGAATTGTTGGTTTAAGAGAGGAGGTGATCCATGTTTGAGCATTCTGAGAGGTGTGAACAAGCTTTTCGTTGTGGCATGGAATTTTGCCAACAACATTGGGTCTCCTTTGTTGATTTTTGACAAAGATGATAAATGGAGATATTAAGTTGTTCGATATGTGTTTGATCCAGGAGGAGACGCCTCGCCAAAGCTTTTGCTTTCAACTCTCGTCGTTGCTTTGTGGTTTCCACCTTGAGGACAAGGTGGATTTCAACCGTGGGGGTGTTGATACGATCATATCCCAATTATTTAGTTGCATATTTGATTTACCATATCTTTCCAGTTTATATTTAGATATGTGTTTCTTAGTCAATAAGTTAGGGTAGTAGTATTCTATTATTATAAATAGGAGAGATTATATCATTGTAATCAATCAATGAATCAATGAAATATTTTTCCTAAATTTGACTTGTGCAACAGGCATATTATCGTTCCCTATTGCTGCTCATCGGAGAACGTCTGAGAACCGGTAAATCGTGAGCTTTCCTTCGAGCACGTCGAAGGTTTGGTCACAACAACTCGCGCGAAGATCTTCATCCGGTCACGTTGCGGAGGACATCCGTAACATGGAGCCACCTCACTTTTCCATATAGAATAAATAGAAGGAGTGTATTATTTCAAACAATTATCTTTAAATTAAATGTTCCCTCCGTATCATTACAATTGAATCGTTCCATTGCAATTGTATCAATTATAAAAAATTTCAATATATTTAATCTGGTTTACCATGTTTTCTCTCTTATTTAACATTTTTTTAATCATCTCCTACTTTATTACCATTGCTTACTTATATATTTCATTCCCTCTTTCATTCTATTTTCACTCCATTCTATTTTCACTCCAATCAACCCTGATACGATTATATCTTCAAAATATCTCATATATCTCTATTATTATATTATCATATCTTTTCCATATCTTTATTATCTTATTCACCAAGTTAGGTTATTCGTAGGAATATTATAAATATGATATATTGTTATTCTCATTATTCAATTAATGAAATCATAATTATTGTCTTTTATGTTTATTTAGTTTTTCCGTTTAGAATTTCCGATTGTCGCCAGAGCACGGTTTCTCTGCGACTTTCTTTATCTTTTTCACTCGATAAGGGTCTTTCCCTTATCAAACCTACTAAAAATTGATTCCTTAATTTTCGTATACTACAAAGAAATATGAGCAGAGGAAAATACAACAAAAATATCATAGACAATATATAAATTATAAATAATACTAATTCTTTTGTATATATAAACATAAAAATTTTGAGTGGACACAATTTCCCCACACAGATAAACGTGAGAATGTAGACACAATCCCCAAAAAAGCTGCATTAATCACAACGAAAAAACGTGTTACAAAAGGTGTATAAATTGTGTAGAGACAATTTCACAAAAAAACCAAATAAGCTTGAGCAATAATTATTAGGTATACCATCACACGTGGCACAAAACAACTGGAGCCACCTCACTTTCCGGATAGAATAAACGATCCACATGTGCATGAAACCCCAGCCCCCAACTTCTATAAATAGCATAAAGAGTTGATCACAAAATCATCACAAACACACACATAAATATACACTTGTAAAATACTCCTCTATCCCAATGGCATCATCCATGACCTTAACCGCCTCGTTCTTTGGTGGCGCCGTCGCCACGAAGCCGGCCTCCTCCACCACCCGTCGCGGCCCGCTGGCGGTGAGGGCCTCGATGGACTTGGAGAAGTCGGTGGCGGAGAGCAGCAACACGAGACGGGGCCTCGTGTTGGGGGCCGTGGGGGCAGCAGCAGTGTCGTCCATCGCGAAAGTCGCAACTGCCGCCGACGAAACTAATAACACGTGTGCTCCTATTTGTGTTACAAGCCTAAGAGTATTACCGTTTATTGCGTTTCATTATAAAATTTGAAATATTGAATTGTTTATACTACTCTCTCACTCTGCTATTAAATACTTATCTCATTTTTTTTAATCCGTCCACCAATAAAAAGGTCTCATTTCACCTTTTTTCAATTTTAAGTAGACCCAATATTTTACTACTCTCACATGTCCTTGAAATGTTGTCCAATTTTTCCATTTTGATCCGTCCGCAAAATATTATCTGTCCACTTTGCTTTTTCTTCCGATTTTGGTAAATAGACCACACTTTCCACTAACACATTACCCTCACATTTTATTATAAAACTAATATATAAATGTGGGATCTACATTCCACTAACCTTTTCTACTCACTTTGTTTCACACTTCTTAAAATCCATACCGAGTAAAACATGAACAATATTTTGCGGACGCAGGGAGTATAAAACTAACTTTTTCTACTACTTCCTTCTATAAAGTCAAATAGTATCTCAAAATCCGAGCAAGTTAAAAATGAGATATTTATTGGATGACGAAGCAAAGTGAGTATTATTTTTATCCATCTAAACTAATCTTAAAAATATACTCTTTTATTTCTTGTTTGGGTAGGACGATCGGCGGCTGGAGGCCGGTCGTAGCAGATACATCGGAGATTTTTCTAATCGCAGTATTCGCGGTGTCGGAATACAACAAACAGAACAATGCGTCCTTGGTGTTGGAGTCTGTGTTAAAGGCTGAAGTGCAGGTGGTCAATGGTGTGAATTGCAGGCTCGTGGTTGTCGCGAGGGATAGTAAAACCGGCCGCTCCAACAACTACCAAGCCGTTGTTTACGGCAAGAACGTGCCTACAACGATACAGCTCACTTCCTTCGTGGCAATTCTTCGCTAGCTTTTCCGATAACCGGATTTAAAGTGTGTAAAAAAACTCTCTCCATTGTTTATTTAGTATACTTTTCCTTGCCTCTATAGAAGGCCTTTAATTGTAATTTGGAGATGGATTTTTTCACAATATATTCAATAAATGATATTTCCTACTTTTCTCTCTTTCCTTGTTCGACAGTCACGTTAAAGTACTAACTTTATTTCTCAATGATTTAATTACAGACTAGAGGATTGTAGGATTTATAAAAATCCATTCAACTCTCTTAATACGACTTGGGAAATAACAGTCAATAAAAATTCATATTCATGAAATTAAACCTAATCTAGACTAGATAATGAATCTTTCGGATAGAGCAAGATTCGATCTTGTCTTCCTACATGGTCACGTAATCTTTACATCTTGCCGGTCTCATGATCGCATGCTTGGGCCGGCTAATCATGTATTTCACTGCTCTCACTCGATACAAAGATTATGGCTCTAGATAGAGCTTTGAGTCGTAGATTAGATTTATATTTATTTTCTTTGATTATTTTGTCGGTTCTTTCCCGAGTCATACTAAAAGAGTCGAACCGCACATGGTTGTAATAGTATATTTTTGCACAAAATTGTCTTTAAATTAAATGTTCCCTTTGTCCTATTACGATTGAGTCGTTCTATTGCAGTTGAGTTAGATCTTGCAAAATCTCCATACATTTAATCTCAGTTTGATTTATTATTTCTTACTTTATATTTTATCCAGTCATCTAATACTTTGTTATCTCTTACGTACTTATCTATTTCTATCCCTCTCCACTCCAAATAACCCACTAAACATTTATTCCCTAATCTTCATATATACTCAAAAAATACTATTAGCAGAATGAGAATACGTACAACAAAAATATCATAGACAATCTATAATTTATAAATATGAATTCTTTTTGGATAAACATACAAAAATTGAGTGGAGACCATTTCCCACGCATATAAAACGTCTCCTAGTTAGTACGTGACAATGTTGAAATCGAGTCTGCATGTTGGCTCGAACAGTCATGTACTAATCACAACAAAAACGAGGTGTATTTCCATACAAAAATTGAGTAGAGACAATTTTACAAAAAAAATCAATCAAGCCCCACCATAACAAAACAATTATTTAATCCAATTTAATTAGGTATACCATCACACGTGGCACAAAACAATTGGAGCCACCTCACTTTTTCTAGGATAGAATAAACAGAGGGAGTGTATTATTTCACAAAATTATCTTAAATTAAATGTTCCCTCCGTCCTACTACAATTGAGTCATTTCACTGCAGTTTAGTTAATTCTGAAAAAATTCAATACATGCAATTTCTTTTACTTCTCCTTTTTATTTTATCTTTATCCAATCATGTGCTACTTATCTATTTCATTTTCTCTTTTAACTATTCTCACTCCAATTAGTCCACTAAACATTTATTCTTTAATCTTCATACTCAAAAGAAATATAAGCAGAAGGTGAATACAAATAAAAATATCATAGACAATCGATAATTTATAAATAAGATTTTTTTATATATACACATACAAAAATTGAGTGGAGACAGAAAAACGATCTCCTAGTTAGTAGGTGGAAATGTATTTTGGCTTCCATGTGCTGAAATATTCTCTAAAATTCATCTCCTGCCATTGAACTCTTTTGATAAATTTCTGTTAAATTATTCCTAACTCAATAATTGAGTTCGATAATCTCCTTTGGGAATTTCATTGGAACAGCTGGCGTGCTTAACAGAGCTCAATTAACTTTGGTAGGGCTTTTATTCAAATAAAAAGTTTTAATATAACTAAGCAAGCTAAATGAAAATAAGAAAATTATTGCTACGAGAAAATAAAATGTATATGTGCCAAAATGTGGGCCTTAGGGGTTACATTGGGCTCAAGCCCAAGTTGAGGAGTAGTCCTGCAAAAACTGGATCAATTTAATAGGCTCTTTTTAGGCCCAAATTGACGAGTAGTCTTGCAAAAACTGTATCCATTTTATTTGCTTTCTTTATTTTTAAAGTTTTGCTTATTGCCTTAGATGGATGGACATGACATGAAAATGTATTTCTAATACTACTATATATTCAATGAATTGATATATTTTATAATATCTTTAATATAATACTACTATATATGGATAGAATACTGTTACCCAGATAAAATAAAAATTCGGCCCGATGCTTTCCTAAGAGCATCTCCAATGCCGGCGTCAAAATCGCGACGCCGATTTTTCGCCGACGCCGGTTCTGACGCCGAACCATTGGAACCGGCGTCGGCGAAATCGGCGTCAAAATCGGTGTGGCTAATCGCGATGACGCCGGTTCCGACGTCGATCCTCACGGCGCCATTGTGGGTCCCGGATCGGCGTCAAACCGGCGTCAGATTTTATTTTTTATTTTTTTTCTTTTGAAAACACTATATATACGCGCTTTGAACGTCATTTTCATTCGCACCACTTGTTTTAACGAGTACTCTCTCTCTACCTTACTTTCTGTACAAGATCAATTTAAGAAATGAGTAATGCCGGTGGTAGTGGTGGGGATGCGGTTGAGTACGAGCGTATGCTGAACGAAGAGCTAGATGCCTATACGAGCCGTGAGGTTGATCGATGGATGCAGAGTTATATGCAGCCGGCGGCACCTCGCCCACGACCAGTTGTCCACCGTCGACAAGTGGTTGATCGTGATCATGAAGCTGCACATCAGCGCCTGTTCACAGATTACTTCGCAGAGGAGCCGCGTTTTAACGCCAACCATTTCAGGCGTCGTTTTAGGATGAGGCGGGACTTGTTTATGCGTATTGTTAACGCTTTGGAGCAGCGATATCTGTATTTCCGCTTCAGGCACGATGCGGCTGGCAGACCCGGCCACACCCCTATTCAAAAGTGCACTGCGGCAATCAGGCAGTTGGCCTACGGTACCGCGACAGACATGTGGGACGAATACCTCCACATCGGTGAGACGACTGCCATCGAATGTATGAAGTATTTCTGTCAGGGCGTGATCGAAGTATTCGGTGATCAGTATCTCCGAAAGCCTACCCCCGAAGATTGCCGGAATCTGCTGCGGATGCACGGGGATCAGCATGGGTTCCCGGGAATGTTAGGCAGCATAGATTGTATGCATTGGGAGTGGAAGTCCTGTCCCGCTGCCTGGAAGGGGTTTTACACGACCGGCTACAAGGGAAAAAATCCCACGATGATCCTCGAGGCCGTAGCTGATTACCGGTTGTGGATTTGGCATGCGTATTTTGGGATAGCCGGTTCGAACAACGACCTAAACGTCCTCAACTCGTCGCCCCTTTTCAACGAGCAGTGCCAGGGCGTCGGTCCGGCCATCAGTTTTGTCGCCAACGGCAACCAGCATGATATGGGCTACTACTTGGCGGATGGGATATACCCTAGGTGGCCCGTCTTTGTGAAGACGATCCGGTGCGCATCAGATGCGAAGAAGGCCTACTTTGCGACGCGGCAGGAGTCGGCGCGAAAGGACGTGGAGCGCGCATTTGGTGTGCTTCAGGCTCGATGGGCTGCAGTTAAGGGACCAACGCGTTTGTGGAATGTCGACTGCATTGCTGATATACTGTACGCCTGTATTATCATGCACAACATGATTGTCGAAGATGAAGGTGTACAACTGACTGATTGGGCCAACGACGATAATGAGGCTGGTCCAAGCCACGGCGTCGCCACCGCCAACGTACGAGGTGGGGTACCTCACGATGAAGAAGCCCTCCTCCAAGCACATGCCGACATGCGTCAGACGGAGGCTCATATTCGACTCCAAAAGGATTTAGTTGAAGAGTTGTGGGCGCGGAGGATTGCAAGGCGTTAGTTTTTATGTAAATTTATGTAATTTTTTTAAATGTATTTTTTTTAAATTATTGTACTTTTTGAAATTTTAATAGTATTATTCAATTTAAATGTATTTGTCTCGTAAATTAAATTCCGTATGTTGATACGATTGTAAATTAAATTATATAATTGTTATTAGTGATGTGGATATGTAGTGTGAAGGCTATGTGAGGGCTATTTGATGTCCAGTTGATGTGGCAAGCTGATGTGGCAGGAGAATTGTAGTGCTGATGATGTGGCAGTGTGAAGGCTATGTGAGGGCTATTTGACGTCCAGTCTTACTGGAGATGCTCTAAGAATCGGGCTAGGTTAGGCGGGTTGAAAATACATCGGGCTGAAAATGGAATCCAACCCAAAATTTCATCAAGCCTAAATCTTTGGACCCAATCCGGTCCAAATTTGATCTAGTCTGAACTGTCGGACTGGGTTTATTATGTAAGCCATTACAACATTATTAATCCTTGGTCCCCATTAAATATCTCATATTTGACCGATACGGATTTTAAAAAAAATGTTTAACTTTGTGAAGAAAAATGAATGGAAAAAGTTTGTGGAATGTGAACCCTACTTTTATATAATAGTTTTATAATAATTGTGAGTAGAATGAGTTGGTAGAATGTGAGGTTTATTTATTAAAAGTAGGAAAAGTGAAATATGATATTTATTTGGAACCGTCCAAATAAAAAATATAAACATTTAATGGAGACCAAAGGAATTTTGAGTTTTCAAATTCTAATTGATGTTTATCTTGTTAAAATTGAAAAGTAAAATTGTAGTTAGTGAGTTTTGGTAGATTAGCACTTTCTCTAGCCTACCATTGTTGTAGTTTGTGTATAAGTTTATTAGTGAGTTTTGGTAGATTAGCACTTTCTCTAGCCTACCATTGTTGTAGTTTGTATATAAGTTTATTACAATGTACTCCATCCATTCTTTCATAGTTTAGACATTTGTTTTTAGCAGAGAGTTTAAAAATAGATATTTAGTCAGTTGAATGATTATGTAATAAAGTTAATTATATTTCTTTTATTCCACAGTAATAGAATCATTTTTCTATTTCGGAATATTTCATCATAATAGAGTCATTTCTCTATTCAGCAAAAAGTAAAACTTTTTCCTTCACTTACTTTATTCTCCTCTTATTTTATTCTTTCTACTTTTCTCTCTTTCTTACTTTATTATCTATTCACTTAATATATTTAATATCTCTTTCTTAATCTCTGTGCCAAAAATAAGTGACTCTACTATTATGGAACGGAAGGAGTATAAGCGAGAAAAAAATAAAGAGAATAAAGCAGAATAGAGAATGAAGTCATAAAAAAAGAGTTACTACCTCCGTCCCTGAAAATTTATCCCAGTTTACCATTTCGGTTCGTCCCTGAAAATTTGTCTCACTTCAAATTTACTAAATATGGACATTAAAAATACCCCTCCATATTCATTGTATTTACACCCAATTTCCATTTCTCCCCTCATTCGGTCAATTTGATTTCTTTTCCATCTTCTCGCCTCCCTCAACCTTCCACTACCTCCCTCATTAATTCCACCAACCCATCCGCCTCCTTCAATTCAATTCATCCACCCACCACAGCCTCACTCCATTAATCTCTCCCACCCACCACCTTCCTCCTTTTCATTAATTTAATCGGATGAAATCCATTCCCTCTCCAACCCACCGCCTCCTTCATTCCACTGAAACCCTAGTTCGTGTAAAACGCCTCCCTCCATGAATTGATTTCAGCCACCATCCACCTCATTTATCACCTACCGAAAACCCTAATTTTGTCACCACATCGTCTCCCTCCATTATTTTCACCGAAACCCTAACTTTGTGGGTTTGCGATGCCTGGAGATCCCGACTCCTGCCCTTGTTTTTAGTCTGACGATCTGGACGACCTCGTCGTCCCTGACACTCCAGAGCATCTATGGCCCTCATACCCCCCATCGTCGCCACACATCATGTTGGAACCTTTACCGACACCGTTGTCCCCAAAACAGAACCTGAATTCCTCGCTCCATCTGAGATGTTTGAGTACTTTGGCTCTGAAAACCCATACTATGGTCCACCACCACCAGCCACCCCATTTTATGGTCCACCACCACCAGCCACCTCCGTCGACATACCTCAAGCCTCCCCATCGTGTATTCGGATGTTGAGATGAAAATGTTTGTGATCTTGCTGCCTGGGTTTTTGGATCTAATCTAAGTATGTTGTCCCTCAAATTCCTATCTTTCGGGTTTGGATGATGTGGGTTTGGAGGCTGGGGGTGTTCGATGGATTGAAGGCTGTGGTTGTTTAAGGGTTTGGAGGTTGTAGGTGTGGGTGGGTTTGGAGGCTGTGGGTTTGGATTGATTTACGGTTTCTGGTTGTGATTAAATCTGGAGGATGTGGGTGTGGATGGGTTTGGAGGCTGTGGGTTTGGATGTTATGGTTGTTGTTTGATCTGGAGGTTGTGGGTGTGGATGGGTTTGGCTGATGTGGGTTTGGAGGCTTTGGTTGTTGTTTTATCTGGATGTTGTGGTTGTGATAGTTGTTGATGTTGAGTTGTTCCTTATGATGATTGTGTTGCGCATATTGACCTGTTCCCTGTGATGATTTTGTATAGTTTGCTGATACTGTTGTGTTCCCTGTGATGATTTTGTATGGTTTGTTGATACTGTTGTGTTCCCTATGATGATTTTGTTTGTGTTGCTTGTTGTTGAGTTGTTATGATTAATAAGCCACCCCTATTCTTAGGTTAGGAGGCTTATTTGTCCATGATTTAACCATGCTATCTGAGGGATTAGGCTTAAAAAACCATACAAATTCATGATAGAAATAGTTTCACATTACAAGTCACCCTGTACATGGTTAGGAGGTTGTTATGTGAGATAGGCACCCTTAGAAGCCACCCCTTACATAGGTTTAGAGGTTTCCCTATGATGAAATCTTTGTAAGGGATTAGGATTTTAGAAGCCACCCATATGCAGGTTTGGAGGCTTTACAAAATGACAAAAAAACAGTTGAATAGCATAAGCCACACCTAATTCTGAGGCTTACACACCCAACTGACAAAAAGTATGATTCCTACATGTTGAACTAGAAGCCTACAGCTTCAATGACACCTGAGATGTCATAATTTGTACTCACATCATTTTCTGGCATTTGGAGGTATGCCACAGCAGCCTTCACAATTCCTTCTTCAACCTCTAGTGCATCTGGCAGTGTTCCCATCCTTGTTAACCTCTCTTTATTCATATGTGAAGTTTTGTAGTCATTTCCCCCTTGCACCCTAAGTATCTCGGTTAGACAACCTTGTAGAGTAAGGAAAACATTGTTGAGTTTGTATGGACTAAGTTCATCAAAAGAGCTATGCACATTACTCAACAAGTCATCCACTCCCTTAGCCACTTTATCATCCTGTAGAGATTGGATTGCTCTGAAATATCCCAAATCCAACACATTACAATCTGGGGATTGTGGTGGTTGGCACCTGATATGGAACTTGAACCCATCTGTGGATGCAACTAACAGAAAATCTGCATCATTGTGGTTTATATGAGGCTTGACATTGTCTTGTTGAATGAATATCTCTTTGCTTATATTCTCTGGCCATTTTTCCTTGATTGCTGGTATGATCTACACATATATGATCTGTTACACATATGATCTACACATATGTGATTGAATAAATAAGGAAAAAAAAGTGTGCCTTTTGAATTAGACATTCTCTCATCACTTCCTTGTTCACTGATTGAATGGGCTTTGTATCCATAGTCCCCCCTTGGTCTGTTCTTTGATTTTCTCTTTGCTGGATCCATAGTTGTGAATGGAAAAATGCCTATTTTTCCATCAAAAATTACTTCTCCATCTTCTGCAATCTGAGGTCTACACACAGCACACATAAACACCACCTTTGTGATGAACCGCTTTGACTTACATGATCTATATGGCTCAATCTCATCTGGCAGCAGGTAGTATCTATCTGAAGTCTTAGTTATGTAAAACCATTTTTCATCTTTGTGCACTACATTGTGCATTGTGTGATATTTTAGCATACCATTGACTATGAGTGGTTGAATATGGCTGAGACCCATCTCATTCTTGCTAATTTGTTTGAGGCAGTAAGTAGGGGCTTTATAGCATTTGTGTGTGGCCTGAGATGATGTTCGTTCACAAACCTACTAATTGTGCTCTTGCTTACATCAAGTTTTGAAGCAATCTTACGGATGTTAGATCTCTCAAGGACTGAAAGATCTCTTACCTTGGCATTATCAAGCTGGAATTTATCTTTGTGCTCGTAGCCCTTAACTATGTCTCTTATGTTGACAAGTACTCCACTCTGAATTTGAAGTTTTGCTTCTGCCCATATTCTCTGGACTGTCTTCCGGCATACTCCAAACTCTTTTGCTGTCTTTTCAACAGCTCCATATGGTAATTCTCCTGCCTGGCTCGATTGCAGCAGACTTTGAGCTAGCAGATTTTTGGTGGTGTTTGGTATTATGCGTGAGTCTCTTCCAGCAGGCTCCTCCATAGCCCAGTGATGAAATTTTTCTGAGGGCACTAGTTCTAAAAATCTTCATTTGTAGTTGTAGCTATTCCTTTTATAGATAGGTGTAGCTTGAATTTCCCTCCATTGTTGTGTGTATGAAATGGTGTTCCCTCCATTAGTTAGAATTAATTTCCCTCCTAAGTGTAGAAGGTTGTTGGGAAATTCCCTCTCAAAATGTATGGATTAGGGTGGCAGCACCTATATTTTGAAATGCATATGCCGATTTTTATTTATGTACTCATACATTGAGCAATTTTTTATTCCAAAATTATGAGCCAATGTATTTAATCAATTTTCAGTCATTTTGGTATATTCATTTTAATTACAGAAAATTGGTTAGGTATAGATGTTAATCACACAAAAAAATGGATGTAAAAACTTTAAATATACCCTTTACACCACATTTAAAAGACATGAATAAAAGAATAAAATCAATGTGGGACCCAAACTCCACTACACACCTTCATTTAATACAAAGTCAAACCACTTCTTAAAACCCGTGCTCGGTCAAATCGGGACAAATTTTGGGGGACGGAGGTAGTAATTATTACTCTCTCCGTCCCACTTAAGATGACAAGTTTTCTTTTTTAGTCTGTCCCAATTAAGACTATGTTTATCGGTATGGTTGGCCGACCGCCACCTCATTTTGAATTAAAAAAAAAAGAAAAACTGAATGGAGCGGTCCCCCTCTCTCCAAGACCGTGGCCTCCTTCACCCCAACCAGCAACCGCCTAGTCTTCATTCCTTCATCCAATGAGATTGTGCCAAATGGTTGATATTATTTTTTTTATAATTAATATATCTTTAATATATTATATTAAAAATTTTTTAAAATTATACCAAAATTCATAATTTTTTCTTCCTATATAAATAGAGACCACATTTGCTATAGTTTTATATACAAAAAATATCATCTTTTCTCCTCCTATAATCCTTATTTGATAAAATTTCATATTTTTTAGATTCTTTTGATGATAAGATTTCATATTTACAATAATAATAAGTATTTCATGTAATAATAATATTATGAAAAAATAATATAAAAATAAATATATAATAGGGTGGTTGGGTGGTCATTGATAAACCATGAAAATATGTGTGGTTGGGTTGGATGAATATTGATGATGTGAAGGAGATATAAATGAATTCAGTGGCGGACACAGTAAGAGGGAGGGGAGGGCTTAAGCCCTTCCCCCAAAAATTTTTTTATCTAGGTTTCCATTCCAAAATTTTTTTGAAACAGTTAAAAATAAGCTTCAGCCCTCACCAAAATAGTACTATTGAAGACTAAATCAACAAAAAAATGATGGTAAAAAGGGCTGAACTTGATCTAGAAATCAAAGTTTACAGAAGAAAAAATGGCCGCTTCGTCTGGAGGAGGAAGATGACAATTATAATATTATAAAATATTGTTTTAAAAAGTGATGTATAATTGCTTTTTTGAAACTTGTGATTACTGCGCCAATTGACATTACCCGGTTTCTAAGTAAAATACCCCGGTTTCTATTCACTAAAACAGTAAATTGGAAGTCCTTTAAAATTATACTAGTAAATCATATTAATTGAGGTCGACAATAAAGTTACTCGTAGGATATTTTAGTAGCTTCCAACTTACTCCAACATATATAATCCATGAAAATTTATTATGGAGTAAGTTCAATTCTTCTAAATTTTCCTTTTTAAGTAATTCATATAAAGTTTTGTGATATATTGACAAAATGATTAATTTATTCGATTTTAAAATGTTAGAGTTAAAAATTTTATGCTAGGTTAGAGTTTAAGTTGTTCAAGTTAATTATTTGGAAGTTTACATTTTTTGGAAAATATGTAAATCATTCCACTAAAACATATAGAATTCAATATTCGTCGCTTTAGCAACGCAAATATAAATATAACATGAATTGCTTTAATGGTTTGGCTTGGTAAAGCGTTGGATTAGTTTTAGGCATTTTTATAGTCGTCGTCCTTCGTCCTGTTAAAGTGAAGTTTTGTTTTAGACGTGAGATTTTAGCAGTGTGAGAGTTCAATAAATTAGAAAAAATTAAAGATGATAATGTTTATATTTAAAAAAAACATGTCAATTTAAATGGGGCATCCAAAAAGGAAAACAAGTCACTGTGGAGAGTAGTATTTTTTTTCTATGTACTCACTCCGTCCACTTAAAAATAAAAACTTTTGAAATGATACGAGTTTTAATGTAAAATTAGTAAAGTAAAAGATATATAGAAAGAAAAAGTGTTTTAGTATAAAATGGGTCTCACCTTATTAGAGAGATTTTTTTTTTAATTTTAGGTGACAGATAAAAAAGAAAAGAGTTCCATTTTTAGGGACGGAAAAAGTATTATATAGTGAAGCCCCTACTACAAAAAATTCCTGCGTCCGCCACTGAATGAATTAAATATTGAAAAAGTGGATGGCTGGGTTGTGTTGAGTGGTTGCTGATAAACTTAGTCAAAGATGACACATTTCCTTTTTCGAAAACTTTCTCTCTCCAATGAATACATTCAACCTTTTTTTTCAATCCTATTAAAATATTCATCTTTCTTTCTCTCTCTATTTTAAGACTTACACCCACCATTTTTTCTCCAATTAAACACTTCAACCAATAACTCTTGAAATCTCGTGGCGGCTAAGAAATGTGTCATCTTAACTGTAATAATGGAGGGAGTACCATATATAAAAATGATTCAAGTATAAAACAAAAACTTTGTGAAATGAAAAAAAAAATTCAACTAAAAAAACTTCAATAGATTAATCTTGCTAGTACATGGTAAGGACGAACCATAGCATGTGATTTCTGCTACCATCAATAAAATGGTTTGGTACATTTGCAGGAAATAGGTGAATAATAAAATTTTCTGGCCAAATTTACTGACAATTATAATTGCCACCACTCAACCACATTTAGCCACAACCAACTTTCTTCCTCCCGCCTCTTTTCCAGGGTGCTATTTTTTCTATCAGGAATATAATGGTACAAATATTTATTTCACATCATCTAATTTTCTTCATGAACCTAGAATACTCCCTATCATTTTGTACCACATATATTAAGCTTTGATTTGCTCAAGTTTGTTAGCATTTGATTTATTTCCATATTATTTTGTATCACATATATTACAAATATGTGTGGTATCTTTGATTATTATCAAGAATAATGAATGAATAAAATAATTTATCATTCTATGGTTCTCTTCCATCTCCTCAAAATTGCCAAATGTCTTTTCTCCTACTCTCTATTCTTATAATTTCTCTGATATGTGTTAATCTCAAATTAATAGATTTAATAGTATTTGGAGTGATTTGGTAGATAGTCTAATATCATGTTGTAAGAATTTCACTATTTAGCTAACGTGTGTAGACAATAGTATCGCCAAAACAACTAGATTGTATCTCGATTTTTTCAGTTGCGTTTGGAATGTGATTAATCTGAAATTAACCCACTAAATATTTATTCCTAATTTTCTTGACCAAAAGAAATATGGGCAGGAGGAGAATACAATAAAAATATCCTTTACAATAATAATTTATAAATAAGACTTCTTTCATATAAAAAAATTTAGTGGAGACAATTTTTCCCACACAGATAAAGTTAGTAGATGAGAATGTAGACACAATTTCAAAAAAGGTGCATTAATGACAACAAAAAAAAACGTGTTACAAAAGGCGTAGAATAGAGACAATAATTTCACAAAAAAATCTAATAAGCCCTACCAAAACAAATGAGGAAAACCAATTATGTAAAACTACAACATAGATATATCCAAGCCCCTTGGCCTAGCGGTAAAGGGTGCTGGATACCGCGTCCATCCTGGAGGTCTCGAGTTCGAACTCTGAGCGGCGTAATTTGTCTTTCCTCCTTGTTATAGGAGTTGATTTGTAATTTCCTCCTTCATATATATGATATAAATATATGAAGTTAATTTAAAAAAAAAAAAAAAAAAAAAAAAAAACTACAACATAGATATCCCATCACACGTGGCACAAAACAACTGGAGCCACCTCACCTTTCCGGATAGAACGTAACATTTACATTCAAACCAACTTCTATATATAGCATAAACATTTAATCACAAAATCAACACACACAAACACATTCACTTCTAAATTACCTATCAATTCCCAATGGCATCATCCATGACCGTGACCGCCTCATTCTTCGGTGGCGCCGTCGCCGCGAAGCCGGCCGCGGCCACCACAAGTCTCAGCCAGCTGGCGGTGAGGGCCTCGATGGACTTGGAGAAGGCGGTGGAGAAGAGCAGCAACACGAGACGGGGCCTCATGCTGGCCGCGGCTGGCGCAGCAGCAGTGTCATCCGTCGCAAAGGTCGCGATGGCCGACGATAAAATCCAGTAAGCGCGCCTCTTTGTGCTACAATGTAGAACATTATTACAATTTATTGTTTCATTAAAATTGAAATATTGAATTGTTTACCATTTTAGTTTGTCAAATTTTCTTTCTAAGTGGGACCCATTCTCTACTTAGTCCCTTTTTTCATCATTTTTTACTAATTATTATGCATTAATACTCGTGTTCCTTCAAAAATTTATTTTCTTAAAAATATACTCGGACTTTTTATTTGGTGATGAGTAGGATACCCGGTGGCTGGACGGAAGTCAAAGATCCAAGTGCACCGGAGTATTTAATACTGGCGACATTCGCGGTGTCGGAATACAACAAACAGAATAATAAGGCCTTGACTTTGAACTCCGTGATAAAGGCTGAGACGCAGGTGGTGGCTGGTGTGAATTACAGGCTGCGGTTCTCGGCCCGGGGTGATATAAGCCCCAACGGCACCTACGAGGCAATTGTTTACTCCCAGGCCGCGCCGACATCCCTAAAGCTCACCGACTTCGTGGGAATTTCTCGCTAGCTTTTCCGATCGCCGGATTGTGTATCAGTTGACAAAGTGTGTGAAATAAATATCTCCACACCTTTCCAAGCCTCTATATATGGCTTTTCATCAATAAAATTTCCCTCTTTTCTCTTGTTCGTAGTCGTTTCTTGGCATTTTAATTATCCAATTTTCGCTAAGAGTGTAGGGATATGTATGATATGCCTTGGACTCTTTTGATACGAATCGGGAAAAAACAGACAAAGAAAACATAAACATGAAATTAAACCTAATTTTAGACTCGTGCGATAATGAATCTTGCGGATGGAGCAAGATTCGATCTTATCTTCCGACTTGGTCACGTAATCTTTCCATCTTGCCGGTCTCTTGATCGCAAGTTTTGGATGCCGGCTCATGGATTTCATTGCTCTCACTCGATACAAAGATTATAGCTTTGGATACATGTTGTGATCATTGTAATCTTTTTATTATTTGCGACGTAGATTAAATTCATACTCCCTCCGTCCCCCAAAATTCGTCACCATTTGACCCGGCACGAGTTTTAAGAAATATAATAGAAAGTGGGTTGAAAAAGTTGGTAGCATGTGGGTCCTACTTTTATATATTAGTTTTATAATAAAATGTGAGTGTGAATGAGTTGGTGGAATGTAGGGTTCATTACAAAAAATGGTAAAAGTGAAAGGTGACAAATTTTTAGGGACGGACGAAAAAGGAAATAGGTGACAAATTTTCAGGGACGGAGGGAGTATTTATTTTCTCAAGTTTATTTTAGTTGTTGGGCTTTTTTTTTCAAGTCATATTCAGATAGTCGAACCGCATATAGTTCTAATAGTATAACATTTCACACCATTTTTATAAATTAAATGTTCCCTCCGTCCCACTACAATAAAAAAATTCAATACCTGTAATCTCATTTACTTTATTCTCTTTCTTATTTTACCATTATTGCTACTTTACTGGTATCTCTTACTTATCTACTCTTCATTTCCTCTTTTATTCTATTTTCACTCCAACTAATCTACTAAAAATCGTTAATTTTCGTTCTGAAAAACTATAGGAAAAAGGAGAATAGAAAAAAAAAATTATCATGGACAATCTATAATTCATAAATAAATAGTACAAAAATTGAGTGGAGACAATTTCCCCACAGCCCACATTGATAAACCTCTCCTTGTTAGTACGTGAGAATGCAGAATACAGACACAATTTCAAAAAAGGTCCATTAGTTACAACAAAAAACGTGTTACAAAATGTGTATATCCATACAAAAATTTAGTATAGACAAATGAGGTACACCAATAATTTATTCCATCACACGTGGCACAACGCAAGTGGAGCCACCTCACTTTTTCCGGATAGAATAAACGAATCACAATTGCTTGAAATCCAACTTCTACTTATAACCTAGTAGTAGTAAACAGTTAATCATAAAATATCAAAAAATCAACACACACACACATACAGTTGTAAAATACCTATCAATTCCAAATGGCATCATCCTTGACCATGACCGCCTCGGCCTCTGGTGGCGCCGTCGCCGCAAAGCCGGCTGCGGCCACCACCCGTCATGGCCCGCTGGCTGTAAGGGCCTCGATGGAATTGGAGAAGGCGGTGGAGAAGAGGAGCAACACGAGACGGTGCCTCATGTTGGCCGTGGCCGGCGCAGCAGCAGTGTCATCCGTCACGAAGGTAGCGATGGCCGACGATAAAAACACGTAAGCGCCTATTTGTGTCTCAATGCCGAAGAGTATTACTCCTTCCATCCCAAAGAAGATGACCCCTTCCTTGGGAGGCACGAGAATTTATGGAACTTTACTTTGTGTGTGAAGTGGAGAGAATAAAGTAAGAGAGGAAATAAAATAGAGAGAAAAATGTTTCCATTTTTAGTAATGAGGCATTTTGACTGAGACAAACCAAAAAGGAAAGTGAGTCATCTTTACTGGAACGGAGGGAATACAATTTATCGTGGTTCATTATAAAGATTGAAATTTTGAATTGTGTATACTGTTCACTTATCCATAAAAAATAGTCACATTTTTCATTTACATTTGTCCACAAAAACTAATCTCGTAGTACCGAAAATGAAAAAAGTTACTCTCAATTTATTACTTACCACCTCTCTTACTTTTCAGTTTATTATGTTTGTCTATCAAAACTAGTCCCTAGTTAAGTGATTTATCTTCCTTTTTAAGATGTGTCAAGAGTGAGTCATTTAATTTTTTGACATTCTTTCTCTTACTTTTTTTTCTCTTTACTTTTCTCTCTTTTACTTTATTATTTCCCTACTTAACTAACAAAACCCATTTTCTTTAATCTCATGTTAAAAAGAAATGTATCTCTTAGCGAAGGACAAAGGGGCTAACTTTTTATCTCTCTCACTTTATCCATATTTTCTATTCATCTATTTCTATTTTATTAATTTTAGCTCTTTTTCTTTCATTCTTCACTAATATTTTTCATAGACGAAGGAAGTATTATTTTTTTTCATCTAAACTAATATTGATTATATACTTTTTCATTTGCCGATGGTTAGGTCAACCGGCGACTGGACGGACATCCCGGATCTAAGCCCACCGGAGATTTTCCTAATCGGGACATTCGCAGTGTCAGAGTACAACAAACAGAAAAATGCATCCTTGATTTTGGAGTCTATGTTAAAGGCTGAGACGCAGGTGGTGGAAGATGAGAAGACGCAGGTGGTTGGTGTGAACTACAGGCTGTTGCTCTCCGCGAGGGATAATCTACGGCCATCCGGCACCTACCAGGCCGTTGTTTACTACCAGTATGCACAGCCGACATCCCTACAGCTCAGTTCCTTCGTCGGAATTTCTCGCTAGCTTTTCCGATCGCCCGGATTGTGTATCGGTTAACAAAGTGTGTGAAATAACTATCTCCACACCTTTCCTAGCCTCTGTATAAGGCTTTTTCATCAACAAAAGATATTTCCCTCTTTCTCTTACTCATTGGTTTCTTGGCATTTTACTTGTCCAATTTTCACTAAGTGGTGGGATATGTATGATACGTCTTGAGTTTAAAACTCTCTTGAATCGGGAAAGAATAATCAAAGAACGCATAAACATGAAATAAAACTCACTTTCTTGGATAGATTAAACAGATGGGCGTATTATTTCACACAATTATTTTAAATTAAATGTTCCCTCCACCCCACTACAATTGAAAATTTTACTACATATAATCTCATTTACTTTATTCTCTTTCTTATTTTACCTTTATTAAACCATGTGCCACTTTAGTATTCTCTCCGTCCCTCTTAAGATGGCATGTTTTTCTTTTTAGTTTGTCCCAGCTAAGATAAACATTTCCTTTTTTTAAACTTTCTCTCTCCAATTAACACTCAACTACTTTTTCTTCCCCCTATTAAAATATTCTTCTTTCTTTCTTTCTCTATTTTAATACTTATACTCGCTTTTTCTCTCTCCAATTAAATATTGTAACCAATAAATCCTAAAATTCTATGTCGGCCAAGAAATGTTTCATCTTAGCCGGGATGGAGGGAGTAGTATCTCTTTACTTAGCTATTATATTTCCAATTTTTTAATAATCTATTCATTCCAAGTAACCCACTAGTATTTCTTAATTTTCGTTCAAAAGGAGAATAGAATAAAAATATCATGAACAATCTATAAGTCATAAATAAATAGTAGTACAAAAATTGAGTGGAGACAATTTCCCCACACCCCACACAGATAGACCTCTCCTCGTTAGTACGTGAGAATGCAGACAACATTTCAGAAGAGGTTTCCATTAGTCACAACTCACAACAAAAAACGTGGTACAAAAGGTGTATATCCATACAAAAATGTAGTACTATAGACAAACGAGGTACACCAATTATTTATTTATTATCACACGTGTCACAAAACAAGTGGAGCCACCTCACTTTTTCCGGATAGAATAAACGAATCACATTTGCATGAAACCCAACTTCTATATGTAAGTAAACAGTTAAAACACAAAATCAACACACACAAACACATACACTTGTAAAATACCTATCAATTCCCAATGGCATCACCCTTGACCATGACCTCCTCGTTCTTTGGTGGCGCCGTCGCCGCGAAGCCGGCCGCGGCCACCACCCGTTGCGGCCGACTGGCTGTAAGGGCCTCGATGGAATTGGAGAAGGCGGTGGAGAAGAGGAGCAACACGAGACGGGGCCTCATGTTGGCTGCAGCGGGCGCAGCAGCAGTGTCGTCCGTCGTGAAGGTCGCGATGGCCGACGATAAAAACACGTAAGGGCCTATTTGTGTTACAATGCCGAATAGTAGTACAATTTATTGTGGTTTATTATAAAGATTAAAATGTTGAATTGCTCTAGTCCATTCATTCTTAAAAATAGTCTAATTTTTCATTTACGTTTATCCACCAAAACTAGTCTCGTCATACTAAAAATGAAAATTACACTCAATTTATTAATAACACCTCTCTTACTTTTCAATTTATTATGTTTTTCCATCAAATCTAGTTCTAGTTAAGTGATTTATATTCCTTTTTAGGATGTGCCAAGTTAAGTTAGTCATTTCAATTTTTTTGGCATTTTCTCTATTATTTTTTCCTCTATATTTTTTCTCTCTCTCTTACTCCCTTCGTCCTCCATTAATTGTCCACTTTGGTTCCGGAACGTGTTTTAAGAAATGTAAAAAAAGTGGGTTGAAAAGTTAGGGGAATATGAGTCCCACTTTTTATTTATTGGTTTTATAATAAGATGTGAGTGAAATAAGTTAGTGGAATGTGAGGCCTACTTACCATTTATGGTAAAAGTAAAAGTGGACAATTAATGGGGTACGGATGAAAATGGCAAAAGTCGGCAATTAATGAGGGACGGAGGGAGTACTTTATTATTTTCCTACTTAACTAACAAACTTATTTTCTGTAATCTCTTACTAAAAAGAAACATCTCTAGTAGTAAAGGATAGAGGGGATAACTTTTTGTCTCTCCATCACTTTATCCATATTTTTTGTTCATCTCTTCTATATTATTAATTTAGTTTTTCTCTTTTTCTTTTATTTTTTACTAATTTTATATTAAAACTCGTGTCATATTTTATTATTTCACCAATTGGAATATTTTATTTGCCGATGGTTAGGTTAGCCGGCGGCTGGACGGAGATCCCCGATACAAACTCACAGGAGATTTTACTATACGGAATATTCGCAGTGTCGGAATACAACAAACAGAATAATAAGTCCTTGACATTCGAGTCCGTGTTAAAGGCTGAGAAGCAGGTGGTGGCTGGTGTGAACTACAGGCTGTTGCTCGCCGCGGGGGATGAGCTACGCCCATCCGGCACTTACCAGGCCGTTGTATACAACCAGGCCGCGCCGACATCCCTACATCTCACTTCCTTCGTCGGAATTTCTCGCTAGCTAGCTTTTGGGATTGTGTATCAGTTAACAAAGTGTGTGAAATAAAATATCCCTCTTTTCTTGGCATTTTACTTATCCAATAGTGTTGATATATATTAGTATGTATGATGCGTCTTGAGTTGGACTCTTTTGATATGAATCGGGAAAGAAGAGACAAAGAAGACATAAACATGAAATTAAACCTAATTTTAGACTCGATGATGAATCTTGCTGATGGAGCAAGATTCGATCTTATCTTCCTACTTGGTCACGTAATTTTCCACCTTGCCGGTCTAATGATCGTCGGCTTGCTCTCACTCGATACAAAGATTATAGCTCTGGATATAGGTCGTGATCATTGTAGTCTTTTTACTAAGAAAAAAAATGAGACTATAAAAATAGTGATATGTTGCTACGAGAAAAAATGTATATTGGCAAATATGTGGGCCTTTTGGGCTGTTATGTTGGGCCCAAGCCCAAATTGACAAGTAGTCTTGCAAAAACTGGATCCGTTTAATTGACGAGTAGTCCTGTTTTTATTCAAGTTTTGCTTCTTGTCAATATATTATTTCACTCCATTAATTTCTTTTTAGATCATCTCAAAATTCAACATATTTAAAGTTTTAAACTCATTTTTATTGTACATCCTTATCAATTTTTTTATTTTGTTCCTCAACTACTTTATTACTCCCTCCGTCCCTGAAAGTTTGTCACCTATTTCCTTTTTCGTCCGTCCCTAAAAATTTGTCACCTTTCACTTTTACCATTTTTGGTAGTGGACCCTACATTCCACTAACTCATTCACACTCATATTTTATTATAAAACTAATATATAAAAGTAGGACCCACATGCCACTAACTTTTTCAACCCACTTTCTATTATATCTCTTAAAACCCGTGTCGGATCAAATGGTGACGAATTTTGGGGGACAGAGGGAGTACTATCTTTTTACTTATCTATTTTGTTCTTCATCTCGTCATGATGTCTAAGTTATAACGGAACCGAGGGAAAATATAATAAAAATATTATAGACACTAGATACTTTATGAGTAATACTTCTTTTATATTAAATCATGTTGGGGTACAAACTCATCCCACATCGGATGAGTGAGGGAAGTTGGAAGGTGTATATAATTCTTGTCCAACCCCAATTAGTTTGAGGCCTTTTGGAAGTGACCCAAAAACAAATCCGTGCGGGCTTGACCCAAAGCGGACAATATCAAACTAATGTTGCAGTCGACGATCCTAACAAGTGGTATCAGAGCCTCGGTTAGGGTCGCGCCCTGAAGGACTCGGGTTAGAGTCGGACCCAGGATGACCCAGGGGCCAGGGCTGGAACGACCCATGTTCGTGTCGACTGCGTTCCCGATGTGGTCTCGGTTTGAGGGGAGGTTTGTTGGGGTACAAACCCATCCCACATCGGATGAGTGATGGAAGTTGGAAGGTGTATATAATTCCTGTCCAACCTCAATTAGTTTGAGGCCTTTTGGGAGTGACCCAAAAACAAATCCGTGCGGGCTTGACCCAAAGCGGACAATATCAAACTAATGTTGCAGTCGACGATCCTAACAAATCATGTCTCCACACAAATAAACCCCTACTAGTTAGTGCGTGAAAATTTAGAAATGAGTTTGACTCGAATTCTCGACCTATTATTCGTAACGAAAAAAGTGTTACAAAATGTCTATTTATCCATACAAAAATTGAGCGGAAACATTTTCACTAAGACCATCCACAATAGGCGCCCAGCGACCGCCCAGCCGAGCGCCGGCGCTGGGCGGTTCGCTGGGCGGTCTATTGCAGCCGCCCAGCGGCTGAGTGGAGAGAGAAACCGTGCAGCGCTGGGTGGTTATGTGGCGCTGGGCGGTCCGTTCGGCGCTATTGCAGCGCCCGGATCGCCCAGCGCACCGCCTAGCGCGAAAAATTTAATTATTGTATTTTTTTTTAAAATTAATGTATTTTTTAAAAATTATTGTACTTTTTTTTAATTTTAATAGTATTATTAAACTTTTCCCGTATATGTCTCGTAAATTAAATTTCGCATATTGTGTGATTGTTAATTATTTCATTTTGTATATATTTGTTAATAGTGATGTGGATATTATGTGGCTAGGCTATGGCTGGGCTATTGCTGGGCTATTTGCTTGTTTTGATGATGTGACAGGAGGATTTTTAGTGCTGCTGATGTGGCAGTGGCTAGGCTATGACTGGGCTATTGCTGGGCTATTACTATCGTGGATGGCCTAAAAGTTAGATAGCCTCACCATAAGAAATGAGGATCACCAATTATTTAATCCACCTTAGATACACCATCACACGTGGCACAAAACCATTGGAGCCACCTCACATTTCCGGATAGGATAAACGGATTACATTTGCATGATACCTCATCACACAACTTTCAAATATAACACAAACAATTAATCACAAAATCAACACACACAATTCTCAAATACCTATCAATTTGCAATGGCATCATCCATGACCATGACCGCCTCGTTCTTGGGTGGCGCCTTTGCCGCAAAGCCAGCCGCAGCCACCACTCGCCGCGGCTCTCTGGCGGTGAGGGCTTCGATGGACTCGGAGGCGAAGGCAGAGGAGAGGAGTGACACGAGGCGGGGCCTCGTGTTGGCGGTGGTGGCCGCAGCAGCGTCGTCTGTCGCGAAAGTCGCGATGGCCGACGAGGAGCCGAAGCGAGGAAGCCTTGAAGCTAAAAAGAAGTATGCGCCTATTTGTGTTACAATGCCTACGGCTCGTATTTGTCGCAATTGAATTTGATGGTCGATGCTAATATTGGATTTGATGTTTGGAGAAATGATGTAAAATCGTATTCTTGTTTGCTAAATTATGGTATTTTTATGATGCTTTATTTTTTTCGGAAAGTTACTGATTTTTTTTCATGGAGGGAGTATATTGCTAGTTACTATTATGGATGGCGGAGTTGGTTTTCTTTAGGGGTGTGATCTAGTTATAATTCGGCGGAAAATATGCAAATGAGACATTACTTTTTATTGATTTATATTATTATTATTATTATTATTATTATTATTAAGAGAGATTATTGGTTATTTTATCAATTGAAATATTTTGTTGAATTATTTTATACTACTATCATATTTATCTATCTTTACTCAATTATGTTGAATTATTTTATACTACTATCATATTTATCTATCTTTACTCAACTAAGAGTTGTGATCAATGTCGAACTAATTTTAAAGACCGAACTAGAGATCAAATTAGGGTTATTGGATCTAGTTTTTTTGCTGAGATGCACTGTTGTGTAAATTATTTCGGTCTTCATTACAAGCTCATTTTACTTTATTGTCTTGAGTTTATTACTTCATTCCGGTACGTAATACCTTGAAACTACATTATGTTTTTACTTACTTTCAGTAGGTTTTGAAATGATTCAACACATGCTTCATTTGAATCATTGACCTGGATTTTTACTTTATTCACTTTAAAAAGTGCAATTTATTTCAGTATGTTTATTACTTCATTCAGAAACGTTATTACTTCATTGGACAAGGTTTTTACTTCATTCTAGTAGGACATCAAATACTTCTACACATACTTCATTCAAATAGTTTATTTATTACATCATTCTATGTGCTTATTACACCAGTCAATTAGACTATCATCATTCCATTTTGTTGTCAGCGCCGTGGTGGCGGTGATAGACATTGTAGAGAGAAAGAACGGTATGTCACGACGAAACCACCTTTACGTACTGGAATGAAGTAATAATCCTATTGGAATGAAGTAAAAATCTACTGGAATGAATAATATATTCTGGAATGAAGTTAAATCCTCCTAATATGTTAGTATGACTTATTTGCCCCGGGTTTAAGTAAAATAAGCTCATGAAGGAGAAAATAAATTATAAATTTGTGCATCTCATTCATAAAAAATTAGATCTAAAAACTCTGATTTGGTAGAGTTCTACGGTTCTGTAATAAAGAGTAGATTTGCATATAATGAGACTCACTAACTAATCTTCAAAATATAACTTCAATGTACGCTTTGTTTGTAGAAAATAATTTAAAATATATACTATCACTCTATTTGTTTCACAACTAAAGTTCATTTTTGACATTTTGATTAGACTCACAGTAGGAGTCCATTTTCACATTTACTATATACGGCAACATGAATAAATTTTATTGATATTTCATTTACAAAACAAATATTATAGAAAAGTGGAACACATGTTTCATTAACTTTATATGCACGTAGGGAGTAAATTTTTTAACACTTTTTTACATGTCATAATCGGTGGGTGATACTGGATTTTAGAAAGTACTATTATAGAAAATATTTATACTAAAGAAAAATATAGTTAAATATATTAAAGAAGAGAATAAAAATAATTATTTCTCTGGTTCCCATTAAATATCTTATTTTTTTTATTTGAATGGTCCATAATAAATGTCTCATTTTATTTTTACACTATTTTTAGTAAATAGACCACATATTACACTCACTAATTCTACTCATAATTATTATAAAATTAATATTAATATAAAATTAAACTTAATATTCCACTAACTTTTTTCATACGCCTTTCTTTACCAAGTTAAACAATTTCTTAAAATTGCAATGATTAAATTATAAAACTAAACTAGTGGTATTCTACTAACTTTTTTCATGCCCTTTTCTTAAAATTGAAATGGTCAAATTATAAAACAACTAGTGGGACCGGAGGAAGTAAAAGATACTGATGTTAAATTTTTAGTATAAAAAGAAGAAAAAAACGTGAGATGGCAAAAACAGAGATTCTTAAATGAACTAGAGAAAATGAAATACTCCTATCAGCTTTCTTTGTTTGTTGACTTGTGAGAGAAAGGGTGTTCTTCTCTTCGGTCAATCCAAAGCTTTCTACTTGAACTTGCAGATTGTGTAAGCCCATTCGCTTCTTCTTTGATTGTTGGTGGTTTTATCTTTGTTTCCATATTGTGATATTTGTGAACGTTCTTGTTCAAGCATTTTTTTCTATTAAGATTACTTAGCTTCCTCTGATTCAATGTTTAGTGCTGTTGATTATTATAATACCTACTATTGGTATACAATATCTTATCAGATCTGGGTGGTAGAGCTCGGATTTGAGGTGTTTCATGCTTGGTTTTGTCAGAGTACACAAATGTTTGTAGAAATTCCTGAGAGATACTGGTTTGTGAATTGATTAAAGATTAAATTTTGCTTACTATTTCACTTAGGTTAGAAGCTAAATAAGTAGGATTTGAGTTTATTCAACTCCAACTCATATGTGTTGAGTTAATGTAACTCAACACGTATGAATCATGAATGTACGGATAATAGAAAATTAACTTACATTTTCCACTACTTTCCTTTATGCTTGTTAAAACTCGATTCAAATTAAACAGATAATAGGAGGTGGAAGTAATAAATAGTTAGGTCAAAAATAAATATTGTAGTGGCAGACACAATTTGGGTGTACTATACTCTTTATTTTATTTTTTCTATTATGAAGTTTATCAAAATTGCTTGAAATTAGACAAAAAAAAGGAAAACAAAGGATGGGCATGAAAGAAGAAGAAGATAATGCTACAAAGTAATTTTAATGCTAACTTAGCCTGTCTATCTATAGGGGATGTTCGGTTTGCAAGATTGTATCCCGAGATTAAATATGTAGTATGTTTGGTTTATGAGATAACTCAATCATAGATGGATAATCAAGGATAATTAATCATAACTAACCCCCTATGATTAAAATAGTTTCACAACTCAATCCTAGATTATATTTTGGTATTATCTTATGTAGGAAAACGAACATCACTGTAGATGTGAACATAAGTAAAACGGCTCAATTATAGGACCTCTTAACGACAATTTTTCCTGGGTCCGTCCCTGCGTGGAGGTGCATACACGTGGTAACCTTTTGATTTTTGAATCTTTTTATAGTGAAATAAAAGAAGTACTGCATGAATAATCATCCAAATAAAGATGTATGCTTTTTGTTTTGCGAGAATTCTAATGTGTGCATCATACAAACACCCTCAAACACTTAAATAGGATATTCGTGAGTGTCCTATTAGACATTTGATAGAGCACTGATTGTTATCATATAAATAAATTTTCTTTGAAATAAACGCAAAAACTGTATTTTGGGTAAAACACTCGAACAAAAATTTTGAAAAGGGACTGCAAATTTCTTCTCTCGTTTCAACATTTTCTTGAGATAACTTTCTTTCGGTTTCATTTTCACTAATTTCTTTCTACATTTCTACTTTTAAGCTTTAAATTTGCCCTGTACTTGGTCATTTTAGTTTGAGGTTAGCTTGTTTCTGCCGAGCACAATGCAAGTTGTATCTGAAACTTTGTTGAATATCCCCAATATTGCTTGTTTATTCTTCAACTTACGCTTAGAATTCAGCAATGTGTATTTGAAAGAGTGCCGTTGTTTGTTTCTTAGATTGCATAAAACCTCAGTTCCTATTGTCTTAAAGCTAAAACTGCAATTTTGATTTTCAACTTTCAAGCACAAAACATTACTGATGGATTTCATTGGCTAGGGCTTTAGGAACAGATTTACAGACTCTCCACCGCCAAAGATCAGATCAAAGAGATGACAACTTATGGTGCACTGATTTCCCTTCAGAATACAATTTACCATGCTATCCATTCTTCTCGCATTAACCTTGTTGGCCACTCTCGAGAAATCGTAGATCTTGCATACCAGGGGTTGCAGCCCTTTAAAGAAATTCTGGGAAGATTGGACAGCACAAGCAAGAGCAGGAGCCGGAAGAAGGTGAATGATTTGGATCTACAAATCAAAGAGGAGGTTTGGGAATTCGAAGACTTGTTGGAATCCCTCCTTGCGGAGCAGATCCTTTCACAATCTAGAATTTGCGGGAATGGGGATAAAAGAGATGTATTGTTATTCTCCATTGATCTGCAGAGCCTACAAGGTGATGTTGGTTCCTTGATCCAGAGGCTCAAGGATATGGAGGAGGATTACATTTATCAATTGAATAATATGGCTGAAGACAACGAGGCTAGTTCCTCAATAATTGGTTTTGGTGGAACCAATTTGAAGATGATTGGATTATGGGATGAATTAGAAGAAGTCAAGAGGAATCTTCTGCGAGAGTTTTTTGGAAAGGATGTTTTTGTACTTGTTGGAATGCCAGGTGTTGGGAAGACTGCTCTTGCTCAGCAAATTTATCAAGATCAAGAAATTGTGAGCAAGTTTGAATGTCGTGCATGGGTCACAATAGGCAGAAAGCCTAAACCCTGTCGACTTTTAAAACACATTCTAGCTCAACTCGTTGAAGGGGATGCAAAAGTAGGTGAAAGGAGACCGGAGGGCAAGAAATGCCTTGTTGTGTTGGACGATGTATGGGAGAGAGAGGTGTTGGATTACTTGATAAGTAACTTACCCGTCACTGAAAATGGATTTATTCAAATCTTGGTTACTGCTCGAGAGAGAAACGAGATTATAAATATCACCTCAGAGAACAGTTTTTATAATCTCCCAGACGTAAGTGGTCCTACTTTCAAAGTGGTGCGGTTTTTGAATGAAGCAGAGAGTAAGGATCTACTATGCGAAAAAGTGTTTTGTAAACCGGTTTTCCCTGATCAACTTGACAAAGCTGCAACCAAAATTGCCAAGAAATGTGAAGGTCTTCCTCTCACGATACTCACTGTTGCTGACATCCTAGTAAAATCCGATAGAAGAGATGACCCAAACTACTGGGATGATGTTGCAGAAGGGAGAAATTCAGTCTTCACGGATGCATACAATGAAATAACTAAGGTATTTTTCCCAAGTTATGACTACTTACCTCAATATCTAAAAATGCCTTTTCTATATAAGGGAGTTTTTCCTCTCGAGTGTACTTTCCCACCATCCAAGATCATGAATATGTTGACCGCTGAGGGCTGGCATCTTCACACAAACAAAAAGCAATATTTGGAGGTGTCTGTTTGGGAATGTTTGCACGAGCTTTGTACTTCTAAGAATCTTGTTTTATTCAACAAAAAGAGCATCTTTTGGCATGAGAAAACGAGTTATTATTGCATGTATAAAAATTGTTGGCTTCATTCAACATGGCGGCATGTGTGTAGAAGAGAAGCTTGGAAGATCAAGTTTTACCAAGTCTTAAAGAAGCGTGATGATGGCTCTAAAAA
The DNA here is from genome assembly GCF_004379255.2 of Salvia splendens. Classification (NCBI taxonomy): domain Eukaryota; kingdom Viridiplantae; phylum Streptophyta; class Magnoliopsida; order Lamiales; family Lamiaceae; genus Salvia; species Salvia splendens. Next base: position 34,489,684 of record NC_056044.1, on the reverse strand, counting down.
AGGTATAAATGGTCATCGCGGCTTGTGTCTTGAAAATAACATTTTATTTGGCATCAAAGGATTTCGCGAATCTGTGGAACTGAACTATATACGTTCTGTCCTTTTTTTGGGTCCTTACCACCAATATCCAATCCCAGTAGATGTCGGTTTCAGTTTGCTTAGGGAATTAGATGCTCTTAACCTGCGTTTCTACACTTTCCCATCAGAAATTTTGGCTCTAGTACACCTAAAGTACCTTGCTCTAACTTGCAATGGACAACTCCCTGCAACCATATCCAAACTTTTCAATCTTCAAGTCTTGATTGTCCATCCACACGTCAACATCAAACGTTTTGATGACCCCTCATACGTGCCAGTACAAATATGGGATATGCAAGAGTTAGAGCACATTGAGATCTTGGGAAAGAGCCTTTTAGCCCCACATCATCATGTTGCTTCTTTGGAAAAGCTCTTGACACTTGTAGGTGTGAATGCTAATATTGGCACTATCTTGGAACTCTCCAGAAGAATTCCTAGTGTAAGGAAACTAGGAGTTCGAATCGAGCTAAGACCTCGTGATGACAATAATGACCTTCTTAGTTGCTTTCGCAGCATTTCAACTCTTGAAAGTTTAGAGACTCTGAAATGTTGTATCATAAATCCTGTGATTCAGCGTGGCTATGGTGTCCCTACAACTCCTAGTTCATTGATGATGCCACGTGGATTGATAAAGCTACATTTGAGTGGCATGAGTTTTCCTTGGGATTACATGGCTGTCATAGGCTCTAGCTTGCCATTTCTTCAAGTACTCAAATTGCGATCCTATGCTTTTCTGGGTTCAAAGTGGGATGCACAAGAGGTAATTTTTCCGAGACTTGATTTTCTTCTAATTGAAGACAGTGATTTGGTATTCTTGAACTTAAGATCCATTAGTTTCCCCAAGCTCAGCTACCTAAGCATGAAACACTGCTATAAACTGAAAGATATATGCTGGCCGCCAGTGCCTGTTTTAAGCCACAGAAAGATTGAATTAGTGGATTGCAATCCTTCCGCTTTGAATTGTGCCAAGCAATTGTTACTGAGTCAAGATGGCATTGTTGATATTATTGCCTCTACAACTTTTAATGAGAAACCGGTGACCACCAAGTTCCAAAGGTTAGTCCTGCAACTACAAATTCATTTCTCCATCTTCATATATATTTCAAGAATAACTGGAATTCCAAATTCTTATTACATTCACAATATTCTCTTCTGGTCTAAAAATGAGGATCCCATTTCACAAGTTGAATGAGGGACGTGTTGCTCCAATATGTGTTTCATTTGTAGGTTTATTATCCTCGAAATAGTTATGCAATATGCATGCTCATACCCTATGTTTGTTTATGAATTTTCAGTTACGGGAAACCACAGACGCAATGGCCAGACACAGACCCCATTTCATTATATTTTTCCAGCCCTCTGTTTAGAAAGCCAAAACAGTCACAGTCAATCTCTACAACCTCCGAGCAAGTGTTTTGGATTTTGATAATCGTATTCCTGGCAAGTATCGCTTGGTCCCCAAAAGTTTTTTATTCATTTATTTTTCTTATTTTGCTTTTTATATATTTGACTCGGGACTTAATGGCGGGGTCTCATGAGGGTAGTAACAAGGATGGTAATGGAGATTTGCCCGATGGAAGAGAGGGCGGTATTCCAGATTTGTCCGATGAAGGAGAAGGCAGGGACGGTGATGGAACTTCGGCCGATGAAGTAGAGGAGAGGGGCGGTATTCCAGATTTGTCCGATGAAGGAGAGGGCAAGGACAGTGATGGAACTTCGGCCGATGAAGTAGAGGAGAGGGGCGGTATTCCAGATTTGGAGGACGAGGACGAGGGCGGTGATGGAGATTTGGCAGATGGAGGAGAGGATGAAGGTAAAATCTATGTTAATGATGTGAAAGGAAGAGAGTAGTAGCTTTGTAAGAAATATGTGAGCTCCTAAGAAATTGGGAAGATATATAGATAATCATCACTTTGGATTTAGGTTGTAATAGCTACTTATTCAGTTACCTAACCTCTTGTTTAACCATTTCTTATATAGAGTTCCTTCACCTAATTTGATAATGGAAAGTAAATAGTAAAACTGAAATGCCTAAATGATAAAATTGGATAAATACAATGGAAATCACTCCAACAATAATACACAAACTTCATTTCTCACTAAAGATTAATTTACACCAAATTCACTCGGAATCACAACTGAATCTTGTATGTGTTTGTGTAACAAACATAGATGGATAGGGAGAGAGGATTCAAGGAGTGAGATAAACAGTGAAATGAGTGATGGTTTCAACTCCATCAGTAGTGTGCTGATCCACCTGGGCCAGAGCTTCAATGGCCGCAAATCCTTTAGCATTCTCATACTTCCCAGTCCCACCAACAACCGCGATGTGAGAGATCGGCGTCGCCGTCCGTGCACCGCGAAGAAGCTCACCGTGTCGAAGACCTCACCGCCGTGGAACACCGCCGTCAGCGCCAGCGTGTGGCTGCTGCCGTCGCTGGAGCTCGTCAGGTAAAATCCCTGGGCCCGCCCGAGCACGGCCGATCCCAGCTCGTGCCCCGCAGTGATCTCGTTGTCCACCACCGTCACGGAGCCGAACGGCATCCCCGTCAGGAGCTGCCCTGACGTCACGAAGGGCTGGCTGCCTCGTCCGGAGACGACGCTGTTGCCGTTGTTCTGGACGACAGTGCTTGACGGGGCGCCGTTGAGGCCGACGAGGAAGGGGAGGTTGTTGTTGTTCACCACGCCGTTGACGGTGTTGAGCGGCACGCCGCCGTTGATGGGGAAGAATTGGTTGTTTTTCGAGAACGGGAGGTTGTTGGTGTCGGAGTTGGCCACGATCCCGGCCACCGCCCTGCCGGACGGGTTTGAGCCGCCGAGGATGTCGTGCATGGAAAAGGGAAAATGTCGGAGTATCGCCGGAAACTTCACCGGCGCCGGCACCGGCAACTCCTCCGGCGGAGGAGGTGGTTAGTGGTGGTGTGCCGGAGTTGGGGTGTTCGGGTACGGGTGCAGTGATGGGGGCTGGCTCATCAGGGACCGACGCCACTGCTGGATTGGTGGTGGGAGCGGCGGTGGGGGTGGTTAGTGGTTAGTGGTGGTGCATCGACGGGGGCTGGTTCGTCGGAGACAGGTGTCGCCGCAACATTGGTGGCGGGAGAGGCGGTGGTTAGTGGTGGAGCGTCAGAGTCCCCAACTTCGGGTACGGGTGCAATGACCGGGGCCGGTTCATCGGAGACGGGTGCGACCACATCGTTAGTGGCGGGAGAGGTGGTGGTTAGTGGTGGCGCGTCAAAGTTGGGGATTGATGTCACCGCCGCATTGGTGGCGGAGGCGACCTGTCGCCTCCGCCTCTGTGGCGGGGATGTCCCCCTCCGGGGGAGATATCGGGTCGGGTAATGGGGTGACATCGGTGAGGATTCGGGTTGAAGTGGCCAAAGTGGTGGCTAGCAATAGTATGGAGAGAATAAAAAGTTTAGACATCTTGATTTCAATGAAGATTGGAGTACTATGGAATGGTGTTGAATGTGATTAGTTGACGAAGGAAGAAAGAAATAATGAGGTATATATAGATTGTTTAGTGTTGATTTAATGAATAAAATGGACCTAAGTGAAATGGAGTTGTTATATTAGTTTAGTTGAGGATTGTGAGCAATGGTTTCGTTGATGCACATGATGTCAACCACTCCAAATCAGACTTCAATTTTCTTGTACATTATAATTTTATACTAGTATTTCATCATATATAATTGTGCTTTCAAATTGTAAACTACCTACTTCATAATATTTGATTAATGAGTTTGAAAGACATCTCTCAAGAATGTGATACTACTATTTTAGAATATTGAAGTACTCGATGTGTTTGAACTTCTATCGGTAGCAGATAAAGAATCATCTTAACATTATGGATTTTAACGAATGCTACTAAAGTCACTACTACTATTATCATAAAATATGTGTGAGTTTTGAAACTTTTCAACAATTAAAATCCAATCCATTGGAAATAATGATTCCCGGAAATCAAATGATATGTAACCTTTACGGATTATTACATGACCTTTATCGAATCGAATGTTCGATAAAAATTACTAACAAACACGGGCACTTAACACTCGACTCTAAATGTCGAGTGTTAACCCTAATTTTAGGCGTGAACCCTAATTTTATTTGGGCTGAGGTTTCATCACTTTCATCGCAAACATTGTCTCTAACGACGTCGTTTGCAAATATTCAAAATGCCAACGTTGTTTTTCCCGTCCGATTAGTCCTCCTAAATCATGCGACGAGCTACGTATGAATCGATTTCCCTGAAGCGTCAACCACGGAAATCTCAAATACCATCAAAGTTCATGTTATGACAAAGTTTTAATTCACGAGAAAATCCGGATACTGATCATTATTTGTAAAATTAGCAACCAGTAGCCCTTAAATTAACTTGTAATATATGTAAATTGGTGTTAAATTCCATTTTTAAATGTTTCATTAGGTCCTTAGTTACTTCCAATCCGTTGGAAATAATGGTCCAAACACCCTACACATAAGAGTAAGACAATGATTTTTCACAAACATACAACAATTTGAACATTAAATTAGTATTACATTACACACCAATTTGCAGAAATGGCAGTTTCCAGACATATCAAATCCCAGAATAGAAGAACATTCTTCAGCTGCATATAAACACAGAGGCAAACTTACAAATTCTGGGCAAATATGGCCTCAACAACACCCTTAGCTATCGGGTGATAGCCCGCGCAAGCCTCGGAGAAAATCCTCCTTGCAAACATCTTCTCCCCGTCCCTCCGTACTTCTAGATCAATTTGATCTTCAATCCCAGGAATATTTGCTTTCAAGAAGTCGAGAAACATGTCGGTGTCGATAGACTGGAACTTGAACTTGGCAATATACTTTAGAAGAAACTCATCAAATGCAGGCCTCCCAATCTGTTCATAAGTAACAAACAACACAAAAACTCAAAGAAGATATTTCTGTCTCACTACAGTCGAGTCATTTTCCTTTTTAGTAAAAAAACAACTCATCTAGTCCAGATTACTTTATTCTCTTTCATACTTTACGAATCAGACATAATACGCGTTTACCTGTCGCTCAATGCGCCACAAAAACTGGAAACCCTTCTCGTAGGGTACACGAGAAGATATATCGTCCGGATCCATCCCTTGTTGGTTGGTTTTCAATTTTGTGAACTCCATTTGGTTCTTCAACCTCTCCATTTGCTTAATAAGTTCTCTCCAACCAATTCCAATGTTGAGTATGGCCCTTTCCTTTCCTTGCACAACCTCAACTATTCGCCGCTCAGCATAGGTTGTGAAACCCTGCAAACACAGGCTCAATCATAAACCCGAAGTGATGCAAACATGCCACAAGAATGATCAAACTGATAGAGAAAACATAGGAACCCTAGCCGCGGCATCCAACACTGTGGGGACAGCCTCCGAGTACATCTTGTTGGCAAATAAAACAAAACATATATAAAGATATCCCACACATAGCAGAGAGAGGAAAAAAACACTATAAGTCTCAACAATAAGTATCTTGATCAAAAATAAATTGATTGACCCAATAGTATATTGGCCTTTAAATTTATGTTAGTTCAATAGTGGATTGGCTCAACCCATCACAAAAAAAGACCAATTAATCGGTTAAGTAGCATTCAAAAAGACCAATTTTAAAAGTTGTAGTTAAGATTTCATACATACAATATTAATTCGCGTGGTTTCAATGGTGTAAGATTAGCAGGGTAATACATTTATAATTAAGATAGTTCAATAGGCATATTACTCAGCAACGGTACAATTTGAGCTTGTTAAGGAGAAAAAACGTCAAATAAACCTATTCAAAAAATGTGACGCCGTTGCCGGGGATCGAACCCGGGTCACCCGCGTGACAGGCGGGAATACTTACCTCTATACTACAACGACTTAGTGGTAGTGTGACCGACCTTTATAAATAGGATGATGCCGAATTTGAACCCTTTTTTTTTTTAACAGAAATACCAATTGCTCATTCTCATATAACTGAATAAAATTAGATGGCACGAGTAGCTTGGATGTTGTGGGATTTAACTTATATCTACTTTTACACGAGTAGCTTGGATGTTGTGGCTCAACCCATCACAAAAAAAACACTATAAGTCCCCGGCAACGGCGCCAAAAACTTGATTCGTGCTAATTTAGCATTCAAAAGCGTCATCCGCAAGTGTACGAGTTAAGTAGCACGTGGCAAGCTAAATTATCGATCCACGAAGACTAAAAGCCGGTTTGAGTACTATGATGTAACTTTGAACACTATCTAGAATAATAAAAGGGGTTTTTGGTTTTCTTAACTAAGATCAAAGAACAATTAAGTTAGTAAGACAATTAACTAAGAAAAACAAACAAATAAAGATAGGTTTTCACACAAATTGGGAAAGTATAGGGAAATGGATCCGTTAGAATAGATCAAGGATTTCATCTACGGGTCATGCTGATCTATTGTGCCTCAAATGTGGTTAGGAAAGTCGGGATAATCGGTTAGACCCCCTCTCGGGTGCATCTAACACGTGGGTCAATCTCTAGTGTAGGAGTCTCGTCCATACAATTCGAGATTGACTCCAAAGCACAACGGACCCAAGCCCTCTCTCTAGCTTATGCATCTCTCGACTACATGTAATGCACGGAGTTGTTGATTACACATCTATCCTAATCATGTATTTCTCAATAACATCAATTAAGCACAAGATTTATCTAATTGGTAGCTAAGCAATTAGATATTAAAGGACCAAGGCTCAACAAAACCAACAAAAGAGATAGATATGCATTCAACCATAGATTCAATCCATACAACCCATTCAAACTTCACCAAATCCCTACTAAAAGCTTAGCTACTCATAGTCAAAGCTAAAATAAAAGCAAAAACAAGGAAAACAAAGCTAAACATAATAGAAATGATAACTAGAACTCCCTATGGTGGAATTGATGGTGGGGAGTCTCCTTCCTTCAATCTCTTGAAAATGGGAAGCTCCTTGACTTCAATCCTCTCAAAACTTTGTTTTCTTGCTCAGATTCGTAGTGTGGGAGTTAGGGTTTGGAAATGAGTGAGAACCCTTTTATATCTGGAGTGAGAAATAGGCAAAAGTGGGCAACAGCAGCTATCGCCCGGCCGGGCGATTTGTAAGTGGAAACATGCCCGGCCGGGCGTTCTGGGTAAATCACGACGAAGCCTTCAAACGCCCGGCCGGGCGTTTCGTTGGATGAAAAACGCCCGGTCGGGCGAAATTTCTGTTGTCTTCGGTTGTCCGACCGGGCATTTTTTTATATGAAAATCGCCCGGTCGGGCAAAATTCCTGTGATCAGCCCGTTCGCTCCGTTTTGCCCGTTTTAGACCTGTTCTTGCATCAAAACTCCGACAAACTCGTTAACTCTAAAAATAGCTAAAAAGTGGGTGAAACATATACTTTATACCTCAAAAGATTCAACAACATGTGTTAATCACCCATCTAAACATCCTAAACAATGAGTTTGTCATTGACCCAATAGTATATTAGCCTTTAAATTTATGTTAGTTCAATAGTGGATTGGCTCAACCCATCACAAAAAAAGACCAATTAATCATGTACTCTTTCCGTCCCAAGGAAGAAGACCACTTCCTTGGGAGACATGAGAATTTATATAACTTTATTTTTTATGTGTGGAGTGGAGATTAAAGTACGAAAGAGGATTTAAGTAGATCTAGTAATGAGTCAACTTGGTTGGGATAAACCAAAAAGAAAAGTGGATCATCTTCAGTGGGACTGGGACGGAGAGAGTACCAATTAATCATGTTTTTTTTTACGCCAGCCAATTAATCATGTTTTTTTACGCAAGCCAATTAATCATGTTGACCTAGAAGGGTTTCTAATGAAACAAAAATAAATATGCTTTTTGTCCGCTAGAAATAGGGTTTGGGGCGTCACGAGTTTTAATGTAAATTTTATAAAATAATACAGAAAAAGATAAAAATTAGTTGAAAAGTGTTTAATTGTGAAAAAGTTTCAAAATATTTCATGGGACGGATAAAAATGGCAAAAAGATAGTAAAACTGAAACCATATAACCCTCATGTGTCAGTCTTTTTATCATCAATTGATATTAAAGTGGAACTGGATTTCTATCCAGGGATGAATCCAATTCATAATGAGAATGGGCAAATGCCCCACCTCAATTTTCCATGTACATGTAAATTTATATAGCAAATTATATTAATTTATTAACTAGCACTAAATTGCCCCTCCATATATTATAATAAAAAAGTATAATTGCCCCATCTAATAAGATAAAATGCACTCAGAATCCAAGATGGATAAAATATTTTCCTTTTCCTTAGAGAATAGAACATGTAGAAAAAAAACCAAGGATTTATAGCCGCCGACAAACAAAATTTAGAGCTTCTCTAAAGAAAAATTTGAATGTTTATATTTTTGCCCCTTCTGCTATAATTTTCTGGCCCGTCCCTGTTTCTATCATACCTTCGTCCTCGGACCAACCTCCCGAAACCCGAGCTCCCCAACCGCAAACGCGAACAAATAGGGCGGCACGGGCTGCTCCATCACGAACTCCTCCACCTCCCTCCCCTCTGCGCACCACAGCGCGTCGCCGCACTCTCCGGCGGCCGGCTCCCACCGCGCCGCCATGACCGCGGAGAGGCCGCGCCGGACGTTGACCCTCGCGGCGAACCTGACCCTCCAGGCAGGGGAAGATGGAGCGCGCATGGACGGCCTGGCACTGGGTGAAGACGAAGGGGTGGGACTTGTTGAGCGTCTGCGGCGGCGGGAGCCACTGCAGGGCGGAGGCGGACGACGCCGTTTTGGAGAGGAGGAGGAGGAGGAGGCGGGATTGGTTGGAGAGGGTGAGTGTGAGGGATTGGCCGAGGATGGGGTCCGGGGAAGGGGAGAGGGAGAAGGGGATCGGGGAGGAGGTGGAGGGGGTCGATGGCGGCGGAGATGGAGAGGGGGCCGGAGTGGGGGGAGGAGAGGGAGAGGAGGGTGGAGGAGGAGATGGTGGAGGAGGGGAAGTCGAAGTCGAAGGAGAGGGAGATGTGGGTGGTGAGGGGGTGGGTGGAGTCGGTGTAGGCAATGGCGGATCCAGGAATTCATATTCGTGGGGTCGGATCAAACAAGACAGTAATATATATTTAAATATTATTTTATTAATAAAAATATTAAATTTTAAATAAAACTATGTTATATTGTACACGAAAGTTGACTCCAACAAAATTACTTGAAATTATTTCATTAAAAATTATTCGCGATAGTTTGAATAGATTTAACAAAATTACTAATAGTCGAGATATATTCAATCTTTTCATATATAACTTATTAATGTGGTCTATAGGATAAATATTACTACTTCCTACATCCCCTAAAAATATAACTTTTTATAATTTTTAACACACTTTTCTTTTTATCTTTTCTTACTTTATCAATTTTGCATTAAGACTATCATGTCGTTTCAAAAGTTTCTATTTTTAGGAGACGGAGGGAGTATAATAAAATAAATAATCAAAAGCAAAAGTAATTAAATTAGAGAAAAAATTATGAATAAGAGAACAAAATATGGAATACGGATTATAATAATTATTGATTAGTCCACAACGGTGGTGTTTGGTTTCCAAGATAAAATACTACTAAGATATAATATAGGATCGAGTTGTGAGATTATTTTAGTCATATGGGGTTAGCTAAAACTAATTATTCCATGATTATTCATCCAGAATTGAGTTATGAGATTGAATCTCTTGAACCAAACACACTAAATTTAATCCCGAATGCAATCTAGCAAACCGAAACCCCCAAAGTGAAAAGAATGAAAATAATAATAGTCTCATTATAGAAAAGTGAGTTAAAGGTTATCAATATTAGTGTTGAAACTTGAAACTTATACACCGTTTTTGTTCAACTTCAATTATTATGAAACCTTGAATTAATGTTGGAATTTCTGTTAAAATACAAGGTGAAAAATGGGTTAGGCTATAACTTAATCAGTAATAAAATAAGATGATCCAGTTTATAAAGCCCAACTAATAGAAAATTAATAGGAAATTAAACTCCAGTTCACAGCAAGAAGCAGGCCGTCGTCGGATGGGTGTTGAGGATGGGGTCGAAGGTGCGGAGACTATGGGGTCGGCGGGCGATGGAGGGCGTCTCCCGTCGATTCTCCACGGCTGGCAGTGGGGTCGGCCGACCCCGCCCGACCCCGCCTAGATCCGCCACTGGGTGTAGGAGTGGGGGTCGATTGGAGCCATTGTGATGAGAGTGACGGGAAGTGGTTGAAGGAGGAAATGGGAGAAGAGAATTTGATGATGAGAGGTTGTTAAGGTTTAAATATTTGGAGGGAGACAAGAATTTGGAAATGAAGACAAAAATTGGAATGAAGTAGTTAATCCCTTGTACCACTATAGACTATATACCCTCATATTCAAAAAATGTACCTAATGATTAGGGGGGAAAAATATCATATTTTGAAGAAAAAAAAGTACTCCCTCCGTCCACTATTTAAAGAGTCATTTTGACTTGATACATTCTGAAAAGAAGAAAAGTAAAGGAAAAAAGTGAGTGCAATGTGAAACCATTTAAAATATTAGTTTTATATTGAATTGTGGGTGTCAAAAGTTGGTGGGATGTGTGATCCGTATACTAAAAATGGAATAAAATAAATGGTTCTATAAATCATAGACGGAGGGAGTAGTAATGAAATGAAAGAGTGATTAATTTATTTCACATATTAAAATGACAAAAATAAATTAAGTATTTTTAATATGAAAGCAATATTTTTTCTGTTTGAATGTAGTTAGATCGTATTCTTTTTTTTATTATTATTCTATAATAATTGAATTATTTTTTTAATAAAAAATAACATTTTTAATCTATTTGGCTTTATTATTTCTTTTTAATATTAATTTTTTATAAAAATTCTCTTCTTAACTTGGTAAACACTTTTTTCCTTAAATCTTGTCCTTAAAACGAATACCGTAATTATAATAGGACGAAAGGAATACCAACCACTCAATTGTCCTACCCTAATTGACATCTAATCAAGTTTTCTCTTTATATTCAACCCAAACCAATTACAGTTTGCAAACTTTATCTATGACAACCTAACCACTCAACTATAGCATTTTATAAAGTCATAAATATAGTGCATTATATATTCTTTTAAACATTAGAATGATTTCATAAAATAAAATACAAAATCACACATTATAACTTGTTGAGGAACAATGCATGATACGCATGTTCATAAAATCATTCATGTGATATATAGTTTATTCAATCAAGAGCTATCATATGGAGTAAATGGGTTTTATAAATATTACTACAAATATAAAATTATATGCTGAAACACATGAAAAATGATATAAGTAGTGACGAAGTCAATAATTTTCTTTTTGGCTTCTGAAGTCGCACACCTGAGACGCGATTTATACATAGGAAAACAACTTTTAAAATTTCTATAATTGGTTTGAGTGAATAATTCTCGACAACGCTATTGAAGGTTATACGAAATTCCAACTAAAGCAATTTCAAAAATCTAGCGTCATTAAATTTCCGACAACATTCAAGAATCTATATAGGTCCCTGAAATTTTTCGGTAGCTGAGGAATAAATTCTTGAAAATTTTGGGGAAAATTTGAAAATTTTAGAATGGACGATTATACGAGAGAAATGATGGATTTAAAAACCCTGGTTACTCGTACATTGGAGAAGAAGGGCGTTCTCGCCAAGATCCGTGTTAGCATCGATGCCCTCGTTGATTGTATTCCCATTTGCTGCGATAATGTTTCTCAATCGTGATGTGTTTGGGTGCTTTTTTCAATTGATTTGTTTGTTTGTGTCTGTGTTCAATTGTTGCGTGAATGGGCTAATGGGATCGCGTGATTTTCGATTTGCAGTTTGTAGATAAGATGAGTTAAGAGTGTTTTTTAGATTAATCTGTGTTTAATTGGGATTTGTTGTTGGTTAGCTCCAGATTTGAGCTGATTGGAGAACTGAAGATATGGCTTTCTTTAGTAGTTTTTGTGGTAATTGCAATTGAGACTTTTTATCAGCTTGTTGTAGAAATGTTACTTTGTCGTAGCTTTCGACTTCCATTGATGGACAATCGGTTGCTGTGTGAATTTGGTTGTGAGAGAATAAGCCTATGTTTACAATGCTGGATAGGTGTTTCGTAGCTAGCTTGTTTATGTAAAGGTTCTTGGATTTAGTATGTTATGATTCAACGTTGATGGGTTGGAGTTTGATGAATTGTAATGATATTTATCAGAAGAATTTTTGGAGTTATCGATCTGCCTAATAAGTAAATACGTGTCTATGTGTGTGTGTGCTTGTGCCTGATATGTTTTCTCGAGTCTACCTAAGAAGGAAATACGAACCTATGCTTGTATGGGTGTGTGTGCTCTTGTATAACATGTTTTCTCGGGCTAATATGTTTTCAATCTACCGAACAAGTATATACGCACCTGTGTGTGTGTTGTGCTCGTGCCTAATATGTTTTCACTCGGCCTAACAAGTAAATATGTGCCTATATATGTGTGCGTGTGTGTGTGCCCATGCCTAATATGAAGGGATTCGTCTTTATGTATGGCTCGATAAGGTATGCTGAAATAGTTTTCTTGTAGGCTGAGCTTAGAGCTAGTGTGTTTGAAGCGATCGAAGAGGAAGATAAAGTAATTGAGAAAGAAGATGGATTGCCTCCTGCACTATTGGGTAGCTGCAATGATCGTGCTAAGCAGCTGCATAACTCTCCTTCAGGTAGTTTTTGTTGTGACTGTTGGATTTTTCTTTCTTCACGATTGATCTGTGGATTCTCGTGGTTTACAAATCTATAGGATAATAACTTCCATGTAATATGTTTTCATTTTCAGGGAGGCTTCTAACTGCTTTGATATGTGAATATCTCGATTGGTCTCAGTTAAACCACACGTTAAAAGTTTACTTGCCAGAGAGTAATATGGTATTTTCTCGTTACTTTTGTTACCTGATACTTCACCGTGGGGTTTATTCGTTTACGATTGCAGTTTGTTGGCCTTTTGATTTTGATTTCAGCCAAAAGATTCCTGGAAATCCGAGCTAAAAGATTTCAGCAGCAAGAATGGCTACGACTTGAACCGGCATGGAGATAGTGGGCCTTTGCTTTTGGACGTTCTTGAGGGCTTCTTGAAGTTCGAGGTAGGGTGGTTGAATTTAGAGTTAAACGAATACACACAGTTTATGCATCCAGAAAATGTGCTATGCCGGTTTTGGCAGCATGTGTCAAATAGGATTAAACTGGTATTCAAATCTATGGCTTCTCGGGTACTGAAAATGTGTAGGCCAAATATGATACTCAAAATACGAACCAAGTGACCTGGTTGGATTTGCTCCACCGCGAGTTTATGGATATCTGTTTCTTTTGCTTTCCTTCTCTCCTTGGAATGAATTAGCTATTGTTTAGTGCATCTCCATGTAGAATCTGTCTCAAGGAAGAGGTGCGAATAGGAGATCGACCGCTTCAGATTCTGAATCTCTATCAAACTTGGAAGCACGCAACGCTAGGAGACCTTCACCACCAGCAGTTGCTGTGGGTATACCTCAACTAGGAAGGTTAATGATCAGTTTCAATTCCACTTTCTTCCTTTTATCTTCGATTTTTTTGTTGCTGGTCTGTAATTTTTTGTAAAATGGCTCCTTGCAGGCATAGTGCTGCTTCACAATCATCTGGTAAATAGTAAATAATTTAATGTTGGTTTGACAATGCCAATTGTAGCTGTTTTCCTCCTATCTAATCAGTCTACATTTCAGATCGAAGAGCTGGATCGTCTGCGTCAGGCTACCGAAGAGATGAATACAATCGGAGGTATGAAAATGATGGACATTCTGAAGATGTCATCCGTGCTTCTGCTGCGTTAGAGAATCTGCAATTGGAGAGAAATGCTCGTCGTGGGACCTCATCTTGGAGGTTCGTTTCGTTAGAAGTGAAAAGAATTCAGTTTACATTTTGTTTTTACAAATTGCTGCTTTTTAAGACTATTTACTGAATTGCAGGCGTGGAGGAGATGATATGTCCGAAGACAATAGCACTGGATAGACGTAGTTTGTGTGGATTCGTTGATCCACGTTCATTTCAGCCTTGCAACGCCACTGGTTCATGTAAGGTCAAATCTGCCCCTATGCATTTCACATTCGAACAATTAAGCTAAGGCTTCTCATGTATTCTCCTCGTTCCTGTTCACGCCTTTATCTTGGTTCATCTCTACTTTTCGCCATTCTCCCGTTGTATCATACCCTAGCCCGAAAACGGATAGCCTATAGGGTTGTAAAGATTTGACAACTTAACATTATTTTGAAAGTCTAGATTATATTTGGTTGTTTGCACTGCTGAAGATACTACCTCTGTTTCTTTAAGAGTTGTTTCATGTTTGTGTATGCGACTATAGAATTCGATCAACGGAAGATATGTTGTGGTGTGGTTAGATAATTTGTTTTATACAATTTGATATATCTATTTTTTGAGTTGCAAAACGCACACCCCACATAAGCACTAGGTGACTCAGACTTTCGACTTATTGATTGGAAGTGGTGTTTTTATCAATTAAGATAAGATGTGTTATGTCATGAAATTTAATTTACCGTCCAAACACTACTCTCGTTTAGTTCATATAAACATTGTTTGGTGTTCGGTTGCCATGACTAATATCATGAGACTATGCATCTGGATTAAGTTGTGGGATTATTTTAGTTGGAGGGGAGAGGCTATATGACTAATTATCATGAGACTATCCATCTAGGATTAAGTTGAAGGGTTCAATCGTATGAACCAAACGTGATACATATTTAATCATGAGATTTAATCTTGCCAACCGAACACCCACGTAGTTGATTCTAATACGTCAAAAATTATTATTGACATCATTACTTTGTAAATTACGTAAAATCAAAGCTCAATGTTATTTATTCATTTAAAATTATAAAAAATGAACAGATCATATTTTAATAGTTATGTAATTTAATAATTTCAACACTAACTTGAAGTATTTGAGTTAAATAAATGAATAAAAAGTAAACAAATAATGCTAATGTAGCCTAAATAAGAACATGCTAAATTGCACATCAAATGCTACTTATACTTCTCTCTCACTGAAATCAATATTATCAATGAAATAACAGACAAAAACTTCAAAAATATTTCCTCATTCTCTTTACTTAAAAGAACATATACTCAAATAGCACAACATAACTACACAGCCAAAGAGGGGAATTTGGTTCCATTTCTTTTCGAGCCACAACACTCTGTCATCTCCTCCGCCTTCCAACTACACGTCTCCTATACCGGGACCTCCGCCTGCACGTCACTCACACTCTTCTCCTTGTTCGGGAGCTTCACATCGTTTTGCTCCTCAAGACTCACCAGTTTCTCCTGTTTCATTCAACCTTTACTTTCAAGAAAACCAACAAAGCATTCTTCATCCAAATTTGTTTTGGCAGAGCATACTAATCTATTTCTTATCAAAGATATGTCAATTTTGAGTTGGGATTTCAAGAACAAATATGATTAATGCAAGCAAACATGACTGCGCCTACAGGCAACGAGCACACGGGTCCATAGCAGGAAGTTCTCGTCTTAGGATTGCTAGGATTTCTCGCAAGAGACAAATCAGAATCCACTAACCTTGTTCTTGTCTCGCCATCCTAGTCCGAATGGTCTGGCTAGCAAACTGATATTTCTTGCCGGCACATCTTGTGAAGGTTCTTGATTACTTTGCTGGGTCGATCTTAATCAGAACATGTAAACGAATGCAGATTAGGCTCGGGAATTAATGGTAGGCCACCACGAAAGGGGGGACAGGCAAAAGTATTAGACGCCAAGAATGCAAACATACCAGACTAGAGAGAGATTGGCAAGAAAAATATGATCAAATACGTTGCAAGAAAATTTTCGTTACCGAGGGGAAGACATCGCTTTGGTTTGCCCAGACTGGTACTGCAAAGTAGCTTCCAGCATGGACTCTGCCATAACTGCCCTCTTTTCCATCTCGGCCAAGGCGAGAGCCGCCTGTTCGCACTTCGCCTGCACGTACTCATTGCATTAGTACAGCAGAAACTCGATAGAACAAGAAAATTAGAGTTAAATTAGAGAAAAAAACAACACAAATTATTACAGTGATGTGAAAAAAATAAAATATTGTGAGTTATATGCGCGTTTGACACATGTGGCATGTTGTCATGGATGAGAAGAAAATCGGCATGCTGCAAATCTGACTTATCACTAACCTCAAGCACTTGAGCTGCGTATCTCTGGGCAGCTGCGTCTTGCTCAGCATATATTCGAGCATCTTCTGTCACCTTCTGCGCTTGTTCGACCCTCATTAAAATCTGTGAACAGAAAACAGAAATGGATACATCAATTCCTGTGGAGAAGAAACCATACCTATCAAGTGCTGTGGGAAATTATGCTAAATATATCGATATGTCTTACCTGAAGCATGGCGTTCTCTTGTTCGTGCTTTTCAACTAGGGCGCTCCGCAGCTCAGACAACTCTCGCTGCATCTTTTCAACCTAAAACCCCAACACAGATACTCAGCCAAATAGGTTGAGTTGTTTAAGAAAATTTCAAGAATAAGATGTTGGCTTAAAGAAAGGTTTTTTAAGTGGGAAAATTGGCGCACACGCACACACACATACATATATAATTATATATTTATTCTTTCAAGTTAACAGCATAGCACATCAAGCTTCGTAGTACCTTAGCACTCAATTGTCGACGATTATCCTGCTTAACCATCTCCATCAGTGCTATTTCGAGCTCTTCTGCTCTGTATATAGAAAAGGGAAACATGAGAAAATAGCGTGTGCACGTTTTTATCTCTTTTAGTGAACTAAGAAATCCCATATTTTAAGAAATTATGCTTTAATCAAACTTAATCACGGCTGACATACATTGGCACGAATCTATAGTTAAACACACACACGTTCTTTAATTAAATGAAAAGATGTGGTCGAGATACAAAACACACGAACGCAGTTCAGAAAAGACAAATATCCGAGAAGAGAAGTGTAGTCCGGTCTCAATATTCAAAGACATTGTAGCCCCTGAAAATTAAAGGTGAGCTGCCTAGGTTGGAAGAATGTGCACGGTCATAGAGGGGGCTGGTCTAAAGCAAAGTTTCTGTATCGACAAGGGATTGGGACTTTAAAAGCTACAGAGTAGGGTGCACCTGAGTTCAGCTGACCGTTTTTCCTCAATCAACTTGCACTGCTCGACCTTGAGCCATACTACCTGAACAATTTCATAGAAAGTTACACGAGCTGTTTGATATGGCATACAGTATACACTTGTCTCTAAGCTCGTAAAAACGACTTCATAACTTTCAAAATGTTGGAACTAATAAAACAACAAAAAATCAAAAGGAGGTAAAGAAACTAAGCTTTATTTCAGCGTGTTCGAGATCCCCAATCAGGTTCATCATGTCTACAGTCTACAATTAGGATTTATTATCCTCAATAAGGGTTTAGTAAGCATGATTAGGATTTAATTAGGACAGATCCCTATTGAACAAAGCAAGTATAAAATGTTCCTGAAATTGTGGTTTTATCGATCATAAGCTAAAAATACAACTAAAGTGAGAAACACCTAAAGAAATACTAAAATGCGTTAAAGAAACTTATGGAAAGATAGGCGAACAAAATATAGCTACCTGCTCCTGAAGATCTTTAGCAGGATCCATCTCCACATCACCGTTCACGAAAAGCTCATCCCGGTCAGCAGGTGAACCATCCAAGTGCGACACATCACCGTTCGGTCCTTCGGGTTTATCAGTTCTTATGATTGAACCCGCGTCCTGCTTGAAACTATACAACTTTGACGACAGACACTGAGAATCCCTCCAAACTCTCATGCCCTTCGACCTTTCTTCCAACGCAGCTATAACGGTTGGACGATGCTTATCTCTTAGTTCTTGTAGTCTTTCCTCAATAACGTTTTGGTAACCCGAGCAAGCTGTCAAGACAAGTTGACTGCTGTCGAAAGTGGAGCCAGCTAGTGACTGAAGAAGCGTGACTGCGTCTCCGGCATCCTTTGTTGTAACTAATGCAGGTCCTGCAGAAAGCTAAAGATAAGTTTGGTTCATAAGCCCAAAAGCACAGCATCTTGATGTACTATTACATATGAGATTCAAAGGGCAGATATTATGTTCGTATCGGATATATATTAAAAATGACATTGCTGGCCAGTACCATATAGCTCCATCAACGCAAGTGCTGTGCGGAATAGCATTACACGGTTTCCTTGGAAGAGGATCACATCCCAGACTCTAAGAACTGAGAAGCAGATTGAGTTAATCAGTTTTATCGAGTTAGAATCTGAATAAACAAATGGCTAGAACTAGAGTTATAGCACATTGCTTTGAACATTGGGAAAGTTTTGTCAAGATTCTCACCACTTTCCCATGGAAGCATATTCATATATATTGTGAGGAACCACGGGGCAGTCACCCACGCCACCTGCACTCCCAGGTAATCCAGATGGTTTACTGTGTTAAATACAAAGTTAATAACAAGAAGAGAAATTGACGGCCACTAGAAGTCTTGTTAGGAAAGGTCGTGTATTAGAAACGTTGTCAAAGAAACCAACCCAATTTCGGGAACTTTTCACGGACCAACTCCTCAAGAACAAGCTGATCAACCTGAGATTCTACCATTTCTTCAGAGTAATAGCCGTCAAAATAATCATCTAGAAGTCCCACTAAGGCCCTGGAATAAGCAATTTATTCGGTTTCTCAAACAATCTGATATCCTATGCATTGTTAGCAGGAACAAATACGTTTTTGTGCGGCCAAATTTAATTACATAATACAATAATTTGCATAGTCAAAACATAGCATTCCACAAGGGTTTGAAATACAACAGAACTGTAACAGGATTTCAACCCACCAAAAGGCATTTTCCTCCGACATTAAAAGCAATAACAAGCCCGCGAAAAAATTCATTGCCTGCATACAACAGATATCAATGCAATAAGGTTAAAATATGATTGAGCTGCGCGTTTGCATGTACTTTGGCATTATTAGTTGTCATGTAAATGGCATAAAAAAGAACTCTTTATAATAGGTGTACCTGGCAGTAACCAACAGAGGGATTATGGCGGGCATATGCTGTGAGTAAACGCCTTAAAGCATTTCTACCATCCTCGTCTAGAGCAGGGTGACCAGGAAAAGTTCGAGGTAAATCCTGCGTGCATAAAGTTGGATTACTAGATGGAATTTAATTTAAGGAATATAGGCCTATAGAAGTAAACTGCCATCAGAACTCAAGAAAAATGAATGACTGCCATCAGAACTCAAGAAAAATGAATGACCTTTTCAATCTGGCCTCTCCATTTTTCAGATATTACTACATTCTCTAGATTTGAGTCGTGAATTTTGTCCTTTAGTCGACTGCCCGAAGCAAGCAGATTTTGATAGTAATTCTCCACCCGCCGTGCTCTTACACCAACAAAGGCTTGCCACAGCTGTAATTTTGAGTGAAAACAAATTATTAAAGATTTTAAAATGTACAAATCAAAAGATCAAAAATTAAAAATGTCAGCTTTTTGTTACCTCTCCCCTTAAAGCCATCGGAACGCCCCCTTGAACGAGACATTCAAGCTCTTCCTTCCAAGGAGGTGGAGTTTCTGAATGAGAGGTATGACCGGGAATCTCTGGAGCCGAATCTGATTCTGATCCTGATCTCTCCACATCATAGAATTCTTCCTCAGAGTCTTCTTCAGGTGCTCCTTTTCCAGGCATAGTCTCATCAATGGAATGAAGTGGCTTCTTTGCAGCAAGATCAGACTGGCTTTTATTGAAACTCACTTTCTTTTTCACACGAGAGCTCATGAAGTCCTCTATGGCACATAGAGATGATCTAATCTCGGTCCATGTTTGTACTCTATGAACTTTTCCATCCTTTTCAGATTGCACTTCCGAATTTGCCTCATTCAAAATATTTGGCTTAGTCTGGTTGCCATCAGAATCATCCACATTATTTTGACTATCATCAGCGTCTATGTCGGTCGATTTATTTACAGGCAACTGACCAGACCCTGATTGCCTTTCCAAAAAGTCCTTCCACCTATCCGACCTCTCCTCCTCTTCTTCCTAAATAAAAAATATATGAATTAATGCCAACTCCGATTGGTATGCTTCAAAGATAACACAAAAGGATGAATTTAAGCTACAAACCAATGATTTAACAACGAAGATAGGAAAACCAAACCTTGTATATATTAGCATATTCCCGATATCTTTGCAAGTGCTGAGGTCTCACTGCAAACCCATAAGCATCCCTGTATATGCAATTTTCCAAAATCAAACACTGAACAACAAAAAGTTATCAAGATTTATCCAGATATCTGGCCTCCATCGCCCTTCAACATAAATTATGTTTCGAACAAACAGACTTGGGGAGTATCTCCCACACAGCATATAAATTCTTTCTTGGATATACAATAAAGAAAGAATCTAATCCAAATGACAAATATTCAACAGTTTTGAATCAGCAACCATTACTTCTCCACATGCTCAGTTCATATACAACCCCAAAACAAGACTCCATTTTTCCTTTCCTGCATTCAAATTTGCAACTAAGCAGATATTAATATTACTATGGTTGCTTTTTAATCTCAGTAAAGGCCCTAAATCTGGTTAAAAGCATCAGGATTTATTGCTAAGAAAATGTGGGCAGATTCAGCCCTCCTTGAAAAAAAAGCAATCATTCAAGAAAACACCCAAATCCCATGTACATCTAATTGTCGGCAGAATCAAAGCAACAAAACAATAAAAAAAATTAAAAAATGCTGCAGAAAAATGTGAACTAGAGATTGACACTAAAGCAACTGAACAAAACAAAACAACACAGCTTTGCAAAAAACATAAAACAAAAAAAAATCATAAAATGAGCTACATGCTTAAAAAAACACAATACCTCTTATGCTCAAGAGAAACAGGATTCAGCACCGCCGCCGCCGCCGCCGCCGCCGCCCCTTTGGCCTTCATCGGAAAAAAACAAAACCTATTTCAACCGCAGAGATCGTTGCTTTTATCGTCAAAAACAAATGGGTCTCCCTATTTTGACGAGCTCGATCTATGCAATCAATAATTGCTGCAGCAGAGTAAACCAAATTAAAACAGTCAAAACAAATTTGAAAGTGAGTCCAAGGCTCTCAAACTCTAACATAGTATATCTAGCTAGCTATGGAGTAGGGGGAATTAGTGTGTGTGTGTGTGCGGTGTGAAAAATCGCGGAAATTAATAATGGCATGATGGGTTCGTGGGGCCCATAATCATCACATGGAAAGGCGCGAGATTACCGTCGCATGAGTAAAAAATGGCGATTGCCGATTGCTTTAGCACGACTTTCGCGGGATTAGCAGAGGAGGAAGAGTGAATTTGCAGGCAGAAATGGAGTCAGAGATCTGAATTTGGGCAATTTGTTCATTGCTTCGAACTGTGAAAATATAAGTGGTTATGTTCTTGGATATATAGTCTACTCCATTTTGCTTGAAATGGTATTTGGTTTAAATTTCGTTTATTAATTTTATACTATCCAAAATTATTAATGTCATTTCAATTTAGGCTAGACTATTTTACTCCATTGAATGGTTTGTTTTAAAATAAGCATGGTTTGTTTATAGTTTATTTAACTTTTGAGAAATAAAATGAGTCGAAACATTGAATTTCCTCTAAGTTTGAATGGAGTTATATTTATGACATACAATCTATGTGTAATTTGGAATTTGCAAATTAATATACATAATCGAGAATTTCAACTATATCCTAAATCACATTATTATTACAAAAAATATGTAATTTTGAAATTTGATCATTGTTACCATATTTAAATTTTGGTTAAAAGCAGTCATTCATCAATTTCCTAATAATTAAGCGCCAAAATGCAAATAATAAAAGTTAAAACGGAAGCATGATTGCCTAATCTCCTTCTCCACCTGGCCTGCGATGCTAGGGCCATCCGCAGTGGTGCGGATGTCCCGGCGGACATCCCCGCGAACTTTCCAAAAACACCTCGTACCATATCATAAGAGCTTCCCACTGTACTGCCACGTCATAAGAACATTACACTGCACAGTGACTGACATCCCCCAAGGACATCTTGACGGACTTCCCACAATAATAATAAAAATAATAAAATAATCGGGACGTCCGCACGGACGTCCGTGTGGTCAACGCAATGGGGGACGTCAGCAAGGACGTCCTGGAACGCCGCGGAACTCTGGTGTCCGCAGCGGACGTCCGTATCCGTGTCACCTTTGCACAATGGCGGACATCCAGCTAGGACGTCCGGCACGCCGATCGGACGTCCGCCGGGACTAGCGCCATTGCGGAGGCTCTAAAATAAGCACCCTCCACGCTAACTTGAGCCGCCCGCGCGCATTTTAATCCATACCCACCAAACCACCATCATCAAATCATGCCAAGCGCTCTCAAACTCACAAATTTCTTCATTCTCCACGCCCATAAACCCTACATATTGAAATTCGCCAATTTATCCTCTCCCTCCCACGCCGCCGCCGCCGCCGCCGTCGATTCAGGGAATATCCCGCGGCTCAGCTATCTCTCCAGCTGGCGGTCCAGGACAACAACCCAATTCCACACCCCCTCGCGCGTTAGCCCCGCCTCCAAATTCTCCCACGGCCAGAATCTCTGCTTCTACACATCCGATTCCGGGAAATAAGGCCATTTTGATCGCGGCAGGAGCGATAATTTGGGGACTCCAATGGGGGGCGCTGTTGATGGAAAGATGGAGACCGAAACTCGCGAAGAATCAGATTTGCCGACGCCGCCGCGAAAGTCATCGAAATTGCTCACGTTGCCTACGATCCTGACGATCGGCCGCGTCGCCGCCATACCGATTCTCGTTTACAGTATGTGCTTAAATTTATGATTTTGATTGCAAATGTTTCTGAAGATGAAGGTAGAATTTTTATGCGGGCGGAAAATTGAGCAAAATTGGTGATGTTGTGCGTTCGGTTTCGGCAGTTGTACCTTTGACCTTGATTATTGCCTTGCAAACTGTTGCATTTGATGTTAAATGTTTAATTTTTGCACATTGATGCATGAAGACATTGAAGAGGAGCGCCAGCTCAAATTTGTGCATTCATTATGTATGTATGTTTACATGAGAGATCTGTGCATTTTTTGCTGTTACAGCTATTCCAAATTTGATATGATTCACAGTTCTGCCTATTTACTGTTGAGGTAGAATTTCATGTTAGTCGACTTATTGAAAATCTCTTTTCAGTAGCCTTCAATGTTGAGAGCTGGTTTTGAATTTGGATTGTATTCAAATCTGTGGTAAATGTTTTATGATGTGTGATAAGTGCATGAAAAGGAAAAAAATCGATTGAAATTGCTCTACTTTACCGAGAAAAGAGATCAATGCACTTGTGCTTATGCATATGGCTTCTTTACAGCTGCATCTGTTCTGTATAATTACCACTATTTGGTACCGCCATTTTTATATGTAGTGTTCACTAAATTGACATGTTAGCTTCTATTTTGCTAGCTTTTTATGTCAAAAGTTGGTGGGGACCATCAGCAACTGTAGGAATTTTTTGTAGCAGCTGCCACTACGGATTGGCTTGATGGATTTCTCGCTCGAAAGGTGCTGACTTTTCAACCTTTAAGTTGTATCTCTATTTTTTTTATTTCCTGAATTACATTGCGGCAATTTTGGTGTAACAGGTGAAATTGGGTACTCCGTTTGGGGCAATTTTGGATCCGGTGGCTGAAAAGGTGACAACCCATACTCCATGTATTTGCCTGAGTATAAATGCTAGAATGATGCTTTTAGTTCAGTGTTTGTACAAAAGAAGTGAGGATTTATAACGTGAAGAGGTGGTGGCGTGGAGGACAAAAACTTTTTTTTGGGTGATATATGTTGGGGTAATCAAGCAAAAAACTTGAGTTGTAGGATACTCTATAGTCTATACATCTCTGACCTCCAAAAATGGAACTTCATATGAAGGGTGAACTGATGTCAAACTTCTTCTTTGTTTTATTTTTTTCCTCCAAAAAAAACCTTTTAAAAATTGCCGTGAAGCTAATGCGAGGGAGCCTTATAGAGTTGTCATTTTCAATGTATGCAGCTCATGGTTGCTACTACCTTGATCTTGTTGTGCACTAAGCCCCTTGATGCTGGTATATTTGGCCATGGACCATGGCTATTGACTGTGCCTGCAACTGCCATAATCTGTAGAGAGGTAACATCTCGAATATATGTTTTCTTAATTGCTATTTCAGCTGATTGGCTGAGATCCTTAATCCTTATGCTATAATTTCAAGTACGATTGGACCTTCGGATTAAGATATTTTAAGGTGGGGAATTGCACAGTTGGTAAGTGTTGGAGCATGTATTTACACCCCATCCCTCTTGGTTATTCTTTTGCATCCTCCAGAACTGCACTGTCCATTTAGTTAAAGCTTAATATTGAATCCAGATCAAACTTCCCTCTGCGTTGGAGATGATTTACTCAATTTCACAAGGTCATCCATCATGCTATGGCCTGTGGAATAATTACTATCTAGAATTGCTGAGTCTTTGTTTTCCTTGCTCTTAAAGAATCTATATCCACCTTTTGTCGTGGAATTTGTTGTAGATGTAGAGTCCTAGATTGATTGTATCAAAGTAAAAAGGGGGGTCTACCCAATTGCATAATGGCTACTTTCGCGTTTTTGGTTTATTACTAGTTCCGGGATGAGGGGAATGGCTACTTTCGCAGCTGATTTTTTTTGGTTTTGGGAGGAAACTTGATTAGAATATGTAGTGTTTTTTTCTCTTGGATGAAATATATATTGGTAATTTTCTGCATTTTACTTATTCAGCTGAAACTTTTTGCGTTTTGGATTGTGATGTTTTGGGAGAAAACTCAAATAATATTATATGTTTCTTTGGATTGAATGTGGTTTGCTGACTTAATGCATATTGTGATGTAGTTGTGAGCTTAGGGAGGATAACGATGTCGCCCAACTGGTCAAAGTCGACTAACTGGTTCAAGCAAACGGTGGAGAACAATTACTATTCTGAAATTCCGTTGAAGAAGCATCAATGGGGGAGATCTCTACTGCGGCGGTTAAATCCAAAATTATAGCAGAAGGCTACCGCCAGTCTGAGTCAGGGTTAACGGGAACGCATCAATTCGGCTCTTATGGCACATTCGTGGGCATCTATGATGGTCATGGTGGTCCCCAGGCTGCCGAGTTTGCTAAAAACAATCTTTACAAAATTATGAAAAGTAAGTTGTTCTTGTTTTAGCATCTGTATAATCATGTTACTCTCTTATATAGGAGTATGTTTTATTGGAATAGTTCAAGACTGTAAATGATTTAAGTCTTTTTTAAAACTTTATAAAAGGAACAGGTGGTTTGATTGGGAATTATTAGTCGATTCTGTGTGAATTAAGATACCATACAAATGCTAATCCCAACCATCATTTTTTACTTGCATCAGGTTCAATGTCGAAAGTTATAGAAATGTCAGCAAACGTTCTGGATGAATCCCTGTTGCAGTTAGATAAGGAGTACCACATGCAAGATAAGGATGAGTCGGCAGCCAGAGCTGAGTCCTATTGTATGGTGGCCCTCATCATCTTAGGACGGATCTACATTGCAAACACCGGAGATGCTAAGGCAGTTTTGGGGCGACTCGTCAGGCCCAAAGGCCACGTTTGATTGATCCTGGAAAGATGGGCTAGGCTCACACCGCACATCCAAGCCACCCCATTACTAGCGGACGAAATGGGGTGTTCGTCCGCTAGTAATGGGGTGGCTTGGATGTGCGGTGTGAGCCTAGCCCATCTTTCCAAGATCAATCAAACGTGGCCTTTGGGCCTGACGAGTCGCCCCAAAACTGCCTTAGCATCTCCGGTGTTTGCAATGTAGATCCGTCCTAAGATGATGAGGGCCACCATACAATAGGACTCTGCTCTGGCTGCCGACTCATCCTTATCTTGCATGCGGTACTCCTTATCTAACTGCAACAGGGTTTCACCCAGAACGTTTGCTCACATTTCTCTAACTTTCAACATTGGACCTGATGTAAGTAAAAAAATGATGGTTGGGATTAGCACTTCTATGATTGTATCTTAATTCATACGGAATTGACTAGTAATTCACAGTCAAACCATCTTTTCATTTTATAAAATTTTTAAAAAAAACTGAAATCATTTCCAGTCTTGAACTATACCAATAAAACATACTCATATATAAGAGAGTAACCGGATTATACAGATGCTAAAACAAGAGTAACTTACTTTTCATAATTTTGTAAAGATTGTTTAGCAAACTCGGCAGCCTGAGGACCACCATGACCATCATAAATGCCTATGAATGTTCCGTAAGGGCCGAATTGATGCATTCCCATTAACCCTGACTCAGACTGGCTGTAGCCTCCTGCTATAGTTTTTTATTTAACCGTCGCCGTAGAGATCTCCCCCATTGATGCTTCTTCAACGGAATTTCAGAATAGTGATTTTTGTCCACCGTTTGTTTGAAACCAGTTGGTCGGCTTGCACCAGTTGGGCAACATCGTTATCCTCCCAAAGGATGGGGTGTTCGTCCGCCAGTAATGGGATGGCTTGGATGTGCGATGTGAGCCTAGCCCATCGTTCCATGATCAATCGAACGTATCCTTTGGGCCTGATGAGTCGCCCCAAGACCGCCTTAGCATCTCCGGTGTTTGCAATGTAGATCCATCTTAAGATGATGAGGGCCACCATATAGCAGGACTCTGCTCTGGCTGCCGACTCATCCTTATCTTGCATGCGGTACTTCTTATCTAACTTTTGCTGCAACAGGGATTCACCCAGAACGTTTGCTGACATTTCTCTAACTTTCGAAATTGAACTTGATGTAAGTAAAAAAATGATGGTTGAGATTAAAATTTCTATGATTGTATCTTAATTCACACGGAATCGACTAGTAATTCACAGTCAAACCACTTGTTCCTTTTATAATGTTTTAAAAAAGACTTAAATCATTTCCTGTCTTGAACTATTTCAATAAAACATAATCTTATATAAGAGAGTAACATGATTATACAGATGCTAAAACAAGAACAACTTACTTTTCATAATTTTGTAAAGATTGTTTTTAGCAAACTCGGCAGCCTGAGGACTACCATGACCATCATTAATGTCCATGAATGTGCCATAAGGGCCGAATTGATGCGTTCCCAACCCTGATTCAGACTTGCTGTAGCCTCCTGCTATAGTTTTTTATTTAACCGTCGCCGTAGAGATCTCCCCCATTGATGCATCTTCAACGGAATTTCAGAATAGTGATTTTTGTCCACCGTTTGTTTGAAACCAGTTGGTCGGCTTGCACCAGTTGGGCAACATCGTTATCCTCCCTAAACCCACAACTACATCACAATATGCATCAAGTCACCAAACTGTATTCCATCCAAATATAATTGTTTCAGGAAAATACATAATCTAATTGAATTTCCTCTCAAAACCATCACAATCCAAATTAAAAAAAAACATTAGCAAACAAGAATCAGTTGATACAAAAAAGTTAATAAGGCATCCAAAGAAAATACAGTAAATCACCAATCTGTATTCCATCGAAGGAAAATACGTACACCTAATTGAGGTTTTTCTCCCAAAACCATCACAATCCACTAAAAAAAGTCACATAATACAAAAAAAATCAGCTGAAGAAGCAATGCATTATCAATATCCAAAAATGCAGAGAATCACCAATCTGTTTTCCATTCAAAAGTTTTACTCTCTAAAAGAAAAACACATTATCTAATTGAATTTCCTCCCAAAACCATCGCAATCCAAAAGAAAACACATGAGCAAAACAACAAACAGTTGGATCTATTAAAACTGCATTAAACAAATATAAATCGAAATGCATGTAACCTACGGATTAGAAGAAGCACATTTCATCAGCGGCAATAGCGATCGAAAATTGCAGAAATGTACCTAGAATCAGAGACGCTCAGCGTTGAATTGGATGCGGATGCCACGGCTTTCCCCCTTCAATAAAGAGAGGGAAAGAGACTGCGCCTTCTTCCTTCTTGCTTCGCATGATAGTAATGTGGAAAAATGGATTGATCAAGAGAGAGAAAGTGGATTACAAGAAACTAAGCAGCGGTTTGTGTAACCAACTTTCAATGGCAGGGTGCTTTCTGTTTAGCCATTTGGTTTTAGTGGTATTTAGAGCATCTCCAATGCACGGATGTCCCACTCGGACATCCACTAGGACTTCCCAAAAACACCTCCTGCCACGTCATTAGGACTTCTCATCCCACTGCCACGTCACTGTGACTTCCCCTGCACAATCCGCCCTTCCCACTAGGACTTCCCGCAATAAAAAAAATCACAATTATTTAATTACGTAACAGAATTGTAATTTTGACACGGAATACGGGAAAATTACATAATAAAAAAGAAAAAATACATAGTCATACATTCTCGGCTCACTCCGTGTTGTCCTCGTCGCCCATGCCGCTAATCTCGGCGCCATCATCTCCAATGGGTGACATCCCCAAATCACGCCGACATCCATCGATGACATCCTTCAACATCCTTTTGTACACCGGATCGGTCGTGCTATGCCACCTATGCATGGTCTGTACCAAGCTAGTCGTTATCTGCACGCGGGCGAGACGGTCGTACTCTTCTGGGGGAGTAGGGGCCTCCGATTGGACCTCGAACGACCCGCTACCGCTGCTGCTTCCCCTAGCCTTCCGCTGTGCAGCCTTTTGCCCAATCGGGCGACGACGACGGCGGGAGTCTGATTGAGGTAGCGGGGCCACTTCCTCGGCTTCTGGGTGCTCGTGCGAACCAGCACTGCTGCTGTATTCACCGGAAGCGTTGATCTTCGTCCGCTTCGGCCAGCCTGATTCGACACCCCCACAAAACTTTTGGGAATCCTTCACCACGAGATAGGCCTTCCACTGGTCGAAATCTTTGAACTTCAAGGATCTGTCGGGGTACTGCGCAAAGGCACGGTTCTTCACATCCTCCTCGGACATACCGCTGGTTGCCTGGCGGAAATTGTTTTGGTAGAGGCCGGCAAATCGACTAAGCTTAGGCCTCAACCGATTCCACTGTTTCCGGCATTGTTCGGGAATGCGACTTTTCGCCCCAGCCGGTTTGTGTGTGAGGTAGGCTTCAGCGATGCGATGCCACAGTCTGTCAATATGCTGGTTAGCACCGACATAGGGATCCTCGACTATTGAAACCCAAGCCTTCGCAAGCGCGACGTTTTCCCACACGCTCCAGACCGTCCTCTTTCCCGTCTCCTCCTCTGCCACCGTTCGCGAAGAAGAGCCCGTGGCTTTCCCCTTGCCCTTGCCCCTGCCACGGCCCTTGCCCCTGCCCCCGCCCCTTGCCGCTGTCCCCACATCATCGGGAGTCTCCCTGACTGGAGATAGCCCCAATTCCTCAAAAGAGAGAGTTTCCACACCGGTCAACTGAGTCTCCGGAACAAAACTGGAGGGGGAATTAGTAGACAGCATATCGATAAATGGGCGATAGACATTCTCCGCAAGTGGTTCAGGGCCCCTGCCACCCCCTCCCCAGGCATGGTCTGCATCATCTCCGGCATCATCCCACCCATCCTCATCATATTTGGGGTCATGCCCCCCATCCCCGCTGCCCTGGGCATCATACCACCCATCCAATTGTACATATTGAAGTACGGGGACATCATACCACCCATCCTACCCATTCCACCCATCCCACCCATTCCACCCATCCCACACGCCATTTGGGACTGCAGCCCCGACATTGCCGGAACCGTTGTCGCATTTCCGCTAGAGTTTCCCTCCAGTTCGGCGGGAAACGTCGGAGTCTGCGACTCGCTCGTGGCGGGGGAGTTCCTGTCGTTCTCCATTAAGTAGAAATGAAATTTGTAGTAAAAGAAGAGAGAAACTTGTTAACACAAGTGATGCGAATGAAATGAAGTTCAACGAGCCGTATATATAGAGTTTTAAAAAAAATTAATACCGGACGTCCGACCCACGCCACAATGGCGGACGTCCGCCCGCCCGTCGCCCGGACGTTGGAGGACATCCGACGTCCTTACGGGACGTCCGTATCCGAGTTGCTTCGTTACAATGGCGGACGTCCCGGTCGCCTGTCGCGGATGTCCGACCGGACGTCCGCCATTGGAGATGCTCTTATAGCAGTTCCTCAATATTTTTTTTAATTACTCTTTGCACCTTTGAGATCAAATTCATTTCACTCTGACCCCTCTTAAATGTGGAAATTTATTTTTACACCCAAGAATGAACTGCAGTTGCCGTTATATTTATCCTCCTCGTCACTCGCACTGTCTTCGCACGAATATAAAAAAAATAAATTAATCATATTTTGAGTCTCAAATTTTAATATATTTGGAGAAATACACTAACTTGCGTTTTCTCTTCGAAAATTCTTATTTTTGTAAAAAATTGATTTTATTCTCACTTGACATGATTATGCATCGAAACGACGAGTAATTCATTCAAAAATAATTCATTTTAATTATGTTATAATTCCTAAAAATCCAACAAAGCTAATTCATTGCTACATCCCTTAAATATATATCAAGCGATATATGAATCGAAGTTTTCATAAATTTACAAAATTTTGAAGCGGAAACATAAGTTGAAGACATTTTTCTCTCACTAAAAATTGGAAATATATAAAACATAATTACCTCTAACACCACACAAAGTATTTGAAGTAAAGCACTCTTTTGTGCAATTCTCCTCATCTATTCTTTCCCTCGGTAATTTCTTTCGTATTTAATGAGAATAAAAATCTCATTGAATCATCTATCCTATGATTAGCATTGTTCATCATAAAATATAGTTATATAAAATGTATAGTACAAATTAATGACGACTGCACATTTGTTAAAGATATATTACATGTATCCGTACGACTTTGTAATTTATCTTGTAGAATATATAAAACAGAATATTAAAAGAGTAGGAATATATTTATGATCATACCATCATTTAGTAAGTGGAGTAGTTTTTAGAAGTAAGCTATTCCGTTGACTTCTACTAATAGTTTGTCTTTTTTAAAAACAATATTTTAAACAACTACACATAATTTTTACTGGTCAAATGTATTACGACAGTGTCGATGTAATTCTACTTTATATTGAATTGGAGTATTAAATACTATGTTAATGCCATAATGATATAAAATAGACTTTGCCACTCTACTAAATTGAAGGAGTATAAAAAAAGGAGTACATGATATTCTACAAATTATGCAGATAAGTCAAATAATATTTGAAGGCTTAAGCATTTTGGTCATGATATAGGGTCAACTATTGAAGACTTATTAAACTAATATCACACCTTAAAGTTTATGTGATTAGTTATTGTGTATGATAAAGATATGCCTGATGTTGATAGGTATTTGTCATGAGAAAATGTTGAATTTGTAAGACAGGAACACAAACTATGTCAAAATTGGGAAGAATTTTTGCATGATTGAGAATGAATAAAATCAAGTCGAAACTTTCAACACCTTTAGTTTTAGATAGAGCTAGATAATTAGATTATTTAAGAGTATCTGGATAGCACCTGCAACTTTCAACACATGCAATATGCATATCTATATATATATATATATATATATATATATATAGGGTAGTGATCTATGGCAAACACCCATTAACCAAATAACTAGAGAACAAATCACAACCACAAGATCAACAAAATCAAGGGCTAGGGTTAATTTTCTAATTTAAGGAGAAATTAGTTCCCTCTATCACAAATTTACTTTACAATAACAATGTGGGGTATAATGGTCATTGCACAAAAAAATTAGATTATGTAAATTTTTACTTCATTTGAAGGTTAACTTCACGGACATGAAGCGAGTGGATCTGATCAAGGAGATCGCGGCGGAGTTCGAGCTGATCGCGAACCGGCTGTCGGAGACGGAGGTGGCGACAGTGGCGTCGGTGGTGGAGCTGGAGCCGCAGCATCTGGCGGAGATCGCGAAGCGCGCGCAGAAGCTGACCGGGTCGAAGAATGTGAAGCTGAAGACGGTGATCGACAAGTCGCTGCTCGCCGGAATCATCATCCGGTATGGGAATTCCGGCTCGAAATTGAGTTTAATTACTCTTAGGTTGCTGAATGTTGTATGTGAATTCAAGAATTATTGAAGAATTCGGAGCTCTGTTCATCAAAGCTAGAATTTGCCCGAGCAAAGGCGGCGATCGGTTTCAGCTATAAATACGGCGAATTGAGCTACAGAAATTCTTGTAATAATAGTAATTGAAGTTCATCCTCTTCTAATTCGGCTAAATTTTCATTCTTAATTATTTATTTGATCAGAGAGAAATTTGTAAATGCTGATGCTAGAAGGTGTTTGATCAATATGATTTTACTTCATTCTTGTTTAGAAAACGCTTCACTCTTGTTCACAAAACACATCACTCTTATTCTGATTTTACTTCACTCTTGTTCACAAAACACATCACTCTTATTCTGATTTTACTTCACTCTTGTTCACAAAACACTTCACTCTTGTTCAGAAAACACTTCACTCTTGTTCGCAAAACACATCACTCTTATTCTGATTTTACTTCACTCTTGTTCACAAAACACTTCACTCTTGTTCACAAAACACTTCACTCTTGTTCACAAAACACATCACTCTTATTCTGATTTTACTTCACTCTTGTTCACAAAACACATCACTCTTATTCTGATTTTACTTCACTCTTGTTCAGAAAACGCTTCACTCTTGTTCACAAAACACATCACTCTTATTCTGATTTTACTTCACTCTTGTTCATAAAACACTTCACTCTTGTTCAGAAAACACTTCACTATTGTTCACAAAACACATCACTCTTATTCTGATTTTACTTCACTCTTGTTCACAAAACACATCACTTTTATTCTGATTTTACTTCACTCTTGTTCAGAAAACACTTCACTCTTGTTCACAAAACACATCACTCTTATTCTGATTTTACTTCACTCTTGTTCACAAAACACATCACTCTTATTCTGATTTTACTTCACTCTTGTTCAGAAAACACTTCACTCTTGTTCACAAAACACATCACTCTTATTCTGATTTTACTTCACTCTTGTTCACAAAACACATCACTCTTATTCACAAAACACATCACTCTTATTCTGATTTTACTTCACTCTTGTTCACAAAACACTTCACTCTTGTTCAGAAAACACTTCACTCTTGTTCACAAAACACATCACTCTTATGTTTTGTAAACAAGAGTGAAGTAAAATCATGTTAAGAGTGATGTGTTTTGTAAACAAGAGTGATGTTATTTGTAAACAAGAGTGAAGTAAAATCATGCTAAGAGTGACGTGTTTTGTAAACAAGAGTGAAGTAAAATCATGCTAACAGTGACGTGTTCTGTAAATAACAGTGAAGTAAAATCATAATAAGAGTGATGTGTTTTGTAAACAAGAGTGAAGTAAAATCATAATAAGAGTGATGTGTTTTGTAAACAAGAGTGAAGTAAAGAACAGTATTAATATGTTGAGCAACAAATAATGAACTCACTGTGCCATTTCATCAAACACATACTGTGCTCATATTAATATACATCTATTCTTCTTTATCTTACAATGAATCTAACCAAGAGATTTATAGGGAAAAAAAATATATTCTAAACTACTAACATCAATATTGCTACGACTAATTTCATCCCAATTTGAATGAAACAATGATTCCTCAACTTTAATTAAACCTCCATTAATCAATTCATAATTCAACTCAACAACTCCTTCAATTCCCATTCCATTGTCCCTCACCGTTTTCCAACCCTCCTCCCTCGCGGCCGCCGAGAAAACAAAATTCAATCCATCTCCGATCAAGCACCCGATCCTCCCGGTTGGATAGTCCAAAGTCGAAGGACTCTCTGTTAGATCCCAACTCGGATGGTACCATTTCATTAACCTTTTTCGGCCCTCAGATTCCGCCGCCGCCAGAAAGCTCGCGCCGACTTCTTCAAACCGCCGACGAATCCAGCTCTCTTGGCTCTCCAGAGCGTGATCACCGCCGTGAAACGCCTCCACTTCGGTGCCGCGGAGAAGATGAAGAAGAACGATCTCAGCATCTTGTTTTTTCTGTTCTGGAGCAGAACATCGACAATCTCAATCTGGAAGAAAATGAATCACGTATGAGCTAATGAATTTCATAATGTAATTTCCAAAAATACCCTCAACATATTTTCTATTATTAAAATAAATAATATTTGTTTCATTAAGATGTGTGGCTGAGATTTGTTCTCTAGTTATACACTTAAGATTAGTTATACATTGATCACTACCCTATATATATATATATATATATATATATATATATATAGGGATGTATTCATTTCCTTTTTTTACATATTTTCTCCTTTTTCCTTCTTGATCTCAGCCCCACGATTTTGTCATCCGACGGTTAGATTGGTGCCACGTGTCATTTAATAATGCAGATTTTCAGTTGAATAATGCACAACGACTAATAATGCACCATTATAGTGTAATAATGCAGATCATCTGGACCGTTGATGAATGAGATCTAACGGCACATATTAAGAAGAATAAAGGATCTAAGGGATGAATAGGAGAATAACGCTCCCCTATATATTCTCCTATTCATCCCTTAGATCCTTTATTCTTCTTAATATGGGCCGTTAGATCTCATTCATCAACGGTCCAGATGATCTGCATTATTACACTACAATGGTGCATTATTAGTCGGTGTGCATTATTCAACTGAAAATCTGCATTATTACACTATAATGATGCATTATTAGTCGTTGTGCATTATTCAACTGAAAATCTGCATTATTAAATGACACGTGGCACCAATCTAACCGTCGGATGACAAAATCGTGAGGCTGAGATCAAGAAGGAAAAAGGAGAAAATATGCAAAAAGAAAATGAATACATCCCGATTTTTTCATCCGACGGTTAGATTGGTGCCACGTGTCATTTAATAATGCAGATTTTCTGTTGAATAATGCACACCGACTAATAATGCACCATTATAGTGTAATAATGCAGATTTTCATTTGAATAATGCACACCGACTAATAATGCACCATTATAGTGTAATAATGCAGATCATCTGGACCGTTGATGAATGAGATCTAACGGCTCATATTAAGAAGAATAAAGGATCTAAGGAATGAATAGGAGAATAACGTTCCCCTATATATATATACATATATATATATATATATATACATATATATATATATATATTAATATGCAATCTATGGTGCGACAGCTTAACCCAAACCTCTGGGGTGGGGTTCACTTATGTGTCCGCTATCCAACGAGTGAAGGTCTTCGCATCATCTGTCGATAATTTCTTATACACCGTGTCTGATTTCACGAGTTCCATTTTTTAATCATAAATTGATTCCATTCAATTAACATTTTTGGCTCCATATTCAGATAGTAAACATTTCGAAAACATGTCATCGACCTTCTTCATTTGCATCCAATCCATGTTTCGTTTTCTAAACCCGAATACCCGATATTGATTTCAATATATTCACTTTTTTTTTCATATTTTGGACGATAAAAATAAAATAAAATACCCAATACAAAACAATGCCCTTAAAAACTAAATTGCTTAGTTTCAAAGGTGTCAAATCGGACGGCCCAACGGGCATATCAAACTGGGCCCATATTTACATCTCTATTTTACAGAAATACAACAAAATGTTAAATGGGCCCGGCTAAAACCCGTACACCCGACCCGACTTCGCTGCTTCAGAACTACGCACTTTTTATACTCTCTCAGAAACTGTCGCCACTGAGAAGCTCAAGCTCTGCATGCATTATATCTCACCAACAAAAAATTGAGAGAGAGAGGATGGGTGGAGTGAGAGGGATTGTGTTGGATTCGTCTGTACTATTTCCGTCGGCTGATGATGAAGTAATCGGAGATGCTGGCCTCAGCTCCGGCGCCGAATTTCTGCTTCGCAAGCTACGCTACTCCAGTATCCCAATTGTAAAATTTCCCCCAATTATTGAGATCAACCGTCATTTCTTTTTAATTACCGATAATATTTCATTACTGCATGCTTCTAATTGTTAGTTGTGCGCGAAAATTTTCTGTGCCTGCGATATGTATGTGTTTGTTGATTTTGATTTGTTGATTGGGATTAGTACAATCCGCGGATTTCCATGCCTTTCATGTTTTTGTAATAGTTGTTTTTCCTCTTCAATTTTTTGTGTAACATTATGTATGAGACATTTGATAGAGCATGTAAAAAAGGGGGTTCAAAATTTGAGACTTCAAATCTCATGCTGAGATGGGCATCGTAGTATGTGCTTTAATGCGGAAAAATTGAGTGATTACTTGAGCAGGGAGGTGAAATTTAAGCTTCTCAGATCACAAAATGCAGAGTTTTTAAGCCATTTCTGGTTGTTTATAGTTATCTGAAGTAGGAGGTACATGTAGAATTTTAAATATCATTCACGCTAGCATTTATGGGCTGCCATGAAAAGTTTACAGGCTTTCTTTCATATTTTGCTAACAATTTAGCTTATCATTCTTTGTATTTTTGTTATCTTTGTTTGTTAAGTTTGCTAATCCAAATTGTCTACATATTATGCAGGGAATATCTCATGAACAGGGTCTTTCAAGATCGAAGGTTAGTTTTTTTTATGTGCTGAATTTATCTTCTTTTAATTATGAAGTTAATCAATTGTGAAAATTCATGCTAGTAGAAGTTTAAAAGAAAGGTGATTTCATTATATTTATGGAGGCCAGAGGCCCTATTACAAGAAGATTTTATTGTTAGGGAGCTAGCTTTGAAAGGAATATTTCCTATAAGAGCTACCTTATATGCCTTGGAATTAGCAGTTTGTTTGTGGTACATGCTAGCCATTGGAAAGATTAAATTTTCAATTTTTTAGTTACCTAAGCATTCTCTAAACTGTAGATCACTCACTTTCGAATGTTCATTTTCCCATAAAGTATGTTTTAGGAATACTTTTCACTCTTTTAATCTTTTGGTCGTAGAACAGAATGAGGAAAAATGAATACTTGTCCTTTCTTCTGTAGCCAAAACTTTTGTGGTGGTCAATGGCAGAGCAGATGGAGTATTTAATTGCGCAGGGATATGTCTTTGTTATTACTGAATAATGGCATTTAGTGGAAAAACGAACACCCTTCTTGATGCTGTATGTCTGATACCTTATAAGTTTGTAGAATTAATATGCAATCAGCCCTTAGATGCTTGTCTTGGTAAATTTGTATGGAACAGTTCCTAATTATCCAAAACCAATGCTGGTCCACTGATCACGTTTCTTATGCTCCATCTCAATTCTCAGTGCAGTTAATTTGTGATTGTTAGCTCATGCTGTCAAGGTTGACTATGATGGCATCCATACATTTAGACTGCATTTGTTTCTCATGTGGTATCTACATTGGATTTATGATTGAAGCCATCCCCATTCTTTGAAATACTTGTGCTGTAATTATAGCTGATTAGTTGAATGAAGTGCAAATCTTTTTTAATGGTTTCAGGAATGTCTTCTCAAAGAGGTAGCCAAAACCTACTTGTGTACAATCTTTTGCTTATCGCCAGAAGATGATATTTCAAGCAAGGTTTCCCAAATTTGGGAGGGCAAAGATGGAAGGCTTATTCATGTTGTTTCCTGGTGTAGAGAAGACATCTTTCAGAAAAAGAATGGTTCTCATGTGGTGAAGGTTATAGTTGGTAAGCTTTGGTAGTTAGTCATCTTATCTGATAGACAAGGAAAGTTTTAATAAGAAAGGATATTTGTTTCCATTTGAGACCATCTCCTTGCTCTTAAGTTGCAAGTATGTATGTTTGATTTGTAAAATTGAGCTAATTATTAGATAATTATTTTGAATTCCATTTCCTTGTGCACGCTGCAACATGGTTTTTTTCCCCTAAGCTATTCATTTATGTATATTCTAAGCTATAAGCATAAGATTCTATTACTTCCAAAAAATGAAACCGAAGGTTGATGTATCCTTGAATTGGTTGAAGTTTATAGAATGAGATAATAACTGTACCATATAAATAAGCATACACTTTCTCTTGGTGATTTGCCATCTTATATATGTTCCGTTCTCTTCTACAGGATCTGCTGAAAGAGAAGCATCCAATGGTAAGGCTTACCAGTTTCCACCTTCCAAATTTGTGATAATACTTTTTATGCTCTCATCATTCTAAAGATTATATATGTCCTTGTTGTGCTGTATGCTTCAAAAGTCTGGTTGAAATCTTGGCTTCATCAAACTGTAAAATTTTAATATTATGCTAATTAAGTTGTCCTTCCATCTCAGATTCTGGCTATGCAGTTACTGCAGAGATGTTGAGCATATCTATAAACAAACTCCAAGAGCTACCTTTGTTGGTTTGCAGTATGAATACAAAGGTATTTTTGGTAGTTCCTTTTCAATATTGGTTTAACATTTGTATCAGTTTTGTTTATTTGGAGTTTTACATCTTCTGAGTGAATCCTCTGTAGCACGATAGACTTCATTTAAATATTTTTTCTCATTTCCCTACACCTGATGATATATGAATCACTGTTTGTGAGTTGTTACACTCAGTAAGTTTGTATATTTGTCACAGGCAGCAGGTGAAGAGGCCTTGGCAGTTGGCTATGTGATGAAGCCTTCTCGTGAAGAAGATTTTGCCAAGGTAATTTTATCTGGAAAATAACTACAGCAAATATTGTAGGAGTGACAAATGGTACAATATTCCACCACTCACAAATGTAACAGCCTCAATATTGGTTTTTACCTAGGTAATCTGTACCTTATTTTGGTTGACAGGCGAATCATACTTATCAGACTGTGTCTTAAAACAAATGTTAGTATTATTAGTTTTCTGTGATCATGCATTATTTTCACTGCAACAGTGTAGGACTCCAGGATAATCAGCTTCCTAATGAGAGAAACCATTTAGCTGTAGATGCACCCATGGGCCATGATATCATACCTTCAAATATCCTGCTATTGGTGAATTTAATTTTTACTGGACACATGCATGTTCTCTTAATCATGTTCAGTACGGTAGTGGGCGTCTCTGAGGACATTAGTTATAAACCTTAGGGCATATTGAGCAAACTTGTTGGTTGCTGATTTTGTCAGCATGAACATTCTTTTATGTTGCTAACTCATATGGCTGCGGTATATACCAAAGATTCTTACAATAGCTCGTGTTATGCAGAGAGGCTCCTTTCCATTGTGTCCAACTCAAAATGGACTGATCTTTTTGCCACTTAACTATGACCTACCCATATCATCCCAGTTGCAACTAGTTGACGCTATTCTTCATAAGGCAACTGATGAGATTTTGGCTGTTGACATGGCTTCTCCTTCAGAAAACAGTGACAAGGTGACATTTACAAGAAATTTGCAGGAATTACAAAGGTAAAGTTGAACAATTGGGTCGTCTTTTCATTACTGGAAATTTTCATGAATATATTTTCTTGAATATGCTAGCATCTAACTCAGTGTATGCAATATGAAATTCGGTGGTCCTATGAGTTTCTTTGAATTGGACCAATTACTAGTTTTCTTTTAAGCAAATTGAAGACAAGACTCTGATGCTTGCATCCCTATCTTTGATGTAATATAAGTTTTTGCTCAGCATGAGTTCTCCTGGTGACCATAAAATTTTGCTAGCTCTTCTGCTATCCCATATGCTTCCCTCGCTCCCACCATCCTTGTCTGCATCTGATCAGATTCATGATTTTTTGTTGAATCACCATTTTTTTATGATAAAATATTCTCTCAAAATCTGAACCATGCTCTGCAGGTACGTTGAATGCCTGGCAGATTGCTGTGTAATCGATCCATTTAATAACATTTTCCCTATATTGGACCGTATGAAGATCCAGCAGATCCTAATGGGCCTGGAAACTCTCAACATAAATGGCCGTTGTAGAATCAGGGCACCCTCTTTCATCAAGGTCAATCATATATTACATCATTATTGTGAAAATACAGTGATACAGAAATAGTCTATTACTGTTTCATTTCCTACTATGGGATTTCAAGTTAGGCATCTTTTTGTGGTTGAAGAAGTAACATGTGTCGTTGCTAATACAACAATGAACTTATGGTCTAGTTTTTTCTTTCACAATAGAAGTGAGTAAGCATTTCAGTCAAAGTTTTGAATCTCAGAATGCAGGTTGATAGCTTTGATGATCCCAATTTGGAACAAAGGCTAGCGGAAGCAAAATTGCGGTTGCCAAGTATTGTGAAACCTCAAGTTGCATGTGGTGTATCGGATGCTCACAGTATGGTATGTATCCCTTCAACAATGTTTGAACTTACAATCAAGTTGTTTGGATACTATTTTATTTCTGAGAAACAAATTTTATGGCTCGCACATTTTTTGCATGTGTGGCACTGGTTGCTCCTAGCATAGGAGGTTGAATCCTTGCTGTTGCATATTTCTAACTCTCACTCTTAGATTGATGAAGGAGCGATGTGAATATAAAGGGTTTTTTCTATTTTTGTACTAGAATAGAGTTATAATTCCTCGTTTGTTCTAGAGTTTTTTTTTGTTCCGGGTTTGGGAGAGACGCATGACCCTCATGCGTTTCTTTTTAATGAGACGCATGACCCTTATGCGTCTTTTATAGAGACGCATGAGGGTCATGCGTCTCTCTTTTTTTTCGTTTTTTTATTAGACGACGCATGTGGCTCATGCGTCTTAGGGAGAGACGCATGAGCCTCATGCGTCTCTACGTTGCTTAAATCATCACATTCATGCGTCTCTAGTGCATGAGGCTAGTGGCCTATCTTATATTTATTATTATAAGAGAAAATCGATGTCTCGAGCCCACCGCTGCATGTCTCTGTCCAAAACGTGGACTTATGATCAATACAACTCCCTTCCCACTTTCCAATACAACTTTCCACGCTGCATGTCTCTGTCCAAAAAGTTTTTGTCCCCTCCCTTCCCACTTTCCACGCGTTCTCTCTCCCTCAATTTTCCCATTTCTCAATACTCTTTTTTTAACTACTCATTCCGTTTTGAGTATAAATTTTGGAATAAACGTGGACTTATGATCAATACAAAGACGCATGAGGCTCATGCGTCTCTCCCTAAAACGCATGAGCCACATGCGTCGTCTAATAAAAAAATGAAAAAAAAGAGAGACGCATGACCCTCATGCGTCTCTATGAAAGACGCATAAGGGTCATGCGTCTCATTAAAAAGAGACGCATGAGGGTCATGCGTCTCTCCCAAACCCGGAACAAAAAAAACTCTAGAACAAACGAGGAATCTAAGTTCTATTCTAGAACAAAAAAAGAAAAAACCCGAATATAAATCTTTAGTTTCTTTTATTGGGGCATTACCAAAATACAGCTGTTTTATGCTAATTTTTTTCCATTTTATACATCCGTGCTATAAAATACAGTAATTTTTTTATATTCGGTAGATTTGTGGTACCAGTTTAGAAGTGCAGATTGACTTTTCTAAATAAGTAATGAAATATTCGATTGCAGGCAATTGTTTTTAAGGTGGATCATTACAAGAATCTAAATGTTCCCCTTCCAGCGGTGGTGCAGGTGAGGGCTCAAGATAACTAGCTAGGCTTGTTCAAGTGGC
The DNA here is from genome assembly GCF_004379255.2 of Salvia splendens. Taxonomy (NCBI): domain Eukaryota; kingdom Viridiplantae; phylum Streptophyta; class Magnoliopsida; order Lamiales; family Lamiaceae; genus Salvia; species Salvia splendens. Next base: position 34,448,041 of record NC_056044.1, on the reverse strand, counting down.
TGTTCTTTTGCGTGCTGTATTGTTTTATTTTTGGTAAGAAATGAATTGTGGAATTGGAATCATCTGCAGGAATATGTCGACCATTCATCTTTGATATACAAATTCTATGCTTTGGGAGGGAAGGTCTTTCACGCGGTCAAGAAATCTATTCCGAATGCAGATACCTTAATGAACTTAGCTGCAGAGAAGGGACTGAAGCCTTTACATTTTGACAGGCATAACATGTTCTCCTAACTCCTCGATTTTGCACCACACATAAAGTTGTTTCTCTCCTATTTGATGGATGGAATTCTTTTTTGCAGCCTAAAATCCCTCCCTGTTTCTAAGGAACAGCTCAACGTTGACAATCATAAGCTTGATCTTGAGCTTGTTAAGGATGCTGCAGATTGGCTCAGGAGAACACTAGACCTTACCATATTCGGTTTTGATGTCGTTGTGAGTAAATGTTCATATTCTTATTTATGATTTGAAATTGCCGAATTTGCAATAACATCAAAGCCTTAGCTTTTCACAAAAACGCTGGTAGAAAAACCACCGTAGCTGAATCTTTCTTTGTGAGGGGAGGGGTGGGTTCGGACATTCTTCCATGAAGTTACATATTTAAGGCAAATAATGTAATAGGAGCATCGGGAAAATCACGAGCTGAAGTTCTAACCCCGAACTATTTCCACCACCATTAGTGCATCTCTCTTCGATGTTTCACTAACGCCATCTTTTTCATAAATGACAGATCCAAGAAGGGAGTGGCGACCATGTCATTGTTGATGTGAATTACCTGCCCTCGTTCAAGGAAGTCCCCGATGATATTGCAATACCTGCTTTCTGGGATGCCCTCAAGGAGAAGATAGTTTCAAGAAAGAACCAAAAAGCATAGACCTCTTAATGAGTTCCTTCTCTACATCACTTTCCCCTTCATTCTCAAGACATCTTTTACTCTTTTATTTGCTGAACATATTGCGCCGAACATACGACTTTTGCTGTGTGTGTTATGCTTTGCCAAATCAAAGGGGCCAGATTTGCAGAATGTGAAGCCAGTGATGTGGATTACAGTGTGTTGAGGATGTTCACAGAAAACACTTTTTATTTATTGGAGTGGTTTATTCATATCCATTTGTTGAATCTCATCTTTTAATCTTTCTTCTAATTTTTGTGGAGTTTCATATGCATGAACACATTCAACCTATGCAGCATGACATAACATCATTCTCTTTACTATATATAACTGTAGCAGGTATCAAGGTTTAGAACATTTTTTCAAAACCATACCAATAGAGAAACCCTTCTCAAATACCTCATCTACTAACCTTACACCAAGAAGCGCTCCATCCTCTCATTCGCAAAATCCCTAAGCCGATTAAACTCTGGCAAGACAACCTTCCCAAGATCCGGCCGGTCCTTCCTCCTCATCTCTGCACACTGCACTGCCAGGCTCGCCAGCACCCCGGCCTCCTCCACCGGCCAGTTCGGCACAGCTGGGTCCAGCATCTCCTCGAGCTTCCCCATCTCAATGGCGCGCCCCACCGTGTGCGTCAGCCCCATCGGAGACTTCGCCGTGAGCAGCTGCAGCAGCAGCACCCCAAACGAATACACGTCCGACTTCACCCCAAGCATTCCCGTCTGCTGATATTCCGGGTCGATGTAGCAAAACGTCCCCGCCGTCGAAGTCATGAGGTACTGCGTGGCGTCGTCGGCCACGGAGGGCGGGACAAGCCTCGCCAGCCCAACGTCGCTGATCTTACTCACATAGTTCTGGTCGAGGAGGATGTTGCCCGGCTTGAGGTCGCGGTGGACGAGAGGCTCCGGCTTCATTTGGTGGAGGAAGTTGAGGCCCGTGGCGATCTCTGCCGCGATGCGAAAGCGGAGCTGCCAGGAGAGGGCTCGTTTGTTGTCCTTGCGGTTGAGGCAGTCCTCGAGGCTACCGTTGGCCATGTACTCGTAGACGAGGCAGCCGTACTCCGGGCAGGCGCCGACGAGTAGGACCATGTTTGGGTGCCTCATGCAGCTCAAGACTTGGAGCTGCATGTGTGTGAAGACAGAATGGTTAATCTTTAGGGAAGGATTGTTACATATGGTTACATATTACCAAAAATTGGAAGAGTACTAATTTTGTGTGAGGACAAAAAATTGGAAATATAGGAACATTGGTTGTGGGAGGAGCAAGTATATAATTTTTGGGATATTGGCCCAAAAAATTATAAACTTTGGGCAAATTCAGGTAATTCTTCTTAAAAAACATTAATTTTTGAAAGTGTGTAATTATCCCAACCTAACCCAAATAAAATTTTCTTCGGTAGATTTTGATCTTAGGCGTCTAGCCTTGAAGTATATGCGACTTAGTCTGAATTATGAATGAAACGACGTTGTCTTGACATCCTAATTATTGAAATCGATGTTGAATTCCGGGTTTGAAGAATGCCCCTGCCCTAGGAGATTGACGTAAATCTTAAAGTATGAGGTTTTTAAGACCACTTTAAAGTTCACGACAAATACCAGAATTCGCCCAAAGTTTACGATTTTTAAGACCAATATCCGTAATTGTTTTTTTGTAAACAAATTACTTTAAAAGAAACAAACCAAGCTTGTCCATACCTCTTGCTGGAACTGCGACCTTCCTTGCGCCGCGTCCGGGCGCAAGACCTTAACCGCGACAGGCGTGTGGTCAAGGCGGCACTTGAACACAGGCCCGTAGCCGCCCTCTCCGACCTTGAGGGACTTGGAGAAGTACTGCGTGGCCTCTTCGATCTCTTCAATGGTGTATCTTCGATAGTTGAGTGAGGCAGTGGTGGATGCCATCTCTTCTTTCTCATCACTCTCATTCTGAATGGCTTTCATCTCAGCGCTCACTCTCCGCCGTGACTCCATGTCTGCGATCCTTTGAGCTGCTCCCACGTTCTCCATTGCCGCTCTGTACTTGGCTCTCTCTTGCTCGGCCCTAAGCCGGGCCGACTCCTCCCCCAGCCGCGCCTCCTCCAGCCTCTTCTCTTCGTCCGCGCGCCACTGGCTAAGCTCCGCATCCTTGAATTTTAAGAAGTTGTTAAGTAAAAATTATTTAAGTTTATTGAAATTTTGAAAGGAAATTCGAAATTACTCTTTCGGTGGTCGGTTCGGTTTAATTCAATTCGATTATTTTGGTTATAGCCAAAACGACTGGATTAACCAAATAACTACCATAATTCCATAAGTGAGTAGAGTAATGAAAATGAAAACCGAACCGAGCCAAATCGAAAACATTTTAGTTAAATGATTTGTCTCAGTCCAATTCGAGTTTTATCAAAGATTTTTTTATCATGCAGGGAGTATTATTTTTCTTCAATCGAATCAGAATTAAAAAATATGTGAGATATATAAATTTAAAACATCTAGCAAAAATTAAATGTAACAAAATGTGAATTTATTCAATTTATAAGACAATTTTGGCATTTTGATTCTAACCAAACCGACCGAATTAACCGAATAACTACAATATGTGAGCAAATCCTAAAAAGATTAAAAGCTCAATCGAACCAAACCGAATTTAAAAAGACTTGTGTAGGTCAAATTCGAATTTTATCAAAGATTTGATTTTCGACCACAATAATATTTTTTTTACTAAAATTAATAAAATTCGGGTTGGTTTGATTCGGTTTAATTAATAAGAAGACATTTTGGTTCTACACTAAAACCAACCGAATTAACCGAATAACTAACCCTAAATACTCATCACTCACCTTCTGTTGCTTCGTCGTCTGAGCTTGCTTACAAGCCGTGCTATACATCTCCATAGTCCTCTGCAGCTCTTGCTTCAGCCTTCTCATCTCCGCATCAATATCATCCTGCATTTTCCCAAACAACAAATTCTCATCAAACCCTAATTCCTATCAATGTTCATTAATTTCCCCTTACTGCATCCACCGAAGACGACGATAAATCAGTGGTGAAGCTGCTTCCCTCGCCCCCCCTCGGCAACGAGGCGAAGCTGCTATCCGAGGATGTAGACACTCGCGACGTCCGGCTAGAGGCTTGGCTGTCGAAGAGCACTCCGGAGAGGCGGTCTGATCCGGTGAAGGAGTAATCCGTCTCGTTTTCTCCCATTTCGGGAAACATTCTGCCGTTGAAGCCTCTCCCTCTTGAGAATGGCGACCTACTAGAGAAGAAAAAGGTGGAGATTTCAATATTTTTTTGTCATTTTGACTTCAAAAAATTAAGGTGAAACATTTCATTTCATGGCTATGGGGTTTTACTTGCACAACTCACTGTCGTCCACTGCGGCTTTTGGTGGCGGCGTCCTCTCTCCTCCTCCACCTGCTCGGTGGAAAGGAAAAAACACGGTGGTGGCGCAGATTAGTCTCGCCGCGCATGTGATAATAACTTATATTTTGAACTTTGACGTTTTAAAAAATTGGCCCGACCTTCAAGATTTATGGGAGAAAGAGAAAAAAATTCTAATCACCAGGTCAATAAATGTCATCGGATCAAAATTTTGATCCGGTGACATTTGATGAAGGAAATATTTTTTTCCTTTTTTAATCTTGAAGGTTGGGGTTTTATAAAATGTGCTTTAAGTTCCCGACATAAGTTGATAATGATAACTTTTTAGAGAATAAAATATAAAAATGTCCCGACCTTTGAGATTTATAAAAGAAAGAGAAAAATTTTGACAATTTTATTTTTGGTTGAAAATTTGATCAGGTCAAATAATTAATGTCATCTGATCAAAATTTTGGTCTTGGAATTTTGGTCAGGTGACATTTTGGTACAGGAAAATATTTTTTTTTCTTTGCTTCCAAATATCGAAGGTCGGAACCTTTATAAAATGTATAATAATTTTGCAGAGAAAAATGTGAACACTTCCCGTACTTCGTTTCGACCTGTGGGAACCATCACCGGGGAAAGAATCACCACTACAACTAGATTGGTCTTCCATCTTTTGAAGATGGGAGATGACAGGAGAGACGAGAGGCGTTGAACGCGACGCGTTCTTCACGGATGAGATCTTTGCTTTGGATATGACATAAACAGTGCAAAAATCTGGCGCCATTTTTGATACGCTACTAGGTACGTCCGTCGTCTTCAATCTTGCAATAGACAAATACACTTCTTATCATTGACTAGATGTAAAACATAGTACTATAAATTTTCAATTTGGAGTCACACAAACGAAGTGTGTCGTTATATCAGTGACTGAGCCAGAATCTTGACATTTGGTCTATTTGGTTAACTAATTGCAACTATAGTTATCATAATTCTCCTATAAAACCTCACACCACTCTAACATTACAAAATGCACTAATAAAGAGTCAATAATAAGACATCATAAAACATGCATAATTTTTTTCAAAATGAATACTCCCTCCTATCCCATAATAGATATATCACTTTCCTTTTTAGTTTGTCCCACAAAAGATGTCACATTTCCTCTTTTAGAAAAAGTTCTCCCCCACATTAATATAAATATACTAATTTCTCTCCTCGTCTAACACACAAAACAACATATCCTAAAATCCCGTGCCATTGTCCAACTATGTTATCTATTATGGGACAAGGGAGTATAAATTTTTATGAAAAATAAAAACTCAGCTAGTAGCACTAATCATAAACCAATATTAATACTAATGTACAATAGATTAAAAAAATATAAAACTATAGTACTCCCTCCGTCCCATAATAGATGTCACACTTTCCTTTTTAGTTTGTCCCACAAAAGATATCACATTTTCTTTTTTAGAAAAAGTTCTCTCTCACATTAATATAAATATATTATTTTATCTTTCCACTTAACACACAAAACAACACCTCCTAAAATCACGTGTCAATCCCCAAGTGTGACAACTACTATTGGACGGAGGGAGTATTAATTTATGAGAATTCAAGATCATTTAATTTGGCAAAAGCATAGAAGCTTCACTTGATAAAGCCATGGCGGGAGGAGCCAAGAACCAAGCTTTCGACGGCTGCATACGCAGCGTATTCGGCTATGCCTCTTGCTATGTCCGTCTCCTCCAACAGCACATCGAAGCAATTTATCTGTTGGAAATGTTTAATTAGGAAAATTCAAGTATAAGGTTGTGAAAATCTACGGTAAAGTTCCCCGATTTTCAGAATGAGTTTGTGGTTATAGGGCTCGATTAATATGAATCCGTCATGCTTCATGACGGATTCATTAGCTTACATCTTTGCGAGAGCAGAAGCAATGGAAGCTGAGGAATAGCTCTTTGTGTTGTTTCTCAAGTACTTTCCTGCGTGCTTGTGCAGCTCCATTTGGTTCGTAAATGGCGTAACCTTTCCCGACTGCAAGAAAAGGTTGTTTTAGTGCAAGAAATATGAAGTTTTTGCATATGCATATCGTTGATAAGTTCTAAAAAATACATTAAATAAAAGATGAGAACTTGTTAAGCATAGTAGAAAAATATGGATACCAGTTAGTAATTTTTATGTTCACAAATAGTGCTTATGTTAAGCAGACTAAACATAATAACTAATCCAAAATACTAGAATATTAGAATAGAGAGTTCGTTTTGTCTATAAACACTACATCTGTTGCCTTCATAACCAATGTGAGACATTAAAGTTTTTAACAACTTAGGGACTGAATGATGAAGCACCACACTCAGTTGATAAGTCATTTCTCCTCCAATCAATACATTAGAGGTTCAAATCATGAGTGATCATCTCTTTAGAAGAGGAAAAACAACTCTTATTTAGGAAATACTCCATCCGTCTCACAAAGATTATCCCATTTTTCCATTTTCGTCCGTCCCACAAAATTTGTCCAATTTCACTTTTTTACCATTTTCGACAGTGGACATCATATTCCACTAAGTCATTCATACTCATATTTTATTATAAAACTAATATATAAAAGTAGGAACCACATTCCACTAACTTTTTCAACTCACTTTTCATTACATTTTAAGACCCGTATCCGATCAAAGTGAGACAATCTTTGTGGGACACGGGAATTATTAGGCAAAAAAAAATCATGAGTCAAAGCATTGACATACATATGTGAGGGTGTCAACTCATAGCCAATAGGCCTGACCTAGCCTGAGTCCACCATACTAATAGGGGAAATCTAGCCCATCCCAAAAAATGACCATCAAAATTGAGGGCTATTTGGGTCGGCCCAGAACATTTTGACCTAATAAAGATATGACTCGCCCTGACCAAAATTACAGATTTGATCATGGCGGGTTATGTTTAGGCACATATCAATAGAAGGATGGATATGGTGTAGTTGCTACATACCCGTGGCTGGCGGCTTGGCAACGACGTGGATGAGAATGATGGTTTGGCCTTTGTTGACGAGATTCTCAGTTGCCCATTTAAGAGCATCTTGACTTCTTTTATCTTTGTCTATAGCTATTGCAACAATCCCATTTTTCCCATTTTTTCTTGCAATATTGTTATTGTTTTTTCCACTTGAAAGCCACATTTTCCCCAACCCCCTCCTTCTATATTTGCCCTAATTTGTTTTGCGTAAATCTTGCCTTTCAAGTCTTGTGGGGCATTTTCTTGTTTTTGGTAATGAAAAGAAGAAGAAAATGATTTCTTGATGCTTTTTGTTTACTTCCTAAATCTGGGAAATTATGTTAGTTGAGAGATATTAGGAACCATTGAAGAGAAAGGCATGCCTGAAATCTCGCATTTTCTTTATAGAATCACCTAGAGACAAATTAATAACATAACTAAGAAATAGAGCTCATAATATTTATTACTATGATTATCCCTAAAATAGAGTTTATAATATAAACTTCAAATTTTAATTAAAAATGATAATTAGTGTCGTTCACAAAAATTAGTCATAATTCTATTTCTGATATGTTTATATAACACTAAGAATACTCCAACTATTTTATTTCTCGATCTATAGATCTCGTAGTTTACCGATTTCACATTAAAATCTGCGTCGATCACTACTAAGATTATTGATAGTGGACAAAAAAAGAGTATACATTAGTAATTTAATAGTGGGATGCATAGAGTGAGACTGTGAGACACATTAAACTTAAACTATACTACAACATTTTTCGAAAGGTAAAAGTCGAAGACCATGAACATTAGATCAAAACTATACCAAATTTTCGGATCTCTCATAAATTAGAACTGGTCTACAGATCTGAGTCATGACTGAAATCCACAACTCCAAATTATGCTCAAGATAGAGATTATTAATCCATTTCTCTATCTCATTTCCAACACAAGCAAAATCTGTGCAATAGTCTCGACCTAAAAAAGCCTTGTCGCCTTAATCATGGAAGATATGATCTTCAGATCAAAGCCAGATTCAATCATGATGAAAATCTTGAGATCTGCAATGGACAGAGCTCAAGAAAAGCTCCAGTTCAAGGAGAGACGCCCAATCGAATTCCTACACGAACAAACAACGTTCTACCAACTGGCAGCAATCTTGGTCGAAGGCAGTGTGAAGATCCTCGAAGAAGAAGAAGACGGGACTGAGATTCTTGAAAGCAGCTGCAGCAAGATGGTCTTAGACTTGATCGATATTAGAGAGCGGTTGGAGGGGCGAATCCGAGACATGAAACGGCTTATAACGGAGAGAGACAGGGAGTTTTGTGAGAGGTTGGACAATGAGATAAGGCTGCGCGAAGCCCTAGATCTGACTGAGAGAGAATCGGTTCAACTATACGATAAGATTGGGCCGGTGATAATGAAGATGATGGACTCAGATGATGAGCAAGTTTTGGACATCAAGCAGAAACTGGAGGATGAGAGGATGATCTTGGATAGTGAGATTAGGACTAGAATTACGCAACGTTCTAGCCCTAATCTCGGACGGGGATTAGTAGTATTGGAGAATGAGAAAGTGATCTTGAATGCCGAGAAAAGGGTTAGAAGGTCGTTTTCTAGCCCTAATCTGAGCTCCGATTTCTTGGATGGTGAGATAAGGGCTAGAAGGTCGCATTCTAACCCTAATCTGAGTTCCAAGATGATCTTGAATGACGGGAGAAGGGCTAAGAGGTCACGTGCTGCTAGCCCTAATCCCAGCCCTGGTTTTTTGAATAAGAAACTATTCAAGGAACTAGGACTAGTAATGTTGGACGAAGAGAACATGATTTCAAATAGTGAGAGTAGGGCTAGAAGATCGTGGGCTTCTAGCCCTAATCTCAGTCCTAGTTTCTTGAATAAGAAACTATTCAAGGAGTTGGGATTGGTAATGCTGGACGATGAGAAGACGATCTTGAATACTGAGATTAGGTCCAGAAGATCGCGTGCTCCTAGCCCTAATCTCAACCTTAATTCCTTGGAATGTGGAATAGTATCGATGGAAGAAGATCAATTTATGAGTTCAGGCATCAATGTTTTGAAACAAACCCTAGATCTGGTGTTCAGGAGAGTGCAACTTGAGGAGGAGGTCCCACTAGAGAAGAAAGTAAGGAAGGGTATAAAGAGGGAGGTGGACTTGATTTTGTTGAAGGGTTTCATGCGCGATCTTCAAACTAAGTTCGACATTGAGGTGAAGAAGAGAGACGGGATAGTGAAGGGTTCTTGGTTTGATTTCATTGATGAGATAAAGAGTTTGTTTCATGAGCTCAAAGATTTCTTTTCAAGACCACACCGCACTACTAGTGTACCTAATCTAGAGGTTGATTTCACACAAATTCTGTGTGAATACAATTGTAATGAAGTTGGTGGAAGCCACCACGTTTGGGAGATCGTCAAGAGCCACGAGTCAATCATACAGAGGCAGTGCGCCCAGAGGACAAGAGACGCACTCCAGAGAGAGGGTGTGTCGTCTTGGATCAAGAGGAACGAGGACATCAATGCAATGGAAAGACTAATACATGATGCCATTGTAAGGATTGAAAATTTCATTCAAAGGAAAAGCAGGGCTCAGGAGAGAAGGGGGAGGATTCCAAAGCAGTTGAAAACGAGTCATTCTGGCTCTACCCGGACTTCTGAAACCTCTCAAGAGGACTTCCGTTGCAGTCCTGCACAGGAATGCACAGAATGCCTCTTGAGGGAAGAAGTCTACAAGACTTACTTAACAGAAATGCTTCAATCTAGGCGGGCACAGGCGTGCCAGGCAGACACGCCCCGCTCTGCCACTCCCAAGGGAGGAGGCAGAGAGTCGAGCTTGATTCAAAAGCTCGACTCTCTGCTAAAGTCACTGGAACTAGAGGAGACTATGATGCTAACGGCGAGCTCTTTGATCAAACAGCACTCCGTCAGCAACAGTCTCGTGACAGCAATCGAGTGGCTGATAACAGACGACGAGGGCACGCTCTGCACTGTGAGCGAGAAGCTTGAGAGGGCTCTGCAGCAGCACTATACGACCAAGGAGCTGCTAGTGGAGCTCCGACAGAGTCTAGAAGTTTCTGATGACGGCAGAGAGCATTATGAAAACTCGGAATTCAACAACATACTTCGCCCCCAAGGCGAAAGCACGAGTCCGTGCCTCGATTCACAAGACGTTGGTGAGACAGATTGGTCGGAGAGTGTGTTGGAGACGGTCAAGAGATTTCAATATATGGTAGTCGAGTTGTATGAGAATATCGATGGAAAATGCTTGAGGTAAGTAAGTAGTAATTTATTTATTGCATTTTTGGCTTAAAATTGTCTGCATCTGGATGTACGGTGCCTCCGTTCCAATTAGGACGGACGCACCAGAATGTGCCTCAAAAGAACATATAAATGTATATCATGTACATAATATCCTTAAATTTTTATATTTAATTGAATTTATTAAAAATTAATTTTGTTATTTAATGTATTATACTTCCTCCCTCCGTTCGCCATCAGGAGTCCCATTCATGGCGACACGAGTTTTATGCAATGTTAAAAAAAGTGGATGGAAAAAAGTTAGTGGAACAGGGGTCCCACTTGTATATATTAGTTTTAAATGAAATGTGAGTGGAATGAGTTAGTAGAAGGTGGGACCCTGTTACCATTTATGGTAAAAGTGAACCGAGACTCCTATTCACGGACGGACTAAATGGAAAAAATGGGACTCCTATTCGCTGACGGTGGGAGTATGTAGCAATAAGAAAGAAGTGATATAGAACTTTTATGTCAATCGTACCGTAATTTTGAGCTTAATTCGAATTAATTATATAATATTTAGTAAAATAATATTTTTTTCTTAAATTTACAAATATTTGTTTTTCTTAAATTTACAAATATTTAAGTTCAAATTTTTAAAAAAATTTCTAAGTCTTGCAAAATGATTAGTTAAAATTTATTTTAAATCAATTAATGTTTATAAATTGATTTTCAATGTAAAATGTTAAAAAGTTCAATTATGTATATATATCACTACCCCTCCTTTAAATTTTGGCATTACTTCAAAAATAGTGCAATTATTATTACATTTTCTGGTAACATTTTGTCCCACTTTGGCTTTGGTATGAGCTTTAAGAAATTTGAAGGAGATTTTGTAGAAATTATTGGAACAAATATAGTAGTAAAAGTAAATGAATTATGGTATTTATATTTAGGGTGGAAGCATTGAAGCATCAAGTTGATGCACTAAACCAACCACTGGCTTGGATTAAGACCAGAAAATTGTTGTATGAGAAGGCTTTTATTTCAAGATGCCGGAGCCTTAAATTAGCTGAAACTGAGGTATGTAAGATTTTAGAAAAAAAGCACACAAACACACATTGTATTGAATTTAATAAAGCATTGAATATGTGCATTGTTTGTAGGTTGATTTACTGGGAGATCAGGTGGAAACCCTACTTTCTCTGCTCGAGAAAATATATCGGGTGCTGAGCCGGAACGCTAGGGTTTTATCGAGCTATTTTGAGGTAATTAAGCTACATTAAGCTTGTGGCATATTCAGAAAAAAATGTTAGGAGCTTTTCTAATACGTAGTATTCTTTTTAGTTTAGTTTGTTAAATTAGTTCAGCTAGATTCGATCTGCAACATTTTGTATTTAATTGTGATTGACTGAGGCAGATCTGTGATGATGCAGGTTAATGATATATTGAGGTTGATCAAGACAGAGTTGAACGGTGGAAGATCTTCGAAACAAAAATCTCAAATTGCTGATATTTCAAGCATTTCATCGAACAGTTTTTGAACTTCAGCAATTAAACAATATTAAAATTTTACCATCGATCTTTTTTCCCAAACTTTAATCTTACAAACTGCAGATGGAAATAGATGACTAGCTTCCAATCACATCTTCTTAACCAACATAATGGTGGTTTTTAGTTTTTCACAACATCACTGCTACTTTTTCAATTGCATGGCTAATATTCGATGAAATGCTTACAAGAGGTAGTCTCAATACTCTTAACGAAAATTGAATATTTTATAAGGGCAATTGGTTTTTAATATAACGAAATTTACTTTTTTTTTGTATATGTGAAATGAATACCATTAAATAAACTTCCAACAACAAAGACCCATCCTATTTATGATTAAAAATAAGAATCTCTACATGGGTTCTGCCTAAAATATAGGACTATAATGATATACTTTCAAAGATGATGGTCATATAAGATATGTAGCATATCAATTCTATATTTTTATATCATAACAAATTAGCATACACTTCACTGATAATTCTACAATTGTATGGTTAATTGATATAGTATGATTCAATTTCATAAATGGAGATTTAATTTAATTGTATATTCATTGAATAGTCAGAAATTTAAATAAATTTTAGATTTAATTAAATAGCTTAGTATTTTGAATTAGTTTTAAATCCATATGTAGTTGAATAATTTAATATTTGAATTGGAAATTTCAATTGTTATGAGTCACTTATAGTGAGACAATTGGAGTATTAAGTAGCTAAATATATAGTGATGCCATAATATAACAATGTCCCTCTGTCCCATTAAATATGCAACGTTTATTTTTGATCACTTGTTTTGGAAAAATTATAATAGTATGATATATTTAAATTAAGGAGTTGATCTATACACAAATATATCAGTTGAATTTTAGTATTTCAAATTATTTAAATAATAGTATGATATATTTAAATCTATATTCAGGTATTATGGAATTTATATAACGTTGTGTCACAATTTAATATGAAGAATAGTTACATGACTGTCAGAATGTCATGTAATAACATATAGTACTCCCAATTACCATCATTAATTGAATAGAATAGTTACATGACTGTCATGACTCATAATGTCATGGAGTATATGTTATTTTATGGAGTAAAAAAGATTCAAATAATGCGTAATTACCATCATTAGTTGAATAGAATTCCCAATTATCAAATGGAGGTTCATTTAATTAATTAAAGTGTATTTGATGTTCAATCGATTAATTGTAAAAGGGAAATAAATATGAATTCAATGGATGACTCGGAAATTTGATCAATCTAAGTTATAGTAATAGTACTTCCTCCGTCCGCAAATAGGAGTCCCGGTTTTCCATTTTAGTCCGTCCGTAAATAGGAGTCTCGGTTCACTTTTACCATAAATGGTAATAGGGTCCCACCTTCCACCAACTCATTCCACTCTCATTTCATTTAAAACTAATATATACAAGTAGGACATCTATTCTACTAACTTTTTTCCACTCACTTTTCTTAGCATTTCTTAAAACCCGTGTCGCTAAGTAATGTGACTTCTAATTACGGATGGATGGAGTAGTATTTATTAAGTATGGAAAAGTGAATGTTGAATCAGTTTATTTAAAAATGAGATAATAACTATTATTATATTCCATTCTTATCTATATTCTCACACTTTAATTATATAAATTGTTACTGAAATTATACAATGCGAAACAAATAAAAATAAATCAGTGAAAAAATTTATTATTAAAAGATAAAGAACATAATAAAATTCAAGTAAAGAACTGAAACAAAAAGCGTTTGCTTTAAAAAAAAGAAAGGATAATAATGTAAAAATATTTAAGCATTAAATGAGATAATTAAATAAATAGTATCTACAATGGAATGGCCAGCCATAACTGAATACTCCATACTGCGCAGGACTAGTAATAAATTGAGGTAGATTTGTGATGATGCATGCAGGTTTATGATTTATTGTAGTTGATCGAGATAGAGTTGAGCGGTGGAAGATCTTCGAAACTACTACACACCTACTCCACAAATATTTCTTTTAAATGGTTAAAGATGCAACATCTTAATTTCAATAAATTCTTTTATTTTGACATAAATATATTTTAATGTCTTTAATAAACTAACAAATTTCTCACGAACACACCTCAAAAGTATGATAAGACCAATTTTTAGTACTATTAATTAAATGTCATTTGTCATTCACTAAAATTGTATGGCCAACCAACCCATATTAGCAATTCTCAAGCAATTTAATTTTAAAACGGTGTGTCATACTGCCATTATTATCCAGCATGTCCTGCAATTTGGACCAATATTATATATGTGTTCCAAGTTCCAAGACAGTGTTTTGCCTAAGACCATCCGCAACGCATCCCTTAACCGTCTCTTATCTCATCCCGGAGAGACGAGATGGATAAGAGACGACGTTGCAGCCTTCCGTCTCCATCCCGTCACGGAGGGACAGCTCGCGAGACGTCTCGCCACACGCGTTGGCGACGTGGCGAGCTCCGGTTCGTCCGTGACGCCCACTCGCCAGCCCGCGAGTGGGCGTCGTTTTTATCCAAAAAAATGTTTTTTTTTTGTTTTTTTAAAAAATTCAGGAAAAATTCAAAAAATTTTTAAAAATCCCAAAAAATATACTAGCCGTTTATAGGCATTTTTTGCAATTTTTTTATTTTTTATATTTTTTAAAGCCTCCAATCACTTCTATAAATATCAAATCATTCCCACAAATTAATCCACCATAAAAAATATGTTTTTTTATTTAAATTATGTATTTTTAATTTTTTTAGGGTTTTATTAATGAGGTTTTTGAATTTTTTTAGAATTTTAAGTTGCAATTTTATTTTATTTAATGAAGTGTGTTTTTATTAATTGAATTTGTTGGAAATAAAAAATAAAATTGAATGAATAGTTAAGGGATGAGATGGTTAAGAGACGGATAAGAGATGGAGGGTTGCAGGTGCTGTCTTTTAGTTAAGAAATGGAGTAAAAAGTACAGTGAGGCCCATAAATAGTTGACAGATGAGAAGTTTAGAGACGGATAAGAGACCGCATTGCGGATGGCCGTCACCAAATATCTACAGCCATATATATCTCCTCAACAATCGACGCCGCATATCTTTTTCTATTTAGCATATCTTTTTATCTAGCATATCTTTTAGTTATCTTAATTTATTTTTTATTTGTTTTATAAGTTTTTATGTAATTATATATTTTAATAGATAAGTTTTTAGGGTTAAGAATTCTATAAATAATTAGAATTCTATAATAGTAGACTACATTGTTAACTAATATGGTCAAAATATGTGATAACAACATTAATTTGACTCAATAGAATTAATATTTAAAATACACACTACTCCACAAATATTTCTTTTAAATGGTTAAAGATACAGCATCTTAATTTCAATAAATTCTTTTATTTTGACATAAATATATTTTAATATCTTTAATAAACTGACAAATTTCTCACAAACAAACCTCAAAAGTATGATAATTAAGACCAATTTTTAAGATTAATTAAATGTCATTTGTCATTCATTAAAATTGTAGGGCCAACCGACCCATATTAGCAATTAATATTCTCAGACACTCTTCCGTCCTGAAAGTTTGTCCAATTTTTTCATTTCCGTTCGTTTCATAAAATTTATCTCATTTCACTTTTTTACCGCTAAATATAGTACTTGTTAGATGTATTGTCCACTACTTATATAACAAGTTCTCATTAGTAGTGGGTGCACCAAATTAAGTAAATACATATAAATATTTTCCGTTCGTAATTGACTTGAATTTTTTTGAAATTAAGTTGGCGGATAAAATTTGATTTCCGATATCTGTTTTGCATATATAGAGACATTTTAGATGATGTCTTCCTATTATTATTATCAGATGTAACATGCTAACTGTTAAATCTAATCTAGTGCAACCTTTTAGACTGTAGTGTCCATAAAGTAGTCACATGATCGAACCATGTGAAACCATAAAATAATATTTATTCTTGTTTATCGTTTCAATGCATTATATTGTAGACAGATCATAAAAATAAAATAGTAGTAGTATGTATTTTTAATACTATGGCCTCTGTGCCAATTTATTTTATTATATGTATGTTCACACACACCTTTACATAGTAGGTGACAGACTGAAAATGTTTAACAAAGACCTGCATTAAGGTGTTGACCCATAAAAAAAGGTGAATGCTTAGTTCAATGATTTAAATTATGAGAAATGAAAGAGAAAAAAAAACTAATCTATTCACATATGTGATTCTCTCTTACTCTTAATTTAATCTGAATAAGTGATGTGGCATCTCCGTCTCATTTGATTAAAAAAACTTTACAAATCTAAGATAGTTACTCTACATAGTGAAAATTTAAAAGATTGACCAACAACTTAATTTGTATAAACTATAGGATAACTTGTACCACGACTAGTAGAGCATCCGCAGCAGCGCTGTGCTTTTCAGAGTGAATACGAGTGCTCAATGGCTGAGCATGGTGATGAGCACACGGTGCGGTGCTCACACGCCTGCATGTGCTTGAGCACGAGTTATGTTGTGCCATATAATCCGCTGACAACACAACATTTATGGGATGAACTTATAGTAATAATCTTTTAGATTCATATGCTTCCATAGGATCTCGAGATTATGAAAATGAGCTTAGGCTAAGTGTTCAACTAGCCAAGAGTTAGCTTCCGTTGAGCATGTTCAATCAATAACTCGCTTTTCATTACATTTCTTAAAACACGAGCATCCGATCTTATAAATAAAGCTTGAAACATACGAAACCAATATATTCAAAAAGCACAATTCCGTCCCTCTTTCTCACACACACAAACACACAAACACTTTGAAAGCATGAAGATCACAGTGAAGGAATCTACGATGGTTAAGCCAATGAAAGAAACGCCGACTGAAACTCTGTGGCTATCCAACTTAGACTTAATTTATACTCCGAATTACCACAGCCGTTTGGTGAACTTCTACCGCAACGACGCCGGCGCCGCCGACTTCTTCGATGCGGCGGTGATGAAGGCGGCCCTGAGCAAGGCCCTGGTCGAGTTCTACCCGATTGCGGGGAGGTTGGAAAGGGGAGACGACGGCCACATTGTGATCAACTGCAACGGGGAAGGAGTGCAGTTCGTGGAAGCGGAGTGCGATGGCGCCATGGATGAGCTGTGTAGTTTCAGCCCGAGCCCCGACATCAGCCTCGTCCCCGCTGTCGATTACTCTAAGGATATTTCAACTATCCCGCTTTTTCTATTGCAGGTAGTATAAAATGCAGTATTGTTTTGTGCGTTAATTGAATTTACTAGCAATTTGTGCCTTATTTGAGTTTACTTCGAAATTTGTGAATTTAGGGACTAATAGCTATTTTAATTTTAATGAAATAGTTTTTGTCATAACTATAGTTTAGATCAACCACAATATATAGTGTCACCCAAAATCACTTAATTTAAGTTTTCGTAGTACTCCCTCCGTCCATGATTAAATGTCTCATATTTGACTGGTAAGGGTTTTAAGAAATTGTTTGACTTTATGTAGTAAAGTGGGTAGAAAAGTCAGTAGAATGTGAGGCCTACTTTTATATATTGATTTTATAATAAAATATGAGTGGAATGAGTCAGTGAAATGTAATGTCCACTAACCAAATATATTAAAAGTGAAATTGGACATTTATGGGTGAACAGACAAAAAAGAAAAAATGAGACATTTAATGGTGGACGAATGGATTACTATTCATGTATTTTTCTTCACTACCAAAAGCTCAGTACAAACATAAATACAAGTACTTAAATCATAAATACTTATTCTATTCTTATTTATTAATTTTCCCTTTTTATTGATTGTTTGTTACACTAAAGATTTGTGAATAAAACAAAAATTATTACTGCAATTTAATTAAAACAACAAAAATAGAAAGGGAAAGGAGTGTGTATGGAGATTATAAAGGAAAAGGTCGTCATTTCAAGAATGTTAATGCTTTTTCTTTTCTTTTTTTCATTTTTATGAGAACGATCAATAATAGTTTCTCATTGACAGTTAACTCGGTTTAAATGCGGTGGAGTGAGCTTTAGTTTTTCAAACGAGCATCATCTATCCGACGGCATTGCCTCTCACCATTTCGTCAACGTGTGGTCGGAAATCATCCGTGGCCGAATCACCGCCCCTACCGCCCCTCCTTTGTTGGACCGCCGTGTCCTGTCCGCCCGCAACCCTCCACAGCCGACATTCCCCCATATCGAGCACCAACCCCCTCAATCGCTCAAAATCCCTCTCAGTGTCTCCGGCGACACCACATTCTCAACATTTCGTCTGTCCCCCCATCAGATCAACGCCCTCAAGCAACAATGTGTAGACGACAAAATTAGATACTCCACCTTCCAGGTGTTGATACGGATATCTATTTCATCACAGCTAATTTTATGCATAAATTTAAAACATATCATGTCCCAATTTAAAGACATATTTACCTTTTTTTTCCATTTTTAGTACTACACTCACATTCTACCATAAAATAAATATATATAAAGGCGATGCACATTCCATTATTTTTTTCATTCATTTTATTTATAAAATCAAAAGTGTCTTTAAATAGGAGACGAAGAGAGTATTGTTAATTCAAGTATCTGTATCTATTAGGTTATTTTTCCCTAACATTAAATCTCTCTAATCCTCTCTTTCTCCATTGTGTATTTTATGTGTATCAGGTGCTCACAGGCCATGTCTGGCGCTGCGCCAGCATAGCACGTGGGCTGGCCGAAGACCAGGAAACGAGGCTGCGGTTCTCCGTGGACGGGCGGCAGAAGCTACGGCCGCCCCTCCCAGAGAGCTATCTTGGCAACGGAATCTTCTACACCGTAGCCTCAGCTCTGTGCGGCCAACTGAAATCGAATCCACTGAAGTTCGCGGTGGGAAAAGTGAGGGAGGCGATCGACCGGATAGACAACGACTACATGGGGTCAGCTCTGGATTACATGGAGTTGCATCAACGCATTGGCAAGGGCGTTTTGCTTAGGAAGGGGAATCTGAATTGCCCTAATTTGGGCATAACCAACTGGATTAGACTGCCGTTTAATAAAATGGATTTCGGGTGGGGGAAGCCGGTTTATACCGGCCCGGGCGCTGCGGTGATTGAAGGGAGGAGTTATCTGTTTGCTGATCTCGGAAACGAAGGCTGCATTATGCTTGCGATCTCCCTCTACAGCGAGCATATGGAGCGGTTTGAGAAGCTGTTTCATCATGTTGTTATTCAAAATAGTGTGCACAATTAGAGAGCCAAGTGTGCGAGTGTGTACGAGAGTTAATTTGTCAGTGTGTTCTCAAAGAGTGTATTTTGGGGTGTGTTCTAAAATATATTGTAGTATTGTGTTGGTGTTGTGTGCACCACCGTTGTCGTGTGTTGGTGTTGCGTACACCGTTATCAAGAGTTTAATAAAATACCTTTCATGTGTGTTTTTATAATCGATTCTGAAGAATCGCTGATACCCAACCGTTGTTGCATAGTTAGTATTATTTCACCTTTTTTTTAGGATACCTGTGTTCTTTTCTTTATTTATTTTAACTCACTCATGCTATATTTAAGTTCGGTTAGGATTTTATTTATCGCTTCTTTCGTCCCATCAAAATATGTGCATATGAAATGACACGAGAATTAATACACAATTAGAATAATTTGAATTGTAAAGATGGATTATAATGTTATAAGTTGTAAATAAATAGAAAGATTATAATGTTATAAGTTGTAAATAAATAGATGCATATGAGTAATGAATTGGAGATAACTTTCCATAGGCGTATATAGAACGGACGAAAATGGAAATAGCACTTATTTTTTTTAGGAAGGTGATACGAGTATTCTATCATTATTAATTAGTTTAGATATATTAGGGATTTGCATAGCTTTTCTTATATTTGTTTCTTGTTCCATAAGCTATTATTCTAGTATTATAAATAGGGATAGGTTGTTATCATTTTATTCATTCAATTATTCAATCATCTATTAAATAAATGTATATTTGGCTCAATTGCTTTTGCATCAAGAAACACTCTCTCAGGCTGCCGACGAGATCATTCTCGCGCTCAGCCGCCCTCCGCCAGAGCAATCGCCGACCCAACGCGTTGGGCGCTTGATACCTTCGGCACTCGTTTCTTGATTGTAACCGGAATTCGATGTTGAGAATTGCATTCTTAACAACTGGTGCTTTCATCCAGAGCTCATCCTCCGTCTTTGTTCATCCATAACCCAAATCTCATCAATCAAAAAAAAGAAGAAGAAGAAGAAGAAGAAGAAGAAGATATCTTCTTCACCAAAAAAAAAAGAAAAAAAAGGGTACCACCGATCACCTCCCACCGCCGAGCTTCACCGCCGCCATTATGCGTACTCACCAACAATATCAGCCCCCGCACCAGATACACCCTATTATTGCAAAACTCGGTCGCCTATTGGACATGATGGAATATCGTCTGGACGCAGCAAAGCGGCGCATTGACAACCTCCGTCCAACCACTCATCCCGAGCCAAAACCACCCTACGTCTTACGCCGCTTGGATCCACCTGATCGTCGCCCACGGACGGGATACCCGTCCATCGGGTACCACGATCGCGTGCAGGATGCGCTGCCTCGACACCGCAGTGGCTACGCCGAGAGGGGCCACCTATTTGATCGCGGGGATCAACGAATCCAATTAGGGTTCGATCGCC
This sequence comes from Salvia splendens, assembly GCF_004379255.2. Lineage (NCBI taxonomy): Eukaryota > Viridiplantae > Streptophyta > Magnoliopsida > Lamiales > Lamiaceae > Salvia > Salvia splendens. Next base: position 34,427,331 of record NC_056044.1, on the reverse strand, counting down.
ACCCGATCCACGCAACGCAGCCACACCGCTCGGCGTGCCAGGACCCACCGACGCAGCAGTAGGACCGCGGTTATCCGACCTTTGATCACCGGTCCCGACGCATGGAGACGTGTTGGGACCGACCTCACCATCAGGAAGAGGTGCAAGCTCCACGAGGCCAGTCTGCCTGTCACCAGCCCTACCACACCGCCGACCAGCCTCCGGGATTGCCTACCTGTTGGGACTCGTCGGGATTCCGTACGCAGCAGAGATACCCGGCAGATGACATATCTTTTGAGAGATTTGGAAGTGGTGATCTATGTTGGGAGATAAGATCGTATCTCTCTCATACTAGGTATATGGAGTGCTCAATGCCAAGTCTAGTGACGGAGAATAAAGCTACTCCTAGTCTTCGTTCGCTTGGGAGTCGATGTGAATCAGATTACCAAGTTAGTGTTGGCATAAGGGAGCAAGAAGGAGATGAAACATCTGATTCCTCGATTTTAGATGAGCAGATTGCAAATTCATTTGTTGAAGCCAGAATTTTCGACTGCATTGGTGATCGTGGTACGGGCGAAGAGGAGCTTGGTGATTTCGAGGACTCCATAATAGAGACAGCAGCAAAGAGGACCGGGGATCGTGATGCTGACAGTTCGGATATAGGATCTGTATCAAATGTTGCCATTAGATTGCCTAGTGAGAAACAGGGATCTAGGGAACGTAGAGATACCAGCCCCGACGACCAACCAGTTTTATCTTTTTGGAAATCTACCTACCGCGCAGCCCCGACATGAGTAAAGAGAATGAGAAAGAGGCATCATTAGACGATGTAGAGGAGGACGATTCCATTGAGGAAGTGCCGAAGGTCATCGCCTCATTCCCTGTTGTTCAAGTGCAATCAAAATCTATTATTGAGAATTGTTGGGGCAAGAAAGGAGATGGTGCTTACACCGTTTAACGCATAATTGTCGGTGCCTATGTGGATTTGAATATCAGTGATGTTACAAGTATGAATCATCGATCAACATCGCTCGATACCGATGCAAGGTTGATCCCTCCGCGCAATGACATGCTGGATTCGAACATTCTTGGAGGCGTGGACAGGCTTGTCGTTGAGGCGGGGAATTTTGCCGACCACATTGGGTCTCCTTTGTTGATTTTTTATGGAGATGATGGGAGACGTTCGCCTATTCGGTGGACGTTTGATCCAGGAGGAGATACCTCGCCAAAGCTTCTGCGTTTGACTCTCGTCCTTGGTTCGTAGTTTCCACCTTGAGGACAAGATGGATTTTAACAGTGGGGGAGTTGATACGAGTATTCTATTATTATTAATTAGTTTAGATATATTAGGGATTTGCATATCTTTTCTTATATTTGTTTCTTGTTCCATAAGCTAGTATTCTAGTATTATAAATAAGGATAGGTTGTTACAATTATTCAATCATATATGAAATAAACGTATATTTGGCTCAATTGCTTTTGCATCAAGAAACACTCTCTCAGGCTGCCGACGAGATCATTCTCGCGCTCAGCCGCCCTCCGCCGGAGCAATCGCCGACCCAACGCGTTGGGCGCTCGATACCTTCGGCACTCATTTCTTGATTGTAACCGGAATTCGATGTTGAGAATCGCATTCTTAACAGACGGTGGGAGTACAGGGATTCTTGTTCTTATTGCTTAATCAAGAATAAAAGATTTTTTTTCCAAAACTCTATCAGTTGAGTATATGGATGAATTTTACAAAGTGCATGCTATACTTTAGTCGGACAGTCATGATGGCATTCATCATTAGGTTGCATCATGATGGATTAGGTAGCCATTCATTTTTTTTTTCTTTTCTTTTCTTTTCTTAATACTTTAGTCGTGCATTCATGATGAATACCTACTAAGCATTCATGATTAGGTTGCCATTCATTTTTTTTCTTTCATTTCTCATAATTTAAATTATTGAACTAAGCATTCATCTTCTTTTATGGGTCAACACCTTAATGCAGGTCTTTGTTCAACATTTTCAGGCTGTCACCTACTATGTAAAGGGGTGTGTGAACATACATATAATAAAATAAATTGGCACAGAGGCCATAGTATTAAAAATACATACTAGTCTACTACTACTATTTTATTTTTATGATCTGTCTACAATATAATACATTGAAACGATAAACAAGAATATATATTATTTTATGGTTTCACATGGTTAGATTAGGTGACTACTTTATGGACACTACAGTCTTAAAGGTTGCACTAGATTAGATTCCTGTAACAACCATAATTTATTCTATCTAATTACGATTTATCAGTTAGCATGATGATGATGATGATGATAGTAGTAGTAGGACATCATCTAAAATGTCTCTATAGCAGTAGTAGGACATCATCTAAAATGTCTCTATATATGCAAAACAGATATCGGAAATCAAATTTTATCCACCAACTTAATTTCAAAAAAAATCAAGTCAATTATGAACGGAAAATATTTAAAATTTTTAATGTATTTACTTAATTTGGTGCACCCACTACTATTGAGAACTTGTTATATAAGTAGTGGCACTAAACATCTAACAATTACTATATTTAATGGTCATCTTTAAATTCTATAATGTCTATCTCAAGTTTTTCCAGCTGTAACAGAGAGGCTGACATATTTAACTAGATTAGTTTTTTTTCTTTCATTTCTCTAGGTCTACCTCTTTTAGAGGGTTTTTTTAAAACATTGAAAGGGTCCAAACAACTCTCACCTACTCTGAGTGTGAACATAGGCAAATTTCATAAAGTGGAGTAGGATTAGAAAAGAGTAATTGATATAGTAGTGTCTATGGATTATGGATAACGTGACCCAAATTTTTAAAAATTTAAAAGTAAAAATTAATCAAGCATATGTAGCTGGATCCGCTCATCTTATTTTCTAAGTCAACCAGGTTTTATTTAAACATTCCTAGGCTGTCTGAACATGTCTCACCTAATGTGTGTGTGTGTGAATATACATATAAACCCAATGTATATACATCACGAGTCAGCAACTTTCAAGGTTTGTTATGTAAAAAAAAGAGGCGAAAATAGATTTGGCTGAAACAATGGCAGCAGAAGCAGTTACAAAGAAACTATATGATGCTGCAACAATGGGCGATGTAGCAACCTTCCAAACACTTGTGCAACAAGATCCATTTCTTGTTGATCAAGTTTAATTCGCTCGTTCAAGAAATCTCCTGCATATAGCAACAATAGCCGGACAAGTGGGCATCGTAGAAGAGTTGTTGAGGATAAACTCAAAGCTAGCTCGAGATGTCGACTCCAAAAAGTCGTCATCTCTTCACATTGCAGCTGAACAAGGGCACGTTGAGATTGTCAATAAATTGTTTTTTGTAGCCCCTGAGATGTGTTGGTGGCTCGATGATCAAGGCATGAACCCGGTTCATATTGGAGCTGCCTTGATCATGACGGATCCGGTGGAAACGGAAACGGTTGGGAAGATTGTTGCTATGGTAGTGTCTGTGTTTGTGGGCATCTATGTATTAGTAATCGTGTGTATTTATATTGAGAAGTCGTATTTTACGTGGAAGAGACGGAGACTGCAGCGTGGAGATCTCGCAATCATTCATCTGATTACAAGCTGCTTTTATCATATTCAACGCGATGTTGAAAGCACGCCGATTAATTGAATGAAAAAGATATACTCCCTCCGTCCATAGAAATAGGCCTCCTAGGGTTGGCACGGGTTTTAATGCTTAGTTTGGTAAAGTAAGAGAGAATGAGAAAAGGTAGTTGAAATTGTACAGTGGATGGTGGGCCCAAATGGTAAAGTAAAAGAGAAGGAGAAAAAAATTGTCATAAATGGATATGGACTATTTTTATGGGACGGACAGAAAAAAGAAATATGGTCTACTTCTATGGGATGAAGGGAGTATACTTGATTGAAAAGAGTCTGGACTGATAGGACTAGGAGAATCTTGGTGTTTAGGTACGAGCTCCAACACAGTCAATGCAAAAAATTTGAGAAGCGCATATCTTAGAGATAATAAATAAATATGTACAAAATATTATTTTATATATGCATATATACAAAATATATTTGATAAAATTATAGCAAAAATAATATCCCCCTTCATCACTAATTAAAAACCAACATAATTTTTCTTCTAGGGTGCATTCTCTTGTATGGAAGTCCATGGAAAATCTAATAAACTAGTTTTATAGTTTTGAGTGGTCCCCAAAATTAGACTAAGTTTATAATAAACCAATTACACACTATTAATAATGTGGACCCCACCGTCCATTAACACTACTTTCACTACCTTTTCCTTCTCTCTTATTTTTTCTCATCTCTCTCTTACTTTATTAATTGCACATTACCATTTACTCCCTCCGTCCGCCATTAGAAGTCTCATTTCATGGCGGCACAGGTTTTAAGAAAAGTGGGTGGAAAAAAGTTAGTGGAATATGGGTCTCACTTGTATATACTTAGTTTTAAATGAAATGTGAGTGGAATGAATTAGTGGAATGTGAGACCCTATTACCACTTATGGTAAAAGTGAACCGGGGCTCCTATTCGCGGACGGAGGGAGTAATGAAATATGAGAGGGAATTAGGTTTGTGGAATGTAGGATCCACTACTAAAAATGATAAAAAGTGAAATGTGACATATTTTGTGGGACGCACGAAAATGGAAAAATGTGACAAGATTTCAGGGACTTAGGGAGTATCTTTTTATTTAATACATTATACACTTTTTTTTTTAATCTCCGCGCATTCCTCCACTACTATAACACGGAGGGAGTAAAAATTTCGCCAATTAATAAAAACAATTTCCCCTAAAAATTGACACTAATGGATTAAATTGTGAATGGCCAGGTATTGAAAATTCAAATCCCTAAACATTTATGTATACAACTAGTAGCTTTTAAAAACTCAATTTACGATTCTCATGTCCACTTGTGTGAAATAGCTGACCTATTCATTGTAACCAATAAGAACTAGTTGTGACTTGTGTCTAACAAGTACACTGGCTCTTGAGAGAGAAGCCTATTGTTACTTTTGGGATAAGTTCTCATATGTTCGGTAACGTAATATGATACTATCATAGAAAACTTTTTATCTCAACAAAAAGAATAATATAGCACAACAACCAAAGTATTCACGCAAAGAATCACCTATTTCTCTTTGAATCTTCTCTTTGCTTTTATCCTATAATTGTCGGCTTATAGACAAATTCCCCAATGAAGAGTATGAATTTTTTGTCTTCTTTACGGCAGGTTGTCTTAACTATTTTGTGTGTGCGTGAAATATACAAATAAAAATAATATATATACATCTTGAGTTTGGAAATCACAACCTTATCTGTAAAAAAAGGCGAAAATGGAGTTCGGCGAAACAATGGTTACGATATCACGGAAAAAGAAACTATATGATGCTGCAACAACGGGCGATATAGCAGCATTCCAAACACTTGTGCAACAAGATCCGTCTCTTGTTGATCAAGTTTCATTTGCACGTTCAAGAAATCTCCTTCACATTGCAGCTGCAAGTGGGCACGTTGAGATTGCCAGAATGCTGTTAACCGTAGCCCCCGATGAGATGTGCTGGTGGATCGATGATCAAGGCATGAACCCGGTTCATATTGCTGCCATGAAAGGGCATGTTGAGATATTGAAGGTTCTGCTTGAAAATGACTTGTCTCCTGCTATGGAGAGACTGCATCGAGGCCAGACTGTGCTGCATTTGTGCGTGAAACATCGTCAGCTTGAGACATTGAAGTTTTTGGTGAAGAAGTTGGACATTCTTGTGCCTTTGAAGGACGATGATGGGGAGAAGGCCTTCCATTTGGCTGTTAGGTGCAATCGAGATGAGGTAAGGGCACTTTTTCTTTGGTTGTCAATTTATCAGGAGTAAATAGGATAAGAAAAGTTGGAAAAAGATGCAATAAAATTTATTTAGTACAGATTGTGGAGTTTGGAATCTGAAAGGAAGTTAAATAATCCCTTGCAAGGAAATTTACCTAGTACAATTTTTGTTGAGTATTTGGTTGTTGTACAATTATATTTTAGGCCCAATTCGAATCTTTATCATAACTAGAATTAGGTTTCATTATTTTTGCATATATACACATAGGGGTGCGTTAATATTATAACTAGTACTATATGTATAATACTCTCTTCATCTCAACTAAGTTGAGACATAACTTTTGGGCACGAAAATTAAGAAATCGTGTTGAAAAGTAGGAGAGAGAAATAAAGTAGGAAAGATAAAGAGATAGTAAACTAAATAGTGGAATAAAGTAAGAGTGATTGGATGTTTTGTTTTTTTGTTAAAAAAAGAAAATGATTCAACTTAGTTCCCAAAAAAGAATACGATTCAATTTAATTGGGACGGTGGGAGGAGTAAAGATAGAACAATTTTTTGAACACACCCCTATATATAATCTTACATTTTATCACGTATCCAAATTTTGTTGTGAAAATCATTGTCTTAACATCACTCCGAAACGTAGATATACATCGTATCGAACTGGTTCGACTTTTATATTCATGATATTATCTATGCTAATATCCTAACAAGATGGCGCCCAACATTTAAGTCTCTACATATCAAAGTCGGCTAATTTTTGTTGAAATTAAGTTGGTGATTGACATTTAACTCTATTTGCTACGTGAATTAATTATTGCATCAAAATCTCAGATGATACAATATTTGATGGAGACAAATACAATAGAGAATTCCATCATCAACGATATAACCGACATGACAATGGTGGTGGTGGGCCTGATAGCCGCGATGGCGTTCCAGGCGGCTGTCAGCCCCCCTGGCGGCTTGTGGCAGGATGAAACGTCATCACACAAAGCCGGAAAAGCGGTGATGGCATCCACTCATCCCAGTCTATACAAACTATTCTCTCGTGCTAACACCACCGCTTTCATTTCGTCTCTCCTCGTACTCATCCTCGTCGCCACGCGAGCGCAGAAGCATGCATTTTTTTTTGTGACGGTCATCTATTATGCAACATTCGTGTCGATGGCATCTATTGGAATGAGTTATGGAGCTTCTTTATTCATGACGAATCCTATGGAAACACAAACACCTGACAAAATTGTGTACATTGTAGCCTTTGGATTCGGGAGCATCCTTGTATTAGTACTCGTCTGGATTGTTACAAAGAAGTCGCATTTCAGGTGGAAGAGACTGAAACTGCAGGATGGAGATCTTACAATCACGGATCGAATCTTTCGCTATTTTTTTCGGATTAGTGAAGATGCAATAAAAGAGTGCGGAGATGTACTCAAATCCTTGGGGATTAGATTAAGAGCAATGAAAGTAGCTAATTGAGTTTGAATTAGTCTTTCTATATTCGTGTAATAAGAAGTCCTCCATTGCATACTATATCCAGGGCTTGTAGTTATAATTTCCAACTGTTCGATGACACGTTATCAGGAACAGATGCTTGCCAAATATTTGACGAAATGTTTCAAGAACATTTGCTCTCAAACTGTTCGACGAAATGTCTTTCTATTGGTAGGCAATGATAATTGTATTTAATACTCCCTCCGTCCCGCACTACTTGCACTTATTTCCTTTCTGGACATCCCAAGTTATTTGCACTCTTTCCATTTTTAGTAACAATTTATACCTACAGCCGTAATTGTTGACTTTGTCTATCACTCATTCCTTAATCTCCGTGTCCAAAAGGAAATGTGCGAGTAGTGCGGGACGGAGGGAGTACATGATTATGGTCCCAAAGTGCAACCTATAAATAGATCAATAAAATCACATTCTTATTGATCAGGCGTGTAATACTACTTCACATATTACAGAGAATCTGTGAATGTGCTGACACTTTGAAGACTAATTTTCATACTTTAGAGTCATCAAGAAAATCAAGCACTATGAATCTGAATCTATGTACGCTTCCACTTTATGTTTATCAATCGTATTCAACATGTATGATTTATGTGAATCATTAATTTGATTCCAACAATTGGTATCAGAGCCAATGCATGTTGGAGCGAATGATAATTCGTTTATTTATGATTCTTTCATTGACTGGATTCAATTTATGAAAACTGTGTTCCAATTGTTCTTGGGATTTGTTGTTCAGTTGTTTATCAGTTCCTCCGTGCTTTCTAATGCGAACACAAGATTTCTTTTGACAAATTATTGAAGAAATTTCGAACGAAAATTTGAAGTTGTTTGTTTAATTCATTATGAACAAATAGTGGTTGATTTTTTAATGAAAAAAATTAGCTACTCATTTCAATATGGAAATCACCAAAAACAACAGAAATTTATGGTGGATTCGATGATAATAAATGAATCAGTCGTTATCAATATGGCCGTAACAAATAAGAACATTTGGACCCGACTTGGACTGGTGGTCGTGACCAACAAGTACATTGGCTCTTAAGAGGGTCGAATCTTACTTTTGTGATAAGTTCTCTCATTCAGTACGTAATATGAAATCATACAAAACTTCCCATCTCAATAAAGAATAACACACTATTTATAACACACTATTGATACTTAAAATATTATTCCTAGTTAACATCGAACAAGGAACGAGAGTTTCAGAATCAGTAGATATAGATTGCAAGTATGGTTTTATAAAATTCAATCTCAATGTCAGAGCAGCCACACCAGATATTTTTGTTAAAAATCGGTAATTGTATCTCTTAATTATTCACAATGGTATAGTACAAGATATATAGGCTAGAATATGTCTATACAAGCTAAGATATTGCCCTAATTAAATCTTCCTAATTAGCGGTAGAGATACTCCGTAATCTTCTCATTCAATGCATAATATTCTCCTTGATTTTGTAGGTGCTCCGGATCTCCTTCCAACACTCCCCCTCAAGTTAAGTGACGGGATCTCCAAAACTTAACTTGCCCAGTACTTCTTGGAAATTCTTTGCGGAGACGGCCTTAGTCAAGATGTCGGCTAGCTGGTCTTCAGATTTCACGTACGGGATCTCCACTATCTTCTCTTCAAGATTTTCCTTTATGAAATGTCGATCAATTTCGACGTGTTTTGTTCTGTCATGCTGCACTGGATTCTCTGAAATGCTGATTGCAGCTTTATTATCGCATAGCAGCTTGCAAGTCTTCTGTGACTCCAAGTCCAACTCTCTCATCAATCTTCTAAGCCACAGTATTTCGGTTAAGCCACTTCGAATACCTCGAAATTCAGCTTCGGCGCTTGAGAGTGCCACTACCTTTTGCTTTTTACTTCTCCACGTTACCAAGTTTCCACCAACAAATGTGAAGTATCCTCCAGTGGATCGTATGTCCATCAAGTTCCCTGCCCAGTTTGCATCAGTATATCCGTGGATGTCTAGGTGCCCATTTTTCCGAAATAGCACTCCATGTCCGGCAGTTCCTTTCAAGTATCGTACCACCCTAAGCGCTGCCTCCCAATGCTCTTCTTGAGGACTGTGTATAAATTGACTGAGGACTCCTAAAGCATAGGCAATGTCTGGTCTCGTATGGGATAAGTAGATGAGTTTCCCAACGAGTCTCTGGTATCTTCCTCGATCCGTAGAGTTCGCACCTTTTGTGATTTGGAGCCCATGATTCTGAACTATAAGAGTGTCTGCGGGCCTACAGTCCAACATTCCTATCTCTGCCAAGAGGTCCAGTATGTACTTGCGTTGACTAATAAAGATCCCTTTTCCAGACCTAAGTACTTCAATCCCGAGAAAGTACTTGAGGTCACCCAGATTCTTCATTTCAAATTCCGCTGCCAGATGTCCCTTTAGTCGTTCTATCTCGGCTTCATTATCCCCTGTGATAATCATATCATCCACATAAATTATCAAGCAAGTGATTTTCTCACCTTCTCGTTTGATGAAGAGTGTGTGGTTAGAGCTGCTTTGTTGATACCCATACTTCTTCATTACTTCCGTGAATCTGCCGAACCATGCTCTTGGGGATTGTTTTAACCCGTATAGGGTTTTCTTCAACTTACATACCATCTCTCGCCCGAACTCCTCTGAAAAACCTGGTGGGGCCTCCATGTAAATTGGGTCTTTCAATTCTCCATGAAGGAAAGCATTAGTGACATCATACTGATGGAGAGGTCAGTCTTTATTTGCCACTATAGATAGAAGTACTCTTACAGTGTTCATTTTGGCAACTGGAGAGAAAGTCTCAGAATAGTCAATACCTTGAGTTTGAGTGTACCCTTTCGCCACCAATTGAGCTTTATACCGTTCAATACTTCCATCTGGTCTCCTCTTGATGGTGAAGACCCATCTGCACCCTACGGTATGCTTCCCTTCGGGTAGTGGGCTGATCTCCCATGTGTGATTTCTCTGCAAGACTTTCATCTCAACCAGCATTGCTTCCTTCCAATGCTTGATTTTTATGGCTTCTTCAAACGTTCGAGGTATCTCCTCCTCGTATAGTGCAGTCTGGAATGCCCTAGCCATTTTGGAGATATTAGCTTCAGCAAAGCTTGCTATTGAGTATCTATTTCTCCTTCCTATCCTCTCTGGTGAATATCTCTTGGGAGGAATTCCCCTTGTACTGCGTGGCGGAAGTACATACTGTCCTGTGTCTTGATCAATAGTGGTATCTTCCTCTGTATCAGGGGGATTAGAAATAACAGTCGTATCTTCAGAAGGTGTGTCAGAGATTACCTCGGATTCTGGTACGGTTGGATTAGACGAACGTGGCGGAAGCGCTGAAGGGCTTGTTTCTGTAGACAAATTCGTCTCATGGATGGTACCAACTTGCTCTGGTGGGCCCATATCAAAGTGACTTAGCACATGCCACCGAAGGGAGTCGCTCTCTTGGGTCTCCCCTGTCTCTCACTCTCCCCCTGAGTCCCAAGGTGGTAAAAGAATTCTGTTTCGAGGAAGTTGCAATTCATAGTAACGATAATTTTCTTGGTTTTAGGGTCGTAGCATCGATAGCCCTTCTGAGTGATCCCATACCCCATAAATACACACTTAATCGCACACGGAGAAAATTTGGTTCTTTCTTATTTTGGAATGTGTACGTAGACGATGCAACCAAAAATTTTGGGTGGAAGGGATAAGGCTGCGGGGATTTGTGTCAAGGTAGCCAGATTGGTGATAGGATAGAACCCACGGATTTCTATCATGGTATCAGAGCGGGTCGCCGACTATGGGTCAAATTTAACTGACCCAGCAGTATATCTGGGCTGAAACCGAAAAAATGACTGACCCAACAGTATATCTGGACTTAAAAATTTGGGCCAAGTGGTCCAACCGATCGAAAAAAAATTGGGCCGATTGTCCAATCGATTAGAAAAAAGTCCAACCCCTCCAAGGTTCACCTTGAAGGGTTTGAGGGAGGGTGTTGGCAATTGAAACTAAAAATATAACATATAACTGTCCTACATCGGTGTCAAAATAAAACTGAAACTAGTATATAAGTCTCAAGGGCCCCTCCTCCTATAACCAATTGGTTTTAGGATGGAACCACCCACGGATTTCTATCAATTTTATATTCAAAACGTAGTTTTCGATAGCTTGGATTAAAAATTAAAGAAAAATAATAAAGGCATGAAGCTTGCTGTTAGAGACACATGACTTGTTAAAGCTCTTGCTGGCAAAAAAAATATGATATTGGAGCAAGGTCAAACAGTGTTATACACAAGGTACTGCAGATGACTTGGTTTTTATTTTGGGGAATAATTAAAATGGTGATATTGGTCTGACCAAAGTTAGATTGAAAAGATCAAGGCTATTGCTTAGAACGTATTATCCTTCATTAATTTAATACGTATCAATTATCAGCAAGGATTATTTACGTTCACATCATTAAATCCTCGAACTATGTTGGATCATAGATATAGAAACGTACAAGTAAAGAAACAATTGATACAGATATAGATATTAGTTAATGATCCCTATGCTAATTCATAACATTATAAGTAATGATGACATAAAATTATCTTAACATGACCTCAAACCCGAATTTTATAATATAACCTAAAACTACTTTATAATGACCCTCCCTGTTGTTATTTAATTATTGACCATTAAATTGTCAAATCTCATGATCAGGATTTGGTCTGGATTTTGTATTGAAATCCATTTTTGTATTGATCATTTTCCATACATGTTCATTACACATATAAGAAGTAAAAAACTGTTAGTTGAAAATAGTTACTCCATACTCCATACTCTCGAACTTTGATACAAATAGTTACTCCTTTTTGGTGTTAGTTGAAAATATAGGCAGAGGGTGCATAATTTCTTTCTTTATTTGTTTTTTACTATATTCCTACATACCAAAGTAAATTCACATGTTTGAGTGTGTATCAGTATGCTATGCTGTTATACGGAAATGGGTATTGTGTGTTTTACAGAGAGCTAGTGTGTTCAGAGTCCTTTTCTCATGCATATTAATTGCATATTCTATAAGTGGATATAGCTGTGACACAGTCAAAATCGCCAAAACAAATACTAGTAAACAAAAATTGCAATTATTTTCGTATAAAGGCAAGATCTTAACATCATCATTTCAAATTTTGTGATACATATTATGTGCTGGCACTGAGTATAGTGGCCTTCTGCGGGTTGCTTTTTTGTGTCTCACCTAACTTTATACACTATAAACCCTTCTTTCTTCTCTGCACGCCGTCAAGAGCTTGATATTGAGAACGGCAGCCGATTGAGGGCGTTTCCCGGCGACTCTTCGGAGCCGATGGTGGGGTCGGCCGACTCCACCTAGCTCCGACCTGATATTATAGTCAAAAACTTTAATTTGAGACGTAAGTACACATCGTATCGAATTGAGTAGGAAATTCTTGTGTTCATCTCTTTTGTATTTGTGATTATTTGTGTTTTTTATCGAACTGAGTAAATAGTTCTTATGTAGTTGTGTTCATCTCTTATGTGTGTGTGTTATGACTTATGCCCATTAATTGGTATCAAGAGCCTAGAGTTTGAGAGAAAGAAATCACGATGAGGATTGATGGAAAAATTATTGTGGAAAAGTTTGACACGTCTGATTTTCGATTAGAAGATGTCAATTGGTGATTAGATTACATTAATCTTTGTATTAAAAAGAATTGCTTAACTAAGGTGTTGTGGAGAGAATAGTACATTACATATATGAACTTAGATTTACATCATATACCAAATACATTAGACACTATACATTACACATTTACACTATCAAATTCCTAAAATCATCCTCTCCCCAACTTCTTACATATTGATATGTGTCTTCCTTCTAGAAAGACGTCGTTCCTCCGTAACAGAATGGTGATTCAGTTTCGTCCTTGCGTCTTATGTATCAGCACGTGTCCCCTTCTAGAACGTCGTCCTTGATAACAGAATGATGATCACCATCCAGCTCATTAGCCTCATGTGTCCTTCTTCTAGTAACCAGTGGTCCCTGCCTAACTGCTTGATCACCCCCTTTGATCAGTTCACCCGATTTTTTGGCCTTTTTCGCTTTTTGTACCAACTTAATCAGCTTGGCCTTGATGCCTTGGTCAAGCAGCATTCCAGCACAATTAACACTTGTTTTGCGCGATAACTGACCAAGTAGATAACATTTTACCCCTAAACCGATGCATGAAATAGGCCTTATCACACCTCATCGAAGGTGTCGTCGGATAGGGCTACCGACCTCGACCGTTTGCTAGAGGAGGATATTAATCCTCCCTTATACTTCTTATGATGGCGCACCTCCTGCTAGCAGCAGAGGTACTTGAACGGTTTGTAATTCAGGGATTGGTAGGCCGCCAAAGCGGCACTGATGATGTCGAGCTTGCTCTTGCCGCTCCCCGCCGACCCTCTTCCTAGAGGTAATACCCCTAGAATTTTTGGATTTCGTCGTTGGCTCTGATTATGGCATTGCGCACCACACTCTCATTGCAAAACATGGTTCCATCCGGTCGGTTTTCATTGTACCGACTAGAGACGCGCCACCAAAACCTATCCCCACTTTGGTTCGTGCCAACCTCGGGATCTTCGGAGATAGTCAAATAGGCTTTGAATAACTTATAAGCAGGCTACTAAGTCTAAATTCTGGAATGAATGGCATAAAGTTATGTTAGAGGAAATGAACTCTCTGAAAATAAACCTTACCTGGATACTTGTACCTCTGCCCCTGGGTGCTTCTGTTGTAGACTGCAGGCGGTTATACAAGCTAAAAAATGAGGTGGAGGGTTTAAGGTACAAGGTCAGATTAGTAGCCAGGGGATTTACTCAACAAGAGGGGTAGATTATACTGAAATCTTTGCTTCTGTTGTTAAATTTACTACTGTGAGATTAATGCTTACTTTATGTGCTCATTTTGATTGGGAATTGAAACAAATGGATGTCAAAACTGTTTTCTTGCATGGTGATTTGGATAAACCAATTTATATGAAACAGCCTGAAGGCTTTGTTGATCATAAGTTTCCCAATCATGTATGTTTGCTTAAAAAGGCTTCGTATGGTTTGAAACAGATACCTAGGCAGTTGAACATTAAGTTTAATACTTGTATGCATAAGTTAGGCTTTGTTAGAAGTACATTTGATGCATGCTTGTATGTGAAGAACCTGAACACTGTGTTTGTCTTCCTACAGTTATATGTGGATGATATGCTTATTATGGGTCCCTGTTTGAATACTATAACTGTTGTGCAAACTGCTTTGAGTGAGAATTTTGACATGAAAGACTTAGGGGATTCTCAGAAAATATTAGGGATTAATATTTTCAGAAATAGAAAAGAGTGTGTGCTTGTTTTGCATCAAGAACCCTATGTGCACAAAATTTTGAACAAATTTAACATGTTTGATGCTAAGCCTGCTTCAGTGCCCTTAGCTGCTCATTTTATGTTTTTTTTTTCATACACACACATACATCGGAGTTCGTGATACATTTGGCAAGTTAACTAGCCCTTCCCAACCCTCGTGGCTCGTGAACTAGCCTCCCTCCAGCCAGATTCGATCTCGTGAACTAGCCTTGGTCAGGCTCGTAGACCAGCCATCCTCCGACGGGTTCGGCCCGTAGACCAGCGCTGTCCCGGACGGGTCAAGGCCCATCAGCTTGCCAAGCCCCAAGGCAACAAGCCTTGTAAAGGCCCACAGGGGAAATTAATCCCAGGTTGCACCATCCAGGATTCGAACTCAAGACCTCCTGGATGGGCGGTATCCTTGCCTCCCTTCTCAACCAGTTGAGCTAGGAGGCTTGGATAGCTGCTCATTTTATGTTGATTAAAGACTTGTGTCCTAAATCTGAATATGATATCAATGCCATGAAAAAGGTTCCCTATGCTAATGCTATTGGATCTGTGATGTATTTGATGGTTAGCACTAGGCCTGATATTGCATATGTTGTGTCTTGCTTGAGTAGATACATGTCTAATCCTGGTCCTGTTCATTGGGAAGCCTTGATATGGTTGCTGAGATATCTGAAAAATACTTCTAAGTATGGATTATGTTATTTTAGATGTGAATATGGTGTCAAATTGACTGGTTATGTTGATTCGAATTATGTTAATGATAGAGATAAGAGGAAGTCCACCACTTCCTATGTCTTTACTGTATGCAGATCTTGCATAAGTTGGAAATCACAGCTGCAGCATATTGTGGCTCTGTCCACTACTGAATCTGAGTACATTGTCATTACTGAGGCAATGAAAGAAGCTGTATGGTTAAACGAAGTACTTTCTAAACTCAATTTTGTGAAAACTCCTCCTGTTGTGTTTTCAGATTCACAGTCTGCCATTCAATTGTGCAAAAATCCAGTTTTCCATGATAGAACTAAGCATATTGATGTGAGATTCCATTACATTAGGGACATTGTAGAAAAGAATGAGGTTTCTCTTTTGAAAGTGCACACTGATAAAAACCCAGCTGACATGGGGACTATATGCTTATCACTTGAAAAACTTCTTTTCTGCATTAAGTATTTTCATTTTGATCTAGGATAGCTGCATGTGGTAAGGTGACTTAGTGCCTCCAGCCACCTTACTACTGTGGTAAGGGTGTGTGGTGGCTGGAGGCACTAAGTCCTATAGGCTAATGGGTGTCAGCCCCTCTGGAGCCTAGTAGGCAAACCTGGTGGTTTCCCTAAGCAAGTGAACTTGGTTCTTTGGAGCTGTGGGGACTGCCTTGTAGGCAATGATGAATTAAAACCTTAGCTAATAGTGTTAAAACGTTAGCTAATAGTGCAATCGGTTTCCCAAAATAATGTCCAAGGTGGAGTATGTTGATTAAATGGGCTGTTATGTTGGTGGACTATTATTTGGGCCTGGGATTATTTCTGGCCCAGATTGTTTGGGCTTCTATTTTGCCCTAGCCTGTTTACTTGGATGATATACACTTCTCTCTCCCCTCCACCGCCTCATCTTCTGTCTCTCACTTCTCTCTCTCTTTCTTCGCTTTCTGGCGATTTAGTTTCCCTGGTGTTTTTCTTCTCTGATGATTCACTGAGTGTTACACGATGGTTTATCACGAGTGTTTGAGTGATTAAACGTGTGTGTGGGTGGGAGATAAACAACTGCTTCGATTGCTTGGGTTCCAGAGAAGTTAGGGTTTCTTGTTGAGAGGTTTCTTGTGAAGTGAGGTTCTGAGAGTAAATAGATCAAGTGTAGTGGAGTGGTTTGAGGTTGGAATCTGTGGTTTGTGAAGTGTTTTCACGGTGGATTCAACGTTGCTCCCTTGGATCGTGGTTTTGGTGAATAGATCTGTACTATTAGCGGGTGGCTGAACCATAGCTACAAGATCTATGCGATTCCTTTGATTTCTCTCTTTTTCCTGCATTTTTTGGTTTAGATCCGAGAGGATCTTGTATTTTGCTACTAACTAGGGTTTCTAGTGTGCAGGATTCTCGGTGGTTCTTGGAGCTTCTGGTCCAGGAGTGTTGTGTTCGAGATCTTAGCTAGTTACTGTTGTAATAGCTTGTATTTCTTTGTAATATCAGTCACTTGGTTGATAGTTTGACTGAGCTATCTTGTACAAGACCAAAGAGGTCTCGGTAAATAGTGAATCCAAAGTAGTCCGATCCCTACAGAATCCCGTTTTTCCATTTTAGTCCGTCCGCGAATAGGAGTCCCGGTTCACTTTTACCTTAAATTGTAATAGGGTCTCACCTTCCACTAACTCATTCCACTCTCATTTCATTTAAAACTAATATATACAAGTAGGACCTTTATTCCACTAACTTTTTTCCACTCACTTTTCTTAACATTTCTTAAAACTCATGCCGCTAAGTAATGAGACTTCTAATTGCGGATGGAGGGAGTAGTATTTATTAAGTATGAAAAAGTGAATGTTGAATCAGTTTGTTTAAAAATTGAGATAATAACTAGTACTCCCTCCGTCCCGTGCTACTCGCACGTTTGCTTTTCGGCACGGAGATTAAGGAATGAGTGTATAGCAAAGTCAACAATTGCGGCTGTAGGTGATAATTTTTACTAAAAATGGAAAGAGTGCAAATAACTTGGGACGCTCAGAAAGGAAATAAGTGCAAGTAACACGGGACGGAGGGAGTATTATATTTCATTCTTATCTATATTCTCACACTTTAATTATATAAATTGTTGCTGAAATTATACAATGCGAAACAAATAAAAATAAATCAATGAAAAAATTTATTATTAAAAGATAAAGAACATAATAAATTTCGAACTTAAACAAAAACGTTTGCTTTAAAAAAAAGAAAGGGTAGTAATGTAAAAATATTTGAGCATTAAATGAGATAATTAAATAAATAGTATCTACAATGGATTGGCCAGCCATAACTGAATACTCCATACTGTTTAGGACTAGTAATGAATTGAGGTAGATTTGTGATGATGCAGGTTTATGATTTATTGTAGTTGATCGAGATAGAGTTGAGCGGTGGAAGATCTTCGAGACTACTACTTATATAACAAGTTCTCATTAGTAGTGGGTGCCCAATTCATAACTGAAAAAATCGAATAACCGAAATTATTTAAAATCGGGCCCAAATTAATTATTAATATGACCAAAATACCTGATGACGATATTAATTTGACTCAATAGAATTATTACTGTTGCGGTTGAAAATAAATTAAATAAACATCCGTCTGCATATGGATGTCTTTTCTAGGTCAACATTTACTGCATGTCATTTGACAACTCTCATCTACCGTCTCTCTATATTTTAAAAGTATACATGAAAAATACTAACTTCCTTACCCCATAAAAAAAGATATTATTTTCATTTTTAGTCTATCTTATAATAATAATTTCTTTTATTTTTGATAATTTTTTCTTTTTAATGCGATGGATTACATTCTCCCTTAACAATATTTCAATAATTCTACATGCGTTGAGGTTTTTGGCGGAGAAAATGGGTGATCTTGTGTGTGTGTGAAGGATGATGATGGGGAGATAATCTTGCATTTAGATGTTAGGTGCAATCATTTGAGGTAACTACCAACTCTATTTTTATGCATAAATAAACAAAAAAAAAGTTATAGGTTGCATCATGATGGATTAGGTAGCTTATACGAACCTCTATTATTATTATTTAATTTAGATATTATAGGGATTTAGCATATCTTTTTCTATATCTTTGTTTTCTTGTTCATTAAGTCAGTAGCATTATAAATAGGATAGACTGTTATCTTTTTTATTCATTCAATCAATTAATAAAATCATTATCGTTTGCCCACTTGTGGAGTATCAAGCATCCAAAATTATCTATCGCTGCCGACAAGATTCATTCTTGTGCCCGGCTCTATCTCCGGAGATCACCGCCGACCCAAGACTTGGGCGCCGGATTAATCAACGGATTTAAACTCTCAACGCTGCCGACGGAGACTCCTCCGCGCCAGCCATATCGTTTGTCCGCCGACCCTTAAACGAGGGCGCCGGAATTGTGGTGTTATAGTTGTGAATTCGGACGGAATTCACCGTTAGGAGCAGGAGGCTCTTAACAACTGGTGCTCTCATTGAGAGTTGACCCTCCCACCATCTCGAACTGAAGCTACACCGCTGCCCGACGGAAAACATTCCGCGCACAGCAACTGCTTTGGTTGTCGAGGCCCGCCTGTCCGCCGAGCTCTAGCCGCAGGACAACACTACTTCTGCAACGCCCGACGGGAAGGATTCTCGCCTGCCGCGTCGAAGTCAGACGATCATCAACCACCACAGTCACGCCTCAGTCCGTCGACATGTCATACGACTACGTCAGCTATCACCGTCGTCAATACGACTTCCCTCAGGCCACACAGCCATTCCGTCCCTACCAGCCGGCCCAACCTCGTCGTGTAACCAGTTGGGACCCTCCGAGCAGCCGGGTGGAAGTACTCCGTCCGCCGTCGTGGCCTGATCCAGAATCACCCTACGTCTCACACCACTTGGATCCACCTGATCGTCACCCACGGCCGAGATACCAGCCCATCAGGTACCTCGATCGCGTGCAAGACGCTTGGCCCCGACACCGCGGTGGCTACATCGAGAGGGGTGGCCACCTATCTGATAGCGGAGATCATCAGACCTAATTAGGGTTTGATCGCTACCCGACAACCGCAACGCAGCGGCACCGCCCAACGTGCTGGGACCCACCGGCGCAACAACAGGACCGCGGCTACATGACCGTTGACCGTCCCCGACGCTCGGAGACGTGCTGGGACCGACCTCGCCCTCGGGAGGAGGTGAGAGCGCGAATCCAGCCCGCCTCCCACCAGCCCCGCTACTCCACCGAAAAGCCAACGCGGGACCTATACAGTCAGCCCGCACGTGTGACCAGTCAAACTCCGGAGCAGCCACGCCTGCCGCTAATACGAGTCTCCCAGGCAGAGAAGTCAGAACGGTCCAGGTTAGGTCTCTGCTGGCACTGTCCCGAGAAATGGGTGATGGGACATGTGTGTCAACAACGCATTCTCTGTTATGCGGATGATGGGGAGGAGTTTGAGGAGAACATTCAAGATGAGAATTTAACCGAAGAGAAAACTGATAATACTCCCACGATAGTATTCGGTGATGATGTTCCCCATGACATTACTGATGTTCACAATGATGGCGCTCCTCTTGATGTTCAAAACAACGAGTCCCCTGGAGAGTTCTTCAAGAACGAAGGGATTGTCAATAACGACAGTGAGCCACCGCAAGTGCTCGTTGGGGTATATGATGAGAAGATTGGTGAAAAGGAGGAGACATTGCTAGAAGATAAAGAGGAGGATAGTTCTATTGGTGAAGTGGAGAAGATGGTCGCCTCACTCAATGTTGTTCAAGTGTCATCCAAAAATGTTGTTGGAAATTGTTGGGGCAAGAAAGGAGATGGTGCTTACACCGATTTGCACGTAATTGCTTGTGTCTATGTGGATTTGAATGTCGGTGATGTTCCAAGTATGAATCATCGATCAACATCGCTCGACAAAGATGCAAGGTTGATCCCTCCGAGTAATGACATGCCATGCTTGGGCATTCTGGGAGGCATGGACAAGCTTTTCGATTTGGCAAGGAATTTTTCCGACAAAGTTGGGTCTCCTTTGTTGATTTTTTATGGAAGTGAAGAAGGGAGACGTTCATCTGTTCGGTGTGTGTTTGATCCAGGAGGAGTTGCCTCGCCGAAGCTTCTGCTTTCAACTCTCATTTTTGCTTCATGGTTCCCACCTTGAGGACAAGGTGGATTTTAACCGTGGGGGAATTGATACGAACCTCTATTATTATTATTTAGTTTAGATATTATAGGGATTTAGCATATCTTTTTCTATATCTTTGTTTTCTTGTTCATTAAGTCAGTAGCATTATAAATAGGATAGACTGTTATCTTTTTTATTCAATCAATTAATAAAATCATTATCGTTTGCCCACTTGTGGAGTATCAAGCATCCAAAATTATCTATCGCTGCCGACAAGATTCGTTCTTGCGCCCAGCTCTATCTCCGGAGATCACCGCCGACCCAAGACTTGGGCGCCGGATTAATCAACGGATTTAAACTCTCAACGCTGCCGACGGAGACTCCTCCGCGCCAGCCATATCGTTTGTCCGCCGACCCTTAAACGAGGGCGCCGGAATTGTGGTGTTATAGTTGTGAATTCGGACGGAATTCACCGTTAGGAGCAGGAGGCTCTTAACAACTGGTGCTCTCATTGAGAGTTGACCCTCCCACCATCTCGAACTGAAGCTACACCGCTGCCCGACGGAAAACATTCCGCGCACAGCAACTGCTTTGGTTGTCGAGGCCCGCCTGTCCGCCGAGCTCTAGCCGCAGGACAACACTACTTCTGCAACGCCCGACGGGAAGGATTCTCGCCTGCCGCGTCGAAGTCAGACGATCATCAACCACCACAGTCACGCCTCAGTCCGTCGACATGTCATACGACTACGTCAGCTATCACCGTCGTCAATACGACTTCCCTCAGGCCACACAGCCATTCCGTCCCTACCAGCCGGCCCAACCTCGTCGTGTAACCAGTTGGGACCCTCCGAGCAGCCGGGTGGAAGTACTCCGTCCGCCGTCGTGGCCTGATCCAGAATCACCCTACGTCTCACACCACTTGGATCCACCTGATCGTCACCCACGGCCGAGATACCAGCCCATCAGGTACCTCGATCGCGTGCAAGACGCTTGGCCCCGACACCGCGGTGGCTACATCGAGAGGGGTGGCCACCTATCTGATAGCGGAGATCATCAGACCTAATTAGGGTTTGATCGCTACCCGACAACCGCAACGCAGCGGCACCGCCCAACGTGCTGGGACCCACCGGCGCAACAACAGGACCGCGGCTACATGACCGTTGACCGTCCCCGACGCTCGGAGACGTGCTGGGACCGACCTCGCCCTCGGGAGGAGGTGAGAGCGCGAATCCAGCCCGCCTCCCACCAGCCCCGCTACTCCACCGAAAAGCCAACGCGGGACCTATACAGTCAGCCCGCACGTGTGACCAGTCAAACTCCGGAGCAGCCACGCCTGCCGCTAATACGAGTCTCCCAGGCAGAGAAGTCAGAACGGTCCAGGTTAGGTCTCTGCTGGCACTGTCCCGAGAAATGGGTGATGGGACATGTGTGTCAACAACGCATTCTCTGTTATGCGGATGATGGGGAGGAGTTTGAGGAGAACATTCAAGATGAGAATTTAACCGAAGAGAAAACTGATAATACTCCCACGATAGTATTCGGTGATGATGTTCCCCATGACATTACTGATGTTCACAATGATGGCGCTCCTCTTGATGTTCAAAACAACGAGTCCCCTGGAGAGTTCTTCAAGAACGAAGGGATTGTCAATAACGACAGTGAGCCACCGCAAGTGCTCGTTGGGGTATATGATGAGAAGATTGGTGAAAAGGAGGAGACATTGCTAGAAGATAAAGAGGAGGATAGTTCTATTGGTGAAGTGGAGAAGATGGTCGCCTCACTCAATGTTGTTCAAGTGTCATCCAAAAATGTTGTTGGAAATTGTTGGGGCAAGAAAGGAGATGGTGCTTACACCGATTTGCACGTAATTGCTTGTGTCTATGTGGATTTGAATGTCGGTGATGTTCCAAGTATGAATCATCGATCAACATCGCTCGACAAAGATGCAAGGTTGATCCCTCCGAGTAATGACATGCCATGCTTGGGCATTCTGGGAGGCATGGACAAGCTTTTCGATTTGGCAAGGAATTTTTCCGACAAAGTTGGGTCTCCTTTGTTGATTTTTTATGGAAGTGAAGAAGGGAGACGTTCATCTGTTCGGTGTGTGTTTGATCCAGGAGGAGTTGCCTCGCCGAAGCTTCTGCTTTCAACTCTCATTTTTGCTTCATGGTTCCCACCTTGAGGACAAGGTGGATTTTAACCGTGGGGGAATTGATACGAACCTCTATTATTATTATTTAGTTTAGATATTATAGGGATTTAGCATATCTTTTTCTATATCTTTGTTTTCTTGTTCATTAAGTCAGTAGCATTATAAATAGGATAGACTGTTATCTTTTTTATTCAATCAATTAATAAAATCATTATCGTTTGCCCACTTGTGGAGTATCAAGCATCCAAAATTATCTATCGCTGCCGACAAGATTCGTTCTTGCGCCCAGCTCTATCTCCGGAGATCACCGCCGACCCAAGACTTGGGCGCCGGATTAATCAACGGATTTAAACTCTCAACGCTGCCGACGGAGACTCCTCCGCGCCAGCCATATCGTTTGTCCGCCGACCCTTAAACGAGGGCGCCGGAATTGTGGTGTTATAGTTGTGAATTCGGACGGAATTCACCGTTAGGAGCAGGAGGCTCTTAACAACTGGTGCTCTCATTGAGAGTTGACCCTCCCACCATCTCGAACTGAAGCTACACCGCTGCCCGACGGAAAACATTCCGCGCACAGCAACTGCTTTGGTTGTCGAGGCCCGCCTGTCCGCCGAGCTCTAGCCGCAGGACAACACTACTTCTGCAACGCCCGACGGGAAGGATTCTCGCCTGCCGCGTCGAAGTCAGACGATCATCAACCACCACAGTCACGCCTCAGTCCGTCGACATGTCATACGACTACGTCAGCTATCACCGTCGTCAATACGACTTCCCTCAGGCCACACAGCCATTCCGTCCCTACCAGCCGGCCCAACCTCGTCGTGTAACCAGTTGGGACCCTCCGAGCAGCCGGGTGGAAGTACTCCGTCCGCCGTCGTGGCCTGATCCAGAATCACCCTACGTCTCACACCACTTGGATCCACCTGATCGTCACCCACGGCCGAGATACCAGCCCATCAGGTACCTCGATCGCGTGCAAGACGCTTGGCCCCGACACCGCGGTGGCTACATCGAGAGGGGTGGCCACCTATCTGATAGCGGAGATCATCAGACCTAATTAGGGTTTGATCGCTACCCGACAACCGCAACGCAGCGGCACCGCCCAACGTGCTGGGACCCACCGGCGCAACAACAGGACCGCGGCTACATGACCGTTGACCGTCCCCGACGCTCGGAGACGTGCTGGGACCGACCTCGCCCTCGGGAGGAGGTGAGAGCGCGAATCCAGCCCGCCTCCCACCAGCCCCGCTACTCCACCGAAAAGCCAACGCGGGACCTATACAGTCAGCCCGCACGTGTGACCAGTCAAACTCCGGAGCAGCCACGCCTGCCGCTAATACGAGTCTCCCAGGCAGAGAAGTCAGAACGGTCCAGGTTAGGTCTCTGCTGGCACTGTCCCGAGAAATGGGTGATGGGACATGTGTGTCAACAACGCATTCTCTGTTATGCGGATGATGGGGAGGAGTTTGAGGAGAACATTCAAGATGAGAATTTAACCGAAGAGAAAACTGATAATACTCCCACGATAGTATTCGGTGATGATGTTCCCCATGACATTACTGATGTTCACAATGATGGCGCTCCTCTTGATGTTCAAAACAACGAGTCCCCTGGAGAGTTCTTCAAGAACGAAGGGATTGTCAATAACGACAGTGAGCCACCGCAAGTGCTCGTTGGGGTATATGATGAGAAGATTGGTGAAAAGGAGGAGACATTGCTAGAAGATAAAGAGGAGGATAGTTCTATTGGTGAAGTGGAGAAGATGGTCGCCTCACTCAATGTTGTTCAAGTGTCATCCAAAAATGTTGTTGGAAATTGTTGGGGCAAGAAAGGAGATGGTGCTTACACCGATTTGCACGTAATTGCTTGTGTCTATGTGGATTTGAATGTCGGTGATGTTCCAAGTATGAATCATCGATCAACATCGCTCGACAAAGATGCAAGGTTGATCCCTCCGAGTAATGACATGCCATGCTTGGGCATTCTGGGAGGCATGGACAAGCTTTTCGATTTGGCAAGGAATTTTTCCGACAAAGTTGGGTCTCCTTTGTTGATTTTTTATGGAAGTGAAGAAGGGAGACGTTCATCTGTTCGGTGTGTGTTTGATCCAGGAGGAGTTGCCTCGCCGAAGCTTCTGCTTTCAACTCTCATTTTTGCTTCATGGTTCCCACCTTGAGGACAAGGTGGATTTTAACCGTGGGGGAATTGATACGAACCTCTATTATTATTATTTAGTTTAGATATTATAGGGATTTAGCATATCTTTTTCTATATCTTTGTTTTCTTGTTCATTAAGTCAGTAGCATTATAAATAGGATAGACTGTTATCTTTTTTATTCAATCAATTAATAAAATCATTATCGTTTGCCCACTTGTGGAGTATCAAGCATCCAAAATTATCTATCGCTGCCGACAAGATTCGTTCTTGCGCCCAGCTCTATCTCCGGAGATCACCGCCGACCCAAGACTTGGGCGCCGGATTAATCAACGGATTTAAACTCTCAACGCTGCCGACGGAGACTCCTCCGCGCCAGCCATATCGTTTGTCCGCCGACCCTTAAACGAGGGCGCCGGAATTGTGGTGTTATAGTTGTGAATTCGGACGGAATTCACCGTTACGAGCAGGAGGCTCTTAACAGTAGCCATTCATTTTTTGTCTTTTCTTAATACTTTAGTCGTGCATTCATGATGAATACCAAATTGTAAAAGATTCGAGGATTAGGAAGGGCTGGGCATTAGGGAAAGAAATGAAGTATTTCTAAAAGATTTGTTTAAGAAATGAAGAAGAAAATGTTAAATTGAGAAATGAAAAGTAAATAAGAGCAAAAAAGTGTCCTCCATGAACGTAAGTTCATAGTTTCTGGTTTTGTTAATTTGTTTTATGTTTGGCTAATATATTATTCTAGTTTTTAAATATGTTAAATTTTATTGTTACAAATTTTGTACATATGTAGATATTTAATGGGTCGCGTTAAAGGCAGAACATCTCTTAGAGCATCCACAATGGTTTTCGCCCAGCCAGCCACAAACTCCTCCTGCCACATCATCAGCACTAAAAATCATCCTGCCACATCTCCTGGACAAGCAAATAGCCCAGTAATAGCCTAGCCACATCACTCCTAATTATATAAAACAAATAATTGACAATCACACAAAATACGGAATTAAATTTATGACACATCCGCCTCACTCTTCGTCTCCGTCGCCCCCGTCGCCGCCGGTACCCCCCATGCCGCGGTGGCCTACAAATCGTCACGCATGCTCTCGAGCAATGCGTGAAGAAAGGTCTTCTCCTCGGGGTCCTCTGCCGCCTTCCAATCGGCTAAGATCTTGACCATCTGAGCACGAATTTGTTGACGCGCGAAGAATTTGAGATCCTCTGTCGACTGGCCAAGGGGGGATGCCGACTGGACCTCCTGGGACCCCCCGGCGCTCCCCTCGCCTCCCGTTGCGCCCGCTTTTGACCAACCGGGCGAGTTCGGCGAGCGAACGATGGAGCGGACGGGAGCTCCTGAGCACCCTCGGGGAGGTCGTGGGAACCGCCGTTGCTGCCGCTGTAATCACCGGTATGGTTCAGTCGTTGCTTCTTCGGCCAGCCAGCGTCGACACCTGCCCGGAACTTCTAAGAGTCGTTCAACACCCTATAGCAATTTAAGTAGGTGAACTCCTTATACAACCCGGGCTGGGGAAGGCTTTCTCCGCTATCCTCCTGCAGTCATCCTCCGTTTGGCCACTGCTCTGCATGCGGAGGGCGTTGGCGTACAAGCCCGAAAATCGGGAGACCCCAACCCTGATTCGGTCCCACCTCTTCCGGCACTCCTCCCCGTTGCGCGGCCTCCCCTCCGGGGAAAATGCCTTGTAGGCTACCACTATTTTGGCCCACATGTTGATGATCCTCTGATTGTTCGAAGTGAGGGGATCATCGGAAACACTCACCCACGCCTTGGACAGTGCGACGTTCTCCGCATCCGTCCACTTCCTCCGTACCGAGCAGTCGTCCTCACCCAGCTGTGATGACTCACCGACCCTCTTGCCCTTCTTCTTTGGGGGGGCCCAACCCTGCCCTACTCCCCCGTTTGAACGGGAGTTTTCGGAACACCAAGAAGATCAAACCTCAACTCCTCTAAGGAGAAGGTCTCATATTGCGTGAACTACGCCTCCGTTGGGGTCGATGTGTGCGAAGAAGCAGTCAAAAAATCAAAACTGGGGCGATAGACGTTTTCCCCCCGGCGTCCCTTGCGTTGCCGGTACCCCCCCGGCGTCCCCTACATCGCCGGTACCCCCGGCATCATCTGCATCCCGGGTGCCCACCACGGCATTGCCTGTAACCCCCCCCCGGCATACTCCCCTCGGCTGCCCCCCTGGCATCATCTGCTGCCACGGGTACATGTTGTAGTACCCGGGCATCGGACCCCATCCACCTCCCACGGGTACCGGGGGAGTTTGAGACCCGCTCGTCATTGGAGTACCTTCGTTGTTGTTCTCCATTTCCCGTTGTTGATCTTGTACAGAAATTAAGATAGAGAGATTACTTGTTAAAACAAGTGGTGCGAATGAAAATGACGTGCAAAGCGCGTATATATAGTGTTTCGAAAGAAAAAAAATCGCTGGCCGTTCACTCGTCGGTCAGGAGCCTGCAATGGCGGCGAGCGGACCGCCGAGCGCATCGGCCAGCGCTCGCGAATCGGCGTGCGCTCGCTGATTTTTCGCCGAAATTGCGCTAGCCGGTTACAATGGTTCGGCGAGCGAACCGGCGAGTGCCGGAGATCGGCTAGCCGCCATCGTGGATACTTTTAAATGCATAACGCAAAGCCAAATAAAATAGGTTATTATAAGAAGACTTCTAAGTTCATATTACTTCTTTTTTAATTCATTATAGGAAGTTTGAATACTAAAATTAAAACTAAACAATTACAAAATGAACTATGTCATTTAAAAATCCAAATTTTCTATAATAAATTAACAAAATGTAACCACGATCTTAAGTGTGCTCTTGTAATGACTTATTTCTTTTCAGTACTATGCTCTCGGTTTCACGGTTTTCCGGCGGTTTTTCACGGTTCCGGCACGGTTTCGGTTCCGGAATTTTAGAACATAAACCGAACCACGGTTCCAAAAGTGACTGTTTCGGTTCGATTTAAATCTCACGATTCCGGTTCGAAACCAGAACCGTCGATTACGGTTCCACGGTTAACAGTTCGAACCGAAAATCTTGGGCATCTCTAATTGTAGGCCAGTGAGAAAGAGTCAGTTGGAAATTCACAAAAGGGGGATCGGACGGGTAGAATAAAGAAATCCTAGCTGGGAAATTCAAAAAGCTTTTTTTTCCTTTCATTCCTCATAATTTAAATCATTGAACTAAGTTAATCTTCTTTTATGGGTCAACACCTTAATGCAGGTCTTTGTTAAATATTTTCAGGCTGTCACCTACTATGTAAAGGTGTGTGTGAACATACATATAATAAAATAAATTGGCACGGAGACACTACAGTCTAAAAGGTTGCACTAGATTAGATTCCTGTAACAACCATAATTTATTCTATCTAAAATTTTAAATGTATTTACTTAATTTGGTGCACCCACTACTAATGAGAACTTGTTATATACGTAGTGGCACAAAACATCTAACAATTACTATATTTAATGGTCATCTTTAAATTCTATAATGTCTATCTCAAGTTTTTCCAGCTGTAACAGAGAGACTGACATATTTAACTAGATTAGTGTGTTCTTTCTTCATTTCTCTAGGTCAACCTGTTTTAGAGGGTTTTTTTAAACATTGAAAGGGTCCAAACAATTCTCACCTACTCTGAGTGTGAACATAGGCAAATTTCATAAAGTGGGGTAGGATTAGAAAAGAGTAATTGATATAGTAGTGTCTTCGGATTATGGTTAATGTGACCAAAATTTTCAAAAATTTAAAAGTAAAAATAAATTAATTTTTTTAGACGGAACAAAATGATAAGATAAGACAATTTTAATTGGAAACTAAAGAAGTATTAAGATTATAGCTGCTAAAGTATTTATACATACTGTAAATCATTTTTATGGTTTTTGAAACGGTAAAACACATTTCCAGGCTCCAGCTATGATCTTTGACGACGTTAAATCATTTTTTTATGGTTTCATACTGTTGATCATGTGCATACTTTTCTAACACCAAAAATGTTAATTCCTGTAACAACCATACTAAAATTCCTGTAACAACCATACTAAAGTATGCCAAAATTCCTGTAATACCAAAAATGTTGTGCCGAAATTCCTGTAACAACCATACTGGCCAAAATTCCTGTAACAAAATGATAAAATAAGACAATTTTAATTGTTAACTAAAGAAGTATTAAGATTATAAATTAAGTTGGCAGTCATATTATATATACATCATGAGTTAGCAACTTTCAAGGTTTGTTATGTAAAAAAAAGAGAGGCGAAAATAGATTTGGCTGAAACAATGGCAGCAGAAGCAGTTACACAGAAACTATATGATGCTGCAACAATGGGCGATGTAGCAACCTTCCAAACACTTGTGCAACAAGATCCATTTCTTGTTGATCAAGTTTCATTCGCTCGTTCAAGAAATCTCCTGCATATAGCAACAATAGCCGGACAAGTGGGCATCGTGGAAGAGTTGTTGAGGATAAACTCAAAGCTAGCTCGAGATGTCGACTCCAAAAAGTCGTCATCTCTTCACATTGCAGCTGAACAAGGGCACGTTGAGATTGCCAATAAATTGTTTTTTGTAGCCCCTGAGATGTGTTGGTGGCTCGATGATCAAGGCATGAACCCGGTTCATATTGCAGCCATGAGAGGGCATGTTGGGGTCTTGGAGGTTCTGCTTGAACATGACTTATCTCCTGCTATGGAGAGACTGCATCGCGGTCAGACTGTGTTGCACTTGTGCGCAAAACATGGTCAGGTTCAGACGCTGAAGTTTGTGGTGGAGAAATTAGAACTTCTTGTACCAGTGAAGGATGATGATGGGGAGACACTCTACAATTTGGCTGTTAGATGCGATCAAGTTGAAGTAAGTACCATCTCTTTTTTGTTTGAGTTCATGGTTTAATTAGTTCCATGAATTAGCTAACCATTTTTTTTGCTTTTTCTGAATACTTTAGTCATGCATTTCAACTTGAGTTGCAACGACAATCAATCCACATAGGTGTTTGTTCATTTGTTTTGACAATATTATGGCTGGTTTATAGGTAAAAATTGAATCGAGGCAAAAAAAAGTTGCTTGGTTGATATAGTAGATTGTACTAATATACATATAAACACATACTAATTTACTCGAATTCCCTTTTCTCTTACAAAATATTAATATGGAGAAGTTGAATTCTTTTGAAAAAGTAAAGGGTAAAATTGTATAAACTCGTTAGTTTCAAGCTAAGATTAATTTTGGTGGATGTGGTACCCATGATTCTTTTTCATATACTCCATCCGTCCATTATTAAACATCACATATTTGACCGGCACGGATTTTAAGAAATTGTTTGACTTTATGTAGGAAAGTGAATAGAAAAGTTAGTGAAATATATATATTTGTTTTATAATAAAATATGAGTGAAATGTAGGGTCCACCTACCAAATATAGTAAAAATGAAATGAAATATTTATTGACGGACGGACAAAAAGAAAAAATGGGACATTTAATGGTGGATGGAGGGTAAAATGGGTTACTTTTTACAAAAGAAGTTATAGCACATTCAAAAAAAAACGACGCAACCATGGTTAGGGTTAGGGGTAATTGGCTTAGAATTTTCTGAAATTATAAGTCGGTGACTAACATTTAATTTATACCATCCATATTGTATGGTACAATTTCATAACATTAACTCTATTTAGTTGCTTGAATTATTGCATCAAATCTCAGATGACAAAATATTTGATTGGAAACGGCACAATCCAGCTATTTGATTTAACGGTGGCCAAAGAGATAAGCGGCGTGACCATGGTAGTGGTGGGCCTGATAGCTGCGATGGCATTCAGCGCGGTGGTCAGCCCCCCCGGCGGCTTGTGGCAGGATGACACGTCATCACACAGAGCCGGCAAAGCAGTGATGGCATCATCTCATCCCAAACTATACAAACTCTTCTCTCGTGCTAACACCACTGCTTTCGTTTCATCTCTCTTGGTAATCTTTCTCAACACCATAAATGCGATAAATAGTGCAGAAATATTCGTTGTGGTCATATGGTATGCAACGCTGGTGGCGATGGCATCTATTGGAGTGAGTTATGGTGCTTCCGTAGCCATTACAAATCCTGCGGAAACACAAAGAGTTGGCCAAATTATTGCTGTTGTATCCGCTGGGTTCGGAGGCATCTTTGTGTTCGTACTCGTCTTGGTTATTATAATGCGTTCGTACTCTAAGTGGAAGACACTGAAACTTCAGCATCCAGATCTTACAATCACTGATCGATTCTTTCGCGGTTTTCATGAGGGTTTTAAAAAAGGCTTTGAAACGACGACGCAAGTATTTGAATGATGAAGATACATTGGGTTGAATTTGAAAGGAAAGTCAGAAATAGTTAGTTCATATTGATATTGTCTTTGTCTAGGTAGTTGGTGAATTTTGATATAATTTTCCACTCAACTCTCAGGCCATGGATTGATACAACTGTTTCATTCAAGTCTCTCTAATTTATACTCCTACTACTCCATATTCCAAGCCACAGGTTGGGCTTCATAAATAAAAATCAAGCCCACTACTCTCATCTTTTTGTACCTACCTTTAAACACGGCCCAACGAATTCAATACAAAATTAATGACATTTTAAACATAATAATAAAATAAAATAAAATAATATAATAGTGCATATATACAAAATACTACTCCACCTTCATTTTCAGCATAAAACTAACAATTTTTTTCTCACAGGGTGCAGACCAATTCCAGAATATTACCTATGGAGTGCTTGGATGAGATTTTAAGTTTTTGTTTTCTAATACTCTCTTTCTCCAACATTTAAAGAGTCATTTTGACTCGGTACAAGTTTTAAAAAATTGTTTGACTTTGTGGAAAAAAAGTAAGAAGAGAAAGTTAGTGGAATGTGTGGCTAATTTTTTATATAGTACTTAGTTTTTATAGTGGATTGTGAGTTATACAAGTGGGACCCTTATTCCACTAATTTTCCACTTTTCATAACATTTTTCTTAAAACCCGTGGCAGAAATAAATGAGACTTCTATTCGCGGACGGAGGAAGTATGTTATATTGTTCGTATCGGAATTGTTTCCGCTGACGTTGACACTATAAATATGCAACAATTATTAACCGTAGTTTGGACTCCCCACTATAAAAATCTTGCATCTGCCATTGAGGGAGATTAATGGCGGAGTGGGGGGAGAGAGAGAGAGAAGCTCTCTTTTCTGAAATTGATAGGCTTGAGACAAGGCGACGAATTCAAATTTCAGACTTGTTAACAATGGTTTTAAAGGTACAGAAAAGTTGATGTATTTACACTTTGATTATATTTTGTTGTTTTGAAAACAAGGAGGGACATTAAGTATGGCATATCATGAGTTTTTATACCTTTATTTTTTTTAATTTTTGAAGTACCTAGAAGGCTAGAACTAGAAATTTGTTTAGAACGAGAACTTGATGAAATATCATAGCTACGAATATATTCTAGAAAAAAAAATCGAATGTATATCTTCTTCAATAGTATTAAAAATATCACATCACATGTATATCAAAATATAACCGAACTAAACTTTGGTAATACCCAAAAGATGGGCCTTTTCATGGGTTTGGATTAAACCAATCATTAGCTTTATTTTGAGTGCCATTATCATGCCAAGGCCATAAAATAGTATTGCGAAATGTATGTAATGAAAATGTCTATTTTATGGTATTCTATTTTATTGATATACTATATGGCTAAAACTTTTTATATGCTTACCCTAGGAAAAAAACAAAATAATGACATAAATTCATGCATATAACTATATGGTATTAATTTCAACCCTATAATTAGCGAGTATTGATTTAAATAGGATGTGAAAATTATATTTGACGGATGCTCTCGTGACATCTTGGTGATACACTGATTACGATTTACGAAACTTTATTGCTCTTTTATTAAGCAATTTTCTTGTCCTACAAAACTTAAAAGAAAAGAAATAAAAAAATCTATACACAATACATGTTCGGGTTTTGATCTATGAAAAGCTCATTCTTAATACAAAAATGCAGAACCAAGCATACAAATGTCATTTTTAAGTCATCATAAGCTTATTTTTACGTCATTATAGTAATGATGACATAAAATTATCTTAACATGACCTCAAACCTGAATTTTATAATATAACATAAAACTACTTTATAATGACCCTCCGTGTTTTTATTTAATTATTGACCATTAAATTGTCAAATCTCATGATCAGGATTTGGTCTGGATTTTGTATTGAAATCTATTTTTGTATTGATCATTTTCCATACATGTTCATTACACATATAAGAAGTAAAAAACTGTTAGTTGAAAATAGTTACTCCATACTCTCGAACTTTGATACAATAGTTACTCCTTTTTGGTGTTAGTTGAAAATATAGGCAGAGGGTGCATAATTTCTTTCTTTCTTTGTTTTTTACTATATTCCTACATACCAAAGTAAATTCACATGTTTGAGTGTGTATCAGTATGCTATGCTGTTATACGGAAATGGGTATTGTGTGTTTTACAGAGAGCTAGTGTGTTCAGAGTCCTTTTCTCATGCATATTAATTGCATATTCTATAAGTGGATATAGCTGTGACACAGTCAAAATCGCCAAAACAAATACTAGTAAACAAAAATTGCAATTATTTTCGTATAAAGGCAAGATCTTAACATCATCATTTCAAATTTTGTGATACATATTATGTGCTGGCACTGAGTATAGTGGCCTTCTGCGGTTTGCTTTTTTGTGTCTCACCTAACTTTATACACTATAAACCCTTCTTTCTTCTCTGCACGCCGCCAAGAGCTTGATATTGAGAACGGCAGCCGATTGAGGGCGTTTCCCGGAGACTCTTCGGAGCCGATGGTGGGGTCGGCCGACTCCACCTAGCTCCTGTTGGTTTCTGAGGATTACAAGAGATAAAAGCCGGGTGTAATACAACCCAAAAGAAGGAATACAAAAGAGGAAACTGAACTAGAATGAGATTACAAATGTAAAAACGAAACAGTAACCGTGAATAATGTTTGAGCCGAGTCGAGGAGGCCTCTTCTCGCAAGACGAGATACGCCCCGGTAGTGCTCTTCGGTTTGGCGTGTCGTCCCCAAAGGTAAAACGGCTACGTCTCTATTGATGCAGCACCGCAATCAGTAGAGCTCCAGCGAACTGGATGTAGGAGAGGGCAGAGCTTCGACAGAAAGACAATGCAGAGAGGGAGAGAGCTTATGCTGTAATGCTTGTGAATGATGTAGTGTAATGCATGGAGTGGCTATTTATAGGCTCAGTCCACTGCTGTGGGTCAACAGCCATGAAGGCTCATCATGGCAGATTTGTAACCGCCGATGGTTACGAGCGTGTGGCAGGAGTGTGCCATCCGTGTGTGGAGCGTGTGGATTTCTCACGTGGCATCCGTGACTGTGCCTCGCTTGACGACGTGTCAAGCCACTTGGATTGCTGACTCGGCGGTGGTCCAAAAAGAATAGTTTGGGCCAAGCCCCAAGCCCAAAGACCAATTGCCAAGATCCAAGTACAAGTCCAAGATCGGGATCGGGCCCGAGGCCCGCGACCGCGAGCGCGTGCACGGGCTCAGGCTCGGGCGGGCGGCGGCGCGCGCCTGTGCGCTCGTGTGGGCTCTTTCACCCATCTTGGTCCACTATAATTATTAAGTAACATAAAGTCACTTAATTTATACACATTAAAAGATGTGTTAATCCTCCAATGTGGGATAATTAACACTAGTTAATTATTCCCTAAGCTCCAACTCCAAGCTTTAATAAAAGCTAATTATGCCCAACTTTAATCCACTATTTCTCACTCACCGGAAATCGGATTTGAGAAAGTGAATATACTACATTTATCTACGTAAAATGTAGATCGACGCTATGTCATTTAATTTCACAAAATTAAATGTCTCGTCACATTTATTATTTGGTCAAAATCCATTGACCGGGCATATTTAATACCATGATTTCTACAGCTCCGACCTGATATTATAGTCAAAAACTTTAATTTGAGACGTAAGTAGTACACATCATATCGAATTGAGTAGAAAATTCTTGTGTTCATCTCTTTTGTATTTGTGATTATTTGTGTGTTTTTTTATCGAACTGAGTAAATAGTTCTGATGTAGTTGTGTTCATCTCTTTTGTGTGTGTGTTATGCCCATTAATTGGTATCAAGAGACTAGAGTCTGAGAGAAAGAAATCACGATGAGGATTGATGGAAAGATTATTGTGGAAAAGTTTGACACATCTGATTTTCGATTAGAATATGTCAATTGGTGATTAGATTACATTAATCTTTGTATTAAAAAGAAACGCTTAACTAAGGTGTTATGGAGAGAATAGCACATTACATATATGAACTTAGATTTACATCATATACCAAATACATTATACACTATACATTACACATTTACACAATCAAATTCCTAAAATCATCCTCTCCCTAACTTCTTACATATCATATTCATGAAATCCCTAACTTCCTACATATCATATTCATACCAAACAACAGATAAATCTTACCAACTCCTTATAAGTCGAGATCTCATGTTCGGTCGGACATCTAAAAGAACAGATCGAGATACCTTGTACACAGCCACAAATAGCGCGTATCACGGTTGCACAAATGAGAAATCTTGAAGGATCTGTTGCAGCACAACCCCACAAGAAAACAATCCCACACCAAAAATGGCAGGATATGATTTAGACAATGATGTTTGCTCAGTCTCCTCACCTTGTTTCTTCTGCTTCATCGCCCATGCCATTGCCGGAGGCAGAACTCCATACAACACCGTCATGCAATATCCACCCTGTTCAACCTCATGCTCAGCACTACTCACTCGAAAAAAATCCGAAACCCAACTTTTTTTATGGAGAATTGCATACTTAGCTCCTTTATTATATTTGATAAGTAGAGTAGTCCATGAAACTTATATAGTGATTTCGGTTCTCTCCTTACATCGTTGTGAGTCATTTGTGTATTTCATTTGCCAACAAAAATGATACTATAAATTTTACAAGTTATCTAATTTTTCTATAGTTTCTTTGAATTTCTCCAAATCGTTACTTGGCATCTGGAAATAATTTGGTGTAGCTTTGTGAATACAATACGATTGTTTAAACAGCATCGTACTGTATTCATAAAGCGACATTTAATTTTTTAGCCGAAAGATAGTTGCATATGACAGCCAGTTTCGTTTCAGGTAATTTCAAATAAATCATGGAAAAATTGGGGAAGTTGTAAACTTCGCGTATTTTCAGGAAAAATTTGAACGTTCGTATATTTTTAAGCATTTTACCCTTTATAGACTTACAGCGAAATCTGTGGCTGCAGAAAACGCATCCGGGAGTGCATTCGACACGAGAAGTGAAGGCGCAACTACCATTGCTGTCGCAGTGATGCTTGTCTTGTTCTTCTCCCACCAGCCATTAATGGAGTACAACGAGCTCGGTTTCTACACATAATCACTCAGTTAGTGAATTAGTTACCTCGAATTGAAAACGTCTAGACTACGAAGATGGAGGCTACCTCTACAACTACAAGCTGTTTAGGAGGAAAATCTGAGGCTAGATTGTTTAACTGCTCCTTGAAGAACTCTGAGAAGCTCAGAAGGGTGCCGATTTGGGAAGTTCCGACAGCTAGAAGAGCGAACGCCTCGACCATATATGGGACTCCTTCCCATCTCACACTGTAATAGAAATTGAAACACAGAGTAAAAAACAGAACAATTTTAAAAACAACTATGATAAGTCTATAAACCTTCTGTAATTTTTTGAGGATTTAAGGAAGTCCTTTGCTATATGTATCAAATTGTTTGAAACAAACTTTCTCAAACTGTCAAGTTTTGATAGACTGTGAGAAAATGTGTACATCTCACAAACCACTAGGAATTTTTGAGTGAATCTTTTTGCATTGAATTCTAGACTCATTGAGGTATTCATTGTTAAGTTCAGTCTCGAAAGCCCTCTGGATGAATTCGGTACGTTAAGTTTCAGTCGATGCAATGCAGTAGATTGTTTTGGAGATGAGATAATTTTAATAGAAGTGGTGAACAAGCAGAGGAAGACGAAACGATTAGCTAACCTTAGAAGCAATTCAACGGGATCAGACACGTTGTCTGCCCCGTTGGAGAGGCCTAGCGCGATAGCATCCCAAACGAGCAATGTCAGCAATGGTACCACGCTGCCTAGAACGACTGAAGCACGGATGCGTGCAAGATCCCCTTCGAGATAAGCACATAGAACTGTAAACAAACAAAGTAAACAAGAACAGAGTTTACTCAGAAATCATCATCTTATAATGTGCCAAAAAGATATCGGAACCCCGAGCATTACCCACCCGGAGTTATGTCATGGTAAACTAAAGCAAACACCATGACTGGAAGAGTGGCCGGAACTTTCCCCCAATCTCCGCCCCCGGCTTTAAATCCAGACCACCCTCCAAACAGAAGAGCAAAAGCCTCTATTGCCACAAGAAGGCCTATTTTTCCCAATTGCAAATATCAACATCAACAAAAAACAAAATCAAACATGATTAGCCTCAACACCGAGAGGTGGTCTACCGTGAGAACGCCCTAACGTGGGGACCACACCCAATTAGGATCAAACAATAGTACTAGTTCCGAAAGAAACCTATCATGGATGCAGTGAGCCACTGGTTAACTTGATCTGTGGCTCGAGTGCCTCCCACGCAAACGAGAATGGTGAACGAGAAAGTGAAGAGGAATCCACAAAACGACACTGGGAAATCAGTTAGCTGATGAAGGATCTCGCCCGATTTTGAACAATTAGCTACCACGTAAGTGTAGCCTAAGAACATATACAGCAAAGAGGCTAGAGCTCCACCCCATTCTCCTAGAGTCTCTTGAGCCATGGTTCGGATAGACATCGCCTCGAGCTCATCACTTTGTGCTTTTCCCTTCTTCTTCCTCTGTAAAGCAACGTTGATCTCGACTAGCAAGAGGGCTTCTATCAACAGAAATGCCCAACACAAAGTCATTGTTATTGAACTTGGAACTATCCCCTACAAAAATTAGATCAGAAGCAAGCAAGCAATATTTAGCTAGCTATTAGAACTATATTTAATATATTTCTCAGAAAATCTATCTCTAACAAAGTCTATTAATTTCATTCTCAAGAAAACTCATTTTGGTCATAACCCAATAAATTGTTTGTTTCAACTTTTCTTTTTCTTTTAACACATCTTGAAGCAAAACTCACCTTTTTTTCTCCAGTCATTCTTCTTAAATTATTATTTCATTCGACGTGTATAAAAAGACATCATCAATGCCAACGTGATAACGTATTAAAGCTCGAGAAAATAGAAGAAGAAACACATTCTACATTAATAATAAAAAGTGGAATTGCAAGAATTATATGCACAAAATTGAATCTTTTTCACACCCCAACTTTCATCATAGAACAGTTAATGACTTCAATTCCACATATAATCTTGTTTCATTTCTAAGCAAATCTAGAGAGAGAGAGAGGGAGAGGGTTACTGCAGGGGAAGTCTTCTTTGGAAGAGCAAGAATGCCAGTGCCAATGCTTGTCCCAATAATTAGAGCAACTGCACCAGCAATACTGCCCTTTTTCCTGCTAATCTTCATAGGATCGGCGAAGGGAATCCAAAATTAGGATTGGAAAAAATACGTTATCTTTGGGAGAGAAAATATTTCATTAATTGATTGAATGAATAAAAAAGATAACAGTCTATACTATTTATAATACTACTGACTTAATTAACAAGAAA
This sequence comes from Salvia splendens, assembly GCF_004379255.2. Taxonomy (NCBI): domain Eukaryota; kingdom Viridiplantae; phylum Streptophyta; class Magnoliopsida; order Lamiales; family Lamiaceae; genus Salvia; species Salvia splendens. The sequence continues at coordinate 34,388,775 of NC_056044.1, read as the reverse complement.
ACAAATATATAGAAAAAGATATGCTAAATCCCTACAATATCTAAACTAAATAATAATAATGGAGGTTCGTATCAACTCCTCAACGGTTAAAATCCACCTTGTCCTCAAGGTGGGAACCACGAACCATTGACGAGAGTTGAAAGCAAAAGCTTTAGCAAGGCGTCTACTCCTGGATCAAACACGTATCGAACAACGGAATGTCTCCCTTTATATTCTTGCACGGAATGATTGCTTACCAAGCAGATGGTACAACAAGATTAGCACCCCCATTGTGAACAACGCTGTCGGGAACATCCTCAACTAGATTATCGTCATCAATATTCTCCTCATCCTCATCAGCGTAGCAGAGCAATCTCTGCTTGCACACATGCCCTATAATCCACTTCTCGGGGCAATAGTAACACAAACCCAGACGGCCTCGTTCAGCCTTTTCCGCTTGTGATACCCGAATCACCGCGGGTCGCGGCCGTTCTCCGTTGCGACCCCCTGAACCTGTGGCCTGACCCGAGCCGGTAGCGGCCTGAGGTGGTTCCATCTTAACCCGTTGTTGTCCGTCGAAACCTTGCGTGTTGGCCTGATATAGCTGATGTGGATCCCAACACGGCTTCGTACGATCATAAGACTGATCGACCCCCCCAAACTGCTGGCTTGGGTGGCGGTTACCTTCCGTGGTCCATCCCGGTCCATTACGACCCCCGCTGTCGCGTCTCGCCCTGTCCTCATGTGGGCCCTCGCGAAAGCCCCCGCTAGGGTTTCTCCCGCGTAAACCCCTATATCCTGATCTCTGCCGACGCACATCCTCATAATCCCAATCATCGCCGTCGTCGAAACCGGAAGGAGGTTCGGTCTCAAGATTCTCGAAGCGGTGATCTGTGTCGTCTCTCCAAGCATCGAATTTGTCCAATCTGTCCAAAACTCGATCTAGTTTACTGGAAACGGGTTCATAATCTGAGTATCCTTGCGATGCACGGTGGGGCGGTGGTTCCCAACAAGAAGGCTGCCTTGACTGTGGTGGGTCATAAGGTTGGAAACTCGGTAGTGGTCGGGTACGGGGAGGATCCCAACAGGTGGGGCGGCGTGTCTGGATAGACCCCATTTGGTGAGGTTGCGGCGGACCGTAGGGTTCACGCCTGTACTTGGGTGGCGGCTGATCATAGGGCGGAATACCCGGTGGGTCGCGGCTGCCCGGAGGGTCCCAGCAGGTTGCACGTCGTGGTCGGACCGGCTGGTAAGGATGTAACTGCTGCGCGACCTGAGGAGGGCCGTATTGACGACGGTGATAGTCGTATGACATGTTGACGGACTGAGGCGTGGCTGTGGTGGATGATGATCGTCTGACTTCGACGCGGCACACGGGAATCCTTCCCGTCGGGCGTTGCAGAAGTAGAGTTGTCCGGCAGCTAGAGCTCGGCGGACAGGCGGGACTCGACAACCAAAGCAGTTGCTGTGCGCGAAATGTTTTCCGACAGGCAGCGGTGTAGCTTCGGTTCGAGATGGTGGGAGGGTGAGATCACGATGAAAGCACCAGTTGTTAAGGGCGTTTCTCTTAACAAGCACCGGCGACGAGTTTCGCTCGGCGGTGGAGATAAATTTCCGGCGGCCAACAGGCTCGGCGGACGATTGCAGAGTTTCTGTGCCCGGGAGTCGCTCCCTTCGGGCAGATAACTCGGCGATTGATAGAATACTCCGGCGTCCAATTAGGATCGGCGGAGGGAATCCAAAATTAGGATTGGAAAAAATACGTTATCTTTGGGAGAGAAAATATTTCATTAATTGATTGAATGAATAAAAAAAGATAACAGTCTATCCTATTTATAATACTACTGACTTAATGAACAAGAAAACAAAGATATAGAAAAAGATATGCTAAATCCCTACAATATCTAAACTAAATAATAATAATGGAGGTTCGTATCATACTATTTCATAACGTTAACTCTATTTAGTTGCTTGAATTATTGCTTCAAATCTCAGTTGACAGGGTATTTGATTCGAAACTGGTCATCTGGTTCAACGGTGATCAAAGAGATAAGCGGCATGACCATGGTAGTGGTGGGCCTGATAGCCGCGATGGCATTCAGCGCGGCAGTCAGCCCCCCCGGGGGGCGTGTGGCAGGACGACACGTCATCACACAGAGCCGGTAAAGCAGTGATGGCATCATCTCTTCCCAAACTATACAAACTCTTCTCCCGTGCTAACACCACCGCTTTCGTTTCATCTCTCTTGGTAATCTTTCTCAACGCCATGATTGCGGCAGGTATTGCAGAAATGTTCATGAGGGTCATATCGAATGCAACGCTGGTGGCGGTGGCATCTATTGGAGTGAGTTATGGTGCTTCCGTAATCATTACAAATCCTGCGGAAACACAAACAGTTGGCCATACTATTGCTGTAGTATCTGCTGGGTTCGGAGGCATCTTTGTGTTATTAGTTGTCTTGGCTATTAGAAAGATTCTTTATCGGAGTGGAAGACAATGAAACCATCGAGATCTAACAATCACTGATTGAATCTTTCGCAGTTTTGCATGATCCTGAAAATGTAATCATAGCAATTCTTAATGGAATTTGATTATCTTTGAAAGACTAAATAAGACAATCTCTAATCTAGTGATGTTTTTATTAAATGTAAGAGTGTCCACTATAAGCGGACACCCCCAATAGTCTCGCCCCAGTTTTTGTCCATAGCCCCTGTTTTATTATCCATAGCCTCAAATTTTGTTTCCGCCACTATAGTGGACACCTCCAATCAGTGGCGTATCCAAGATTTTTAATCTGGGGGTACGATACTTAATTATAAGACTTAGAATTTTAAAGTTATTTTTTATCTTCTCTTTAATACAATATTCATTATTATTTGGTAAAATTTTTTGTATCATCTATAAAACAAGTAGTACTAACTACTAGCTTTGCTATTTGGACAACTTACTATCTAAAATGAAAGTTACTTTTTATATATTAAAGATAATTTATTTAAGATTTCGCATAGCGCATAGTTTTTTATGGCAAAACATTTTTTTCATTTATTTAAGAAAATTTTAAATAACTTAAAAAAACTAAAGAAGAGGTATGCATTAGAGATACAAAATATAAAAATACTAAATGCACTAAAAGAGAATTAAAATGCTTTAAAAACTAATTGAAAATGATAAAAGTAAATAAATTTATTAAAAAGAATTAAAAGAACTTTATAAAAAATTAAATGAGTTACAAATAGAAAATATAAAAACTTAAATATATTAAGAATTACTAAATTACTAATTAAAAATGATAAAAGTAAATAAATTTATTAAAAAGGAATTAAAAGTACTTGACAAAAAAATAAATGAATTACAAATAGAAAATATAAAAACTTAAATATATTAAGAATTACGAAACTTTATAAGTGAATAGTCAAAAACTAAAAACATTAAACATATTAATTAGTAGAAATTTAAATATGTTTGATAGAATGAATAAGAGACATTACCGCATTATAATATTTATTATAAAAAGCATTAGTAATAAAGAATGGAAAAAGTTCAAAGAATTCCAATCAATAAAAAATTTTAATGTATGAAAACGCTCTTAGTGAGTGTCGGACTCCAGTCTCGCAGTGGCAAGACGAGCTTTCTGCCACTCGACCAACAGCTACAAGTGCAAATGCAATAGATCTTAAATAGTATTATTGAGACGTTTTGGGGTACAGCTGTACCCTTTGTTCCCATGTAGATACGCCAGTGCCTCCAATAGCCCCTAAATTTTATAATCAATTTTAATTTTATAATGTTTCAAGCAATTATGAATAAATTTATAGGCTATACGTAATTAGAAGAAGACGACTATACGTGAAGAAATTAATGATGAAAATACGTAATTTAACGACTATACGTAATTTTGAGTGATGTAGAGTTGGAATGGTGTGAAAATAATGAATGGAATGGGGTGTATTTATATGTGAATTAAAATGAATAAAAAAAATAAAAATTAAAATCGTTCACCGGCGCGACGGACAGGTCCGCCACTATAGGCGCCGCGCCTATCGCCGCGGAGGAGGCTCGTCCTCGCCCCGGAGTCGCCTGAAGCCTGTCCGCCGCCTACCGCCCCCATTTCGGTGTCCGCCCAACGCGACTATAAGCCGCCCCTCTTCCGCCCCAAACCGCGGCTATCCATAGTGGATACCCTAACACGGCGTTGAAAGGACGCCAAGTATTTGAATGATGAAGATACATTGGGTTGAATTTGAAAGGAAAGTCAGAAATAGTTCATATTGATATTCTTTGTCTAGGTAGTTGCTGAATTTTGATATTGTAGAGATAATTTTCCACTCAACTCTCAGGCCATGGATTGATACAACTTTTTCATTCAAGTCTCTAATTTATACTCCTAGTACTCCATATTCCAAGCCACAGGTTGGGCTTGATAAATAAAAATCAAGCCCACTAATCTCATCTTTTTGTACATACCTTTAAACACGGCCCAACGAATTCAATACAAAATTAATGACATTTTACACATAATAAATCAAATAAAATAAAATAATAGTGCATATATACAAAATACTACTCCACCTTCATTTTCAGCATAAAACTAACAATTTTTTTCTCATAGGGTGCAGACCAATTCCAGAATATTACCTATGGAGTGCTTGGATGAGATTTTAAGTTTTTGTTTTCTAATACTCTATTTGTCCAACATTTAAAGAGTCATTTTGACTCGGTACAAGTTTTAAGTAATTGTTTGACTTTGCGAAAAAAGTAAGAAGAGAAAGTTAGTGAAATGTGTGACTCATTTTTTATATAGTACTAGTTTTTATAGTGGATTGTGAGCTATACAAGTGGGACTCTTATTCCACTAATTTTCCACATTTCATAACATTTTTCTTAAAACCCGTGGCAGAAAGAAACGAGACTTCTATTCGCGGACGGAGGAAGTATGTTATATTGTTCGTATCGGAATTGTTTCTGCTGACGTTGACACTATAAATATGCAACAATTATTAACCGTAGTTTGAACTCCCCACTATAAAAATCTTGCATATGCCATTGAGGGAGATTAATGGTGGAGTGGAGAGAGAGTAGCTCTGTTTTCTGAAATTGATAGGCTTGACAAGGCGACGAATTCAAATTTCAGACTTGTTAACAATGGTTTTAAAGGGTGCAGAAAAGCTGATGTATTTACACTTTGATTATATTTTGTTGTTTTTAAAACAAGGAGGGACATTAAGTATGGCATATCATGAGTTTTTATACCTTTTTTTTTTTGAAGTACCTAGAAGGCTAGAACTAGAAATTTGTTTAGAACGAGAACTTGATGAAATATCATAGCTACGAATATATTCTAGAAAAAAAATCTAATGTATATCTTCTTCAATAGTATTAAAATATCACATCACATGTATATCAAAATATAACCGAACTAAACTTTGGTAATACCCAAAAGATGGGCCTTTTCATGGGTTTGGATTAAACCAATCATTAGCTTATTTTGAGTACCATTATCAAACATCTTCTAATTAGTTAATTTTCAAACATCTTCTAATTAGTTAATTTTCAAACCTTGTAATATAAAAAGGTCATTGCTAGTTATTTCTTAAGTTTAACTCGTAACCCAAATAATTAACCATCGTCAATCTTCACTACGTATAATCCACTAATTGTTACAGTCCATAAAGTAAAATATACAGATTCTCAATAGTGTGGACATCATGTCTTTAAGAAAAATTTCACAGTTTGGAAAACTTGATTCAGCAAATAAAATTCTTGGAAATGCCCAATTTTGTCCTATTTAAGTAGTACTCCGTATAAAAAATAAAATCATACTCCATACTCTCGAACTTTGATACAAATAGTTACTTTTTTGGTGTTAATTTAAAATATAGGAAGAGGGTGCATAATTTATTTCTTTATTTGTTTTTTACTGTATTCCTACATACCAAAGTAAATTCACATGTTTGACTGTGTATCAGTATGCTATGCTGTTATAAGGAAATGGCTATTGTGTGTTTTACAGAGAGATAGTGTGTTCAGAGTCCTTTTCTCATGCATATTAATTGCATATTCTATAAGTGGATATAGCAGTGACGCAGTCAAAATCGCCAAAACAAATACTAGTAAACAAAAATTGCAATTATTTTCCTATAAAGGCAAGATCTTAACATCATTTCAAATTTTGTGATACATATTATGTGCTGGCACTGAGAAGAGTGGCCTTCGCGGTTTGCTTTTTTTGTGTTTCACCTAACTTTATAGACTATAAACCCTTCTTTCTTCTCTGCATGCCGCCGAGAGCTTGATATTGAGAACGGGGCAGAGGTGAAGAGACCGTGGGGTCGGCAGCCGATTGAGGGCGTTTCCCTGCGACTCTTCGGAGCCGATGGTGGTGTCAGCCGACTCCACCTAGCTCCGACCTGAACGCCTGAAACCGACGATGTTTCATGCACAATGTCAGCACATTGTGGCGACGCTCCATTGCCGGAGACGAGTCATTCTCTAGCAAAACCCGCAGGACCTCAGCATGCCAGTGTAAAAATCATGGATTAAATATGTTAAATGGCTAAGAAGAAGAAGGATTTTGGTCAAAGGCTTGATTATTTTCTTCAACAATATGACACCCTTATATAGGGCATTACAAAGCTTGTGCTACAAGTATTCTTGGGCACCAAGCTAAAATATTCTTGGGCACCAAGCTCATGTATTTCTTAGCCTCCAAGCTAATACAAAGCTTATCCTACAAGCTTATACCTTTCTTTTTCTAACACTCCCCTTCAAATTGAGTAGTGGGATCCCCGATACTCAATTTGTCAAGAACTCCTTCAAGGCTCCTTGAGCTAACTGCCTTGGTCAGTATATCTGCTAGTTGATCTTCAGAACGTACAAAAGGGAATTCGACCACTCCTTCTTCAATTTTTTCCTTGATGAAGTGTCTATCCACCTCAACGTGCTTTGTTCGGTCATGTTGGACTGGATTCTCTTAAATGCTTATGGCGGCTTTGTCGTCGCAGTATAACTGACTCTTACTTGGAATATAATCAATTTCTGTCATCAATTTCCTCAACCACATGATCTCAGTCAGACCACTCTTAATTCCTCTGGATTCTGCCTCTGCACTAGACAGGGCTACCACCTTCTGCTTCTTACTCTTCCACGTTACCAAGTTTCCTCCAACGAATGTAAAGTAGCTTGAAGTCGACCTTCTATCCACTGGATTACCTGCCCAATCTGCATCAGTATACCCATGGATGTCTAAGTCTCCATTTTTCTTAAACACTATTCCGTGTCCGACGGTTCCCTTCAAATATCGAACTATTCTTAGTGCAGCTTCTAAGTGTTCGGCCTGGGGTTGATGCATAAATTGACTTACAACCCCTACAGCATAAGCGATGTCAGGTCTAGTGTGAGATAAATAGATGAGTCTCCCAACTAGTCGCTGATATTGCCCTCGATCTGCGGCCTCAGCTCCATCTTGTATCTTCAAGCCATGGTTTTGTACAATTGGGGTCTCGGCTGGCTTACACTCTAGTAGGCCTGTCTCTGCTAAGATGTCCAAGATGTACTTCTTCTGTCTCAAGAATATCCCTCGTGCCTTTTCAGGAACAGTGTATGATCTGAATTGCTTTGCCTGTATCCATAGCTCTTCATTGCGTCTGCAAATCTACCAAACCAGACTCTCGGTGACTGCTTTAGCCCATACAGAGTCTTCCTCAATCGGCATCCTTCACCTGCCTTGAACTCATCAGAGAAGCCTGGTGGCGCCTCCATATATATTTCCTTGTTCAACTCCCCATGAAGAAAGGCGTTAGTGACGTCGAACTGGTACAGTGGCCAATCTCGATTGGCGGCAATGGAAAGTAGTACTCGGACTGTATCCATCTTAGCTACAGGAGAGAAAGTTTCTGAGTAGTCTATTCCATAAGTCTGAGTGTACCCTTTAGCCACCAGTCGAGCTTTATACCGCTCGATACTTCCATCCGGTCTCCGCTTAATGGTGAACACCCATCTGCACCCAACTGGTTTCTTTCCTTCGGGGAGTATACACTTGTCCCAGGTGTGGTTACACATTAAAGCATCTATCTCCTTTTTCATAGCTTCTCTCCAATGCTTGTTCCTCATCGCTTCATCGGCTGACTGTGGGATTTCCTCCTCGTCGTAGAGTGCTTCCTCGAACGCCTGAGCCATCTCAGTCAGGTTCCATTTTGCCAAGTTAGCAATAGAGTATCTTGCCTTTCTGTTGATTCTTTCTGGACTGTACCTCTTTGGTGGTACTCCCCTGTTTGCCCTTGGAGGTAGTATATATCTCCCAGTGTCAGGATCGACTCCCTCAACTTCATCCATTTCAACTTCTTTAGGTTGATCACTATTCTTCCCCTGAGTCTCATCTACAACACTAGTTCCAGTAATCTCTTTGACAGGGGCAAGAGTACTTACATTCGATATCAGGAGCGGAGAGTCACTACTAGGGCTTGTGTCACCTGCCGCTTCAGTCTGCACCACGTCAGAGACTTGTCCAGCGGAGTTGCATACTGCTTCCTCTGGTAGGTCCACTTCTGGTACACTTGGCATTGACACCCAGCTTAGTGGGTCACTAATAGGTGTCCTAATATCACCCTCCCCCTGACCGCTAAGGTGGGTATAGAAGTACTCTGATTCAAGAAAGTCACAATTCATGGTTGTGTACATACGATTAGATTTAGGATCAAAGCATCTATAACCCTTTTGGTTCACCCCGTAACCCACAAATACACATTAATAGCGCATGGGGATAATTTTGTTCATTCATGTTTTGGTATATGGACAAAGACGGAGCAGCCAAAGATCCGAGGTTTTAGGGAAAGATGTTGAGGAATGGTCGTGTATACGGCTAGGGTATCGACTGGCGTTTGAAACTTTAGGATATGGGTAGGTAGCCGATTTAGAAGGTAAGCGGAAGTGGCGAGGGCTTCAGGCCAGAAGGTCTTTGGGACTTGTGATTCAATGAGTATGGCACGGGTCATTTCTAGTAGGATTTTGTTTTTCCTTTAGGCTACCCCATTTTGTTCTGGAGTGTGGGCACGGGTGGTTTGGTGTATCATTCCCTTTTCTAGGATGAACTGTTTCATTTTGGAATTGACAAACTCCCCACCCCCCCATTATCAGATCGAAGGGTTTTGATGGGTTTTTGGTATTGTGTTTGGACAAGATTATAGAAGTGGACAAAGTTTTCAAAAACTTCAGATTTATGCTTCATAAAGTATACCCAAGTCATACGGGTACAATCGTCAACAAAGATAAGAAAGTATCTAAAGCCTTGTCCCCCAACTACTGGTGCGGGCCCCCAAACATCAGAATGTATTAAATCAAAAATAGATTTAGTACGAGAATTACTCAACGGATAGGGGTTTCTATGACTTTTAGCTAAAACACAAGTTTCACAATAAATGCTCGATTTTGAAGTGATATTAGGAAATAACATTTTTAAACAACCCGGAGAAGGATGTCCTAGGCGTCGGTGCCAAAGCCAAGCTTCCTTATCAGCAGACCCGTGAGTTAGCATGGCAGCTCCTTTTTGGGCTATCTCATCCACGTAGTACAACCCGTTACTTTCAGTGCCACGCCCAATAATCTCTCCGGTCCTGATATCCTGCAGTAGACAGAAATTCGGTTGCATTAGCAGTGTGCAATTTAATTCCCGAGTCACATGTCTGATTGACAGTAGTTTATGGGAAAGTGATGGAACATGCAAACAATTAGATAATTCTAAAGTTGGAGAAATCTTCACAGTCCCTGCCCCCTTTACAACCGTAAAATCCCCACTAGCAGTCTGAATATGAGATAGGTGAGGCTTGTGAGTTTTAGTAATATCTGACTCATCATAAGTCATCGTGTTAGTGGCCCCGCAATCAAAAATCCACCTATTGATTTTTTCCAATACCTGCAGACATAGCACATGCTGTCCCAAAATTTTCTAGGACTTGAAACCTATTTTTACATTTAATGGGGGCTGATTTATAGTTTTCGAGCATGTTGGGGTTTATTTTAGAATTTCGGAATTTTATTGGGGCCAAATCAAACATATTTTCAGCATGAGGTATATTTTGTAAAGGTAAGGAAGGCCGAGGGTTAGGTTGCAAACCTAACCCTAATACCGTGTTACCTCCCGTTGTCTCCCTGATTTCCTCTTCGTCGGATTTGGTTCCTCTAGCGGCGAACTGCGCGATTCCGGTTGTTCTCGGTGGTGCGCCGATCAACTGCTCGTTGCCCCGGGTATGAGTAGCCGTGTCACGGCTGCCCTCGGTGGCGGCGAGGGTTGTAATTCCTCCATCCGTTCCAACAGCTGCGGCGGCGTGGCCTTTGCTCCACGGTGGCCGAGTAGCCGCCGATTTGTGCTTCGACTCCCACCATTCCGGATACCCCACCAATTCAAAGCATTGCTCTCTTGTGTGCTTGCGTTTTCCACAATTGGTACAAACCAATTTGGATCTATCATCATCCGTTCTTCGCTCCTCGGATGTCCGTTGGTTCCATCCCCCATTTCCGCTACTGCCACCACGGCGTGGAGCGGTGGAGTGATTTGGCCTCCTCGCCGTGAATAGCCCTGCTCCGATTCCGTCTCCTGGGGGTTTTCCGTCTGTAGGACGGAGAATTTCCGATCGGGCATCTTCCCGCTTCGCTATGTTGTACGCTTGCTCGACTGAGGGAAGTGGTTCCATTTTTAACACCTCTCTCTTTACGATTTCATACTTGTCATCCAATGCCGTAAGAAACTGATATAGTCTGTTTTGTTCAGTTTCTTCATTGTGGATCTGTATATCATCTGGGCATTTCATTCGGTTGGGCCTCTTTTGGTCAATTGCTGTCCAGATCTCATTGAGATCGTTCCACACTTCCTCCAGTGTGGTGTTCCCCTGTTTTAGAGTGCTTGCCCTACGGTGTAGATCGTATATCTGTAACGAATCTCCACCGCTTTTGTATGTTACGGCCAGGCTGTCCCATATGTGCTTCGCCTTCGGTTGTTGTGCAACTCGGCTGACCAATTTGGTCTCGATATTTTGAACTAGCCACGTAAATACACAATGGTCGGCTTCCTGCCATTGTGTAAACGTTGGATCTGTTCTTGCTGGTGGGGATGGGACTCCAGTGATGTGAGATACCATCCCCCTTCCGCTAATCGCATTGTGCATCAGGATGGACCATACCGGATAGTTCTCTCCGTTGAGTTTAAACCCTACTGTCAAGGGTTGAGAATCGGTCTTGTATATTGGTTTTTCTGGTTTGTCGGGATTTTCTGGTGGTTGGTTTTGCATGAGGCTTTTTCGCATGAAATTTGAAAAGAGGCGTGCAAAGTCATCCGCTTCGGATGAGTTCGGGTCGCCGGTGATCACCTTTTCGGTTTCTGACATTTCTGCCTTTTACAGGTTCTTGACCAAGAGGTTGGGAGAGGTTTAAGAGCGATGATGAGATTGATTCTGAGCTCCCAGAATCGTTGTTGGCTCTGATGCCATGTTAAATGGCTAAGAAGAAGAAGGATTTTGGTAAAAGGCTTGATTATTTTCTTCAACAATATGACACCCTTATATAGGGCATTACAAAGCTTGTGCTACAAGTATTCTTGGGCACCAAGCTCATGTATTTCTTAGCCTCCAAGCTAATGTATTTCTTAGCCTCCAAGCTAATACAAAGCTTATCCTACAAGCTTATACCTTTCTTTTTCTAACAAAATATGCCCGGTCAATGGATTTTGACCAAATAATAAATGTGACGAGACATTTAATTTTGTGATATTAAATGACATAGCGTCGATCTACATTTTACGTAGATAAATGTAGTATATTCACTTTCTCAAATCCGATTTCCGGTGAGTGAGAAATAGTGGATTAAAGTTGGGCATAATTAGCTTTTAATTAAAGCTTGGAGTTGGAGCTTAGGGAATAATTAACTAGTGTTAATTATCCCACATTGGAGGAATAATATATCTTTAATGTGCTTAAATTAAGTGCCTTTATGTTACTTAATAATTATAGTGGACCAAGATGGGTGAAAGAGCCCACACGCGTGCGCCGCCTCCCGCCCGCCCGAGCACGTGCTCGTGCTCGTGCTCGCGGTCGTGGGCCGCGGGCCTCGAGCCCGATCTCGATCTCGATCTTGGGCTTGGGCTTGGGCTTGGACTTGGACTTGGATCTTGGCAATTGGTCTTTGGGTGGTCTTTGGGCTTGGTGCTTGGCCCAAACTATTCTTTTTAGACCACCGCCGAGTCAGTAGTCCAAGTGGCTTGACACATCGTCAAGCGAGGCACAGTCACGGCTGCCACATAAGAAATCCACACGCTCCACACGCGAAAGGCACACTCCTGCCACACGCCTGTAACCGACGACGGTTACGAATCTGCCATGATGAGCCTTCAATGGCTTGGTTGACCCTGCATGGTGGCTTGGCCTATAAATAGGCTAGTCATACCACTGTATTAGACACACTTCACAAGCATTCTCTGCATCATAAGCTCTCTCCCTCTCTGCATTGTTTTCTGTCGAATGATCTGCCATCTCCTCCATCCCGTTCGCCGGAGCTCTACTGATTGCGGTGCTGCATCAATAGAGACGTAGCTGTTTTACCTTTGGGGACGACACGCCAAACCGAAGAGCACTACCGGGGCGTATCTCGTCTTGCGGGAAGAGGCCTCCTCGACTCGGCTAATTCACGGTTTAGTTGTTTCGATTTACGTTGTAATTTTTAAGTTCAGTTCTTCCTTTTCTTCCTTTTGGGTTGTATTACGCCCTACGGTTATCTTTGTAATCCCAGAAACCAACAGCCAGTTCGAGGCTGCATCATGAACCGGGTTCATGCCGTGGTCGTCAACCCTCCAGCACATCTCAGGGGTTGTAGAACACAGCCTTCGGGCAATCTCGTGGTCTTTCGCCGCCGCAATGTGAAGCGACGACGACCTTTTGTCGTCGACTTCTCGAGCTAGCATTGGGGTTGTCTCCAACAACAGATCCACTGCTAGCTCGAGAAGTCGACGACAAAAGGTCGTCATCGCTTCTCATTGCGGCCGCAAAAGGGCACCCCGAGATTGCCCGAAGGCTGGGTTCTACAACCCCTAAGATGTGTTGGAGGGTTGACGACCACGGCATGAACCCGGTTCATGACGCAGCCGCAAACGGGCATGCTGAGGTCCTGCGGGTTTTGCTAGGGAATGACTCGTCTCCGGCAATGGAGCTATTGGAGCGTAGCTAGAATGTGCTGGCATTGAGGTTGAAACATAGTCTGTTACCGGCGTTAACATTTCTGGTGGAAAATTTTCTCAGTCTTCTTCATTAGCAGGATGAGTTTTGCTATTAAGTACAATCATCCTGAGGTAAGTGACAATTCTTTGTTTGAGTTCAGAGTTCCATAAATATAATTAGCTACCCAATTTATTCTTGTGGTGTCTGAATACTTTAGTCATACATTCTATTTGACATGCAACCACAATAATTTAATTCATGTTGTATGCATACTGAAATTGTTAAAATTAGGGCTCGAAAAAATACACCAATTAATTATAGGCTGATTCTTGTTTTTACCACTGCCAAAAAATATGTTTTGGTTTGATATGTTAATTTGACTTTTCAACACTGAATTTGTTATTGGGCATGCCACATATATCATAGATTCTAGTTTTGGCAGAATATTTGACTCTAGAAATTGTTTACTCACAAAGGTTGATAGTAAGGCTAAAGAACTAAATTGCCCTATACTTGTTTCCCACTATTAATTAGACATTAAAATTAAGTTGGTTACTAGCATTTGATTTTGCACTATGGTATGTTTGTATTTCATAAGATTAACTCTATTATTACTTTTGAAATGTCATATCATAGAATATTTGTCTAGACACGGTGCATTCAAGCCCATCACTGTCATGATTAGAGATGTAAGCGCTTGTGATATTTTATCAGACAATTAGTACTAATACATTATTTCTCTTTCTATGTATTTGTCTGCTATATTGCAATTTGAGTGTGAGAAATGATTCAAGTTAATAGTAATCAATTGCGTAAGCTCCAAGTTGAATTTCGGGGACATTGTTTAGGGAGGAATTGAGAGAAAAGTACTTCTATATTACAATTACTCCTTTAAAGCATACGAGTCCAAATTTAAGACACATTGTGATTGCTGGATAAGCGTACAAACCAAATTATGTATTTTCATAATTAATCCTAAAATCTTCTACGTATATCCAAGCCACAGATTGGGCTTCTAGTGGACTTGTAAACTCTTTAAAATTGAATATTATTATAATATGTTCTTTTAAATATTATTTTATTTTTAATATGTTATATTTTATTTTCTCTCTATTCTCGTCTTATTAGTGTAGAAGTTGGAATATGAAATGGCATAACATGTCTTACTTAGATTCTTTCCAATAAAAAAAGCATAGTTAATATATTTAATAGAATAAAAAAACTTGTACTCAGCTCAAGCTCAATTACTAGAATAAAAATTATCCCATTAATTTTCGATACAATAGAATAAAAATTTATTTGCTCAAAAGTTTCTTTTATTTCTATTTTATTTTGAGCAAGACTAAATCAACCAAGGCGAAAAAGCGGAGCGTCGCACTATGGTATATCACATTAATGTATGATGGCATGTAAATCATATAATACAAGATAGTAATTGCATTACTATGACCTTTAGTCCTTCACAGATATATTTGATCTAAAAGGTGGTGATGGATTTAAAGTCAGAGGGTAAAGGTTATTGTGAAGTTGACGTATCGATATTTGAGGTGGCGTTCGGTTTCCAAGATACAATCTAGGATTGAGTTGTGAGATTATTTTAGTCATATGGGGTTAGCTATGACTAATTATCCCATGATTATCCATCTAGGATTGAGTTGTGGGGTTGAATTTCATGAACCAAACACATTATAAATTTAATCCCGGATACAATCTTGCAAACCGAATGCCCCCTGATAGTATTAAGTGTGACATATCTATGATATAAAGGCTCCTCGTCCAGTATTAACAATTGAGTTCTTTTTGTTGAGAAAAGAGATTATTAAGTCCCAAGAAGATGCATGAGTTCCAAGAGTATTGGAAAATAAGAATAGCATTTATTATGATGTATGGTTCCTAGATACATTTATGTCTAAACTCCTATTTATACCCATGTATAATGTATCAAAACTCATCCAATGAATTCAGTTATTCAATCCAATATGGTATCAAGAGCAGAAGAAAAAATCGATCCGTGAGCCAATTCAAAAGTAGTTCTTTGGAACTCAGATTTTTCCTCATCACTGTTCCATACCCTTCCAAACCAATCAGCCAAGATCAGGCAACAAACCATCCCTATCCAATCTCAGAAAAAACCATACAGTAGCCCCTGTTGCAATAAAAACCAAGATCAAGTAAGTACCACATCCTCAATGGCCAACAAGACAATTGAAACAGTTTCAATCGGAATCAAACTAGATGGGAAAAACTTCCCAATCTGGTCGAAGTTGATGCGCGTCGCAATCGGAAGTCGACAGAAGCTCGACCACATCGAAGGAGAGAAGGCTCCTCCCCAAACCAATGATCCAAAATTCCAGGAATGGCAAGCATCCGACTTCACAGTTTTTTCGTGGCTCATCAACAACATGGAACAACGACTCGTGCTGCAGTTTGCTCAACATCAAACTGCTAAGGCAATGTGGCGGAGCCTTACAACTACTTTTGGAACCAGAGTTGATCCAGTCCAAGTATACGATTTGGAGGACAGAACCAACAAACTCCGACAAGGAAACGACTCCCTCGAAGCCTATTGGAGCGAACTCCAGAATCTCTGGGTGGGGATGGACAACCGTAAGCCATGTCCCTACAAATGTTGTGAAGAAGCAATCAATACATACAAAAAGGAAACTGAGACAAAGAGATTATATCAATTTCTATCCGGATTAAACGAGCGACACGATGGGCTCCGGAGGGAGCTCCTAAAAGAGAATCCCGAACCAACCGCAGAGGATGCATTCGGAAGAGTAAAACAAGAAGAATCCAGGGAGGGGATTTGGAAACCAGCCACCCAAACCCTAGATTCGGGAATAGGCGGCGGGTTCGGTGCGAGACAACCACCACCACAACTCCAATTCCGAGGAATCCAGTCGCCTCCCCACAGCTCATCGGCGCTACCACCGCGAGGGAACTCCAACAATCGAAAGGGAGTTGACAAATCAAAACTCTATTGCACACATTGTGGGATGACCAAGCACACCAAGGAGACGTGCTTCAAACTCGTCGGCTTCCCGGAATGGTGGGAAGATGGTCACAAATCAAACAAGAACAACACCGGCAAGGGAAGAATCGCCGTCGGGCGAGAAGGAGCAGACGAGAGCTTTTTCCTAGCGGGCAACCAAGTGGCCGCCGGCGCTGGGAACGATGGCAGCCGTCCGATTGGGAGCTCAGCGGCGGGCAGCTGGTGGGGATCTGGTGGAGGAAGCGGAAAAGAGGAAGAAGCTGCTAAGGCGTCGTATACACGCTCAATTGAAGGTAAAGGGTTTGGGGCTTTGCCTCAAACCCTTGCTTTTTCTCACTCTCTCAATTTGCACCCCAAGAAAAGTGGTTTGTTAGGAAAAGAACCCCAAGTCACCCCAAAATTGCAAAACATGCCCTTTATGCATGCTGATATTCCAAAAACACCCCATATAGAATGTAGGAATCGTTTTTCAGTCCTAAATAATGATTTCGATATTTCAGTGGCTTGTAAAGTAAAAAAATCAGATATTAGGGATGAAAGGGGGTGGATATTTGATTGTGGAGCAACGGATACTATGTCATACGATAGGGCTGATTTTGGGGAATTATCAAAGTCAAAAAGAATATATATCGAGACAGCGGGAGGGGATCTTGTTCCGGTTGAAGGGGCAGGGACTATTCAAATATCTCCAACATTGAAAATTGCTAATTGTCTTTATGTTCCCACGTTATCACAAAAATTGATGTCTGTCTCCCATGTAACACGAGAACTCAACTGCAGACTCCTAATGCAACCGGATTGTTGTTTTCTACAGGATATTCGGACGGGGATGACGATTGGGCGTGGCACTGAATACCATGGGTTATACTATGTGGACGAGGTAGCTCAAACTGGCAGAGGGATGTTGGCTCACAGACCTACGGAACGAGAAATGTGGTTATGGCATAGGCGGTTAGGACATCCGTCCTTGAGTTATTTAAATATTTTA
The DNA here is from genome assembly GCF_004379255.2 of Salvia splendens. Lineage (NCBI taxonomy): Eukaryota > Viridiplantae > Streptophyta > Magnoliopsida > Lamiales > Lamiaceae > Salvia > Salvia splendens. Next base: position 34,371,617 of record NC_056044.1, on the reverse strand, counting down.
TTTCCAAATTCTCCTAAAAGCTTCACTTTTGAATGTCAGACATGTGTTTTGGCAAAAAGTCACAGACAATCTTTTAAATCAAGTAATACTAGGGTTGATTCGGTTTTTTCTTTAATACACTCTGATGTTTGGGGTCCTTCGCCAATAGTTGGGGGAAATGGATTTCGATATTTCGTTCTTTTTATTGATGATTGCACTCGCATGACTTGGGTATATTTTCTTAGAAATAAATCTGATGTTTTTTCAAAATTCTCTGATTTTTATTCTATGATTCTTACCCAATTTCAAACCAAAATCAAGGTCCTTAGATCCGATAATGGGGGAGAGTATGTCAACACTAAAATGAGAGAGTTTTGTGCTGAAAAAGGTCTTATCCATCAAACATCATGTGCCTATACTCCGGAACAAAATGGGGTAGCTGAGAGGAAAAATCGTACAATCCTAAATATAACCCGAGCCCTTATCCTAGATTCCAAAGTCCCAAATTTTTTCTGGCCTGAAGCCGTAGCCACATCTGTATATCTCCTCAATCGACTTCCCACCAAAATTCTCGACCTTAAAAACCCTCTCCAAAAATTATCCACCATGTCTAAAATACCTCCTACCTTGTCCCTCGAACCTCGCATCTTCGGTTGTTCGGTCTTTGTCCATATCCCCAAACATGAGCGTAATAAATTCTCACCCTGTGCAGATAAGTGTGTTTTCATTGGGTATGGGGCTCATCAAAAAGGCTATAGGTGCTATAATCCAAAAACCCGCCAAGTTATCACCACAATGAACTGCACTTTCTTAGAAACTGAATTCTTTTACGCCACCCAACTTCCAAGTCAGGGGGAGAAGGAAATAAATACAATTGACTCGATAAGTTGGCTGCCTATGCCAAATAATCACTACTCTACCGAAGGACTACCAGAGCCAGCTACATCTGTCGCCGAGCATGCCACGAACACACCACAACCTATGGAGCTAGGTGACACCCCAACAGTACCCGTTCCGATATCTGAGGTAACCAACCTTGAGAACTCTGTTAATATTAGCACTGTTGCTACAGAAGAAGAACAGAGAGAGATTATAGATGAAGACACCGGACAGTACATTCGACCTATCCGAAGTACTCGTGGAATTCCACCCAAACGGTACTCACCTGAAAGAACGAGCAGAAGGTCAAAATATCCAGTGGGAAGTATGGCAAGAGCAAACTTAACCAAACTGGCCAGGGCATTTGAAGCTGCCCTCTATGAAGAGGAAATTCCACAAACAGTAAAGGAAGCATTAAAAATCAAGCATTGGAGGGATGCAATGATGGTAGAGCTAAAAGCCCTGGAGAGGAATAAAACATGGAAAAAGTGTCAACTTCCAAAGGGGAAACGGACTGTAGGTTGCAGATGGGTTTTTACTATCAAACGAAGACCAGACGGGTCCATCGAGAGATATAAGGCTCGCCTTGTGGCTAAAGGGTATACCCAGACATATGGAGTGGATTACTCTGAGACATTCTCACCAGTGGCAAAGATGAATACTGTCCGAGTATTACTCTCTATTGCAGCAAGCAAAGACTGGCCTCTTCACCAGTTTGATGTAACTAATGCTTTCTTACATGGTGAACTGAAGAAAGAAGTTTACATGGAGGCCCCTCCAGGTTTCGAAGAAGACTTCAAAGATGGGGAAGTCTGTCAATTGAAGAAAACCCTGTATGGCTTAAAACAGTCGCCCAGAGCATGGTTTGGGAGATTCACAGAGGCTATGAAGAAGTATGATTATCAACAGAGCAATGCAGATCACACTCTCTTCATGAAGAAAAAAGGGGATAAAATTACATGTTTGATAATCTATGTCGATGACATGATTATTACTGGAGATGACCCTAAGGAGATAGAGGAGCTCAAGAAGAACTTGGCCACTGAATTTGAGATGAAAGATCTAGGGGCACTTAAGTACTTTCTCGGGGTCGAGGTCTTGAGATCAAAGGAAGGGATCTTCATAAATCAGAAAAAATACACTTTGGATCTTCTGGCAGAAACTGGTATGATGGAATGTAAACCTGCAGACACACCAATTGCAGTTAATCATGGACTTCAAATCACAGAAGGAGCTCAACTAGCCGATAGAGAAAGGTATCAAAGGTTAGTTGGAAAATTGATTTATCTTTCACACACCAGACCGGACATAGCATATGCAGTAAGTGTGATAAGTCAATTTATGCACCGACCCCAAAGCGATCACCTTGAAGCAGCACTGAGAGTTGTTCGGTATCTCAAAGGTACCTTTGATCATGGAATAATGTTCAGACGAAGTGAGCATCTGGAAATCCATGGATATACAGACGCCGATTGGGCTGGAAACCCAGTTGACAGAAGATCCACTTCGGGGTACTTCACATTTGTTGGAGGGAACCTTGTTACATGGAAGAGCAAGAAGCAAAAAGTCGTAGCGCTATCAAGTGCAGAGGCAGAATTTAGAGGGATCAGAAATGGATTAACTGAGGTACTATGGCTGAGGAGATTATTGGGCGAACTAGGTTTTTTATCACAGAAGACGTGTCAAATTTTCTGTGATAATAAAGCCGCAATCAGTATCGCAGAGAATCCTGTCCAACATGATCGGACGAAGCATGTTGAAATAGATAGACATTTCATCAAAGAGAAAATTGAAGAGGGAATTGTTGAGTTCCCATTTGTTCGATCTGGAGATCAACTTGCAGACATTCTGACCAAGGCAGTAGGAGCAAGAAACTTTGCAGAGGCTCTTGGCAAGTTGGATATCGGGAATCCCGTTATCCAACTTGAGGGGGAGTGTTGAGAAAAGAGATTATTAAGTCCCAAGAAGATGCATGAGTTCCAAGAGTATTGGAAAATAAGAATAGCATTTATTATGATGTATGGTTCCTAGATACATTTATGTCTAAACTCCTATTTATACCCATGTATAATGTATCAAAACTCATCCAATGAATTCAGTTATTCAATCCAATACTTTTTACCTTAGTTTTTATTTTTGAACTACCTAGAAAGCTAGAACTAGAAATTTGGTTAGAACTAGAAATTTGGTTAAATATCATATTCTAAGAATATCTGATAGAAATTAATCATATATAATTTTTCTTCTATATAAAAAAATGACATGAATATCAAAATATAATACTCCGTAGAACTGAACTTTAAATGTAATTGTGATATATCTACCCAAGACTTGGGTAAAACAAATCATTAGCTTATTTTGTATGCCATCATCAGGCCAGAGGCCCAAATATAAACCCATAAATGGTACTACAAAATGTATTGTATAATGAAACATGAAATAAATGTAATACATGTAACGATTTGCGGTATAGTTTGAAACCTATAATTAACGAATATTAATATGATAATATATTTATTATCTACTCAATTTTAGTCTATACTAAATTTAATTATTAATATTTGTATAATATAGATAGTAATTATACTGAGGTTTAATAAATTATTTACTATATATTTTTATCAAAACTAACTAATAATTCATATTTACTTATATATTTCATATATATATATATATATATATATATATAGAGTCACATTATTCACAAATTCACTCTTAAAGACTGAACTAGAGACCAAATTTGGGCCCTTAGATCTAGATTTTAATGGATGAGATTAAACCATGTCTCATGAATTTCGCTACTTCATTAAATAAGCAATATACTTCAAATTAGGGGTATTTCGGTCAAATTACATCTAGGGTAAAAAAAATCACCCCTTCTTCTCCTCATTCACACGCTCATCTTCTTTCTCATCTCTCCCACTCTTTTCTTCTTCAAATCGAAGAATACTTCTCCAAATCGAAGAATTCTTCTACTAATCGACGAGTCTTCTTCTACAAAGCGATGCTCATCTTCTACTCCGAATCGACTCTCATTTCTACTGCAAATCGACGCTCAAACGTTGCTTCTCTACCAAAATCGACGACTCCACAACTTCCTCTTCAAAATGTTTGATACTCGAAAATCTTTGACGGAAAATTCTGGCCGCCAGTTGCATTCCGGCCCAACTTCTGGTGAAGGTAATACAGCTTTGAAGCTTTTCAAATATCTTAAAATAATTTACTTCATTTATTTCATCTAATTCCTAACTTTCATTCTGATTTTTATCAAAATAGCACAACAATATACTCGCAAGCATCCGGCTAAATCAAAGACGGTCAAACAAGCAACTCACAAACTTGATGCAGATCCTGGAAACAAAATTTCATCCAGAAGGTAAAACCTAGGATTTAAATTTGTAAAATGAAGTAATAAAACATTATAATGAAGTAACAGACTCTAATTATGAACTACCTATTTCCTGTATTGCATAGTTTTAGGATTTTTGGATTAATCTAAACTGTTGTGTTCTTTCGACATTAATATGAACTACATATTCTTTTTAATGAAGTAGTAAATTGATAAGATGAAGTAATAAATTATGATGAACAAGTAATATAAATGCTCTATTTAAATAGTAGGGTTTATGACTGAAATGAAGTAATAAAACATTATAATGAAGTAAGTGACTCTAAAAATGAAGTAATAACACTTAATAATGATATAATAACCTCATGTGATGAAGTAATGCAAGTAATTTGTTTTACTATTATCTATAACCTAGTTGTTGTGAAGTATTGAATTGATATAATGAAGTTATTTATGTATTAAATGAAGTAACATACACTGACTGGATGTATGTAAAAGGTTTAGAAGTAATAATCTATTGCACATGTAAATAGATAGTAATGTAGTTAAAGCCCTACTCCTACTGTATGAAGCTAAGAAGTAGTAAATTGGTAAAATGAAGTAATAAAACATGATAATTAAGTATCTGAGTCTAAAAATGAACTATCTATTTATTGTGTTGCATGGGTTTAGGGTTTTAGGATTAAACTTAATTGTTGTGTTATTTCCACATTAAAATGAACTACATATTCTTTTTAATGAAGTAGTAAATTGGTAAGATGAAGTAATAAATTATGATAATGAAGTAATATAAATGACATGTTTATACAATAGGGTTTATTACTAAAATGAAGTAATAAATTAAGATAATGAAGTGTTGTACTTCTTATATGAAGTATATGCACATAGTACGGTAGTAATGATATATTTTGATGGATCAATATTATTATTATAAATTGAAATATTCTATTTCCTAAATTTTTTATTGTACTTCATTCTCAAAGTTTATTACTTCATTCGTGTGGTCTGTTACTTCATTACATAGGTCTTCTTCCTCATATGTACGAATCAGCATTATTATGGTATTTACTTTTGCTTCAAAAGAAGTGGAATTGTTGTACTAGATAACTCTGGAAATGACAACAACAATGATCTCACCATCAATTATGGTGACATTCCAGAGACGCTGGTTTGTATTCTTCTCATATGATTGAATTTTATTAGACTTACATATGAAATTGATGCACAACTAAAAATAACATATATTTGTTTTATACATGCATAGATCATATCTTTATCACTTCCTCACCCAAACTGGTCTTCACACACAGTGCAAGACAATATCCAATGCTAAAATACAAAGATTCAAAATGCCATGGAGAACTTCTGATAATGTTGAAGACTGTGGAGTATTTCTAATGCACCACATGAAAATATACAAGGGTAAGCGTGAAGGTTGCTGGAACTGTGGCTTAAAAAATCAAGTTTAGGTGTGCTCCAGAGCTTCAAGGCCAAATATTGCTCAGCGTTGATGTTAGCAAATAACAACCATGAAAGCTTCAATAGAAAACACGTTACAGCAGCATACTATGAGGAGGAAAGCAAACACCATGTAATAGATGTTGAGAAAATGATTGCAGCATATTTAAAGAAGAAATGATGATTTTAGCAGATTAAGTTTTGTAATACTCATACATCTGTTTTGAGCAATTGAAAATAAAGTACCACGCTTTTTAATGTTGTTCATTATTAGCTTTAAATACTGCATTGGGTAATGGATATAGTTCATTGGGTAGTAAATTGGTAGAATGAAGTAACAAACTACAAATTTGAAGTATCAGACTCTAATAATGAAGTAACATACTTTAATTATGAACTATATATAACCTCATGTGATGAGGTAATGCAAATGATCTGTTTTCATATTAACTATAACCTAGTTGTTGTGAAGTACTGAATTGCTATAATGAAATTATCTTACTAAATGAAATAATGACATTTTACTTTATGTCAATTAATAAACTAAACTATAGAACTTATAAAATATTTTCAGCCTCAGCAATAAAAAAACATCATAATAAAGAACAACATAAGCTATTATAAAAACACTTTAGTCTATACTCTTTAAGATTGCAAAAAGTTTAAACAAATTCAAATTCAAAGTGTAAATGAAATAAGAAACTACGGGACTGAAGTACAGAACTTAAAGAATGAAGTACAGAACATATCCCACTGAAGTAATAAACAATTGAACAGAACTACCGGAACATAACAGAACAACAAGCCTCAACATTGTTGTTTCCTCTTTTTCTTCTTCTTCTCCACCTGTATCTTGTCATAATTCCTTGAATCAGTCCAATCTTCAAATCCAAGCTCTTCGTTTCGGCATCAGCCGTTCGGACGGAGAAGCAGGCAGCTCCCTCCGTTTCTGACAACGGAGCCATGGGGAAGAAGCAGCAGGCACCGCCGAGTAACGGAGCACTGGAGGAGCAGCGCTCGACTTTGAGAGATTACTTCGAGCAGAGCAGAGAGTTGATTAGTAGATCGGATGGTAGACCGCCGTGCTGGTTTTCGCCCTTGGAATGCCAACACAGGCCGATGGCATGGGCGACGAGGCTGTACAGAAGGAACGCCGATGAGACATGGTGGAACGAGCGTCGGGGCACGCCACAGCAAGGGTGCCCAGGCTGGCGGTGGCAGGCGGGCGGCGAAGTAGCGAGGCGGAGGGAGCGGTGGTCGTAGAAGCACCGATGAGGGAGAGAAAGAGAGATAGAGAAGAGCAATTGGTGGCGCCTCCTCTGTAAGTTTAGAGAAGGGGGCATTGGGGGCAGGGACGATGATAGAGAATTGTAGAGAGTGAGAAGTTGGTTGGATTTGGGAAGGGAGGATGAGCGTTGCACATTCCTAAACTACCCTTTACCAATTTAATTGAATAAAAAAATAGAAATTATTAATAACCATTAGATGTGATTAATGGATGGATGAGATTTGGTCTCTAGTTCGGTCTTTAGGAAGGGTTCGACATTGATCACATCCCTATATATATATATATATATATATAGGATGTATTCATTTCATTTTCCTATATTTCCTCTTTTTTCCTTCTTAATATCAGCCATTAGATTAGAGAAATGGACGGTCAAGATCAACATTGGGTAATTAATCCCGTGTTGCATTATTTGTCCTATTTTGTGCATTATGAGGGTACAATAGTAATCTAATAATGGCTGGAAACCGCTACGAATAATGCACCACATGGTCACGAGTAATGCATATAATTGCCTATATAATGCACAATATGTGAACTGCAATGCATACGAACAAGATGTGTTGTGTTATGATGTTTGACACACGTTTCTTGTTTCCCCTAAGGGTTTAATAAGCTTAGGGGCTAGGGTATAGTACACAGACATGTATGTAATCTTCACATGGTAACGAGTAATGGATATAATTGACTATATAATGCACAATTTGTGAACTGCAATGCATACGAACAAGATGTACTGTGTTATGATGCTTGACACACGTTTCTTGTTTCCCCTAAGACTTTAATAAGCTTAGGGGCTAGGGTATAGTATGTATGCATTAATAACAAATTATAAAACGATACGAATAATTTACCAAATTGTCACGAGTAATGGATGTTATTAATTATATAATGCACAATATGTGAACTGCAATGCATACGAATAAGTAGTACCATGTTATGATGTTTGACACACGTTTCTTGTTTCCCCTAAGGGTTTAATAAGCTTAGGGGCTAGGGTATAGTACGTAGACATTACTAAATGCACGTATATAATCTTCAATCCGTTGATTAACCCATATACACAATACCTCTAATAATGCATAATATACTGAGATAATGACAATTAACAGCTACATAATGCACTACCTAAACCAAATAATGCACATACGTATATTCCAATAACAACAATTTGTTAGTAATGTCTACGTACTATACCCTAGCCCCTAAGCTTATTAAACTTTTAGGGGAAACAAGAAACGTGTGTCAAACATCATAACATGGTACATCTTATTCGTATGCATTGCAGTTCACATATTGTGCATTATATAGTTAATAACATCCATTACTCGTGACAATTTGGTGAATTATTCGTATCGTTTTATAATTTGTTATTAATGCGTATGTACTATACCCTAGCCCCTAAGCTTATTAAACCCTTAGGGGAAACAAGAAACGTGTGTCAAACATCATAACACAGCACATCTTGTTCGTATGCATTGCAGTTCACAAATTGTGCATTATATAGTCAATTATATCCATTACTCGTTACCATGTGAAGATTACATACGTGTCTACGTACTATACCCTAGCCCCTAAGCTTATTAAACCCTTAGGGGAAACAAGAAACGTGTGTCCAAACATCATAACATGGTACATCTTATTCGTATGCATTGCAGTTCACATATTGTGCATTATATAGTCAATTATATGCATTACTCGTGACCATGTGGTGCATTATTCGCAGATACCAAAATGTGGCAGTTACTTTTCCGTCAAATGTCAATAATAACCCTGTAATGCATACAACCACCTTCTATAATGCAACACGGAACCAGTTTTATAGAATCAATCTGATCCGTTGATGCCTTAGATCTAACGCGTAATATTAAGAAGGAAAAAGGATCTAAGATGTGAAAAGGAGAATAACGCTCCCCTATATATATATATATATATATATATATATATATATATATATATATTCTGTCATATACATTTTTTTGAATTAATATGAACTTATCTATTTTTTATATCTAAAATAGTAAAATTTTTATCCACACTAACGTGTAAGTAATTTGTATATTTAATTATATTTATTGATAAAAATTAATTAGATTTTATTATCTACTACTATTTATTAATATTTTTATATTTAAATATTTAATGTATTTTGTAATACATGGAGTTTATTTTATCATTCATTAAATTGAAAATATTTTGTATATTATATAGTATATATAATTTGTAACAGTAAAACGGTTCAACCAGTGGTTCACCCGGTTGAACCATGAACTAGTAGCTTCGCCGGTTCACTCATCGGTCCGGTTTTTAAAATATTGGGTGGTGGATATATTGGATAATGTTGAGCACAATTTGGATGTATAGTAATGATCTAATAATGTCCATCTCAATTGTTGGCTAATTTTCTTGAAATATGAGACACTAATTAGCATTTGGTAGTTTATCACAACCAAATTTGTTAATGTTGTGTGAACCAATAGGCCAACGGGTCGAGGTTCGGTTGGTGTGGCTGAGTCCGAGCAACATATGCCCCAACAGACGTGCTGAAGCAGCCCATGTCGAGACCATCTTGACCAATCTCCACAACATGGCATATAACTAATTGGGAGCAAGGGAAATAAACTGGTAAGCTCTCTCTAATGCAATTGCACTACAAATGCCAAATAACTGTTTATGAGAGTAATAATTGCTGCATAATGTTTGATTGATATGTGCTTTAATTTGAACCCTAAAATTAGGGAGTATTGATTTAAATGGATGTGAAAATTATATTTGACTACTGTTCTCGTGACATCTTGGCAATAGATACTACATCTGTCCCACATTAAGTGTCACATTCTGTCACGGTTCGTCTCACAATAAGAGTCACATTTCACTTTTTACCATAAATGGTAAGTAGACCCTACATTCCAACAACTAATTCTACTCACATTTTATTATTAAACTAATATATGTAAGTGAGACTCATAATCCACTAACTTATTCAACTCACTTTTCTTTATATTTCTTAAAACTCGCGCCCACACTTAATGTGGGACGGAGGTAGTACTTATGATTTACGAAACTTTATTGTTCTTTTACTAAGCAATTTTCTTGTCCTATTTAAACTAAAGGAAAAAAAATAAAAACAATCTATACATAATAGTAATACATGTGCATAACATATAATAAGAAGTAAAAAATTCACATGCCCAACCAAAAAAAGTAAAAAATAACATAAAATTAAAAATCAAATGGAATATTCGGACATCTTCTAATAATCATCAAACCTTGTAATCCAAAAAGGTAGTTGCTAGTAATAAACTTATTTCTTAAGTTTAACTCGTTAACACAAACAATTAACCATCGTCAATCTTAACTACTATAATCCAGTAATTGCCACCGTCCATAAAGTAAAATGTTAAGGATCTAATTCCTCAACGTCGAGTTCCACTTACAATCAAGAAACAAGTGCCGAAGGTATCGAGCGCCCAATGCGTTGGGTCGGCGATTGCTTCGGCGGAGAGCGGTTGAGCGCGAGAATGATCTCGTCGGCAACCTTAAGAGGGGTTTCTTGAAGCACAAATATTTGAGCCAAATTCACGTTAATTTCATAGATTGATTTCCTGATAAAATAATTACATTCTTCCCTATTTATAATACTAAACCCTAACTTACCGAACAAGAAAATAATATATGGAAAGATATGGGAAATTAAAAGATGACTAAATATTTGAGTAAACCTAAGATATGAGGATCGTAACAACTCCCCCACGGTTAAAATTCATCTTGTCCTCAAGGTGGGAACCACATAACCACGTCCAAAGTCGACGATAACAAAAGCATTGAAACATCACCTCCTGGATCGAATGTGATTAGGAACAAGATCACCATCATTTCACTTATGACTCCTACCAACATTTGTAGGTCGTCCCTCTCCTCTCTCGCCTTCGTCTTCACAAAATCATCCTTGATGGCTGGGACTTGGAGGAGGCTCTGGATCATGCACCGGCTCCTGACGGCAGCATCATTCCTACGCCCTCCAAACTGCTTGTCCTCAGTGAACCGCTGCACGGGGACTTTTAACAGCTGGAACTCCGCAGCAGTGAGGTTGTAGGAACGCCTCTCGGCACCATCTAATCTAACATCTTCATAATCAGCATCATCTTCCAAACACTTCTGCTGTGAACAATTATCAACCCATGGTGGTGATGAAGATGAATCACTCACTCCCACCACATCCCAATGCAAGTCCGAATCATCACTCATCTTCACAGAATGACATTCCATCCCGTTGAGCCGCAAGTCCCCTTGATTTAACACTTGTGAATCACCTTCAACTCCCAAGTATTCCTCTTCACAAGAAACAAGCTTCATAGCAGAGTGGAGGCTCGGTAGATGCGAGGAGGGAGGTGGGATAGCAGCAGATGCCATCGGCGGTATTGCTAAGCGTTGGAGACTTGTCGGACTGAGCAGCGGCTGCAGCACAACAGTGGGCTGCTCGTGGCCGGATCGGCTTTGGGTTGTGGCTGCCGGGAAATTTCTAAACCGATTGAGGGGCTCCATATGTGCAGCAACAGGTTCGTGTTGCTGCCTATAGGCGTGTGTTTGCTGCTGCTCCTCGTAGGCGTGTCGACGCCGCTGTGCGGGCCAACAACTTGGGGGTGAGCGTTTCGGTGGCGGCCAGCCGGGAGGCTGTTCGTGGTAGGGGCGAAAACGAGTAGGTTGCTGGTAGGGATCAATATCGTAGTTGGACGAGTAACGTCGATACGCTGCTTTTGATGCCTTCAATTTTGTCACACTCCGATCGATTGCCTCCAACTTATTGACCCTCCTATCCATCGAATCCAATCTAAACTCCAACAAATCGAAACGTGCTAGGATCAATTCCACATCTTGGGGCGAAAGATCGCTCGCCCCTGCAACAGCGCACTGGGCGTTGCTGGATTCTGGCGTATCGCACTGGGGCAGCCGCTGGTTGCTGTTGCCGTGTCGCCTGCCTGCTGATACACGACGCGAAGAGTCACAAAGTAACTCCTGAGCGTTGCCACCGGTGAGTAGGGCGGCTGGCGGAACTAGGGTATCAGCGCCGTCCATGGAGAGCTCTCAATGAAAGCACCAGTTTGTTAAGGATCTAATTCCTCAACGTCGAGTTCCACTTACAATCAAGAAACAAGTGCCGAAGGTATCGAGCGCCCAATGCGTTGGGTCGGCGATTGCTTCGGCGGAGAGCGGTTGAGCGCAAGAATGATCTCGTTGGCAACCTTAAGAGGGGTTTCTTGAAGCACAAATATTTGAGCCAAATTCACGTTAATTTCATAGATTGATTTCCTGATAAAATAATTACATTCTTCCCTATTTATAATACTAAACCCTAACTTACCGAACAAGAAAATAATATATGGAAATATATGGGAAATTAAAAGATGACTAAATATTTGGGTAAACCTAAGATATGAGGATCGTAACATAAAATAAACAGATTTCTCAATATATAGCGTGGACATTACTTAAAAGAAAAATTTTATAGTTTGGGAGACTTGTAAAATTCTTGGAAATGCCCAATAAAACCATTTAATAAATTTACCCTTATTTTAGCACATTTTTTACTTATTCATTTTTCCATGCAATAGTTAAAGACCGAAGTAGTAAATTTATCCCCTCTTTATTTATTTTTTAATATATGCTGAATATTTATAAACAGGGTTGTGTTTGACATGAAACCTGCAATATTTGATTATTAAAATTAATAATCTGTATATCTTTGTAGTAATAGTTTGTCCCACAAATATTAGGACATTGTCTCTCTCTTTTCTGTGTAGGTGGACCACATGTAGGGGTGGGGAATTATACCGGAATATCGGACTTACCGTACCAAAAAAATACTGAAAATACCGATTTTTCGTATACCGTAGTTTTCGGTACGTTAACTGTATTAGATTTCCTATACCGCGGTATACCGAATCGTCGATATATACCGACGCTTCGATATACCGTGATATACCGGTATACCGTTTGATATACTAAAATTTAAAAATAGAATTCTCTATTATACAAAAATAAAAAAGAATCAAACTTAAACGATATTGAATATTTTGGGTATAATATATTTTTAACCGGTATAATAGGTAGAACGGTATGTCGTACCGCAGTTCGGTATACCGCAGAAGTATGATATACCGGTATATTTTGGACTGGTGGTCGTGACCAACAAGTACATTTGCTCTTAAGACTGAAGAGGGTCGAATCTTACTTTTTGTAATAAGTTCTCTCATTTGGTACGTAATATGAAATCATACAAAACTTCCCATCTCAATAAAGAATAATAATATTCACTCAAAGAATCTCCTTTTTCTTTTCCTTTGTTCTTTTTGACTTTTCACTTTTGCTTGTATCCTAATTCCTACTATTGTCGCTACTAGGAAATCAAATAAAAAATAATATATATACATCATGCGTTAGGAAATCACAAGCTTATATGTAAAAATAAAAGAGGCGAAAATGGAGCCGCCCAAAGCTGTTGTTGCAGAAACACCAAAAATTAAACTATATGATACTGCAACAATGGGAGATGTAGTAGCAACATTCCACCCATGCCCCTTCTTTTTTGCCTCAACTATTACTATATTCGGCCCACTTAAGATAAGATGACACGTTTCCTTTTTAATTTGTCTCAAATAAGATGATTTATATTTTTATGGAAACTTTCTCTCTCCAATTAATATACCCAATCACTTTTTTTACTCCAATTAAAATAATCATCTCTCTTTCTCTCTCTATGTAAATACTTACACCCACATTTTCTCTCTTCAATTAAACACATTCACCAATAACTCATAAAATCATGTGTCAGTCAAGAAAACTGGGACGGAGGGAGTACCTATTACTTACTCTCTTTCACATGCGCTTATTTAAGCATGAGATTTAAAAAAATGATACTTTAATAATTAAAATAAAAAAATTAAAGTATGACTGTCTCAATTTTTTCTTGTTAGAGCATCCGCAATGGCGCGGACGATAGGCCGCCCGATTGCCTCGGACGCACCATCGTCCGCGCCCTATAGATCACGATGCAACGCGTTTTCCTTTTTTTTCAAGGATATAATTAAATTTAAAAATGCGTTTGCCAGGAGTCGAACCCAGGTCTATTGCTTGGAAGACAATTATACTAACCGTTAGACTACAACACTAGTTGAGACATCTTGAAAACTAAGTTGTTTTGTTCACTAAACTAAGCTGTAAGCACAGTGCCTGCTGACAAAGTTGCGAGCTTTAAAAAATTAAAGAAAAAAAATACATTCGTCTCGATATTTTAGATAATTTCATATAAATTCGATCGATTGGATGAATTCATCAACTTTCCAGACATTTTTTTCGTCTCATTACTTTAAATGGAAACTTGTGTCCCTTAACCACTGGAACGAGCACCATAAACTATTCACAAATGGAGTAGTAGTAATTACTTGTAATATAATCCTTGATTTTCATGTGCCATGATTTGACGGGACTAAGTTTCATACATTTCCTTCACATGAATTTTACAAAAAAATGTAAAGAAATGGTAAGTGAGGAATTTTTATTAATTGTAAATCCTATTTTATCTATTATCAATTTAAGATGATTTAAGATGATTATCTTGTATGATTGGAATGAAGTTGTTTTTCAATTTTTGTAGTGTTTTACTAATTCAAATAAAGAAAATGCTTAGGGTGGTCTTTAGGGCGTCCCTTCGGGCGCCCCACTGCACGTGGAAGGGTATGAGGATAAAATGTTGATGTAGTGATGCATAGGGCGGGCTTTAGGGCGTCTCTTAGGGCGCCCCATTTGCTAATGCTCTTACTATACCAAAAAGTGAATGAACATTAAGGGACGCCCCATTTGCTAATGCTCTTTACTATACCAAAAAGTGAATGAACATATATCACTCTTTAGATTGCATCAAAAAAATAGAGTAAGAAAATTTCTTTATGTCGCTCCTCTTTTGATTTGAATAAATTAATCACGCATTTTTAAAAAAATTGCCAGGGTGTTTTAACAAGGCTCACCTACTATTAGGGTCTGTTCGGTTGTCAACAATTGTAATATGAAGACAAAAAATTGGACATAAATAAATGTGGATGATCCCACCATATTGCCAAACAATTACACCGTTTGTGATGTACATTAATACACCTCCCGATAGTGATGTGATGGCTTCCGTTGACTTTGCTACGCAGGGTGAATAGATTAGTTTTTTTTTTCTTTCATTTCTCATAATTTAAATCATTTAACTAAGCATTCATCTTCTTTTATGGGTCAACACCTTAATGCAGGTCTTTGTTAAACATTTTCAGGCTGTCACCTACTATGTAAAGGTGTTTGTGAAAAGTGGGTGGAAAAAAATTAATGGAATACGAACCTCACTTGTATATACTAAATTTTAAATGAAATGTGAGTGGAATGAGTTGGTGGAATGTGAGACCTTATTACTATTTATGGTAAAAGTGAACCGGTGCTCATATTCGCGGACGGAGGGAGTAAATGAAATATGAGAGGGAATTAGGTTTGTGTAATGTGAGATCTACTACTAAAAATGATAAAAAGTGAAATGTGACAAATTTTGTGGGATGCACAAAAATGGAAAATGTGACAAAATTTCAGGGACTTAGGGAGTATCTTTTATTTAATACATTGTGCACTTTTTTTAATATCCGTGCATTCCTCCAATACTATAACACGGAGGGAGTAAAAATTTCGCCAATTAATAAAAACAATTTCCCCTGAAAATTGACACTAATAGATTAAATTGTGAATGGCCAGGTATTGAAAATTCAAATCCCTAAACATTTATGTATTCAACTAGTAGCTTTAAAAAACTCAATTTACGATTCTCATGTCCACTTGTGTGAAATAGGTGACCTATTCATTGTAACCAATAAGAACTAGTTGTGACTTGTGTCTAACAAGTACACTGGCTCTTGAGAGAGAAGCCTATTGTTACTTTTGGGATAAGTTCTCACAGGTTCGGTAACGTACTATCATAGAAAACTTTTTATCTCAACAAAAAGAATAATAATAATATAAAAAAAATAAAAATAAAAAACAAAAACAAAAAGAATAATATAGCACACCAACCAAAGTATTCACGCAAAGAATCACCTGTTTCTCTTTGAATTTTCTCTTTGCTTTTATCCTATAATTGTCGGCTTATAGACAAATTCCCCAATGAAGAGTGAATTTTTTGTCTTCTTTACGCCAGGTTGTCTTAACTATTTTGTGTGTGCGTGAAATATACAAATAAAAATAATATATATACATCATGAGTTTGGAAATCACAACCTTATCTGTAAAAAAAAGGCGAAAATGGAGTTCGGCGAAACAATGGTTACGATATCACGGAAAAAGAAACTATATGATGCTGCAACAACGGGCGATATAGCAGCATTCCAAACACTTGTGCAACAAGATCCATCTCTTGTTGATCAAGTTTCATTTGCACGTTCAAGAAATCTCCTTCACATTGCAGCTGCAAGTGGGCAGGTTGAGATTGCCAGAATGCTGTTAACCGTAGCCCCCGATGAGATGTGTTGGTGGGTCGATGATCAAGGCATGAACCCGGTTCATATTGCAGCCATGAGAGGGCATGTTGGGGTCTTGGAGGTTCTGCTTGAACATGACTTATCTCCTGCTAGGGAGAGACTGCATCGCGGTCAGACTGTGTTGCACTTGTGCGCAAAACATGGTCAGGTTCAGACGTTGAAGTTTTTGGTGGAGAAATTGGAAAGTCTTGTACCAGTGAAGGATGATGATGGGGAGACAGTCTACGATTTGGCTGTTAGATGCGATCAAGATGAAGTAAGTACCATCTCTTTTTTGTTTGAGTTCATGGTTTAATTAGTTCCATGAATTAGCTAACCAATTTTTTTTTCTTTTTCTGAATACTTTAGTCATGCATTTCAACTTGAGTTGCAACGACAATCAATCCACATAGGTGTTTGTTCATTTGTTTTGACAATATTATGGCTGGTTTTTAGGTAAAAATTGAATCGAGGCAAAAAAAAAGTTGTTTGGTTGATATAGTAGATTGTATACACATATAAACACATACTCACTAATTTACTCGAATGCCCTTTATCTTACAAAATATTAATATGGAGAAGTTGAATTCTTTTGAAAAAGTAAAGGGTAAAATTGTATAAACTCGTTAGTTTCAAGCTAAGATTAATTTTGTTGGAGGTGGTACCTATGATTCTTTGTCATATACTCGATCCGTTCATCATTAAATGTCACATATTTGACCGGCACGGATTTTAAGCAATTGTTTGACTTTATGTATGAAAGTGTGTAGAAAAATTATTGAAATATGGGGTCTACTTTTATATATTTGTTTTATAATAAAATATGAGTGTATCAAATCTCAGATGACAAAATATTTGATTGAAAACGTCACAATCCATCCATCAACTCATTTCGTGGTGGCCAAAGAGATAAGCGGCATGGCCATGGTAGTGGTGGGCCTGATAGCCGCGATGGCATTCAGCGCGGCAGTCAGCCCCCCCGGGGGCGTGTGGCAGGACGACACGTCATCACACAGAGCCGGCAAAGCAGTGATGGCATCATCTCATCCCAAACTATACAAACTCTTCTCTCGTGCTAACACCACCGCTTTCGTTTCAGCTCTCTTGGTAATCTTTCTCCAGACCATAAATGCGCCAAATAGATTAGAAATATTCTTTGTGGTCATATTGTATGCAACGCTGGTGGCGATGGCATCTATTGGAGTGAGTTATGGTGCTTCCGTAATCATTACAAATCCTGCGGAAACACAAACAGTTGGCCATACTATTGCTGTAGTATCCGCTGGGTTCGGAGGCATCTCTGTGTTAGTAATTGTCTGGTTTACTATAACGAGTTTGTACTCTAAGTGGAAGACACTGAAACTTCAGCATCCACATCTTACAATCATTGATCGACTCTTTCGCATTTTTCATGAGTTTTATCGTGAAAATGCAATCATAACTCCTCCTAATGCAATTGTATCATTTTTGAAAGACTCAATAAGAAATCTCGTGAATGTAACACGGCGTTGAAAGGAGGACGCCAAGTATTTGAATGATGAAGATATATTGGGTTGAATTTGAAAGGAAAGTTAGTAGAATGTGTGACTCATTTTTTATATAGTACTAGTTTTTATAGTGGATTGTGAGTTATATACAAGTGAGACCCTTATTACACTAATTTTCCACTTTTCATAACATTTTTCTAAAAACCCGTGGCAGAAAGAAATGAGACTTCTATTCGCGGACGGAGGAAGTATGTTATATTGTTCGTATCGGAATTGTTTCTACTGACGTTGACACTATAAATATGCAACAATTATTAACCGTAGTTTGGACTCCCCACTATAAAAATCTTGCATCCGCCATTGAGGGAGGTTAATGGCGGAGTGGGGAGAGAGAGAGAGTAGCTCTCTTTTCTGAAATTGATAGGCTTGACAAGGCGACGAATTCAAATTTCAGACTTGTTAACAATGGTTTTAAAGGGTACAAAAAAGTTGATGTATTTACACTTTGATTATATTTTGTTGTTTTGAAAACAAGGAGGGACATTAAGTATGGCGTATCATGAGTTTTATACCTTTATTTTTTTTTTTTTTTGAAGTACCTAGAAGGCTAGAACTAGAAATTTGTTTAGAACGAGAACTTGATGAAATATCATAGCTACGAATATATTCTAGAAAAAAAATCTAATGTATATCTTCTTTAATAGTATTAAAAATATCACATCACATGTATATCAAAATCTAACCCGTTGATCGAATGGTATTATCAGCTTAGACGTGATATTGGAAGGAAAGCCAATGAACTAGGAAACGAAGCCTTCAATATGTTGAGGACAGTGGCAGGTTTAGGTTGGGTCGGATGGGTCGATCTACTGCACCGCCGACCTAGGAGGGCCGGAAAATGCCATTGATTTCGATCTTAGAACCACCTCGGCCCCATGCACGGTACATTGGAGCCTGATTCTTCCTACCTACAACAAAGCTTCCGTGGTTGTCATTGAAGAACATTATCCATTTCTGGAACAAGGTCATTGTCTTCATAGAGTCCATAATAGATGATACCCTCTTGATCATGTTCTCCATATTCATATGAATTCATTTCATTCTTGTTTGCAAAACATTGGTCTTCCATAAAACGATTCAACCAATAACATTGGGAAAACTCACAGCCACACTAAATACTACCACACTCTTTGTTATAAATTACAGTACAAAAAGCAGACAAATTTAAGCACCTGACACCTGAGTCATCCGAATAACTCTAGGAGTCTCATTTCTTGGCGGCACAGGTTTTAAGAAATGTTAAGAAAAGTGGGAGGAAAAAAGTTTGTGGAATAGAGGTTTCATTTGTATATATTAGTTTTAAATGAAATGTGAGTGGGATGAGTTAGTGGAAGGTGAGATCCTATTACCATTTATGGTAAAAGTGGGCCGGGACTCCTATTCGTGGACGGACTAAAATGGAAAAATTGGACTCCTATTCGTAAAACTCTAACATTTCCCAGAAAACTTAAAAGGGCATTACTCTAATAACATAATTTGAGACGTAAGTACACATCATTGTTAACCTTATCCAAAAATTATAGTCAAAAACTTTAATTTGAGACGTAAGTAGTACACATCATATCGAATTGAGTAGAAAATTCTTGTGTTCATCTCTTTTGTATTTGTGATTATTTGTGTGTTTTTTTATCGAACTGAGTAAATAGTTCTGATGTAGTTGTGTTCATCTCTTTTGTGTGTGTGTTATGCCCATTAATTGGTATCAAGAGACTAGAGTCTGAGAGAAAGAAATCACGATGAGGATTGATGGAAAGATTATTGTGGAAAAGTTTGACACATCTGATTTTCGATTAGAATATGTCAATTGGTGATTAGATTACATTAATCTTTGTATTAAAAAGAAACGCTTAACTAAGGTGTTATGGAGAGAATAGCACATTACATATATGAACTTAGATTTACATCATATACCAAATACATTATACACTATACATTACACATTTACACAATCAAATTCCTAAAATCATCCTCTCCCTAACTTCTTACATATCATATTCATGAAATCCCTAACTTCCTACATATCATATTCATACCAAACAACAGATAAATCTTACCAACTCCTTATAAGTCGAGATCTCATGTTCGGTCGGACATCTAAAAGAACAGATCGAGATACCTTGTACACAGCCACAAATAGCGCGTATCACGGTTGCACAAATGAGAAATCTTGAAGGATCTGTTGCAGCACAACCCCACAAGAAAACAATCCCACACCAAAAATGGCAGGATATGATTTAGACAATGATGTTTGCTCAGTCTCCTCACCTTGTTTCTTCTGCTTCATCGCCCATGCCATTGCCGGAGGCAGAACTCCATACAACACCGTCATGCAATATCCACCCTGTTCAACCTCATGCTCAGCACTACTCACTCGAAAAAAATCCGAAACCCAACTTTTTTTATGGAGAATTGCATACTTAGCTCCTTTATTATATTTGATAAGTAGAGTAGTCCATGAAACTTATATAGTGATTTCGGTTCTCTCCTTACATCGTTGTGAGTCATTTGTGTATTTCATTTGCCAACAAAAATGATACTATAAATTTTACAAGTTATCTAATTTTTCTATAGTTTCTTTGAATTTCTCCAAATCGTTACTTGGCATCTGGAAATAATTTGGTGTAGCTTTGTGAATACAATACGATTGTTTAAACAGCATCGTACTGTATTCATAAAGCGACATTTAATTTTTTAGCCGAAAGATAGTTGCATATGACAGCCAGTTTCGTTTCAGGTAATTTCAAATAAATCATGGAAAAATTGGGGAAGTTGTAAACTTCGCGTATTTTCAGGAAAAATTTGAACGTTCGTATATTTTTAAGCATTTTACCCTTTATAGACTTACAGCGAAATCTGTGGCTGCAGAAAACGCATCCGGGAGTGCATTCGACACGAGAAGTGAAGGCGCAACTACCATTGCTGTCGCAGTGATGCTTGTCTTGTTCTTCTCCCACCAGCCATTAATGGAGTACAACGAGCTCGGTTTCTACACATAATCACTCAGTTAGTGAATTAGTTACCTCGAATTGAAAACGTCTAGACTACGAAGATGGAGGCTACCTCTACAACTACAAGCTGTTTAGGAGGAAAATCTGAGGCTAGATTGTTTAACTGCTCCTTGAAGAACTCTGAGAAGCTCAGAAGGGTGCCGATTTGGGAAGTTCCGACAGCTAGAAGAGCGAACGCCTCGACCATATATGGGACTCCTTCCCATCTCACACTGTAATAGAAATTGAAACACAGAGTAAAAAACAGAACAATTTTAAAAACAACTATGATAAGTCTATAAACCTTCTGTAATTTTTTGAGGATTTAAGGAAGTCCTTTGCTATATGTATCAAATTGTTTGAAACAAACTTTCTCAAACTGTCAAGTTTTGATAGACTGTGAGAAAATGTGTACATCTCACAAACCACTAGGAATTTTTGAGTGAATCTTTTTGCATTGAATTCTAGACTCATTGAGGTATTCATTGTTAAGTTCAGTCTCGAAAGCCCTCTGGATGAATTCGGTACGTTAAGTTTCAGTCGATGCAATGCAGTAGATTGTTTTGGAGATGAGATAATTTTAATAGAAGTGGTGAACAAGCAGAGGAAGACGAAACGATTAGCTAACCTTAGAAGCAATTCAACGGGATCAGACACGTTGTCTGCCCCGTTGGAGAGGCCTAGCGCGATAGCATCCCAAACGAGCAATGTCAGCAATGGTACCACGCTGCCTAGAACGACTGAAGCACGGATGCGTGCAAGATCCCCTTCGAGATAAGCACATAGAACTGTAAACAAACAAAGTAAACAAGAACAGAGTTTACTCAGAAATCATCATCTTATAATGTGCCAAAAAGATATCGGAACCCCGAGCATTACCCACCCGGAGTTATGTCATGGTAAACTAAAGCAAACACCATGACTGGAAGAGTGGCCGGAACTTTCCCCCAATCTCCGCCCCCGGCTTTAAATCCAGACCACCCTCCAAACAGAAGAGCAAAAGCCTCTATTGCCACAAGAAGGCCTATTTTTCCCAATTGCAAATATCAACATCAACAAAAAACAAAATCAAACATGATTAGCCTCAACACCGAGAGGTGGTCTACCGTGAGAACGCCCTAACGTGGGGACCACACCCAATTAGGATCAAACAATAGTACTAGTTCCGAAAGAAACCTATCATGGATGCAGTGAGCCACTGGTTAACTTGATCTGTGGCTCGAGTGCCTCCCACGCAAACGAGAATGGTGAACGAGAAAGTGAAGAGGAATCCACAAAACGACACTGGGAAATCAGTTAGCTGATGAAGGATCTCGCCCGATTTTGAACAATTAGCTACCACGTAAGTGTAGCCTAAGAACATATACAGCAAAGAGGCTAGAGCTCCACCCCATTCTCCTAGAGTCTCTTGAGCCATGGATAGACATCGCCTCGAGCTCATCACTTTGTGCTTTTCCCTTCTTCTTCCTCTGTAAAGCAACGTTGATCTCGACTAGCAAGAGGGCTTCTATCAACAGAAATGCCCAACACAAAGTCATTGTTATTGAACTTGGAACTATCCCCTACAAAAATTAGATCAGAAGCAAGCAAGCAATATTTAGCTAGCTATTAGAACTATATTTAATATATTTCTCAGAAAATCTATCTCTAACAAAGTCTATTAATTTCATTCTCAAGAAAACTCATTTTGGTCATAACCCAATAAATTGTTTGTTTCAACTTTTCTTTTTCTTTTAACACATCTTGAAGCAAAACTCACCTTTTTTTCTCCAGTCATTCTTCTTAAATTATTATTTCATTCGACGTGTATAAAAAGACATCATCAATGCCAACGTGATAACGTATTAAAGCTCGAGAAAATAGAAGAAGAAACACATTCTACATTAATAATAAAAAGTGGAATTGCAAGAATTATATGCACAAAATTGAATCTTTTTCACACCCCAACTTTCATCATAGAAAAGTTAATGACTTCAATTCCACATATAATCTTGTTTCATTTCTAAGCAAATCTAGAGAGAGAGAGGGTTACTGCAGGGGAAGTCTTCTTTGGAAGAGCAAGAATGCCAGTGCCAATGCTTGTCCCAATAATTAGAGCAACTGCACCAGCAATACTGCCCTTTTTCCTGCTAATCTTCACAGGAACATTTCCCAATTTAGCTATCACAAGTTTCTTGTTTTTCACCTCTGCAAATTTCCTAATATATGGTTGTTTTTGGCATTCCAGCTTAGGGTAGCTGAAGCCACACCCAAACAGGGCACTGTTGAAAGAGGAAATTTCTCTGAAATAAACACACACAAAAATTAGAAAATGTATTATTGAAACATCAAAAAACAATTGAATCACAACATCTTAATACCTTAATTTAGAGAAATTTGTCTCTTGCTGATGATGTCTCTGCCATTTTGGACTTGAGCTTCTGCAAATTCTTGATTGATGGGGAGAGGAGAAGATCAGTTGGTTGAAATTCATCAAACTTCACACACACACACACACACACGCACAGAGAGAGAGAATGTGGGATTTCAGTCCAAAAATGTGGGAAGAGAAGAGATGGTGTGTGTGGAGTTCAGTTAACTTGTACTCCAGTAAACAACAAAAGGGCAAAATATCTTTCCTTTTTCGCACGTTTGGAATTATTTTGGCGAAGATATTGAAGGAGGAAAATTGGTATTTTGACTTTAGTGCATCGTAGAAAATAATGCAATTGAAGAAATGTTGTAATACTGGATTAAAACAAGTCTTTTTAAACAATCGCTTTCATGGATATTGAAAAGTTGACGTATTTATACTTTGATTATTTTTTGTTATTTAAGAAGGGGAAAATTATATTGAGTATGGCATCATTTGATCCGTTAAATAGTTTGATTATGATATAAGACTTTGAATTTTTAAATACTACATATTAATAAAAGTGTTCTTTTGCTCTGGTAGTTTTATTGTTGAAGTACCTAGAGCTAGAAATTTTGTTCGAACTAGAGTTTGATGAAATTTAGTAAATACTACTCCCTCCGTATTCAAAAAATAGAAACATTTGAAATGGTACGGACATTAATGCACAATTGGTAAAGTAAGTGAGAATAATTGGTAAAGTAAGAGAAAGGAAAAGAAAAATGAGTAAAATAAGAGAGAAAGAGAAAAAGTAGTGGAAGTAGAATTAGTGGACGATGGGGTTCATATCATAAAATAGAAAGATTCTAAAGTTTCTATTTTTATAGAAACGACAAAAAATGGAAATAGTTGTTATTTTTAAAAAACGGAGGGAGTATCTAATATACTCTATTCATCCTTAAAAAATAAATTAGTTATACCATTTTAGATCGTTTCTTAAAATTAAACTAAGTCTAAAAATAGAAAGTGTTTAATATCCTACAATTCATTAACACGGCCTCCATTACCTTTTTCTCCTTTCTTACTTTTTTCTATCTCTCTTTTACTCTACCACTTTCATACTATTAAAACTCATGTCGTTTATAAATTTGTCCTTTTTTTAGAACGGAGTGAGTGACGATTGAGTATGATAGAAAACAATCTAATGTATTTCTTCTTATATAAAAAAAATCACATAAATATCAAAAGTATAAATGTTGAGTAACTATATATCTAACCAAAAGATGGGCCTTTTTCATTGGTTTGCTTAAACAAATGATTAGCTTATTTTGTAGTATTACAATATCAGGCCAAAGGCCCAAATATAAGCCCATTAATTGTATAGTTTATGGTAGTAGTATTCAACTTAACACTATTAATAAGACTTTTTATATGGTGACTTAGGCAAAAAACAAAATAATAACATAAATTCATGCATGTAACAATTTGGTACTATTAGTTTGAACCTATGGTTAGCGAGTGTTGATTTAAATAGGATGTGAGAAATTATATTTAATGAATATTATTTGTGACATCTCGGGGATAGACTGATTATTATTTACAAAACGTTTTAATATTTATTTTCTTTTCTTAAAGAAATTTATTGTTGTTTACTAAACTTAAAAGAAAAGAAATAAAACAATATATACATAATACAAGTGCATGGTATATTAATAAAAAATAACACTAATATAAGCCAAATTGAATATTCAAACAACTTCTAATTAATTGCAAGCCTTGTCATCTGAAAAATGGTAATTGCTATTAATAAACTTCTAATTTCTTAAGTTCAACTTAAACATATAATTAACCTACATCAGTCTTAATTATAGCCCTCTAACTGTTACTTCCAAAAAGTAAAACTAACTGATTCTCAATAGTGTGGCCATGTCTTAAAGAAAAATATTACAGTTGGAAAACTTTTAAATATACCCATGATGGTGATATGAAATATACTAGTAGTATTATAAAATAAGTAAATTATTTTTAATTATATTATCGAAATTTGATACATATTGTAACTTTTTTAGTGCGAATTTAAATTAAAATAAAATACAACATATATATACTCATTTACATTATTCTCATAATAATTTGCATCAAATTTGTCAGTGGACTGAATCTTGCCCTTATCCTCCATATTTTCATCAAATAATTATAGATAAAAGGAGTAAATGTATCCAGTGAATATCTTTTACAAGGAGTGAATTCGTTTTATATGAAATAAAGTATTTGACATGAATAATGCAATCCTTGACCGTATTTGATCATTAAAATTTTATTATCTCTATATCTTTGTCGTAATTGTTTGTCCCAAAAATCTTGGGACATTGTTTATCTCATTCTGCGTAGGTGGACCACACGTAGGTAATAACTTGCACTTATTCCTTACAGTATTTATTTTTCATTTTAATTACTCCCTCCGTCCCCTAATAGGAGTCCCTCTTTGACCGAGCACGAGTTTTAAGAAATGTAGAGAAAAGTTGGTTGAAAAAGTTAATGGAATGTGGGACCTACATTTTTATATTGATTTTATAATAAAATGTGAGTGGAGTGAGTTAGTGGAATGTGTGGCCTACTACCATTTATGGTAAAAATGAAGAGTGACTCTTAATGAGGGACGATCCAAAATGGAAATTAGCGACTCTTATTTGGAGACAGTGGGAGTAATTCGTTTCTAATAATCATTGGTTCACATAGTACGTTATTCGTCAATGTACATTAAATTATTTGATCTGGAAAAAGTATTTCTAATACATATAAACGGATATCTAATTGAAAAAGTCAAAACATCACAGGTTTCAACTTTATTAATTTCTTAACATAAAAATTACTGCACTTATTTGCTAATTTACAATTCGATTTTATATTTGGTTAATAATAATAATAATAATCAACTTGTCAAAAAATATTGAATCATAAGACAAACGATATACGTTTATATTTGGCAAATTACTTATTTCGTTCAATATCAATATATTGATAATAGATATATAAATTTTAATACAAAATTGATTAATTAAGATATAATAAAGCAGAAAAAAAATTAAATTTTGTTATTGAAGAATAAAATAAGAAAAACTTACCATATAAAAAGAAAAACTGATTTCCATGAACAGATAAAAGATGAAAAAAATATATTTATGGTGAGGACGAAATTTATTCATCCACAATAATATGTACACCAATCTCATCGGCATGTAGTCCACTATCAATCCACACTGTTGATGTTCACAGCCAACGGCTATGATTTGACAACATTCTCATTTCTCAACGGCCCCATCACTCAATGATACAGCACCTGAAACTGACCAAAACAAATTCGCAGCCTTTTCCTTTCAATAAAACTATTTTCTCACTAAGACAAAATAGTGTCTGTATCATTGCAGTAAAAAAGTAATTCCGTCGCCTTGGCAGCCCCCACACTCCGGTTCGACATCATGTGAGAGGATTCAATCAGGGTGCGCTGTAGCTCGTTAAGGGGATGTCTTAACCCACTGGATGCCAGAAAGCCCATCTCCCAAGGCCTCACACTTGTGCGTGAGAGATGGAAGCAAGCCCCCACACTCCGGCCCGACATCATGTGAGATGATTCAATCAGGGTACGCAGTAGCCCATTAAGGGGGAGGCCTTAACCCACTGGCCGCCAGAAGCCCATCTCTCAAGGTCTCACACTTGTGCCTAAGAGATGGAAGCAGCTACACGACAGCAGTTGGATTCGAACTCAGGCTCGTTGCAGCAAGATCTGCCCCTCCGTTGTCAACTGCGCGCTACGCCCATGCGGGCAAATAGTGTCTGCATCATATATTGATACATTGCTCCTAACAAATTAGGTCTATTCCATCGTTTCATGCAAGTTAAATCAACCATAATATTATTGTAATTTGTTTATTATGCTTATATATTATCATCAATAGTTGATGATCAACCTATGCTCAGAAGGTACAAGCAGTGTTAGCGACCATTGTTTACAATGGATAGTGGAGAAAAACATAAGTGAATCCCGACACGGAGAATTGAGACGAAATTACCGTAATGTGGGTCAAAATCAACTCAAAAAATCGAATTTATTAGAATTTTTTGGTTCCAATAGGACTGATCGATCTTGACTCGGATCTGCTATTGATTATTATCATACGTCAATGAAATTTGAAAATAATCAAATAGGAGTATTGTTTATGGATATTAATATTTTTTTAATTTATTGATATAACGAAATTCATAATTTTTTTGATCTTAAAAGCCTAATAATAGGAGTACTAAATTTAACTATAACAGCCTTAAAGGCAAAAAAGTGAAGAAATATTAAAAATGTCCGAAAATAGTGAAAATGTACTTTAAATGAAATTAAGTCCTTGTCCAAAGATATATGGTGATATCTATTTTTATGATGTATAAAAAATGCAAATAGCATAATTCAGAAATGTTCTTTTTAACTTGATAATATTTAAAAATTAGAATTTAACTAAAATAGCTTGAAAGGCAAAAAATGACAAAAGAGTAAAAAATATTCAAAATTAATGGAAAAATAGCTCAGACAAAATTAATCGTTTGCCTAAAAGACCAAAGTGAGTATTTATTTTTATGAGATAATGAAAAAAAAATACAAACAATGCAGTAGTTCACTGGTCACTTATTTCAAAATGCTAAAATCTGTGAGAGCATCCGCAGCGGTGGCGAAAGACGCCACCGCCGTCCGCGCCGTTGGCAAGGCGCAGGACCGCCGCCGCTGCAGCCGCGCCGCTGGCACGGCGCTGCTCGATGTATCGAGCACGTCCGTGCCAGCGGACACACACGTGGCGCGCTCCCATTCGTCAACGGCATAGCCGTTGTATTTAAACTTTTTTTTATTTTTTTTTAAAAATCGGTATTTAATTATAAATAATGCTAAAAAATAAAAAAAAAATCCAAATCCCAAAAATATGGCCGTTTTTTTCCCGTTTTTTCTGAATTTTTTTGATTTTTTTTATTTTTTTTTCCCCAAAATCATCTATAAATACACACATTCATCATCCATTTATCACATCAAATCATCTCTCATTCATCTCTCATTCATAATTCTCATACAAACTATCAACACATTCATCACCCACTCAAAATCTCAAATGGATTTCACCCATATTATGGCGGAAGCGGAACGCGAAGAACAAGAATACTACGAACAACATCGTGCCGCTTACGAAGCATATGTCGCGGCGAATACCCCTGCTCCTCCTCCTCAACGAACCAGATCAAATCGACGGTACATCCATCGTGACCGGGAGGGAGCCCACGAAAGGCTCGTTGCCGACTACTTTGCCGACCAGCCGCGGTTTCCGGCAGATTACTTCAGGCGCCGTTTTCGCATGTCAAAGCGCTTGTTCATGCGAATTGTCAACACATTGTCCGCACGTGTTGAATACTTTCAAACAGGTGTAGATGCAGCCGGCCGGCAAAGTATCACGGCGTTGCAGAAGTGTACGTGTGCCATCCGACAACTCGCTACTGGGCAAACGGCCGACATGTTCGACGAGTATTTGCATATCGGTGAGTCCACTGGAATCCTATGTTTAAAGATTTTTTGCGAGGGCGTTCGTTCTGCTTTTGGGGATGAATTCCTTCGAGCACCCACCACTGATGATTGCCAACGGTTGCTTCGTCTTCATGAATCAGTCCATGGCTTTCCCGGAATGCTTGGCAGCATTGACTGCATGCATTGGAGGTGGAAGAATTGTCCGACTGCTTGGAGGGGGCAACACTTGAGCGGTCACAAAGGCGGCGGCCCAACGCTTATCCTTGAGGCGGTCGCCGACTACCGCCTATGGATTTGGCATGCATATTTCGGCGTTGCTGGATCCAACAACGACTTGAATGTGCTATATTCGTCACCACTCTTCAATGATGTGATGAATGGTGTAGCACCGGCGATCGACTTCACCATCAACGGAAATATATACCGCATGGGTTACTATCTCGCCGATGGTATCTACCCAAGGTGGTCGACGTTCGTGAAGACGCTCCACAACCCGCACGACCCGAGACGGGTTCTTTTTGCGCAGCGTCAAGAGTCAGCGCGGAAAGATGTCGAAAGAGCCTTCGGGGTCCTTCAAGCTCGATTCAACATTGTGAAGGCCCCGGCTCGGCTGTGGTACGTGAATAATATCGCCGACATCATGTTCACGTGTATTATATTACACAACATGATTATAGCCGACGAAGGGCCGAGGGCGGCTAGCTTCTACGACGAGGACGAAGCCGGAAGCTCAACAGCGAGGTCTCCCCTACGCCGAGGCGAGCATACGACGGTTGGCCAGAGGATCGAGACAAGACACACAATGCGCGACTCGAATCCACAATCAACTACAAGAAGACCTAATCAACCACATGTGGGCGAAATTCGGCAACGAGTAGTGTCATTTTTAATTTTTAGGATTTTAATTATGTAATTTTTAATTTTTAGGATTTTAATTATGTAATTTTTAATTTTTAGGATTTTAATTATGCAATGTTTAATTTTATTTGTCATTTGTAATATTTATTGTGGGTTTTAAATGAATTTTAATATTATGGAAATGTTTTTGTGTAATTGAATTTTATATTAATTGTGCTCGTCCTTGCGAAAGAGCACAGTTGTGGGTGTTGTGCTCTTGCCAGAGAGCAGGCATGAATAGTACCGCCCGGGCCCACAACCGTGCCGCTGGCAAGAGCACGGTTGTGGATGCTCTGATTGGTAAATTGGCAGATTTAAGTGATAATTTAGCAAAACAAAAAAAAGTTTACTGAAACTTACATTAATCAACTAATCTGTAAAAAAAAAATAATAATAATCTGCAAAAATCACAAATAAAAAGTCCAAAATGTCGAAAATAACAAAATTCGGATTTTGTTTCGGATCTAATAATCTTTTTTCTTCTTCTTTCTCGGATGCCTTTATCATTTTATTTTTTATCAAAATTATATTTCTATATAAAAACCATAAAGGGTAAACAGACATTCTGCAAAAAAACTGCTCTCTCTCTCTCTGCAATCTCTCTTTGCCATATCCTTTTTCTGGTCTATTTTCTTCCAGCAATTGATTGCCATTTGACTCTCCCTCTTTGTATCTCTAGCCTGCAACTGAAGAACTGGTAATCTCACTGGTTCTTTGAATTCAGGCTCATTGCATACATATATACACGCGATAGATACATTTTTGTAAATATATGTATGTATAATCCAATTTAGAGAGAAAAGAAAAAAAAAACCGTTGAGAAAATGGCGTGTGTAGCCGATCATGCTGATAGCATCGATACAGATAAATTGAGCTACGAAATTTTCTCAATTTTGGAGAGCAAATTCCTCTTCGGCTACGACGATCCCAAGCTCTGGCTGCCGAAGCCGATTCCGGAGCCTAAAAACGGCGCCGGCGAGGGGGAAATCCACGCGATTAAGAATCAAAGGGGGAAAATACGTATTCTGAGCGTCGACGGCGGCGGCGGCATGCGAGGCATCATTCTCGGCAAGGCGCTGTCGTATTTGGAGGCGGCGCTGAGGAGCAAATCCGGCGATCCGAACGCTAGAATCGCCGATTACTTCGACGTCGCCGCCGGCACCGGCGTGGGCGGGATATTCACGGCGATGCTCTTCGCCGCGAACGATCAGAGCCGCCCGATTTTCCGCGCCGACGACACGTGGAGGTTCCTCGCCGCCGAGGGGAACAAATTCCACCGCCCGCGGCGCCGGAAAATCGGTTTGTTGAAGCGAGTTTTAGGCCGAAGCGCCTCCGCCGGTTCGTCCAACGCCGGTCTGGAGAGAGCGATGAAGGAAGCGTTCAAGGATAGAAAAACCGGAGGGAGTTTGACGCTGAAAAACACGCTAAAACCGGTTTTAATCCCTTGCTACGATTTGACCAGTACGGCGCCGTTTCTGTTCTCGAGAGCTGCCGCTTTGGAGTCGGATAGCTTCGATTTTAATCTGTGGGAGGTGTGCCTCGCCACGTCAGCTGAACCGGGTTTATTCAACCCGGTTCGCATGGAATCGGTGGACCGGAAGACGCGGTGCGTTGGCGTCGACGGTGGACTGACGATGAGCAATCCGACGGCGGCGGCGATAACGCACGTGCTGCATAACAAGCAGGAGTTCCCGTTCGCGCGAGGGGTGGAGGATATTTTGGTACTTTCACTCGGTGCGGGAGGGCAGCTGACGGAGAGCACCTTCGATTACGAGCAGGTTCGGAAATGGACGGCGGAGGATTGGGCTCGGCCGTTGGCTCGGATTTCCGGCGAGGGCTCGGCGGAGCTCGTCGACCTCGCGGTGGCGATGGCCTTCGGCCAGTGCCGGAGCAGTAATTATGTTCGAATTCAGGTGATAAATCTTCTCTTAATTACATTTTTCTGATTACATCTCACATTGATCACATTGAATGAAGCAATTAAAGTTTTAATGACTCTTTTTAGATTCTTCTTATTGGAATTACTTTACTAGTGTACTAAACGCATGGATAATGCGTCTTGATTGAAGTGGAATTTTGGTAATATAATTAATCACAAATACTGACTTTATTTACTTTGTTCTCCACTTGCACTCTTTTTGAGGGTGTTATTTTCTGACGAAATGAGTAAAAAAAATCTCTATATTTTGATACCTGAGGGTTGATATTTCATAATAATAATGATGTTTTTCTTACACTTGCTTTCTTGGGTTATGGATCATACTGAACTAGTCTTTTTGTTTTGGTTATATAAATGTATCTGAAATTATTTTTATGATTATTGCAAATTTAATGGATGAATTATCACTTTTGAGCAATTATATGAAGTTATGCAAATTTACCCCCTTCATTTGACTATTTAGCCTTCTATTATATTCCACTTATTTCAAGATTTGCTTCACTTTTGTTGATGATCATACCTCATAATATATGTCTATAAAATACTCCTACTCAGAAGACAAAGCAATTGGAATTGATATGTTGAAAATAATTGGGGGTTGGGGTTAGAATGGTTAGTCTTTTGCAGATTTGCAGTAGGCAGAGAGTGCATAATTTCTTTCTTTATTTGTTTTTTACTACAGCCCACAGTAAAGTCACATGTTTGACTGTATCAGTATGCTGTTAAAAGTAGTTTTCACAATCTCAATTCATTATTTTACCAAAACTAATAGAAACTGGCTTCTGAAATCTCATGAGCCCACATTATAGTATATTTGTATACATGCATGTATATAATTTATCGTAATGCATCCTCTGTACAAATTACTGTGAGTAAATCATGAGAGAGAAAGGAAATGGCTAAACTGGACACAGCTTGCTTTCTTGTCTGTTTTATAGAGGGCTAGTGTGTTGAGAGTCCTTTTCCCATGCCTGAACAGGAATATTGATTGCATATTCTATAAGTGAGATGTAGCAGTGACACTGTCAAAATCCCCAAAACAAATATAAATACAAGTATAAAAAAAATTGCAATTATTTTCCTATAAAAGACAAGATCTTAACATCATCATTCCAATTTTTGTGATACATATTGTGTGCTGGCATTGAGAAGTGTGGCCTTGTTCAGTTTCCTTTCTTGTGTATCACCTAACTTCATAGACTATAAACTATGAACTTTTTTGGAAGTTTTGACAAATATTTTGGGGGATGATTATGATATTTGAGAATTGACTTGTAGCTATAAGAGTACTGTTGAAGCATATGATTAGTTATGGATGATAATTTAATTAATTAGTCCTAGTTGTCTTCTTTAAATCTGTGGTGGTGGTGGATGGATAATGCTGAGCATAATTTGGATGTATATTAATGATCTAATAATTTCCAGTTGGCTAATTTTCTTGAAACGTGAGGCATTAGTTAGCATTAGGTAGTTGATCATAGCCTAATCTTTTAAATGTTATCATGTACCTATAGGCCAATGGATCGAGTTTCGGCAGGTGTGGGCCCCACATTGACTCAGACCCGAGTCCGAGCAGCATAGGCCTACTGACTGGAATAGCGGATGAAACACTGAAACAGAAGAACGTCGAGTCCGTCCTATTTGGAGGCAAGAGGCTCGGAGAGCAGAGCAACTCAGAGAAGCTCGACTGGTTCGCCGAGCAGCTGGTCTTGGAGCACCAGCGGAGGAGCTGCCGGATAGCCCCAACAGTCGTGCTGAAGCAGCCCATCTCGAGACCATCTTGACCGATCTCCACAACGTGACATACAACAAATTGGGAGCAAGGGAAAAAAACTGGTAAGCTCTCTCTGTTAATGCAGCTGCTATACGAATGTCAACCAACTGTTTATGAGTAATAATTGCTACATAATGTTTGATTGATATGTGGTTTACTTTCCTAAATGAATCAAGAAATTTGTGATGAGTCCCTATCACTAGAACACAACAATGTTAGGTTGGTCATGGTCCCATGTTTTGGCCTATAACGGTTTCGTTTTCGAGATATTCAAAGAATGAAAAAACTAACAATTTCAAATTGAAATAGTTTCACATTGTTGTCTGCCTACCGACACCAACCCTTGGAAGCTTGCCAGGGGCTTATTTGTCATTTTTGCCGACATAGGTAGAGGGTTGTTCCTAGGTAAAGAATCATCACTTTGGTTTTTCGTTTTTGGACATGTATGTCTTCAACGTGCCTTAGTAAACTACGAAGTGTACCTCATTAAGTAAGACGAATCTCCTACAAGTAATAGGTCGGGTAAATGGGAAATCATCATTGATCATCTTGGAAAAAATAGCCGGGTAGGGGAAAATGGGTTGCTTGGTAAATTTTCAGTTCTTCCATTCTCCATCAAAGAGAACGCACGCCTAGAATAATTTTTCGAGTTCATAGAGAATTTACATGACAAGCCATCTTGGTTGTCCTAAACTTCATTTTTTGCGTATATATGTTGGCTAGTGCAAGTGTCCATTTTTTCCAGTCTTTTTATCAAATGGGTCTACCATATTTGTCAATTTGAAAATATAGGTGGGGTTTAGGATTGCCTTGTAAGATATTCGTGAATTTACATGTGAGTTATCTATGTATTATTGAAGCGTAATAATTAAATAAAACACAATAAAGAAGAGCATATCTCATTGGAGCAAAGAGGCTTTTGATGTGAGTGAAGTTTGTTGCTCCATTGCCATCCAAACAATTTTTACCAAATCTTTCCCAAAAATATGGCTCTAAAAAGGGACAAGACAACTTCTGCTGTGAAATGTGTTCTTGTTCAATAATCAGACTGGTTTTATATTTAAATTTTTTTCTTTTTCTTGCTCCAAGAAAGTCATTTAAGTGAAAAAAAGGCATAGGAGTATTTAATTGTTTATGAAATTTCTTCACCTCCTTTTGTAACATGTCAATTTGCACCTTTTTATGCAGGCAAAGGTGTGTGAAACTAGGTATAGAATACCTAAAAAAAAGAAATGGAAGGAGAAAAGTGGTGATGATAGTGGCTTGAACATTTCTTTGGATTGGTGGGGGATGTAGTTGAGGAAGTGGGGTAATGTGTGAACAAGAATTTCAGCTGTAGTGGAGAGAGAGGGTCAAAGACAAAGACAAAGACAAAGTGGTGGATCTTTGTGGGATTCTTTGCCGGCCAGCGGCTGGGATGGTGTTGCCGCCGCCACTCCCACGGTGGCCAAACAAACTGTTTTTTTAACTATTCACTTTCTTTGTATTTTGTCTTTGAAGAAAGTGTGATATATAATTACTTATTATCATAATTGTCTCTTATTACTCATTTTGATTGCAATCACCTATCTATTTTAACTTCTCTCCAATTTTAATAAATGTAAAAAACATTAGACGAAATATAACGTGAGCTATACTTTTATAGCAGTAGTATACATTATTATTATTATAATAACAAAAATGTATGGAATGAACTAGTAGAATGTGATTTATCAAAAGGTAAATAAAAAATGAGATTGTTTATTTGCGTAATATCGGACATATAATCATGGACAATTATTATTATTGGTGTCTTTTTGAAAAATAATATATTAATTATTATATATTAATAAGTGCATAGTTCCAAATAATTCAAACAAACTATGTACTTATCAGAACGGAAACTATATAAAAAAATAACTTATCAATATAATCAATTCAAGGATTTGTTTTTGAACTTCTGAAACTATATCAAGATACACTCCTCGCATACAAATAAAGATACATATTTCTAATATCAACAATTAAATAGATATAAATAAGTTCTTAAACTAAAATTAGATGTATACACACTGAAATTCAATATGTCATTTCGATTTATTAATCAACAAAATATTAATAAATGTTATAATAAGCATTTCATATTGATTTATATTAGTACTAAAATAACAATCATATACAGATAGGATTTAAAATTGGTTATATTAGTATTAAAATAAATTGGAGTAAAATATCACTCTCTATGGATAGGGCATAAAGTTGGCCCTATATATATGAACAAAATTAAAGAGAGCGCCATTCCACTTTTAAACCTGACCGCACCAAAATTCAAAACCCTAAACCCCGATTTCTCCTTCTCTAAATTCCACCGGAAATGGCCTCCGGCATTCGATCGGTGACCGAAAGAAGCGGCGAAGGCGTCGGAAAACCAATCCTCGACGCCGACAATGGCGAGGAGCTGATGCTCGTCCAGCACGATGTCTCCATTGTCCTCGGCAGCAGCCGCCGCTCGCCGGAATCCCCCGGCACTCTCTACATCACCACCAGGTTGTTTGAGCTGTCGATTCTCATCGCATATTTTATACATAGCTTTGCAGCGTGATTGATTCGTTGTTTTGAAATTTGTATGGAAAGGCAAGTAGTGTGGTTGAGTGACTCGGTTATGGCAAAAGGATATGCCGTGGACTTTCTTTCTGTGTCGCTTCACGCTGTTTCTACAGATCCCGAGGCTTATCCTTCTCCTTGCATCTATGCTCAGGTGCGATTCATCCTTAGTATAAATTCTCCAGCTCTCTGTTCATTTGTTTTGCAGTCTGCTCTGTTAAATATAGTACGCTGCATTCTGAATGTTAGAAGGTTAAAGTCTGGATATGGATAGATCAGGTTAGAATTGCACGGTTGAAGAGATTGTACAATTTGTATGTGATATTTATAATTTGTGCTTCAGTATCGTGTATCTTTGCAATTGATATTAGCTTTGCGCTATGATTAAAGTGATATGGAAGAAGTTTCACTTTCCTGCTTTGAGATTTGAACTCAAGAGTATCGCTTTATTTCCTTAGATTTGTATCCGTCAGTGTATCTGGCAGTATTAGAATATCCTCATTGAAGTGATACTGTTGACATAACCAGGCATTGAAATGTATAGCTATTGGTGAAGTGATCTAGTGTTATGAATTTGCAACGTATGCAAGCTTATACTCGTACTCTTCTCTTTCCTCTGATTGAGATTTGAATCATTGATATATAGTTTTTGAATGGTCCAATGATGATCTTTGTATTTGTTTTATTTTTCTAGATTGAGAATGGGACTGAGGATGATGAATCTGAAGATTCAGATTCTGAGAGTGATGATACGTTGAATTTATCGAAGATAACTGAGATGAGACTTGTGCCGTCAGATCCTAAACAATGTAAATTTTGGTTTCTGTTTTCTGTGCCTTTCTAATTTATTTGTTCCTTGTGGATGTTTATTCATTCCCCTTGAATGAGAGTTTTATCCTTGCAGTGGATACACTATTTGCAATGTTCTGTGAATGTGCTGAGCTTAATCCTGATCCGATTGAAGGTGGTATTAATCTCCATGTCAGACATATACATCATTTTCCTTTGTATTTTTCACAGTCACTGATTAACTAGTGTGTTGTGCTTCCTGTAGAAGTAGATGGTGAATACGACTGGATTACCAGTGCTGATCAACTTGGTACTGGTTGATACTAATTCCCTTTTCCCTTTATTCTAACTTTTTTTGTGTTATTTATGGTTTCTCCCTTGGCTCATCAGAGGATGTCGACTCTGAAGGGGACGCCGACCCAAATCCAGCTCATCCAATTGGTGCCAAAGAAAATCTCAGCCTGGCTCATTCCGTAGTGCAGGTTACCTTCAACCCTCAGAATGCATGAATCATTGAGAAATGAAGTTTACCATTGTTGTTGATTAGTTCATCTGTGCGCTGTGAATTTCCTTATGTAGGAGTATATAAAGTTAATGTATACAATCTCTCTTGTTGCAGCTTCAGATAAACGATCATCGATTCGAGGATGCTGATGAAATGGAGCAGGATGGTAAAAATGGTGATAACTGAACCCTTCCCTTTTCTTGTCTTTCATACTTTGAGAGATAGAAAAGCTTTATGGAAATAATAATAACAGTGGTATATGGTGGAATATGGACTTTCTGTGATTAACCTAAAACTGTAAAAGATTCAGCTAACCACTCATGAACTACATGACTACATCTTATTTGTGACAGTATTGTTGAACCTCTTTCACCCTCTCTATTTTGTTATGTGACATAGCATTAGTGTTGTTGGAAGATGGTAATGGAGTTCACCTATAAATTGACAGACCCCTGCTAATTTTTTTTTAAAATAATATTTTTTTCAATCTTGAAAAATATTTGATCATCTACTAATTGAGGGTGTAGGGTTTATTCATTTTACATATTATCCCTCATTATGTGCAATCTGTGTTATACATGAACATTTCTGCATGGCATGTCATTTCATTGATAAATAGGCTTAGTTTATAAATGAATAAACTTGTATTTATGTATTACAGTCTCAGACGCAATTCTACAATTTAATGATGCTAATGTAGTTTAAATCCAAATTTAAATTATTGTGAAAGAGATGTGTTTATAGTGACGAGGCAATAATTTAGAGAACCCATTCGGAGTTTTTTCTTCGAATTATTAATACAATAGGCTCTTTTTGTTTGTAGTATTTTTAAAAAAATTCTTCACATAAATACAAGTTT
This sequence comes from Salvia splendens, assembly GCF_004379255.2. Taxonomy (NCBI): domain Eukaryota; kingdom Viridiplantae; phylum Streptophyta; class Magnoliopsida; order Lamiales; family Lamiaceae; genus Salvia; species Salvia splendens. The sequence goes on along the minus strand of NC_056044.1, from coordinate 34,333,365 downwards.
ATTCATTTTTTTTCATAGAATAATTGAAGTCCTAAGTAATCTACTACAATTATATTCTTCTTCAAATTTCTTTATTTTTACTCAAAGTCTACAAATTGTATGAAACTGACGGATTCACTCAGATAAATGTTAGGTACAATTCCAACATATCATTGCATGACTCTTTATCTAATTTGTATACTTGTAGATATAATATTTGGAATATTATGAATATTATATCTTATCTAATTTGTATACTTGTAGATATAATATTTGGAATATTATGAATATTATATCTACAAGTATACAAATTAGATACAGTATTATTTGTTTTGTTTTATAGTATTTATTTTGATTCTACTAGTCATTAACTTTACAAATTACTTAAATATCAGAACTCAATATATTCACTTTCACTATGAGTTCAAATAAATAAAATAATAAATTGAGTTTTAATTATGAAATTTATAAAAGTAATGATATTTTAAAGATATTGGAAGTAAACTAAATGTATCAAACAAATAACTGTAAACAAAAAACTAAACAAGACAATGTTCATAGATGATGCTGATATCGGTATAATATTTCAAAAAGCAGTCCTGAATTACAAATATTTCTTGTTCCGGGATGTATAATTTAAATATGTCAAGCAAGAGATTATAAATGAATGAAATTTCAAAAAATTAAATCTAATAGCATGGAATCATCACATTACAAACTCTTTTTTTCAACGAGAGAATAAGAATCACTTTCAATGACAAAAAAACAAACTGAAAACTAAACAGTAAAAGTACACGATTTTTGTATAGTTCAAACTCGAAAATTCTTTTACATATTATTCGTCTCCAAAACTAGCAATAGATATTTTCGGAAACATTCCAACTACATAGAAAGTACATACACAATGTTATCAGAATAAACAAAAAATAAGCATACAACATCGAGCAAAAACGCAGCAGATAGTTTGCCTTCAGTCACTTGTCCGAATGGCAAATGATAAACAACGCGATCAAATATGAATAGACTCATACCAGACAACGAGGCACCATTATAGGTTAAGCTTTGCCTGTGCATCATGGGGCTGTTCGAGGGGTTCCTGTAATGCTGGGTTTATTGGGAACAGATTACACTGTGCATACTGTGCCATCAGTTGATCAACGAGCACCATGGCTACGGCTGCTTCCACCATTGGAACGGCTGCATGGTAACCATGAGGTGCACATAAGTGGCATATTAAGTTACATGGTGCGTAAACATTTAAAAGAGGATAAATAATCGACAGATGTTAAGGGCAATCTGACAGAAACATCCATAACTCAGTGGCATACCTCTTGGAACAACACAAGGGTCATGACGACCTCGTGCTATGAGCTCTGTGTCGTGCTTGTCTCTAGTTACAGTATTTTGCTTCCTCTGCACAGAAATATGACAAGTTTGATAAATTTTACATTCCATTTGAACAAATTACACAACATCCATGAGACGATTTGAACTCTCCAAGGCACAAGAACCTTAGAAGAGATGTAAAGGAAAAGGCGCAAAGGAAGTGACTGAAAGCAGTGATTTGGAAAAGGATTTGCAAAAGAACTTCCATTAGAGTTGGATCATAAAACACTCATCTTGACATCATCCTTAAACCCCCTATGAGATGAACTTGTACTTTTAAGATTTTTAATTTCAGTTTTGAACCTTAGATGAAAAAATTATCAAGGGTCAGATATAAACTGCCTGGATGCTGTAAATCCAAAACAAAGCTGAACACAACGATAAGTGGACATATTAATGAATGCCCTGAAGTCAAGGGACAAGAAAAGAGAGAGAGAACATACTGAGATTGTCGATGTTGGTTTGAAGCCGATTCTCATGTTGATGATTTCTCCATTTGATATTCCACCCTGAAAATGGATATTGGATCATAAATAAAGACATATTCGAAACGATGAATGAAAAAGCAGACCTGTCTCTCAAAATTAAAATTAATTACCTGAATCCCACCAGATCGGTTTGTTTTTGTCCTAATTCGACCATCCTTATCCATGTAAAATTCATCATTATGCTCACTACCGGTCATGAATGTACCTGGTTAAGTTTTAAGTTGAAATGAAATTAGAGCGAAAACAGATGTAGCTAAGAACAATAGCTTGAAAGAAGTTCTATGTAAACTGTTAGCCTAATATGATAGGTAAAGAAGAATTGGAGGGCTTTTATACCTGCGAATCCACTGCCAAACTCAAATCCCTTTGTTGCAGGCAATGACAAAGCAGCTTTAGCCAACTCCGCCTCAAGCTTATCAAAGACTGGAGAACCAAGCCCCTACAAATACACAAAATAGTTGCTTATATTATTCATTTATTTATTATTTTTCAGGATTTTCCTGAATAGTAAACTTAACTAAACATAATTTTGTAAGTGTATTAATTAAAAGAGCCAAAGGTGGGGGTGAAGGGAGCTAGAGGGAGAAGGGCAGGCATAGAACAGGTGGGTTTACCCTTGGGACATTCCGAACAATGCAAGTGACAACGCCTCCAACAGAATCACCTCTCACCCTGACAGCATCAATAGCAGCAATCATCTTTTCTGCATATTCGGGATCTGGACACCTTACAATGTTGCTCTCTATCTGGAAAAAGTATAATTAATAGAGAAAATTAAAAACTAACAAGCCAGATGGGTGCTGCATAAAATAGAAAAGACGAAACTTGTCAAAGGATATGGTATGAGAAAATAAAAAACCAACAGAAAAAAGGAGATCATTCATATTTACTAAGTATTATATGGATTAAGTATGTAGATCAGTGTGCAAACAAGAGCTAAGATATACTCACTACTCAGGCAGCAATTTGACCAGTCTATCCTAACCCACGACAATCATATTCATATGGATCAGCCAACCTTGTGTTGGGTGTATTTTTAGGTCTTGCACGCAGTCTTAGTATATTTTGTTTCTGAGTATGATAGAAACAAAAGGAAAAAAAACGGTCAAGGAATTGCTGAATTGGTCATTGATATATGTATCACATGCATTACCTATGTAAACATCACATAGATATTGCGCAATGATCAGCAAGTTTTACAACAGTATCAGTACTCAGTAGCAACTATTACCAACAAACGCATTACCAATGATAATATGCAGAAGAAAACATGGATAGATGTTATGTTCACCTGATCAAGGGCCACAGTCTCATGATCAACCAGACCTTCAGGAAGGATAACCTTGTGCACTTGTGAAACATAAGCAATAATCTGCAACACAAGCATGAGGATATAAACTAATTGAATAACAAACCCCGTAGCAGGGTGAGCACTTTCCACATTATCATTATTTAGGATAAGATGTTCCTGTTCACTTCGACAAAGAAGATAAAATAAAAGTAAACACGAAGCAGGTTTCTTCACCTTGACCTCTAAGACCCATAAATTGTGTTTTCTTATCTTTAGCTAAAATTTTCATTAATTAAAGGGAGCAGCTAAAGATTTGTTATTATGTATAACAGACCTGGTAGTAATATCAGGTGCAGCCAAAGAATCTATTTATAAAGAAGAACAAAATCAAAGTTCTAGTGAACTGGAAGGAATGTCCAATGATACTAAAAGCTAAAAGAATTTGTGGCACTTTAAACAGAAATTTGGCTCAAATACGATAGTGGAACCTTTTAGTATGATCATTACCATCCAAAAACATACAATAACTTACTTCAGTCCCTGCATATAGCTTTAGAATTTTCTTGGCGACAACTCCGGCAGCAACTCTTCCGATTGTTTCTCTTGCAGAAGATCTGCCACCACCCTGGGTTTCAGAAACAAAATAACATAAATCAATAGTTTGATCTTGACGAAAGATGTCCCAACTTTTCATCATAATAGTAACAGATTGTATGGCATGTGAAAGGACTGTATATAGCAGTTAAAGTAACATGATAGTACCTGAACGGATCTAACACCATATTTGAAATCATAAGTTGCATCCGCGTGAGATGGCCTATAGGCTTGTGACATTTCAGTGTAGTCCTGGAAAGTATTCCACAACAAAATATAACTAAGCAACATATAGCTTGCATGCCTCTGTTATAATAATTCTTGAGAAAGCTCCCTGACAGAAGTAGAGAAGGAGAATAAGGCACTTACATTTCCTCTTTGATCAGTATTGGGCACTTCTACCTTAATTGGAGATCCTGTTGTGAATCCTGGAATAAAGACGACACAAAAAAGCCCACATTATGAAAATCAAAAGGGCCACCAATTGGTGCGAAGGTGCAAGACAAGCAAAATAGTCCATTCAAACTGGAAAAAGGTTTGACTGACCATCAGCAGTCCCTGAAGCAATTTTGCATGTGTCGGTCTCCTTTCTTGGGGTGGTTATTCTACTCTGGCCTGGCCTCCTAAAAGAAATAACTCATACATTCAAAATCAACTAATGCACTGATGACTGACAACTAACTAATTCTTTCAGAAACGACTGACAACTTCAACAGAAAGCTACTTCTCCCGAATCTCATTACCACTTCGTAAATCTTGTGATAGAAATCAGTCTACATTAAGTCATTAACCAACACTCCCTCTCATAAAAAGATAGCAGGTTTCATCCATGTATAATTTCAGATATATGAAGCTATTAAACAATACAAGAGAGAACAACATAGTAGCTTTGCAAGCACCTTCTGTCAAGATCTACTTGCATATCAGCTTCTGAGAGGGGAAGTCTAGGAGGGCATCCATCAATTACACAGCCTACACCTCCACCATGAGATTCGCCAAATGTTGTTACACGGAAATAGGTTCCGTATGTACTTCCCGCAGCCTGTATCTCTGTTCAAAACAAACATGCAAGTATTTTAGTATTCTTAATGACCTCATATAGGGTACGGAGCTAGTAAGAACTTGAATTTTTGTGAGAAATGAGAATGACGAACATGTATATAAAATCAACGAAGAAGCACATAAAAACAACAAATAATAAATAAACGAATTAAAATAAAATTCCTGGTCCTTATAGGATTCAAACTCAGAAACAACGAATAATAAATTTACAAATAAAAATAAATTTTCCGATCCTAATAGGATTCAAACTCAGGTGCTGGACTAACAAACTCAGGTGCTGCATTAGTCCAGTAAGGAGTAGCATCAACCGTCAATATTTGTGATAAAGAGCTGATAGTAGTTCTCATTTCACTCCTATAACAGTCATTCTCACCAGATCCTTTTTATACACACATAAATATAAACTTCATCTCCATCATGGATCTCTCTATACACTATCATCAAAAGTTGGTAAGGAAACAGAACTAATTACTTTCTCGTACCCCCTACTAATCAGTGTGCTCTAGGTAGTTCGATCTAAATGACACTAATCGGATTCAAAATAACCATAACATGAAGTCGCACACTCCACCTAAGCGAGGCATGTTGTAATAGAAGGCACAAAACATCTCAAAAACCTCATGCTAATAATCTACCTATATCCTAATTACACAAACAACGAAGTAAAATCAAAACCGGAACAACAGCTAAAATCTACTGATAAAAATGCAACAATTCTCCATTTCGAACACAACGCTTCACATTTCATTTCGATTCGTATTTCACCAGCACAAAAGGAAGCACACAAAAACACGCAATCAAACACCAACCACAAACAACAACATTCAAATAAAATCCACCAGCTATAATCACCCCCGATTTTACCAAAAACAACATCAATTTCGCAACTCAAACTAGAACAAAGCGAAAAATCGGTAGATCCGCACCGAGGCGTTTGACGCTGGATCGGCGCGCAGGCAGCTGGAGGCTGCGCGACGGCGGCAACGGCTGCGACTGGAGAGATCCAAGGCGAGCGAGTCCATCGGAGGACGATTGAGCTCCGAGGAAGTGTTTGGTGAGGCTCGACGCCATTAATCCGACGATCGCCTCGAATTGGAGGTTGGTGCGATTCTCTCTCTGGTTTGGTGAGTGCAGATAGAGAGGAAATCTCGGTGTCTCAGCAATTATAAAATTGTGTGCATATATATACACACACGTGGAGAGAGAGTAGATGGTTTAATCTTGGTAGTTGGTGTGAGAAAAATAGTTTGGTGTGAGTGGGCTCACAAGATGGGTTCGGGCCGTTCGGCACCACTACCTACCCATCCATTTCAACCATTTTGTCTTCTTTTTTTTATTAAATAAAATTCGAAAATAAAGAACCTAATTCCAAGTTTTAAAAGTGGTTTTATAATTTCAATATTGGCCAAGTCAATAGTTTTTAATTCAAATACGTTTATTTAAAGAATACTACCAACTTTTTTCAAAAACTTGTCCAATTGAAATCATTTCTCTAGTTCCATACTCCGTAATTGTTTTAAACTAACTTATTTGAAGAATCCACCTTTTTGGAATAGTTCAGTTTTTCATCAAATGCACATGCTACTAAAATAAAAACTGTTCCCTCTTTCCTAGTACTAAAAATTACTATAGATATAATTATTGAGTGTTAAAATAAAGAAAAAAAATTGTTAAATATTTTAATAGGGAAAGAAGAGAATTTTTTTAAAAAAAATGAAGATGAACATAATGAAATTGAAGGGTTATAGTTAAAACCGAAGTCAATTGACAAATTTCCAACTATAACAAATTATACTGTTGAAATCCCATTGGAACGGGAGTACAACGATTTAGTGAATTTCAAAAATCAAAGGTTTCGGGTTCGAGTCTCACTAATTTCTCCTACGATATATGTGAAGCAAACGGACGAAAACCGGGCAAAACAGAGCCGAGATCCACAGGTCATCGGATCACATGATGGATACTCGGCTATGTCTCATCATCTATGGAGAGAATGCTGCTCTGATACTCTACAACAGCTTTGGTTGGTGCTCTGGTTTTTAGCACCATTTCCTCGTACTCGTCGGCTGGATTCGACAGAGCCGTGATGGCGCCTCCGGCTCCTATAGAGGCCTCGCCTTCGTGGATGACGACGCTTCTGATGACAATGTTGAGGTCGAACGTCTGGTTGTAAGAGAAGTATCCTATGCACCCAGAGTAAACGCCCCGGGAGCTGGTTTCCAAGGAGTCGAGAATCTCCATCGATCTCAACTTCGGTGCACCTGTCATCGAGCCCCCTGGGAACGCAGCACGGACGCAGTCGACCGCGCTGGTGTCCGGTCGTTTCTGCCCTCGTATCGTGCTCACCATCGTGTGGACAGTTGTGTAGGACTCGACCTCCATGAGATGAGGCACGTGCATGGAGCCAGGCTCGCACACGCGCCCCAAATCATTCCTCAGAAGATCCACAATCATCAGGTTTTCGGCCTGGTCCTTCTCGCTGCAATGAGATGTAAGAACAGACTGTTGTAAAAATGTGTATTCTTACAAAAAAATTCAATGTAAATATTAAATTTTATAGAAGTAAATAAATATTCAGCAAAGTTTGTGGTTTGGATTTAGCAGACTTGCCTGTACTGCAGCCGTTGCTTGAGAAGCTCGTCTGCTTCCGGAGAGGCTCCGCGAGCTACGGTCCCCTTGATCGGCTTCGCCTCCACCACGCCGTCCCTATCCAAACGAAGGAACCTCTCGGGCGAAGAACAGCAGATGCACAGGTTTTCTCTGGGAAAGCTGAGCCACGCCGCGTATGGAGCCGGATTTTTCTCGCGCATCTCCAGATAAAGCGCGAGGGAATGCAGCTCGCCAACGCTCCTCCTCATCTGCGTAGTGAGACACAACTCATAGCTCTCGCCGTCTCTGATGAACTTCTGGCATTCCTCGACGTCTGCGATGTACTGCTGCCTCGATTTCTCAGCCGAGAATCCTTGTGTTGGGGAGACATCTGCGGATGCAACAGAGAGGGGCTTTGTCGGGCGATGGGGTTTCATGCCGAGCACCTTCTGCTCGATCTCATCCATCCATGAAGTCGTGCCCATGTTATCATCGTGCAAGGACATGACATAAACATCATCGCAGTGATGATCTATCACGACAAGGTTGTCCGCGAAGAAAAGGCAGGCATCGGGGGTGCTTGACTCATGGCGATTCAGAGACGCACCGCATTCGACTTTAAGATTGTACCTGCATTCGAGCCGATGCATTCTCCACTCCTCAGACACTTGAAACAAGTTTATACATGCTAAACACCACAATCGGGCTTATATGGAGCTAAAATCATCTATAAACACGACTCCAAGGCGTTCGCGTTCGTGTTTTAGATCGAACATATAACAGTCGTGTTGATAGATGTATTTAACAAACAGATGTAGAGATGGCTGGCATACCCAATGTAACCAATATAGCCACCATAGAAATCAAAAGGCAGTCCATTGAAATCGGCTGCATCATAGCAAATTGATTCGAGCTCCTTAAGCACGAAACACAGACAATTTAGTACAAGAAGAAGGTAAGAAAACACCACATTCTTGAGAAATTTACCTGATTCAAAAAGTCAAAAAATCCCTCCTGCAAATAAGTGTTTGTAACAGAGCCATCGGAATCTCCAACTGACAGATAGCCTCCGTGACTAGATGTCGTGTTACTGCAACTGGTATCCACGGATAGAGCTCGTGGGTGAAATTCATCGTCTAAAACTGCAGCATTATAACCAGAATAGGTCGGAGACTAACCTCTTATTCGACAGCCTAAACGTCACTTGTTTCCACAGTGGTCCACCTTTACCCCCTATAAACGAAAACCGAGCTCTGTTCTACAAAGACAAGATGGTTCATCATCAGAGATTAAAGAAAACGCACTGCATTTCTACTTCTATTAGAAGAACCGAAAAGAGGAAGATGGAAACCATCTCAGTCGAGGAACTATCCAGCCAAAACGTATTTTCTGCACGATGGCTTCCAAACAGCTCGGAGAATATGCTTCCAGAACCACCAACTTGGTTGGCAGAACAATCGAGTTTTCTCCATTTCAACTTCAAATATTTTGCAAATCTCGAGTGTGGTGGCGACTTCATTAAGTTGCAGAGGCCGGCATGCTTCAGGTTATCAAATCCGTTCATTAAAGGCTTGTTTCTCGCAACTTCTTGGAATAGTTGATTTACGGCAGAAACCTGCATACGCGCTAAGTAAAGTTCACTTTCACCAGTTTCTATGGTGATTTCCATATCTGAACATTCTACACGAATAAAACAGAAGACTCGTCTTATTTATTGAATTAGATTACCAGAACGATAAAAGTCCCTCATGCTATCTGAGGATGATTGCAATTGGGACCAGTGGTCTTTCGTGATCTCCGCAAAATTCTTGAATATTTGCCTTCCATGGTATGTAGCAACGCTCTCTGGATGAAACTAGAACCAAATAAACAAAGCCAATTAATTGTTGAATAAGTAACACCAAAGTCGAAAAACATATGAGTTGGATGAAAATTCACCTGCAGGCCGTAATGAGGTCGACTACAGTGCATAATGCCCATAAGAATATCTCTAGTCCGCAACTCCTGTGATTTGGCAGGATGCCGATGCAAACCATTCTCCAACTTTGTAGATAAAGATTTAGCTAAAGTGTTCAGGTCACCTTGACCCTCAAAGCCATCAAGAAATGGAATTGTTTCATGAGATGATGTCCAGGCTATAGGTATGAGATCTTTGGGAAGTGAGCTTGGGTCTATCACGAGAGAATGGTATCGCACCACCTGCACCAGGTCAACACACTAGATGTTCAACAATTTCCACCATGTCACATTGATGTTACACAGAGCCGAGCAAGATTTTAACTACTGACACAAAGTACCAATTCATATTTTTTTGGAGGGAAGATATTTGAATGTCATTGTTAAGGACTTAAGTCCTTAACGGTGATCGGCGGCGTGTTGCTCGGCGATCAAGACAAACTTCCGGCCTCCTGAGATAGGATCGGCGGTGATTCTAGTTTCGTGCTGCGCGCGGAACTCCTCCGTCGGGCAGCGGCTAAACTAGGGTTGAGAATACTCCGTTGAGAATACTCAGGCGTCCAATTAGGCGTCCAATTAGGATCGGCGGAGGGAATCCAAAATTAGGATTCCAAAATTAGGATTGGAAAACACACGTTATCTTTGGGAGAGAAAATATTTCATTAATTGATTGAATGCATAAAATGATAACAATAGATCCTATTTATAATACTAGAACTACTACCCTAACTTATTGAATAAGAAAACAAAGATATGGAAAAGATATGGTGAATCTAAATAATTGAGATTTCCTAGGGTATGGGGATCGTATCAGTCACCTTAAATCCTGAATTTTGTCCTGAAGGAATCCCATTGAACAATTCGCAAGCATTATGCTCGACGTCACTGTTAAAGCCACAAGAAAACAATTCAAATCAGTCACAATATTTCAGAAACTAGCTCTCCAATGCAAGTGATAGGATCAGGGGTCATGTATTTTAGAATCAAGATCTCAGTGCAATAGTAACTTCGGTATTCTTTGATTAAAGTCGTGAACACCCTCAACTACATTTTCAACTGTGCCAGAACTTGAAGGCATGGCTCTTAGTAGAAAACCAAACAAAAATGTATACCTTAGTCGTCCATGGATAGGCTCGGGAGCATGGATGATCCGAGCACCATGCACGTAACCTAAAGCCTGCACGGTTTTTCATGTCCAAAGTTCAGTTGACATCAGAAAAGCCTAATTTATTGTATTAGAAAGAGTAAAAAAAGAAATGTAAAAACCACTTGTACAAAACCAATATGATAAACAAAATATACCTGATGGCCGAGGCAAACACCTAGAATTGGGATGTCTGTGCATTCAAGCAGCAGCTTGAGGCATATTCCTGCAACAATTCAGAATTCAGAATCGACACAAACTGAACAATATATCATTTCATATTGGAGCAGAACTCCCTTTTTACTACAGGACCAGTTTGAACTAAAATATGATTTGTAAGTTGTGATCACGAACAAATTTAACCTTGATTATAACACATATTAGAGAAATATTAATCTTGATCAACTTCGCATTTGATAAGTTTTTGGAGTAAGAATCTAAGGCAGTAATAATCTAAGGCAGCTAACTGAAAATAAGATTAACAATTCACACAGAATGTGTTCGCCTTCTTAAAGGTGATGCTTGGAGGAAAACGAGGCCTCCAAAGAATAAAGTAGGTCGCATCATCAATGTAAATAGTAAAAGTGCTTGAAACGCACATTTAGGGTCTAACCTATATCGGCAGCACAGGTTGGAGAACCTGGACCAGGAGATATCACGATGTTGTCAAATAGCTTTTCCTCATACAGGTAATGGCAAACTTCTTCCCACGACCATTCATCATTACGGACCACCACCGGTGGCACTGGTTTAATATCAACAACAGGAGAGTATGAGTCAGGAACACTCCTTTCCAATGCTTTTAAGAGAACCTTTACATATACAAAAGCAATTGCCATCCACCACCTACTAGGAAAGTGACCTTTAACCAACCTCATTGAATTGTACACAATAACTAACTTCAGTCCCTCAGTAAAAGCAATTCCAAAATCTAGTTGATCGAATCATGCAAAAACAGAAAACAATTATGGCTTCCCTTGTTCTAAAATTAAATCCAATAGCCCCATTTTCCTTCAAGAAATCACAATAAAACTTTATATCAAAGACTAACTTCAGTCCCTCATTCTCCCTATCCTCTTCTGGTGTCATATACTATGGATTTAATAGAATTTTGTTCAAAACTACCATTGCCTAAGTATACACAGAATTGCATCTCAACCACATTGCAGAAATACCAAACAAACAAGCCAAAAACTGTACAAACAGCAAACAAGAGAGAAATCTTACATCCATTGATGACAGATAGTTCCTGATAAATATTATACGTGTAGCTATCATAGTTATCAATCAGCAACGTCCGCACAAAATCCAGCTTCGTTGATGGCTCTTTGAGCTGTTTCTTCCCGACAAACGACCCTTCCAAGTGCCCCCTCACCAAATGGCTCGACACGGACCCCTTCTTCACAACCCCATCACCTCTTTCCTCTCTATTCAGCTCACCAAGTCTACTGAATGTCTTGGGAAAAACATGTTTCGAGTTCGTGTTCTGAGAAATGCTCTCTAAGCTAGAAAATGAAATCTCCTTCGAAGGCGAAAACAAAGCAAAACCCATTTCTCTCAATTTAATCTTTTCACACTTCTTCAATGCGACAACACAAATATTCAATTATTTTTCTTAATAATTAAGATATCTGAGCTAAACCCTTCACACACCCTGCAAAAAAAAGTATCCCAATGCTTATATTTTTCCACAGATCATCAAAAATCACAAACGCGTCAATACTAAATTTCAAAATAAGTAAAATAAAAATGGGAAATAGAATTCTGACAAATGAGCACAAACAAAGGCAATATTAGCAGATCTCAAATTTCGGAAAAAATAATAAATAAATAAAATGGGGCAAATCATGAACAATAAGCTAAAAACAAATACCTGTATGCGGGGTAAAAGCTCCAGGAATCAAAATTTTCCGATTTATTTCCCCTTTTTTCCAAGTATTTTTGTGTTTATTTTGAGGGATGAGGCTGTTTTCAGCCACCCCTTTTTTCGAAAAGGAAAGTCGGCGCGTATATATCATATGAGTGTGTGGTCCACTGGAGAATTAGTTAAAACTACCAGAAAACGAGAAAAGGGTAAATTGGTAAACCGTCATACGAGAACCACTTATTTCACGACACGTGTCTTCAGGTTTTAAAAAAAAGAAAAACTTGTTCGGGAAGAGTCCCTCTATCTTCGAATAGGAGTCCCGGATCACTTTTACCATAAATGTTAATAGGGTATCACCTTTCACTTACTCATTTCACTCACATTTCATTTAAAACTAATATATACAAGTGAGACTCATATTCCACTAACTTTTTTCCACCCACATTTCTTAAAATCCGTGTCACCCATAAATGGGACTCCTAATGGCGGACGGAGGGGGTATAACTTATTAGCAAACTTAAATAAGGTTAACATCGTTCCTTATTTCTTACCCCCTTCATCCCTTAATAATTGTCCACTTTGATTCCAGTACGAGTTTTAAGAAATATAAAAAAAATAAGTTGAAAAGTTAGTAAAATAGAGGTCTTACTTTTATTTTATAATAAAATGTGAGTGAGATGAGTTAGTGGAATGTAGGGTCTACTTACCATTTATGGTGAAAAGTGAAAGTGGACAATTAATGGGGGCGAACGAAAATGGCAAAAGTGAAAAGTTACTGGGGGATGGAGGGAGTATTTTGGTTCTATGATTATCTTATTTTATAATAAATACTACATCTGTCCACGAAAAATAGGGTTATTCCATTTTTATCCCTTGTTTTGGAAAAATGATACTCCCTCCGTCCCCCAAAATTCGTCCCGGTTTGACCGGGCACGGGTTTTAAGAAATATAATGAAAAGTGAGTTGAAAAAGTTAGTGGATTGTGGGACCTACTTTTATATATTAGTTTTATAATAAAATGTGAGTAGGAATGAGTTAGTGGAATATGGGGCCCACTACCAAAAATGGTAAAAGTGAAATGGGACAAATTTTGGGGGACGGCCGAAAATGGAAAGTTGGGACAAATTTTCAGGGACGGGGGGAGTAATAAATAGTTAAAGTAGATAGAAAGAAAAGTAAGAGAGTATAATATAGAGAAGTCTCTTGTCTATATTATTCTCTCTCTTACTTTTCTTTCTCTCCACTTTAACTATTTATTATCATTTTTCCAAAATGATGGATAAAATGGAGTAGCCCTATTTATTGATATTTTAAAATTCAAATTTTAAATTTAATTTATAAAATTAAATTTAATATTGATAATACAAAAATAAAGTGAAGGATGGCAAATGGAAGAAAAAGATAATTTTGAAATAATATCATATTTATTTCATCATTGAAATAATATCATATTGAAACAGTTAAAATGTGAAAAGATGAAATTGCTCTGCAGCCCAAAAGGGCATTATCGGAAGAAAACAGTGCCAGAGGATCAATTTTGAAATAAACCTTTAGTCCATGGACTATTTTATACTCCCTCCGTATTCAAAAAATAGAACATTTAAAACGACATGAGTTTTCATGCACAATTGATAAAGTAAGAGAGAAGAAAAGAAAAATGAGTAAAATAAGAGAGAGAAAGAGAACAAATAGTGAAAGTAGAGTTAGTAGATTGTGGGGTCCATGTCCTAAAATAGAAATATTCTAAAATTTCTATTTTTAAAGAACGGCCCAAATTGGAAATAGTTATTATTTTTAAAAAACAGAGGGAGTAGTTCACTCTAATAAAAAAAAACTCTTAAAAACACAAATAACATAATATATGAAAATTATTATTTTAAAATTCCAAACTTGAATTTTAGAATATATAGCCACTACCATCAATACAAAAATAACATATTTTTGTGTCCGCCTCACTCTACTACTATAATAGAATGGATAATTAACCATTTCAAATGATAAATAATAATAATAATAATAATAATAATAATAATAATAATAATAATAATAATAATAATAATAATAATAATAATAATAATATAATAATAATAATAATAATAATAATAATAATAATAATAATAATAGTGGTAGTAATAATTTTGACGGATTTAATGTTTTTAACGTTCAAATGACTTGGTAAAATTTACTTAAAATTCTAAATTAAAATTGGGACAATTATGATTTCAGTTAGCTGATTACTAATAGACAATTATTTTTCATTTCTAAATCGGGAAAATTTACTTAAGTTTTGTAATATTCGAAAACGAGATGTAGCCTTTTTTTTCTAGGATTGAATGTAGCTCACGGAATGCTAATGTACAGTAGTACTAATTTTACCCCAAAAAACACAAGATTTCTACCAAACAATAAAGCTTCCTTTAATTATACATGTAACCAATGCTTGTGATAATAAAAAAAATCACGCAGCTAAATAAAGTTGTTCTAAATTAATGTTTATGTTACAGAAACATTAACTTAGAACAACTTTATTTAATTTCACGTACATTTCTATCATGACGAGTACTTATCGCCTTAAAACTTTTTGTCCGTGAAAAATAATAGTACCTATTTTTTCTTCATTTTAACTCTTTCTAAAAAATTATGAAAAATATATATATTAATAAATATAATCTTATATATACGTGGTAATGATTATACAAAATCCATGGTTTGACTCATGATTATGTACCTACCACTTACAAATCGATATCATTTCTCACACTATTTCTTTATTCTAATTATTTCTTGTCACACCAACTTCTTTGACTTCTAATTAAGTAGGGCGTGCTTATTTGTTCTTAATTGCTTCATCAATAAAATATCCTGGACCACAACTATATAATAATTGATATGTTTTGATAAATTTACATGTAGATATTACATGTATAAATCATACATGTATATATTATATATATTGTCGTGAATTGTGAAATGTAAAATGCCTAGAAATTGAATCTGAACGCAATAATTTTTATTGTTAAGGTGTTTTATCCTACAAAAAAATTTCCTATTTAGTGACGGAATAATCAGTCACTAATCAACGAATTTCGTCACTGAGCAGAGTTAGTGACAATAGTCCGTCACTAAAGTTACTAACTCACCCAATGACGGAAAACATAAGGCGGCTGCCTTGTTAAGGCGTTGTAGTGACGGACAATCTTTCACTAATTAGTCGTCTATTCCGTCACTACTACTGTGAATCAACCGCCGTCACTAATTCCCTTACTAATTAGCGTTTTTTCTTTTGTAGTAAGAGATATTAACGTAAAAGGTAAAAATGCAATATAAACTCCGAGTATAAATAAGAACAATTATTACTTTTGTTGTTAGTTAACATCATACCAAATTTATGGTGGATAATTATGCGTACATACTCAATTAGTCATTTTGTCAACACACGCGCGCTGTATTTAAGCTACTAATATTAGCACACAATAATTTATAGGAGTATTGTTTTACAAAATTATAATTTTCTAAAATTCCATGAGCTCCATATTATAAGTACCACAAACAAAATAAATGCAACTTCTGTGTTACGATTAATTACAACAAATTAATTCAACTAGAATTCAATAGTAGATTAGTAGTATAACCTTATTAATCTTATACCGAGTACTATTTTTTACATTGTTGATTTCATGATGTCTTAAAGCTTGAGTATGATGGATGTGGAGGTCCAATTCCATTGCTCGCAGCTTTGATTTAGTAAATCAAACTTATGTAGTGGAATATTGTGTAAATGAAGTTGACTCTCGTGGATTTGAATTTGCCAAACAGCTTTGATTTACTGAAAAACATAATCAAATGCAAAATGTAACTTTTTACTATTTAAAAAACGAATCTAAACGCTATTGATATATTAGATGGACGTATTTGTTTAATGTTTTGAGCCTCATAAGCCATGGTGTTTGATATGGTGATATGTAGTAGATATCATATTGAATTAATTGATATAAATATAGTATACAAATTTTATAATATTATCGTCGATCGGTTCCACAATCTTGTAAACTAACTTCATTAATATTCTTTGTTTGACACTTTGACGTACATGCATGTTTAGATATTATATACTTTAGAGTATTATCTTAATTTTCAAAGATTTTTGAAAAATAAAGATTTTTGTTTATTTGAGAGAGATTGAATTTAAAATCATATATTTATTCAATACAACTTTTTTTTTGCATTTCCTCTGTTTGAAATGTCACCTTTCCATGCATGAAACGGGACAAAAAAAAGAATTCGAAAACACAATGATGGCATCTTGTGAATTATATATCGTTAATTATTATGTCGTAGAAAGTGCAATTATTGAAAACAAAAATCTTTATCTGTTTAGTTTCTAGCCCTACTTTATTTTGACTGGTATTACCTTTTTCATTTCTCCCTACATTATCATATACTCAGGAGTATAATTTTTACACCAGGACGTGCCTTTATCTTTAATTTAATTATTTCAAGCAATGCGACTGATAACAAATTAAATGTGTACATAGTCTCGCTAATAGGTAGGATTAGATATATTTAGTTAAAATTTATGATTTCTTTTAATCGACTCAAAAAACGATTATTCAATATATATATTTAAATTATTAGTGAGGTTATTTGTCTTGCTCAGCTCAATCGAGGTATAATCAAGATCAAATAAAACTTTATTGATATAGATCTCCAAGCTCGCAAAATTAAAAAGTTCGATCAAATATACTACATATAAATTGGGACGTGCAAACATTTTAGCCTATTTCACAATTTAACTAGCTAGTGTCTAGTGATAAATTGTTGCTAAATCAACCTTAACGAATAAAAAACGAATTAAGACCAGGAAAAAAAGAAGACGCTTTCAAACTAAACTAGTACTATTATGGAATTTACATGAACCAAGTTACAACCTATTCATTTGGATATCCGTTTACGACTAAAGTCGTACGATACCACTGATGTGCGTATCCATACGTGTATATTAATGATGTCATTTTTCTATTATTATCTTTGCAAAAATAATTTCGTGTTAGTATTATCTTTCGCACCAATAAATACCTTGTGATCTCTCTCTTTTTCTCTAAACCCTACAATGCTGCACCTTTGACTGATATGAAACCCCACAAGCAAAAATCATCATTACACATACATCAAAGAAACCCTTTTTTTGCATGAATTTAGTTTTATGTGTGTTGTTTGTGTGTTAAAGTGTGTGTTTTCCTCTTCTTTCTTTTTAAAAAGGGGTTTGAATGATTGTGATTTCTACCTGCAACATTTTGTAAACCTTTTTTTGACCCATTTTTGCCCTTTGATCACCAATTTTCTCGACTATATATAGTCTTGTGTGTTTAAAGTTTAAACTACAAGAGCACCACTCACTCTCTCACACACACACACTATCACTCTCTCTAGATCTTTCTCTTTCTCTCTCACACACACAATATAACAATTCAACTAGTAGTAGTATTACATGCATGTAGAGCTAGCTAGTTTGCAATTTTGAATTGTCTCCCTCACACGCACTTACAAGAAGTTGCTAGTATTGAAGCAAATCAAGTGGTGTGATGTATACATATCTCCCTCTCTCTATATATTGTACTTATAAAATGCTAGCAAATTTGTAGTATTTCATGAACGAATTTGTATATACACGTACTGGCGTACTGCATATATGCCTGGCTCCCTGTATGCCATCTGCAGAGGTTGTCGAAGAAAATCGACGGCCCTTCGTAGATGGCGTATGAGGAGCCAAGCATGCATCCGTACATAGTATATGTGCTCACTTAAACTATATATGAATCTTTTGAAACAAAAATTAAATAGTAGATCTTATTAGATCGAATACTAGGAAGGTTTGTTTGCGAAATAGGAGTTAGATTACTAATTTATGCAAGTGAAGTCCCATTCACATTTATTTTTTGGCGTGACACATTTTCAAATTTTTATTTATATTTGATTTTAATTTTAATTTTAATTTTAATTTTAATTTTATATCAGATACATGTGACTATTTTTTGGCACTTAATTTCAAGTTTTCATATTAAAATAGAAAATTACCATTTGATTGGGGCTTAAAATTTTTTAAGCTTCAACTTCAATTTGTAAGCTTCTTGTTGCTAGTTCATTTGTCCCGTGTGTAGATACTAAATTCGCTGTATAAAATAACTATTGTTGTCTACTGAACTTTAAAAAATAAAGGATTCAAGTGATGAGTTTAATTTTTTTGTAGCACATCAGATTCAACAATTTTATATATTTGAGAATAAATCACCCCTAAATATTGTATGTATGAAAAATACACGATGAGTATAATTAAGATGTTTCGAGTTCGAATATCTTCATTACGTATAATTAAAGGAAGAATGTATGTTGCAGCAAAAGGCGATTTCGTCGCCTTGGCTGCCCCACACTCCGGCCCGACATCATGTGAGGGGGTTCAATCAGGGTACGCAGTAGCCCGTTAAGGGGGAGGCCTTAACCCACTAGCTGCCAGAAGCCCATCTCCCAAGGCCTCACACTTGTGTACTATTTCTCTAATTGGGCTAAAAGGATGAATCACGTGCCACAAGGGCTCCCCACATTCCGACCCGACAAGACATCTGAAAGGATGTAAATCAGGTTCTCAGCGGCCCACTCAAGGGGAGGTTAGTTGCCCACGAACCTTAGCCCACCCTCAAGGCTCATAATGGGCACGTGAAATGTTACTCCAAACCTACAGGCTCGGGGACCATGAATAGCTGGTTACATGAAGGAAATGAACCAAGTTTACTTCAGCCTCAAAATCAGGGGTAAATAGTATTACTTCAAATTTCAAATTGTACTAAATTCTATCATGTTTCGGTTTTTAAAATGTCGATGTGGCTCGTTTGATGCCAATGTGTAGCAGAGTTGGAAAATGGATGCTTATCGCTTTTGGCCAAAATATGATTGTTTGGGGAGTATTTAAACAAGGACAATTGGTCAATAAAGTCATCAACTTGGGGCTAAAATATGTTTTTTTTCTTAAACATTCAAACTGGTTTGTAATATTATAACTTTAGCGGATTATGTCAATTCCTCAATTCAAGGCAACTCTTTTTTCTAATGTAATTTACACAGTCGTGTCATCTCTGACATTATATGTGGAAACTTTGATAACTAAACAAAACGACGTCATTTGTGGTGTTAAATGGCGTCATTTTGTTTACCATTTGTACAATTTACATAATTGATTTAGCATTGCTTCATTCGAATGATCCATTGTTTCAGTTCGCGGATTCTTCTTCTTCTTCCACTTCCATTGTTGAAGCTCAATTCTTTCATTCAATTTAACCATGCATGAGCTAGTTCTGAAGTAAATTCGAAATTTAACTCAACTTGTTCGATCGATCATGGCTTAATTATGTTGTTTTATCACATTACAACCTTGTTCTTGTTTAACATTTCTTACAACTTTGTTGCATTTGCTAAAAGTTTGAGATGCATTTTTTTAGTTTTTTTTATTTCGGACTCTCAAACCGTCATTTCACTTGAAAATGAGATATATTGGTTGGAAAAAAAGTGAGAATATCAAATCTTATTTGACGAACAAAATCTAATTGCGTTGGTTTAGCCTATCGAATTTATCAAATACTCCATGAATAGATACTCCCTCGTCCGCAGATAGTAGTCTCGTTTTTCCATTTTAATCCGTCCGCAAATAGGAGTCCCGGTTCACATTTACCATAAATGGTACTAGGATCTCACGCTCCACTAACTCATTCAACTCACATTTCATTTAAAACTGATATATACAAGTGAGACTTATATTCCACTGACTTTTTTCCACCCACTTTTCTTAAGTTATCTTAAAAACTCGTGTAGCCAAGAAATTAGACTTTTAATGGCGGGCGGATGAAGTAGTTACAGAAATATCACTATGCGGCAATTTATGTACTACTATTTCTCAAAAGTAAAAGGGCCAATTCGGAAATTAAGCAAAGTATAAGGCGCAAAATGAAAATTGCCCAAATTAATTTTCTCAATCACATTTAATTGCTTAATCCAAAATCAATACTCCATTTATAAACAAATTCATGTCAATTTCTTAAACAACACACAATCCAAAGATTTCCAAGTAGATCAGATCAGTCCACAACCACAATGAGCTCCCAGCAGCTCCCGGGAGTGAGTTCTCCATCGCGGATCACACTCTAACAAGCTCAAAATTCATGCAATTTAGTCGTTAATCAGTCAATTTTTCGTCAGATCTGAAATGGATTCCGACTGTTTCTGTTTTTGGTCCTTCGCTGATTCTGTTTCTATTTTTTGAATTAGGGCGGAATGAGCAATTACAGTGGATACACAAAGCTGTGCAAGGGATTGGCGGTGGTGTTGGCTGGCGGTCACATTGTCGTTCAGATTTTTCCCTCTGCGGTTTCTTATCTTGCTCTGATTCCGGCAAAGTAATCTTCTCGTTCCTTTTTTAAAATTTAAATATGCATTTTGTAGGTCTCATTGTTTTCTTGCTATGTTTATAATTTGTGGTATTGTTGGTTGTGTGTGTATACTTGTATTGTTTAATTTAGGTTTAGAGGGTTTTACTTTTAGCTGGTAGGCTATGTAGCTGGCCCGATCTAGGTTGAACTACGGTTGAGTTTCTGTTTCATACGATCATGGTAACAAGATCAGTATTTAAGCTTGTGGCCTTACTAAGTAGAAGAAGTTTCTGGGAGTCAGGGACAAAATTTGAGGGGCCGAACAATGTATGCACCGTTAGACTAAGTGTTTGAAGTTTATAATACTTTTGAAGAACATTTATGCAAAGGTCTATTATCTATGATGGTCTACATCAATGGCATTGTCTAAAGAGATCAGTGAAAAACCAGAATGATTGGCTAATGTTTCAGAAACTCATAAGAGAACATTTGATCTGCTGTTTAGGAAGGGAATTTAGGTGGTTTAGTTTCATTGAAACTGCATGATGTTAGTTCAGTTGTCGAGGAGAAGTTTACGCTAATTTTATTCTTATCCACTAATTCTATTGAATAAGAATTATCAATAGATTCAATACATATATATGATCATTAGATTATAATATTTGGCATGCTTTGCAGAAGGCTTATCCCATTTCCTGTTATATTATGTCAAGATGACATATTGAAGCAGTATTGGATTTATCCGTATGTCTTTAGCTACGTAAAACTAAAAACACTGAAATTGACTTCCTGTCTGATTTGCAATAGGACGATTCCCTTTGCTTGGAATCTCATAACTGCTGGATATGTTGAACAGTCTATACCTGGGGTATGTCATCTCTTATTAACCTGTTAAAAACCGCTACAATTATATATATTTATGTCATCTCTTATTCTTTTGGTCTCTCTCTCTCTCTCTGTGTGTGTGTGTGTGTGTAACTGTAACCTTGCAGGTATTTATCAGCATCATCGGCCTCCTTTTCATTGGAAAGCTGCTCGAACCCATATGGGGTTCTAGGGAGTTTCTGAAGTTCATCTTTGTTGTCAACTTTCTGACATCGGTTTGTGTTTTCGTCACGGCTATCTCCTTGTACTACATTACAACACAGGAAATTTACCTGTAAGTGATGCAAGAAAAATTTTAACCTAGATTTTATTTTTTCATGCTCAGTTCTTTAAGCCATTTTAATTTTAATACCTCCATAGATATTTGTCGTTCCCTTTTTTGGAATATATCTTGTTGCTATATTCATTGATCATTGGTGTGAATTTCCCTTTACCCAGAACAATTTAACTTGGCTGCATCTTACAATGATCGAATATGTGATGCAACATAATTATTTTGTTTGTCCATTTGCCTGACTCTAAGAGTTGTATCTTAGTGAATCTTCAATTTGCACCACACCCACATCTTCAACACAAGCTCTGGTTCACTAATTGCTTCACAGTACTTGCTGCTGAAATTTCAATCAAGTTGTACTTGATATCCTTTCTCCTTTTTGCAGCTATATGCCTATTTCGGGTTTCCAAGGGGTTCTTTCAGGATTTCTAGTTGGCATCAAACAAATTATACCAGATCAAGAGCTCTCTTTATTGAAGATAAAAGCTAAAGTAATAATCTTGATTTTGGAAAGTCTTTTGTTAAATAAATAGTACAACATACTAAGTGAAGTCCAAAATCTCAAACCCTCTTAATTGTTACTTATTGATGCCCTTATTTTCTCTCTTTTTTCAGTGGTTGCCTTCTATTGCACTGTTGTTGGCTGTTGTTGTAAGCTTTTTCACAACAGATTCAGCAGCACATCTTCCTACTGTAATTTTTGGCACATATATTGGTTGGATTTACCTCAGATATTGGCAAAGAAAATCAGAGACAAAACTAAAAGGCGATCCAAGCGATGAATTTTCTTTCTCTACTTTCTTCCCTGAACCCCTAAGGTAGTTTACATTGTGAATTAAATTGTTGTGGACTCTTTTTTCTTATAATTGCAAATCGTGGTAGTTAACTTCGGCTTGTGGTTTGCAGACCTGTAATAGATCCTGTTGCCACAATTTTTGATCGGCTGCTTTGCGGAAGAAGATCTGAATCGTCAGATGAAAGTAGGGGCTATACTCTAGGTGGTTCAGTGTTGCCTAGTTCAGATCCTATTGAAGCATCAAGGAGGAGGTAATCTTTTGTTTGCTTATTACAAAGGAGAGGTTTGATTAGTTAACTGATTATAATCAATTAATTTCTTAATTAGTTGGCTGATTAATTGGCATGCTTCTTTTCAGGGAAAGAGGTGCTCGGGCTCTTGAAGAAAGATTGGCAGCTGAGAGTCTGACTGCTCCTGGAATGACCGACGAAACAAAAAGAGACGCAACTGAAAATGTTTAGGAATTGCAACATATATATGCTGAATTTCCAGATATGTATATCTTTACATACTTGTACACCTATTTGTTAATACATAGTTTTTGATTCTATGAAGAATTTCCTTCATATTTTGGTATGATTATGATATGGATATCACTTATGCATGTTTTATTTGGCCACTGTTTTTGGATGTGGTTGTGGGGTCTTATGTTTTGAGCTGCCCGTCAATATTGTTGCTATGGCACAAGATGTGTGCCTATAAGATTCTATATATTTATATCGGAAATATTAATTATAACCAAATTTGTGTGATCATCAGATAAATTCACATATTTCAAGATGTTCATTTACCACTTAGAGCCACTCACTCCTGATGGATCTGGCTTATCTCTGAAAGAGAATTCATGTGAACTAAGTTCAGTATCACTTTCTTCTATCTGACCAGATATGCTGTTCCTCTCCATGTTTTCAATATAGTGGTGGCTGGGATGTGCTGATATAGAGCCATCCATCCCCGCTAAATTCTGCCTATTTCCAAAAGAGAAGTTCTGTGAACTAGTTTCGGTGTCATTCCTTTTCATCTTACCTAGATGTCTGCTCTTCCTCATCATATAATCTATATCACGGTGGCTGGGAGATGCTGATGCTCCTTCACCACCCTCTCTACCTTTGTGGATATCATTATATTTCATGTGCTCACGTAAGAGATGCACTGGTGAAGCACCTCCATCAGCAGGGGTGCTCCCCCCAGATTGCCTCCTCTGTCTCAGTCGCTTGCTTGCTCTTTGGCGCCATGTGCGTAGTGCTGATGCAACTTGCTGACTGAAAATGACTAGCTTGACTGATGAGCCCATCTGAGAAAATGATAATAATAGTCATAAGAGAGTAAATCAAAGTTTGCATTTATTTTCTGTTAAATCTGGTCTTGTCCTTAGCTATAGCAGTAGCAGTAGACAGAACCTGTGTGACTAACGCATAGAGGGGGAGGGTTACGTAGCTGCATAGAACCTGTATTGTAACACTAGCAAAATGAAAAAATAGGGACTCTTAGAAGCTCGTGAAATAGTGTGTTGAACAATGGTGAAAGCTGTAGTATACTTACCCCATTGTTATCCTAATTATCATCTCCTCAAGGTTCTCGTGGTAGCAAGATGGGAATCCAAATTCGTACTGAGGAACAAGAGATGGTGGTTTCAGGGTTCCGTATTGGAAAGTAATACTTTCTAGAAGATACTGATGTACGAGACATAATAGATAGATAGCTATGCTGCTTACCCAACTCCAGGCAAAGAAAGCAAGCTGAAATGCATTCTGCAGAAAAAAAAAGCACGAAAAACTGATAAGATTAGCTGAATCTTGGGATAACTTTACAACTTAAAATTTACTCATTCAGTTTTAGTTAATGTCTTGCTTCTTGAAATGAAAATTACCTGGAAAAGAACAAAGTGGATTAAGAATAGGATCAAACGTGGTCGACTGAACCAGAACAGGTCGTCGCCAAGCTGTACTACTGGAGCGCCCCTGACTATATCTCCTCTCTCTAGAATACTTGTTCCCATTTTAGTTATGATAACTTGGAATTTCGCCCCGATCAGAAGAATTATCTGCATGTTCATGTTAGTTCTTCCAGAGTCGAAGAAAGTACTATAGGCTAAGAGATATGCATATGTTTTCACTTACAGTTAGAGGGATGAATGGCAGCCAGTATTGTGAATACCACCCTATTTATAGAAATACAAACAACAGAATGGATGGTGAAAAATCATTCGAATCTTCAACTTATGTATATACTATACAGGAAGGTAACATACACTAGAGCGAGCTCTATGGAGTCGGGGCCTAGAAACGGGACTGTACTGTGCAACTAGTTCGACCAGCAACTACTTATTGGTTGGCCTACTTATATAGAACGATATATACTACAGTACCATTTTTTTGTCGAATGAGGATCAATGTGAAATAGTGTCTAGGCGAGGCCGTGGATGAAGCCACGACGTCTTCCCATTTTCCTTTTTTTGGTGGACGTTATATAAAGTGTGAGTTTCTTGACTCACCATTGGTGTTGGTGAGGAGGAACAGAACAGCTGATAGCCATACCACAGGGCTGCAACCGAAACAGAAAACCAGCTCGATCATTCAAACTGCTGCTATCTACAGAAAGCAAGGAGGAAAGTCGAGCAGCGGGTAAATTGTCCAACCTTATTCCAACTAGAACTTTGAAGTCTTCTTCCAGTGATCTGTTGATATACTTTTGAAAATTGAATGTTGCTTGGCTCTGAGGTGTTGGATTCAGATGCGCCTGCAGTTCATTTGTGTGAAAATGTAGCACTGAGATGCTCGTGCAGAAACGACGTCGCTTTGTTGTGATGGCTTACTGTTATAAATCCATGTCTGAGTGTTAAATAGTCCACTTTTGCTACTGATGTGAAGAATTGCCCAAAGAAACAGCCCTTCACGTGAGAAAAAGAGCTGAATGAGTCATATGCTTTGATATGTTTTTTTTTTTTTTTTTTTTTTTTTTAGGAGGATCGACGATGGTTCCCCATCTACCCTCCGATGTGACTCGGACCCCCGACCTAACAGTTGGAGGTGAAGCGTCTTACCCCGTAGGTGCGCTTCGTTGTCATTCTGGGCCCACAGGCCCAAGGAGAAATTAATCCCCAAATCTGCACTTCCTAGGATTCGAACCTGCGACCTCCTAGGAAGTGAAAGCTCCTTGATATCAACTCCCAAGCCACTAGAGCAGCTTGGTTGGATATATGTTATTTGTATGCAATTTATAATAAAATTAAGACAATATGTTTCATAATTGATTAGTACAATTCATTTTTATTTTGCGTGGCTTGCAGGCTATTGCACAGAATAGAGCTTACCGAATACTGTGTGATATTTTCCGGTAGTAGCAATTAACTCGTATGGGTTAATTATAAAAAAAAATATCAACTCCGACGTGATTTTGATTTTAGACATTTTATAACACGTTGGAAATAATTAAATAAAGCTGTTGAATTTTCGTTCAATTTACTCGATCATCAGAGTGTAATACACTGCATTTTCAAGATATTAAAGCAAATAATTATAAAATAAATAATACCAAAAATAAAACAAATTAAATTAAAGGGTGTAGAGCTTTTTACAATCCATAGGAGGATGGGATACTTGGTCCAAAAACGCAAATGCCTTCGTGAAAATGTCGTCTCCCTCACAAATCTGAACCTCTCCGGATCTGCAATTGTGTCGAGACTAATTTTTGTTGACGAACCAAAATGATAAAAATATTATTTTTGATGAACATAGGAAATATGATTTAATTGTTCATTTCATTATAGTTACCATTATTGCATTGGTAGTTAACCGTCATTGTCTCTTGTTCCCATGATTTCCATTTCTTTATCTGTATCAATACTCTCAGTAAACAGTTAAAATATTTGACAAATCTAGCAAATCTGCATATCATTATCATGCAATTATTGCATATGTAATGATCATTGATAAAATAATTATACCATTACTTATAAAAATAGGAGAGAATAATTTATTACCTTTAGTCCACCCAAATTTAAGGTTGTGACGCTGCATATTATGTGAGAAACCGCCAATGCAAAAATGAATATATGAAGCTGGTTGATGCCATATGCTGAGACGAGTTGTACCTTACCCTGTAATGTTATACCCGTGAGAAGATCATAAAGTATTAGTATATCACGGATACGTAATAGAGGTTGATTATCGTGTATATTATACAGTGTTTTTATGAGAACATATAAACATTAATGTACTAAGGGGTTATTCGGTTTGCAAGATTGTATCCCCGGATTAAATATGGAGTGTGTTTCGTTCATAAGATTCAATCCTACAACTTAATCCTATACGAATAATCATGAGATAATTAGTCATAATATTATGATAGTAATTTTTATGACCAAATGAATCGTAGTAATGTTTTATGTTCACACTATAATATATATGTGTGTGTGTTTGACGTGGTGCTTAAGGGGGTTGTACCTTTGGACATGGATCTTGATATTGTTTACCATTTTTCTCTTTGCAAGGATGCCATGAGTGTCCAACGTTATAGGGAACACATATTTCTGAAAGGTATTGTTGTAAAAGTGATAGCAGCAATGACATGATCCCCAACATCATAAGCTCTTTAATATACCAAAAAAATGAAATATCATTAGTAAAATTATATTTTTCTTGATGATATCTCATGTAACATGGAAATACTCTAATTTATAGAGTACAAAGTTCGAAATTACTTATCAAATTAACCTGTTTTAATCTTTTCAAGTGCTTCACATAGAGACGATCTTCTCTTTCTGTTCAACCACTGCAACCAAAATACATACACATTAAATCCATGAAATGTTACTATATACAAACACACACATACAAAAATGTAAATAGAGAAAATTTGATGTTGTATTATACCGATTCAATAACATGAAAGAATTTCTCAACGAGAATTGATATAGCAATCAGCACAAAGCAAACCACCGCCACCGCCCACGTCGCCGTCGACTCCAACGACCTCCCTGTGTTCATTACTACGGCCATTCTGTCGCTCTTTCCTCTTTGGTAAGTATAAATTTGATTGAATTTTCATATATTTGCAAGATGTAATATATTTATACATGGAGAGAGGGAGAGAGAAAAAGAGAGAGATTTGGTCAATAGAGTTGAAATTACGAGTCAAGTGATTATGAATTATGATAGATGACCTTTTCTACATCAAATTAATTTTAAGTTTGACACAGTTGTAAATAGATCAATTTATTGTCAATATCGATATATTTGGAGGTGCAAACATGTATTATTAAATTAATAAAGATGATTAGCTTTTACTAGTTAGAATAAATAAATATCAACTAAAGTGATTAATTGCATGTCAAGTATTAAGTTCATGGATGGACATCGCACACGTAAGAGTAGCTCTAAATGTATATAGTTAAATAAGTATAAATATTAAATAGCATAGAAATTCAATATTTTTAGATCGAAATATCTACGTGGGGTTGATTGTTCTCCTCAAGTTGACAATCCAATAATATTTTGAAAAGTCATTGAGAATTTGGAGAATAATGTCAAATCAATCTTTAAATGGTCATTGAAAGTTGAAGCTATAAATCTCTAATCGCTTTATAACTTGGCTTGAGCTTTGAGTTTTATAACGTAAATTGAGATAGTTAGTTTAGTAAATAAATTAAATTCTCAGCTATTGAATTATTTGGGCTATGATGGTCCCTTTTCACCTTACTAATACCACGATAACTTCGAATATATGTCTGAATTATTTGCACATATAAAGAAAATGTGATCGATTATAAAGTGTATTTTTAAATAGCCTGTTTTATAATTTATTCACGAAATTCATAACATGGAATTGTCGACTATCCCAACTAAAGGAGTTGATACTAATATTTCCATTCTATGACTTAATCATCCAAAGTCATTTTTAGACGAATCGTGTCAAGATTCAATTAGTATTTTCATCTCTATTGTGACTTAATCATCTATAAGTCATTTAAAGACGTAACATGTCACCATTTTTCTAAGAAATAAATTTGAGAAAGATAGCATAATATGACCGTAGTATATGATGTGTATATCACTCCTCGTGTATGAAGTGGTCTTACAATTCTTTGCATTTAAGTCCTTCAAGTCTTGACTATTTCAAATGTAGGCCTAGTTTTTGGCTGGATGGTCGTCATGAGTTCGATTTATCTTTTTTTACGTACTCCCCTTGTCCCATGTTAGTCGGACTTTTCTGTTTCTGCTCGTCCAAATATACTTACACTATTTATATTTTAAGTAAGAATTAAGATATTCAATTAATATATTAAAGTTAATTAAGTATCTCATTATTAAGTGATCTCTCGTTACATTTAAAATCCTACTAATTTAATTATATTAAAAAATCAATTCTAAATTAACGATCTAAAATGAAAAGTGTCATCGAGTAATATGAGATGGATGGAGTATAATTTATTGAAATTATAATGGGGATGTTTTATTTTTTAGGTGGATGTCGATATCTATGATACTGGAATTATAAATTTGAATTTCACTAATACTTTGCTGGTCGAATATGTCGTACAGAAATTGTCGATATAGTACTATAATTTTATTTTTTTCTTTAATCTTTTGACCTACGGATAGTGATTGCATAATTCTCCTCCTATCAAGGAAGAAAATATAAATAAAAATACGAATATAGAAATAAAAATGCATGAGTATTTACAGTGACATGATATTGTAGTGGTACATTGGATACGTGAGGACAAATTGGACCATGCCAATTTCAAATCTATTTTTAAATTGGTTGAAATTATGGGTGCTTAAAAGCCCATTAAAAATTGTTACGAATATATGGTTTTTGAAGCAATAAATAATCACTCGTTGGCTTCTAATCCCACTAACTAATTAAATTTGATACCACATTTGCGAGAATCCTGATGGCATAAAGAATTTATAAATGGACTTTTGATATACTTTGATATCATATAAAATATGATTGATTTAGTTTGGAAGGATTGATCGATAAATCTTTTATGCATCACGAACGAAGTCTCGTGTTCATTTATATTCTTTTCGCTTCCCTCATCAAAAGCAAAAAGAATATAACTTGCTATCGAAAATAATGTGATTTACTGGCTAACCTGATTTTGGGTATTTGCTTTGAACAACAAATAAGTTAATCTATAATTTGACATATATTATAAGGCATAATATTTTAATTTTAATTTGAGTAAGACAGTAAATATTCGAAACTAGCTGAAAATAATAATGTCGATCCACAGTAAAAGGATGAATTTATTATTCTTCATTATCTTTACTTCTCTTTATTGACATATGATGATGTTTGTTTTTAGTAGATGGGCCTACCATGTTAGCAAACCCAATTTGTTAAAATCATGCAAATGGGGCCCATTGAAAAATAAAGAATTAAGCAGGCTTCCAGAAAATGTTATGTGTGACAATACAAATACACAAATCATAATAAATAACGATATTATAAAAAAAGGTCTACCTCCTGCATAAGAGGAGGCAGTAGCTAGAGCTATCAGATAAGGGTAGTTGGCCAAATAATTGTGGGTAATATATTTTCCCTTTTTCTAAGCAATATCACTATTTTGAAATATACCCCTTTTAGGTTAATTTGTGGGTGTATTGTTGAAGTGGGTATAAATATGTAAACACTTATTATAGATGCATAAATATGAGTAATTTTTTGTGAATTGTCAACAACAACTAAACTTAATCGAAAAAACTTGATTAATAATGTGGGAAGCATGCATACGCATTGATCATCGAAGAATCGAATATGATTCGCCTACCGTCATGTACAGTCGATACGAGTAAAAGTACTTTAACATGACAAGATATACTTAACGACCATACATGATAAAAAGTGATACAATGACCAATGACGGCTAGATAGATAACTTTAATGAATAAGATTCGAGCCGTACTTAATCATCATTGATTGATATAAAAAGAAGTAAAAACACTTAAATAATAAGATCAAAAGAAAGATTCGAAGGTCCGACATAATAAAAAGTCATTTCTATACCGATCTTGATCAATTAACTCCTATACTTATCTACATATTTAGAAAACATGATTTTATAACCATGATAGAATTGAGTTTGATTCCAAGCATCTTAAATTTAGGAAACTTGAGCTACCAAAAAGCTACACACTCCATATAATTGGGATGAACCACACTTAACAAACTTTATCCAAAATTTACAAACAACAATACGAGATCATCATTAGCATCAATATATAAAGTAACAAAACGAGAAATAAAGTAAATCCACATGCATGTTTATAAATTATCACAACTCCAATAAAGGTAGCGAAATAAATCAAAAAATCAATATACAAATTGTTTTTAAAATAAATAAAAAGCCAACGTACAAATAAAAAACCCGGGGGCTATTGGCTTTCCGAAAGGTACAACTTCTCACTGCACAATGTATTTTGGATCAGCTCAAAAAGTCACAAACCCTCACCCCACCCCACCGCACCCCACCCCACCCACCCCACCACAAAATGGAAAAGAAAAAGAAAAGGAAACAGAAAAAAAAAAAACACAAAATCACAGAAAAAAAAAGAAGGTAAAGAACTCTCTCACCACTCTCTCCCTCTCTCTACTATTTCTCTCTCCTCTTTTTCGTTGTCTCTTATCATTTCACTTCCCCTAACCCCAGATTTTCTTTCCCTTCTTCCCTCTTTTCCAACCCCCCAAAAAAACCAACGCAGAAAGGAAACGCAAAAATTCACAAAAACCCACACAAATCCGCCCCTAATTCGCCCAATTGCTCGCCTCTGGAACCCTGATTTCTCCCCGCCGGCGATTCAGCGGCCGTTGATTTTCCCCCGTGGCGCGAGAGTCCTGGTTTGGATGAGACTGAGAGGCGGCGCCGCAGAGAGAAACGGGAGCAGGAGAAAAATTAATTTTTGATGCCGCCGGAGCAACTGCCCTGGGATCGAAGGGATTTCCGGAAGCACGAGAGATCCGGCTCGGACCCGCGCTTCGGTGGCGGGGGATTCGGCGGCGGGGGCCCACACAGATGGCGGGAGCAGAACCACCACCCGCACGCGCCGCCGCCGCACTCCACGCCCTACCACCACGGCCACAACCAGAACCAGCAGCAGCAGCAGCGCTGGTATTCGGACTTCCGCTCGCGCCCTATCCCACCCGGTGAGTCGTCAATATGTGGAATTGATTTTCTTTTTCTTTGCCTTTTGGACTGAAATTCATCTAGAAAATTTTAGGTTATAGAAATTTAATATAGGTTCTTGTTCTTGGTTGAAAAAATTAGGTTGTTATTTGTTTCTGATTTTGGCTGTGTGGGGGTAAAAGTGGGTTCAGATAATTAAGCATAATTATTTATTTCAGAGGCTTGATTTATTTTGTATGGGTCAGTGTCACTCGAAGAGAAGGTTTCTGTATACAATTATCTAAGCAGATCTGTGACATATATAGGCAAGCAGTTGAAATTTGGTGAGTGGGTGGTGTTTCAATAGATCTGAGCTCTGATTTGCTAATCTTTTGGTTGAAAATATGTAAACTATAAACTGGTGTTTTAAGTTATTTGAATGGTGTGTTTTTTTGTATGGGATATATATGTTTCTTGTGTTGATTGTTTCTTTTCCTGTTCTTTTGGTTTTGGAATGTTTTCTGGCTGAAGGTCATGGTAAGCAGGGTGGTTGGCACATGTATCCGGAAGACGCTGGTCCTGGGTTTATGCCTTTTGGGTCTAGGTATGGTGACAGAAACATAGAAGATGATAATTTTCGCCCTTTTGGAAATCGTGGAGATGGAAGGTATTTTAGAAATAGCAGGGGAAATAGGGGAGCATCGTTTAACCAGAGAGGCTGGAAGTCGACATCTTGGGAACCTGCTGCGTCGTCAGGTGCGAGTGGTCCTGGGAGACCCACCGCAGAGGTTAGTACTCAGAAGTCTGTAGAGAATGCTGAGACATGTCATGATAACAACAATAAAAGTAATGGATCTTGTCATCCTCCTCCTGATCCCTTACCAAGTCCATCTCCGCCTCCTGTGAAAGAGAACAATGAGAAGAATGAGGATGGTGGTGATGAGCCGGCCAGCTCAGATCATAAGTCAGAGAAAGAAAATGGCCTGGGATCGATAGATTGGAAGCCACTTAAATGGAGCCGGTCTGGAAGCTTGTCTTCGAGGGGATCTGGTTTGAGCCATTCAAGTAGCTCCAAGAGTATGGGGGCGGACTCTGAGATAGTAGTTGATGCTCAGCAGAAGATTGTGACACCTGTTCAGTCTCCGGCTGCTGTTTGTGCTGTGCCAGCTGCTCCGGCTGTTTCTGATGAGACCAGTTCCAGGAAGAAGCCGCGCCTGGGCTGGGGTGAGGGTCTAGCAAAATATGAAAAGAAGAAAGTAGAAGGCCCTGAAGATGTTATAACAAAAGATGGCTTGACAGTTTGTGTGAGTGATGCAGAAGTCATGCAGTTGCCTTCTGTCAACATACTTGATAAGAGCCCAAGAGTTGCATGCTTTTCTGATTGTACTGAATCTGCTACTCCCACTTCAGTTGCCTGTAGTTCTTCGCCAGGTATATATTCCTAGTTTCTGTATATTTCCCTTTTCTATGCTGTTATTTGATTTGTATTACCTCTTTGTGCCCCTTTTAGCCGAAATAGGAAATTAAAAATTGATTTAAACGTCTGTCCTGCCAAGGAAACAAACTGTTTCATAAAAAATGCAAGCTAATGCATTACGGCAGTTCTTACCACAGTAGATTTTCCTTTACTATAGTTTTAGTTAGTCGGAGACCATTTGCCTGGCTATACCCTGTGTAGCAGATGATGCACTATCGTTGAGTGTGAAAGAAACCAATGTGATTAGTTAATCAATTTGCATTATGAGGAAAAGTTGATAGTGGGCACTGCTCATGCATGTGGTTTCTGTTACACACAACTCCTGCAAGTAGTTCAAATGCCACACTTGATCATATTTAAAATTACTTTAGTGTACTGTTGACGCACCTTAATTAGCTCGTGAAGCAAAGCTGTGAACATGCTAGTTTATCTTATTTTTCAAATAAAAAGATAACTGATTTTTATTTTTATTTTTCTAAATGTTCCTCTCAGGGTTCCGTTTTGTTTATTTATTGTTAAAGATGGACTGCAATCTCAAAGGGTCTTTTGGTTCCTCTTCATTTAGTTTTGAGTTTATACCAAAAGTTGATAGGTTTGTGTTTTAATGGAAGACCTAATATTCATGCTCTTATTTCTCCTCTTCCAATAATTGAAGATGAAAAATATTTGGTTCTTATATGTAGTTTTGACTATTTCTTATTCCATAAACTGAGTGCCAACATGATAACTGCTGTGAAAGGGTTGTATAGAAATTGGAGAGATGAGTTCATCAAATTTCTGCTGAGAATGCCCATGATCCCATCTACAGTTATGTAGGATGTGTAATAAACACAAAACTAATAAGTGATTATCTGGATGTTACTCCCAGTGGATTTAAGTTAGTGTCTCATGGTTCACATACAAGGGGAATACTATATAGTGGAGTAAAATAATAGTTGATGCTTGCATGCTTGTATTGGATGGGGGGTCTATTCACTTTATCACTTACACATTTATTATCGTGCCATTAGTGAAATTATATTCACTTTAGTGGTCCCTTAAAGAGATTTCTCATTTTAGGTAAATATGTTTCCCAATTTGGTGAACTATGCTTCTATATCTACCTGATTGTGACAATTGAGATTTTGCTGGTATCTTTCTGGATTAAGCTGTCTCCTTTTGTCCTCACGTGTTAAAGGTTATCATCTTCTCATATGGAATCTATTGTACCTCACAGGTATTGAGGAAAAAGAGTCTGCCAAGGCTGCTAATATGGATCATGATACTGCAAATTGGAGCTGTTCACCAAGTGCTATGTCCCATGCTCAGTATGACGGACCAGCTTTTAATTTGGAAAACTTGGAGCTCACATCTATCGCCCATTTAAGCTCTCTGATAAATGAATTGCTACAATCTGATGAGCCAAGATCTGTGGAAACTGGTTATGCACGGTCCACCTCAATAAATAAGTTACTGGTATGGAAAGTTAACATCCTAAAAGCAATTGAGGTGACTGAATCAGAAATTGATTCGTTTGAAACTGAACTGAGGTCACTCGTTGCCAATGGTCCTCATCCAACTGATTCCAGCTTGCTACCAGGAGAGTGCCGATTGAAACCTTGTGAAGAGAGGCTTGATGGTTCTAGTTTCACTATTGGACCTGGCCCATTGCGAGTTGATTCGTCTGGAGCAACGAATTTTGAAAATGTTGCTGCTGCATTGGAGGATATCCATATGGCTGTGAAAGATGAGGAAATTGACAGTCCAGGTAGTGCTACATCTAAATTGGTTGAGAAGCTGCCTTCTGGGGAAGATACCTTTCCTACTGAGCCACGGCGTTGTGTTGAAGGTAACAAGAGATTGGAGTTTGGTAGTGTTCATAGGCCGGAGCAATGCTTGGAGGATGGTCCTGGAAATCATGATGAAACTTGTTGTACTGATGATCATAAACTTATTGAGACTAGTCAGCGTGGTCTGCCCTGTGGTGGTGATACACATTCTGATGTGGATCATATTTACGACTTTATATTGTCTTCAAATAGAAACTCTGTAAATACTGCGATGGAGGAGTTGAATAAGTTATTACCCGCACAGCAGAGTTTTCTTGATTTTTCTTCCTTACTAAGTGCCTCTTCTTTACAAAGTGGCCCCTTGGTAATTAAGGATAAGTTTTTAAAGAAAAAGAGGTCTCTCAAATTCAGGGAGAAGATTGTCACCCTCAAATTTAAGGTATTTCAGCATTTCTGGAATGAAGGTCGTGTAGTTTCAATAAGGAAACTTCGAGGGAAGTCTCATAAGATGTTTGATCTAAGTCATACTGGTTTAAGAAAGTACCGTTCTGCCAATCGAGCTCGAATATCTTATCCTGGTGAGTAATTATTTACTTCTTATATTCCTATTCTGCTCATACCTTTTTTTTGTTGGATCCCTTATAATTTGTGCTCATACTTCAATAATGACAATGTGAACTTGCTGGAGTTATTGTGGACATTATTCTTACACCTCCTTTTATTTACTCTATTGTGGACTTGTTTGAACTTGATTTCCCAATACTGTATTGCAGGTGGGTGCTCCAGAACAGTTCCTGCAGAAGAAGTAATTGACTACACTACCAGGTTGCTTTCAGAGTTGCCATTCAAGCCGTGTCGGGCTGCTCTAAAGATGCCAGCTTTGATTTTGGACAAGGAGACACGAATGTCAAGGTTTATTTCTAACAATGCACTGGTTGAAGATCCTTGTTCTGTTGAAAAAGAGAAGTCTATGATCAATCCATGGACTGCTGAAGAAAGGGAAATTTTCATCGATAAGCTTGCTATTTTTGGGAAAAACTTCGGGAAGATTGCATCTTTCCTGGAACATAAAACAATAGCTGATTGCATAGAGTTCTACTACAAGAATCACAAGTCAGAAAGCTTTGAGAGAGCTAGGAAGAAGCCAGAGTTTGCAAAGCAAAAGAAGTCTCAATCTAGCACCTACTTGGTAGGCAGTGGTAAAAGATGGA
This sequence comes from Salvia splendens, assembly GCF_004379255.2. NCBI lineage: Eukaryota > Viridiplantae > Streptophyta > Magnoliopsida > Lamiales > Lamiaceae > Salvia > Salvia splendens. The sequence continues at coordinate 34,297,071 of NC_056044.1, read as the reverse complement.
ATCGTGAAGTGAATGCTGCTTCTCTTGATATGCTTGGTGAAGCTTCCATGATTGCAGCTAGTGTCAATGATGGCTTAGAAACTCAGCAGAGAAGTGCATCTAGGATCGGTTTTGGAGCATCTAGTTCTCACAAAGTACCAAGGGGTGAAGCTCCATTGCAGAGATCAAACAGTCTGGATATGTACAACAATGAAACTGTGGCTGCTGATGTGTTGGCTGGTATGTGTGCTTCCTTATCATCTGAGGCTATGAGTTCCTGCATCACGAGCTCAGTTGACCTTATCGATGGGTATCAGGACAGGAAATGTCAGAGAGTTGGTTCCTGTGTGAAACTGCCTTTGACTCCTGATGTTACACAAAATGTTGATGACGAATGCTCCGATGAGAGCTGTGGGGAGATGGATTCTACTGATTGGACTGATGAGGAGAAATCTGCCTTTGTTCAAACTCTTTCATCTTGTGGCAAGGATTTTGCAATGATATCTCAATGTGTCAGAACAAGATCCAGTGAGCAGTGCAAGATATTCTTCAGCAAGGCTCGAAAATGTCTTGGATTGGATAAGATTCGGCCTGGGGTTGGCACTGGGGTCTTTGATTCCGGTCATGGAGGCAGTAGTGACACCGAAGGTGCTTGTGTTGTGCAAACCTGCTCAGTTACTGGAAATAATGGTTCAGATTGCAGGATGGAAGAGGATCTCCCACCTGTGGATGTTAAGTTGAGTAATGAATCTGATGTAGCAGTAAAACACAATTTGAAACCTGATTCTAGTGGATGTGTTGGTAACGGGGGACCATGCCCTTTGGATTCTATGGATGTTGAACCGGTTGGGAAGAGTTTTTTGGGAAATGCTGTGACAAATGACAATCTAGCTATAGACGTCAATGTGGATGATGAAACACATGATAGTGTAAACCATGCAAGTGGACACGAGCCTGCAGTTACAACATTGGCCGTATTCTCCAAAACTGACTCTATAGGAATTAACAAGGGAGATAACAGTGGCCAGCAAAATATGTTAAGTGAGGCTGATAGCAAGGCTGTGGCTGAGATTTCTAATGGGCCTCAAGGGGAAGACAACGAAAGAAAAAGGCCTATCCTAACTGAGGGTAATGTGGAATGCAAAAAAGTTCAGGGTAATGTGGAATGCAAAAAAGTTCAGGACAAGAGTGCTAGTTCCACTGAAATTACTTCCGATAGCTCTGCAGTAAATCAGACTGAGTCTTGCCCTCAGGTTGTTCGGAATATTTCCCATCCCTCAGTTAATGCACATTCTCTGATGCAAATTAAATTTGGATGCCAAACGGAAGCCGACCCCCGAACCTGTTCAGAAAAATCTCGTCCCATCTTAGCAGAGCAGAATGACCACTTTACTTCCGTGGAGTCATCGACACTGTTCTCTGTGCCCATCAAGTATCAGAGGCACTCGAGTACTAGTGCTTTGTCAAATGTTGCCTCTAATGGGATCAGTGAAAAGGATCCTAAGAGGAGTGTTAGGACATTGAATGGCCAGCAGCAGCGTATTTCAGGCTACCTGCAGCCGGATCCAGATAAATTTTCACAAGTACTCAGCGGTTACCCAGTTTCTGTGCAGACTGTGAAGGAAACAAATGGGGATGTTAACTGCAAAAAACATATACCACTTCATAATATCTTCAAGCGGGATGATAAGTTTCATACAGAGCGGCGTAGAGAATTCTCCCTTCAGAAGTGTGCTACCGGCCCAAAGCATCAGGCTGAAGTCCAGGCACCCTATCCAACCCAAGATAAGAGCAGGGACCATTCGAGACCCCATTCAGGGAGCTCATCTGATGCGGAGAAGCCTTCCAGGAATGGTGATGTCAAGTTATTTGGCAAAATCTTGACATCAACCCAACAGAAACCTGATTCTCGTGCAGAAAGGGAAGGCGGTGAGGACCAGCACAACAAACCAGTTTGCCAGACACTGAACCTGAGATTCAGGGGTGATCAAAATGCCACTAATTTAGATTCACCTCGTTCGAAGTTTGACTGTAATAATTATATGGTCTCTGATAATAGTCCTAGGAGTTTTAGTTTTTGGGATGGGAACAGGACGAACATGGGCTTTGCTCCTCTGCCTGACTCATCTCTTTTGCTAGCCAAGTATCCTGCTGCCTTCAGCAATCATCCGATGCCTGCTGTGAAATTAGATCAGCCAACTTTACAAGGAGTCATTAGAAGCAATGACCATTCCTTAAATGGCCTCTCTGTTTATCCAAGCAGGGATCCGAGTAGCAGCAATGGTGTAGCAGATTACCAGGTAATAAGGAATCGAGAATTGCCTCCATTCGCCTTAGACATGGAGCAGCTGCAAGATGCATTACTCTCAGAAATGCAAAGAAGAAATGGGTTTGATGTTGTATCAGGAGTGCAGCAACAATCGAGAGGAGTAGTTGGGGTCGGAATCAATGTTGTTGGGAGAGGGGGGATTCTTGGTCAGGGCCCTGGCGTTACTGACCCCGTTGCTGCCATCAAAATGCACTATGCAAAAGCTCAAAACCTAGGAATGCAGACAGGGAGTGGAGTTAGAGAAGACGATGCGTGGATGAGTAATGGGGATGTAGGGAAGTAGTAGAAGCGGGGAGGAGGCTTTTAGCAGAGGCCACTGTGCGATAAGGTCACGTGTTGTCGCGTTGTTGTCGCGTTGTATTATAGTTTTTATGTCACCAACTCAGCAGCCAGCATTAGAGTAGTGGACAGTTTCCAGAAACCATCCCTTTTTCTTTTCTTTTTTTGGGTCAGAAGATTTCTAGATTTTGTAATATTGCAGGAGCCTTTGTATTTGTTGTATTTGGTGGAGATACAGAAATAATCTGTCAAAATAGATGTGGAGGAGAAAGAGGAATTTCTGTTTCAGTGCATCTTCATGTAATGTGGATCATTACCCCAATGAGCTTCACAATGGTACGAGCTCTTCTTAATTAGGTATCTCTTTTCATGTTCTTTGTTATGGCTTATCTAGTTTTGTTTGTTCAGTTATGAGAGGGGAAAATGTGTCATTTATTGGTGGTGAATCGGTTATATATAAATTTACTTTTTTTGTGTTGCTGGTGTTGCTGATTATTTGAATGTGCATCTTTATTCTTTCACTAACTTATTTTTAGAAGTAAAAAGTTAAGTGGCTCGTGTGTACATAGTCTATGTTAGAGAGGTAAGTAAAACAATTTAAACAAATCACGTGAGTGATTGGATTAATACTATCAACTTTGATTCCAAGTCAAAACCTACCCACTCTTGACTTTCAACGAAGTGGTAGGTGGAATAAAGAAAGTTGTAGATTGTGTATAGAGCTGAATAAATCTGATTATAGTATTAGTAGTATTATAATATTCCAACTTTGCTTAAATATCGTTATTACAATATCTTGTCGTGTCAAAAGCGGCTATGCCGGCCTTCCTCTTTTCCCAATAGCCGAATGTGTATGCCCACTCTTATGTGGAGTATATCATCTTTACATTCCATTTAAAATTTCAGCAATTCAATGACCCTTTTTGCTAGAGAGAAAGATACTGTTTTAAGGCAAGAAATATGAGTGTGTGTGTGTGTGTGAGAGAGAGAGAGAGAGAGAGAGAGAGAGAGAGAGAGAGAGAGATTCAGTTCCTCTAAACTACTTTCAAGGAAGAATTCAAATAAAAACAGCTGGGAACTAAATTTCATCAATTCAATAACCTTCCTTGCTAGAAAGAAAGAAATGGAGATTGTGTATGGCAAGAATTATCAAAGAGTGTGTGTGTGTGTGTGTGTGTGAGAGAGAGAGAGAGAGAGAGAGAGTCAGTCCTTCTAACGTCTAAATTACTACCACCACCACCACCAAAGAAGACATTAAATAAAAAACAGCTAGGAACTAAATTTCAACAATCCAATGATCCTCTTTGCTAGAGAGAGAATAGAGACTGTTTTATGGAAAGGATTATCAGTGTGTGTGTGAGAGAGAGAGAGAGAGAGTTGGTCCCTCTAAACTACTTCCAACTTCCAAGGAAGACTTCAAATAAAAAGCAGCATGGGACACCTAAAACTTAATTTACCCCAAAATTTAATAATCCTAGTACAAGAACATGGATAAGGTAAAGAAAGACTGATCAATCTACGGAAATATTTCTTCAAGGTATAAATTATGACAAAACATACGAATTGCTAGCTACTCCGAATCTTTGTAATAGCAAACAGCAATTGAAATACAAATTTAACCCTTATGTTTACATACCTACTTCGGCTTTGGACTCTCCTTGCATCCGTAGAACAGGTGGGAGAGGAGCAATGATTTCAGTTATCTGCTACAATGGAACTGATTAATTAGCTAAGCATCATGTGAAAAATGTTGTATAGAAGAACATCGATCCATGCAAAAGGACCAATTGCAACTGAACCAAGTAAAGCAGATGCTTTTTTCCCTATTTGAGTAAATTTGACTACCTCATTTGTTGCAGGATGGGAAAAAGCTGTGCGATGAGCGTGTAGATGGTAGCCACAATCACCGGGAACGGGTTTTTCAGGCCTCTTGTAACCTCTGAAATGAATGGAAGTACTATTACTGTCCATAACTGCCTTGTGAAGTACTATAATATAGAAGAAACATAAGTAAAAGCAGCAAATAATGGTTATATAATATACTGCCTTGACACACTGAAATCATATACAGTATGCCAACAATTGGGAAACTTAATACATCTCAAATCTGAAATGGGTAGCAGATGCAACAAAATTGCTAATTAGAGCAGGTATTTCGACTTTGTTTGGAGACGACATTAACTTGAGGCCGACAATGTTAGGGAAATTTTCATGGGAGTTTGTTGTTTACAGCACATAATCAAGGTTATTACTGTTTATGGGCAGGAAAACTCCTTCCATTACCATGACAAAGAATTTTCTCTAATATCAATTGCAGTTTAGGCTTCTGCTTCATATTGGAATATAGTAATGCATGCCATGCAGGAAGGTAATGGCAACTCTAAGCAGAAACAAGCCATAGCAAGAATGATAAAATTTCAGGACTTATTCATACCCATCTTGAGCAAAACTTTCACTGACAATTTCATGATCTGTATGCTTCGGTTGCCCATCCGTGCCATAAAGAGGATCATCTGCACCAGTGAGAAGAAATTCTTAAATGATGATTGATGCCACAAAAGTAATAGTGCTCCAAGCCATATAAATATTCACTTACGTTTCTTGAAGATTAGAAAGCGTTTAGTGGTAGTACTTAAGTATCAACACAAAATACTTTGGACCTAACTTTTTGGTAGAGTTAGTTCTTCTACATGTTTCAAAACCACTGGGGTAAGAAGATGTTTTAAAATATAGTTATACACTCATGTAAGAAGATAACTACAACAATGATGTTATAATTGTTGTGAAAAGCTGCAGAACATTAAACAGCTAAATAGCTATCCTGCTAACTTCAATTATTAAACCTGGAGGTTGTTCAAATAACAAGAGAGAAGGATAAAAGAGTAGCTTAATAGCACTTCAGAGCTGCTTCTTATGTACAAGCAGGGGTCTCCCTCCATTTCCTTCTGAATGCTTAACAAAACAAACATTTCAAGCATATAAAGTTTATTCAGAACTGACCGATCAGTGGATGCCCAATGAAAGAAAGATGTATACGGATTTGGTGAGGCCTCCCAGATTTGATTTCAACCTAATCAATACAATACAGCAAAGTTTTCAAGATTGTTTCAAAAAGTAGAGAGACATATCTAGATAATCAAGCTAAAGAAAGATGTTTTTAACATTATAGCGATTTTCAAACCTGGACTAATGTGGAATTGCTCTGCTTGTTTCTTTCCAGAACTGTAACTTTACTCAAGGCTGGTTTCCCTGATAAATAAAATTTATGTTTCATGACTATACATGTGATGGGTGTTTAGTTACTTAACATTGATGTATAGCTGTATGGTATATGTGAAATGTTATGGGACCTGAAGGAGATGCTACATACAACCCCTGGGCGACACCAGGATATCTCACCAGACCAATGGGATGATCAATCACAACCTGTCAAGAAATAAAGTAACAAGGTAACTAACAGCAAAATGGAGTATATTACCAACGGGCAAGTAATCAAGGTGATATTCTTTCTAGGGCTGAGACATGCAGAAACAGAAATGAGAACTGTTATTACCTCATCCTCAACGATCACCCCACTTGCTAGGGCTCGATATAGTTTTGTTATACTCCTTGTTTTTTTCTGTAGATGACCACTGTTCCTGTTCACATATCTATTACAAGTTGCCTCAACAACATTTCTCTACAACATCAAATCAAACCTAAGCCGAAAAGCTAATACTTTTGCTACTCTGTTGATTTAATAAGACATTGTTGATGAGTCAGTTCAAACATATGGAAGATGATAAAGCAAATATCATCTATTTGGTTTTCACTTACCCAGATACCCCAACCACTGATGTCCCATCGGCAAAAAGTGCTGCAAGACGACACTTCGCGAGCTTTGTTTTGCCACAAAGTAGTACCCCTAGTGCGTAGACAATGGAAAAAAGTGGATTTTTTCATGATCCCAAGAAACTACCAAGTCCAGGAAGAAATAATAACTCGTAACTATTCGCAAATCACTTCAAGAAAGAAACCAGCATAGAGAATCTTCTGAACAGAAGCCAAGAGGTAGCCAAAATATGCTAGATTCATACTTAGCACAATTATCACATTTTTAAAACCAGTACAATAAAAATATAATAACAACTCTCTACACACAGAACAATCTAGCAAGACTAACCCGACGTGCCCCTTCCAAGACGATGAACAGGAACGGGATGGGGCTCTTGACATCCTGATGCCTTCAGATTTCCTGCATGCCGTTGGAGTTGTGTCAAGACAGTTCGCTGCTGAAACAATCCTCCAGGTAGAACTTGCAATCCCGAAGGTTTATTAAGAGCAATCTGAATGGATTAACAGAATTCAAGATGCCGCACTTGACCAGTTTTTAAGTATTACTACCATGAAATATGCATTAATGTGCATATGTTGAGTAGAAACATCTCCTACCATTTCATTCCTGTAGCTATAGTTGGTTTGGTTTTCAGTACTAAGATGGGTAAAAGTGAAACTTTTTTACCTTAACTTGTTATAACAGATGGAAGCAGATCAACTCTTATATCCCCCTAGTTATGTTAAGGCTAAGCCAACCCATTCATTCCTCGTCGGTGGAAACATGGAATAAAATTTACACAGTCAAGTTATCCTGGAACGCGTAACAACACATTACAGCCATTCTCCTTTTTTCTAGAACCAAACATGGGTGCAGAATTATCTCAAAACGCACGAGACATATTTTGGAACTTTTAAACATGCCAGATCCCTACATATTCAATCAGATACATGTTGCTAAGGATAAACAGCCTTCATCATGTGTATGTAACTGGACATTAAAGCAACCAAATTCAATTTCAATTCTTTACCATGTCATTGTCTTCATATAGAATTTCGAGCAAGTATGGGGCATCCGGCTCTTTCCAAGGAAGCCGATGATAAACCAACTCAGCACCTTCCCTGCCACATAAATTAAACAATCAATATCACAATGCCATCATGTTTCTAGCACCTCAATCCAACTTCACACCCCTCTCTACACTTATAGTCTGTGCGAATTGCTGCAGCAATAAAATATCATCAATCAAACCTGATAATCGCATCAGGATCAATCACGACACAACCATCAACTGTTATCTGCTTATTGTGAATTCTCTGCAGCCAGCTGCTCGACAATCAGTACATAAAACACATTCAATTAACAAATTAAACGCTCCTCTCAATCTAATTTAGCTGGTTACCCGTGCAACGGTGCTGAGCTTTTGTATCTCCTCGTGTAGAACTCAATCAGCGTCGCGCCTATGATTTCAACAAACGAAATCTAAAGTTTCAGTTGAGACGCAAACAAGTAAGTACATACATGTATATACGAGATCGATTACATCAAGTTCAAGAGCGGCGTAGTGAGGTTACCGGAGTCGGAGCGGCGGACGAGATCGCGGTAACTTATTCCGGCGTTAAATTCCGGCCACGGCTCGCCGATTGTCACCATTTTTTTATTGTATAGAATAAAAATTGGTTGCAGAAGTAAAATCGTTGTTTGTGAAACTAATCTAATTTACATAATTTTATAGGCTGAAATTCAATAATAAAACTTTGTTTAACATTGAAAAAACTATATGAAATAGTGCGAAAATTATAATTTACTAGTATATAAATATTGTGTAATCCTACTTTTTAAAATTGATAAAATTGAAAACAAAAAATTCTTTTACAACAATATTGTTATTCATTTCATAAAATCATTAAAGTACTTTATACACACATTGTGTCGAATCGTCTATTACATCAACATACATCTGTGATTTAAGCATCAAAGTTTTATACTACACTTCATAGTAATTTTCTACTCCATATAAAGTACTATAATTATAGCTCTACTGTGACATATGACAGTGCCATGGTTCATGAGTCATGACCTAAAATATATTGATAAAAAAATTTAAAATCATTGATAGTATTTTTTATTTAATTGTTTTGTTCACTAATTCAATCAAATAAAAACTAGTACTATAGTAGCAACTAGCAAGGCAAAAAATATATCATTATTCATTGATACATGTATGGATAAACAATTTAATAAATACACACTCATTACATTTTGTATTAAATCTTCGTTAAATGGTGTAAAACTCAGCAAAGTTTTGGAATAAGGTAAAACCACTGAAAATTTAGCCGAAAACATGAGCCGATGAAGAAGAAACCAGCAAAGAAGCCGGTTTCAAAGCCTCAACCTCACTGCAATGGCCACCATGAACTCTGGCAGGCGAAGTTTCGGCTGAAATCGTCTTCAGCCGGAGCCTCTCCGCCCTCGAACCGATCACCTGCCCGAGAATCGAAGCCCCGATGGTGAAAGCCATGGCGGACTTCGGCATCAGCACGGTTTTCCGGAGCATTCCTATGAACGGCACGGCTGCGTGAACCGCGACGAACCACGAAGGCGAGAATTTATCGGTGTGCTCTCTCCATACGCCTAGAGGCACGTTTGCTGCCATGCCCAACAAGCCTATAACGAGTACTTTTGCGGGCAGTGGCTGAGGCCGGAGGTTCTTGGCGAATGCGGTTTTTGCTAGGGCAGCTCTGGCGGCGACAATTGCCGGAGGACACCTGAGGTGTACCCCGGGAGGGGGCTGAAGTGCCTTTGCTACGAGGGGGACGACGCGGTTCACAGCTCGGTATGACTTTGCAATGGGACAGTTCCCGTTGTTCAGCCATTCGTTGCTCGTTGCTTCGTGCTGCGATTTACCTCCCTAAAGAATAAGAAAAAATGTGAGACATATTGAACATTCAAATAACTCCTCCAAGAAAACTAAACAAAAGCTAAACCCATTAACAAAACCAGTGGCGGATGGGGGGGGGGGGCAGGAGGGGGCGATCGCCCCCTCCGTGCGACTATTTTTCCCTTATCGGGATGTAATTTTACCATGTCCGCCCCCTCCGTTTGCCTCCGGCGTCGCCCCAAATAACAAAAAAAATAGCCATGTCCGCACTAAACCAAGCTAATACTATATATTCCGCCCCCTCCATTTCCGGATCCTGGATCCGCCACTGAACAAAACTCATGTAAGACCGTCTCACGAGCCAAAATACGTATGATCCAATGACATATCTGTAGTTTTATTGTGTTTGGATCCGATTCATGACTCGTCTCACACAAGACTCACCCAAATTTCGTTACGAAGAAGAACTAATCACTAGTTAAGTCATTAGGATTTAGGACTATGGCAACTAATACAAAACTATACACAACCAATTACCTTTGAAGAAGAATCCTTTTTAGAGGAATTTGATTGTTTCTTCTTTGAGTTTTTCCACATCTCAGAAAATGCATCGAATCCGAAAGGCCCTCCGTGGCCAAACGAGGAGAGGCTGATGGCTGCTGCCTTTGCAGCCAAGGGATTGAATTGAGCTGAAGATAATTCTGAATGAGGCTTCTCTGCGCGAACAAAAGGCCTCTCAGAAAGAGGAACGACACCATTCTGCCCGTGGAAAACCCTGAATGCCACATCAAAATTCGGACCCTCCTCAAAAATAGGGCCTTTCCCGTCCCTCGCCTGAAAGGAACGAACAATTGAGATCACGACAATACAAAGCATTCGAAGAAGATATAAACGACCGGGTAAACTAAGTAATGAATGTATAAACATTTGAAGTATAGCACGATCTTCAACTTACCGGAACAGGGAAAGCCATGGCTCTTGAGAAGGACAAACTAGTTGGTGCGTTAATGTTCTGCAAAAACGGACACCTAGCACTCTCCTCGCTGGAAGGAGAGCAGTCACGATTCAAGTTCCCAAAGGCGAAATCCATCATATAAAATTCAATTGATCTGCAAAAGAATGATAGCGATTTGTTAGATAAGACATGTTTATACATAATACCAACCACAAGAAACAGAACTAGGAAAACACAAATCAAGATTACACTACCTTCAAGCTAAAATAATACTCTTATTGTGTATACGATCAACTAGAAATGCGTATACAATAGCACAAACCAAACATCAATGTGAGGCGTAAAATGGTCTCAAGACAAGTATCTACACCTTTTCAACACGAACGCATTCTAGATACTATCCTAATACATTCATAGGCCGATTTTGCACATGATCTTTGCACAAGGCACAAGTTTAATCGCAAAAACATCAAAATATAGAATAACTTCACAAACATCAGAAAAGCAAAACCACCTTTCTTTGAAGCTCTACTTTGAAAACCAACAATTATGATTTATGAATGTGGAAAATCGATTTAGCTCATTATCAAAATATGATCAACATAATCAATCATCCTTTCCAACCACCTTCCTTAAACAACACATCAAAACAATAAAAGATCATAAAAACAATATTTTTCCTCTTAATTCTCTCCCTTCCTTTTCACTTTACTTGAAGGCCAATCAATGAACAAAACAATGCAATATATGCTCAAGTAAAGCACAGAAAAGCATACGACTATCATCCATAAAAGTAGAAGAATTACGGCTAAAACACGCACACAATCAATCCCAATCATATGATTAAACAACAAACTCGCAATTTCACAAACAGTACGCGATCAAATCAACAACAAAAAGCAGAGCCAGAGGCGAGAAATTGAGCCCCACCTAATCGCAACAAGTCAAATGCGGAAATGAGCTGGAATCAAATGAAAAGGATCTCTAGAAAAGGGAGGGAGAGATAAATGGAGTAGGTTGGGTGCAGAAGTTGGAATTGCGATACGATTGAAATGCTACAAGTAGTAGGAATCTAGAGAGAGAGAGAGAGAGAGAGAGGCGTGTGCTAGAGAGAGAAAGCGACCGCATCAACGCCACAAGCCGGGCGGCTGGGCGAGTGCATGCCGCAGTCTTCCTTTGATTCTGACGAATTACTTTTCCAATTTTGTGTTGAATTTTGGGAAAATTCGTTGGTCAACTAACATCTGCGTGTTCCTTTTTTATAAAATTATACTTTGTGCCCCGGTAAAAATCATTATTCGGTTTTGGCCCCTATAAATTGATGGTTTCACGTTTTACAACCGTGATTTGTACTAATTAATTGAATTACTTTAAAACAAATAATATATCTAGTATAGTTCAATGTTTAAGCCTTTTTCATAAATATATGTCAATGTATTGAAAATTACGGTAAAACAATAACCACCAGCTTGGGAAAGAAATTTTAAAAAGTTTATTGAGAATTAAGCAACTTTATTTCAACTTCTTACACTTTTTTCAAGCAAGAGAAACTGTTAAAAGGAGAATTCAGAATTTTTCTACATAGATCATAGTATTTTTCTATTTACACTATAAACGAATAATATTATAATCTTCATAACTTGTTTCTTTATTGAATTGTTATCTAGAGCTAAATTAAATTATTCATTTGTTGATGTCTTAATTGGGATGATTTGTTATTGTTTTACGGCAACTTAACACTAGTCACCTCTCAACCGTTATAATTTAACTTATGAGATTGTTTTGGCTGTTAGAATTAAATTTATGAGATTATTTAGGCTACATTGATGATAAGTTTAGTATTCTATTGTAAATTTTGATGTGTTGGGGCATATTAGTGAAAAAAGCAAAAGTTGTAGTGTAAGTGATATATACTCTTATTTTAATATTTATAAATAGTTACTATATGACTGAAATAAGAAACACATGATTTTGAAGTAGAAGGATCTTGTCTAATTTGAATTGTCCATTTCAGAAATATAGTCACCCATTTTAGAATGGAGTTATTTAATAATTGATGGACCACAGGATAATTTGTCATTTCCCACATTTGTAGGGAGCTTCTATTAAATTAGGGGATAATATTAATGTATTCATTAGTCATAGGCATTTATGTTGGGAACATTAAAAAAATGAAAATGGTTACAAAATGACCAACTCGTGGAATCATTGGCCACGCCTATATTTTTATTTTTATAGTTTCTAAATGTATTCTACTAGCTTCAGTCATAAAATCTTGATGGACGAAGATACTCAATTGTTTTTTAAATATGAGGTTGTTGACTCAACCACCCCTAGAAATAGGAGTAGAGTTTTCAGTCAAAAATTCTGAAGTAAATTGCTAATAAAAAATTAATATTGACACGTAACGAGTTCACAAAATATACACCAAAGTAGAATAATTAGTTAGTAAGTATATAACATTAAACTTCAATCAGAGAACAAAGTCTTAAATATAACATTCACACTACAGTGATTATCAATAATATATGAGGTGTGATCTTATTCACAGCCACAAGTAGAGCTAGCGATGTAGAATGGGTGGGTCGGCCCAGCCCGATCCGAGCACACTGGACCATACGATAACTCGAGTAGGGTCATGCGAGCCAGCCAAAAAATCTAACTATCTATCTACGAGCCAGTGCAGCCCAACCCTATTTCCACATTTTCCATGTTTAAATTGGGATGTGGAAATAACAACAGTTTTTAAATAAAAACTATCCACAAAAATAGAAAACATTTAGATCTCATGATTTCAGATCGCCATGGATCTCCATGAATTGGGAATGCAATTTCAATTGCTATTTCCTCCATTAGTATTTTTCACCAGTGAAATAATCAAATAATCAACAAAACTATTCAAGAAAATAATACTAAAAAATACTATACTTTTATATAATGAAGGGAAAAAAGTTTAAAAGGGAGGAACGTGAATTTGAAGTAGTTCACATTAAGTTGTTCAAAGTGGCAGATAGATAAGTTCATTCAAGAACGTTACTACAAGAATCGAATGACTACAAAATGACAAAATATTCGAAGTTTAGATTACCACAGATAACATCACGATACCAAGGAAGTTGCTGATAAACTTGGACATCCTCTCATGTCCATCATTCAAAATGATGTTGCTTAACTAGCTTCGGGGGTCTCGTCTGTCCGATATTCAGGTTTAAGCTCGTACGTTCCTTGGTTGGCTCCCTTGTTATTGTACACGCACAGACTCTTGAGCATATCTTTGAGAAATTGCTGCCACAAATGTCATTGAAGAGACATCAGTCTGTGTAGTGTATGCTACGTTCGACCTCAAGGGTGAACTGTGGTGTATGCTACGATAGACAACTAGTCATTGAGCAATGCTAGGGTTGTAAAGAGATCTATTGCATGCCCAGAAATTAAGCAATAAGCGGCCTAACTACAATGCTGTTAGCTAGATGCAAGACATAAGCGGATATGCACATGAGTAGCCCATGGGATGACATATGCATAAAAATGAGTGACTGACAGCAGATGTTGATGATATTACATTATTACTAATGATGCATGATATAACAACTTTAATATTGATTCGTTGTTGCTAATGGAGTGAAATCTGTTGTTTTCCCCAGATCAAGAAAAAGCTGGCATACCTCAGGCTGATCTGTGTTCTGAACAAGTTGTTTTAGTGTCCAATTTGGCTTTTTCTCAAAGAGCCTAAACATGATCTTCTCCATTTCTTCGGGGTCTTTTCTAGTTCTTTTTGACTCTGACCCCTTGGCTTGAGCTTTTTTCTCCTATACACTCGTAATGGGTTATATCTATATTATGTTAGTGTGGTTGTGCACATAAAGAAATAGTTAAACAAACTTCCATAATATAGAAAACAGAAGCAATGGACAATGTAGTGTACCGTTGACCCAGTGGTCTTAATATCATACATTCCAGGCATGGATCTTATACGGAGTCCACTATCATCATTAATGAACTGCATAAGATTCACGGGGTGAAGACAGAAGAAGAAAAAAAAGAGGGAGAGAGAGAGAGAATGTCACATATATAGTGACTGCACTGCTGCATACTTACTATTTGATGAGTACTCTTTGTTCAAGAAAAACAATAAACAACTTACCCTTGTTTGTCTTGGTTTAGCCATAGATTTATTCGTCCTCTCCCTGCAATATCTGCCATAGTCTTCAATATTCTCAGAATGAGGCTTCATGTCAAATTTATGGTAGATTGTCCCCTCCACAGAAGGCTTCCCTACATTAAAGCATAATTAGCAGAAATACGACGTCTTCAAATGCTTAAAGTTATGATACAAGTCTCGAATATGATAGCATTCATGGATAAAATATTGAAAGAAAAGTTGGAACCACAAGCATGTTGCTTCTGGCCCTGATTCAAAAGTCTGACCTTTTAACTTACAGGAAAAGAATAATAAACAATAACACATCAACTGTGTCAATTGAGTAGTGACCTTGAGATGACTCAGATAATACACACATTGGAATAAAATCAGTGGACATGGCCATTGAGTAGCGCTTCAGCAAGTTCCTATCTCCTATGCCAGCCAACTCCATAGTAAACTGATAAACGACGAGTCAAAGTCAAGAGATTGGAGAACAGTTAAATATGGATTCTGCCACCAAACCTTGGAAAAACAAAGGCTACTCCACTGGTCCTTCTTAACCCTACATGCAATAATAGAGAGAATGTTTTGCACATAAAACGGAGACATGTGTAGCTATTAAAAATATCCTGCTATTATTCACCTATCACCGGTGTTGCATCCTAAAACGGAATTTTCATTACTTAGCCCTCATTAATTATAACAATGACGTAAAAAGTGTAAATATAACGAATATAATTCCCAATTTCAATTCGCATATCGAACTCCATGTCAAGTCATATTAGGACCACATCTGAGTTAGAGGTAGTATGTTCCTATTATAAATCTCTCTCTACAGTGGCACATGAAGATAAAATTACCAAAAGCTGCCAATATACGAGTTGATTTTTATAAGGCAGTATATCCAAAAATTCAGACAGAATATATTGAAACATTACTCTTACTCTCAATTAAGATGACACAAACAAGCCTGTATAAGGCTGACTCCTCCAACCTAACAATTTCCTCATACCACACATGTAAACTGCACCATAGCAATAACATGCAGAAAACCTTACAACGACCAAAAAGCTCAAGCAATAATACAACTAAAGATGGTTTTTAACTATCAATAACATCTTCACCTTGATTGAACCATATAAACTAGATTTATTTGCAGAAATTTAATCACAATGAATGTCATTTTAAGCAGTGGTGTGTAGGGAGTAGTTTGTAACTCTTTGCACAACAAGATGGACCTTGATAAAGCAAATTTCTCAATGGATGACTTCCTTGTCAAGTTTATGCAATGTGAGATTTCTCAGTGTTGCAGGCATCTTCTCTAAGTTTACTTAACCTCACAATTTACAATGTAGGATTGTAACAGTTTAGGACTGATCGGTAGGGTGATCATTTATCGAATGAAGGGAAAACCAGACAGAGTAAGAGAAAGGAACAAACACCACCCTCGAAACAGTAAGCAAAAAGATCAAGACAAAGCAGAGCTACAACAAATGAATAACATACAACACTGTAGCCATAAATAAATTACTATGTGTGTCCCAAATTGAGGGTAATCACTCCAAAGTCCAAACCGAGCTAAGATATAAAGTACAACCATGAAGATATGATCTCGTGTGTGTCGAATTGGGGGATTTCAACAGGAAATTGAGACAAATCGGATCAATAGATTTAAACCACCACATTTTTCACAGTTGACGCCACCTTCTAAAATCTAAATCACAGAGATCATTAGTTTCCTCCCAAACAATTAAATGAGCACAATGAGATTCCGTCCAGTAATATATCCAGAAGAAAATCAGTCTACACATTAACTAGTGAAATTGAGATAAATAGCAACAATAATAATGAAATAAACCATGCATGCAAAATCACACTCTAAGAAACACCACAAGCTTCACAAAATTCAGTGCATTGCAATTGAAGATCAAATAGAGCTAACAAACAATTAAAAGAAGGCAGCGCGGAGAGTTTCAAACATCGAATCGAGAAACATAGGGCAACACATGTCGACACATACTCACACATTTCAGTGCAAATGCGCACACACATATACACCTGCGTGGATGACAAGTCGTCGTTAGAATGCAGCGGATCGACGGCGACGACGACTTTGGCGAAGATTTGGCCGGCGGAAGGGTCGGAGGGGAACGGCGGCGTGGGTTGGTGGTGAGTGGTGTTGCTCTGCATGGCACGTGCGACGACGGGGGGGCACTTCATCATCCACACGCGTCGGTCGGCCTTGCTGGTATCCAGCTGCGGGCTGGTGAGCGCCGCCGCAGGAGCTGAGAATTTGGCATCTTTCGGTTTCTCCGCCATCAGGATTGAAGACGGCGGTTTTTGGAGTGAGAGAATTCTGATTTGCTGCGAAGTACGAATCCATTTGATGGTGATATTTTCATCTCGAATTTCGGCAATTATTGTGTGCGGTGGCGCAATGCACCCATAAGTTATTTTTACTATGGATAAATGTATCCTACTATGGATAAATGTATCCCAAGTTGTACTACTCTCTCCGTCCATTTCTTTTTTACTCGTTTTGAAAAAATCATACCCCATCCGTCCCAGTTTAGGAGTGCAATTTAGTTAGAGCACGAGTTTTAAAAAGTTGTTGGGGTGTGTAATAATTGAAGTGAGATAGTGGAAAGTGAGACCATTTTGACTTTTTGTATGTTTAGTATTTTGTTTTGTTTTATTTTTATGAAAATAATGATATTTGAGTGTAAATTTCATTAATAATGAGGTTAAATTTTATGTCCAAATATGGTAAATTCTAAATGAGACTCTAAACCTGGGACATACGGAAATGACAAAACATGACTCTTAAACTGGGACGGAGGGAGTAATAAATATTTAAAGTGGATATATAGTAATGTAAAAGCAAGAAAATATAGGGAAGAGTCTTATTCTAGCTTTTACTTTATTAAATATATATACTTAAACTAATTTTTATAATTTTTTCAAGACGAGTGCAAAAAAAAAAGAAGTGACTCAACTTTCTTGGGAAAGAAGAAGTTTTATATTTCTCATTTACTTTCTTTTAATAGTCGCCGTTAACATTATAGTTCACTTTCTATTTTCATAAAAAAATCCATCACTTATTAAGCTATAAATAATAACGGGTCTTAATATTCATGAACACTTACAATTGCTATAATTTAGTTTTAAAACTCGTGGAGATGGGGTAGGTATTTATATTTTGAAAAATTCTCTAACGATGTTGAATTAAAATTTTATTCAAAAATTCAAATTAGATTGAGTTTTAATTGGTGCCAAATTCTGAATGATGTACAACGTTTATTTTCAATTAATTTGAACATAAACTAGGATAAGTTAATTGCCTATGACATGTGAATATTTGTTACTATATCTTGAAGATAGCTACTTAATTGCCTAAAATCAAAAGAATTGAAATTTTCCTCATAGAAAATCCTAATGCAAACTTCAAAGAACAGATACAAATCCAAATAGCCAAATCTCTTGTCATTTGTTGTAGTCATTGCAATATCCTAAGAAATAATAAAAAAAAATTCAAGGAAAAATTACAAGGGCAGTATGGGAATTCACCATACCACGAGGCTTCAAAGGTCAGATTCTGCAGCTGCCCTCAAATTCCAAAGTAGCCCTCTGTTATCTGCTACTTGTATGGTTGTCCATCTATCCTCAAGTTAAAGCCTGTATTCTACTTAGACTCTGTTTATGTGCACTACAATGATGGCTCTGTCTTCCTTTTTTGGTAGTCTTGGCAAGGGCATCACAGTATTAGCGCTTACGCTTGTAGATGATGTTATGATCGCTGTCAGAAGAATTTGGCGAGGTGATATTATTCTTGGCAGTCTTGGCCAGAGCATCACAACTCCCGCGCTTACGCTTGGAGATGATGTTATGATCCTTGTCAGCTGCTTTTGGAGAGGTGGTATTCTTGTTGGCATCCTTGCTCGAACCTCCAGTTGGAGAGGTGATACTATTCTTGGCAGTCTTGGCAAGGGCATCACAAGTCTCGCGTTTATGCTTGGAGATGACATTATGATCGTTGTCAGCAGCATTTGGAGAGGAGATATTGTTGTTGGCATCCTTGCTCGAACCTCCTGGCTGTTCTTTTAGTATGTCTTTCACGAAAAACTTCAACCTCCACAGCGTTGATTCACTCTGTGCTCGAAGAGAGAGATGTATTATTAGATGTGCCAAAAAACAAAGTAGAGTATTGATCAGAGAGAGATACAGAGAAGTATATATTGCACCACCAACCACAGTTGAAGATAAATAGTAGGGTGCTGAAGAGAACCTGAGCATTGATATCAAGCTCCACCTCTTCGTCATTTGCTTGGAAGTCGAGGTTACCTTGAGCTACGATCTCCAGTGCCTTATTGAGATCTTCAGGAGATAAATTGGCGAGAGCAACTCCTAGCTTTCTTTTTTCCATTATAGTTATGTTCCTGGAGGAATTAGCTCATTGAAACGTGTTAGATAAAATTGCATGGTATTTTTGTAAGGAATTTTTAAACAAGAAAGTGGATTGAAGAGTGACAACTGTAAATTGCAGCACAGATGCATAAACACTATCAACAAAATAAAACAAGTCGGATTTAAACCTTTTTTGCTAAGATTAGAGCAGAAAGCTAGAGACAAAAAAAAGTTAAATCATGTCAAGACACATTCCTATAGACGATTTTTTTGTGAAGCAAGGACGGAATAAAGAAGGGACGAAGAACCAACTATCTCTAACAGGAAAGTTTTTGTAGTTGGAGTAGTTACACCTATTATTGTTCTCCTTCAATGTCTATGCCAAGATAAACTCGGAAAAAGGTTGAACTGGTAGGGGGGTGTTGGGGGGTAGAAGTATAAAGCACCATTAGTATAGATCCCTGTAGATGAGCGTTGCTTAGTCTCAAAGGACGAGTTAGAAAGCAGTCCAAAATATGCTCAACAAACATCCACACTAACCTGCACTGTTTAACAACCATTTCTCGGAGCTCGTCTATATGCATATCAATGTCATAAAGCTGAAACACATTTAGGAAAATTGCACATTAATGATCACGAACATCTACATGACTCCACAAAATTTCTTTTTTTCATGTGCTAAAAAAATTAGAACTTTATCTTACCTCAGTACTTATTTCCCTGGCCAGTTTCGCATGAGAAGCCTCCAGAGCAAGCTGCGTGTTTGCTTTTGCTTCAGCTTCCTCCTGTTCTCGTCTTTCTTCCTAAAATACAGATGTACGATCAAAGATCTCAAATACATTACAAGTATAGTTGCTTTTGGAATATTAGGATGACCAGCTAATGTGAGGTCTACGTTGGGGGCTGAAAGTACCCCGGAAATAATTACCTCTTCTATAACTTTTGGCAAAAACTTTAGCCACTTCTCCTCAAAAATTTCGAGTAATCGCACTGCCTTTTTATGAACTTCACTCTTTCCATCATTGTACTTCATTGCATTTTTAAAAACCAATCGCACATCAGCACATATCTCGCGAACATGCTTGTATCCAGTACCATCATTGGTTTCCATTTGGTTTTTTATAGTACTGAAGTCCATTGGTCTGTCAATGATCTGAAACATGAAGATCACTCCAGGTATAAAATGAGACATATAAGGCACTGATTGTAAATGTTAACCATAAAACATTTACATAAGAGGTATCATAATTTGAACATTCAATAATAATATGCAGAGCTGCTTCCCATACTGGCACAAAACCTATGGTAGAAATTCAATTCTGATAAAGCAAAATTACGTCTCATTTATCAGATTGCAACTCTGAACTGTCCTCTTATTTCCATTTGAAAACTGTCAATGGTTAACTTGCACGAAAGAACTACTTTGCACAATTATGAACTGTGAAGCCATTCTAGTACTGTCATAAAATCACCATAGATACTGGTTTAGTATAATCAATATGTGATTAATCAGATGCTTCTAGAATCCATTCTAAAGAAATTCTCAAGCTTTCCAGACTTGTAATGTACTAACGCAGTAAGCAAATCCTTGACCCCATGGACCATTGTACATGACTTTTGAAATATGTAAGTCGTTGTTTTACTTTCTGAGTGATTGTGTTCATATCTGCGATTTAGGAAATAAATATATACACAATATACAAGTTTGGAGTTTCAAACTGAATTGAGAAGGCAAGGTCAATAGCTACAGACCTTGTAAATTATCATCAATGTATATCTTTCAAATGCATTTCTTTCTTTTTTTTGGTAAAGAATCTAGGAGGCTTTACCTTATAGTAATCATTCAACGCAAGTCCTGCAACATCTACTGGGTGCATAAAGGGCCAAGCCAACTTCTGCAGCCCTGTGATCTAAACACTAGAAAAGGCACATGATAAATCTTTTCTATCCCATAAATCATGGAGTATTGTTTATATAGAAAAGGAGTTTGGAAAAAATAAATAGTAGCACAAAAAAAAGTTCTTGCATGTCATATCATGACACTGTTCAGTAACTTAACTCAAGAGACTTGCCTGACGAAATACACTTCCAAACTGGCGCATAAGGTCTTGCATTCTCTTAGCAGCAGCAGCTTCTCTACGTGAAGCATCCTGTTGTAGTTTTTTCATGCTTAAAACATGTTTCTCCTTTTCCTTTTCCTTCTCCTTTACTTTCGAAGTGTTTCTGGAAGTGCTTGGTTGCTTTGTAGTTGCATTTGAGTAAAACTGTTCAACTTCATTTACTCTTTGCTCAAGCTGCAAGATGGAGAATAGTGCAACACATATAACGGTTGTGGCATTAGACTGAGCAAGTGAAGCAATTGAATTCCGCATTCTGCGGAAAAGAATATAGGCCAGCAGGTAATAAAGGTAATAGACGAGTTGGCTCTGGCTAAGATCTTAAAAACATATATGAGTGCCATTTGAATCTACTTTTACTAAAAACATCTAAAAGTTCATAGTATGAATATACAGTAAAACGACATCATTGCATCATGTAGGCTGAGTACTCAGATCATCATAAATTGAACGAGAATGCTTACTTGCTCAACCTTCGTTAACAGCTCATCAACCGTAGCCATATCTTCTAAGTTGGTTGCGCGATTCATTGATGCATTCACCAGATCCATCTAAACAAATGAACTAAGTTTAGTTCCAATTTCTAATTTAACTCTGCAACCAAGATACTTTAATCCCACCCTAATTTTAAGTTACAAAAAATGGTTATTCAAAATTTGCTACAGAAATCCATTAAAGACACTCATAAGCCCCTTTAGTTTTACTACCGAATCAACGCTCAGACATCAGAAGTACTCCAATTGCGACTAACCAAGCTAAATTCAGCTCAGAACCGAATGAAGTTTATTAAATTTACGAACTGATCATTAGTTCAATCATAGGTAAGCACGATAAGATTATGCTGATTTCCTACACAACGAGTAATGCATAATAATTTACCACATGATTGCAAAATACATCACACAAAGCTTGAATTAGCCTACACAGACTCGAAAAAAGTTGATTTTACTAAGATAACGAACCGAGCTGGATTTCATTCATTAAAAACAAATGAACAAGCACATGTACGATGCCGAATTTCCAGTTATACAGTTTGCCGTATGATTACTGATCACAATTCGGCGAAATTTAAATTCGAAATAAGTGAACAAATTGGAGCTACCGTGGCTTAGATATTTGGAGTGGTTCTGTGTGTAGAAAGATGAATCTGCTATTGCGCCGGCCTCTTCGACGAGATCCGCCTTGCCTGCTTCCACTTATTCAACGTTTCACCGCCGGCGGCGGGTTTTGGGGAAATAGTTTGGATGAGGTAATTACACGTTTCATACCAAATGTTTTACATTTATTTCAATTTAATACAAAAAGTATTAAATTTATATATTTCACACACCTTAGTGTTTTAAATTAATACATTCCGTTAAGTCCTTGTTAACACCGTTGCTTTCAATTACATTATACAAATAAAAAGTTTCGTCAATGTTTCAAATTTATACAAAAAGTTTTAAATTAAAACATTAATTATTTCAAATACTGTTATTTTTATTACTCACAAAAATGAAAAACACATAGAAAAAAATCACTACTCTTCACCATCAAATTAACGAATTGCATTTTATTGTCGAAGTTTTCTCATGTTACAATGGAGAATACAACTAAAAAGATATTGAATCTTTTTTTTGAAAAAATTAAATATTGACTTGTTGACTGTTTGAAGCTCAGATTAGTTACTCCCTCCCTTTCTCTATAGTTGAGTCCTTTTCCATTTTGAGAAGTTTCCTCATAGTTGAGTCATTTCCCTATATAATAACTTTTTTCTCTTTTTTACTTACCCTCTCTTACTTTAATATCTCTACTTTATTCACTTTCTACTTTATTGTCTCTATTTTTTTCCCTCTCTTACTTTTTATCTATTTATTTAACACATTCAGCATCCATTTCTTAAACTTCGTGCCGAAAAGTTTTGCTCCAACTATAAGAAACGAATGGAGTATTTTGTAAAGAAGAAATATGTACTTTATTTTATACTGTGTTCTATAAAGAATACAATAAAAAAATAAAGTATATTGAGGGACAAGATTTTTTTAAACCACGATCAATTGCTGGAAGAATTAATATTGACTATTATTTTTTAGAGTGATTAATTGTATTAAATCTCTAATTATTCTTTTATTATGATGACAAGTTTGACAAATTATAAACTAACTAGTGGTGTTTAAAATATTTAACGGGGTGTATTAATTTAAAACACTAATGTAACATTTTGTATGAAATACGTAAACTTAATACTTTTTGTACTAAATTGAAACAAAGGTAAAACATTTTGTATGAAACATGTAATTACCCCGTTTGGATGGCAATGAGAATTGGGATACACCGGTGGCGTTCGCGTTCGGTTTCCAAGATAAAATAATACTAAGATACAATCTATGATTGCGTTGTGAGATTATTTTTGTTATAAGGGATTAACTATGACTAATTATCCCATGATTATCCATCTAGGATTGAGTTGTGGGGTTGAATATTACGAACCAAACACGCTACAAATTTAATCTCGAATACAATCTTGCAAACCTAACATCATAAATCTTGGTTTCAAAAATGTCTCAATTAGTAAACATATTCTACTACATTAACAAACTTTAAGATTTTATCAATACTTTTTCAATATTTATATAACTATAGATTAATAATTGACTGTTTTATTGAAATGTCAAATTGTATTCAATTGATAATCCATCTATTGTAATATAGCAAACTTTATTTACTTTTGTAGTAGTAGTTTATTTATTGGCCAAAGAGATGTATTATTATATGCATGATTCATAGTAGTACTTAATGATTTTCATAAATATAATTACTTTTCTAATAACACTTTTCAATTGTGCAAATATAATTTAATTTTTTCATAAATAAATAATGAATTTTATCTTACAAATATTGTAAAAAAAATCAATTTACTGCGTACTACTTATATTGATGTTTCATATTGGAGTATGTCATAAATTCGTTCAAAACAACTACTTTTAATTCAAATAAATAGTTATACAAGTCCAAACTAAAAGTGAGGAACAACGGAAGAAAATGAAGATCTTCACATTCTCCACCAAAAGAAGAGTCTCCGCACTAATGAGCCGGGAAAACCTCAGCGTCCGGGGACGAGATTCCAAGCTCTACGCACCATGTCATCGTCTACAAACGGCCGCAGAGACCACATCTGGCAATAGGTCTCCAGTTCTTCCTGTGAACACTTGAGGTTGAGGGAGGAGACTATTCGGTCCTGCAAAGCACGATAGGTCAAGAAACGCCTAGTGATTGTTGTGGCCAGCAAAAGGCGAAGGACGTCTACCTGCATTGTGTAGTCTTGTTTCACCATACTGTATATGAAAGCCATCATGCTACCATAGTTTTCAAGATCAGGTCTTCCCTGGTCTTGGTCAGTTGAAGTAATAAATGAATTCAAGTTGGAACTCATATCTTCTTCATCTTTCTCAGTTGCAGTTTGCTCAGATGAAGCAATACATAAAACTGAGTTGAAACTATTATCTTCTCTGTTGTTATCGTTTGCAGTTTGCACGACGGATGCTGCATTTCCCAGAAAGGATTCGAGTTCATCGACAACAACTTTAGCTGCAGCATCATATTCAGTTTCAACAATTTGCTAAAATCAGAAAACCTTAAAAAATATCAACTTCCAAGAGAAAGCTTGCTTTTTCATATTTGCATAATATAAATGACCGCGCAGATTTGAGATTTTATAACAGTTCTATATCGAAAGAGATTCCGGGCAATAAAAAAATATGAGAAAGAGCTACCTTTACTTATGTAGTCTTGAAGTCCAAGATGGCTTGTATGCACTTCTGCAAGATATTCACAAATTATCGAGGAAAACAGCAGAACCAACAAGATTGAGTCGCAAAAACAAAGCAATCGCAACACTGGCAGTTACTACAAAACAACAAGAATCTATAGAGAAAGCAGTTTTTTAAGATTGAATCGTGAACATGCATGCTGTTATGTGTATCCTGACCACTCAATTGACACTAACAGAAACAGCACGATATAGCAATGAACACACATCTCGTTGTTGCTCTCTTCACTCCATAACACCAACAAGTCTATCATGATAGTAACCACATAAGAATATCGATGTTTAGTCCTAGCACAGAACAAAAAAGGACCTTCGGGAGAGAGAGATGAGAAGGTAATTTTAGTCGGATAGACTTCTAGCTTATGATAGAAGATATTGTAACAAATCATTCACATACAAACTTCAAAGATACATATATCTAGGATCATGGAATTTGATACACATAAAGTCAGTATGGTGTGAGAAAAGCTGTTTCCTTATGAGACATCAAATAGTTAGATAACTGGGTGCATTAACTCACCTAAACGTACATATAAAAAATGCCAGTAACGTTCAACTTCACTCGTGAATTACGACAGATCATATTTAGTTCTATATACCAGATGAATGCTGTAACAGACTTACACTTGCTCACATTTTGTACCCGGTCAAGATTGTTGGCACATCCAGCTTCAAAATAAGACAGAAACCTTCTCGTTCTGTGAGCATTAAGAATGCGCTCCACCAATGTAGAAGTCTTATCGATTGGAGGCCGTCTTAAGAACCCTGCCCAGATAATTTTTGCTTATCATCTAAGATCATTCATCAATTAATTATTACATGATCGGAATCAATCTGTCCGACTCTCCAATTGGTACACAGGCAGATTCACTCACCAAGAGCTTGCTGAAAGCTGACAAGAAACCGGCTACCCACAGGCACTAGTTCATCAAATTGTGCGATCCTAGCATCGAAGAAAGGCAATGGTTGAGGCTCACACCCAAAAGATGACCATAAATACAATTAGCAACTGAAATCTCAAGCGCACAAGAGTTGAATTCAACCTCATCATGAAATCTGAATATATAGCAACGATTTCCTCCTTCGATTCTCTCTGCAAATGCTCTCCACTTTCCATTCTGCATTCAAAAAGTTTATTAACGCAGGTGGACTCAACCACAAGCATAAAAGCTACACGGTAGAACCCAGTCTCGTATAGGTAAGGCCTGGGATCCCATGCCCGTCCGCGCTCACCCAACTCAAAAAAATAAAAATAAAGATAAAAAAAAGCTATAGCACGTTCTTCATCCAATTCAACCTCCATATAAAGATAAAGAAAAGTTACAGCCTGTTCTTCATCCAATTCAACCTTCATATAATGATAAAGAAAAGCTATAGCCTATTATTCTTCATCCAAATTCAACCTTCTAATGGGAATTTTTTTTGAAACAGAGAACGAGATTCTCTTGAAAAATCGTGCACTAATGCTATTGCGGAATCACCTAGATCATATAACTCAATATAATCCGGTGACGGAGAAACATCAGCGAGCAAATACTACATTAGCAATTTACTTCCATAAATACAGCTGATGATAAGGGGTCCTAAATTCAACATTTACAAATGAATTCACACAAAAAGCTCAAAAGCTCTCGAGTTCAAACCATCAATATCTATCTACTAGTAATCATAAGAAAGCAAATAACTCTATTAATTTAAATACTATCAAGCTCCATCAGATGTAATCCTCACTGCATTCCTTTCACATCCAAGACCCCTAATTTAACCAATAAAAATACTACAAGACTACGTACACTCAACTGCAACACCATAACCACTAAACAACAATCATTCACATTGAACAACATAAATTGGAATAAAAAAACCACCTCCACCAATACAAGTACTCGAAATCAAGGCGATGGTATCCCCCAATTCAGCTGATAATCCAAAAGGTGATAGTTCATCGCAAATTAATATCTTTTTATTTTTTCGTAAAATTGAATTAGAACTGATAAACATACCTTTCGCTGCTGCGATATAGCTGCTTGTGAATTAAAACTTCACACCTTTTACGAAATCCCAATATGGAAATATCAATTCTAGAGAGAGAGGAGAGTAAAGCCCAGTATCAACCCTAGAGACAAAGATGTAAAACGAGAGAGAGAGGAGAGTAAAGCCCAAGAGAGAAGCCCGAGAGAGAGACACACAAAAAAAGGGGCATTCCGAGAATTGAACTCGGGACCTCTCGCACCCTAAGCGAGAATCATACCACTAGACCAAATGCCCATTGATAATCCTCGCTAACATTAAATCTATATAGAAAATAAAATCCTCGCATTCTATCAAAGAGTTTTATACTACTGAAATCGGAAGCATAATTTCTAGCCCGAGGAGAAAAATGGCGAGAGCTGCGATGTTCCGTTTGCTTAGATCTCAGTCTAAAACCGTCTATTCAGGTTCTTCATCTATATCATTCATGATTCTTCAAACTCGCCATATTGTTGCTTACTTGATTTCATCTCTACTGTTCGTAGTATATAATTTTTCAGCTGAATTTTATTTTCTCCGGCTAATTGTGTGTCGTTCTTTCGATAATTTATGTCGAAGAGAATGGGAGAATGATTCTAGCTTTTTTTATATCTGGGAATTAGAAGTGTAGAATTGGGCAGAAATTGGGCTCGTTGCAGTAAGGAACAAAATTAGGGATGTTGGGACTCGCCTTTTCTTTGAATCAGATGCACAATTTTCAAAATATGAGTGAGTTTGGCCAGTTAAGAATCCATTTTAATCACTTTTTTGCCCCAAATAGAACTTTACGAGGAATTCATAGTATTTTTGGCAGTGAGTTGGTGTTAAAGACTAGTTTTCTCACGGTCAAGTGGTGATCAACTTAGTTTTCACCGTAATCCAAGCGTAGTTGGAGAGATATTGACAGTTTGCATTGAGTTCGTTGCCATTTTTATGTTTTCATGAGATCAAGCATCGAAATGTTTTGAATGTGCATTGAACCGTAACCTAGCAACATGTTCCTGTATCACTTTAAACCCGTTTCAGTTGTGCTATATAAATAGATTACCTAAATGATCACTTCTACTGCGATCTCAGAGTTTTTCCCATCGTTTTCTCTCCAACTCTCTGTCTCTCATGCTCATTATATGTGTATTCATGTAAATCATGTTGAACCCATTTCGGTTGTGCTAGAGGATGATTATATATAGATTAGCAGAAATTTGCTTCTCCTGCAAGGTAGAGTTTTTCTAATAGACTCTCTCCAACTCTGTGTCTCGCCCGCTCATTATGGCTATACTTGGTAATTTGACATTGCAAAACTAGGTTTCTTTATCGTTGTAATTTATACTGTAGTTCTTTGCATCAGGCAACCACCTCCCTAGGGTTGGTCCGTGGGCCGATACACTATGTTCCAAAACCAATGCCAACTCTGCAGTGCAGTTTTCTTCCGTACAGAGACGATTTATATCTCGATCAGCTGCAGTAGCAGACAGGAACAAGATTAGTATCGGGCATGAAAACAGGGGAGAAGAGGGAAGTAATATCAAGAACTATGAGGTTGTTTACAACGGTCCTATATCAAATACAATCAAGAAAGTGAAGCTCCTCTCACTCTCAACCTGCTGCCTCTCTGTGTCACTAGGCCCCATTGTCACGTTAATGACATCTCAAGCCTCGAATGTGATTCTAAAGGGTGCAGTTGCATCTTCGGTCATATTCTTAAGTGCTTCAACCACTGGTGCCCTTCACTGGTTTGTGAGCCCTTATGTCCACAGACTCAGATGGCAGCCTGGCTCTGACAGCTTTGAGGTCGACATGATGTCGTGGCTGGGCACATATTTAACAAGGACCATCATGTTTGCAGATATCCGACCTGCAGAGACCCAGAGGCCATATGTATCATTCAAGGCTAATGGCAATTTCTACTACATCGATGAAGAGCATTGTGATAACAAGGCATTGCTAGCAAGGTTGAACCCTCATGACCGGTCTCGTGATACTGCTTTCAAGAACTTGTGAGGTTCCTTATTTACAGCTGAAGCTCTCCTCCTTTCTCCGCATGAACTCATGCAAAACTCTCCCGTGAAGTTTCAGCCTTCAGGCATGAAATAAGGTTATCCCGGTATGTCACAAGGATTACCCCCCTTTTCAAGCAGACATATATCTATGGCAAAAAAAATATTTTTCTGCAATTTTGACCGGATTTCCTCTAATTTTACATGAAAATGTTCCTCTGCGTGAATTCTTGTTTTTGCGTTTACATGAAACTGCTTTTATCGGTATGGTTTATTATGCAGTCAGCCTAGCTTCTCTCTCGTTAATATCCTCAGTTATAACCCAGTTCTTGATTTTGACCCTATATAGATTATTGAAGTCATGTTTTTCTATTTAAAGTGTTTGCCTTTGAAGTTGAGTTTCAAATGAGATGACATACATATCATGAAAATTCAGACACTAAAACAAAGTGATGAGTTAGGTTCCCTATTTTTCCTACAATGTGGAAGGATTGGAACCTTAGGTTTTCTTCTATGACAAAAGTTATAGCTATAGAAATGTGAACGAAGCTCGGTTTTGTGTCTTTGCGCGTCATGTGTCCATCTAACACAACTCAGTGCTAAATGATGAGTTAGGTTGCCTATTTTTTCCTACAGTGTGGAAGGATTGGGACTACTGTTTTCTTCTATGGCAAAAGTAATAGCTATAGAAATGTGAACGAAGCTCGGTTGTGTCTCTAAACCATGTTCTTTGCACGTCATGTGTGTATCTAACTCGACCCCTTGCTCTCCACATGGCATGCGCGTATACTTAACTCGACCCCATATTCTTTGCACGCCGTGTGTTTATTATCATCTTATTTGATTATAACTTATAAGGTTGAATTGACTTGAGAGATGTTGATATAGGAGCAGTGAGTTTTTTACTCTATTTTTCCAGAAGAAATTGTATAGTTTGAAAAATATTTTCTAGTCGTTTGTTTGATAGAGAGAATTCGTTGTGTAGCTATACATCAAATCAATTTGACTAATCTGTTTTATTTTCCTTAAACTCCACCAAATGCTTGATCTTGGTAAAGTTTATCTTGCAAGTCACTGCAAGTCCAAGAATTCAAGACATTACTTAGAAAGTGGTGTAATAAGTAGTACTATTCAAGAAGAGTTTAATATGAAGTACTTACTATAAAAGATTAATGAAGATAATAAGGTAAGTAAATATGTAGATATCATAAAAAAATACTTTTTCCATTTTTTAGTGGATTTTTCTACTCCCTCCGTCCCAAGGAAGAAGACCCCTTCCTTGGGCGGCAAAAGTTTTTATGCAGTTTTATATTGTGTGTGAATGGAAAAAGTAAAGTTAGAGAGAGAATAAAGTAGAGATAAATGAGTGTCCATTTTTAGTAATGAGTATCTTGGTTGGGACAAACCAAAAAGGAAAGTTGGTTATCTTTAGTGACTACCGTTTTTTTTAATTGTTCCATTTGATAGTTTATACCAAGTATTTATTTTTTTTCATTTTATCAACCCTTGAATTGACTACCGTTATTTATTTATTACTTTCTTCGTCGCACTTGAATTGACTACCGTTTTTTTTTTTGAATTGTTCCATTTTACAGTTTATACCAAGTATTATCCTTATATATGTGGGCTATACATAGTCCCACTCTCCTGAATAATATTGCTGAAAAGAAACGAGTCAAGTAACGTGGAATGGATGAATTACTCTTCAAGTCGAAAAATAGAACTTTGAAGCAAATAAATCCAGTCCGCACGCAAACAAAATGGTTGAAGACTGACGCCCCCTAAAGCAGTCAAAGGGTTGGAATATTTTGGGTCCCATTTCTAGAATAATGGACCACAACAATTACAATCACCATTTATTAGAAGCCCAATTACAAACTTATATCAATAAATATTAATAGCTGTCTATATTGATACAATTCAAAATTAAACATGGAGACTATATTTATACATTTCAAAAAAATCTTTTATCAAACGGACCAATCTAGCGTGCTCAAGTTGGATTCGTATAGGTAACGAGCATATTACCAAATGAGCCTCAAACGAGTTTTTTCAGAAACGAGCTTCGAATCGCTTGTGAGTGGTTCATCAGTACGATAAATCGACCAAAAATAGAATCTAGCTTGAAAAATTTATGACATTGATGATTATAAATTAGATTGTTGAATTATAAAAGCTCCCAAATGCATTCGAAGATTCAAACATATTGTGTGTGCTTCTAGTGCTTAAGCTCAAATATAGTCATTACAACCTTAACTAAAATTGATTTTATCAACCCTAAACAAAATACTCCATAACACATACAATGATATGGCAAAAAGACAAGAACTTAATAAAAAAAAATTTGTATGTCAAGGGAAAGCCGTTCAAAGGCGGCACGTGTTGGGGCCCATTTCTAGAACAACACTTATTTGCTCCACATGTCACGTAATTAACAAATTACTAATCAGGATTTAGGAGTACTTTTTTTAGGGAAATTAATATTTCTAATTAATTGCATACAATGTTTGTTGGCAGCAACCTGCCTACGTAGTAGTCTAGAAGACGTGGACACCACTCTGAAAAAATAAATAATTCCTACTATTTAATACTATTAAATAATCACACTCGATTTTATTTGGGGAATTACTAGAAAACATTTTAATCGAAAATATAGTTTAAAATATAAAAAATTATCAACTTCGTTTATTGTTTATAACACAGTACTGATATGCCTCACTCTCACATAATATGGGATGAAAGGAGTAATAATTTTCCTCCATTTTAAACATAATTTATTAATTTTGTATATTATGTATGATCCAAGAATATATAATTGCCTTTCCATTTGTCATATATTTTAGCGTTGTTAGAAAAAAATAATGTGTTTTGAGGCTGCCCTAACCTCCAGCCACTTTTAGACAAGTATTTTTCTTAAATAAAATACAAATTTATTTAAATAATTAAATATACTCTTAGAGTCTTAGTGCTCTTGCTCTAGCCTATTTAAGATTTA
Organism: Salvia splendens; assembly: GCF_004379255.2. Classification (NCBI taxonomy): domain Eukaryota; kingdom Viridiplantae; phylum Streptophyta; class Magnoliopsida; order Lamiales; family Lamiaceae; genus Salvia; species Salvia splendens. Next base: position 34,265,359 of record NC_056044.1, on the reverse strand, counting down.
GTATAACCTTTTTTCTTATTGTTAATTTTTTTTCTTCTAGAACTAAATTACAATTTTATTAAATATTAATAAAAGGAAAAGTCAGAAATGGTTTGAATTCAGTGTTTTCATAGAAAGGACGACAATGGTTGGGCAATGAACCTAATTTCATTATTAGTGGACGGCTCAAAAATTGGCTAAATAATACTAGTAGTATATACCATTAAAATAATACTGAAAATGCAAAATAAATAACCCTATTTTCAGTATATATTTATAGCACCCTATTTTAAGTATAATATTAATAGCATATACCATAAATATTATACTGAAAATAGATATTTAATTATACTAGTTTCATGAAATAATCTTATGCTATAAAATAATCTACAATCATATGGATCAGACCATGTTACCTTTAGACTAATAATATACGTCTAAATTGAGAATATATGAGTAGTGTATTTTTCCAGAAAATATGCCCCAAAACATGGTGCATTTATCGTCAATTTTCTTGTGCGTTCAACCTCCCTTCTAGAAAATCACAAGACTGATTTTGACACATATTCAATATAGAGTCTAGGTGTCTAAAATTTAATTTTTTTGTATTTTGTTTTTTAGTTAAGATGCCAAGTATACAATTGGGCATGTAATGTAATCACATCACAAATATACATAAAAAATATGTGAAATTATAATTATATATTGTGCATTTCATGTACATAATTAATAGATATAGACGCTTCACCTTCATTTAATAGATCATATAATGTTCAAGTCAATATTTGGTAAATAGAGAAAAAAATTGGACTTATAAACTGTGTAGCGATCAATAAATTATATACCATCAACTATTTTTAATACTATTCATTTTGCCTCACTTTACGTGGCTACAAGCTTTTCAACATCCATATTAAAAACTACTCTTTGCATTGTTACTAAACAATCTTACTTTTTAACAGCTTGTAATTTTAGAATTGTGAAGGAATGTAAATGAAAAATTTACTAAAATTTATCTACTTTTATATAGAATTAATTTCATATTAACAAAATATGAATAAAATAAATTATTGAAATATACTTCAATATTTACTTACTACTATTATAAGAAAGTAAAATGATACAAGTAATGATGCACAAACCCAAATGACTAAAATTATAGTACTCCCTCCGTCCCTGAAAATTTGTCACATTTTTCTATTTTTGTCTGTCCCACAAATTTTGTCACATTTCATTTTTTACCATTTTCGATAAAATGGATCCCACATTCCACTAACTCATTCCCATTCACATTTTATTATAAAATTAAAGTACTACATTAAAAGTATGACTTACTACCTATTATTTTTTTCAACCCACTTTCTATTACATTTCTTAAAACTCGTGTCCGGTCAAACTATGACAAAATTTAAGGGGACGGATACACTAAAATTATACTATAAATTAAAAAATCTCACCTGTTATCAATCTAGAAGCATGTCAAATCCCTAAAAGCCATCTAGAATAAAAAACAAAACTTTCATTTTCTATAGTTAAATATCCACCAAATCATTTTCACATAACAACTCTCTCTCTCTCCCCCCAACACATATATACCCTCAAATTCACTCATCCAACTCCATCAAACCATCTCCCCCTCTCCAACATGGGGTTTCAAGACTCTCCCCCTCCACAAACCCTCACACCATCAAACCTCCAACAACAAGAAAAAGAAGAAGAATTAGAAGAAACAGAAACCCTCTCACTATGTGATCTCCCATTATACAGTGATCAAAGCCATGATTGGGATCAACACTCCACCACCACCTCCTCCGACCAAGACTACTTCGAATTCTTCAGCCAAGAACTCACCCCCTCCGCCTCCGCCTTCCTCCCACCGCAAAACATCATCTTCTGCGGCAAACTCATCCCCTACAAACACCTACCAACACCTAATGATAAAAACCAAACCACCCTCAACGCCCAAACAGGCCCCAACAAAACTAGCCGTTGGCGGTGGCGGCTGAGTGGGGCCAAATGTACAACCGCCGCGATGCAGAGGAGGACGTACAACTCCGGCAAGCAGGTGAAGGTCAAGTGGTACTTCTTTTTATTTGGGGTTTCGAGATTTTCGCCGGTGGTTGAGCTGAGCGACATCAGGAGTAGGAAGAGCAACCGCCGGACGTCGCCGCCGCCGGTGATGTTTGGATTTGATGATGGTGAGGTGATGGGGGATCGGGGGTGGGGGTTGTGGGGGCTGATTAGGGCCCTTAGCTGCGGCGGAGGGCGCCAGCCGGCCGCGGTGGCTGCCGGCTGAGGTCTGCCGGAGTAGTTAGATTAGAGATATTATTTCTTGTGCCTTAGTTGAAAACTTGAAAATTTCTTGCTAGTCTATAATATTTTGTCTATTTTTTTTTCTTTTTTTCCTTTATAAATCTATTAAGGAATTGCAGATATTTGAAAAATGTGTTTTTTTAGTTATAGGGTACTAACATAAATTGACCAACCAACGATTCATATAAAAATCAAAGTTAGCTAATCCATAAATTAAACCTTTGACTTTCCACTTATGTGACCTGGCTGTCATGTTGAGATTGCTAGGTGCAATTCACCTAGTTTATAAATTTTAGAGATGATTTATTAAAAATATACATATACTCTATTTTGATCAGGGCTCTGATTTTAGACAGGTAGTATAAATCATAACAATAATGGTGGAAGTGGCACCTTCTCAATTTGTTGCTGAATAGACTCATTTAAAATTTTTGATGATAAGAAAAACTGAATATGCATGATTTTATTTGACAAATTGCCATATAAAAGAAAATTTGAAAATGTATGATTTTTTTGACAAATTGCCGTATAAAAGATGAAAGATTGATCGAATTCCCGCTTGTCTAATACTTTTCAACAATGAATTATGAATGATGAAATTTATAATATTTGTAATCATCTTACTTGTTTCTCTTCGGCAAAATATGTAATTATGTAGCAACTAGTTTTAAATATGTAGAAATGTTATGGATGTTAGCTCTTTTTAGGGAGGTACATGTGTATATGACGGGTGACAATTCAAAACCAGCGACACATCATCATGTATTTCACTAGAAAAGACAAATGTGATACTTTCGAAAATTGCAAACTTCATGATTTATAGTTAATTTTTTGAAAAATATGGGACGAACCAAAACCCAACCCGTCGTTTGTAATTTGTTTGTCAATTTGCCCATTTTCCCAACTCACTTTTCAAATCATTAAAAGATTAGATGTCATTTTTGCTACAAAATTTAGAAGCAATCAACAATATGCAAAGAACAGAGAGAGAGAGGAAGGAGAATGCACCCAAAATGTAGTTATAAGTCCACACTTTACTTCATAAAAGAGTAACTTAGTAAGGAACAAATGGACCAAAATACACTAAGAAAGAGATTAGGGAAGGCAATAAGCAAACTCTCACTCACCTAATCTCTCATCAACAGGTCTCTATGTACAGAAATGTACATACACAGTCTAAATTTCCATTCCGCACAGAGATATACAGCAACTACGTTACCGATATATGGACTTCACCACGAAAGGGGTCACTGGGTCTTCAATATGTGCACGAAAATGCTTTACAACCGGGGGGTCAATTTGTGGGCCGTTCAGTTAGAGAATGCAGTGTCCACAGCTTGCAGGATCAGACCAGTATCAAATCGGAAGTTTCTGAAGGTGCTCACTGGTTGAGCTTCGGGAAGGTGCACATCGGGTATAGTTTTACTTGGCTGGCGCTCGCCTGCTATTGATGGGATTCCACCATTACTGTTTTTAGCCTTCCATACGGTAACTGATTCAAATTTGAGACGAATTGTCAGCCAAAATTTAATGAAGACACTAGTATCTTCGTCATCAAAACCCATAAAAGCAAGCTATATGAACGTAAATGATAAACGTAACTGCAGAAATGCTGCTGTACCACCATATATATATATGCAAAAATCGAAAAGCCAATTTCTGATATATGTAAAATGATTTATCCACCTTCATAAGGGGAAGTTGCTTATGTTAAAAGATTAAATACGGGAGATATGGATTGTATTTATTTGTTTAAAGCATGTTGTAATGTAAATTTCCAAAATTTACTTAGGGGAATAGCAGAAACTCTATTCACCAGAAAAGTCCAAGATTTGTGCAAAAGAGAAAATGAGGATATCTAAAACAGGGTGCTTTCTGGGAAGAAGTGGAAAAATGTAGCTGCACGTTTAAGGTACAAGTGAAAAAGGTATTGTTTGAGCCATTTACAATCGATAAAACAATAAAGATTTACGATGACCAACAAGTGAGAATCATAACAGGAGAGACCGAGAAAGGACCTTTTGGAGGTTTGTTATACATAGTTGCTACTTGAGGGGGATGCTTTGAGATCCACGACTTCAAAGATCTGCAGAATAGAGTACCCCAATTCTTTAGAGCAGAAAAGATCAAAAAATTTCCAATAGGATGATTGAAGAATAACTTACGCCAAAAAAGGAGCAACCATATAGAGCTTGAGCCCAGTGACCCCACGAGATATGACATCACCACTCGCTGATTGAAGCTCATCAAGCCGCTGCCATGCAATTTCCTGCAAATAGCCATAAAATAATAGCAAAGACATTTTAAGGGACTATGATACAGAAAAAGTAAAGAATGATACAACAAGTAAAGAGAATGTATTTTCAGGGACTTCCTAAATTCAGATATTTCAGAAGGTGAATGACATACGCTTATCTCTTTCTTAGTTTGTGGAGCAAAATATGTGTCCTCTTTCACCCCAGAAACAATGTATAACCTCACTCTCTGCTGTCCAAAAATCATTTCAATGTACTCGTCTTCATTAAGGAGTTCTGAAACATCAAAACCTGTTTCCTCTAATACCTGAATCCATGACACGAAATTAGAAGCAGCTAATACAAGAGTGTGAAGAATGCACAAAGAAAGGAACGAGCGATTGGAGGTTAATTAATCATAGCAGATGAATTTATGTTTCAAGGAAGATTGTAAGAACCCAGAGCATCAGACTAAGATGGTAGCCTTTGGAAATTGTTCCCTTACTCCTAAAAGAGAACACAAAATGAAGTGGGAATATGTATTCTTATTCGGCCTATTTCACTGTGCAACAATATAGGCAATCAGAGTATTATAATTTGACTATGAAAGAAAGAGCCCCAAGCAAAACATACCATCATTGATCATGCAAATGCCAATAGTTAACTTAAAATCATATTTCAGAACCCAATCATTCAAATTGAAAAAGCATACTAAGACAGGCTTACTTCTCTAATGGCACACTTATGATCTTCCTCATCTTTGTTCTTCTTTCCACGGGGAAAGCTCCAACTACTTCCTTTCCAGCCTTTGACTAGCAAGCACTGCAAAAAAAATAATAATAATGCAAAATCTTTAGGCTTAAGTATAATAAGCTGAGTTTACCTCTTTATGCAGAGAGGGAAACAACACCTTTAGATATTTAGCACCCATATTTAATATATATGTCTCCGGAGGATTTTATGTCATCATTAAATTACAGGGTTTATATCATTAAAAATTTCAAATGAGATATTACATTACTGAGCAGGAGCAGTACCCTGAAGAAAAAAAAATATATTAAAAGAAAACATATACACTACTATTCCTACTTCAAGGCTCAAGACAATTTTATAGAGCATGTATAAACACATTAGTGAAGAAAACCCATCAATTGAGATATACAGGCTTCCCTTTTAAATTAAACAGGTTGACTAAGCATATAAAAATCCTAACAAGGTATGCCATATGGATAAATTCTGACAACAATTATGAGTGATGACCTCACCCGTTCATAGGTCTCATCAAGAATAATGGCCCCGGTCACTGGAACTCGAAATTTATAGGATGTGAAGTCCTTAAATATGTCATCTATATGAGGTACATATGGTTTGAGAACATCACAATTGTTAAACACTGGAACCGGTTAAGGATAACTGCACACCGTATATTAGACAAAGAGACTTAAAGTTTCTTCATGCTTATTTAGATAAGCACACATATATGGAGTCAAAACTATTAGCACCTATTCCTACTTAGAAAAAAAAGATTGAATATGAAAAGCTGATGAGCAAATGACAACCAGGTAGTAACGAGTAGGTAAAACTAAGCACAACAAAACAAATTTCGACCCTCTTCAACATTTGAACAAATAAACAAAACCCAGGAATTAGTGAATTAGACACTGAGGTAGGTCGTAAAGGATACATAAGGTAGTAAATTCCTTCAAAGTCAATGACTTCAGTGATGGGTTATTTTCAACAGAATTATCTTCATAAAACCAGTGCGCGTACTCCACTAGAAACAAAATCCTCTCAAAAGACTGCTGGTCTTCCTTGGGAACGTTTAGAACAAACCGACTGCAGAACAACCACAAAAGCAGTCAAGAAACTAAAAATCATAATACAAGCTCACTATCATAAATCAAAAAAGGAACAATTGATAGGCCATGGTGATCTCTTTCTAGACACCACCATTTTTTTATTTCATCCCAAATTAGTCAAATCTTCATTGTTTAGCATTGTCACCGACACGATGAGGGGAAAAACAGAAGATTCAAATGTATGTCACTACCCCTTGAATCATAGTTTCGTTACTCATCTAAATCAACAGAGGTCAAAAGAAAAAATCAATAATCTTAACAGTACATTATAGACACCAACAGTTGCCCTACAATATCTCAATGACTTCACTTTTCCTCTCAACCAAAATAACAGGAAACAACACAGTTTCACTTAAAAACACCCAAATTCATCAAATAGTCCAACAAAACCATTCAAATGTCACTCACAAAACTCCTATTAAAAAAAAATCACAAAATCCATTCCTCAATCTCTAACCACAACTAGCATCACTTCATCTTCCAATACGCAACTTGTAGTTTTTACTGACTTTAACTCAATGTTCAATTCAGCATTCAACAGTACATACTAAACACCAACAGTTTCCCTTCAATATCTCAATGACTTCACCTTTCCACTCAACCAAAATAACAGGAAACAACACAGTTTCACTTAAAAACACCCATATTCATCAAATAGTCCAACAAAACCATTCAAATCTCACTCACAAAACTCCTATTAAAAAAAATCACAAAATCCATTCCTCAATCTCTAACCACAACTAGCATTACTTCATCTTCCAATACACAACTTGCAGTTTTTACTGACTTTAACTCAATGTTCAATTCAGCATTCAACAGTACATACTAAACACCAACAGTTTCCCCTCAATATCTCAATGACTTCACCTTTCCACTCAACCAAAATAACAGGAAACAACACAGTTTCACTTAAAAACACCCAAATTCATCAAATAATCCAACAAAACCCTTCAAATCTCACTCACAAAACTCCTATTAAAAAAAATCACTAAATCCATTCCTCAATCTCAACCACAACTAGCATCACTTCATCTTCCAATACACAACTTGCAGGTTTTACAGAATTTAACTCAATGTTGTTCAATTCAGCATTCAGCTGTGCAACTTGCTGTTAGCTCTTCTAATACTAAATCCCTAGCTACACCAACTCTTCCTCAAACACAACAATCGAGTTTTCCCCAACAAAACTGATTCAGTAGAAATCGAAACTAATTTGAAGAAACGATGAAGTGAATCAATGCGTAAATACCTGCAGAGATCGTCGAGAAGTTCCTGAGGAGGGAGGATGTTCTTTGTAGGACCACTCGAAGATCGATTGAGCCCGCCTGACATTTTTTTCTCTCTCCTCAAACACTCACCACTGTGTGTATTCAATGAGAGAGGCGTCATACGGTTTATACAAGTTGCACAAAACGGCGTCGTAGCCAAGAAAAATAATTTTCTCTTTTTATTTATGCTTTTTACTCTATTTTGTTTGGTTTTGAACTTTGTTTTTGAAAATGTTCAATTTTATCTGATTGTGTAGTACTCTTTTAATAGGATTCCTATGAACTTCAAAACTAGAAAAGTAGGAGCATCCACCATAGGCGGCCTGCCCCCCCCTTTTTTTTTTTTCTCAGAGCTCCAATTTTTTGTCTATAGCCCCAATTTTTTCCTCCACTGCCCCACTGTAGGCGGACACTTCCAATAGCCCCGAAATTTAATAACCAATTTTCATTTTAATTTTTTCGTTTCGTTTTTAAATCGGCTGAATTGAAATAATTATAAAACGAGGTAATTGAGACCGAATACCCCGACGGCTGGGAAGGATTGCCGCCATATCCCGATTCGTGCGAGCCGGGGGATTCGTCGTCTCCACCGTGCATTTTTTGAGAGTGAAAGTGTAGATAGTGGATGGAGGGAAAGTGTGTGAAAATGAAGGGTATGAAAGTGTGTAAAAATAGATGGTGGAGGAGTAGTATTTATAGGGTGATTTTTGAAATAAATAAAATAAAATAAAAAAATTCAAATGGAGCGGACGCCCATCGCCCCACTATAGGATCGCCCCGGACTCACCCCGCTGCCACCACCATCGCCCCGTCCTCGCCCCCTAGTCGCCGAAGCCTCTACCGCCCCAGCCCCGCTCCCTTTTTCTGTCCGCCCCGGGGCGGACGTCGGGTCCACTATAGACCGCCCCCTCCTCGCCCCGATTTTTCACCCGCCCCCTTTGAGCCTAGAAGTGGATGCTCTAAATCAAGTTAAAACTAAAACAAGAAAACAAATCCTTAAACATGCAACACAAATTATCTCTTCATTCCACAATTAAACGCATATGGAAGCACAGATTTATAAAAATGTACATTCCCAACACTACTGTCTCCTGACTCGATTCCTTGCTGCTGCTGCTCTTCTTGCACGCCTTCTTCTCATGTCTCTGGCAATGAACATGTCTTCAACAACCTCTTCTATTTTGCCGAAGTATTTCTCTCTGAAGCTTCGACAGAATAAAAGCAGCCACACGATGCTTCCTACTCCCACAACATATCCAACTGCAGCACACACGTATTCCCACTCTATCTCCCTCTTCTCTTCCCCATTCTCATCATATCCCGGTGGTGGTACATTACTATTACTGCAGTTTATGTCGAGAGGGAAACCACATAGCCCCAAATTTCCTTCAAATGAATCAGCTGAGAATGTTTGAATTTGACGACCATTTGGGATCTCTCCAACAAACATATTGTAGGAGAGATTCAAGTGTGCAAGGAATGTGAGCCCTCCGAGCTCCTCCGGGATGCGCCCTGCTAGTTGGTTTACAGAGAGGTCGAGTGATTCGAGATTACTCAACCTACCAAATGATTTTGGTATGCTTCCATTGAGGGCATTGTAGGATAAGTTGAGATGATAAAGTGTGCTAAGCTCACCAATTGCATTTGGTATATTTCCATAGAAACTATTGGAAGACAAGTCAATGGCACTAAAATCTGGCCAAATCACATGAAGCTCCATCAATTGCCTTTTCATTATCAGTGTCATCCCAGAGCTCTGCGCGTAATAATTCCAGTTGTGTCTCAAATTTTCATCACTCGGTAGCACCATAGCCGTCCAGCTAGAGAAGTTGACTGATTCCAGACTTCCGCTAAAATGATTCGAAGATATATCAAGAATTTTGAGATGTGGCCAAGTGCTATGGCATCTTAAATCCCCATGAAATTTATTCGAGTGCAAAACAAGAACACGCAAGGATGATGGTAGCAAGCATGGGAAAGCGTCGTTGATCATGTTGTTCGCAACATTCACGTACTCTAACCACATGCAGCTTTCTATCGACTTTGGGATCTTCCCTTCTAAAGCATTATTGCTGAGATCAACATATTGTAGCCCACAGTCCTCAGAAAAAATATCCGGGATGCTACCACTGATGTTGTTTCGACTCAGATCGAGATCACCAATGTTTCCAAGCAGGAAAGAAGCAGGTATGCTGCCACTTAATTTATTTCCAGACAGGTCAAGAGACCCGAGGAGTGTGGCATTGGCGAGGGAGGTCGGAATTGTTCCACTTAAACTGTTATTGGCAAGAGACAAGGACCAAAGCTGAGATTCAGATGGAATGAGCAACTGCAACTCTTCCCTAAGCTGGTTGGAGTTCAAGTGTAGGAGCCAAAGCGAAGCAGGTATATGGTAAGGCTTTTGCAAATTCGCCAAAAGATTGAACGACAAGTCCAAATACCAAAGCCGTTTCCCCCAAACCCGACTAGGCACTTCCCCAGCAATACTATTGTTTGAGAGATCCAGTTTTTCCAGATCCAAATGTACGATGAAATCGGGAAAATAGGACAGGTTACATGAAGCTAGGCCTAATCCTTTTAGTTTGAGACTCGAACTGACGTTGGCAACATCTACTGACAAGCTATTGCCGGATAGATCAAGCAACGTGAGACTGGGAAGGTTTCGAAAGTTGCTGAGTTGAAAAGTGCCATTAAATTGGTTGTATGTAAGATCAAGTTCCAACAATGAAGGGAGAGCAAAAAGAGAGCTGGGAATGCTACCAAAGAATGAATTGAACCCCAGATTCAGATGAATGAGATTGGAAAGACCTTCAAACAATGTACAAGGAAGTGAGCCTGTCAAGAAATTATACGACAAATCGACATAACTCAACTTGGTTAGGTTAGCAAAGGTGGATGGGATGGAGCCCTTTAAACTGCAGCTGCGAAGAGTCAAGGTGGCCAGACTTGGAAAATTGGTGAACAAGTCATCAAGTGCGACCGCTGAAAGGTTGTTATGATGTAGTCGAAGAATAGAAAGGGAATGAAGTTGTGTAAACGACTTCGCCAAAGGGCCAAGTAGATTACAATCAACCATGCTCAAAGAGGTAAGGTTTGGTAAATACGATGATACAATGTGGCTCCAGTTTTTTCTTTCAGTAGAGGAAGTGATATTGACACGATCAAGATAGAGCTCTCTAAGCTCTACTAGATTTCGGACAAGCATCTCCAAATTTGGAAGGTTAAGGCTAAGAGTATTGCCAAACTTATTGGAGATATCGAGACTAGCCAATCTCGTCAAGGACAAAATTTCAGAAGGAACCTGTCCAACAAAACCGGCATTTGACAAATTCAAGTGTGTCAAATAGGCCAGATTGCCAATACCTTTTGGAATGCAATCAATGTAGTTGAAGTCATTGTTGGCGAGATTAAGCTTCTGCACATATTTAAATCTGAAGAGACTCGACGAATCCCCAACTCCACCGTAAATGGCCTCGCCATCAAGCTGCAAACTAACGACGTAGCCAGAAGCATCACATGCCACACCGTGCCACTTGCAGCACTCGTCACTTTCATTCCATCGCGCCAGTTTTGTTGAGCGAGATGAATAGAAGATCAACTCATCCTTTAGTTGGAGCAGCAAGATTTCCTGGTGACGAAGACATTTGTTATTATATGAATGAGTAGTGAAAATGAAGGACGAAGTTAGTATATAAATGAGCAACGAGAAGTATGAAAGCATTGTGAAAGAAGCTATATTTCTTTTTCTTTTTTTTGTGTACAAATTAAGATGTGTGAATGTGGGTTTAAATAGGCCATCTCAGTTAATGTAAAACTATTTAGTATCGTGCAAAGTAAGCATACTGTATCAAACGCATAAAATTCCACTAGTAACTCAATCATTCACTTATAGTCTATAGATAATGATACACTCAACTCAATTTATTGTAAATTCCACAAGTAGGGCCTATTAGGGGTGAGCAAAAAAACCGAAAACCGAATATCCGAATCGAACCAAACCTAAATTTTGAAATTCGGTTCGGTTATTTCAATTTTTCGGTTCGGTTTTGAAAATACAAAAATTTCGGTTTTTCGGTTCGCTTCGGTTCGGGCGAAGAAAAAAATCAAAAAACCGAATAACCGAATTATATATATATTCTATTAATTTAATATATTATATTCTTTTAATAAATTCTACTATATTATATATATTATATGTATTATTAATTATATATTATATATAAATATTCTATTAGTATATATAAAATAAAATAAATTACACATATATATATTAATATTATATTTATTTTTTCGGTTAAGTTCGGTTTTCGGTTTTTCGGTTTCGGTTTTTCGGGTTCGGTTTGGATTTTGAACTAAATTCATTTTTTCGGTTTTGGTTCGGTTTTGACAAAAAAACCGAACCTAAAACCGAATGCACACCCCTAGGGCCTATATGGTTAGGATTTGAAGAAAATGATAGAAATGATATGCATGTGACTTTCATCAAAGCTACAGTGTGTTGACTTGAGGTCGTTCTAAGTCCCAATCAAGAATAATTGGGAAAAAACACCTATAGTTTAGAATGAAAATAGTTTTTCCGACATATTATCACGAATACATATTGTTAGTCAAAAAGTTTATAGTAGAAATGTGTACTGACTCCATCGACCAATAGTGTCTCATTTTACCATTTTTGTCTGTCTACCAATAAATGTCCTATTTGTTTTTTTACTATTTTTTATAATGGACCTCACATTCCAATAACTTTATTTCATTCACATTTTCACTGTAAATATAATATATAAAAGTAGGATTCACCTTCTACTAACATTTTCCACTCACTTTTTACTACATTTCTTAAAATCTGTGTCCGGTCAAATTAGCCTTGTTAAAGGACAAAGGCAGTATTTTTTTCTGATGAATATGGAGTTGTGAATTAATTGTAAATTCAGTGCAATTACTTTATAGAATTGGAAGGACTTGGAAATATTTTCCAACTTGAGGTGTCAGTTGACGGAATATATAGTTGTTAATAGGATCATAGGAATATCATTTTCTTGCTTGAAAATTTTATTGTCGTAGAAAAACTATGCAATGCCGTGTCATAAAAGTTGCATTATGCTTTTCCACGAAAAACATAAAAAAATTAGATGACTCTAATATGTGTCGACGACTTGAGTGAATTTCATATTTTAATTATACATCTGCAAATTTTTTCATATGGGTATGTAGCATTGTTTTTTGATTTGTGAAATATGACCAAAATTATCTAAAATGTTTTTTCCAATATTGTTGTCAATTCTTGGGCCAGGCCGAACCATAAATTCAATTAACACGTGGATTGAAACCAGCCCGATGCCCCTATATCTTGAAACAGGGATGGGTAAGCCCACAAACTTTAAGATAAAAACATGCACACAATTAAACACATAGGGAACCCCACAAGCTAAGAGCATCCGCAATGGCGGACTTCCGCGCGGATGTTAGACCGGCGTGCGCGACGTCCGCGCGGGACGTCCACCATTGTGCACTTCGGCACATGATTTTCGTCACATTAAATATAAAACGCTTGTTTTTTGGTATAAGATTTTATATTGTGTTATTTTGTGAGTTAATAAAGAGAGACTAAAGTAAGAAAGATGTGCACTTCGGCACATGATTTTATGTAGTGTTGTTTTGTGAGTTCACCACCCGCTGGGAGACTTTCGGCCTTAATCTGCAAGCCCGGTCAAGCAGGATTAATCCGATTCCACCGCAAGTGTGTTCGAAATGGTCAAACAAAAAAAGAGAGAGAATAAAGTAAGAGATGAAAAAAATAGAGATAATGTTATTTTCTCTTTATGAAACGTTTCATTTTTAGTTGGACAATCCGAAAATGAAAACGTTTTATTTTTAATGAAACAAAAGGAGTAGTATTATTTAAAGTTTAGCACCGGCTTATTCAAATTCCCGGTTCCGTCACTGGCCATTGCGTTGACTCCCACGGACGTCGGCGCGGAATTCCCGATTTTTGCATTAATTTTTTTTTAATGTGGGAAGTCCGTCGGGATGTCCGCCACTGTGCAGTGGGATGTTCGTATGACGTGACATCCGCAGTGGGAAGTCCGTATAACGTGGCAGGAGGTGTTTTTGGAATGTCCGCGAGGATGTCCGCCGGGGCATCCGTACCACTGCGGATGCCCTTCTGGCTCGATTCCTTGCTGCTGCTGCTCTCTTACATAAAACACAGATAACATTTCCAACATTATGGCCTCCTGACTTGATTCCTTGCTGCTGCTGCTCTTCTTGCACGTCTTCTTCTCATGTCTCATGCAATGAACATGTCTTCAACAACCTCTTCTATTTTGCCCAAGTATTTCTCTCTGAAGCTTCGACAGAATAAAGTAGCCACACGATGCTTCCTACTCCCACAACATATCCAACTGCAGCACACACGTATTCCCACTCTATCTCCCTCTTCTCTTCCCCATTCTCATCATATCCCGGTGGTGGTACATTACTATTACTGCAGTATATGTCGAGAGGGAAACCACATAGCCCCAAATTTCCTTCAAATGAATCAGCTGAGAATGTTTGAATTTGACGACCTTTTGGGATCGCTCCAACAAACATATCGTAGGAGAGATTCAAGTGTGCAAGGAATGTGAGCCCTCCGAGCTCCTTTGGAATTGGCCCAACTAGTTGGTTTACAGAGAGGTCGAGTGATTCGAGATTACTCAGCTGACCAAATAATTTTGGGATGCTTCCGTTGAGAACATTGTGGGACAAGTTGAGTTGATAAAGTGAGTTGAGATCTCCAATTGCATTTGGTATCTTTCCATGAAAATTATTGGAAGACAAATCAATGGTACCAAAACTTGACCAAATGTTATGAACATCTAGCATCTGCCCTTTTATGGTTAATGTTAGGCTAGAGCGCCGCATGTTGTAATTAATGCGGCCCATTTTTCCATCACTCGGTAGCACCATAGCCGTCCAACTAGAGAAGTTGATTGAGTCAAGTCCACCAGTAAACTGATTCGATGATATATCTAGAATTTGGAGATTGGGCCATGGAATCTATTCGAGGGCAAAACAAGAACACCCAAGATCGATGATACTATGTGTTGGAAGTAATCGCCAAGTTGATCAAGCTGCGGATCACAATCGTAATGGCCAAATTGATCAAGCTGCGGGTCACAGTCGTAATGGCCATGTTGATCAAGCTGCGGATCACAGTCGTAATGGCCATGTTGATCAAGCTGCGGATCACAGTCGTAATGATCACGTTGATCAAGCCGCGGATCATGGTCGTAATGGCCAAGTTGATCAAGTTGTAGATCATGGCCGTAATGGCCAAGTTGATCAAGCCGTGGATCATGGTCTCAAGCCACTGGGCCTCACTGTACGTTGCTTGGATGTGAATGAGACAAAGAGGATTAAAGCACGTGCTATGCGAGAAGAACCAATGGTTAGCCTCACACGAGCTGAAGCCGAGGACAAGCCAAACAAGACAGCTAAGATGGAGGACCACATTTGTACTTGGAGAGACGTGGTGATGAGTGGATTAAAAAAGAAGGGAGTGCGTCAGAGTTAGTTTTAATTAATGTTGTTAAAGTATGATTAGTCTTGTACCATGGAGATTAAGGAGAGATTCTAGATTATTCCAATATGGAGTATATGTAACCGGATCTGACTGTAAGTTCCAATCATTGAAAATTCTCTGAGTATTCTCCATAATCCCTGTTTTCAATATGAGCTCGTTTATTCTTCTTGGTTTTATTGCAAGTTTTCACTATGCATGGGAAAGTGCCGTTCATCATGTTGTTCCCAACATTAATGTAGTTCAACGACTTGCAACTTTCGAGGGACTTTGGGATCTTCCCTTCTAGATTATTATTGTTAAGACCAAGATATTGTAGCGCACAAAAATATCTGGAATACTGCCGCCAGTGGCGGATCCAGGGGGCAGGAGGGGGCGGTCGCCCCTACCTGACCGTCTGGAGAGCCTAAATTTTTCATTGAATCAAGCCGAAAATAGCATATCCGCCCCCTCCGTAGAGTGTAGAAATATTTTTGTTTTCAATAAATGTCATATAAAATGTAGTAGTCCAATGATTTGGTTGTTGAATTTTTAACTAAGATGTCTACAATCCTCAACAAAAACATATTTATTTTCATTTTTCATTTTTTATTTTATCAATTCATATTTCTTCTTATTATCAAAATAATACCTTTAAATACTACTAAGTTGCATATATTATGTTGTTATATTTATTCTTTAGTTAAAATTATTTTTAATCTTGTGTTAAAGTCTTTTTTATCCTAAAGTACTTATAATTTGATCCATGCATCTTAATTATTCTCTATGTAACAAAATAAACATTTTAAATATTTTTGAAATATAAATATTTAGTGCTCTACTTATATCACTTTTGTATATAATATTTACAGTGATTTTAAGTGATTTTAAATGTACATATATTTACAATAATTTTATATTTTAAAATGAATAATACATATTTGCAAGCTAAAGCATGTTTATATTTATATAATTTTTTATTTTAAAATGAATAATACATATTTGCAAGCTGAAGCATGTTTATATTTTAATAATGAAGCTAGTGCTACTTAAATATTAATATAATATTTATTTATTTTATTATTAAAAATAATATTAAAGTAAATATTTAATATTTAAATATAAGTTCCGCTGCGGTCCTGGATCCGCCACTGACTGCCGCTGATGTTGTTTTGACTCAGATCGAGAAACCAAATGTCATCAAGTGGGCAAAGGGGTATGCTGCCACTTAATTTATTTCCAGACAAGTCAAGAGTGTTAAGATGTGTGACATTGCAGAGGGAGGTTGGAATTAATCCACTTAAACTGTTATTAGCAAGAGACAAGGACAAGAGTTCAGATTCAAGTGGAATGGACAACTGCAACTCACCCCTAAGCTGGTTAGATTGCAAGTAAAGGATCTCAAGAGAAGCAGGCATGTAGTAAAGGTGGATGGGATAGAGCCGGGTTTTTTCTATTTTTGTTCTAAAATAGAACTTAGATTCCTCGTTTGTTCTAGCGTTTTTTTTTGTTCCGGATTTGGGAGAGACGCATGACCCTCATGCGTCTCTTTTTAATGAGACGCATGACGATCATGCGTCTTTCATAGAGACGCATGAGGGTCATGCGTCTCTATTTTTTTTTCGTTTTTTTAACGACGCATGAAGGTCATGCGTCTTAGGTATAGACGCATCACTCTCATGCGTCTGTTGTTTTTTAAAATATAATAGACGACGCATGAGCGTCATGCGTCTTAGGTAGAGACGCATGAGGCTCATGCGTCTCTATGTCGAATTAAATCAGTTCCGCCAGAGGCAGAAGGCAGAATACACGCGAGAGAGAATTCTGATAGGCGACTTCCGGCGATTCCTTGGCGATTTCTTAGCGAATCCGACGATTTCCTCTCTTTTTCCAGTAAGTTTCATTCAATCCTTCAACATTCCTTCCTTATTTGTTGTTAATTTGCATAGTTTGTTTAGATTTCCCCTAATTTTTGTAAATTAGGGTTTATAACAAATTGCTCAATTTTGTCCGATTTTTTGGTGTTTAGTTAATTGTAATGGATTTTAGTGGCTAAATTCATTCTATTGTATAGTTATTCATATATTAGAGATGCTTGGTGTTGTGATTTTGGTTGATATTGAAGAATAAAGTATAGATTGAATTGCATATTTTAATTTAACCTTCTAATTTAGTAGCTATATGTAAATTAGGCCTTATAAAGCAGGAATGGTGTTGAATTGGAGTGAATCAATCATTTGATTTATGATTTGTTGTTATTTTGAAGATGAATTTGAATGGATATGTAATTTGTGTTGTAATTTGTAATTGTTGTTTCGTGAATTTGTACTTAGATTAGATGGAGACTTCAAGTTCTAGTGAGCAATTATTATATGGACCCGAAGACCCGTCCTTGCTAAATTTACAGAAACATCACATTTCACATAAACTCATGAAAGAGGGCACAACCCAAGTATTTAAAGTCCGAAGGACAGAAAGCAAGACTTGGGACGTCGAAATTCACGAGAATGTTAGATATTGGCTTGACGTCTTTGGTTTCAAAGGCGTGATCGATTGTGAGAAGCCCATGAAGGTGGACAACGAGCTGATCAATGCGTTGATTGAGCGTTGGAGACCGGAGACGCACACTTTCCATCTACCGATCGGTGAGGCGACGATCACCTTGGAAGATGTGCAAGCCATTTGGGGCTTGAGGGCGGATGGTCGCGTTTTCACAGGGCGTGACTATCATGACAACTTTTCAGACTGGACCAGCAAGTGCCGCGATCTGTTGGGATGGATACCAGATACTTCCACAGAGACAAAGCAAGGCGGTTTGCTGATGACCGCACTGATCAACCAGACAAGGATGCCTCTGGGTGATGACCTACCTATGTACGTATACATCCAAAGGGCACGTATCCATGCCCTAATTTTATTAGGAGGTCTCATTCTACCGGACACCACGGGGTGTAAGGTGCCATTTATGTGGTTGAATGGGCTTGGGGATCCAGAAGAGGTGAAGAATATTAGTTGGGGAAGTGCGGCATTGGCCTACCTTTATCATTATCTGTGCGAGGCTTCCATGGATAAGAGAAAAGAGTTGGGCGGGCCTATGATGCTTCTGCAGCTATGGGCGTGGGAAAGAATGCCCACATTGAGGCCTGCGTTCATTGGACCAGTTGTACACGAGCCATATACACCATGTGGCGCCAGGTATATATCTAAATATTTATTTATTAATTTATATTGGATTATTTGCTTACATCAAATATATGTACAGGTGGAAAGGAACAACGCAGATAGGAAATGCTCCTAGACATTCGGTTGAGCATTATCGTGACCAAATATCTCTGATTAGACCTGGCCAGGTGAGTATTATTTCGGTTTAGACTTCATTTATGAACTTATTACGGAATTATTCAGTGGCATTTGCATTGCTGTTTTGTAGTTTATCTGGACGCCATACGCACATTGCATACTGCCTGACTACTGCAATGATGTGACTGGATGCTCTCTGTGCGAGACCTACTTGGTATGTTGGGCCTATGTCGAGGCTCATGAGCCTGGACGAGTGCGACGACAGTTCAATCGGTACCAGGATATACCGCAGAATGTAGACAGGATGCTAAGGAACGCCGATCATTTAGGCAAAAATGATCGGCGTGGTAAGAAGGGCAACAACTGGGCAACCACGCATCAGTTCTACATTGGGGAGTGGGACATGAGGTACGAAAGGTTCCAAGCTGCCGAATACGTCGCACCAATGTCTTTGGATATTCCCATGAGCCCGAGTTATATGGCGTGGTATAACAGAATTACAGTGACGTACATGACTCGGCCTGGGGCACGGGCCACTGCTGGGATGAATGAGTCGGCTGCTTCGATGCGACTATTTGTAAGTTTGTTATATTAAACTATATGCTTTCATGTGATATAGATTGTTTCTTATTGATATTGGTATCATTTTTTGTCTAGGTTGAGGCTTTTCAGAGGGTTTTCCATTTAACTACGGAAGACGAAATGGACCCCCGAGTGCGCCAGATTCGAGAAATTGTTAGGACTACCCTCGAAGATACGAACAACGGTGATGTCATGGAGTACCCCGCTTCTCAACATCAGGATGTGGTCATGCCGTACCAAGAAGAAGTAGTTCCACGGCGTCGTGGAGCGCGTGGTGTTCGGACTGGGGGACACGGCTACACAAAGCAGTTTAGGATGTCTCAGGCGCCTCCCGATTATGTAGCACCAGAGGCGCAGTATCAAGAGCATGACCCACCCCAGTGGGCCATGTGTGTAACAGAAACTTTCCACCGACATTCATTCGCTTTATCAGCGTCGGTCTCGCTGATAATAGCTGTCCCATCTTCTGTCCTCCCTGCCGGATATTTGCACACGGCATGCCACCTTCTTACTTTGCTCTCAACCACCCTAAATTGCCGGTGTTGCCTCAAACTCCACATAGTAATAGCAGTCTTCACATGCAGTTTGCTATCAAATTTTATTCCCGCATTAATCCGATATGGGTGTTCTTCATCCCAGTACATGGTACTGCGTTCATTACCAACTTCAGGTACCTCAGAAGGACCACTAGGCAGTCTGCGAAAATATTTCAACCCGGTGTGAACGTATTCTGGAAGTGGTTGTTCACCTTGCACGACGGGTTTATACACTACCTCCTCATCACTAGAGTCAGCACCAGAATCATCACTTAAAATCTCATCAGACGAGGATGACGACAATTCTGGATCATCAAGGTCTCTTCGTACAACATGAACATCATCATGCTCTTCTACATTCTCTTGAGTATTCAATCCAACATCAGCAGCATCTGCAACATCTGTTTGCTCATTCATACCGCAATCCATGCTCAAAGGTTCAAACCTCGTAGATGATCCAACACCATGATCAACAATTGGTGGGATGAAGGCATTTCCAACATACGAATACTCAACAAATAATTCAATATGTCGAGTAGAATTTAGAGCCGCATTGAACATATAAAACACACTTTGATCACTGTCAACCGCAGTACATACATAACTCGTACCGGTACCCAAGAAACAATGCCTCCAAGATATTTCGATGAAGTGTTGGTTTGAATCTATTCTTATCTTAACACATATCATTGCAACTAATTCAGATAATGAGACACATGAATCCAATACGATGGAAGCTCTCGCACGAGGAGGATCATAACAAATACCCACTTGAGGAAGTTGATATATTCTACCACCCCAATATAAACTCACGTATACTTGCATGATTTCTGCAAAAATATATATACAAACCAACAACAATTAAAGACAATTTTTTTAATTAAACCCTAATATAGTAAGTATACAAAAGATTTATCAAAACCCTAATAATATGCAAATAACAACAAATACGAGAACAATGTTGAAAAATTGAAGGAAACTTACCGAAATATGAAGGGAATCGCCAAGAAATCGCCAAGGAAATCGCACGGGTTGTCTTCCTCTCTTTCTCTCGCGTATTCTGCCTATTCTGCCGTGGGAACTGATTTAAGCAAGTTAGAGACGCATGAGCCTCATGCGTCTCTACCTAAGACGCATGACGCTCATGCGTCGTCTATTATATTTTAAAAAACAACAGACGCATGAGAGAGATGCGTCTATACCTAAGACGCATGACCTTCATGCGTCGTTAAAAAAAACGAAAAAAAAAAGAGACGCATGACCCTCATGCGTCTCTATGAAAGACGCATGATCGTCATGCGTCTCATTAAAAAGAGACGCATGAGGGTCATGCGTCTCTCCCAAATCCGGAACAAAAAAAAACGCTAGAACAAACGAGGAATCTAAGTTCTATTTTAGAACAAAAATAGAAAAAACCCGGATAGAGCCCTTCAATGAGTTGAACGACAAGTCGACATGAATCAGCTTGGTCTGGTTAGCAAAGGTGGGTGGAATAGAACCCTTTAGTTATAAAGATTCAAGGTGGTCAGACTTGGGAAGTTGGTGAACAAATCCGAAACCGCTACCATTGAAAGATTGTTATGATCTAGTTGGAGAATAGAAAGGGAATGAAGTTGCCAAAAGGAATTAGGCAAAGAGCCATAAAGATTACAACCAACCATGCTCAATGAGGTGAGCTTGGGTAAATATGATGATATAATATGGCCTCACTTTTTCATTTCATGAAAGGAAGTCATATAGACACCATCAAGATGTAGCTCTTCAAGCCTTGTTAGATTTTGCAATACCTTTTCCCTTTTGGAATGGGAGTGTAGTTCAAGTATAGATAATTGAAGGCGAGGTTGAGCTTCTGCAGATATTTAAATCTGAAGAGGCTCGACGAATCCCCAATTCGACCATAAATGGCCTCACCATCGAGCTGCAAACTAACGATGTAGTCAGAAGCATCACATTCCACACCGTGCCACTTGCAGCACTCGCTACTTTCAGTCCATCTCACCGGTTTTGTAGAAAGAGAAGAATCGAAGATCAACTCATCCTTGAGTTGAAGCAACAAGATCTCCTGATGGTGAAGACATTTGTTATTATATGTATGAGTTGTGGAAATTAAGGACGAAATTAGTATGCAAATGCACCACAAGAAGTTAGAAAGCATTGTGAAAGAGGATATTGATAATTATTTTTGTACAAATGAAGATAGGTGCATGTGTGTTTAAATAGGCATCCAATTTTTCCTTCTTTTTTTTAAACGTGGGGAGGGGTTTAACAATCTTCCAGTTAGTCTTATTTTTAGAGTATTTCATGGATTGAGTTCAAGTGGTACCCCACATTACTAAAGCCATCAAGAATTTTGCATGCTTTGTAGACTATTTTCTTAGATGTTTTTTGTAGTAGGTTAATTATAACTCATGAAAAGTGATATGGGATTTCTTTTATATGATTTGGATTTGAAGAAAATGATAGAACTCATTCACATATGGCTTTAACCCAAAAGATCACGAAATTGACTTGAAGTCATTCTGTGCCCCAATCAAAGAATTATGGGGAAAACACCTATAGTTCTGGCATTAGAACCTTGAATTGATTATAATAGATTAGTTGTTAACGAGACATGGGAGAAACCTTTTGTACTAACATGCAACACAAATCATCATTTCATACCAAAATTCATTACATTGTACAAACTACAAACTTTAAGATAAAATCATGCACACAATTAAACCCCTTTTATATCACTCTCTTACATAAAACACACATAACATTTCCAACACTACTGCCTCCTGACTCGATTCATTGCTGCTGCTGCTCTTCTTGCACGTCTTCTTCTCATGTCTCTGGCAATGAACATGTCTTCTACAGCCTCTTCTATTTTGCCAAAGTATTTCTCTCTGAAGCTTCGACAGAATAAAAGTAGCCACATGATGCTTCCTACTCCCACAACGTATCCAACTGCAGCACACACGTATTCCCACTCTATCTCCTTCTCCTCTTCCCCATTTTCATCATATCCCGGTAGTGACACATTAGTATTACTGCAGTTTATGTCGAGAGGGAAGCCACATAGCCCCAAATTTCCTTCAAATGAGTCAGATGGGAATGTTTGAATTTGCCGCCCTTTTGGGATCGCTCCAACAAACTTATTGTAGGAGAGATTCAATTTTGAAAGGAATGTGAGCCCTCCAAGCTCCTCCGGGATCGGTCCTGCTAGTTGGTTCAGCGAGAGGTCGAGTGATTCGAGGTTCCTCAATTGACCGAATGATTTTGGGATGCTTCCGTTGAGGACATTGTGAGAGAAGTTAAGATAATGAAGTGAGGTAAGATCACCAATTGCATTTGGTAACTTTCCATAGAAACTATTGGAAGATAAATCAATAGTACTAATATCTGCCCAAATCTTGGAAAGCTCAACCATGTGCCCTTTCACCATTAATGTCACGTCAGCGTTGTAATAACCGCTCTCTCTCAATTTTCCATTATTGGGTATCATCATTGACGTCCAACTAGAGAAATTGATTGATTCCAGACTTCCACCAAAATGATTGGAAGGAAGATACATCTAGAATTTGGAGATATGGCCAAGTGGTGTGGCATCTTAAATCTCCATGGAATCTATTGGAGTGCAAAACAAGAACAAACAAATACGATGCTAGCATGCACGGGAAAGTGTCGTTCATCATGTTGTTGCCAACGTTTACGTGGGCCAGCGACGTGCAGCTCTTGAGCGACTTCGGGATCTTCCCTTCTAGTGTATTATTGTTGAGATCCAAATAAGTTAGACCACAATTAATAGGAAAAATATCTGGAATGCTACCGCTGATGTTGTTTTGACTCAGATCAAGAAACTCAACATAACCAAGCTGGAAAGGGGGTATGCTGCCGCTGATGTTGTTACGACTCAGATCGATCTGATTAATGTTATTAAGTAGGCAAGCGGGTATGTTGCCACTTAATTTATTTTCATACAACTGAAGAAAACTGAGTCGTGGGGCATTGCAGAGGCAGGTTGGAATTGATCCAGTTAATTCATTTCCAGACAAGTCGAGATTAAACAGTTGTGTGGCATTACAAATGGATGCTGGAATTGATCCACTTAAACTGTTATTAGTAAGAGACAAGTCAGAGAGTCGAGATTCAAGTGGAATGGGCAGATGCAGCTCGCCCCTAAGCTGGTTAGACTGCAAGTATAGGGTGTCAAGGGAAGGAGGGATATCATAAGGCTTTTGCACATTTGTTAGAAGATTAAAGGAGAGGTCCAAATGCCAAAGTTGTGTTCCCCAAATCCAACTAGGTATCTCCCCTGCAATACTATTGTTTGAGAGATCCAATACTTCTAGATCCACATGCTTGATGAAATCGGGAAAACTGGACAAGTTACATGAATTTAGGTACAACCCTTTTAATTGGAGACCACCATATGAACTCGAATTGAAGTTGCCATCATCTACCGACAACCTGTTTCTGGATAGAACAAGCAATGTGAGATTGGGAAGGCTTCGAACGTCTCTGTTACGGACTCAATTCCCACATCGGTTGTGAGAACAACTGATGTGGGGTATATAGACTAAGTGGGCTCTCTCTCCTAACAGGCTAGTCTTTTGGGATGAGTTCTCCCGTTTGGTCTGTATCAATTGGTGCTTTCATTGAGAGCCCAAACGGCTCGGAGTGGTGGCCGGGCAGCGAACTCGCCGTGACCAACGAGTACGTTTGGGGCCGCTCGGAGTGGTGACCCACGGAGTGGTGGCCGGGCAAAGAATCCGCCGTGACCAACGTGGCCGTGACCAACGAGAACTCGGAGTGGTGGCCCACGGAGTGGTGGCCTGGCAAAGAACCAGCCGTGACCAACGTGGCCGTGACCAACGAGGACGTTGGCCCTTAAAGGAGGGTCGAATGTTACGGACTCAATTCCCACATCGGTTGTGAGAACAACTGATGTGGGGTATATAGACTAAGTGGGCTCTCTCTCCTAACAGGCTAGTCTTTTGGGATGAGTTCTCCCGTTTGGTCTGTATCAGTCTCCCAGTTGAACAGTGCCATTAAATTGGTTGGAACTAAGATCAAGTTCCAACAATGACGGGAGAGCAGAAAGAGAGCGGGGGATGTTACCATAGAATGAATTATTACTCAAATCAAGATGAACGAGATTCGATAGACCTTCAAATATAGTAGGAGAAAGTGAGCCTGTCAAGGAGTTATATGACAAATCGACATGAATCAGCTTTGTTAGGTTATCAAAAGGAAGTGAGCCTGTAAAGGAGTTATATGACAAATCGACATGAATCAGCTTTGTTAGGTTAGCAAACAATGTGGAATGAAGTGAGCCTGTCAACGAGTTACGTGACAAATCAACATGAATCAGATCTGTTTGTTTAGCAAACAATGTAGAAGGAAGTGAGCCTGTCAATAAGTTATATGCCAAATTCACATGAATCAGCTTGGTTAGGTTAGCCAAGGTGGATGGTATTGAACCCTTCAAACTGCACTCACTAAGAGTTAAGGTGGTCAGACTTGGAAAATTGGTGAACAAATCATCAAGTGCTACTGCTGAAAGATTGTTCCCATCTAGTTGAAGAATAGAAAGGGAATGAAGTTGCCAAAAGGATTTAGGCAAAGGGCCATGAAGACTGCAATGAACCAAGCTCAAAGTGGTGAGGTTGGGTAAATGTGATGATATAATATTGCCCCAACTTTCCCTTTCATGGAAGGAAGTCATATTGACACCATCAAGATAGAGCTCTCTAAGCTCGGTTAGATTTTGGACAAGCATCTCCGAATTTGGGTGCTCGAGGCTAAGAGTATTACGAAAGTAGTCGTCAGAGATATCGAGACTAGCCAATTTGGTTAACAATGAAACTTCAGAAGGAACCTGCCCAACAAAACCAGCATATGACAAATTCAAATGTGTCAGACAAGTCAGATTGCCAATTCCTTTTGGAATAGTCTTCTGCCTGAAGACATTGTAGGCAAGGTTAAGCTTCTGCAGATATTTAAATCCGAAGAGACTTGACGAGTTACCAATTCCACCAGAAATGGCCTCACCATCAAGCTGCAAACTAACGACGTAGCCAGAAGCATCACATTCCACACCGTGCCACTTGCAGCACTCCCCACTTTCATTCCATCGCACAAGTTTTGTTGAAAAATAGGAATCGAAGATCAACTCTTGCTTGAGTTGAAGCAACATGGTTTCCTGATGACGAAGGCATTTGTTATTATAAGAATGGGCTGTGAAAATTAAGGATGAAAATAGGAAACAAATGAACAACAAGTTTGAAAGCATTGTGAAAGAAGATATTGATAATTCTTTTTTTCTTTTTTTTTTGTACAAATGATGATAGTTGAATGAGGGTTTAAATAGTTTGCTTGTATAACTTTTTAAGACCACTACTTGAATAAATAAAGACTGCCATTAATTTCCACAAACACGAACACAACTTTTAATTGGCCATAGAAAGACTAGTTGTTAATGAGAACGATATTTCAGTATTATAATTTTCCACAAACTTTAGTAATTTAATTCTAATAACAGAAACGGTGTCATTTTATTGATATAATATAGTAGAATGTAGGGACTGTATGTTATATTTAGCAAATATCGTGGACTATTTGTAAATTTAGTGCACTCTGCTTTATAGAATTGGAAGACTTAGCAATTGACTTGAGGTCTTCCACTATTTTATGCACTCATTATGGTGGTGACTTAGTATTTCATTGATAATAGTAATTGACTTGAGGTCTTCCACTATTTTACGCACTCATTATGGTGGTGACTTAGTATTTCATTGATAACGAAACGCAGCTCAGTTGGTAAGACTTTTCTCTCAAATCCCAAATTAATAGGTCGGAGGTTTGAGTTATTATAGGGTAGATGTGAGAACCATTGTCAATCCTTTTCAAAATAAGAGTATTTCATTTAATTTAAATTTAAGCATCCACCTTGATCTACAATGACTAAGGGGGTCTTCGGTTTGCAAGATTGTATGTCGGATTAAATATGTAGTATGTTTGGTTTATATGATTTAATCCCATGACTCAATTCTAGATGAATTAATGATAGACTACGAACATCTTCAAGGAGAGAAGGTATATAAAAATTCGAAATTTTGGAGTATGTCGGATTGGGCTGTTAGTCCAATTCGAAATTCTGGAGTTGGGCCAAGGGGTGGGTAGGTACGGTATACCTTACCGAAACCATCATACCGTATACCTTACCGTAAATACTGTATGCGAAAAAATCTTACCTTTACCTTACCAAAGTTTTCGGTATACCGAACTTCGGTATACCTTATTTTCGGTATGACGAATTTCCATACCGATATCGTACCTTATTTTCGGTATACCATACCGAAGTTCGGTATACCTGACTTTCAACATCAATTAAAATAGAAAATTAGAGTTTTTAGAATATTATTTATATTTTATAATTTTAAAAATAAATTAAATATAATTTATTCATAATTATATTTATATTTCACAATAGATTTTATAATTTAAAAATATATAAAATATATTTTATATAATTGTGTTTATATTTTTGTGGTATATACCTTAGTTTACGGTATATACCATAATTTACGGTATATACCGAATTTCGGTATGCAGCGGTATACCGCGGTATTTGAAAATCCATACCGTTACCTTACCGAAATTTTTCGGTAAGGTATCATACCGTACCGAAAGTCACGGTATACCAAAAATTCGGTATTTTCGATATTTTTTCGGTACGATAAGGCCGGTATTTCGGTATTTCGGTATTTTCCCCAGCCCTAGTTGGGCCATGCCCACATTTGTCTAAGGTTTAAATAAGAAAGCATTATTTATCTTCACTCAAAAAAAGGCACAAATTAAAAATGTTAAATATAGAGACCATCATTTATCCTTTTATTCATTCATTTAAAATGGATAATGTCTACCGTTGCAGCAGCTGCTAGAATCTTTGTGTCACCAAGCTTTCTTACTTGTCATTGGAATGATTGGAAGTGTCATTCCATTACTCAGCATTTCAATTTACAACCCACAAACTGTAAGATAAAAACATGCACACAATTAAACACATCGGAAACCACATAGGCTACGCTAAACCCCTTTTTATTTCACTCTCTTACATAAAACACAGATAACATTTCCAACACTACTGCCTCCTGACTCGATTCCTTGCTGCTGCTGCTCTTCTTGCACGTCTTCTTCTCATGTCTCTGGCAATGAATATGTCTTCAACAACCTCTTCTATTTTGCCAAAGTATTTTTCTCTGAAGCTTCGACAGAATAAAAGCAGCCACATAATGCTTCCTACTCCCACAACATATCCAACTGCAGCACACACGTATTCCCACTCTATCTCCTTCATCTCTTCCTCATTTTCATCATATTCCGATGGTGGCGGTGATACGTTAGTATTACTGCAGTTTATGTTGAGAGGGAAACCACAAAGCCCCACATTTCCTTCAAATGAGTCTGCTGAGAATGTTAGAATTTCCCACCCTTTTGGGATCTCTCCAACCAACTTATTGTATGATAGATTCAACACTTCAAGGAATGTGAGTTCTCCAAGATCCTCCGGGATCGGCCCTGCTAGTTGGTTCACAGAGAGGTCGAGTGATTCGAGATTCTTCAATTGACCAAATGATTTTGGGATGCTTCCATTGAGGGCATTATGGGAGAAAATAAGATGATGAAGTGTGATGGATCCGCGAATTTCTGATGATGATGAATGCTCGTAAAAATAAATTACGACACGGAAATTTTACGTGGTTCGATTTACTGAGGTAAATCTACGTCCACGGGGAGAAATGGGGGCAGGTTTGTATTGCTTGATCTGCGAATTACAGCTTACAACACAGACTTGCTATATGATTTTTTCTCTAGAGAGATTCTAACCTCCTCATATCAGATCTAAGTTCTATTTATATATGGAACTAAGATCGTGGCTTGCATCTCCACCCTAAGTCGTGGATGTCGTGTAGGTCATGGCCTAAGATCGTGGATGTAGCGTAGGTCATGGCCTACGATCGTGGCCTGAGTTGACACCACGTGGTAGTGGGTGTGTTGGAAGTTGTGGAAATCCAGTATGGGTCCAATAACTCCTTGTTCGGTCGAATGCTGAGACCGAACTGCTCTGGTTGCCGATCTGAGAGTAGAGCTTGATGCCGACCTGAGAGCAGAGCTTGATTGGTTGGCTTTTACCGAGCTGTAGGCTGAGGCCGAACTCCTTGGTAATGCCGAACTCATACTCTTCCTTGGGCTTTGGGCTGATGGGCCGTCATTGCTGTTGGGCTTGTTTGGTACGCACCCCATCACTACCCCCCCCGAAGGGCGAAGTGAATCACTTCGGCAAAGTGAGTCACTTCGGCATTCTGGATAAAGGCAAGGGGGAGGCTGATGTCAGGGGACGTGCCTCGCATTAAATGCGACAGTAAAATCCGGCCGTTGAATCCTGAAAAGGTGGGATTCGAAACGGTGCGACGATTTTGAAATCTTCGCCGAATCTGATAAATACCTCCTTTCTTCATCCTTGAAGCACTTTTGCGACTGCTTCTTCTGCACTCTCTCTTTTTTGCGAAAATTCTCTCTCCGCTTTCAAGAATTTCTTCGGACTTTCTTCACCTTCAAAAAGTAAGAAAAATGTCTTCTTCTTCTTCTTCGGAGTCGGGTAGCGGTAGGAAAGGGGATAAGGGGTCTTCTAGCCGGAAGGAATCCGGGGAGAAGACCGTAGAGTATTTCCATAGTATTTTGAGTAAGGATACTGTGATATCCCTACCCGAAAAATACTTTTTTCCTGGGGGGAAGGTGGTGGTACCTGACGGCGATCATAGGGCTGACTCCCCGCCGGAGGGTTACGCCACCGTGTACGAGGCCTGCTTAGAATGCGGGCTTCGTTTCCCCCTCCCTTCTGCCTTTATAGATTTACTAGATTTTTTTCAGCTTCCTTTAGGCCAGGTGACTCCGAACTCTTGGAGGCACTTGTCGGCCTTCGCTGCCGAATTCCGTAATTTAGGAAGGGATTTGTCTTTGAAGGCAATCCTTAAATTCTTTCAATTTAAGAGGAAGGGGTCTTGGTTTTACTTGATCCCTGTACAGCCCTTTAGGGCCTTTTGTAAAACGAAGTGGCCGAAGTGGCAAAACCGCTTCTTCTACTATGATAGGACCGCGGCTCCTAGTTTTCCCTGGAGAGGGCCGAAGTCCGTTATCCGTCACCCTCGGCCTGAACCGTTGGACGAGCTCGATGGCGAGCTCAACAAGATTCCCATAGTTAGGAAACAATACACGGAGTCTGAGCTCGTCAAGGGCGACGTCGTGTTCGACATCTCGTCTTCGGACGAAGAGGCCGAGGGTGAGGGTTTCTCTTTATCTTTATGCTCTACTGCTTTAACGAAGAAAACTAAACTTGCTTTCTTGCTTTTTGGCAGTGTACATGCTGAACAAGGCTACCCGAAAATCTTCGGAGTCCAAGGAGCCGGAGAGGCCGAAAACCACCAGCTCGGCGTCTGATGCCGAGAGGACTCCGAAAAGGCAAAAAACCTCTTCGGATCCGAAGAAGCCGGAGTCGACTTCGGCAAAGGGGAAGGGGAAGGCCCAGAAGCCCCCGAGAGCGCCAGAGAAAGACGTGGTCTTGGCGCCTCCTTCGGAACATATCTGTGAGCCGTTTTTATGGCCCACGGACTTCGCCGAGGTGAATTCTCTTCTTGATTTTCTGGCCTTGCTTTTTTCCTGTATTTTTGTGGCCCCTTTGTTGACTTTTTTCTTTATTCACTTTCAGAGGAACGATATGCTCTCCAAGCTCGTCGCCGTCGAACTCTCCAAAGCGTCCAATGACTATGCTGAGATGCAGAGGAAGTTGGCGGCTGCTTGTCATCGGGCCGAACAGGCTGAGGCTAACTTTGAGAAGGCCAGAGCTGCTAGGATTTCGGCCCAGGATGAAGCTCAGTTTGCCAAAAACCAGCTCGTCATCCAGCGAGAGCAGACGAAACGGAGGGATGCTGCTGCCGTGGTTGCCCAAGGGGAGGCTCTCCGTGTTTACACGGAGAAACTCTTTTTGAGCAGCCAGTTCTCGGCCTTTGTCGGTAGTCTGGTAAGGCTAATTACCGATAAGGGCGAGCAGGGGGCCGACGTCGTGCTGCCTCTGTATAGCCGAGAGATAGCGGCTCGGCTTCAGAATCTGCCGCTCCTTGAGGAGCTCGCTTCATCTTCGGTCCTGCTTTCTGCAGACCGAGTCCGGAGTTGTCGAGCTGATCGGGACGAGAACCTGGAGGCTATCTTTGCCTCCGTGGGACCCGTTTCACCCGCTTCGACTTACCACGGAGAGGGTGAGGCCGAGCCGCTGGAGCTGGAGGCCGAAGTCGAGCGGGCCGGGCATCCGGAGAAGGAGGCCGATCAGGAGGCGGAGGCGAGGCCGGCAGGATGCGAGGCCGAGGCTGAGGTAGCTCAGGAGAAAGAAGCTGAACCAGACCAAGGAGCCGGAGACGAAGCTGACGGAGTATGATTTCGTCTCCCTTCTCTTAGTCTAGTTTCTTCCTTGTAAAATGGCCTTGAAGCCCTCCTAGTGTAAAAAATTTTCCTTGTGAATGAAAAATTCTCTACACTTGTCTTCGTATAGCTTTTCGTACTCGCCTTTATTCCTGTTGTATTTTACTATCTGCTCGGTACAGCTGCCGAACTAATATAGCTGCTTTGTACTCAAGGAGATGGAGATACTTCACTGGAAACGGCTGTACTCTTCTGCTTTAGACGAAGCTGAGAAAAGAGCTATAGCCGATCAGACGAAGAATGACGAGCTTCTGGCTCGTTTAGTGAAGCTGAAGGCCGATAATAAGGACTTAGAGTCCGATAAGAAGGATCTGGAGGCCGAGCTGAATACGACCATTGCTGAGAGGACTGCGTACGAGGATTATATCCGTGTGCGCGGGGGAGTGACCATATCAGATGTTCAGAGTCGAGTTGACGAACTGTGGGAGGAATATCATGTACTCCGGAGGAACAATGCGCTGGAGAGCTCGGCTTGCCAACAAGTTGTGAAATCATTGCGGCGCTGGGCTTCTCGGTACAACATTGTTCTTTCTCGGCGCCCCTCCATAGAAAGATTCCTTCGGCATATCGTGCCAACAGATGCTCGCACTCCAGATCAAACCTCTGGTTCCCTTGTTCAAAATCCTACTCCCAGTCAACAACGAACTCCGGAACAGCCGGAAACGTCAAGACGAGAACGGGCTCAGGAGCAACCGGAATCGTCAAGACAGGGACGGACTGAAATTCGCCGAGGAGTCGTGACTATGAGCGAGCAAGATCAGCAGATGCTTATTGCAGAGACTCTTCATCGCCGAGGTGTTAGGACTTCTCGGGCTCGGGGAAGAGGCGTTGGGTCGAGGATATCATCTCGTCGACCTGCTTATTCTTCATCTGCTCGGAACAACCGAACTCGGCTTCCAGAGGATTTTGCAGATAGGTGGCTTAACTTCAGCAACCCTGGACAGTAGAATAGTCCTTTGTAATAGCGTAACGCCATTTTGTAGGGTAGCGGAGTTGTATGCCGAACAAGATTTGAAAAATGAAATTTTGTTTTCGCTTCTAACACTGTATTTACAGCTTAGCGAAAAAATTTCATCGTACTTGTCCTCGGTCTTATGAAGTAAACTTCTTTGACCGGACTTGGTCCTTGGTCTTATGAAGTAAACTTCTTTGACCGGACTCGTCTTTGGTCTGATGAAATAAACATCTTTGACCGGACTCGTCTTTGGTCTGATGAAATAAACATCTTTGACCGGACTCGTCTTTGGTCTGATGAAATAAACATCTTTGACCGGACTCGTCTTTGGTCTGATGAAATAAACATCTTTGACCGGACTTGGTTTGTGTTCTAATTTAGCGATTTTTGTCGCCGGGATCGAACTTTCCCTTGTCCTAATTCGGCGAGTTTTATCGCGTGGATCGGACTTTCCCAGTTAACCGAAGTGGTCTTATGCAGTAAACCTCTTTGACTAGACATGGTCGTCCCCGGTCTTATGAGGTAAACTTCTTTGACCGAACTTGGTCGTCCTAATTCGGCGAGGTTTATCGCGTGGATCGGACTTTCCCTTATTGCAGTTCGTTTCAGACGAAGTGCTTATTTCTTAAGCCGAATTGTGGTCTTGTATCTTCCTGAGAAGCTTGGACTCACAATCGTTGGCTTATTGCAGTTCGTTTCAGACGAAGTGCTTGTTAAGCTGAATTGTGGTCTTGTATCCTCCTTGGAAGCTTGGACTCACAATCGTTGGCTTATTGCAGTTCGTTTCAGACGGACTGCTTGTTAAGCTGAATTGTGGTCTTATATCCTCCTTAGAAGCTTGGACTCACAATAGTCTTTAATAATCGATCTAAAAAGGGGATCAGTCTTTAAAGAACGATATACCTTGGTACCATTTGTAAGAGACGACAAGCACATAGAGACAAAACACATAGAAAAAAAATGAAAAAGATGAAAGAAAAAAACTTTAAACTTTTTATAAAACGACAAGTAAAAGGTGCAAGTAAGAAACAAACAAATAAAAACATATACCCCTATGACCGAACTAGACACGAGACGGACTGACCGGACTGTCTCTTACAAGTGGAACTTCTTGAGGTTGGAGATGTGCCATGTTCGGGGTACTTGTTCTCCTGACATGTGAGTCAATTTATAAGACCCTTTGCCGAGGACTTCTGACACCCGATATGGACCCTCCCATGTGGGTTCGAGTTTGCCCAGCTTTTCTGCTCGGCTTACTTCGTTGTTTCTCAAGACGAGATCACCCACTTGAAATTGAAGCTTTTTCACCCTTTGGTTATAATACCGGGCTACTTGCTCCTTATACTTGGCTGCTTTTATGCACGCCAATTCTCTTCTTTCTTCGGCGAGATCTAGTTCTGCTCTCAGTCCGTCGTCATTCATTTCTGAGGAAAAATTTAGAGTTCGGGGACTGGGTACGCCGATCTCCACCGGAATTACGGCTTCAGTGCCGTACACCAGACTATACGGAGTTTCACCGTTGGAGGTTTTGGGTGTAGTTCGGTAGGACCATAGGACTTGAGGGAGATTTTCTACCCATTGTCCTTTGGCTTGTTCTAACCGAGCTTTTAACCCTTTCACCAGAATCCGGTTCGTTACTTCCGTTTGTCCGTTTGCTTGGGGATGGGAGACCGAAGTGAACCGCTGTTGAATGTTCAGCTCTTGGCACCAATTCTTGAACGTCTTGTCGGTGAACTGAGTCCCATTATCCGAGATGAGGATGTGGGGTATGCCAAATCGGCACACTATGTTCTTCCAGACGAAGTCCAATGCCTTTGAGCTCGTTATCGTAGCTAATGGTTCAGCCTCCACCCACTTCGTGAAGTAGTCCACGGCAACGATAAGGAATTTCATTTGCCGAGGAGCTTGAGGAAGTGGTCCCACTATGTCTATGCCCCATTGCATGAAAGGCCAAGGGCTTTGCATAGTGTATAGATCGGTCTGCGGCATCCTTGGGACATTTGCATGAATTTGGCACTTCGTACACTTCTTGACGAGCTGCACTGCCTCTTGTACCATGGTTGGCCAATAATATCCCCATCTCAGAACTTTTTTAGCTAAAGCTCTGGCTCCGATGTGGCTACCGCACGATCCTTCATGAACTTCTCTGAGGATGTAGTCCGTCTCTTCTGGTCCTACGCACCGCAATAACGGCTGGAGGTAAGACTTTCTAAAGAGGACTCCTTCATGAAGTTCGTACCGAAGTGCTCGGCACGTGATCTTCCGAGCTTCTCTCTTATCCTCGGGCAATTGTCCTTGATTCAGATACTGCAAGATCGGCGTCATCCAGTTCGGCGAGCTGGATGCTGAATGTACCTCGGCTTCATCAATGCTTCGATGCATTAATTCTTCCGCCTTTGAGCTCGGATCTGAGGCCAACTTACTTAAGGCATCTGCTCGGCTATTTTCCGCTCTGGGAATGCGGATTATCCGAAAATAGGAGAAACTTCGGCTGATGCTTTGCGCTTTGTCCAAATACTTCTTCATTCTCTCGTCACGAGCTTCACTTGTACCCAACATGTGATTTACTATGACTTGTGAATCACAATGGACTTTGAGAGATTTGACGAGCAGACTTTGCGCTAACTGGAGTCCGGCCAGGAGGGCTTCGTACTCGGCTTCATTATTAGTAGTGGGGAATAGGAAACGAAGTGAGTAGGTTACCTCGTGTCCGTCGGGAGCGACAAGTAAAATACCAGCTCCACTTCCCATCTTGTTTGAAGCTCCATCTACGAATCCGCTCCAGCAGTCCGGCGGCTCTACTTCGGATTCCAAGGGCAGTGCTAGTTCGGCATTGGCAGAATTCTTCTGTTCGGCAATAACAGGAATTGCTTGATCGAACTTTGCTTCTGCAAGAAAATCTGCCAAGGCTTGTCCCTTGATGGCTTTCCGAGGTAGATATTCAATTGTGTGCTCTCCCAACTCTATAGCCCACTTGGCGATTCTGCCTGATGCTTCTGGTTTGGTCAACACTTGCCGAAGTGGCAGATCAGTTAAGACGCATACCTTGTGAGCATAGAAGTATGGCCGCAGTCTCCTTGCTGCATTTACTAATGCTAGAGCAATCTTTTCCAGAGGTTGATACCTGGTTTCTGGACCTCTTAATGCTCGGCTTGTAAAATAGATGGGAAGCTGCTTTAGGCCTTCTTCTCGTATAAGCACCGCGCTGATGGTTTGATTCGATGCCGCTAAGTATAAGAATATTTCTTCGGCTTCGGTTGGAGCAGAGAGAATAGGAAGCTCGGCTAGATAACTTTTGAGCTCGTCAAAGGCCTTTTTCTGCTCGGCTCCCCACTCGAACTTTGGTGCCTTTTTCAACACCTTGAAGAACGGCAGTTGCTTTTCGGCTGCTTGGGAAAGGAATCGATTCAGTGCGGCTAGACATCCGGTTAGCCTTTGCACGTCATGTATGGACTTCGGCATTGCCATGTTCTGAACGACTTGAACTTTTGAGGGGTTTGCCTTGAGTCCGTCCTTTGAAACCCAACAACCCAGAAACTTTCCCGAATCTACCAAAAAGGTACACTTTTGGGGATTAAGTTTGAGGTTGGCTTTCTTGAGCACGTTGAGAGTGGACTTGAGGTTGTGCTCGTACTCCGAGGTGCTTTTGCTCTTGACGACTATATCGTCAACATACACTTCGACCTCCTTTCCAATCAGGTGCCAAAAAAGCTTGTCTACCATCCTTTGATAAGTGGCTCCGGCATTCTTTAAACCGAATGGCATCTTTTTATAAGCGAAAATGCCGAAATCAGTAATGAAGGCCGTTTTTGAAGCGTCAATCTCATCCATTAAAACCTGATGGTATCCTTTGTATAGATCAAGAAAACAAAAAATTTCAAAGCCTATCAGAGCTTCTACTTTTTTATCTATGTTCGGAAGGGGATAGCAATCTTTGGGACAGTGCTTATTTAGATCGGTGAAATCTATGCACATCCGCCATCCTCCTTCCTTTTTCTTGATCATGACAGGATTGGCCACCCACGAAGGATACTTCACTTCGAATAACACATCCGCCTTCAATAATTGACGGACTTCGTCATGGATGACTTGACTTCGTTCTGCCGCAAAGAGTCTTTGCTTCTGTTTTATCGGCCGGACCGAAGGATCAATATTTAAACGATGAGTGATTACCTCGGGGGGCACTCCGGTCATGTCCAACGGAGACCATGCAAAGACGTCTTTGTACTCCTTGAGGAGCTGGATGGTTTTTTCCCGAAGTAGAGGCGTTCCCGCGAAACCGATCTTGACCGTTCTGGATGGATCATCTTCGTATAACTGAACGGTCATTGAGTTCGGCTCTGGTGTGACTTCGGTAATTTCGCTTGCCTCTGACTCCGGCTGCTGTGATTGCTATGCTTGATGATGCCGATCTGATTGCTCGGCACTTTTAAGCGCAATCTGCAGACACTCTTTTGCTCTCTTTTGATCACCTCGGATGACCGCTATCCCCCCTTTAGTGGGGAGCTTGATGGTGAGATGATAAGTAGAGCAAACGGCCCGAACTGCGTTGAGCCAGTCTCTTCCCAGGATGATGTTGTACGGAGACCGAGCTTTTACCACAAAGAACTCAATCATCGTACTGGAGCTAGTAGGCGCTTTCCCCACCGTGATCGGAAGGCTGATAATACCTTCAGGGCGGGTGTCCTCCTGGGCGAAGCTCTTCAGGGGAAGCGGAGCCGGACTGAGCCGAGCTGGGTCCACTTCTAGTTTGTCGAAGCACTCTTTAAAAAGAATGCTAACCGACGCTCCTGTATCCACAAACACCCTGTGGATTAGTTTGTTTGCCACTCCGGCTTGGATGACAATGGCGTCTTGGTGAGGAGAGATGGCCGGGACGGGATCAGCATCCGAGAACGTAATCACTTCGTCCTGCTTCAGCCTTTTATGCGTTGGCTCCTCTCGATTGGAGCCTCTGCGCTCTGACTTCAGGGACGACTTGGTCTTCCCGGCAGGGAGAGCGTCGATAGTCTGGATTACTCCATCATATTGCGGCTCGTCATCGTCTTCGGGATCCGGCTGCCTTTTCGGATCCTGAGGAGCGCAGTTCGCACCTCTCTGCTTTTTATTCTTCTTTGACTGCTTGCTTTGGTATTTTTTCAATGTCCCTGCCTTCACAAGAACATCGATACCTGCAGCCAAGTTTCTGCACTCCTCGGTATCGTGACCGTGGTCTTGATGGTAGGAGCAGTAGTTATCCCGGGGTCGGCGCGCGGCTGATTTCGTCATCCGCTTTGGCTTTTCGAACAGGTCAGAGTGCAGTTCGAAAATTTCCGCTCTCGGCTTGTTCAGCGGTACGAACTGAGCGGGCGGCTTCTCGGGATTGAGACGGGGTCCCAATCTGTCTTGTACCGGAGCCTTTTGAATTCTTTCAAATGGAGTCCGGCGAGGATGCCCCTGATCGCTATGATCGGGCTTCCTTCTGTCTCCTCGGGACGATGAGCTGTCTAACGACCGTTTGCGACGGTCTGCCTCATCGGCCCGGGAGTACTGGTCCGCAATGTCCCACATTTCCTGAGCTGTCTGCGGACCGCACTCAACGAGCTTCCTGTAGAGAGCTCCGGGCAGGATTCCATTTTGGAATGCCGAGATGACAAGCAGATCGTTGAGATCGTCTACTTGCAGGCATTCCTTGTGGAATCTTGTCATAAAGTCGCTGATTTTTTCGTCGCGACCTTGACGAATGGAAAGCAGCTGAGCCGAAGTGATTCGGACTTCCGCTTTCTGAAAGAACCTCCTATGGAATGCATCCATTAGATCTCGGTAAGATCTAATGCTGCCTTGGGGGAGGCTATCGAACCACCTTCTTGCGTTCCCGATGAGCAGCTCGGGAAACAGCTTGCACATGTGGACCTCGTTGAGACCCTGGTTCGCCATGTTATATTGATAGCGTCCCAAGAAATCATGAGGATCCACGAGTCCGTCATAGGTTATCGACGGAGTTCGGTAGTTCTGTGGTAGGGGAGTTCGGGTAATATCGTCCGAGAACGGAGTCCTCAATGCTCCGTACACGGCGAACCCGACATTTCTTCGGTATGGAGGAGATGGAGTTCTCCTGTGATTCCGGTACCGAGGATTCTTTCTCCTGGAAGACATGACACTACTGCGGTAGTGACTGTCTCGTATGGAGGGAGAGGGAGAATCCGCCGTTTTCGTCTCCGGCTGCTTTTGGCTTTTTTGCAGGAAGGTTAAGAATTCCTCCTGCTTTTCAGCCAAAAACAGCTTGACAGCCTCGTTCAAATCGGGCTGCTGGGAAGACTCAGTGGGACGATTTTTGGAGCGGCTTGTTCCTCCGCCATGAGAACTGGTGGTGGATTTATCCCTAGGCTGTTTTCCAGACCTATGGGATGGATTGGCTTCCTCCTGGTTCTCACGGACAGGAATACGGGTACTCTGCGATCTGGTATGCATTTTTTGGGTGGAAAAAATGGTCAAAAATTCGCTTTATCACAAATTTGGTTCTCTGCTTCCCACAGACGGCGCCAGTGATGGATCCGCGAATTTCTGATGATGATGAATGCTCGTAAAAATAAATTACGACACGGAAATTTTACGTGGTTCGATTTACTGAGGTAAATCTACGTCCACGGGGAGAAATGGGGGCAGGTTTGTATTGCTTGATCTGCGAATTACAGCTTACAACACAGACTTGCTATATGATTTTTTCTCTAGAGAGATTCTAACCTCCTCATATCAGATCTAAGTTCTATTTATATATGGAACTAAGATCGTGGCTTGCATCTCCACCCTAAGTCGTGGATGTCGTGTAGGTCATGGCCTAAGATCGTGGATGTAGCGTAGGTCATGGCCTACGATCGTGGCCTGAGTTGACACCACGTGGTAGTGGGTGTGTTGGAAGTTGTGGAAATCCAGTATGGGTCCAATAACTCCTTGTTCGGTCGAATGCTGAGACCGAACTGCTCTGGTTGCCGATCTGGGTGTGTTGGAAGTTGTGGAAATCCAGTATGGGTCCAATAACTCCTTGTTCGGTCGAATGCTGAGACCGAACTGCTCTGGTTGCCGATCTGAGAGTAGAGCTTGATGCCGACCTGAGAGCAGAGCTTGATTGGTTGGCTTTTACCGAGCTGTAGGCTGAGGCCGAACTCCTTGGTAATGCCGAACTCATACTCTTCCTTGGGCTTTGGGCTGATGGGCCGTCATTGCTGTTGGGCTTGTTTGGTACGCACCCCATCAAAGTGCGGTAAGATCACCAATTGAAACGATGATTTGTGTTGCATGTTAGTACAAAAGGTTTCTCCCATGTTTCATAGTAGTATAATGGTAATAATAGAAAATTGAAAGCTGGTTTTGTCTCATTAACAACTAATCTATTATAATCAATTCAAGGTTCTAATGCCAGAATTATAGGTTCCCCACAAATTTCAACCCTCTTCAACATTTGAACAAATAAACAAAACCCAGGAATTAGAGAATTAGACACTGAGGTAGGTCTTAAAGGATACATAAGGTAGTAAATTCCTTCAAAGTCAGTGACTTTAGTGATGGGTTCTTTTCAAAACCAGTGTGCTGGTCTTCCTTGGGAACGTTTAGAACAAACCGACTGCAGAACAACCACAAAAGCAGTCAAGATATGTCACTACCTCTAGAATCATTTCTTTACTCCTCATCTAAATCAGCAGAGGTCAAATGAAAAAACTAATAATCTCAACAGTACATACTAAACACCAACAGTTTCCCTTCAATATCTCAATGACTTCACCTTTCCACTCAACCAAAATAACAGGAAACAACACAGTTTCACTTAAAAACACCCAAATTCATCAAATAGTCCAACAAAACCCTTCAAATCTCACTCACAAAACTCCTACTCTATTAAAAAAAAATTACAAAATCCATTCCTCAATCTCTAACCACAACTAGCATCACTTCTTATTCTAACACGCAACTTGCAGTTTTTACTGACTTTCTCAATGTTCAATTCAGCATTCAGCTGTGCAACTTGCTGTTAGCTCATCTAATCGGTGTGAGCTTTACTCAATCCCTAGCTACACCAACTCTTCCTCAAACACAACAATCGAGTTTTCCCCAACAAAAGTTAATCATGTCAACTAAGTTCGTTTCATTTTGTCATATATATGAAGAAGATTAAACTAGCATACAATTGCAGTCTCTAGATCATCTCTTTTAAGCGTTTCATCGAACACCTTTTGGAGCAATGAGAATATCAGTCTCGCTGATGCCTTCTCAGCTCTCAATGATTCATCATGACTTTCTACTATTTTTTTGACAAATTGCCATATATGATTTCTCTAAAGGCGGATTCAATACACTTGTTCTTAAACCAAAACTGATTAAATAAGCGCCACATGAAAAAAATTAGTTCAAGATATTTGCTAAATAGTAGTAGTAGCATATACTCCCTCCGCACCGCACCATGTTATTTGTGGGAAATGACTCAGTATCGTAAGCCACATGTACATCACTTCTATCATGGTGGAATTTACATATGGATTGTCATTTATGAGTGCTCAAAGTGGAGGATCTTTAAAAGATATTCAAACTAAACTGCGACTGTCTATTTAAATCCATTTTCACATGTCTTCATTTGTACACAAGAATTATCAGTACCTCTTTCACAATGCTTTCAAACTTGTTGTTGCTCATTTATATAATAACTTCGTCTTTCATTTTCACTACTCATTCATATAACCACAAATGCCTTCGTCACCAGGAAATCATGTTGCTTCAACTCAAGGATGAGCTGATCTTCGATTCTTCTCGTTCGACAAAACTGGCGCGATGGAATGAAAGTGGCGAGTGCTGCAAGTGGCACGGTGTGGAATGTGATGCTTCTGGCTACGTCGTTAGTTTGCAGCTCAACGATGAGGCCATTTATGGTGGAATTGGGGATTCGTCGAGCCTCTTCAAATTCAAATATCTGCAGAAGCTTAACCTTGCCGACAATCACTTCGACTCTGACACTGATCCCATTCCAAGAGGTATTGGAAACCTGACCTATTTGACACACTTGAATTTGTCATATGCCGGTTATGGTGGGCAGGTTCCTTCTGAAATTTCATCCTTGACGAGACTAGCTAGTCTCGATATCTCCAGCGACTATACTCTATGTCTTGAGCACACAAATTTGGAGATGCTTGTCCATAATCTAACAGAGCTTAGAGAGCTCCATCTTGATCATGTCTACATTTCTTCCTTGCATGAAAGTAAAAATTGGGGCCATATTATATCATCACATTTACCCAACCTCACATCTTTGAGCATGGTTGGTTGTTTTCTTTATGCCCCTTCGCCTAAACCCTTTTGGCAACTTCATTCCCTTTCTATTCTTCAACTAGATCAGAACGATCTTTCAGGGGTAACACTTCATGACTTATTCACTAATTTTCCAAGCTTGGCCACCTTGACTCTTTCTAGCTGTAGTTTAAAGGGTTCAATTCCGTCCACCTTTGTTAACCTAACAAAGCTGATTCATGTCGATTTGTCACATAACTCCTTCACAAGCTCACTTCCTTCTACATTGTTTGCTAACCTAACGAAGCTGATTCATGTCGATTTGTCACTTAACTTCTTGACAGGCTCACTTCCTTCCACATTGTTTGCTAACGTAACGCAGCTGATTCGTGTTGATATGTCACATAACGCCTTCACAGGCGCACTTCCTTCTACATTGTTTGAAGGACTTTCCAATCTAGTTCATCTAAATCTGAGGCGCAATTCATTCTCCGGTAACATCCCCCAATCTCGTTCTGCTCTCCCATCATTGTTGGAACTTGATCTTAGTCACAACCATTTTAAGGGCACTTTTCAACTAAGCCTTCCCAATCTCACATTGCTTGATCTATCCGGCAATAGCTTGTCGATAGATGCTGGCAACGTCAATTCAAGTTCACATGAATGTCTTAAATTAAAAGTCTTACACCTAAACTCATGTAACTTGTCCAGTTTTCCTGATTTCATCAAACATTTGGATTTGGAAGCATTGGATCTCTCAAAAAATCGTATTACGGGGGAAATACCTAGTTGGATTTGGGGAACACAACTTTGGTATTTGGACCTCTCCTTTAATCTTCTAACAAATCTGCAAAAGCCTTATTATATCCCTGCTTCTGTTCGCGTCGTATACTTGCAGTCTAACCAGCTTAGGGACGAGTTGCATCTGCCCATTTCATTTGAATCTGAACTCTTTTACTTGTATCTTGCTGATAACAACCTAAGTGGATCGATTCCAACCTCCATCTGTAATGCCACACGACTATATAATCTTGACTTGTCTAGAAATAAATTAAGTGGACCAATTCCAACTTGCCTATGCAATGCCACACAACTCAATTCTCTTAGCTTGTCTGGAAATAAATTAAGTGTTATAAACCTTGAGGAGATCGATTTGAGTCGTAACAACATCAGCGGCAGCATACCCCCTTTCCCACTTGTAAGGATTATGGTGCTTGATCTGAGTCAAAACAACATCATTGGTAGCATTCCAGATATTTTCCGTACGGATTATTTTTGTATGCTACGTTATTTGGATCTTAGCTATAATACTTTAGAAGGGAAGATCACAAAGTCTCTTGAACATTGCATGTGGATGGTGTACATGAATGTTGGGAACAACATGATAAACGACACTTTCCCATGCATGCTCTCATCTGGCTTGGCTGTTCTTGTTTTGCACTCCAATAGATTCCATGGGCAAGTAAGATGTCACATCAATTGGCTGAATCTCCAAATTCTAGATATATCTTCAAATCATTTTAGTGGAAGTCTTGAGTCAATCAACTTCTCTAGTTGGATGACTATGGAGCTACCTAGTGATAAGAGAGGCGTCACTAGTTACAAGTTGCCTAGCTCCATGACATTAATCGTGAAAGGGCAAATGGTAGATTTTTACAAGATTTGGAAAGATTTTAGTACCATTGATAGTTTCTATGGAAAGTTACCAAATGCAATTGGTGATCTTACGTCACTTCATCATCTTAACTTCTCCCACAATGCCCTCAATGGAAGCATCCCAAAGTCATTTGTTCAACTGAAGAATCTCGAATCACTCGACCTCTCTGTGAACCAACTAGCAGGCTCGATCCCGGAGGAGCTCGGAGGGCTCACATTCCTTGCACACTTGAATCTCTCCTACAATATGTTTGTTGGGGCGATCCCAAATGGTCGTCAAATTCAAACATTCTCAGCTGATTCATTTGAAGGAAATTTGGGGCTATGTGGTTTGGCTCTCGACATAAGCTGCAGTAATAGTAATGTACCACCACCGGGATATGATGAAAATGGGGAAGAGAAGAGGGAGATACAGTGGGAATACGTGTGTGCTGCGGTTGGATATGTTGTGGGAGTAGGAAGCATTGTGTGGCTACTTTTATTCTGTCGAAGCTTCAGAGAGAAATACTTTGGCAAAATTGAAGAGGTTGTTGAAAACATGTTCATTGCCAGAGACATGAGAAGAAGACGTGCAAGAAGAGCAGCAGCAGCAAGGAATCGAGTCAGGAGGCAATAATGTTGGAAATGTTATCTGCGTTTTATGTAAGAGAGTGAAATAAAAGGAGTTTAGCTTAGCATGTGTGATTCCCTGTGTGTTTATTGAATCTTGGAATGGAATGATGAAAGAGAAGGCAGTTTGTATTATTTTCACAGAAAGAAGCACTAAATGAAATATTATTAGAGTTGATTTGTGGTGCATGTTAGTATTTTGCAAAACTTCATTCAATGAAAATGCAAAATATTTGCTTTAAAAAAAACTTCCATCATACCTCTGCTACAAAAATACTCCATCAGGGGAAGGGATTGAAGATTCAAAACTGTACTCTCACTGAGCTTTAAACCCTTTTGACAAAATCTTGCAATATTGTATTTGCTGCACCCAACAATAAATATGCAACTCTGAGCTAATAAAAACATCACAAACACTAAATATACACAAACAAGTATATAACTATGTAGAAGATTAGAAGATGATGCTGACATTTAGAGGCCCTTTCT
This sequence comes from Salvia splendens, assembly GCF_004379255.2. NCBI lineage: Eukaryota > Viridiplantae > Streptophyta > Magnoliopsida > Lamiales > Lamiaceae > Salvia > Salvia splendens. The sequence goes on along the minus strand of NC_056044.1, from coordinate 34,221,267 downwards.
ATCAGAAAATGAGCTTTTTATGTTAGTCTAAGAGAAGAAGTCCAAAAAAGAACATTTGTGTTACAGAAAAGGATAAGGTTTACCCACATCTAATTTATCAAGTTAGGAGTGATCGGGCCAGGTCCACTGGCTAAATGGGGTGATTCGGGCCAATCCACTTGTCCTGAATCTTGTCAAATCATAAATATATGGCCCAGCCCGACCTGACCCAAAATGGAGCTACCTCATCAAAAAAAAAACAAATTGTACTATAACTTGATATTGGATCCTAACAATGTGATAAATTTCAGCAACACAAATGTTCATTTTTGTGAGACAGATTGAATCCAAGTGTAGTAAACATAAAGGGTTGATTTGATCATTTGGTTTGTTGTTACAAACATATACTCTTAGAATTTCATTTCATCTCTTCTTTCAAGCTCACTTTATCGAAGTTAGTACTTCCTCCGTCCCCCATTAGGAGTCCTATTTCATGGCTGCATGGGTTTTAAGAAATGTTAAGAAAAGTGAGTGAAAAAAAGTTAGTGGAATAAGGGTCCCACTTATATATATATTACTAGTGGAATGAGTTAGTGGAAGATGAGACTCTATTACCATTTATGGTAAAAGTGAACCGGGACTCCTATTCGCGGACGGACTAAAATGGAAAAACGGGACTCCTATTCGCGGACAGAGGGAGTAACTGTTTAAAGTAAGACTTAGTCTTTTCAAGTCAGTCTTGAAGTCCATGGTGCGTAGTCATGTTTTAAATGTCAAACTTGGCTTCTTATCTATACTTGTCACCATAAATAGCATTGGACCAATCTCTCTTCAATCAACACGCTAAAATTTTTGTCATTTTTGATCACATTTCTCCTGTTACATAACCCATAGTGATTTCATGGGATCAACGCATAATTTATCAAGTTTGGAGGGATCAGGTTGGGTGGAATGCGAGTCAATCACCTTGTCCAAAATCTTGTCGAACATAAATTTATGGTTCGGCCCGGCCCGGCCCAAAATCAACGCAACTCATCAAGCAATTATATACCCAAGATATGTCATTGGATCCATATGCTCAATCTTGAATTTTTGGGTTGGGCCGAGCAGCTAATTTAGCTAATATTGATGTTGGACACATGGACATTGGATTCACTTTGCAGCTCGATGGTGAGTCCATTAATACTTTAATCCCTCAATCTTTTATTATATACTATAAAGGGTTGATTAAAGTATGATCCATCTCAGTTCTATCTAAGATTTTGTTTTGAGAGCTAAAACAACAATATGATTTTGATCTTATTTCACAATTGAACACATGCTACAAATTGTAAATAAAGTACTATGAAATAGCTTAAGTCATCATCGCATGTAATAAATGAATAAAATATCTCAAATTATGGTCGTATATCACAAGTCTTTCTAATTTTCTTTGGTTTTTTTCGTGGAAAACCGCATGCCATCTTTTAAGACATTGCAAAGTTTTTCTCCAATTAAGACTACTAATGTTTCAAGATCCATTATTCCAAATTGACTGACCTAGAAGACCTCAAGTCAATTGCTAAGTCTTTCCAATTGATTGCACCAAATTTACAAGTAGTTCAAAAATTTGCTAAAGTAATACAAGTACTTATATATCCTTTTGTTCCATGTTATTTGAAGGAAATGAATCAAGTTATTTGGTACAATTCGAAATAAATACGACTCAAATAACTTATATAAGTTATGATTCTAAGTTCCAATTTAAATAACTCCATATTCATTAAAAAATAAAATATTCTATGAACATTTAGGCTAACTCAAAAAATTGTTTTCATGTATATAGCCGTGTTTGTGGTCTTGTAGAAATTAAAATATTGAAATATCGTTGTGTCATTAACCACTAATCTCTTATGGCCAATTAAAAGTTGTAATCGTGTTTGTGGAAATTCCTGGATTAAGACTTAAGGACCTCAAATCAACTAAGTATTGTGAACCACATATCACTTCTTCTATCATTGTGGAATTTACTGTTTACATATGGACGTCTTTAGTTTTTAGTGCTCAAGGGGTGGTCCTAAAAATATATCCAACTAAACTGCGATTGTCTATTTAAACCCACATTCACATATCTTCATTTGTGCACAAAAAAAAAAGAATTATCAATATCTTCTTTGACAATGCTTTCAAACTTCTGGTTGCTCATTTATGTACTAACTTCGTCCTTCTTTTTCACTTCTCATTCATATAATAACAAATGCCTTCGTCATCAGGAAATTTTGTTGCTTCAACTCAGGGATGAGTTGATCTTCAATTCAACTCTTTCGACAAAACTGGTGCGATGGAATAAAAGTGGCGAGTGCTGCTTGTGGCATGGTGTGGAATGTGATGCTTCTGGCTATGTCGTTAGTTTGCAGCTTGATGATGAGACCATTTCTGGTGGAATTGGTGATTCGTCAAGTCTCTTCAGATTTAAATATTTGCAGAAGCTTAACCTTGCTGATAATCACTTCGACTCTTACACTGATCCCATTCCAAGAGGTATTGGCAATTTCACTTATTTGACACACTTGAATTTGGCATATGCTCGTTTTGGTGGGCAGGTTCCTTCAACATTGTTTGCTAACCTAACAAAGTTGATTCATGTTGATCTGTCAATGAACTCATTGACAGGCTCACTTCCTTCTACATTGTTTGAAGGTCTTTCCACTCTCGGTCATCTAAATTTGGGGTCCAATTCATTCTTTGGTAACATTCCCCGCTCTCTTTTTGCTCTCACTTCATTGTTGGAACTTGATCTTAGTATCAACCAATTTAATGGCACTTTTCAACTCGATAACTTTCGAAGCCTTCCCAATCTGACATTGCTTTCTCTATCCGGGAATAGCTTGTCAGTAGATGTTGGCAACTTCAATTCGAGTTCATCTGGTGGTTTCCAATTAAAAGTGTTAGACCTAGCTTCATGTAACTTGTCCAAGTTTCCCGATTTCATCAAATATTTGGATCTTGAAAGATTGGATCTCTCAAACAATCATATTGCAGGGGAAATACCTAGTTGGGTTTGGGGAGCACAACTTGAGCATTTGGACCTCTCTTTTAATCTTTTTACACATATGCAAAAGCCTTACCTCATCCCTGCTTCTCTTCGATTTCTAAGCTTGGACTCTAACCAGCTTAAGGGCAAGTTGCAGCTATCCATTCCACTTGAATCTCAACTTCTATACATATACATTGCTAATAACAGCTTAAGTGGCGAGTTGCAGCTACCCATTCCATTTATGTCTAATGTAGAGGACTTGGTTCTTGCTGATAACAATTTAAGTGGATCAATTCCAACCTCCCTTTGCAATGCCAAACACCTCCGCTCTCTTGACTTGTCTGGAAATATATTATGTGGCAGCATACCCCCTTGCCTACTTGGAAACATTTTTGCACTCGATCTGAGTCGAAACAACATCAGCGGTAACATTCCAGATGATTTTTCTATGGGTTGTACGCTACAATCTATTCATCTTAATAACAATAGTTTAGAAGGGAAGATCCCAAAGTCCCTCAGTAGATGCCTGTTGTTGTACATGAATGTTGGGAACAACATGTTGAACGACACTTTTCCGTGCATGCTAGCACCGAGCTTGCTTGTTCTTGTTTTGCACTCCAATAGATTCCATGGGTACTTAAGATGTCCCATCAATTGGCCAAATCTCCAAATTCTAGACGTATCATCAAATAATTTTAGTGGAAGTCTAGAATCATTCAATTTCTCTAGTTGGACGGCTATGATGCTACCTAGCGATGGAAAATTGAGAGGCAGCACTTATAGCAGCATGTACAGCTCTATCGTGACATTGACTATGAAAGGGCAAGACGTGGAGCTTCCTTACATTTGGTTAGACTTTTGTATCATTGATTTGTCTTCCAATAATTTATATGGAAAGATACCCAATGCAATTGGTGATCTTACCTCACTTCATCAACTCAACTTGTCCCACAATTCCCTCAATGGAATCATCCCAAAATCATTTGGTCAACTGAAGAATCTCGAATCACTCGACCTCTCAGTGAACCAACTAGCAGGCCCGATTCCGGAGGAGCTTGGAGGGCTGACATTCCTTTCAAAATTGAATCTCTCCTACAATAAGTTTGTTGGAGCGATCCCAAATGGGCGGCAAATTCAAACATTCTCAGCTGACTCATTTGAAGGAAATTCGGGGCTATGTGGTTTCCCTCTCGACATAAACTGCAGTAATACTAATGTGCCACTACAGGGATATGATGAAAATGGGGAAGAGAAGAGGGAGATAAAGTGGGAATACGTGTGTGCTGCAGTTGGATATGTTGTGGGAGTAGGAAGCATTGTGTGGCTACTTTTGTTCTGTCGAAGCTTCAGAGAGAAATACTTTGGCAAAATAGAAGAGTTTGTTGAAGACATGTTCATTGCTAGAGACATGAGAAGAAGACGTGCAAGAAGAGCAGCATCAAGGAATCGAGTCAGGAGGCAGTAGTGTTGGAAATGTATTTAGTTGTGTTCATCTTTTTATATCTTTTTTTTATTCTTTTCTTCATGAGAGAATCAATAGTGGTTTCTCATCTACCCAAGTCAAATAGTTTCTTTGTTTTGATTCAATTGAATGTAATAGGTAGAGAGTCGAGCGAAATTATAAGCTCCCTTCCGGGTTTTCTTTGTTGGTTCTTTCCCGGATTGCTAAAGAGAGTCGAACCAACCCTAGGGCCTAAGTTGATTATAAGGACCTTGTATTCTTTATCCCTTGAGAAATACAACAAACCTTTAATTATTTTGTCACATCAATTTACTTTCAGTTTCTATTTCCTTGTAAAAACCCTAATCTCCCAAAAACCCTAGCATTTCGAAAGTGATATCTCACCATGTTAAGGATGTATTCCTTAACCTCGCACAAATTCCTCCGTGAGGTCGCGGGAACGTTTGCCCGTCAATCGCACACGACAAGAACTAGGATCAATTCCTCCGTGAAGTCGCGGGATTCTTTGCCCGACGATCAACGACGATAGGAACTAGGGTTTTGGATTGTAGAAGAAAGGAAAATAGCGTGAATTATATTATTTCATGAATTGAATAATGAGAATGACAATAGTCCTATTTATAATACTCCTATCAATAACCTAACTTGGTGAACAAGATAATAACGATATGGAAAAATATATGATAATATAATAATAGAGATATAATAGATATTTCCGAAGATATACTCCTTGAAGAGCATCCACATCCAAGCCAGAATCAATTTCATCTAATATAGCAAATTCCGCACCAAGGACCGCAAGCTGTAAAATCTCATTGCGCTTTTTTTTTCCACCGCTGAATCCTTCATTCACATATCTGTTTAAAAAGTCTGTCTTCATATTGACGAGCTCAAGCTTAGGTGCCACGTAGCCATAAAACTCAAGTGGACCAAGCTCTGGTAATCCAAGTTTCCTCCTCCTAGCATTGTAAGCCATATTTAAGAAGTTAATATTGCTTACACCAGGAATTTCAACTGATGATTGAAAGCTCATAAATAATCCAGCAGTAGCCCTTTCCTCAGGTTCCATCTCACGCAGATCAAGCCCTTTGTACATTACACTTCCTCCTGTAACCTCATAATCTGGATGACCAGCAAGGACCTTTGCAAATGTACTTTTCCCTGAGCCGTTCTTCCCCATCACAGCATGAACCTCTCCATGGCGGACGGTAAGATTAACGCCATTGAGGATAGGCTGCTTGGACTCGGCGATGACAGAGGAGAGGTCTTTGACTTGAAGCAATAGGTCAGTGGTCGAGGATGAAGGGGCCTCGATGGCGACGGAAGCTGATGGCTGCTTGCCGCGATCCCCGTCGCCCTTGACCGTGTATCTGGCCCCTGAAGATGCACCAGGTTGGGTTGCCTGCTGCGGCCCACGAATTGAAGAATCGTCGCCAAACCCTAATCGCGGTATTGACGCTACCGCCGGTGGCGGCGTCAAAACTGCTCTCTGCCGCCTCGATTCCTCTCTCCCCCTCTGCCAATCCGTGTCTGGTGGATCGGGGTCGGGTCGCGGCGGTGGTTGTGCGATGGCCGCACGCCGTTTCGACGCGTCGATCCTCCACGGCTGGTCCGAATAGCGACCGCCCTCATTGTTGAATATTGCCTACAATATTTGACTTTTGTCAAATGTTTCTAATCCCACATCGGTGGATGTTAGGGAATTGGGGGGTAAGTTGCCTATAAAAGGAACTCCCCCCCTCATTTGTAATTCATCCCAAAATTGTACTCTTCTCCATTTAAATATATAAGTGGGCTCTGCAGAGGGTGCTCGGAGACGTAGGCAATTTGGCCGAACTCCGTTATCAAAGTTCCGGGTGTGTTCTTTCTTTATTATCTATTTTGTTCCGCATTTATTTCTGGGTTTATTTTTTGTAGTAGTATTGTATTCAATATTATTTGCGGGTTTGGTAGTAGTGTTTTGTACGGTTCTTTTGGGTGTTTTTATATTGTGATAAATACACCAACTGATAAATTCTGTTAGGAATCTGGTATTTAAGAGGGACAGTGTCCTCGCCTGTCTTTCCAAAGAATTTATTTGGAGAAGTAATTTTATCGAGTAGACCCCATTGGGTTAACTCTAAAATTACTGAATCGGTTCATTTCACTATTTGAGAGAAAATTACCCGGTTTTCTCAACAAGTGGTATCAGAGCCAAGGTTCGTCCTTGGTTCTATTTGTTTGTAATATTGAATACTTTATTTTGAGTCTGTAATGGCGGGTAATGATCAAGAAAACAAGGCTAGTTCTTCGTCATCGTGGTCGAGGTTTCCACTGTCAAATATGAAATTGACGGTGGAGATATTTGACGGTACTGGCCATTTTGGTATGTGGCAGGGGGAGGTTCTAGACTCTCTTTTCCAGCAAGGTCTTGACATTGCCATTGAAGAAAAGAAACCAGAAGATATAGATGATAAAGATTGGAGTACCATAAATCGGTTAGCTTGTGGAACAATTCGGTCGTGTCTATCCAGGGAGCAGAAGTATGCTGTCAAGAATGAGACTTCTGCACATAGATTGTGGAAGACACTGGAGGACAAATTTCTGAAGAAGAGTGGTCAGAATAAGCTCCTTATGAAGAAAAGGTTGTTCCGATTTGAATACCGATCAGGTACCACTATGAATGAACACATTACTTTGTTTAACCAATTAGTAGCAGACCTGCTAAATTTAGATGTGAAATTTGAGGATGAGGATCTGGCATTGATGTTGTTGTCGTCTCTACCTGATGAATTTGAACATCTGGAGACCACATTACTCCACGGTAAAAAGAATGTGTCTTTAGATACTGTATGTTCTGCTTTGTATAGTCATGAATTGCGAAAGGCAGATAAAATGAAAGGCAAAGCAGTTACAGATGAAGCATTAGTGGCAAGAGGTCGTCAACAAGGCCGATCAAAGGAGAGAAGAGGAAGGTCCAAATCGAAAAGGCGAGTTGCCAAAGATGAGTGTGCTTTCTGTTATGAGAAAGGACATTGGAAGAAAGACTGCCCAAAGTTGAAGAAGAAAGAAAAGGCTTCGCAAGATGCAAATGTTGCTGCATGCAGAAATGATGCGGAGTCAGATTGTTCTTTGACGGTTTCACCTTCAACATCGTATCCAGACGAGTGGATATTGGATTCAGGTTGCACCTATCATATGTGTCCCATCAGGGAGTGGTTCTTTGATTTCGAAGAACTCAATGGCGGACTTGTTTACATGGGGAATGACAGTCCATGTAAGACAGCCGGGATAGGCTCAATCAAGCTACGGAATCAGGATGGATCCACTAGAATTTTGAAGGATGTGCGGTACGTGCCCCAGTTGAAGAAGAATCTCATCTCATTGGGGGCCTTAGAATCTAAAGGCCTAGTTGTGATGATGCGAGATGGAATTCTTAAAGCAACTTCAGGAGCATTGGTGATGCTGAAAGGTGTGAGGAAGAACAATTTGTATTACTACCAAGGTAGTACAGTTGTTGGGACAGTAGCAACTGCAACTTCGAGTAATAAGAAGGATGCAGAGGCAACGAAGCTTTGGCATTTGCGATTGGGACATGCTGGTGAGAGATCATTGCAAATTCTCACCAAGCAAGGATTATTGAAAGGTACGAAGTCTTGCAAATTAGAGTTTTGCGAGCATTGTGTTCTGGGAAAACAACGAAGAGTGAAATTTGGCACTGCAATCCATAATACGAAGGGAATTCTGGATTACGTACACTCAGATGTGTGGGGACCTGCCAAGACTCCGTCACTTGGAGGTAGACACTATTTTGTCACTTTTGTTGATGATTTTTCCAGGAGAGTTTGGGTGTACACTATGAAGAGCAAAAATGAAGTCCTTGGGATTTTTCTGAAATGGAAAGCTCAAGTTGAAAATCAGATGGGGAGGAAGATCAAGGTTCTCCGATCAGACAACGGTGGAGAATACAAGAGTGATCCTTTCCAAGATGTATGCCAGGAGTGTGGCATAGTTCGGCACTTCACAGTGAGAAATACACCACAGCAGAATGGAGTGTCAGAGCGTATGAATCGAACACTAGTGGAGAAAGTTCGTTGTATGCTGTCTAATGCTGGGCTAGACAGAAAATTTTGGGCTGAGGCCATCACATACGCTCAACACATTGTCAATCGTTTGCCATGTTCTGCCATTGATGGCAAGACTCCTTTAGAGGTATGGTCCGGTAAACCAGCAACTGATTATGATTCTTTGCGTATTTTTGGTTCTATTGCATATTATCATGTGACTGAATCAAAGTTGGATCCACGTGCAAAGAAGGCTTTGTTTATGGGTTTCAGTGCTGGTGTTAAAGGATATCGGTTATGGTGTTTGGAGTCTAAGAAGACGATTGTAAGTAGGGATGTTACCTTTGATGAATCTTCCATGTTGAATAAGGTAAATCCAAATAGTAGTGATACTTCGCAGCAGGTGGAGTATACACCGAAGCAGGTGGAGTTCGAAGAAGCAGTTGTGATCCCAACTACGAACACCACAAATGACTCTCCTATGGAAGAAGAAGAGTCAGATGATGAAGAGGTTACACCCCAAGAACCTTCGCAGCAATCAGAGCCAATTGCAGTCAGGCGAACGAGGCGGGAAAATAAGAAACCTGCTCGATTTGCGGATATGGTAGCATATGCGCTTCCAGTTGTTGATGATGTTCCATGTATCTTTTCGAAAGCTATTGAAAGTTCAGAAAGCGATGGTTGGAAAGGTGTTTTGGAAGAAGAGATGCAATCTCTTCAGAAGAACAAGACGTGGAAGCTGATGCCATTGCCGAAAGGCAGGAAGGCAATTGGATGTAAATGGGTTTTTGCAAAGAAAGAGGGATTTCCTGACAGAGATGATGTTCGCTACAAAGCAAGATTGGTAGCTAAAGGCTACGCCCAGAAGGAGGGAATTGATTACAATGAGGTATTTTCTCCTGTTGTTAAACATTCCTCCATTAGAATTTTGTTGACTTTGGTAGCGCAGTTGAATTTGGAGCTAGCTCAACTTGATGTGAAGACCGCGTTTTTACACGGTGATCTGAAGGAGGAAATCTATATGACCCAACCGGAGGGATTCAAGGTTGCTGGTAAAGAAAATTGGGTTTGCAAATTGTACAAATCGTTGTACGGATTGAAGCAGTCTTCAAGACAGTGGTACAAACGGTTTGACAAATTTATGAAGGATCAGATGTACACAAGAAGCAAATACGACCACTGTGTGTATTTGCGCAGACTTCAAGATGGTTCCTACATCTACCTACTCTTGTACGTTGATGATATGCTGATAGCATCAAAGAGCCAAGTTGCAGTGGACAAATTGAAGGCTCAATTGAGTAAAGAGTTCGAGATGAAGGATTTGGGGGAAGCCAAGAAGATTCTCGGCTTGGAGATAACAAGAGATAGAGAAGGAGGCAAGCTTTGGCTGACACAGAAGCAGTATTTGACCAAAGTACTACAGCGTTTTGGTATAAATGATGATTCCAAACCTGTAAGTACCCCACTTGCTCCTCATTTGAAACTTTGTTCTCAATTATCTCCAAAAACGGAAGATGAGCGAGAATATATGGCGAAAGTTCCCTATGCTAACGCAGTTGGAAGCTTGATGTATGCAATGGTGTGTACAAGACCAGACATTTCACAGGCCGTTGGTACTGTGAGCAGATATATGCATGATCCAGGAAAGGGTCATTGGCTAGCTGTGAAATGGATTCTGCGGTATATCAAAGATACTGTAGATATTGGTTTGTTGTTTGAGCAGGATAAATCACTTGGTCTTTTTACAGTTGGATATTGTGATTCCGACTATGCTGGTGATTTGGATAAGCGAAGATCTACTACTGGGTATTTGTTCACTTTAGCGAGTGCGCCAGTTAGTTGGAAGTCTACCTTGCAGTCAACGGTAGCTTTGTCTACGACAGAGGCAGAGTACATGGCCATTACTGAAGCTGTGAAGGAGGCGATTTGGCTTCATGGGTTGCTGAAAGAATTAGGTGTTGGTCAGAAACAACTCGAAGTATATTATGACAGCCAGAGTGCTATTCATTTAGCAAAGAATCAGGTCTTTCATGCAAGGACGAAGCACATTGACGTTCGCTATCATTTTGTGCGGGAAATTCTCGAAGAAGAGGAAATTGTCATTCGAAAGGTTCCAACTTTGGAGAATCCTGCAGATATGTTGACCAAGGTGGTGACGAGGGTCAAGTTTGAACATTGTTTGGACTTGGTTAATATTCTGCGATTTGGAGTTGGTGCTTGACTGCGCCAATATGAAAGCACCGCGAGTCGTCTGTTTGGATGGAGAAGATTTGTGTTCGGTGGGATTTGAAATTTTGCCAAGGTGGAGATTTGTTGAATATTGCCTACAATATTTGACTTTTGTCAAATGTTTCTAATCCCACATCGGTGGATGTTAGGGAATTGGGGGGGTAAGTTGCCTATAAAAGGAACTCCCCCCTCATTTGTAATTCATCCCAAATTGTACTCTTCTCCATTTAAATATATAAGTTGGCTCTGCAGAGGGTGCTCGGAGACGTAGGCAATTTGGCCGAACTCCGTTATCAAAGTTCCGGGTGTGTTCTTTCTTTATTATCTATTTTGTTCCGCATTTATTTCTGGGTTTATTTTTTGTAGTAGTATTGTATTCAATATTATTTGCGGGTTTGGTAGTAGTGTTTTGTACGGTTCTTTTGGGTGTTTTTATATTGTGATAAATACACCAACTGATAAATTCTGTTAGGAATCTGGTATTTAAGAGGGACAGTGTCCTCGCCAGTCTTTCCAAAGAATTTATTTGGATAAGTAATTTTATCGAGTAGACCCCATTGGGTTAACTCTAAAATTACTGAATCGGTTCATTTCACTATTTGAGAGAAAGTTACCCGGTTTTCTCAACACTCATGTCTGCCCCATGCCGTCTCCCACGTAGGCGCCTGTCTCCCGGCGTGAACCTCATGCCGAAAGGCTGGGTTATCCCATGCAGTCGCTCACCTCTGCCGATTCGCGGTGTTGTTGTACCCATGACGCTTCCACGGGCTGGGCGGTGCGGGCCACGGGGTTGCTGGCCGCCAAACCCTAATTGTGGCTGAGCCGAGACCGATGTTGCTCCTGTCATAAATGGACGCTGCAAGTCAGAATAGGGAGCCTCTTCACGCCGGACCCATGCATTCTCCGACGCCGGCACGTGTCGTCCGGCTCGATTGTCCATTCTATGGGCAGGATTGTCCCACGCCGTCGTCTGTCTGCCGTGAGTCATCCCCGCGCTGACCCCGTAGCGGTCCCACGCAGAACCTCCAGGTAGGCACGTCGATTGCGGCCCATGCGACGAGATGCCGCCGCCCAACCCTAATGGCGATCTGGACGAAACCGCAGTCGCCTGCGTCAATACCGCACTCTGCCGACCAGAATCCTCTCTCCCACGCTGCCACTCCGCATATGGTGGATCCGGGTCAGGTCGCGGTGGAGGTCGCGCGACCGCCGAGCGTCGCTCCGTCGCTTCAAGCCTTGCCTCCAACCTTGCCAACGAAGCAAGAACGTGTTCGAACACCAGCGCTGGTGTATCCAACGCCGGAGTCGACGCAGAACGTGACTCCCCCGACGATGACACCGGCGGAAGAACCCGTCATCGACTCTGTGAGTCCAGTCGCACGATTCAACATGAAAAGTGAGTTCGACAATGAAAGCGCCAGTTGTTAAGGATGTATTCCTTAACCTCGCACAAATTCCTCCGTGAGGTCGCGGGAACGTTTGCCCGTCGATCGCACACGACAAGAACTAGGATCAATTCCTCCGTGAAGTCGCGGGATTCTTTGCCCGACGATCAACGACGATAGAAACTAGGGTTTTGGATTGTAGAAGAAAGGAAAATAGCGTGAATTATATTATTTCATGAATTGAATAGTGAGAATGACAATAGTTCTATTTATAATACTCCTATGAATAACCTAACTTGGTGAACAAGATAATAACGATATGGAAAAATATATGATAATATAATAATAGAGATATAATAGATATTTCCGAAGATATACTTGTATCACACCACCACCGGAATTAGCACGACGGCGGCTCAACTATCAACAAGGAGGATATCCTTATCATCTGGTGGTGCTTTCACTTTTGTACTCATGTCACGTCCAAAATCGAGGAACCAGGGACCGATGAGCATGTCCTCATATCGAAGATGTTCGGGATGATCCCGAGATGCCAATGTTGGAGGAGGTCCACGCAGGGGAGCTACCGGCGTCTTAAATGATTCAAATATTGGCAGCGATTCATTATTTCATAATGACTTTGGCAGCGATCCATTATAAGGATCGTTTTCTTGATAAAACTAGGAAACCAAAATAATCTTTCACGTAAATCTCGTGTTACGTTTTTACCCTGTCGCAACAGAAATCTATGTAAATTGTGTAACTGAAAGTAAACCTATGATATGAAGCCGAAAGAGTAACGTATGCACATAGTAAAATTGTTTATTAAATGGCATAATTTTATAAACAAAATTGTTTATAAAATAGCATAATTATAATGATAGGATAAACCTCCTATCGGGCTGATCGGCGTCCGTGGATCGACGATCAATAAATGTCCGTCGCGAGAAAGTGCCTGTCGAGTAAGACGGTTTTCTCACTTTGGAGAAGAGAATGAACGATAATATTGATATTCTTAATTGATTTCTCAAATGATTACAATGACTCCTATTTATAATGCTAATAACTAACTTGATGAACAAGAAAATAAAAATATTGAAATACACAAATCCCTAATTTTACTAACTAAATAAATGCTCGTATCATATAATTGGTCAAGTCTTCATAGCATAGTCATCTTTGAAATGTCAAACTTGGCTTCTTATCTATACTTGTCACCTTAAATAGCATTGGCCCAAACCCTCTTATTAAATCAACACGCTATAACTAATGTACAAATGCATGGACTTTGAAATTATAGTGAAGTATACATTGTTAGTTTCATTTAAAGCAAAATGGTTACATGTCACAATTGTTTCAAAGTCATGGTCGTTGTAGACAAGGGTGGACGCCCAAATTAATTTTGGTATGGACTATATTTACTCAATTTTGAGATAATAATTTCCCTTATTTCATTATGATGATAGCTCATTGGGTCTGTGTGGAGATCATTTGTCACCTCCTCACAGAAGAGACTAATATGGATTTAGGCCTACACTCAATATAAATAAAATATTGAAAAATTCGACGATATTATATGTATAAATTTTTTATTTAGGGTTGCATAAAAGATCATTTGTCACCTCCTCACAGAAGAGACTAAGTCTTTACTAGTAGACCACTGCGATTTTTTATTTAAAGCCACCTGCACCTAATCCTCATTTGTTTGGTAGCCTTAATAAGGTCAAGACATCTGAATTATATGGACTTGTTTGACAGTTTGGTAGATAAGATGATGCACATGTTAGGCACTTAAAGCCCATCTATTTTATTCAAGAACTATCTATTTGTGAATTAGCTGTGTGAAGCAGTGGCGGTTTCTAACTTTTCTTAGTGAATACTTGGTGAATTAGTTGTGGCCTCTTTTTTATTCAAGAACTATCTACTTTCTGAAATGTACTTTACAATATGGTGAGGCCTCTTTTTTCAAGCAGTGTGTTCACTTAACGTTATTCTTATAACTTTTTAATCGAATTTAATTATTTTATATACGCATGGCGCGCGGATGATTTTGATCTTTTACAATTCAACTATTTAGAAAACGATCCTACAAAATGTAAATAAACTAAATGAAATGGTGGAAGACCTCAACTATTTGGAAAATGATGCTACAAAATGTAATTAAAGTAAATGAAATGCCTCAAGTCACCACCACAATGAGTGAATAAAATAGTGGAAGACCTCAAGTCAATTGCTAAGTCTTTCCAATTCTATAAAGCGAGTGCACTAAATAACATGCTCCCTCCGCTCAATGTTATTTAAATAAAATAACTTCGTCCTATGGTTCAAATAATTTGGGATAGAGGAGGTAATACAAGTTACGATTCTAAGCTTTAATTTAATTCACTCCCTATTAATAAAAATATAATTTTTTTATAAACATATAGGCTAACAATATAAATTTAGCGTCCTATAAAAATTGACTATTTTTGGTATTTTTGTCCTCTCCATAAAAATAGAATTTTCTATTTTTTGGTAAAATAATTTTTCTGCTCTCTGTTTGGTCTCCCTTCATTGGTGGGACTTCAACTTGGACCCAACCAATTTAATGGTACTTTTCAACTTGACAACTTGAGAAGCCTTCCCAATCTCACATTCCTTGATCTATCTACCTTCTCAGTAGATATTGGCAACGTCAATTCAAGTTCATATGGAGGTCTCCGATTAAAAGTGTTACTCCTATCTTCTTGTAACTTGTCTCATTTTCCTGATTTCATCAAAGATTTGGATCTGCAAGCGTTGGATCTCAGAGCCAATAGTCTCGCGGGGGAGGTACCTAGTTGGATTTGGGGAACACATCTTTTGTTTTTGGCTCTTTACTTCAATCATTTGACAAATTTGCAAAAGCCTTACCATATTCCTTCTTCTCTTCAAACCCTATTCTTGCACTCTAACCAGTTTAGGGGTGAGTTGCATCTGCCCATTCCCCTTGATTCTAGACTCATGGCCTTGACTCTTGATAATAATAGTTTAAGTGGATCAATTCCAACCTCCTTCTGCAATGCTAGGCACCTTACTTATCTTGACTTGTTTAGAAATAAATTGAGTGGTTCCATACCCCCTTGCCTATTTGAAAACATTACGTTTCTCGATCTGTGTCAAAACAACATCAGCGGCCCCATTCCAGATAGTTTTCCTTTGCATTGTGGTCTACAATTTTTTGATCTTAACAACAATTCTTTAGAAGGAAAGATCCCAAAGTCCATTGAACATTGCAAGGGGTTGAGGTACATGAATGTTGGCAACAACATGATCAAGGACACGTTCCCATGCAGGCTATCGTCGACCTTGAATGTTCTTGTTTTGCACTCCAATAGATTCCATGGGGATTTAAGATGTCACAGCATTTGGCCAGGTCTCAAAATTCTTGATATATATTCAAATCATTTTAGTGGAAGTCTGGAATCAATCAACTTCTCCAGTTGGACGGCTATGGTAGTACGATGTGATGAAAGATCGGCACAGGGCCCTTATCATCGATTCTCGAGCTCTGGCGTCACATTAATCATGAAAGGGAAAATGGTAGAGCTTTACGAGATTTGGTTTGATTTTAGTACCATTGATTTTTCTTCCAATAGTTTCTATGGGAAGATACCAAATGCAATTGGTGATCTTACTTTACTCCATCATCTTAACTTCTCCAACAATGCTCTCAATGGAAGCATACCAGAATCGTTTGGTCGGTTGAGTAATCTCGAATCGCTCGACCTCTCTGTGAATGAACTAGCAGGGCCGATCCCAGAGGAGCTTGGAGAACTCACATTCCTTGAAGTGTTGAATCTTTCATACAATAATCTGGTTGGAGAGATCCCCAAAGGCCGTCAAATGCAAACATTTTCAGTTGAGTCCTTTGAAGGAAATCCAGGGCTTTGTGATTTCCCTCTCAGCTCAAGTTGCAGTCCTCGTGATGACAACCACAGTGGCTTATCAACACGAGAACATGATGATTTGGAAGAGAAGAGGGAGATTGAGTGGGAATATGTATGTGCTGCAATCGGATATGTTGTGGGATTTGGAGGCATTGTGTGGCCACTTTTATTCTGTCGAAGCTTCAGAGAGAAATACTACAGCAAATAGATGAGGTTGTTGAAGAAGTATTGATTTCCAGAGACATGAGAAGAAGACGGGCAGCAGAAAAGAATCAAGTAGGGAGACATTAGTGTTAGAAATGTTATCTATATCATGTAAGAGCATCTAACTGTGTGCATGCTTTTCATCTTTAAGTTCGTGGGTTTGTACAAGGTAATAAATTTGGAATGGAAGTTCATTAAATATACCACTTTTACCAAATTCCAACACTAACAAAATCTCAATCTTACACAAATTTTTGCAACATTAACTAAAATACCCCAAAAGATGCAATGAAAACTCACATCATTCACACACATAAATGGAAGTGAGTGCTTGCATAACTGAATATGTTGTGCCTTCATGTTCATGGTGAATAAAAGCAACACAGTAAGAAACCAGTGATCGATGCCAAAGAAACAGAATCATCAAGAAAGAAATTTGATCATCAATATACCCATTTTGTAGCACCAATTACATCCAGTTCTATCAGCAGCTGCATCGGAAGACATTATCCAGAAAAGGATAAATGATGGTTCGTATATTTACCCTTTTTTGTGCCTTTTATGAGTTGGGGGAGATGGATTTTTTTTTCATTATTCTTTGACAAATATGGGCTTGGCCCAACTCCAGAATTTCGAACGAGACTAACTAAAGCATAATCCAGCCCCATCCAAAATATATCCACATAGGCGGTGTTCGGTTTCCAAAATAAAATAGCACCAAGATACAATCTAGGATTGAGTTGTGAGATTATTTTAGTCATAGGGGGTTAGCTATGACTAATTATCCCATGATTATCTATCTAGGATTGAGTTGTGGGATTGAATCTCATGAACCAAACACACTACAAATTTAATCCCGGAAACAATCTTGCAAACCGAACACCCCAATAATTTACCAAGTTAGAAGGGATCAGGCCGGGTCCACTGGTTAAATGAGGTAATTAGGGCCAATCCAGTTGTCTGATACAGACCAAACGGGAGAACTCATCCCAAAAGACTAGCCTGGTAGGAGAGAGAGTCCATTTAGTCTATATACCCCACATCAGTTGTTCTCACAACCGATGTGGGAATTGAGTCCGTAACATTCGACCCTCCTTTTAAGGGCCAACGTCCTCACGTTGGTCACGGCTGGTTCTTTGCCAGGCCACCACTCCGTGGGCCACCTCTCCGAGTTCTCGTTGGTCACGGCCACGTTGGTCACGGCGGATTCTTTGCCCGGCCACCACTCCGTGGGTCACCACTCCGAGCGGCCCCAAACGTACTCGTTGGTCACGGCGAGTTCGTTGCCCGGCCACCACTCCGAGCCGTTTGAGCTCTCAATGAAAGCACCAATTGATACAGACCAAACGGGAGAACTTATCCCAAAAGACTAGTCTGTTAGGAGAGAGAGTCCATTTAGTCTATATACCCCACATCAGTTGTTCTCACAACCGATGTGGGAATTGAGTCCGTAACATTGTCCTAAATCCTGTCCGGGCCAATGCACTTTCCTGCCCGACCCAAAATCGACCCAATAATTTATAGTGGAATTGGCTTTAGTAACTGGGATAATTCGAAACCTCAATTTATTATACCAATTAAGTCATGTTTCATCGCTAAATATTTAGAAAAGCTTAACCTCACTTATAATTATCACTCACTCTAAATCGTCTCCTTCGAGCATTTCATCGAACAGTCTCGTTGATTAAATCCAAAGGCTACTTTACTTGTAAAGCCTTCCCAATCTGACATTGCTTTCTCTATCCTGGAATAGCTTGTCAGTTTATACTGGCAACGTTAATTCGAGTACATATGGTGGTCTCCAATTAAAAGTATTATACCTAGGTTCATGTAACTTGACTGATTTTCCTGATTTTATCAAACATTTGGATCTGGAAGAATTGAGTCTCTCAATCAATAGTATCGCAGGGGAAATACCTAGTTGGATTTGGGGATCAAAACTTGAGCATTTGGACCTCTCCTTTAATCTTTTAACAAATCTGCAAAAGCCTTATTACATTCCTGCTTCTCCGTCTTACGCTTGTACTCTACCAGCTTAGGGACAAGTTGCATCTGCCCATTTCATTTGAATCTAAACTCGCAAAGTTGTTTCTTTCTGATAACGATTTAAATGGACCAATTCCAACCTCCATCTGTAATGCCACACAACTCATTAATCTTGACTTGTCTGGAAATAAATTAAGTGGATCAATTCCAACCTTCCTCTGCAATGCCACACTACTCAGTTTTCTTGACTTGTCTGGAAATAAATTAAGTGGCAGCATACCCGCTTGCCTATTTATAAACCTTCAGTTGATCGATCTGAGTCGTAATAACATCAGCGGCAGCATACCCCTTGTCCCACTTGAATGGATTAGAGTGCTCGATCTGAGTCAAAACAACATCAGCGGCAACATTCCAGATACTTTTCCTATGGATTGAATGGACACATGGACATTGGATTCACTTTGCAGCTCGATGTTGAGTCCATTAATACTTTAATCCCTCAATCTTTTATTATATACTATAAAGGGTAGTATGATCCATCTCAGTTCTATCTAAGATTTTGTTTTGAGAGCTAAAACAACATCTTATATGATTTTGATCTTATTTCACAATTGAACACATGCTACAAATTGTAAATAAAGTACTATGAAATAGCTTAAGTCATCATCGCATGTAATAAATGAATAAAATATCTCAAATTATGGTCGTATATCACAAGTCTTTCTAATTTTCTTTGCTTTTTTTCGTGGAAAACCGCATGCCATCTTTTAAGACATTGCAAAGTTTTTCTCCAATTAAGACTACTAATGTTTCAAAATCCATTATTCCAAATTGACTGACCTAGAAGACCTCAAGTCAATTGCTAAGTCTTTCCAATTGATTGCACCAAATTTACAAGTAGTTCAAAAATTTGCTAAAGTAATACAAGTACTTATATATCCTTTTGTTCCATGTTATTTGAAGGAAATGAATCAAGTTATTTGGGATAATTCAAAATAAAATACGACTCAAATAACTTATATAAGTTACTATTCTAAGTTCCAATTTAAATAACTCCATATTCATTAAAAAATAAAATTTTCTATGAACATTTAGGCTAACAATAAATAATGGTAATAATATATAGAAAAAATTGTTTTCATGTATATAGCCGTGTTTGTGGTCTTGTAGAAATTAAAATATTGAAATATCGTTGTGTCATTAACCACTAATCTCTTATGGCCAATTAAAAGTTGTAATCGTGTTTGTGGAAATTCCTGGATTAAGACTTAAGGACCTCAAATCAACTCAGTATTGTGACCCACATATCACTTCTCTATCATTGTGGAATTTACTGTTTACATATGGATTGTCTATTTAAACCCACATTCACATATCTTCATTTGTGCACAAAAAAAAAAAGAATTATCAATATCTTCTTTGACAATGCTTTCAAACTTCTGGTTGCTCATTTATGTACTAACTTCGTCCTTCTTTTTCACTTCTCATTCATATAATAACAAATGCCTTCGTGATCAGGAAATCTTGTTGCTTCAACTCAGGGATGAGTTGATCTTCAATCCTACTCTTTCGACAAAACTGGTGCGATGGAATGAAAGTGGCAAGTGCTGCTTGTGGCATGGTGTGGAATGTGATGCTTCTGGCTATGTCGTTAGTTTGCAGCTTGATGATGAGGCCATCTCTGGTGGAATTGGTGATTCATCAAGTCTCTTCAGATTTAAATATTTGCAGAAGCTTAACCTCGCCTACAATGACATCTACTCGACTCTTCCCATTCCAAAAGGTATCGGCAATCTGACCTATTTGACTCACTTGAATTTGTCAGATTCTGGTTTTAGTGGACAGGTACCCTTTGAAATTTCATTGTTGAAGAGATTGGTTAGTCTCGATATCTCGGACAATTTTGTGAATCTTGAGCACCCAAATTTGGAGATGCTTGTCCAAAATCTAACAGTGCTTAGAGAGCTCTATCTTGATCTTGTCAGTATCACTTCCTTGCATGAAAGGAAAAATTGGGGCCATATTCTATCATCACATTTACCCAACCTCACCTCTTTGAGCATGGTTGGTTGTGATCTGATTGGCCCTTTGCCTAAATCCTTTTGGCAACTTCATTCCCTTTCTATTCTTCGACTAGATGTGAACAATCTTTCAGCCGTTGCACTTGATGACTTGTTCATTAATTTTCCAAGTCTGACCACCTTGACTCTTCGTGACTGCAGTTTGAAGGGTTCTATACCATCCACCTTTGGTAACCTAACAGAGCTGATTCATGTCGATTTGTCATTTAACTCCTTGACAGGCTCACTTTCTCCTGCTATATTTGAAGGTCTTTCCGAACTCGTTTATCTAAATTTGGGGTCCAACTCATTCTTTGGTAACATTCCCCGCTCTCTTTTTGCTCTCACTTCATTGTTGGAACTTCATCTTAGTGACAACCAATTTAATGGCACTTTTCAACTCGATAACTTTCGAAGCCTTCCCAATCTGACATTGCTTTCTCTATCCGGGAATAGCTTGTCAGTAGATGTTGGCAACTTCAATTCGAGTTCATCTGGTGGTCTCCAATTAAAAGTGTTACACCTAGCTTCATGTAACTTGTCCAAGTTTCCCGATTTCATCAAATATTTGGATCTTGAAAGATTGGGTCTCTCAAACAATCATATTGGAGGGGAAATACCTAGTTGGGTTTGGGGAGCACAACTTGAGCATTTGGACCTCTCTTTTAATCTTTTTACACATATGCAAAAGCCTTACCTCATCCCTGCTTCTCTTCGATCTCTAAGCTTGGGCTCTAACCAGCTTAAGGGCAAGTTGCAGCTATCCATTCCACTTGAATCTCAACTTAAATACATACACATTGCTAATAACAGCTTAAGTGGCGAGTTGCAGCTACCCATTCCATTTATGTCTAATGTACAGGACTTGGTTCTTGCTGATAACAATTTAAGTGGATCAATTCCAACCTCCCTTTGCAATGCCACACACCTCCGCTCTCTTGACTTGTCTGGAAATATATTAAGTGGCAGCATACCCCCTTGCCTACTTGGAAACATTTTTGCACTCGATCTGAGTCGAAACAACATCAGCGGTAACATTCCAGATGATTTTTCTATGGGTTGTACGCTACTATATATTAATCTTAATAATAATAGTTTAGAAGGGAAGATCCCAAAGTCCCTCAGTAGCTGCCTGTTGTTGTACATGGATGTTGGGAACAACATGTTGAGCGACACTTTCCCGTGCATGCTAGCACCGAACTTGCTTGTTCTTGTTTTGCACTCCAATAGATTCCATGGGTACTTAAGATGTCACATCAATTGGCCAAATCTCCAAATTCTAGACGTATCATCAAATAATTTTAGTGGAAGTCTAGAATCAATCAATTTCTCTAGTTGGACGGCTATGATGCTACCTAGCGATGGAAATTTGAGAGGCGGCACTTATAAGTCTATCGTGACATTAACTATGAAAGGGCAAGTCGTGGAGCTTCCCTACATTCGGTTCGACTTTTGTACCATTGATTTGTCTTCCAATAATTTTTATGGAAAGATACCAAATGCAATTGGTGATCTTACCTCACTTAATCAACTCAACTTCTCCCACAATTCCCTCAATGGAATCATCCCAAAATCATTTGGTCAACTGAAGAATCTCGAATCACTCGACCTCTCAGTGAACCAACTAGCAGGCCCGATTCCGGAGGAGCTTGGAGGGCTGACATTCCTTTCAAAATTGAATCTCTCCTACAATAAGTTTGTTGGAGCAATCCCAAAAGGGCGGCAAATTCAAACTTTCTCAGCTGATTCATTTCAAGGAAATCCGGGGCTATGTGGTTTCCCTCTCGACATAAACTGCATTAATACTAATGTGCCACCACCGGGATTTGATGAAAATGGGGAAGAGAAGAGGGAGATAGAGTGGGAATACGTGTGTGCTGCAGTTGGATATGTTGTGGGAGTAGGAAGCATCGTGTGGCTGCTTTTATTCTGTCGAAGCTTCAGAGAGAAATACTTCGGCAAAATAGAAGAGTTTGTTGAAGACATGTTCATTGCTAGAGACATGAGAAGAAGACGTGCAAGAAGAGCAGCAGCAGCAATGAATCGAGTCAGGAGGCAGTAGTGTTGGAAATGTTGCATGTGTTTTATGTAAGAGAGTGAAATAAAAAGGGTTTTAGCTTAGCTTATGCGGCATCCTTTGTGTTTGATTGTGTGCAAGTTTTTATCTTAAAGTTTGTGGGTTGTAATGATATGAAGAATGGAATGAAACTTCAAGTCATTCCTATGTATTGAATATCAGCCTTTTTTGAGTTAATTTCATGGGATCAAAACTAACTTCACACAAACTTGACGTAACAAATGTAATACCTAAATCTCCATGCAACAATCGAGCAACAGAGACAAAGGCAATCTGGCCTCATTAGTCCTCATTCTAAATGTGCTGCCCTTCATGTAAATTGTGTAATCTCTGCCACCATCAAAGAAATGCAAAAATTATTCCCTAAAAAACTTCCACCAAACCTCTGCCACAAAAAGAGTCTCTCCTTAAGAGGAAGGATTGAAGGACCAAAACTGTACTCTCATCGAGCTTTGAAATTTTTCAAAAACTTCTTGTATCTTCGTATTTCCTGCACCCAAAAACAAATACGCGACCATGAGGCAAGATAAACATCACAAGTGACAATTTGGGAGAAATGTAGTTAATGAGAAGAAGGCACCTTGTCCGACACAGACGGGCGAGATTTTCTCCAACGCGCTCATGAAATGTACGTCTTTGATCGTCCGTTGTCTGCTATTACTTGTATCTTCTATCTCAATTTTAGCAGCTTTGTTCATCTAATGTTGGTTTAAATCGAAAAACACTTAGTTAAAATGATCTCTCGTCAAGCTATTACATGAAGATAGACATAATTCTTTTAGTTTGCGACCACCATATGAACTCGAATTGGTGCTTCCAACATATACTGACAAGCTATTGCTGGATAGACGAAGCAATGTGAGATTGGGAAGGCTTCGAAAGTTGTCAAGTTGAGATACTAAAATCATTCCTTTAATAAAATAGTGCCTGCGCAGGCAAACATCATCCCCCATCATGTACCATATCTGAACCATCATGTGAAACGAGAATGTGGCCACAAACTCGATCACTGGACAGGCCGACCTAGGGGACGGCTCACGATCCCCATCAGTGCACTAGTCCGAATAGGGACTCACTCCCTAGTCAGACCCGAATTCGTTAACCATCAAAGTCTAGTAGGACATTATCCTAGTAGACAATCAGATAGGCAATTTAAAACATAAAATACGGCATGACATACTATTTAAAACCACCCTTATCTCACCATAAACATATTATTTCAATTAAAAGAGTTTAAGTAATAAAGCCCACCTCAAAAGCTTAGAATTCCCTTAACAGCTTCTCGTTCTGACTTTAGCGGCCGTGCGAACCACCTTTTCGGAAAATACATAAAATTCATATTAAACTCGGAAACGACGATAATTAGAATGTATGCACTCTAATCAAATTCCTTAAATCTTCTTTCTCGGTTTCCGTGCATTTTCGGTTATTCAGCGGCTGCCCAAGGCGTCGCGTGCGACGCCGGTCGGCCGCTTACGCTAGTTCTTTCCCCCGTTGGCTCCTCGTATTTTCCATGACGTCCAAATAAATTTTCAAAAATTACTTAAGCGCATAATTAATTTATCGCAACTATATTCCCTCGGACTATATTTATTTCGGACTTAGGATAGAATCATTCCTTAAAAAAAAACTCTCGGGAATTAACTAAACATTGTTCCCAATTTACCTTTAATTACCGGCCCAAAAGATTAACTACTTAGCCCACCTTATTCCTCCAAAATTAATTAGGAAGCCCCGACAATTTAAAAGTGAGCCCAATAATTTAACTTAACCTCCAATTTTAAAAAGGCCCAACAATTAACAAATTAATCCAAGGCCCAATTAACTAAAAAAACAACATGGCCCAATTCTCTCTATCTTCTTCTTCCACTATACTCTCTCTCTCTCCCTCCTTCTCTCTCCCCGTCTCTCTTTTCCCCTGCCGTCGCCACCCCACGACGGAGGCACACCGCCGTCGCCTTCTCTCCGGCTCGACGCTGCTGATCCGGCCTGCTGTTCGCCGGCGTCTCCACTCCTCGACGGAAATCGCCGCTGCAGCGAGGAGGGAGGACGCCGTTTGCTGCCATCGCTGCTCACTGCCGTCGCTGTGCGGTCGCTGCCGCCGCTGACCGCCACTGCTGCTCCGTCACCGCCTGAAGTCAGCCGCCGCTGCTGCTCCGTCGACAGTTGCTGCTGCCACGAGGAGGAGCCGCTGCTGTCACGGGCAGCTCGCCGCTGCCGGCTGCTTCCTCTTCTCCGGAAACACTCCGAACCACCCCGAATCAACCCACAACACGTGTTATGAATATAAAGCTAAGTTCTTTCTAAGCTTCGGTTATGTACGGCGATCGTTTGGAAGGTTCTACGTTGATTTCTACTTAGATGGTTATGGAAGAAAAACAAGGCTATATGCATCATGCAAGGCTATATTAAACTCATGCTTTGAGGGTGGAAAAGATAATATACCTCAAGATGGTTGAAAATGGTGGAAGAATACACAAGATGGTGGCTCAAGCTTCCTCCTTCCCTCTCGGCACTCTCTCTCGCCGCTTCTCCTTCTCTCTTCTCTCTTTTTTTTTCGTTGAGTGTAAGTGGTGAGTGGGTTAGAGGGGTTTAAGGAGGGTGTAGTGGGTGACTCTTGGAATGGTGGAGTAATGGTGGGAGATGGAAGGGGTGAGAAATTGGAGAGTCTCCTCCAAGAACTCACAAACCGTCGGCCATAAAGGAAAAAGAAGGAAAAGGAAGAAGAAAAAGTTTTGGGCTTGGTCCCACTTAATTTAAAATTAAAACTATACTTGGGCTCTACCAAAATATTTTAGTTGGGCTCAAGAATAAACTAAATTGGAAGCCCAAGTAAAAAGAAATACTACTATTTGATTGGGGTTTAGAGAATAATTAGAATCCAAATTATTTTGCAAATAATTGGACTCTAATTAAATATGAAAAGCCCAAAATGAAACCGTACTTAATATTTTTCGTATATCTTCTTCGACCAAACCTCGATTTACGTGCATCAAGCACTATAAAAAGTGCGGGCGTTACAAGAGGTCCAAAACATCAAGTTGTGTTCCCCAAATCCAACTAGGTATTTCTCCCTCAATAAGGTTTTTTGAGAGATCCAGTGTTACCAGATCCAAATGTTTGATAAAATCAGGAAAACTGGACAAGTTACATAAAGATAGACATAATTCTTTTAGTTTGCGACCACCATATGAACTCGAATTGGTGTTTCCAACATATACTGACAAGCTATTGCTGGATAGACGAAGCGATGTGAGATTGGGAAGGCTTCGAAAGTTTTCAAGTTGAAAAGTGCCATTAAATCGGTTGTATCTAAGATCAAGTTCCAACAATGAAGGGAGAGCAAAAAGAGAGCAGGGAATATTACCAAAGAATGAATTTTGCTCTAAATATAGATGAACGAGATTGGAAAGACCTTCAAAGAATGTAGAAGGAAGTGAACCTGCCAAGGAGTTAGATGACAAATCAACATGAATCAGCTTGGTTAGGTTAGCAAACAATGCAGAAGGAAGCGAACCTGTCAAGGAGTTATATGACATATCGACATGAATCAGCTTGGTTAGGCTAGCAAAGCTCGTTGGAATAGAACCCTTCAACCGGCAGCCAGAAAGAGTTAAGGTGGTTAGACTTGGAAAATTGGTGAACAAGTCATGGAGTGATACCGCTGAAAGATCGGTCTCATCTAGACGAAGAATAGAAAGGGAATGAAGTTGCCAAATGGATTTAGGCAAAGGGCCATAAAGAATACAACCAACCATGCTTAAAGTGGTGAGGTTGGGTAAATGTGATGATGTAATATTGCCCCGATTTTCCCTTTCATGGAAGGAAGTCATATTGGCACCATTAAGATGGAGCTCTCTAAGCTCGGTTAGATTTTGGACAAGCATCTCCAAATTTGGGTGCACAACAGATATGGTCTTGAAATAAAAGGCATCACGGCTGGAGATATCGAGACTAACCAATCTCTTCAAGAATGAAATTTCATAGGGAACTTGCCCACGAAAACCCGCATACGACAAATTCAAGTGTGTCAAATAGGTCAGACTGCCAATACCTTTTGGAATGAGATCAAAGTGGAAGTCATTGTTGGCGAGATTAAGCTTCTGCAGATATTTAAATCTGAAGAGACTCGATGAATCCCCAATTCCACCATAGATACCCTCATCATGGAGCTGCAAACTAACGACATGGCCAGAAGCATCACATTCCACACCAGGCCACTTGCAGCACTCGCCACTTTCATTCCATCGCACCAGTTTTGTCGAAAGAGAAGAATTGAAGATCAACTCATCCTTGAGTTGAAGCAACAAGGTTTCCTGATGGAGAAGGCATTTGTTATTGTAAGAATGAGCAGTGAAAATGAAGCATGAAAATAGTATACAAATGAACAACAACAAGTTTGAAAGCATTGTGATTTGTGAAAGAGGATATGGATAATTCTTCTTTGTACAAATGAAGATTAGGTGCATGTGGCATCAAATAGAAAATCTCAGTGGTATACTTGTAAAGACTTAGTCTCCTCTGTGAGAAGGTGACACATGATCTTTTATGAAAACCACTACGTTTAGATACCCTAAGTAAAAAAATTATTTTTTATACGTATAATATTGTCGGTATTTTATTTATATTGAGTGTAGGCCCTAAATCCATATTAGTCTCTTCTGTGAGGAGGTGACAAATGATCTCTACAAAGACCCAATGAGCTATCATCATAATGAAATACTACAAGAAATTATTATCTCAGAATGCCAAACTCAAAATTGAGTAAATATAGCCCATATATTAATATACCAAAATTAATTTGGGTATTCTACAACGACCAAGAATTTGAAACAATTGTGACATGTAACCATTTTGCTTTAAATGACAGACTAACAATGTCTACTTAACTATAATTTCAAAGTCTATGCAGTTGTACATTAATTTTAGCGTGTTGATTGAATAGAGTTTGGGCCACTGCTGTTTAAGGTGACAAGTATAGATAAGAAGCCAAGTTTGAAATTTCAAAGATGACTATGCAACAAAGACTAATAGGTTTACTTTAAAGTTTAAACTGTTTCTAGCATGATAAAGTGAGAGAAAATTGAAATAAATTCCAAGAGTATATATGTTTGGAACAACAAACCAAATGATCAAATCAGCCCTAAATGTTTATCCTAAGTTACAAGTAACCCTTTGGATTTAATCTTTCCCACAAAAAAGAACATTAGTGTTGCACAAAGTAATCAAGTGATCTTCACCAAACGCCAATTCTTCCCACTTAACTAAAAATAGTAGAAACTCCGGAAGCATTGAGAGCAGAGAGTAAGCTCCTGCTCATCAACGATACTGTTCGATAATATGAAATGCTCGAAAGAGACGACTTAGAGTGATAATCATAAGTTAGGTTAAGCTTTTCTAAATATTTGCTGATAAAACATACTCCCTCCGTCCCAAGATATTAGACTCATTTATCTTGGCACAAGAATTTAGGAAGTGTTGTTTAATGGTGTAAGTGGGGTTGGTAATAAAGTAGATTTTTACCGTAAATAGAAATGACTCAAATATGTTGGGACACCCCAAAATGGTATACAAGTCTAATATCTTGGGACGGGGGGAGTACTAACTTAATTGATACTAGTATAATATTTTTCTATAATACTATCTCCATCCCACAATGTTTGTCCTAATTTGATCCGACGCGAGTTTTAAGATAAGATTTCAAATGGGACAATATATGGGACAAACGAAAATGGTAAAATGAGACAAATTTTATGAGACAGATGGAATAATAAACTGAGGTTTCGAATTATTCCGGTTACTAAAGCCAATTCCACTATAAATTATTGGGTCGGGTCGGACCATATCTTTGAGGTTGGACAAGTGTATTGGCCCGGACAAGATTTAGGACAACTGGGTTGGCCATAATTACCCCATTTAACCCGTGGACCAGGCCCAGTCCCTCCTAACTTGATAAATTATGTGGGTAAACCATATTCTGGATTGGGCTTTATTACGCTTTTGATAGTACTGGTTGAAATTCTGGAGTTGGGCCAAGCCCACATTTGTCAAATGTTTAATATGAATCATTATTTTAAAAATAACTTACTCAAAAAAGTAGCAACATTTGAATTTTGGGCTAAAAAATCTAGGGATATATTTTGGGCTTTAAAAATGGAAATATGTAATTGAGTATGAAATACGTGATCGTCATATGTCACAAGGCATCATATCAATTTCCTTTGTTTTTTCTAATGGAAAACTACAAGGAATCTATTAGTAAGATTTTTCCTTAAGCAGGACAAGAAAAGATTCTAGAAAGAAAATGAAGTGATATTGTCTTTACTAATTAGTCCATCAACTTAGCAAAGATCCAAAACTGACTGACTTAGCTAGAAGACATCAAATCAATTGCTAAGTCTTTCCAGCTCTAAATATTAGTTGCACTGAATTTAGGTAATTCACGATATTTGCAAAATAACTATACAAGTTCAGTGCAATAATTTATAGTACGATTTTCACGATAATAAGTTTTAATTTGAACTACTTCTTATTCATAAAAATATACTCCTAGTAGTAATAATTTTCTAAAATCTTTTAGGGTAACAATATAGTACATATTGGTGATTATAGATATTTATTATAGAAATGTTTGTATGCAACATATAGATTAATTTTAAATTATTTAATATTTATGAACCTATTTTAATGCAAAATATCTAAAATAATCAATTATGTATGTTCAATTTTTATGTTTATTGATCATATTAATCCATCAATTTATCAAAGATCTTTCCAACTCTACAAAGTAGTTGTACTAGATTTACAAGTAATGATGATTGCTAAATAACATTATATATAAGTTCAGTTCAAGAAATTTTACTGTTCCCACAATAAGAGGTTTTAATTTCAATCACGTCATATTCATATAAAAATATAATTTTCTATAAACTTTTAGGGTAACAATAAATATTGGTAATAACAGAAAATGTCGCTTTTATTTATCTAACCGTATTTGTGGAAATTACAATATTGAAAGAGATCCTTTTTGTCTCATTAACAACTAAACTGTCATGACCAATTCAAAGTTCTAATGCCATATGCAAGACGTAAGGATTGCTTGGCTGAGATTGTAAGTTTTTTTTATATAATTAATTAGTAATTATTTTTTTGTTCTGAGTTAGTTAGTGCAGCTTAGATATTAAGAGCATCCACAACCGTGCTCTTGCCAGCGGCACGGTTGTGGGCCCGGCCCCACTTTTTCTGTCTGCTCTCTGGCAAGAGCACAACACCCACAGCTGTGCTCTTCCGCAAGGACGAGCACAATTCAATTTAAAATTCAATTAAACAAAAACGTTTCCATAATATGAAAATTCATTAACAAAACCGAAATAACATTACAAATTACAAATAAATTTAAAAAGACATAATTAAAAGTCTAAAATTAAAAATTACATAATTAAAATCCTAAAAATTAAAAAAACCACTACTCGTTGCCGAATAATATTACAAATTATAAAAATAATAAAAATTGCATAATTAAACTTCTAAAAAATAAAAATTACATAATTAGACTCCTAAAAATTTAAAATTACATAATTAAAATCCTAAAATTTGAGATTGAGAGAGTTGTTTGGTATAATGTCATTTTTTGTGTGTTTGAAATGAGAGTATTTAAAGATGAAAGTATGAATTTTGGGGTAAAAATAATGAAAAAAATAAATTAAAAGTGTGGAAAAAATGGATATATTTTATTAGGAAGTGGAAAAATATTTTTTTTATTAATTTTGAATTTTTCAGATTTTTTCGATTTTTAAAAAATATAAAAAAATGGATAAATCAACGGGCCAATCAGAGCATGCCACGTCGCCGCCCCGTGCTCTTAGCTAAGAGCACGTCCGTGCCAGCGGCAAGAGCGCAGCAGCGGCGGAGCGTGTCCTTTCCAGCGGCACGGACGGACGCCTGCTCTTCCGCCACCGTTGTGGATGCTCTAAAGCCACGTATCACTTCTATCATTTTCTTCAAATCTATATCATTTAGGTCTACCTGTGGAATTTTAAAAATATGGAGTGTCTTCATTAACAAAAAGAACTTATTGTAGTAGTTATATCATATGCTAGAAATAATAAATTAAAGTGTGAACGTCGATTTTGGTTCTAACTAAATATATGATCAAAATACGAATTTGGTCCAAAGCATTTACTTTTTAAAAAACTGATCCATAATAAATGAAATTCGTCGGAGTGGTCCTTTTTTGACGGTACCATCAAAAAACTAACTGTCATGTCACTGTGTAAAGTGTAATTAGTGTTGAACGCTAGTTTTTTTATAGAAATTTTCATCTGTTATGGACCTGTTTATCAAAAAGTGGATATTTTGGACCAAATTCGTATTTTGATCATATGTTTAGGACCAAAATTGACCTTTATTCTAAATTATATATTTCTTCTCATCTCTCCTTACTATATTCAATTATCTATTTTATTACATTATGTTCTCTTTACTTATCTACTTTACAGATTCTTGATACGTTTATTATTCATATATCTTTCATGTCTTGCATTATTATTTAGTTGCATTATTTAGTTAGATATTAAGGAGTGTATATCTTTTGTCTTGCTCATTAAGTTAGTATCCACTATTATAAATAGTGGATATTGTTATTCATTTCAATCAATCAAGAAATATCATATTTTTCCTACTTTTTCCGTCTTCTTTATTTTTGTGCAAACCCTAGTTTGGAGCTGATCCCGGGGAAAGCCCGAGACGTCCACTTTTATCCCTCCGTCGTCGACTTCTCGTCGTCGCCGGAATCTTGTTAAGGGAGTGCACCCTTAACAATTGGTGCTTTCATTGAGAGCCCAAACGGCTCGGAGTGGTGGCCGGGCAACGAACTCGCTGTGACCAACGAGTACGTTTGGGGCCGCTCGGAGTGGTGACCCACGGAGTGGTGGCCGGGCAAAGAATCTGCCGTGACCATATGCTCAATCTTGAATTTTTGGGTTGGGCCGAGCAGCTAATTTAGCTAATATTGATGTTGGACACATGTTATTTTTGAAGGAAATGAATCAAGTTATTTGGGATAATTCGAAATAAAATACGACTCAAATAACTTATATAAGTTACGATTCTAAGTTCCAATTTAAATAACTCTATATTTATTAAAAAATAAAATTTTCTATGAACATTTAGGCTAACAATAAATAATGGTAATAATATATAGAAAAAATT
Organism: Salvia splendens; assembly: GCF_004379255.2. Lineage (NCBI taxonomy): Eukaryota > Viridiplantae > Streptophyta > Magnoliopsida > Lamiales > Lamiaceae > Salvia > Salvia splendens. The sequence continues at coordinate 34,189,708 of NC_056044.1, read as the reverse complement.
GTTTTCATGTATATAACCGTGTTTGTGGTCTTGTAGAAATTGAAATATTGAAATATCGTTGTGTCATTAACCACTAATCTCTTATGGCCAATTAAAAGTTGTAATTGTGGAAATTCCTGGATTAAGACTTAAGGACCTCAAATCAACTCAGTATTGTGAACCACATATCACTTCTTCTATCATTGTGGAATTTACTGTTTACATGTTGACGTCTTTAGTTTTTAGTGCTCAAGTGGTGGTCCTAAAAATATATCCAACTAAACTGCGATTGTCTATTTAAACCCACATTCACATATCTTCATTTGTGCACCCAAAAAAAAGAATTATCAATATCTTCTTTGACAATGCTTTCAAACTTCTGGTTGCTCATTTATGTACTAACTTCGTCCTTCTTTTTCACTTCTCATTCATATAATAACAAATGCCTTCGTCATCAGGAAATCTTGTTGCTTCAATTCAGGGATGAGTTGATCTTCAATTCTACTCTTTCGACAAAACTGGTGCGATGGAATGAAAGTGGCGAGTGCTGCTTGTGGCATGGTGTGGAATGTGATGCTTCTGGCTATGTCGTTAGTTTGCAGCTTGATGATGAGGCCATTTCTGGTGGAATTGGTGATTCCTCAAGTCTCTTCAGATTTAAATATTTGCAGAAGCTTAACCTCGCCTACAATTTCTTCTACCACACTGACGTCTACACTGGTCTGGCCATTCCAAAAGGTATAGGCAATTTGATCTATTTGACACACCTGAATTTGTCATATGCTGGTTTTGATGGGCAGGTTCCTTCTGAAATTTCTACCTTGACGAGGTTGGCTAGTCTCGATATCTCCGGGTATGGTTACATCATTCCCGAGAAGCCAAATTTGGAGATGCTTGTCAAAAATCTAACAGAGCTTAGAGAGCTCTATCTTGATGATGTCAGAATCACTTCCTTGCATGAAAGGAAAAATTGGGGCCATATTATATCATCACATTTACCCAACCTCACCTCTTTGAGCTTGTCTTATTGTAATCTGTTTGGCCCTTTGCCTAAATCCTTTTGGCAACTTCATTCCCTTTCTATTCTTCGACTAGATGGGAATGATCTTTCAGCGGTTGCACTTGATGACTTGTTCACCAATTTTCCAAGTCTGACCACCTTGACTCTTAGTGACTGCAAATTGAATGGTTCTATTCCATCCACCTTTGGTAACCTAACAAAGCTGATTCATGTCGATTTGTCTTCTAACCACTTTACAGGCTCACTTCCTTCAACATTGTTTGCTAACCTAACAAAGTTGATTCATGTTGATCTGGCAATGAACTCATTGACAGGCTCACTTTCTTCTACATTCTTTGAAGGTCTTTCCAATCTCCTTCATCTATATTTGTTGGGAAATTCATTCTCTGGTAACATTCCCCGCTCTCTTTTTGCTCTCCCTTCATTGTTGGAACTTGTTCTTAGTAACAACCAATTTAATGGCACTTTTCAACTCAACCACTTACAAAGCCTTCCCAATCTCACAGTGCTTGGTCTATCCGGGAATAGCTTGTCAGTAGATGTTGGCAACTTCAATTCGAGTTCATCTGGTGGTTTCCAATTAAAAGTGTTAGACCTAGCTTCATGTAACTTGTCCAAGTTTCCCGATTTCATCAAATATTTGGATCTTGAAAGATTGGATCTCTCAAACAATCATATTGGAGGGGAAATACCTAGTTGGGTTTGGGGAGCACAACTTGAGCATTTGGACCTCTCTTTTAATCTTTTTACACATATGCAAAAGCCTTACCTCATCCCTGCTTCTCTTCGATTTCTAAGCTTGGACTCTAACCAGCTTAAGGGCAAGTTGCAGCTACCCATTCCACTTGAATCTCAACTTCAATACATAGACATTGCTAATAACAGCTTAAGTGGCGAGTTGCAGCTACCCATTCCATTTATGTCTAATGTAGAGGACTTGTTTCTTGCTGATAACAATTTAAGTGGATCAATTCCAACCTCCCTTTGCAATGCCACACACCTCCGTGTTCTTGACTTGTCTGGAAATATATTAAGTGGCAGCATACCCCCTTGCCTACTTGGAAACTTTTTTGCACTCGATCTGAGTCGAAACAACATCAGCGGTGACATTCCAGATGATTTTTCTATGGGTTGTACGCTACAATATATTAATCTTAATAATAATAGTTTAGAAGGGAAGATCCCAAGGTCCCTCAGTAGCTGCCTGTTAATGTACATGAATGTTGGGAACAACATGTTGAACGACACTTTCCCGTGCATGCTAGCACCGAGCTTGCTTGCTCTTGTTTTGCACTCCAATAGATTCCATGGGTACTTAAGATGTCACATCAATTGGCCAAATCTCCAAATTCTAGACGTATCATCAAATAATTTTAGTGGAAGTCTAGAGTCAATCAATTTCTCTAGTTGGACGGCTATGATGCTACCTAGCGATGGAAAATTGAGAGGCGGCACTTATGGCAGCATGTACAGCTCTATCGTGACATTAACTATGAAAGGGCAAGTCGTGGAGCTTCCCTACATTCGGTTAGACTTTTGTACCATTGATTTGTCTTCCAATAATTTTTATGGAAAGATACCAAATGCAATTGGTGATCTTACCTCACTTCATCAACTCAACTTCTCCCACAATTCCCTCAATGGAATCATCCCAAAATCATTTGGTCAACTGAAGAATCTCGAATCACTTGACCTCTCAGTGAACCAACTAGCAGGCCCGATTCCGGAGGAGCTTGGAGGGCTGACATTCCTTTCAAAATTGAATCTCTCCTACAATAAGTTTGTTGGAGCAATCCCAAAAGGGCGGCAAATTCAAACATTCTCAGCTGATTCATTTCAAGGAAATCCGGGGCTATGTGGTTTCCCTCTCGACATAAACTGCATTAATACTAATGTGCCACCACCGGGATTTGATGAAAATGGGGAAGAGAAGAGGGAGATAGAGTGGGAATACGTGTGTGCTGCAGTTGGATATGTTGTGGGAGTAGGAAGCATCGTGTGGCTGCTTTTATTCTGTCGAAGCTTCAGAGAGAAATACTTCGGCAAAATAGAAGAGGTTGTTGAAGACATGTTCATTGCTAGAGACATGAGAAGAAGACGTGCAAGAAGAGCAGCAGCAGCAATGAATCGAGTCAGGAGGCAGTAGTGTTGGAAATGTTGCATGTGTTTTATGTAAGAGAGTGAAATAAAAAGGGTTTTAGCTTAGCTTATGCGGCATCCTTTGTGTTTGATTGTGTGCAAGTTTTTATCTTAAAGTTTGTGGGTTGTAATGATATGAAGAATGGAATGAAACTTCAAGTCATTCCTATGTATTGAATATCAGCCTTTTTTGAGTTAATTTCATGGGATCAAAACTAACTTCACACAAACTTGACGTAACAAATGTAATACCTAAATCTCCATGCAACAATCGAGCAACAGAGACAATGGCAATCTGGCCTCATTAGTCCTCATTCTAAATGTGCTGCCCTTTATGTAAATTGTGTAAACATCACAAGTGACAATTTGGGAGAAATGTAGTTAATGAGAAGAAGCACCTCGTCCGACACAGACGGCGAGATTTTCTCCAACGCCCTCATGAAATGTACGTCTTTGATCGTCCGTTGTCTGCTATTACTTGTATCTTCTATCACAATTTTAGCAGCTTTGTTCATTTAATGTTGGTTTAAATCGAAAAACACTTAGTCAAAATGATATCTCGTCAAACTATTACACTCCTTGTGTTTAGGAGAAGACGGACAAATTTCAGCAACAGGACAGAAACAAGGGTTTAACCAGATTGGAGAGATCAGCGCCACTAAAGTTGTCACATCTACTGTCCTTGGCTAGAGCCATGAGGTCCAAATTGGGATCAATTCGCTTATACCGACGAGCAAGGGTTTTTAAGATCATTCCTCGTTCGTCTGGACTAGGGAGGGGAACATACATAAGCTCTCCGAACCTTCCTAGTCGAAGCAATGCAGCATCAATCGCTTCGGGCCAACCAATATTAGAATTGTCAAATAAGGGCAAAGAAAGAAATTTGACAATCCATATAGTACCTATTTGTGGCACCAATTACGTAAACACCGCTTCTCGGATCTGAGCCATCCAGTTCTACCAGCAGCTGCAACGGAAGACGATATGATACGTGCAGATATATGAGAATATCCCTCATATCATTATTTGGTTAATTAATGATTTACCGTATCTTTTCATATATGATTAGGATTATTTTCGTACTCATCAAGTTAGGTATTTAGCATTATAAATAGGAGAGAATGTTCTTCCTTTCATTCAATCAATGAAATAAGATATTTTTACGCAATTTTCCTTTCTTCTTCACAAAGAAACCTAATTCCTAAGGTAGTTGATCGACGGGCAAAGACTCCCGCGACTTCACGAAGGAATTGAATCGAGTTGAGGGAATTACCCTTAACAACTGGCGCTTTCATTGACGAACTACCCTTAACACGATATCTGTTTTAGATGAATATTTGGAATGAACAAAATTTGCACTAAGCACTACTATTTGCTAACCTGGGTCAGGGCTTGCTCAACGACCCGTCCCCCTTCCCGACCACGCTTTGTTGTCAGTGCATCCACCTGATGGAAGTAGAGAGGAAACAATGAAAAAAAGGCTTCATATACAAGAGAGGTCATTTTGGCTTATGCAGTACCAAGGAATTTTTATGGTAAATTACACCATGTTTCAGATTCAAATTTAGTAACTTTGAAAAAATTACCAATGCTAACATTCTGTTTTTCGTTAGAGACAAAAATTGTACCATGATGTAGTAGAAACATTATATCAAACATGGTGGGACTAATAATACATCTAATAGTAAAAACTAAAATAAAGAGAACGGGAGTACCTCATCAAAGAAAATTATGCACGGAGAACATGTCCTTGCTCGACGGAATATTGTGCGGACTTTCGACTCGGTTTCACCCACATATTTATTTAAAATTTCAGGACCCTTGATAAAAACAAAATTTTAGTAAAACAGTATTTTTCTCCCATTTATATTTATGTAGCATACTAACTTAAAAGAACCTTAATGTGAATAAAATTGGATCCTGCTAGCCTTGGCAATCAACGTCTTTCTGCAACCAGGAGGGCCGTAAAGCAAAAAGCCAGTTGCTAAGTCCACCCCATAATCCTACAAGTAGGAAAAGTTTTACAAAACAGCAAACTAGTACTGTATGATTTACTATTTTGAAAGACAATTAGGAAACAATCAAAATAATCAGATCGCATAACTCAATTTACGCAGCTGAATAAAGTAAGATTACGAAATAAAACAAGTTTACCGCATAATCTTCAGGAAACTTTATAGGTCTAACTATATGACTGTCAAACCAGCCGTCTACAATTCTCTTCTCTCGTCTACAATTCTCTTCTTTGCAAGTCTACCAGCCGTGTCAGCTAGCGCTGTCAAATCTGCTCCAGCAAAACCGGGAGCCAATCTAGCTATTTTGTGAAGATCTATATCACCTTCAACTCTACGATTCCTTGTTAGTGTGGAGAGTATTTCAATCCGGGCAGCTTCATTAGGAAAACCTAAGGCAATTTCACAAGCAAATCGCCCCGGCCTCCTCAATGCAGGGTCCACGGCGTCTGGCCTATTCGTTGCTCCAATCACAAGTACATAGCCTGGTCTGTTATTAGAGCTTGCAGAACTAGCAGGTGTCACTCATCCATGCTTGTCAACAACTGTGCCAGGATGCGTTTCTCCATTTCCCTCTGTGAGTTATCCCTTTTTGAAGCAATTGCATCAATGAAGACTATAGATGGTGCTGTCCTGTATGCTTTTCGGAACAACTCTCTTATGTTCCCTTCTGATTCACCTACAAAGATTCACTGTAAGTTTCTGCACAACAGAAACTTAAGAAAAGTGAACTAATTCCATATTAAAATTAGATAATTGGAATATCAAATTTCAAATAATAAATTAATGAAATTGCACTCTCACACCTAATACACACACCTAAATACACTTGACATACACTCACAAATACATACACTTTCACATATACACACACCTGCGCACACATACATACACCTGCGCGCGCACATACATTTAAACACACACAGCACACACACATACAAACACACAACACACACACACACATGTGTACACACACCTGTGCAAACACACACACATATATAAACACACACACACACATAAACACACACATGTACACACACCTGTGCAAACACAAACACACACATGTACACACACCTGCGCAAACACACATACAAATACCTGCACACACTCACATACACACACACAACTACCCAAACACATAACACACACCTTCACGCACATACACACACTGCATAATTTATTTGAATTCAAGTTCATATAAATTAATACCTTTGTCCCATTAAAAATGAAAGGTAAAAATGAAAGGTTTTCCTTTTTGGATTGTTCCATTAAAAATGAAATGTTTCCTAAAATAAAAAACAACATTATCTCTACTTTTTCATATATCTTACTTTATTCTCTCCTCATTAATTCACAAAAACACTCCATGAAACATCATGCCCAAAAGCAAATGTTTCATTTTTAATAGGACAGAGGGAGTATATCAATATTCTAATTCCAATTCAATTCCAATTCCAATTCCAATTCCAATTCCAATTCCAATTCATGTACTGAACGGGCCCAAAGTGAATTAGTCCATGGAAATCCATACAAATACAATAACCTAAATATAGCAACATTGCAACAATGACAAACAAAATTGAAAGTTTAACATATGTAAACTTGATTTCATACCAGAAACTCAGGACACCAATTCAGCGGCACCAATTTTATAAAATGGCACTCCCGTCTCATTGGCAATGGCTTGAGCCAACACAGTCTTCCCACAACCCGGTGGCCCGTGCAATAAAATCCCCCTCACGGACTTCACCCCGAGGTGGTGATCTAGCTGCGGCTGACACAGAATTCCTCAATCACTTCACTAATCCCACCTAAATCCTTAAACATTGGCCCAATAGCCACATTCTCATCCTTTCCACCACTATGATTGCTCTCATTTTTATTCACATTCTTCCTATCATTCCTATTCACATCATGACCTAATTTAGATTCCTCATTCATCAAATTCACCACCTTCATACCCTTGTTATCCATCACTTCCATCTCAAAAGACTCCTTAAGTTTCTCCGATTTCCGACGCAAACCCTCCCTCAACACCGACTTCATCAAATCAAACTCCGGCTCGGCCTTTCTCCCCATACACGGCGTCCTCGGACGACGTCGACGCCTCTTCATCAGTAGAACCGCCGCCTCCCGAAGAGTCACACGACGCCAGCATGGACGATGAGCAGACGTCGATCGAGTCGTCTATCTTCCTTCGTTTGATCACGACTGGAGTATCGCCGTCGTCGTTGGAGTGGTCCATGTCGTTGTTGCTTCTTCCGTGAACCGCAATCACTCTTTCCACCTGCTTCGTGAACGGCGGAGCAATGCAAGTATCAATTTATTTTTCTGCATTCTTTTATTCTGATAAATTAGAATTAGGGTTTCAGTCTTTCAGATAAAAGACAACCAATTTAACCATATGATCATCATATGAAATCTATAAAGTATAAATATATATAATAAAAGTTAATTATAAAAATACAATCAAGTAACTTTTGAAATTAAAAAAATGTACATAAATATATTAATTAAAAATTTGGAAAAAAAATATGTGCATATTTTTGTTTTTATTGTGATCATTTACACTAAAGTATTTATATTTGTTTTAACTTTAAGAATATTCAACGTTTACAAATATTAATAAATTTATAGAATTTAAGTTTTAGTGAAAGAAAATAAAGAATGTTGATATGTAAATTGGGGTATGTCTGAAGTGTGATAATGCAACTATTAATGAAAGCAAATACTGCCTCCATCTTCTCTTTAAAATAATGCAACATTTTTTTGGATATGAAAATTTTTAAAAACATGTTACGAGCTACCTTCTCTTTAAACAAACTGCCTCCATCTTCTCTTTTTCTCTAATACGCGAACCTGCCTCTATCTTCTTTCTGCTCCATATGCTCTAATGTCAGCCTCCATCTTCTCCGGCCATAGAGCATGTTCATTGTTTAGCGTTGGCGCCATCTTCTCCATCGTCCAATTTCGAGGATATGCATGAAGGCCGATACAAAGCTTTTCCTTTGTAGTGCATCCATCAGTTCATAGATACTGGTGTCGTTTCAAGATTGTTATTTTCTCATCAAAGACCTTCATTGACATGCGTGAGGCAATACGAACTGTTGATTGTCACTACTAGTTCATAGACAATGTTTATCAAATACTGCTACCCCTGATACTTCAAATATTTGTATATCGTTGGAGTGTGTAGGGTTGCAAACGGTTGATCATCCAGCCCAGCCTGGCCCAGCCCACTTGCCAAGTGGGCCTGTGCTGGGACGGCCTAGCAACAATAATAAAAGCCCAACCCAACTTGCCTCAGACATGGGCCTGGGCCTCAATATAGGCGGGCCTCACCAGCCTGGCCCACTTGATAACTCTATTTTTATCTTATCATTTCCTTAGCCTAGCTACTCCAAATAAAGTTAGACTTTTATTTGGATATACATTATCCAAATCTTTAGGCATTTTCTATATAGAAATAAATTTTATATAAATCTAATTAGATTTTCTAAATATAATTAAATCTATCCAGATCCTTTAAATATGGAACAAGATTTCAATTAATCTAAATTAAGAAAATATATTCTTAATATTTAAAAAGAAAATTTTAAGATTGAACACTTCCATGTCAAAAAAATGTATCCCTATTTCATGGAATTAATTAGGATATTTACATCCAAGAATTGAATTTATCTAGCTGTACTCCCTCTGTCCGCGAATAGGAGTCCCGTTTTTCCATTTTAGTCCGTCCGCGAATAGGAGTCCTGGTTCACTTTTACCATAAATGGTAATAGGGTCCCACCTTCCACTAACTCATTCCACTCACATTCATTTAAAAACTAATATATACAAGTGGGACCCATATTCCACTAACCTTTTTTCACCCACTTTTCTTAACATTTCTTAAAGTCCGTGCCGCCCATAAATGGGACTCCCAATGGCGGACGGAGGGAGTATGACTTAAATTCGTCGTGCGGCTAGATCAGACCACAGCAACCCGACTCATCGCCGCCTTGCATCTCCACCCACGTTGTGCAAGTCTCACAGTCGCCCACATGGGCATGTTGTGATACCGCTATCACGCATCGTTGAGGACAATATCAACTCCGCTTAGTTGAGACACGATTATATAAACTAACAATATTATCCCTTCTCGTATGTTGATTACCACTACATAAGATGTCATGATATTAGGTGACCAAAAACTGCACATAATGACAAATCAAAGTAGCATATAACTAACTTAACGATTTTTTTGTAGTGATACTAACAAAGTGCATCTTCTTTATTGTGGTTCATCATATAATAATTTCAAGGTTAAGCGTTAGCCTAGGCAATTATAGGATGAGTGATCCCATTGGAAGCTTTTCAAGCAGTTTACTGTTTATAAGCGAGGACAAAACATGCTAAAACTGACTTTATGTCTATAAATTTGGTTATTAGTAATAAACTCTTCTATATGATGATATATTGATATGGAATGTAGTTTTAGACAATATTTCGGCTTTGAGTTCATTCATGGCTCACTTTTAATTTCCTAGTTAATTGTTTTACGCATGGTTGTTAATTTGTTATTTATGTGCGTGCTGATTAATTAGGTACAAGGAAATATTTGTTTTGTGAATTTTCAATCGATTCTTATAGTGCTAGTATTAGATAAGAGTCACATGGCTAGAGACAAACTTTTGTTCATCGCTTGATTAAATTTGTATTGCTCTAATTTGTAGCGACTAAATTCGTTTGAAATAATATTTTCTATAGTAAAAATTGTGAAGATTAATATTGGAGTACTATTTTTTGTGAAATAAATTATAAAGTTTTAAAGATATAGATATTTGTGGAAAGTTGTCTATGTTAACATCCGCTTTTATTACTTCAAGTTTAATATATTATTTATATATTTTAGAAAGGTATCCTATGCGCTAATAAATTACTCAAAGTTCGCCATTAGGAATTGCATTTTTTTTTCTGGTATGAATTTTAAGAAAATGGGGTGAAAAAAAAGTTAACGGAATATGGATTTAATTGTATATACTAGTTTAATTATTTTTTTGATATATTTATATTAGCTTTAAATGAAATGTGAATGAAATGGGCTAGTGGAATATGAGGTCCTATTACTATTTATAGTGACTGAGACTCGTATTCACGAATGGAAAGAGTATTTATTTTCGAGAGGTATCTTATGCGCTCCATCCTATATGCCATACTAATTTTCACTTTGTTTTCAAAATTAATATAGGAATGTTGCATTTAATGTTTATTCATCCAAAAATTCTGTTTTAGATTCGCCACTTGTCATCATTTGTCGTCATTGTAAAACGTGAAAGAAATTAATTTGAAATCTATATATAGTATATGATTCTCCAATGACACTATGTAATATTCTCTTTCATTCCAAACTAGCCCTATTTTACAATCACCCAAAATCATAATTATTGGGTGGTTTGTGAATAATAGAAAACCACCGTTTAACAAAATAAATATATTTAATGTGAATAATAATAAAGAAAATTATTAATTTGCAACTAATAATATTTGAAATTCTAAACTATAGCAAAAAATTAATTCATAATTATGCATACTCACTACTATGAAATAGATGCAAAAACTTTTAATTTAAAATCGAGAAGATTAATGATAACTAAAATTGACAAATTACGTTGATAATGAAATGCAAATGTTTTTTTTTAAACTTTTTGTAGTACTATATGAGTAGATAACTTTTATTTTGTTTTATTTCCAATATTTTGTTTTTCACTTACAAATAGTATAATACTATAATTCATAGTATATACTCTCTCTATTCGCCATTAGGAGTCTCATTTATGTCCGGTACGAGTTTTAAGAGATGTTAAAAAAAGTGGGTAGAAAAAAGTTAGTGGAATAGGGGTCTCACTTGTATATATTAGTTTTAAATAAAATGTGAGTGAAATGGTAAAAGTGAATCGGGAATCCTATTTGCGTACAGACTAAAATGGGAAAACGGAACTCCTATTCGCAGACAGAGGGAGTACTATAACCCAAAATTTGCAGGAATTACGAAACGACCCCTATAATTAGGAAAATTTCAGAAAACCTCATTTTCCCGTTCCCAGTTTCCCACCACATCCCTCAAATAAAAAGGGGCCAAATTGAAAATCTGCCCAATCATTTCATTTCACGATACTCAAAATTGAATTAGGGCTTTGTTTCGTTTTAATTTGTAGAGTAATTCATATGAAGCATGATTTTCTAATGGCGGTGAATCGAATAGTCCTCCACAGCTGTAAAATCATGTGTCTGGGTGAAGTATCTGTATTTTTTTCGTATAGATAAGTGTACATATTGAATTTGATAAATATATGATTTTGTATATGACATTATGAGCTCACTACTTTATGGTTTTCTGTTTGTAATGAATCATATCCTTGTGTATGCAAATTCAGAAATCACTGATGCATTTAAGTATAATATTATTGCAGAATAGGTGGGATTGTGTATTTATTTGACTGAAGGAGTTGAATTATGAGCATATGTTGTTATTATAGTATGGTGATTTCTATAAATTTATTTCTTGTGTTAGTTAGCTAGAGTTGCTCGTACATGATTACCCTTCATTATGCGGATGTCGATGCACACACTGGAAATGCGAGAAAATCATGCCGCGTAATTATAGCTTCTAGATAGGGATATTCCATGTGTTTATTTATCTTCCTAATTTGGATTGTGGCTAGAGAAATTTCTATGTCCGTATCTAATAATTGCAAATTCACGCTAATTGTGCTTATATGTGTGCTTAATGTGTATGTATGTAAGTTTGTGTATAGTAAACTACCGTCTTGTAATAATTAGTTTGAGGGTGGAATCAATGTGAAATGGTTCATCTGTTGATTACCAATGTAGAATTCAGTATGCTAATAATGTGAATGGGAATGGTGAATATTTATAAAATTTTATTTTGTAAATGGTAATGGTGAATATTTATGTAGTTTTATTTGTAAGGGGTGCTATACGAAAAGAGATTTGTAACAAATTAGAATTTTTGTAATATTGTTGAAGATTGGGAAAATTTTCACATTCAGCACAGCAAATTTAATGGTTTTAAATAAGTTTTTTACGGACTAAAAAAATCAGCGACTAGTCTTACAGATGCCTTATGGAGATTAGGGGGTTCAAGGACCCTTTCTCATAATGCAATGCATTTTTGAATTGGACTATTAAAAATAGTATAGGTTGTTCAGAATAGTTCAAATATTTCGCTAGTGAGCACGGAATTTGGGTCTTTTGGCTATAAAGCACCTACTGCTACAACGGTTTATCGCATCTTTTGAAACCGGGGGTCATACTTTTTATTACTTGTCGTTACGTACTTTTAACAGGATTATAGCTGGATCTGACAAATCATATTTTTTCATTCAAAATCCTGGTTTCGGAGATGTATTTATGTGCTGCATTCTAGTTTTAGAGTTATAGTGTTTTGGTGGCGAAAATGGCTAGAACAGAAGTGATAGTTGATGAGAGTATCCAGAAAGGCAAGGGTGTGAGGAAAAGGCATGAAGAGGGAGGAAAGTATGCTCGATACTCAGAAGATCAGATTGCGGTTCTTGAGAAAGCTTATGCTGTGTGCTCAAATCCAACCCATTTCCAGCGGCAACAGATGATGCGTGACCAACCTGCTCTGAGGGGCATAGACCACAAGCAACTTAAAGTCTGGTTCCAAAACCGCAGGTGAACTTTTTATTTCTTTTTTTGTCTCATTATTCATATTTCCTTGTAAACAAATTTCTGATTTTCCCCCTTTATCCATCTCATTCATGATTCTTATGTGGTTGTGATTCATCTATGCTTTTGATATGTTTGATGATTTTAGAGCAGTAGTCAGTTGGTTATGCTGATTCAGATGAGATGCTTAAATGCTGGCCAATCAGCGTTAAATTTTTCATAATACATTTATATCATTGCTGACTACCTTTATTAGTCATCAATATATTCAGTGGTTCATTTTAATCTATCTGGCCATTTGTATATTATTCTGAGTATATATCAGAAAATCACATACCTCAAAATATTATTAAACCAAAAACCCTCCCAGTTAGACTGTAAAAGATAACTTCATCAAACTTGCCGAAGCCATAAACATTTCTAGGATGCAAGGCCAGTACAGGTTACATAGCCACCTGCATTTATAACTTGCCGTCAACTCTAGAAAAGCAATGTTACAAAATCCGAAACATATCTTTAGTTCAAATGTTGAAATTTATTTTGAAATAAGTTCAAGAATGTTTTTCTGATTTGGTTTCTGATTTGGTTTCTTTTAAAGGACTAAATGGTGTTCTGTCCAGTTTCTGTCGAGAACAAACTTGACACAGGTTATAATACCTCTTTTTTCTTGTTTTCTCTTTTCAGATGTCGTGAAAAGCAGAAGAAAGAAAGTGGTGATGTTGCAGCAGAAAACAGGCGTCTGAATGAAGCGAATAAGATGTTAAAGGAAGAGAATGATGGTTTGAATCAAAAGATGATCATAATAATAAGTGAGAATGGGGAATTGCGGCACCAAGTCTTCAATGTATGTTATTTTTTACCTACTCAAAACATCTTTAAAGTCAGCATTTGTTGGCCCAAAATTCAAGTACATGACCACTCATAACAAATTAGTAATATTCCTGATACAGTATTTGCATATACTTATGTAATCAGTTTTTGCATTGAAAGTTGTCCTTTCTAAAGTTTATACATGATCTGGTACTTATGAAAGTATCAGTACCAAATCCTTCTAAATTAGGAAATGATCTTAATGAAATCTATTCTGATACATCTCCATTTGACTTGCAAAATAAATCATGTTAGTTATGAAGTATTACCTGTTACTATCTTGCATTATACAGTTCTATGAAGTGGAAGCCAATTTGTGAGCATAATAGGATGCATATGTGATTGTCTTACTTTATTTGAGAATTTTATTTTGTATGTAAAGTATTTGGAAAACTATCAGCTGCTTATCTAAAAATAACTTTGCAGTTAACTTCTATCGTTGCCACCTACCATATGCGCCATCGGCCTGAAGCTAGTAATCCCCAGGAGGTGTCTGTCATTGTTGATGAGAGAGGGTACTATCGAGCGCCACTAGAATTTTTAGATCTAAATTGCCATCATTTTAATACTGATTGCACTTTTAATTCTATGATCTTATAGCCTTGTCTCACTGGCTGAGGAAACTAGGGCAGAGTTCCTCTCTAAAGCTATTGGAACTGCTATTAATTGGGTCCCTGTTCCATGGCAAAAGGTTTTGGCTCTCAGTCTATTTTTAAATCATATCGATGTGCTTTTTGATCCATTAAAGTTTGTGTTTCAGCTACAAGGTCCTGTTTCAGCCAGCATTGTCTACATCTCATCCTCTTGCATTGGAGTAGCAGTACGTGCATATGTTACAGTACCACTTGAGCCTTTCAAGGTTAAGCCCTGTTATAGCAAGTAGCACTTGGTAGATTTATTTTAGATTAGCTTCTTGGTATCTATTCCTCATTATTTCATCTCAATTAAGTTACTGCAAAAGACATCATGAAACTGAACAAGAGGGATGCTCAAAAGCTGTGCTTTTAACCCAGAGATGTTTTTCTATATTACTAATTTGGCATGACCCGACATTGATCCCATTAAGAGAACTTCAATTTAAGTTTGTAATTTTCTTTGATTCATTTGCTCTATATGCAGATAATTGAAATCTACAAAGACCGGACCTCCTGGTCTCGACATTGCCGTAGTATGAATGTCTTTGCTCGGCGTACTGTAAACAATGGGGGAACCATTGAACTGATTCATACACAGGTAAGCAAAGTAAATATTCACTAGCATGGAGGATTATATAGCAAAATCTTATCTTAAACTAGTATTTTTACCAAAACATTGACCTTTGTGTTTAGTATTATGCTCCCACTATGGTGGCCTGTGCTCGAGACTTCTGGACAATAAGATACACTTCTCTGTTGGACGATGGCTGCTTTGTGGTAAGATTGATTCTTTGTAAGCAATAGTATTATTTGTGCATCAATAAAGTGACTCACAAATTAGCATTTATATCAACAGTTGACACCAAAATAAGGTGTAACCATGGTATGCATATCACATGTAATGGATACATTAACTGTCTTTGTCGTGCTGGATATATACTTTCTCTTGTCATGTTCTTAATTCTTCTTATGTTTTCTTATAAGATATGTGAGAAATCGGTTTCTACTTCTGATGCTGCCCCAAGCTCACCAGCTGCACTAGAATTTGTGAGAGGGAAGTTGCTGGCTAGTGGCTGTATGATTCGCCCTAGTGAAGGGGGATCAACCATATATCTTGTTGAGCACTTGGATTTGGAGGTATTATTCATTTCTTCATGTAACTTGCTGCGAATTACACGTTGTTACTAGCTTCGGTGAAGGATATATATTGATGGTAGAAATTCCTTGCAGGCTTCATCTGTTCCAGAGGTAGTCCGACCTCTTTATGAGTCATCTGAAATTGTGGCGAAGAAGACGATTATTTCTGTAAGTTAATTGTTTAATACCAAAGTGTTCTGTTATATTATAGTATTGAATTACTGTTGTATTTAAAATAATGACAAATCAATGTAGCCACGATTTAAGTGAAATTGTGGCCAATTATTTAATTTCATCTTCTCCTTTTGCTCAGAAATTGAAAGTTTGCTATTAGTATTAGATGTAAAGATTTTATAAAATATTCTTATTAGTCATCTAACGAAAAAAGAGAGATTGCTTGATGAATTTAAAGATCGCCACAGTTTTTACTGTATTGAGAAAGTTATAACTGGACCAACAATTTTTAGAAACTTGGCTAAAATACAGAACTTGCAAAAGATTTTGAACAGTTTAGTCTGTTAGGCCTAAACATATAAATGTCTTGTGGCTAATTGTGTATCTTACTTAGCACAAACTCAAAGCCCATCCATATATTGTATTCTTACAAGTCATGCAGTTCTTTATTATGTTGCAATTGAGATTTTGACAAAGGGAGTTGTAAATGAAGAAAATGATGCTTCACTTGTTGGAACTGAAAAAAATAAAATAATAAATGCATTTTTATTTTCTTTTGTTACTAGCCGTTACGTGGAACTTTCTATTCATTAACATTCTCCTTCATACCTTATATATAACTCTATTTGTACATTAACAAGAAGATGTCTCTTTAAAGGCAATACATTTTTTTCTTGATTTGCAATTTTTTCAAGGTAGTATCCCTTTGTAATCATCATATATTATGATGTACCACAGATAGTATGTCAATATCATTGCTAAAATAATTGCAAATTATTTGAGTTTAATTCCTTTCTTCCTTTTCTCATGAAGGTACTCACCCATATTCAAAATGTGGTCAATGAGAATAATGGTACACAGACACTTGATCCCTATGAGGAGCCCACTTTTCGGAGGTCTTTTAGCCACAGACTTAGTAGGTAGGACTCTTGAATCTACGCATGTTAAATTTTTATTCTAATTTATATGTTACACACAGCACAAGAAAAGGGATCCTGTACCATCCAGTGTTTTATGTTAAACAAGGATAATGTATGAGGCTTGGGGCTTCTGTAAAGATGCTAGAGATTTTAGTCAGTATCACAAAGTAATTATATTTTGACAAATAAAGTCATTTGATCAATCTCATTTTGGGTTCAGACTCTTCATCCTGAAGCAGATTTAATGTTATAAACCTCATCTAATCTTATGCTATATTGCTATACCATATAGCCGTGCAGTTACAGATTAAAACACAACATAAGTTATAAAAAAGAGGATGTAGGCATAGCTACTGTTATCTTTTGATTTTTGGCGGGTCAGAGTGAGTCTTTTATTTTTTGGCCACATTTTAGAAAGTCAGTACTTGGGGATTTTTCTCCATATTTTGGAGAAGCATGTAGGAGGTGGATATCACAATTTGTATGATATTGCTTAATATATGTTCTTGTTTTATTTAGGGGTTTCAATGAGGCTGTCAATTGCTTTTCCGAAGATGGGTGGGCAATAATGAATCCTGATGTCTCGGATGATCTCATTATGTCCATTAAGCGAAAGCAGACTTTTGGAGACTCTGGGAATTGTGATAGCATACTTTGTGTGAAATCCTCTCTGCTACTTCAGGTGAGTTACAATAATTTTCCCATAAATGTGTAATTTAGCATTCTACATTCCAATATCCTTTGTGAATATATGACTAGAACACACTCAGCCCATTTGGATTATGATCTGACCATTTTAACTTGCTATTTTCTAATGACTATTTGATAAGTCTCCTGTGAAACTTTGTTCTTTTGATTAATGATGATGACATGAAATTTTAATCTGGTAAAATCAAGATTATTATGTAGAAGCATGTAGAAACATGTAAAAACATGTAAATAGTTGTTGAATAAGTTGGATATTTATCCTTATGAGAGCTATGATAGAAAAGGTCAACATAAGCAATATGTTAATAATTTACCCCCACAAGCAGAGCGAAAGATGATGAAATGAATCAGAGCATTTGTGCTCTTGTACACTTTATTAGAGATTTAATACAGAAAATACCAGACCCCATACAGAGAAGCAAATTACATGGCTAAAGTGATCACGTTCGGTTACATGTTTATTACACCTGAATGTGATGGATGATAATCCATGCCAAAAATTTACACAGCGAAAGTACATAATCATCATTTGTAAGAGAAGATATGGGAATAGATTTTGATAGGTTTATACATGTATGAAAATACTCCCACATTGTTATATTCCTGTTGTCTCGTATTAAGTATTCTATAGTATTGAACGTTTGATACTAAATGAACTTTTAGCTAATCATTTGACGGAGAGTACCTTAACACAAGAAGGACCATAAAACATAATTTGTGATTGCAGTAGATCCTCGATTTAGTCAATAAGCTTCAACATAATTCTTTTGTACTTAAAAATTAGTATGATATACTCCCTCTGTCCCAAGAAAGTTGAGTCACCTCATTTTTTGCACTCGTTTTAAAAAAAATCGTAATAAATAGTTAGAATGGATAAATAGTAAAGTAAAACCGAAAATATTGTAGAGATGACTCTTATCTACGTTATTCTCGATTTTACTTTACTATTTATCCACTCTAGCCATTTATTACAATTTTTTCAAAACGAGTGCAAAAAATGAAGTGACTCAACTTTCTTGGGACAGAGGGAGTATGAGATATTCTAGCTGATAAAATCGTATTCATGAATCTTTATCAATCATTTTGTAGAAACAACTATAAGTATATTTTGTTACAGAATGTTTTCCCTGCAAGCATGCTGAGGCTTCTGAAAGAGCGCCGATCAAGTTGGATGAATTTCAACTTCACTTGCCACCCCGTAGCATTTTCCAAAGCTGCCGGCTTTGCCCTTCCAGGACTGGGTACTCATAATTTATCTGAAACTACAGTTTTGCTTGGCCAGACCAACCATGAGGATGAGGTTTGCTTGAATTTTATGATGCTTTTACTACTCAGTATATTCTAATAACTGATATTTTTTGGAAATGGTGGATTGGAATGATACTGGTATTTACTGAGTAGTCTATAATGTTTCAATCTGTCTATTTTCCTTGTACTCCTATGCCAGGTACTGGAAATTGTACGATTTGATAACATTTTGGATCGTCAGCAGCACAATTCTTCTTCAGGGGATTTGTATCATTTACAGGTTAATACATAATCTTCTTGTTATTGATTATTCTTAACATTGTGTTCCCGGAAGCAAATCCAGATCTCTTTGTTCATTGGTGGTGAATTTTGTCTTTTCTATTCTATGTTTAAGTGCATATATGCATCACTTTTGGGCTTTCATTTTAGGATTATCATTAGTTATAGGCCCTGTTAAATGTGAAAATAATTCCACAATTTGTCACAGAGAGTTCTGATAATTTTTTTGACGATTCCTTTTTCCAATACCTCTTTCTTTAAAGTACAGAGAAACAGTTGTGAACATACTTATTATATAGGTTGTGAATTTAGGCTGACATGCTTGATGTCATCAAACAAAATGATTGCCCTTCAAAGCAGGAGGTGAATCACAACCTTGAACTAGAGGACTATATGTGACGACTGTAGTAGTCCATTATCTATATCTGAAAATTATGATCAAATTCTAAAATCCATATTTGATCTGTAGCTTAGTGAAAAACAAGCTATTCCTCTTTCTGAATTTAGTGCCTAAACCTGAAATGGATTTGTAGTTGAAATGATTGGTAAGTGAGTATAACTTTTTTCTGGCTATTTGTGCAGATTAGCAACGGAATGGAAGATAATGGTTTTGGGACTTGCTCAGAATTGATCTTCGCCCCAATCGACAGGAATATACCTAATGAATCTGTTCTACTAGCTTCTGGATTTCGAGTATACTCCATGGTAGGCTCAAATAAGTTCTGTAACTTCTGTTCCCTCTTTTTCTTGCTCTTCCATTTTTCTTTGGTTTGCTATCTTGCTTAATTTCTTCGTCCAGTCTTATTCATTTACAAGACATTATTATCTTTCTAAATGTCTAAAAGTTTATTGCGTTCTTTGTAGAGGAATGTAAAAGATAGGTGGATTTCAAAATTCTAGATCTCTTGTCCGGTTGATGCTCATATTGTTTGTTTTCTTTTGGTGTCAATTACATTGGTTTTACTCTAATTTAAACATTTGATCATTCTATTTTCCTACCAACCACTCTGTAGGGCACAAGTTCACACTCCAATCTGGCATCGAATGAGAGCATTAACAACCCGCTCACAATGGTCATCATAGCGTTCCAGTTTCCATTTCAATCTCATCTTGTGGGAGATGTTGAGGCCATGGCGCGAGGCTATCTTCGACATATAGTCTCCTCTGTAAAGGAAATGTCTCTGGAAGCGATGCTGCTTGGAGCAACTCCTGCTCCTGAAACAAACTCTATCGCAGCAAATCCGGCCATGGAGTACAATGACACTCCAGAACTGGATTTCACTGTCAACCTCGCCAACTTGATGTGCCAAAGTTATAGGCAAGTTTTTGAAATGTTTCTGTCGGAGAAATCCGAAATTGTGATTTATAAAACCCAACTCTATACAATTAAAGGAGTATTATGCCCTATTTGATATCCTGGGCTTAATCATCAGCATACAAATTAATTCTGGCTGACCAAACTGCATTATTTTCTAGTTCTAACAATACTACCATGTTTGAGGATTTCGCTCATGATTATGCTGCATTTTCATAGTTTTTGGCATTTAATAATATGCTGGAATAACAGTTTGCTTCCTATTTGCTTCAAACAGATTGAGTTTAGGTGTGGATATGCTTGGCCTCAACCCCCATTCTACTGATTCACTGCTAGAACAGATGCATAATCACCCGTGTGCCATCCTCTGCTTCTCACTGGGGGTACGTTTACACTGGAATTTTTTTACCATGGAAAGAATCGTACTGAGATGGCATAGTTTGTATACCTCGAAGTTCAGTTCAGATTGTTTGTATTATATTTGAATGATAAAATATAGATTTACCTGCATTCATGGCAATAAATTGACAAACTGCTCCTATGTTCTTGCAGTCGGTCCCAGTCTGCATCTACACCAATCCAGCTGGGTTCACCATGATAGAGACCACACCGAACAATCTGCAGGTGCTCTCACTGGATAGAGTTCTTGGTAGCTCGAATAATTTATACCTGTATTCCGTCCTCCCAACCATACAACAGCAGGTACAATCCAGAAAAAAACTGCCACCCTATGTTTTGATTACAAAACCTTTGCTCATTAAACAAAATGGTTAATTACCGGAAATAATATAAACATTTGCCCAAATTTATTCACATGATTTTAAAATGCTGCAGTAAATGTTCGGTTATTTCCGGGCAAGTTTGGTCATAGAAATCGCTCTTACAGTTTGAGTTTGAGATGTATAGTTTTTGACTCGTGACACTCAATGAATTTCAGGGTTATGTGATACTTCCGCCTGGAAACACTCTGTCGATGATGAACCGGATCGTTTTGTACGGAAAAGCTGTGGTGTGGCAAGTGCTGGGTGCAGATGGTTCGGTTAATGGCCTCGGATTAGCTTTCATGGATTGGTGCTTCCCTGATATCTCTTGAGGCGCTGTGTTGTTGCCGAAGTTTTACTAATAATTTCCGTCTGAATTGGTGGAGACTTATATTTCTATTTTCTGAATTTGAACTACATTAGAACCTAAAACATCATAAATCATTTCATGCATGAATGCATGAATGACTATTGAATTTGATCTATGTTATATTCTGCCAAATTGGTTTCCATATGATTTTGGGTTTTGTTCTATCTTTCTGGGAGTGCGAGATGGATCTCGCCCTATTGGTAAGATTCAAACTCGTGACCTATTAGTTATTGGGTTTCTTGACGTATTATTTTCTTGATGATTTTAATTTTGTTCTTTTTTTTGGAATGTTTTAATCTTTGTTGAAATGTGAGTGTGAGGCTTTTCGTGCAAAACTATCTCATTTTGAGGAGGGTCAAGATTTGGATCAAAATTCATATTTAATGAGCTTATTTGTGATTTCAAATGCTAATGGAACCACAAATACCCTTCAAATGTGTTTGGATTCGAATCTTGACTTATTTTACTGAAAGATGAGGTCTCACGAATTTTAAAAATTTATTAAGTTTTTGTACTCTCTTTAAAGTGGGAGTTTAGAGAAAGTAATACATAAGATTCAAATTCTTGATCTATTAGTTATTGAGTTTCTTGAAGTGGGAGTTAGAGTATTTTCGTGTAAGACTGACTATAGGAGGATCAAGAATTTGAACAAAATTCATATTGATTTCAAATACCAATGAAATCACAGATACTATTTGATACATGTAATGTGTTTAATTAACTTGTTATTATGGCATAAACTTCAATTCAATCTAGTAGTAGAATATTTGAAGGAACTAGATATGATTACTTAATTCATTTTAGCCGAAATAATATTTATAACCTTAAAAAGTAGCGGCCCAACTTTTAGTATGGATAAATCATTAATTATCAATAATAGAGAGGAGATATACAATTATCAATAATAGAGAGGAGATATAAATACATTAAAATAACCGGTACAAATATTTAAGACTCCATTATCATTAGGTATTTTTTGACTGTTCTATTTTTTACAATTATTACTATTATTATTAGGTTATTGTAATTTGTAAAAAATTCTATCCATAAACTATAATTATAAAAAGTATAGTAATAATTTGTAAAAATTCTATCCATAACTATAATTATAAAAATTATTATTATTATTATTTATTAAAATTATTTCCATAAACTATACTACTAATATTAGGATTTTAGCTCTTCCCTATATTTATTTGTTGATATTTCGAGAAATAAATAAATAGAGAAAAAAATAAATTAAAATAGGTTCTATGAACTAGTATGATGAACTCGAGGAGTATACGACGTCGTAATGAGAGTTTTGACTTCGCAACTTATATTCCACAACTCCGAGCCAACAACGAACTCTACTAACCGGAGCTCTCTCTTGATTTAGACAAAAAAAAATTCCACTGTCACAATCCCAATTCAGGTATTACTGTTTTCTCATGTTTGAATGATCTATACAAAGCACAATCCCATGTTTCAAAATTTTAAATTCTTGCCAATGTTGCCATGATTTTGTTAACACAAGAATTCAGCTCTGGGTTTTCTATTTTCAATATTTCTCGCCATGATTTTGATATAAAGCTGCAATCTTTATTCACAATTCATGATTTCAGGATTACCTCAACTGAATTTACTGTAAACTGAGTTGAGGGGATGAGACAGAGGGGTAAAGGTGCTTCTTTGAAGCCTAATTCAATTAGTTCTGCTGCAAATCATGAAAATAGTGGCGGAGAAGGGGAAAATTCGTCGAGGGATAAGAATGTGGCTCTGATT
The DNA here is from genome assembly GCF_004379255.2 of Salvia splendens. Classification (NCBI taxonomy): domain Eukaryota; kingdom Viridiplantae; phylum Streptophyta; class Magnoliopsida; order Lamiales; family Lamiaceae; genus Salvia; species Salvia splendens. Next base: position 34,166,684 of record NC_056044.1, on the reverse strand, counting down.
GCTAAGAGGTCAAGTTATGTAGTGTTTACATTGTTTGTGTTGGTCATATATGGGTCTTGGGGTGTGTATCACTACCAGTTTGAGAGCCTTCCTGCGCCCTTGGCGCTCGAGCATGTCGGGAAGAGGGGGTTCTCGGAGCATGAGGCCATGAAACATGTCGAAGCTCTGGCTCAATTGGGCCCGCACCCCGTTGGTTCTGATACTCTGGAGAGTGCTGTGAAGGTAGTTTCTTGGCATCTCATTTAGCGCTGTTTTGTTGTTTCGAATTTTTGTTATGCATATGCCGTATTTGTTGAGTTATGGAGCCTGAAAGTACTGATCATCCAACTTGTTTAGAACTTGATTTGAGACTACATGTTTCTCATTCTATAGTTTAATTGGCAACATAGATTTCTTGTTTTTAATCATGCTGTGACTAACCGGACTACTAATTTCCATGTGATTTTCTTGCTTTAGTGATTGCGTTGATCTAATTTCGTAACAATAGTAAGTAGATGATGTATACTAGAAAACTTGTTTCTAATCTCCAGAGTTTTTTTGCTAAGATCTTGAGAGCTTCAACCTGTTTTGCATTTGGGAATTTAATGCACAGCTTCAATTTCTCATTTTCTGCTGCAGTATGTGACAGAAGCAGCAGAAATTATAAAGAAAACGGCTCATTGGGAGGTTAATGTGGAGGTTGATCGATTCCATGTAAAATCTGGTGCCAACATTATGGTTGGTGCACTTTTTAAAGGGAAAAGCCTTGTTTATTCAGATTTGAATCACGTTGTATTGAGAATCACGCCAAAATATGTATCTGAAGCAGAAGAAAGAGCAATTCTGGTGTCCTCCCACATCGACACTGTTTTTGCAGGGTACATTTGCAATATGCTTTCAGTCTATATCATGTCTTGTAGTTTCTCCCGAGATATGGTTTTCTAGTGTTTCTCGTATTTGTTATCTTCTTTTATACTCCTAATAAACATCCCTTCCTCTAAAACTCACTAAAAGTCTATTCAAAACTGGAAATAGCTCGAGGGAATTTGTGATATATTATCTGCATAGATGTTGCATCCATCGATCCATCCTAATTGAATCCTAATTATGATTAAATGTTAATTGGGGGTTGATAAATCCTACTTAGGGTTGGGGGTTTGCCTTTCATGAACGATTTTAGTATTAAGTGGTGACTATTAGAAATTTGATTCAAATATGTAGTATTATTATTCGTTTGTTTTGAATGATGGAGTCAGAAAGATAGCAGCAGAATTGCAAATATTCACTTCTTGTTTTGCCATTCGATTTTCAGGGAAGGGGCTGGCGATTGCAGTTCATGCGTGGCTGTTATGCTCGAGCTTGCTCGAGGAGTTTCACAGTGGGCTCATGGATTCAAGAATTCTGTTATATTTTTATTTAATACCGGAGAAGAGGAAGGTTTGAATGGCGCTCATAGCTTTGTCACTCAGGTTCGTTAGCAACCAAGCTTTCTTCGCATTCAGCTAATACAATTTATAGATAATTCACCCACCACCTTAATAAATAGAGGTAGTCCAATTTCATTTGCCAAAATTCTTCCGAAGAATTTTTTATGACGTAAAGGAATATGAGAATTTATGAAAATTCTGGTTTTTATGTAAAATGGATGAGGTGTATAAGTTTTTGTGTGGAACCTGAAGTTTCAATTCTCTGGAGCAATAGTAATATCAACGAAGCGTTAATTTATGCAGCATCCTTGGAGTGATACAGTAAGAGTAGCTGTCGATTTGGAAGCAATGGGCATAGGCGGCAAATCTAGTATTTTCCAGGTATAATATATACTTGAGAAAAACACTTATTCTTATCTTCGTTCTACCAATGGTTCGTTGTAACTATATATCTATCGACACATTCCTATAGACTCACTCGTAATCTATGTAAATTATAACATTTCTCACCTCGATCGATAAAGACAAGTTATATTGCTTTCAATAAACTCACTCCTTAGTGGATCATATTCCTTTTTGATGTGTTGATTGTTTTTTCAACAGGCTGGTCCTAATCCTTGGGCAATCGAGAACTTCGCTGCCGTAGCAAAGTACCCGTCAGCTCAAATCGTTGCTCAGGTTTGTTGGAAAATGGAAATACTTTTGGAATTATCTCATCTGCATACCCAAAATTTGTGCTTTCTCCTTACCGTATATCTGAATGCTGCAGGATATTTTTTCTTCGGGGGCTATAAAATCAGCGACTGATTTTCAAGTCTACAAAGAGGTCGCGGGGCTATCAGGTCTTGACTTTGCATACGTAGATTATACTGCTGTATACCATACCAAGGTAATATGTCAAACTATGCTGCAACTACGATTAATTTAGGCTTCCTACTAAAGACGTAGTAATGCATTCTTTATTGTGACGGAAACATAGCATATTTTTTGGGGTAATTGCAAAATAATTACGAACTTATATTCATTTTGCGATTTCAGTCTCCTTTATAACCTTTGCATATTAATACCAAATGTCTGGAAATACGACGTGGGCACCAGGCTGGAATAAAGGACGTCATTTAGTGTGCAATAGAAAGCAAAATTGAAATTTACATTAATCGAATCTTATCAAACAAAATTCTTAGTTGCATACTAAACACTGATGTTTAATCTTTCTCTATGGGATTTTAGTCAATGCCAGTGCCACACGTCATCTTTTTGGTCCATGTAGACGTTCACTTCATCTTTCCCGTGGCCAGAAAAATTAGGGAAAGCCCCATTTGCATATATTATAAATTGCAAAGGTTTGGAAGTGAGGTCAAAATTGCAAAAATGGATATAAAGTTCATGATTTATTTTGCAATTTCCCCTCTATTTATTACAACGCGAGCTTGAGTAACGCCACTTTCTAATGCAGAACGACAAGTTACAACTATTGCAACCTGGTTCTCTTCAACATCTTGGAGAAAATATGCTCGCATTCTTGCTTCGTGCAGCCGCCTCTCCTAGCCTTCCAGAAAACAAGGCCGTGGAATCCAACGAGGATAAAGCAATATATTTTGACATTCTGGTATCTTGATCGCCTCTTGTTACGCATATTTCTTCACTAACACTTTTATATATACGCCACTCTAAATTATTGTCTGACTCGTGATTCCTAATAGGGAACATACATGGTCACGTTTCGTCAGCGCTTCGCCAACATGCTTTACAATTCGATAATCATGCAGTCCCTTTTGTTATGGACTACGTCGTTGTTGATGGGCGGTTCTTCTGCTGTCATATCGTTGGCCCTAGGGTGTTTGAGTCTCGTGCTAATGTGGATATTTTCCATTAGTTTTTCTGTAGCCGTTGCCTTTGTTCTCACCATCATATCATCCTCACCCGTGCCGTATGTCTCCTACCCATGGCTGGCACTTTGTCTCTTCGGTGCGCCTGCTCTCCTCGGAGCATTCACCGGTCAACACGTCGGTTATATTATCCTCGAATCTTATTTGGCCCGTACTTTCACCGAAAGAAGGAGAAATTTACCTGCTAATTTGCGGACCACTTTGGCGGAGTTAGATGCAGAGAGATGGGTCTTTAAATCTGGTTTGGTGCAATGGTTCGTTCTCTTGATGCTCGGAAATTACTACAAGATCGGTTCTTCTTATCTAGCTCTTGCTTGGCTAGCGTCACCTGCATTTGCTTGTAAGTTTCCTCGACAGCCGAGGCACATCCCGGCAATAACTATATCCTAATTGTGATTATACCGTTCCTAATCAATCTTCCTCTTCTGGTATGTCTAGATGGTTTTCTCGAAGCAACATTGTCTCCAACAAGGCTGCCAAAGCCGCTCAAAACCGCGACAATTTTAATCGGATTGTCCGTGCCCCTTCTACTGTCTTCCGGCATGGTTATTAGGTTGTCAGCTACTATAATGGGAACCTCCATTCGTTTCGTAAGGTAATGGCTCTGGGATCTCTCTCAATATCATTCTTTTCATTCTCTTCTCGTGTCTCGTTTCCTTCATCGTATAGATGTGTTGAGACACGTATTAATGAATTCCTGCAAGTGTCAAAAGATAAAATGACCATTTCAAGATTAAGTTTATATCTTGAAAGGTTTTTGGCATGTTGATTCATCTAGTTTAAATGTGCATGATAAATTCTTGTTTCCGAGTCGTATCCTTTTCTTCCGTCTTTAATTTATCAGCTTGTTGGTTGGCGAATGCTCTTTTTTTACGTAGTTAGACTTGCTTGTATTAATCGTTGCAGGAATCCCGGTGCTAGCCCCGACTGGCTGGGAAATGTCATTCTTGCTGTATTCATTGCTGCAGTAGTATGTTTGACGTTGGTGTATCTACTGTCGTATATTCACATATCAGGTACCCGATACACTGCTATTTCGCTCGTCTTAGCTTTTGTAAACGGTTTTCCATCCGAAAAATATATTTTTCTATCACAACAAGGATGGTGAAATTCTGAAAGGTTTATACTAATGATCATATGCGCTTCTTCTCTAGGTGCAAAAGTACCGCTTGTCGTTGCTACGACTAGTCTGCTCGTGCTATCTCTAGTTGCCGTGTGGGGAGGCGTCGTTCCACCTTTTACGGAAGATATAGCTAGAGGTGTCAACGTAAGTGTTTATGTAACCATCAAAGAATGTTAATTTATTTTGATAACGAGTCCATCTAGAGTATAGCCGAGACGACACTGGAAAAACCGAATCTTAAGTAGTCGGTTCGGTTTCAGGTGAATTGATCCAAAATTGAACCATTCAGCCGAAACTGAAGCAACTACTTAAAGATTTGGTTTTTCCTTAGATTTGGTCGAAATTTCAAAAAAAATCCGACCCATCGGTTTGGTTAGGATTTTGACGGACCGATCACGTGGTAAAGTGACGAAAAAGAAGAAGTAATCATAATATCCTAACATTTTCTTGGTGTCCAGGTCGTACATGTCGTGGATGCAACACGAGTAAACGGTGGAGATCTCGAACCGGTCTCGTACATTTCAATGTTCTCGACGACTCCCGGAAATTTGATCAAGGAGGCCGGTCATATCGGAGAAGGATTTGCTTGTGGGAGGGATAGATTTTCAGATTTCGTTACATTTTCCGTCAACTACAGTTGCTGGACGGAAAAAGATGCCGGAATCGGCTGGCTGAAATCTGACATTCCGTCGATTCACGTGGCAAAGGATACGAGGGGAGAGAACCGAGAGACTCAAGTTGTCATCGACACCACAATTTCTACGCGCTGGTCTCTAGCGATCAACACCGGAGAAATCGAGGACTTCCAGCTGAGAGGTATATGCTCTCTCATTTTCAACTCTACAGACACATCGCGCCATTCATTCCGTTTCTAACACATTGTCTCGTCTCGTATACAGATGCAGACTCCGATGAGCTGATCCCGCTTGGTGAGAAGAGCGGTGTGGATGGATGGCACACCATCCAGTTCTCGGGCGGGAGGAAGGCGCCTACCAAGTTTCACCTCTCGTTGTTCTGGTCGGGGAACAGCACTCGGACAACCAGTGCCGGAGACGAGCAGCTCCTGAGGCTCAGAACGGATGTGGACAGACTGACACCGCCAATGGAGACCATTCTCCAGAAGCTCCCACGGTGGTGCTCCCTCTTTGGGAAGTCGACGTCTCCCCACACGTTGGCGTTCCTGAGCAGTCTACCGGTGTCGTTCTAGGCGATTAAGAGAGATCAGCAGCCGCTATAATCGTCACACGGACCTCGTTTGAATCGATCGCGATCGTTATCGTGTCGACACGAATGGTCATGCTGAGTGAATCACAGAGAGATCGTTATCGAGTCGACACACGAATGGTTGGGAATGATGATTCTTACTTGTTTTTACATCAGATAGTGAAGAAAAAAAGAAGAAAAATAAACTATTTAGATGAGTTGTTTTAGTTTGTTTAGTGTGTTTTTTATAATTTCTTCAAATGATCAATAATAGTTTTTATATATTTCTATTTACTCCAAAGGTGTGATGACATAAACTCCTAACCTATCTATGGGATGAAATGAAAGCGTCTTACCAATTAAGTCGTCGTCGTGATCGTCTATTATATTTTCGACACATTACGAGTAGGTACATTTCAAAGCTTATTTCAATAAATTTTATATCTCCAAACTTCCTTCTCATACCCTAATTCTCAGTATAAAATCTTTATTAGTAGTATTACTTTCAATGCAATAAAAGTGTCGATTTTTTCATACAGAGATTTTCATTTCACAGCTGAAACACGATTAATCTTAACAGCCACAATAATCAGGTAGAAATCACAGTAGCCTTCAATTAAAAGCAATAGAACTTCAAGTTGGACCAAGATTTTGAATCGATTAGTGATGATTAGAACTCTAAATAGCCATCAAACATCAATCCAAATTTTCAATCAACACAAGTAGAGCCGAAAAAGCAATCAAAGCTTAATCAAGAAATGTCTTTTTCTCAAGCAAAAAAGATATTCTTCTTAAATCTATGAATAGTAGTAATCTGTTCAGATATTTTTAAAAGAGCAGTAAAATTGGACAGGTCGTGAAGATTTACAAATTTACAATTGTCAGTTATCTACCAAAACCAACCGCTTCAGCTAAGCCCTCTCTCTTTATCTCTTGAAGAGGAAGAAGAATCCCAAAATCTGGGGTTTTTAGATAGTTTAGGAGAGATTGCTTTTGTTGTGGGATTTCCCTACAGAGAGAGAGAGAGATTGCAAGACTTGGTGAGAAATGCAGACAGTAACAACAGTAGTGAATTGCAGCAGCTTCAGTCCCAATCTCTCTCTCAAAATCAAGAATTTCAAGCCTCAGTCTTTTTCCACTTCTTCCAAGATTTTGAATTGTGAAATTCCCCACTCTCCTTCACCTCCACACTTGTTGGGTATGATCAAAATCCAATCTTTTTATCTCCCTCTTCATTGTGGGGAAATCTAATCAACAAAATTTTGAGTAAATTCCTTCTGTTTTGTAGTTTTTGACTGATATTTTCTTGATTGCATATGATGAAATTGCATGTTGTCATTTATTGTGTGGCTATTTGATGCCTGGCTTGATATTGTATTACAGATTTTGGGATTTTCAGTGTTTTGATTTTTAATTTAGTGGATTAATATTGTCTATCTGTATGAGCAAAATTATACTACCACTGAATTCAATTTAGAAAGCTTAGAATTGCAAAAAAAAAGTTGTTACACATTGGTTAGAGCTCGTGAAGATGTCGAAATCAGCATAATTTCGAGGCTTTATTCGATTTTCATGCTTTTCTATGGTTTAGAACTCTAGAAAGTAGACAGAGTAGTGAGTTTCTTTGATGGTACTGATAATAGAGTTTGCTAGGAAGCAAGGTGGAAATGTTCGTTCGTTCGTTGTATAGAGCAGACGAGCTCGTTTATGTCCTGACTTATCTGAATCTGTTTTAGCAAAGTGATGTGTGGTTTTGGAGATTCTATGATTGGTGAGAATCAAGAGAAGAGATGTGTTGTTGAGGAGTTCGTTTTAAGATGTAGCGTTGCTCCATTTTCAAATGCTCGTCTCTCTAAACTCGTTTAAGAGGATATTCACTTTGCAGGGCTTTGCAGGGCAAGTCAAGTGGCTGAGTTGTTCCCGACAACGTCTCCTGAGATTGTGGTCCGGGAGGCCAGGATAGAGGACTGTTGGGAAGTGGCGGAGACGCACTGCAGTTGCTTCTTTCCCGAGTACTCGTTCCCTCTGGACTTTGTGCTGAGATTCGACAGGCTCGTTGGCATGCTGTTTGGGTTCTCGGTGCCTAAGGGCTGCGAGAGAACCTGCCTGGTCGCCGTGATTGGTTCTGGTGAGGACGAGTTCTATATAGGGAGCGATGATTTCAAAATCGGAGGTCTTGAGGGGAAGATTAGTCTGAACAAAGGGTACGTTGCTGGAATACTTACTGTAGATACTGTAGCCGATTTTTTACCAAGAAAAGGACCTCTTCGACAGCGGAGGTAAGTGTTTATGATACTTGTCTTCGTCGTTAGTAATTGATATGTGCTAAAGTTGTTGGCTATGGATTGTTTAAAGTCGAACACTTGAATTAGTCACTGCCTTCGTTGAATATATAGCTCGATTGATTTTTACGTCTAGCCATAGATTGAGTGATTATCTGCTCAGGTCTATGGAAGTTTGGTGATCATCACTATTCATAATTTACTATTGGAAACAGTTTAGCTCAAGGTTCTCGTTGTCGAGAAGAAACTCACTTAACTAGGAAGACGAACCGGAACAAGCAAGAATTCACTATTCCCAAATCTGAATAACACGACTGACCATATTGATATTAGAAGTTACAAATGTTGTTATATCACGATGAATTGTGGTTCTCGATTAGTGTCAACTATTTCGTTGACAAACTAGAGACGAAAACCTTTAAGTATGCGTACATTGTACGCGTATGAATAGGCCATCTCGTGACTTTTTGTTGATCCTAATTTCGTATTCTCGTACATTCAAAACTGACCTACACGCCTCGTGTAATAACATTTAAGTCGCCCCAACGCATTCCTTTGCACGACACTATTCATATGTCCGATCCTCCCAACATTCCGTTTGTAGTGATCTCATGTGTTTTCCAAATTCTTCTCCAAAAAAATGTGGAAAATTGATGGAAAACTTGTTGATTTATGGACAGGAGAGGAGTTGCATACATATCGAACGTTGCTGTGAGGGAGAATTTTCGTAGAAAGGGGATTGCAAAGCGGTTAATAGCCAAAGCCGAGGCAAAGGCCAAGGCGTGGGGATGTCGCGCCATTGCTTTGCATTGTGATCTCAACAACCCGGAGGCCATGAGGCTCTACACTGGCCAGGGCTTCAAGATCATAAAGATCCCGGACGGGGCCAACTGGCCCCACCCGAGGCTTTCGGGCGACGTGAAGTTCAACTTCATGATGAAGCTCCTCTAACCCCAAACTAAACTCTCCTGAGTAATATTTAGGTAAGAAGGTTTTTTTTTAAAATATACTACTTGATTTTTATTGTAAAAAATTGCCAAAAAATGAATAACATGGAGAGGGGATAAGATGTATATATTGTACTAGTACAATTTTGGTGGTGGAATTTAGTGATTAAAATATAAGGCTCGACAAATATTATTTCTGTAAAGCCCAATAAATAAAAATTCGACTTAATCGAACATAGCCCAATATCAAAAAATGATTTTATCCAACTCTTGGGCCTTACAGAAATATTTTAAATTTTTTAAAAGCAATTTGGGTTAATTAAAATTTATATATTGGGACTTTTAATTAATAGTTGGGCTCGGCCCTTTTGGTTTTGAGTAGACACATACCAATTTTTTTTTGTTAAAAACCATTTTTTTCCACCAATTTTTTGGTAAAAGAAGGTTACCAAATCAGGCCTTAATTTTGTATTTCCCCATAAATTTAAGAATGGCAACAAAAGTTTTAATGCAGAAGATTGGAATTTGAGACTTTCTTCACAAAAAATATTCTATAATGAATGTATTCATTATGTCAACTCTTGGATAGTAGGAATTGAAGAACATACATTTCAATTCTAGTATATCAACTCGAGGAGACTTTCTACATTGAAAATATTCTATCAAACAAATGTATAAATGCTTGGATGGTGGAAATTGAACAACATATAGGTCAAGTCTTAGGCCATCCACAATAGGCGCCCAGCGACCGCCCAGCCGAGCGCCGGCGCTGGGCGGTTCGCTGGGCGGTCTATTGCAGTCGCCCAGCGGACGATTGGAGAGAGAAACCGCGCAGCGCTGGGCGGTTTCGTGGCGCTGGGCCGTGCGCTGGGCGATCCGCTCGGCGCTATTGCAGCGCCCGGATCGCCCAGCGCGATTTTTTTTTTAAATTCGAATTTTTGAAATTCGAATTTTTTAAAAAAAATCAAATATAAAAAAATATTATTTATTTATAAAAATTGTTTTCTATATATAAAAATCAATTTTTATAAATAAATTTATACTAGAAATTCGTAATAGCCCATATATATTTAATGGGCTTGCGAATTTATGAAACTCATTCTTGGTTGTCTCTCTTTTATAGAGACATCCTTGAATGTTTTATGTTCCACTTTCGATGAGGGACAAACTCATTCTTGGTTGCCTCTATTTTATAGAGACATCCTTGAATGTTTTATGTTCCACTTTCGATGTGGGACAAACTCATTCAAGGATGTTTCTCTTTTATAGAGAGATATCCATGAATGTTTTATGTTCCACTTTCGATGTGGGACAAACTCATTCAAGGATGTTTCTCTTTTATAGAGAGATATCCATGAATGTTTTATGTTCCACTTTCGATGTGGGACAATCTCATTCAAGGATGTTTCTCTTTTATAGAGAGATATCCTTGAATGTTTTATGTTCCACTTTCGATGTGGGACAATCTCATTCAAGGATTTTCTATAAAATTGTATTTTAAATTATGTCATTTTTATTTTTTTAAGATTTTAATTATGTCTTTTTTTTATTTTTTAACTTTAAGTTGTAATGTTATTTTAAATTTTCATTTGTAAATTTAATTAATGTAATTTTTTTTAATTATGTAATTTTTTTAATTATGTACTTTTTAAATTTTATTAATATTAGTGAATTTTCCCGTATATGTCTCGTAAATTAAATTTCGTATATTGCGTTATTGTTAATTATTGCATTTTGTATATATTTGTTAATAGTGATGTGGATATTATGTGGCTAGGCTATGGCTGGGCTATTTGCTTGTTTTGATGATGTGGCAGGAGGATTTTTAGTGCTGATGATGTGGCAGTGGCTAGGCTATGGCTGGGCTATTGCTGGGCTATTTCTATTGTGGATGGCCTTAGTAGTCAACTTGGGGAAAATAGGTGTCCAGAGCTTTTATCCTAGCGGCAAGAAGTTTAGACATTATTGCATGAGGTGCCGAGTTCGAGCCCTCTTGAGATCAGTTGTTTGTAATTTCATCCCCTTATAATAGGAGTTAATTTTTTTAAAAAAAAACTTGGAGAAAATAGGAGCTGATTTAGAGAGAAAAAAAAAACAAACAAACAAATCCAAACATGATTTTGTGGAAGTTGAAGAATGTATAGGCCAATTCTAGTATGTCAACTAGAAGAAAAAAAACAAATCCCAACCACTATATATTATTTAATTTTTCTTTTTAATTTCAACAGTCACATGCACCAACTAGTTGAAATTTTCTAATTCAAACTGTTGTTCATTATTCACATGTTCCTATTTGGCTGGACCAATTTATAAATGGTACTATAAGTAAAAAAAAAAATTATATCTTATTATGTTGTACCAACAAATCATTGATTGCACAAACAGCTGTTAATGCTATGATTAAAAATTTAAAACCAATCTGACACTCTGATGAGTATATTCATTATCATGTTTCTCAATAACTATATTATTGTTTGACATTTGTAAATAATTTAATTATTTTTGGTCTATTTCAACATGTTAGTGTTTCCCATATTAGTAGTAGTATATTTTAGTGAATTAATCTACTTCATTTGTCTTGAGTAATTATTTTTAGACATGTGATTTTAAAAAGTTGTATGTAATAAATTAAATTATTATAAAATAGAATAAAAAAACAAAGTATAAAAGAGACGATGAAGTCTAAGTGGAAGAGAAAATAAAACAAAATAAAATAAAAAAGATAAAATATTTTAAAATGTGATACGACTCAACTAACGTGAGATTGAAGAACAGTATTAATCAACAGAGTTCATAAAGAATTGGTAACATTTCAAGAATTATTTGATGGTAGATTTTACCCAAAATGGTGAACTGTGGTAGCATAATTAATTATTGACATCAAAATAAATCCCTCATTTCACAAACAAATTCTCTAAAATTCATCAAACATCTAAAACTAATTCTTGCATAAATCATGGCAACATAAACCCTTCACAATACCATAAAACATACTTAAATTAGTAAGACATTTCTTCTACAATCAATAATTCAAGGATTCGAGATAGAAAAAATAACATAAACCCTTCTCAAAAATGCTAAATTTTCAAAGCTTCACAGTCCATTCAATGCTCCAAGAACTTGCTTTAGAGCATTCAAATAGAAAGTAAACCTACAACTGTAGTTAACCAAATTTTATGATCTAACGTTAAAAACGGACGGATTTCTTCACTCGTTACCGTCATTGTCGTTGCTCGCATCCGTTAGAATCGTAAGCCTCCTTGCTTTCATCGCGCAATCGCTGCAAGAAGTTGAAAGAAGTCAGTAATGACAGCAACGGTGAGTTATTGATATGATAGATCGTGCAAGCACGAAAAATAGGAGTCGTGTTCTTGCCTTTCCACCGGAGAAGCTGTTCCCTCGGGCATCACATTCACGGAGCAACTCTGAGAGATTTGTTGCTCCGTCAAAATTGGCTGACCGAATAGAACGAAAGTAGGTGTATTCACCCCGTTTTTTCCTTCGTTAGGTTTCTTTAGATGCTGGACAGAGCTCTCCGTTTTCGGACAATGAGGCGAGGCGTTGGAGTTGGGATTCTCCAGGGGGTCGCCGGTGATGAACTTAGGAAGGTCGCTGCCATAATCGAGTGGCTTGAAGTCGAACGGACGAAGTCCCAACTGCAGTTTATTGAGGTGGAGATCCGACGAAGATAACACGAATTGAGCATGCCTGGCTCCCTGTATGCCGGTATAGATGTTGTCGGGTAAACAACACAAGGGACTGCTCGGACTGAGTGGATTGTTGAGTAGCATCGACAGATATTCCGAATGTTGTCGAGGCCTCTTGTTCGTTGGCGAGAGCGAGAACGAGAACGGGGAGAGAGGGATTGACGGAATACTCGATACCAACTCAACCAACCAAGGGTTAACTCGCTTAACATTCTGTAGCAAGTCGGGCTCGTCCCATGCCACCTAAGTAGAAGAAATCGAAATCAAAATCAACTCAAATTTTATACGAATTGAAGTGACAAAGAGCATAGAGCAGATTAGCTACCTGAAGGATTCGCCAAGGAGAATTAGGCCAGTGGATCGGATCATCGACTTGCACGGACGAAATAGTTCCCATGAACCAGCTAATCCGAGACGAATCTTCCGTTTCGAACGCCATCTTGAATCTGATACCGGGACACCATTGCACCCTCATCGCAGCCCTCACCACCGACGCCTTGACCACAAACTCCGGCGTGCTTGCGCGCGGATAGTAGACGACTTCGAATGGCCGGCCACCGGCAGCTAGACTCACAGCTTCAATCACAAATTCGGCCTTTACGTTACATTTCTCCTTCACATCACTCGAAAAACCATACAAACCCGACCTGCCGCCACTGGCAGCCCCCACGTTCCACCCAGACGAGACCTCAGGTCCGCCCCCGATCCCCAACTTTGCCCTACGTATCCCCACACAAAGCTCCCCATTCTCCGACCTCAAAAACACAATCGAATCCCCCGCCAAAAGCTTCTTCTGGTTCACAAAATTACTCCAACCAGTGGTCAACAAGTGCCTCCTAGGCGTCCCCCGGTAGATATGCCTAAACTTCCACACCGCACCGTGCACATCCTTCGCCAAGATCGTCTGCACCGGCGGCTCCGCCGTGTAGTCCAGCCTCGGAAATATAGTCTCCGCGCAGTACCTAGGAACAGAGAACCCCCCGCCGTTGTTCGCATCCGACTGCGTCAACGTCTTAGCAAACGAATTCGGCTTCTCCTTATCCTCCCCGTTCCTATCAAACCCCAACAATTCGACCCCGTCGTCAACCTCACATTCCCCTCCTCTCAAAGGGACCAGCCCGATTTTCGCATAAACCTCATCCGTCCCCGCATCGGCCAGATACCTAATCGACGCTACCCTACACGGTACAAGGGACGAAATCCGGGGGAAACCACGAAAATCGACATTCTTAGCAGCATGCTCAACATGGCCCTGAGGGAAGTAATACACATTGGAATTCAATGGTGGAATTTGAGCCATTCCACCAGCACAAGCATGCCATAATTGAGGATCCAAATTGTTTTCCAACTGATTCATGGGCTTCTCCAATGAATGCATAATATCAATCATAATTCTCAGCTAAAATCACACCCCCACATAAAATTCTAGCAAAATCTCTGCATAAAGAATAATACAGCAAAGATTAGCCAATAATTTTCAAATAAACACACTATTTCTGCAAAAAAAATCCCAAAAAATGACATCCCACACATAAAATTCTAACACAATCAATAGAAAACCTCCATAAATATCTGCATAAACAATAATACAGCAAAGATTAAAGACATAAGTAGCCAATAATTCAAATAAACACCCTATTTCTGAAAAAAAAAATCCAAAAAAAGACACCCCACATAAAAATTCCAACACAATCAATAGAAACCCTCCATAATTTTTTTGCATAAACAATAATAAAGCAAAGATTAAAGAAAAAATTAATCCAGATAAATACCCTATTTCTGCAAAATCAATAGAAATCTCTGCATAAACAATAATATAAGCAAATATTAATGCACAATTAGCCAAAAATTCAAAAAAAAAACCATTTTTTTCAATCAACAATTTCAATTGGATCAAACCCCAGATAAAAAATTAATCACAGAAACAGAGGAAATTGAAATTGAAACTGAAATTGAAAAAAAAAAGTAAAATAAAATGAACTTACCCACAAAGATTTCAGATTTGTGTTGTTGAATGAAATTGGAGATAAACTTGACTTGTGTGTGAGTGTGTTTTCAGGTTTCACCTTATCTAGTCGGGGGGGGAAGCAAAAGATGGTCAAATCAAGGGGGAATTGAATTGAATTGAATTGAATTGAGGAGTTAAACTTGAAGGAAAAGCAAAAGGTGAAGAATGAGTGGTTGTTGGGTGTGTAGCGCTTTTACACAGCATAAACTGTAAACTGAATTTGTGTTGAGTGAGAGAGAGGAGAAGATTTAAGAGAGATGGGGACAGACACAGACAAGAGACAAAGACACACACAACACACAGTGAGTACAGAGTGGAGGAGAGAGAGTGAGTGAGTGAGACACCTGAGATTGAAGCTTCGTTTGCCGACCAGAGGTGGCAGAGGGAATTGATTTTCACAAATGAGGTAAGAATTAAGCCTATTTATAAATACTCATTTTATCTCATCTTAATTGAGCCGTATTTTTTACGTGAAGATAATGTATTTGAGATATTATTTTCACTCGTCGCATCTTAATTAGAGTGTATTTATTAGAGATATTATTTACATCCATCAGTATCTTAATTGGAGCGTATTTTCGACGTGAAGAATAAAGTAATAGAGATATTATTTTCATCTCATCTTAAATGGGATGTTTTTTCGACGCAAAAAACAAAGTACTACGAGAAATAATTTTCATCCGCCAGCATCTTAATTGGGGCGTAATTTTGACGCGAAGAATAAAGTATTAGAGAAATTATTTGCATCTGTGGCTTTTTAATTGGGGCGTATTTTCGACGTGAAGAATAAAGTACAAAATTTATTTCCATCCGTCAGCATCTTAATTGGGGTGTATTTTCGACGTAAAGAATAAAGTATTGGACAAATTATTTTTATCCATTGCATCTTAGTTGGAGCGTATTTTCGACGTGAAGAATAAAGTATTTGAGAAATTATTTCCATCCGTTGCATCTTAGTTGAAGCGTATTTTCAACGCGTAGAATAAAGTAGTAGAGGTATTATTTCCATTTGTCGCATCTTACTGGGGCGTAATTTCAATGCGAAGAATAAAGTATTAAAGAAATTATTTTTATCCGTCACATTTTAGTTGGGGCGTATTTTCGAATCGAAAAATAAAGTATTAGAGAAAAAATGTAATTGTTTAGTGTTCAAATAAATGACTTTACTAACTTAAGACAACTCAAATCGAAGACAACTCATTTAAGTTGTGATGAAGGAAGTATTATATTTATGGGGAGTGATCAATTGCTAACTATTTAGCAATCACAAATTAAGACCAAATATTAGTCATTAGATTATGAGATCTAATGGTTGAAATAATGCCACATGGATTATATTTTAAATTTAAAAATCATTAAATAAACTTAAACGGTATTAATGTCAATTTCCTCTCATCAAAATCATCTTGAAACTTTAAATATACGTAACTTTCTCGATTTAAATTATTTTTTTACAAAAAATATATCAAATTAAAGTAATTTTATAAAGATTCCAACGAGATCTCAATTGCATATGTTCCGACGATGTTCGGGTGATGAAATTTGATAAATTATATTTCAATTTTCGTGCAAGTTGATAAGCAGATTTTATCAACAAATGCAAAAAAAATCTCAATATAGTTTATGTAAAATCTCAATATAATGTAGGTAAAATATCAATAAAACTGTGTTGATATTTTTTTGTACTAGTGTTGATATTCTCATGTCATATTGTTGATATTTGTAATACACTATGCTGATAAAAAAACACCCACGAAAATTATCATATGATAACATAATGACGATATTACCCTTTTGTTGATATTTTGTCTACTATTTATTAAAATTTGTGATCTTTAACCTCATCCACTTATTTCAAAATTTATGGGTATAGATTTAGTCTTAGTTTTAGATTATGGTGTTATAAGCATTAGAAGACCCTTATATTTATTTATTATATATACACAATATTTTTTAAAATTATATTTTAATCAAATAATATTTCTAATATATTTAAAAGAATTTTCAGATTTTTTTTATATTTCGTTTCTCCTCACATTTAGTTATAAAACTTTTGGGATTTCAACTTCTAATTTTCGGTAACTATTTCAAGGTGAGGTCGAATTTGTAATATCTCAATTTAGATTTCTAATTAGGTTAAAATTGGCAAATTTTGATTTGAAATCCTAATGCTCCCCTCGCATTCCAAATGATTTGATATGTTTTGTTGAAAATATTGTCATTAATTTCTTAATGTTAATTAAAAACTAATGTGAGGATTTTTGTGAAAGTTTTAGTAAGAGGTATTTAATTAAATATTTTAGAAGGTGTTGTGAATTCGGGATATGTACTGAATTTATAGTTCTTTATGTTAGCGAGGTACAATTATTTTTATTTGTATGTTATTTATTGAAATGTGAACTTATTACAGAATTTACGGCGTGGATAATGTACTAATAATTTCATATACATACTTGTGTGTTTCATGTGTATAATATTTTTATGTTTAATATATTGCTTTATTGATATTAGCTAATAGAACCCCCACTATAGTTTTTTTTAAGGAAAATGAAGGTATTTCGAAAAAAATTTATCAATTACTTAAATGGGTGAGAAATACTACTAGATTATCAATTACGAATATTTTTTATCAATCTATTTAAATTATTGGTCTCGAAACAAAACTCAATTTTGAGAGATGTACATATAGAATTTATATTTAAGCACCAAATCGAAGGAAATGTTATATCCGTCTTTATTAGTAATTTACTTTTTTAATGTATTTGTGAAGCATATTTACTAATTTCCAAAAAAAAATTAAAAAACAATTTATTAAAATATTGCTGCCTTTTAAACATGATGATAAGACAACTCAATGAAAAATTCAATAACTTAGGCTTGTAGTACAATAATGTTTTAATCTCAAAACGAACTTTTTTCTGTGAAATTAATTAGTGACTACGAAAGTTCAAATAACAATAATAACAACTTCGATGGTTGTCTCTAAGTAGGGGTGGCAAATCGTGCGTGTCGTGTCGTTATCGTGTCGACACGATAACGACACGAACACGATAACAACAAACACGAACACGACCCGTTAAGAAAACCTCAAACACGAACACGAACACGACACGAAACCCTCAGACACGAACACGACACGAACACGACACGAACCCATTAACGACACGAACCAATTCGGGTCAACACGACACGATAACAACACGTACACGAGATGACACGATAACGACTCGATAACAACACGACCTGATAACGGTTAAACCTATTAAAAATGAAAATAATAAGAATTAATAATATTAAAATATTATTTCTTAACGGATAACACGAACACGACACGGACACGACACGGACACGTATTGTTAACGGATAACACGAACCCGACACGAACACGACACGAACACGACACGAAATTTTCGTGTCCTTAACGGGTCGACCCGATAAGGACACGAACCCAATAAGCTCTGACCCAAACCCATTATTTTCGTGCCGGTTCGTGTCGTGTTATCGTGTCGTGTCAAAAATTGTCAGCCCTATCTCTAAGCATTGATGTGTGAATCAATGATTGACACGTGTTTGTATCATTAAATTTGTACAGTTAATAGCAATTAACGGAATAAACAATTATTTATTAGAACTATTGACCTAATTGTTGTGAGTAATTAGTCAATACACCTATGTTAAATCAACTTATTTTTCCATTCAATCCTGAAAATGATCCAATTAACTTTTAAACGTCATACTAATGGTTCGTAGACATCAAAGCAATAAAAAAAATTATATGTAAAAGAGAGATATTTCGGATTCAATCGTTATCAATTTATAGGTCGAAAATTCAAATCACCTGTATCTGAGTAGTACATATGGGTATATAGGATGAAAAAAATTGTGCACGGGTCCAATTTTATTTGAAAATGAGTGGTCTATATAATATTAGTATTATTTAATAATTTTAATTTTTTTGGTAATCATTATAAGAATCAATTATTGAATAAATAAAATAAATCTAGCTCCTAGATGATGCTCTCTAATAATCAATCTGAATCGAGTTGCATATCTCTAAATTAAAACCAACCACAAGTTAGAGATATTATATTTTAATTTTACCAAATTACATAATTTTTTTTTGGAATATGCAAGTGACAAACAACTCATAAAGAACAAGTTAATGGGCCATTAGCATAGGGGTACAAGATAAGCCAAATGGACCACCATTTTAGAATATTTAGTTTTTTCACCTTTTCATTTTAATTTTTAATTTCTAATTTTCATTAAGTGCTTAAATTGGTTTAATATTCGAGAACATACAAGAAATTATATACTTAGTTGATATGGTATTCGAGTAACATAAAAGAAATTATATAGTCGGTACTTGGTATAGCAAGTGACCTTGTAATTAATTAATTTAAAAATCAACCACTATCTACTAGGTCGATTTATCTATCGAAAAAAATACCCGTTGGCCATGATTTCTTTAAAATAAGATAATTAAAACACAATTTCAATAACCATAAAGTAATTAATATATCAATAATTAAACAATTTCCCTAAACCAATTAAATAAGTGGTTAGCCGGTCGGAGGTTAGGGTTCCATAATTTTTTATTTTGGATTGAGAATAAGTTATAATTCGTTGTTAATTACGTTGTACATGGTATATTTGGTAGTTAATTAGTTTGTTTCTTGTTGTTGTTTTACTTAATTAATTAAGCCCATTTGACAAGATTTGTATTGTTAAAACCAATTATGGATGTGATTATGTGGGAGATTAAACTAATTTAATTACCGTGATAATTTGATATTATATCTCAAAGTGAGATATCGGATAGAAAATTAGTAAAATATTTACAAACATGGCTTATAAATAAATATAACTACTCTAGAGTTCCTTGCGGCATGTTAATTACTTAGATCTGTATATATGTTTGTAGGGATAATATCTTCTATATTATGATGATAGTTGATTCTATTTCTAATTACATAATCTAAACTATATATAACTATGGCTAACAAAGATTTTTGTGACCTTACTCACAGTGTTGGCATAGCAAAAAAAACCAGCAATATGGTTAATAACAACTCGATTAATGTCACTTTATTTTACCCCTTTGGAGAGTAAATGAATAGTATCAAAATTATCACCTTTTTCCATCTACACATTTATTTTGTCTTATTATAAAGGCCATTAGCATAGGGTACAAGATAAGACAAAAGCAACCGGCAGTTGATTATCTTTAAGTTGGGGGGAAACAAATCAAATTAGTGCTACTATTTCAGGTAACAGCCACTAAATTATTGATTTTTTTTCTTATTAGAACAATATGATTAATTAAGTTAGCCAATTGGATGTTGCCGTTTCATATAGCTAGTTTCTGATTGGGTTTAAGGTCATGATTATGTTATAATTTGTTTGGTTTAATGTACTAAAACTGATAGACAAGATTTTAGTGCAAGAAACAATGTTGGCTGTGATTATAATTAATTATTAATCTATTTCAACTAAGATAAATTAAAAACCTTAGGAAATCAAAATTTCATAGGAGTATACTCCCTCCATGCATGAACAAAAGACATGTCTAGCATGAATTTTAAGAAATTATTTTATCTTAAAAAGAAAATGGGTGATAAAATTAGTGATATATAAGTTCCATTTTATATATTAATATTGTGGCAGAATGTGAGTATAAGTAGTTAGTGGAAGATTGTATCAACTTTTACAAAAAATAAAAAATTAAAGTAATTGTTTCTTTTATTTGTGGACACCCCAAAATGGCAAAATGTGTTTTTTATTCATGTGTGAAGAGAATACTATTTAGATGTTCTTTAACACACTTAATACTACCAAAGTATTAAATAATACATTAATGTATTTATCCGTAATTTAATGATGAAAATACAAGGGTATGGTTGAGTCTTAGATGCTTATTTATCTTTAACCAAAAGTCAATAGATTCGATCATTGACTTTGGATATGAAATTGTTTTAAATTATTGGAATTATTGGATCGGTTTTCTTATCTTTTGAGATATCTACAAATAAGTAAATGAATTAGTTATTAAATCAACTAAATCAAAATAATAATAATAATAATAATAGATAAAAAATAATTCTATATGTAGAATTGCAACAATATACACATACAAAGTAATACCATCCAATCAATATTCCACTAACTCATTCAGTTCATATTTAATTATAGAATTAATATGTAAGTGCGACTCATCACCATTAAACTTTTACATTTGTATTTCTTAATATTCTTAAAATCAATATTGAGTTAAGTGTAAGTTTTTTTTTTTGAAGTTGAAGTTAGAGAGGAATGACTCAATTTTATCATATGACCCAGTGGGCTCAAATCGGCCCATATAACAACTTGTCCAAATGAAAGTAGGTCTTTCATTTATTCTAATTCAATCAATACAAAAACTTATTTCATATCTATTTTGACAAAATGCAACAACATGAAAGGAATAAATTTGATTAGAATTACTTTTATGGGCAACTAAATAACTAAATCTTGCGGGTAGGATTTTTGATGATCGATATGTATGTGGGTTCGTGCACTGGTTGTTCAATGAAATGCCTGTGAGAGACCTTTCATCTTGAAACAGTTTGATTCAACACGAGAGCTACTTGATGAAGTGCCATAAAGATGTGGATTAGAGACTCAGAGTTGAAGCAGATTTTGGCACACAGTCCGATTTGGATTGATCATCATCCAGTTCATCTTAATTCATATTAGTACCACTCATTTCTTGAATAATATAAAAATGACGCGATGCCAAACGATGTGACCTCTCATGACATTGTGATTAAATAAAAATAAAACAAAACAAAAACAAAAACAAAACTAAGCTGAACCATGTAAAGTGGTAGTATTGAAATATGCTTAGGTGAACTATATGCAAATAGAAATTGTTGGGAAAGGTCAATACGAGTACAATTTTTTTTACCTAACTATCCATTTTCATGCAAATTAATGACTTTATTTACTTTTAAGTGAGCGTTACGTTCATCATGCCAAACTTGAATAAATTCTCATTGATTAATCTTCAGCCCAATATTTGAAAACTCAATTTTCCACCATAAGTTGAATGCTATTTAAATACTAGTTTCTAGTTGACTACTTAAGAGCCCAAGTAAACATCATTCATTTAATTCTAATACCGAAAAAGTTGTTATTGACATTATTATTTGTATAAATTGTAATCAAAGCTCAATTTATTATTTTATTTGAAGTTATAGAAAAAATAAATAAATATATCTTTGATTTTTAAGTATTTTATTATATATAAACCTAACGACATCAACAATTAAATCTAAAGTAATAAAATCAAAATATATGTACTACAATAAAGTAATAACATCAAGGCCCACAGGACAATGATCACAAGTTTATGTTTTCTATTAGTATTTCATTTTTAGGCCATAATAGAAACATAATTAAAATCTAGTACCCAAACTAATATATAGATTATAGTGTAAAATATCTTAAAGAGATTGATGCCATTTTCATCCTAAGAAGTCAAAAAAGTGAAAAATGGCTTTATGCAAATTGATTATATCCTAAATTCAGAGGCCACTATTTTTTTCCAGAGACCATGTACATGACCGTTTATGAAATCAAACATTCAAATTTTCATGTATAATCTCCCAAAATTTCAAACATACATAATAAATCAGTGAAGAGATAAAAACATCAAAAAGAGGGCATTTGAAATTTCATTGAAAAAAAAACAAGACAACATAAATCATAAATCATAAACCATAAACCATAAACCAATTAAAAAAATCCCTTCAAACTGCAAAAAGAATTTCCCATGAAAGGGATAATCAGACATAGCTATTCGAATCATCTAACAACATCTAGTCCTAAATCTCCCTTTCTTGTCTAAACCCAATCTACACTCTCTCATTCCTCCTCTCCAACTAGCTAAACTTATTGTCATCATCGCTATGCCCGACACCCCGATCACATACTGTACAACGAACCAACGAACAAAGAAATCGAAATAAAATTGTCTAAACAAGTACCATCGAACTAAACGAGTAGCATCGAACTGATGAAATAAAATACGAGATTTCAGACATACAAGGCCTGTATACCTTTCTTGCAACGGATTTAGGCCATGCTCGGCCTCGGGATCATCTCCACCTCTGCCTCTGAAGTCGTTGGTAGCTTGGTCCTCATTTCAACAACCTTCTTGTGCGAGTTCGAGTGCAGGGACGGAACGAAGGTAGGGCTAGCTGCCGGGCGGTACTCGGGGAACAGGCGGCCGGACTTGTAGCGGACCCCACATGCGTTGCATAGTGATTTCGGCCCCATGGGGCCGGCCCTCCACTGAGGGGTCTTCGTGATCTCGCAGTGCATGCATTTCCGGACGGGCGCCGGGTTATCGGCGAGGCTCACGGGCGGGGTTATCTTGATCTTCTTTTCCTTCTTCTGCTCGGCTAAGGCCGGTTTTGGGGGCGACTCGGCGAAGTTCTCAGACTCGGCCGGGGCAAACTTCGGGGGCGGGGAGAGGAGCTGGATGGCGGCCCGAGGGTTGAATGTCGCCGGGCGAGGGCGCTTGCTCCGAGCGCGTTGGGCTCCGCGCTGGGCAGGGGTAGGGCGGAACGGCATACCCATCCCGCCCGAGAACGAATTGCTACTGCTGTTGCTGTTGCTACTGCTGCTACTCTCCAAAACCGAAACCGGGCTCAAGGTTTCGAATTGGTGATGCGACAGCTCCTTCGGGATGGCCGGGCTCGGGTTCTCCTTCGGGATGGTCATCCCTCCACCGGAGAACGAATCCTCCACGAAATTCGAGAGCCATTCCAGCTGCAGGATATCCTCATACTGATAGAAAGAAAAACACAACAAAACAGAATCAGCCACTTATTTCATCCTGACTCGTTTTCCTTTTTGGGACGTCTCAACTAAAGCGATTCTTCTCTTCAAATGCAAATATCACTTTCTCTACTTTATTTCACGACTTGACTCACAAATCAACACACGCCACGCATTTAATAAGAAATCAAGCAAGAAGTATTCAACAAAAACTCGATTTCTCGATACATACCATTCATCAAATAAGACAAACTCTGACTAAACTCCCAACAAATTAACAACCTCAAAAGGTCCACATTCCCATCACCAAATTAATTCCAAATTTGAGCTTGATGTCACACCTAACAACTCCTAACACACCAAAGACTTCGACAATCCACCAAAAAATCAATCTTTGCAACCAACAAACAAAACAAAGGCCGTTTGCTCACCGGAACAGAGAGCTCGGCAGAGAGGTCGGAAGCAGCGCCTTTGTTCGCAAAATAAAGGTCCGTCTCCGGCAATGCATCGCTCCACATGCTCGGAACATCCTTCTTATCACCGGAGCCAACCAAATCTCCGGCGCCAACGCCAGGAACGTCACCTCCAACACATTCATTTTCAGGGGGAAACTCAATCAAGTCATCAATTTGATCAAAGAAGTTTGCACAATCAATATCATCCCCCAAATTTGGCCCCATTTTCCTGAAAAAAAAAGAAACAAATAAGATACTTCGAAATGAAAACAAGCAAAAATGTGGAAAATTTTGAACTAGAATTGATGCTAACATGCACATGACCTAGAAAAGGAACATTGCTTTGCTAAATGATTCTTGCCAGCTCAAGCACATTTTAGCATAAAATTCCTCTTTCTTTTTTTTCCAATAACATGTAAATAGTTTCACAGAGATTCTGAAAATCTTCTAAAAAATAAAAATATCAATTAAAAAGGAATAAACTTTGAAAATCAATGTGAACAGAGACTGCACCGACACTCATAAATTACCATCAATGTTTTTTTATCAAGATAAAGAAGCTTATAATCAAACAAACCTTGTTTTATTGGGAAATTCAAGTCTCCTCTTAAAAAGAATTCCTGCAGAAAAAAAGAAAGGAAAATTTTTGAGCTAACTGTAATTTTAATGAGCTGAAATTGGCAAGAAATCAAGAATTTACAGAGGCTTATTTAATTCAAACAAGAAAAGAAAAAAAAGGCAAGAATCTTCAAATTTAGTAGCTTAAAATATAAATAAAAATGAGGGTTTAAAGCAAAAAATCTTCACATTTGAGAGACCTTAATAAACAGAAAATTCAGAATATTTTTCTTACTAAAGAATCCAAAATATCAGACTTTACCATTTTCAAAAGCCATTTCCCTTATTTGGACCACAAACAAAAGAATGCAAATCTATAGCTTCAAACTCACATAAAAATCAAGATTTTCTACTGCAAAACACACACACACAGTGGGAAAAGCAAACCCCTGATTTCCCGCTTTAAAAAAAGCAATCTTTAATCCAAAAAACAAAGAAAATTGGCAGAAAAAACAGAAAATTCACCAATTCTTTCACCAAAACAAGCATAAACTCACACTCCATCATCTCTCTACAATGCCATTTCCTCATTCATAGTAAAAAAAAAAATTCAATCACCCCACATATTTTCCCGCCTTAAAAATCCAATCTTTAACCTTAAAAAATTGCAATTTTAAAAAAAAAATCAGAAATGGCAGAATTTTTCTACCTGTTGGCACAGCTCCCAAGAAAGAGAGAGAATTCAAGAACAAAAAATGGAGGAAATGAATGTATAAATGTATCTATCTGAAGCTACCTATCTATCTGTCTATCACTCTATTTCTGTGTTTATATGAACCTTCTCTCACTCCTAGACTGAGGAGAGAGAGAGAATGAAGAAAGTGATGAAAGGAGAAATGGGGAGTGGTGTGAGTGATTATGAAGAGGTAGAGAGAGAAAAGAAGGACTTAATAAAAGAAAAAGGAAAATGTTAGGTGAACTTCTTGCTTCAGAGCAAGCTGTCTTTTGCGCACACATTTCATTCCTTTGCAAGTCTTCTTCACATAGCCCACCCCCACCCCACCCCACCAAAATACATATATACGCGTATGTATGTATTATATTTTTAGAATATGTCTCATATTTGCAGGGTTGGATTCCTAATTGCAAATAATCAAATAGGGGTATGTTTGAGTATATACTATATAAGGTGTTTTGAATGGTAGTAATGTACATATCAATTATTCAAACACAAGCATAATATTTTTAATTCTTTTAGTAGTGCATGGTAATGTATTTGGTAAAAAATGATTTCATGATTTTTTATAGTTCGAGATTGAGATTCTCGGTTGACTTTGATTTGATTCAATTATTATAAAGTTTAACGATTGTACTGCTTATTTTACGCGATTCGCGTCTACAGTAACATTCAGATAAATTTGGTCGGTTATGTTTTTTAGTCGCACTCGATTAATTATTTTTTTGGAAGATTCTTATTCAGTTCGATTATATTTGATGGTTCGAAATAGAGACTATCGGTTGAATTTGGTTCGATTTGAGGAATTGAAACTGACTCGGGTTGACTTTGATTTGATTCGATTATTCTAAAGTTTGACGACAATAGTGCTTATTTTACGCGATTCGCGTCTACATTAACATTCGGATAAGTTTGGTTGGTTATGTTTTTAGCCGCACTCGATTAATTGTTTTTGGAAGCATTGATTCAATTCGATTATATTTGATTGTTCGAAATAGTGATTGTCAATTGAATTTGATTCGATTCAATGAATTGAGACGGAAACTCAGTTGACTTTGATTTGATTCGATTATTCTAAAGTTTGACGACATTACTGCTTATTTTACGAGATTTGCATCAATGGTAAAATTCTGATAAATTTGGCCGGTTATATTTTTTAGCCGCATTCAAATAATTGATTTTTGGATGATTCTGATCCTGATTCGATTCGGTTGTATTCAAAACATTTTACTTTATTCGATTTTATTTAGAACCTTCGGTTCGTAAAAGTTCATAATATTATATTTTAATTTTCGGGTTTTCCGATTTGATTCAATTCGTAATTAATATTGTATTCAATAATTAGGTTTTGGTTAGTCTTTATTTGTGTGTGGGGTGTGAGTAGGATTGGGATAAGCATGGTAATAATATTGTTGACACTTTAATGAATTTTCAATGCTGGCTGGATTCCCTTGAATTATAACGTGATATTCCGCTGCTTTTTTGCTTTTTTAATTACTTTACTAACGGTTTTCAGGTAAAAATTAGAGTTTTATGATTTATTGAAATTTGTGGTAATTATGTACTACAATCTTGCAAAATCATTATTTGAAGAATGTGTCTTGATCCTTGTAAATATTAAATCGGACTCGGAAATTATAATTTGATGATTATTCATATTTGTGTGGCTTGTGTTTTTTTTGTGTGGCTTGTGTTTTTTTTTGTGTGGCTTGTGTTATGGATGGTAAATTTAGGAAAAACTTGGCAAATCTAGAATAATTGTTAGGGACGATTATTTCTAAAATGTACTAATCCTAATTAACACTTTTGAATTGGATTTGTATAAGAGATTCTCTTTTATTTGTAGGAAAATTGTAATTAGTTCAATCAGTTAGTGTACCAATTTTATCTTTTGTCTTTTTATTTTGATGTTCCGACTTTTGCTCTGTATCATAAATGGAGCATCATCTATAAAAAGATACAAATACTATGAAATTTGAATTTGAATATTGAAAATTTGCTAAAAAAATTAAATTGAGCATCATCTGTAAAAAGATACTTTGAATTTGTATATCAAAAAATTCTGGTCACTTACGTTACATATAATATACATTATTTATATTTTTCTTTCAAATGACGCCGTTTTCTTTATAAATAAAAAATATTGTTTAATTTTTTGGTTGTGATGCCAGTAAAATTTTCGACAGTCTTGTCAACTACAATTTCAGTAAAAAATCTTATTATAGGATAATTGAGAATAAATTAAAATTTTATAAATTTTGCTAGATTTTTTAAATTAAAAAAAATAGAATTGGACTAAATTTTATGATTTTCTTACCAATTTGCCAAGAAAAAATGACAAGACTTCATGCAGAATATAGTTTTTGAGATACATGCTTGAATGCTTCGATACGTAAAGTACAAGTTTTCAGTCTTTCCATTGTCGTCCATGAATATATGTTCTATACTTTCGTTTTCCTTTTTTCAATCTTACACTTATCAGTTATCAAAGAATATTATTTTTAGTTTTTTTTATGTAAAAATAGGATTTTGGGTCAACTTTGTGAGAAATTAATTATTTGAGTAATTTACTAACTCGTGTAGTACTATTTTTTGAAATAGTACTACTATATAAAGCATGCATGCCAATACTTATTACGGATTACAACACTACATCTACTCACATAAATTAGAATATATCAATATTTGGCAAATTTACTTTATTTTTTCTTTCTAAATTTGATTGCTGGAGAATGACCTCTGACTCTCTAAATATAAGTTGAATTGTATTTTATGAAGTTTATTGAGTTGCGTAGTTATTTTAGGTATTAGAAAACTTTGCTATGAACAATTAATGAATTGAATCATAGAATTCTAATATTGTAACTGAAGCATTTTAAAAGATACTTTTGTAAAACGCATATTCCAGTACGATAAAAGTTGGGTTAATCATGCAAAATAACACTATCAAAGTTGTGCTAATTAATTAAGAACACTTCGGATTAATTTTATTTCATAATCAACTTTTGTTGAGCTAAAATCAGTTATATTTGAACAAATAAATAATTTACTCTAGGATTTTAAACCTCTTTATTGGTAGTAGGTATTAACAACTAGAAGGGCATTAGTTGAAACTGAGCATACACTTTAACAGATAACAAAGAAATCTAAACTATAAAATTGACTTCACATCTGCTTAAATATACAATTAAATTAAAATTATATGCATACATTTGAAATATCGTATAAAGTTTACTATACTATGAAATAATAAATAGATACGATATGGAAGAAGGTGACCCTTGATTGCAATTGTAAGCATAATACTCCTAATTTTAATTTGTTTAATTGCCTAATATATTTAAAGCTCGATAAGTACATTCCATTATGAAACGATATTCTAGATCTCAAATCAACGGACACACTATATATATTCGATAGTTTTCAAATATTTAAATGGGATTAGAGTAAACATGCTTAAGCATGTTCTCAACATGAGGATCTACAATAATATTCTTGAATATATCAAATTTATTTTTTACTTATTGATATTCAACCTAATTTGAATAGTAAAATTCCAAAAATTACAAGTGGTAAAGGATATACACGGTACAATATTCCAGCTAAAATTCTCCAAGTCCATTCAGTTCAAACAATATAATGGTAAAATATATGACTACGAGGTCAAATATCTTAAATTTGAATTTCACTAACATTTTTTTATATACTCGAGCATTAAGTTAGTTAAATTTTATTTTTATAGTACGATCTCTTTGTTTATTGCGCCTTCCACCATAATTATTCATGCATACATATATGCATATGTTATTAACACATTTGATTAATATTATCACACAAGACTAGTTATCTATCACGTATTGTCACAATTCTATGATCCTTATTCTAAATAATTCAATCATCTTATTCTATTTACAATAAATTTCCCTAACTGATTCAATCAAATTATTAAACTTGTGCTATTAAAATGTGACAAGCAATTGGAGAACCGATTACAATTGTTAATGTAGCAAATTAAGAACAAAATTGAAAAAAATGACAAATTTATTTACACTATGCAAAAAAATAATTCAAAACGGATAAGTGTTGCGTGGAATACGGGGGAAGCACATTTGCGGCGGAGGGAGTGGGCCCCCTAGCACGTGGCTGGATGGTCGAATCCGATTCGTAGGATCCGACACGTGGCAGAGAGATGACGATTACGGTGGAGCCCACGCGGCGGAATTAGCTGGCTGTTTCCAGCTTGGCAGACAGCTCTCACGTGATAATATCTAGGGATCCGAGCTTCATATATTCTCTTGTTTTTTAAATAAAATAAATAATTTTACACTTTTGTCTTTTCAGATTAGAACTCTTGGATTTTGAAAGAATGAAGTTTTGGGATTCAGCAAACTTTTGGACTTTATTTGGTGGATTTGAGGATTTTACATTTGTATTTGAAGGGTTTTTTCTTTTTAAATTATTTAGATTAGGTTAGAATGATATTTGTATCAAATTGTGATCCAAATAATTGTACTAGTAAATTGAATATAGTGGAGTTGAGATGGATGTTATTCTATTTATGAAATACTATTTCCTTTGTTCATCATCCGTAGTCTTGATAGTATACCATACGAATTTTAATAAAATTTGATGAAATAAAAGTGATAAAAAAAGAAAGTATTATTAATAAAAAAGGATACCTTATCATTAGAAATATTTTTATAATAAATTAATAGAGACTAATTTGGTGAACATGCTAAAATAAAAAAATATGATTATTTTTTGTAATAGGATATATAGTAGTAGTACTTTATAGATAATGAGATAAGATCGAATAGTTTTTTCACAGGCTGTAAAGTTTAGCAAGATATACTATTGCTAATATAAAGATATTTTATAATTTTAAATTTTAAAAATATATGTATTATTACAATATGCAAAATGCATTACTATTATAATTGACAAAATACATTATTACAAAAGATGTATAATTGTATATGTAACCATGAATTATTCAGCTAAAATATAATTATGTTCAATCTTTTATTTATCAGCACGCAACAAGATACGTGTTTTTCATTAGTTTTGGTGTTAAAAATTGGAACTAGAAACTGATTTTCTCAGTTATCTATAATCTATAGACTTCTTTTTCAATATTAGATACTGAGTTTATTTCAAAACTATTCAAGAACAGTAACAAAACACAAATCATGGCAATATGGCGAAACGAATAAATATATTTTATTAAAGAATAATGTTATTTTCCGATGCATAATTTGTCGTTATTGGAATAAACGAAAGAATTATTCTTACAGAAGGATAATAGGTGTGGGTGCATAATGTATGACGTGGCAGTCCCTTGTGGGACCCTAAATCGTGTGTGTGTGTGATTACACTCAATTTGGAACTATATATATTGACTAATTTTTTTGTTGAATATTTGTCTTTTTTCCTTTATATTAGTACTATATGTTTATATACTAACACATCATGATATTAATGTAATAATTCATTAGCATTGTCCCAATCATAGCTCTACTAGTGTATGAATTGCTAATGCTATGATGGATACATGTTTATCTTGTTGAGAAATGTATATATTATGATTTATGTCGGATATATTCAATAACAGTTTTAGGCGAGTCAAGAGGTTAACTGCTTCTATTGCTGACCCGTGAAAGCCGGAAGAATTCAATTAAATTCAGTCATTAAAGTTGTTGCCGACCTGATAGTGTAACAGCTTAACCCAACCGTTTAAGGTTGGAGTTGACTTCATTTTTAATCCGTTACTCATTATTATATAAAACACATTTTTTTAATGATCAATCCAAATTTGAAAATACTGCCCTGTGAGTATTAGGGCTTTCTTTACTTTCCTAAATATAATCATAATTGTGTCTACTTAATTCCAAAAATGTTGAACAAACTTATTACACAAGAGCCATGTGACATTCAAGGGAACACAACCCCACCTATTCATTAAATGCTTTATTTTTATGATATTTTTTTAGAATTGCTTTAGTTTTTATGTTAAAGTGCACAATAATATGAGTCAAATCACACCTTTTAATACATGCATTTATAAAGTTATAAATATATTAAATGCGTTTAACGATGTCTACAACCAATAAAAATCACTATATTTTGACTTATTGCAAAAAAGGAAAATTTATAGTTGAGCTCATTTATTAAATTTTACTACTATTATTTTTAGTCAAGTTTTGTGTACATGTTATTTGCACTTTCACAACAAAAGTAAGGACATAAGTACAATGATTTAAATCAACATACAAGTACTTACTCTTATACATGAAAATCAATGAAACAGCCAATTAAACTAAATTAATCTTAACTATATATACAACATTAAATTATTTGAGCTCGAAAATATTTTATTCGAGCATGACACTTGATAAGGCTCATTTCATGCATCGGTTTAAGGGTAAAATGTATGCTATTTGATCGGTTTATCGCGCAAAACAAATGTTAAATGTGCAGAAATGCCACTTGACCAAGGCAGCAATGCCGAACTGATCAAGCAAGTACAAAAGACGATAAAAGGCCAAGAATCGGGGGAGTTGATCAAAGGGGAGTGATCAAGCAGTTAGGCGGGGACCGCTGGCTTCTAGAAGAAGAATATGTGAGGAAATGAGCTGGATATGACGCACCATTCTGTTATCAAGGACGACGTTCTAGAAGGGGACACGTGCTAGCTTATGAGACGCAAGGACGGAGCTGAGTCAGGAATCTGTTACTTAAAAGCGTCGTCATTCTAGAAGGAAGGGCACGTAGCAATCAACGAGTCGCTCATTCTCAGCATGAGCGAATATTCCCTGTCAAGAGCGTTATCCAGCTGGAGGCCGAATCGAGCTTATAAATAGAGGGTGTGCCATCACAAAGATTAGATCCGAGACTTTACTTTCCGTCTAGTTTAGCTTAGCTTAGTATAGTTCAGCTCCCTAGCTTAGTTTAGATCAGTTCTCTAGTTTAGTTTAGATAGCTTAGTTAAAAGGGCGACCGAAGGGAGCGCTGCAGAATACTCATTTCTGTTAGCGTTATCTTAAGTTTTCCGTTGAGATTCTTCTCAGTTTTTACCGCTTTCTTAGTTTCCGAAGTGTTAGCTTAGTTTAATTTCACGCTGTACTCAGTTTTTAGTTTAATCGAAGTTATTTTTCGTTTACATCCTCGCATTTACTTTTCCGCTGTTACCTTCAATTCACTTGACCCAGTAGTTAATTTCCATTGATCAAGCTAGCTAGTTTAATTCTGCCTAGATTAAAAACAGTAGTTAAAAACTCTCAAGTTAAAGCGTGGCAGCAGCCAACTCCCCCTGTTCACTACTCACACACTCGACACACCAACTTCTCTGTGGGATCGACCCCGAACTTGCCGTTTTACTGTTAAAGTTGTGCAAAATTGAGAGTTATAAATATTTTATTGCGTGAGTCGGTTTGAGGATTGATTTGATTAAGTGGCAACGACAATTTGCTAACTGATCCGACCGGTTCAGTTATCTTCCATATAACTTGATCCAATTCCAATCCGTCGATCTCGAGCTCACCAACACTTCCTGCAATTTTAAAATGAATTAATGCTACCTAAAAGTATTAGAAAAATATTTAAAAAATAAAATATGAAATAGTTGAGAAGTAGTGACTACTCATACTCAAAGTGTGGGTTGAAGAGTCAAAATCATGCTGGTGTGCCAAATCGATTTTCTTGGTTGTAAGTCACGTGCATACACCTAAGCTTATTAATATTTTTAATATTTATAAAAGTCAAATTATTGGGAACTAATTAATTGTTATTTATAGTAGTGAGAAGTTTCATATTTCTCTTAATTTATGAAAAAAACAAGTGGAACATTAACAAATCATGTTCGTGCATTCCAATATTTAAACTATATTTATTTTTGTATTTTATTATCTATGTCAAAATATAAAGATAGTAGTAATAGATTTCACGTGAATTTTCATTATTTACTTTACTTTTTTTTATAAAAAACTTTTTATCTTGTGAAGTCGAAAGATTGAACACAAATTACTTATTTTCGAATGTAAATATGCTTACAAAATTTGTAGGGGTTGTTGTGATTGGTCAATAAGGTCCGAGGATCAAGCATTAATTGGCTGTGCATGATTCGGGTGATATTAGAAATTATTAATTAATGGATATTTTATTAATTATATGAAATATATATATTGACTTCGTAATGGTAGCAGATATAAGTAATTAACCCGCAATTTTCTACTATAAGTCATACGCTCATACTATATTTTATTAATTTAATTCGCTAAGACTATACATTTTTAAAACGTTAAGAGCATAAAATTTTTTCACAAAATTGACATGTCTACCTATAAGTTTGTTATGGATTTAATTACTTTATATTTAATAAATAAGTCGTACTTGCGTACATGTCGATGAAGTACAATTTTTATGCATATATTGAAGTATTCAGGTGATTTTTTAAATTAATTATTAATATGTTTGGAAACATATTAGTACATATAGTTTTATCTTTAGTTTTGAGTCGGTGGTAATACGATTTGAAACGATAATACTAAAATATATATGATTTAAATAGAAAAATATAATAAATGCTTTGGCGTCGGTGCGTCGGTTTTCTTAATTTAATGCTAATATATGTTGTGTCGAAATATTTAATTGTGTGCACATGATCAAACGCCTTTCACTTTTGTTTAGATTTTTTTTTTGAGAAAACACTTTTGTGTACATGTATCTTAGATTTGACAATTAACGAACTACTACTATATAATAGAAAGGGTTAATTACACTTTTAGCTTTATGGTAGTTCCAATTTTTGAAAATGGAAATAAACTCTATTTCGATATACTTATATCATTTTAAAATCTAAATATAATTGACTAATATCGATGCAAAACGAAATATTGAAATACTAATATTAGTTGTTAAAGTAAAAAGTATAGTTTTATTCTAAAAATGAAAATAACTTATTTACGTGTCAAAGTATAATTGAATTTGATAAAATTCGATTAAATAATTATTCATCGAGCGTTTGATAAATTTCAAAAGTAAAACCGAATTTCGGAAAACATATTATGGTGCATCATCATGAGATTTTGCATTAATTTGGCCCATTTGCATGGATTCATACCATAATAAAAATATTGTTCAACACTGCAATTATTCGATCAACAATTTTCAATATCCTCTTAAATTCCAATCCACTTAAACAAATTAGTGGAATTGCTTTTGAAATGCATACATATATGCAGAGAAAACAAGCATCGTTCCAATTGATCAACGTTAGCATTGCATTTTTCGTAATTTGATTCGAATACTTTAAAATCGATATATTAATGCTAATATGCCGCTACCTCCGTCCGCAAAATGTTGTTCAAGTTTGACTCAACGCGGGTTTTAAGAAATGTGAATAAAAGTGAGTTGGAAAAATTAGTGGAATGTGGTTCCACATTTATGTACTGTATTAGTTTTATATTAGAATGTGAGTGTAATAAATTAGTGGAAAGTGGACTTCATTTACCAAAAATGGGAAAAAAAGCAAAGTGGATAACATTTTTACGGTCGGACCGAAATGACAATAGTGGACAACATTTCACGGACAGAGGGAGTATCGATTTTATAAATCGTATAAAAATTACAGTTTGATTTGTTCATTAATTCATTGATCTATAATTTCAATAAACGAATAAAAGAACAAATCGAAGTTTAATTTTTACTACACATCATTTGTAAAATTATTGATAACAATATTACATTGTATACTATGAGGATGTTCGATTTGCAAGATTGTATTCTATGATTAAACATGTAGTGTGTTTTGTTTATGAGATTCAATCCCACAACTCAATCCTAGATGGATGATAATGAGATAATTAGTTATAGCTAATCCACTTTAATTAAAATAATCTCACAACTCAATCCTAATTTATATCTTGATATTATTTTATTTAGAAAACCCAACACCACCTGCTAGAATTGAAAATGAGAAAACTAATGTGTGCTATAAAAACTGAAAACCCTATCAAATGCGTCACAGTATTAATTATCCTTTATTTTCAAAATTATAATAGAAATAGCTTATATAAGTTACTAATTTTGATATAAAAAAACAGTACTCGAAAGTACGTAGACGTATTTTGAGTAACCAAAAAACATTTAAAACATGCACTATATAATCCCCATCCAATGCCTCACAATATATAAAATATACTCTCGTTTATTATCCGAAATAATACTAGTAGAAATATTTCTTGTACAAATACAAATAATTTTTGTATCCTAATAAAATATTTAAATCATATAGAAAATATTTGAGTGGCCAAAAACAAAGATGAGGCGTGTCGGTACCGACAAAGAGGAGATCGCCGACAGTGTCACCGGCTACAGCAGGTGACAGAGGCCTGACACGTCACATCCACCGGGAAAATTCCGGTAAACTCACGGTGGTAGATTCAATTGCGGGTCCCACTCACGGCGTCAGCTTGTTTAAATGCTTTTATAAGTTGTGACGGTGACGTGGAAAATAATAAATTCACTTTCATAATGTTGGCAACTACCTAACGATATGTTTTATGCTTAAATTTTCCATCTTTTTTTTGTATAAAAATTATTTTCTTTTACTTTTTGTATATATTTACAAAAAATAAATAGCCATTAATTCCATTTCGGAAATTTAACCCAAAAAGTTACAATTATTTAGAAAGGATTGTATTATAAGTATAATACATTTCATTGAATGTTAGTTAATAAAATTTGGATATAATTTTTTGAAAGGATGAAAATATTATAATAAATTATCAGTCATCTAGATACTGAATTTGTCGGTCAAAAGCTTATAAAAGTGAACGTGCAATCAATGAACAATTAGTATTTTTTTTTAAGATGAATGAAAAATTATTACATTTTGCCATTTTGGAGTAATTTTCTATTTTAGTCAATTCTTATTAAGTGTGTGTGGATGTTGGGATGATTTTTGAGATTAGGCTAATTTTGGTCAAAAGGTTCTAACGTGATAGAAATAAATGGTGTGTTAGGACAATTTTTGGTGGGATAAATATGAATTATAATTTATATGATTAAATGAATAATAAATAAGGTGGATTAGATATTGATGGTGCTTTATTGATATAATTAACTAAACATTGACTTTTCACCAAATTAACAATTTGACTGAAATTAAAAGATCACACACTTTGTAAGTTGTAGAAAATTAACATATCATACACAAGTTGTAATTCACTTCAACTTTTCTTTAACTATTGATCGTTTAACACAATTGAAACTTTTCCAAAACTAAAAAATAAAATTGAACCACGAATTATGATTCATTTGAAATTTTGAATCACTGCATGGGATCAAGGTGATGGGCAACCAATAACCGGAGTGAATTTCCAATTATACCCCTAGTGTATCTAGTCTACTCTTATCCTATTTTAGGCCTAGAAAGGCTACACCTTTGAATATAGGTGCCCACATATGTCTTTTCACAATGAGATTTTTTTTAATTGACAACGTTGTCCTCACGTTGGTTTACCTGTTTCAGGCCCCCACGTGGCACGTGCCACATTTCATGGTCTAATTTGTTTCTTTTTAGATAAATAGATGTTTTTATTGGACAAATTTCAATAAATAAATAGATGAAAGTATTTCGACTTAGTTATACAAAGATATGATGAAATGGGTAAAACATACTCTAATCAATAGACTGATAATTCGATTCACCACAGTTTATGATTCACGAGAATAAATGGAGAATTATTATTAATTTTGAATTGAAAAACTAATGATAGAAAGAACCATGTGGGCTCATTTATCAACTATTGGATCAATTCTTTTATTAAAAAAAGATTATGACCCATCAGCCCATAAATTACTGAAAATAATACATTTACATTAAAAAAGGAAAATAAAAACTGAGGTTGAATGAAAGAAACTATCCACAAGCACCACCCTATTTCTTTCTATTTAAAACCTTATGCAAATTAATAAAATACAGTTACATTAAAAAATTGAATCCTAGATTTGAATTATAAATGATTACCAAAAACTCAGTATGTAGCCAAAAAAAAAAAACTATAAACCTCGAAAAATCTATGATCAATCAACAAGTTTTAATTCTATTCAAAATTATTAACTGAAGTCATAAAAAAAGTTTTTCATTTATAAGATTCTTGAGATGGGCAATCAAAAGCAGTCAAAATATAGCTGAATTGGGCTTTCTAATCAGAATCCAACAAGTTGTACCTTTTACTTTGTTACATTCAAATTCATTTTCAAACAAGAATAAATTACTCTCTAATAATTTATCAAAATAAGAAATAAATAAAACTTGAACATCTCTAAAATACAATACAAAGATTCTTTTATTTAAACTGATTATCACACAATCATACAGTATCTACAAATTTGGTACCAAAAAAAAGCACAAAAATAAGGTTACAAAGGGAGATTTCATGAAACAACATTAATTTCAAAAGTAGGAAAAAACCTCTTCTATTCTCCATATCCAAGAACACCACAACAGTGTGTGTGTGTGTTTTGATGGGATGAAAAAAAACACCAAAAAAGACTACAACTTTAGCAATTTCAAACTCCAACCATTTACACTTATTTATCCTTCTCTATCTGATGGTGTCCGCGGCAATGGACTTGCCCACGTCTAGGTGGTTGAGGCGGCACGTCCC
The DNA here is from genome assembly GCF_004379255.2 of Salvia splendens. Lineage (NCBI taxonomy): Eukaryota > Viridiplantae > Streptophyta > Magnoliopsida > Lamiales > Lamiaceae > Salvia > Salvia splendens. The sequence continues at coordinate 34,128,876 of NC_056044.1, read as the reverse complement.
CAGCAGGGCCTCCGGCAGCTCGTCAGCAGTGTTTCCCTACAAAAAAAGAGACAAAAAATCATTATTTTGAAAAATTTCTTGAAAATGGTTATGAATCGAAAAGTGGCGTAATTCCTCAAGTACATCTCACTCGCCTGTATCAAGAACGACATTTCTATCACGAGATTGTTTAGGTAGCCGAGGACGAGGTTCACTACACCCCTTGCCACAGTTGATGAGCCAACATCAATGTCAAGCTGAAAAAAAGTTAGTTAAGTTAGTTAAGATGGTCTAGTAGTTTCAAAAGTTAGTTAAATTAGTTAAGATTCCCAAGCAATCTGAAAAAAGTTAGTTAAGTTGGTTGAGATGCTGAAAAAAGTTAGTTAAGTTAGTTAAGATACCTCCAAGTAGTTATTTCCGCGGAAGTAGTTGACCTCGAGGGATTGGCCTAACAAGCACGATTTCTTGCCAACGCTCTGCTTCACTATCCAAGAGCCCTGTGGCGATGATCATCACATCGAGCGTGTGAGTGTCGGATGAAAAAGAAATGGTGAAAAATTGGAGGATGGACGCGAGACCTGAGAGATGTAAGGGATGAGCTTGAATCTCGAGTTCCTGAAAGCGTCGTCTCCATTGATGAATTTCTCCAAGAGAGGCGTCTCCTCTAAGGGAGTATTGAGCATGTAGTAGAGGGTTAAGTTGTACATTGTTGGGCCCGGGATCTGGTTTACGAGACGAAAGAAAATGATGAAAAAACGCGCAATTTGAGCAAGTTTTAGGCGTATGAGTATGAGCGAGTTTTAGGCTTTACCTGTATGTTAATGACAAAGAAGAACTCGGAACCTCCAACTGCCCCGTATTTCTGCATAACGAAAAAAATCGCATCAGATTGCCTCATCAGAAAATTGTGCATAGTTTCTTGATGCACAAATCTATACATCAAGAGTGTTAGTAGTTGTGTTATTCTGTTTTTTTTCGGGTGATGAATCCGAATTCTGACCTGAACAATGCTGCCAGGTCGGCCGGATAGATCGTCTTCGCGCTTGTCTGATCTTAGCCAATCAGCTGCTACCAATTGCATCAAGGTAGTCTTTGCCTTGTTCTAAGAGAAAGAGAGATCAGAGGAAAAACAGATGAAGGCAGCTTCAAGAAGCTCGATTTTGTGTTGGAATGAGGACAGTGGATCAATCATTGCAACCATTGATCAAGAAAATAGAATTTAGGTAGTTTTGTTTCAAGAAAGCCTTCCATTTATAGCAAGTGAAAGTGCAAACCTTTTTGTTGTCTATTAAATAGTTCTCCCCTCGGATCAAGAACGAGGAGGGGTCCGCGGCCGCCCAGCTACACGGCATAGTGTAGCTAGGGTCCTTTGGAAGTGTCGAGCCATAGTAGTGCGACGAACTTTCCTCCATCGACAGCTCGGGCAGCTCAATGTACCCCTTCTTTTGGACTACAAAATCAAGCAAATTTTAAAATTTTCAAATCTTGCTGTTTAGTATTAGTACTGATTTTGAGATACTAACCTGCAAGATTCTGCAGCTTCTTCATGAAGGTGGTCGCAGACGAAACCTTCGTCTGCGGCTGCTCCTGCTCGTCCGCCATTTCAAACACGAAAATTGTAAGAAAAAAGGTCTGTCAATTTTCTTGATTGTTGAAAACAGGACTATTAGGCCATACCACGAAGCACATATCCGGGCTCTCAGCCCATCCGCCTGTCTCGAGCCCTCCCTCATCGTCCGAGGGCTCAGGGACGTCGAAGAACTCATCGACCGAGTCACGGAGGGCCATGAGAGTGGTGTTGGAGGACGAGGCCGGCTGCCTAGAGGACTCATCATCTGTCACACTATGCTGCCTATCGAAGCTAGCTTCTGCCTTCACCACCTCTTCCTTTTCGCTCACCTCTCCCGGGATATACTCGTGGCTCCCTTTCCCTCCCTTCGTCCGGAACAGCTCCCTCAGGGCTAAAACAAGAGGGCTCAGAAAATTAGACCAAAGCAATAACATAAACTCATATTAAAGAAGCGAAAAACGCACCAGCAACTTTCTCAAGCATACGAGTGGTGATGGTCCGGGCGGCCCCCTTCTGGATGTATGACTTCCAGCACTTCCAATCGATGGCGAGCATGTGCTTGATGATACACACCTTCCCCTCAGGGCTCGGGGAGATCACGTAGCCACCGCCTGCTCGTTTTTGACAGCAAGAAAATTAACTAACTTAACTAACTTTAACTAACTTTTAACTGTTTTTTAGGGGAAATGTAGTGTTTACTGTTGAGGCAGGCGCGGACGTATCCATCGAGAGGCGGGCACTTTCTGTGGAAGACAGAGTGGTAGAGGATAACTGAAACGAATGATGTGCATAAGCGTTTGGATTGATTCTGGTTCTGTTTTTTGTGTTTTTGAGTTGAGAAAATGTACCATATGTGCCATCATCTTCTCTTCTCCAGTAACGACGAAGCAACAAGTCTCTTCGTTTCATCGCCCTGCAGAGGAAAGGCGATCAGCAATGCTAAACAATGCAGAAAGATTGAATTTTGATGAGTTAAAGTCACAGTTCTAACCATGGTAGCCAGTGGTTGTTGAGTTGAAGGTGAATGATGTCCGTGTGCCCGTCTAGATGCTCGACTACTGTGGCATTGGAGAACGAGAAATCCCACCTGAAAAACACCATTTTTCAGCAAGAGAATCTCCAAAACACACCAAAACTAAATCATACTCTTTCAAGAAACTAATCAGCAAAAAATCCTCTGAGAAAATGAAGAGAATGTGTTAGATTTCCATGAGTCGAGCAGGCTTACTCGTTTCTGGAGGTACCGATGGACATGAGAGTACGGAAAACAGCTTCTGGAGTTCCATCAATGACAGCAACGGCCATAATAGCCGGATGCTCATCCCATTCCTAAAAACAACATTTTTTCACAATTTTCATCAAAGCAAGCTCTATAATATGCAAAATATTAGCTAGAAAGTGAGGTTGAAAGCCGAAAGGGAATCTACCTTCCCAGTTGGATCCGTCTCTTTAGCTTCTTTGAAGAGACGCAGTCCTAAAGAGGCAACGGGGAGAAAATAAGCATAAAAATGTGACTTTCGACGACAAGAAAATGACTCAAAATCAAGCTATTTTAGTACCATTTTGGCAGCCAAATATCTTCCAAGACGCGGGCGCTACAACATCAGATGTCTTTGTGTTCACTTGCATAGAAGTCGCAGTCCAGTCAATGGAGTTCTTGTTTTGCATCCTCTTTGACACGCTCATGCTTTTCAACGCGAAAAAAACGAATGAAACACAAAAACAGAATTAGGCATAAAAGAAAAAAATAAGTTGCAATTTTGATCTATAAAGGCAGAAAAAAGGCCTTTAACACATTTCCACAAAAATTGATCAAATTTGGACATGCGTACGTGAAAGGCTGCCATTTTCTTTCGTCAGTGCTCGACTCCATATCTTTTCCCGGCTTGAGTGCAGCGTCCTGCAAGGCTCGGACCCAGCGAGCAGCTTCTTCTGAGCTGGTCACTCCCAGCTGCAAGAATTCAAGAAACACTAATCAATACGAACCATCAAAATTTGACGAAAAAGTTGGAGAAACGGAAGGATCTTTTCTTACCTTGAGCCTGTCTCTATGGTTAGAGGTGTTGTAAAGAGTAAAAATGAAAAATAACTGCAATTCACAAGTAAAAAAAAATGAAAGATCATATGAGCTTGAACCAATATTGGAACCTAAGATTGTACAAATACATATATATGTATGGTGAGTTATACTTTTCTACGATAGCTCTCTCTTCCATTGTCGACGACACGAATGCAAGAGTCTATTATTGCACTTCTCATAGGTTCCTGAGAGTGAAAATCCATCAATATTAGAGGGAAAAAAGAAGTTTAGAATCACAATTACTAGCAATATTCATCCTTAATTTTACAAAAATTATATGGTTATTGAAGATTAGTGAAAAATGCATGTGGGAATGATAGAAATGAAAGGAAAAGGAAAAAATTAAGAGGAACAAAATCATTACAGAAGAGCAGAAAAACTGCAAATCCTATAGATAAAAAGGCTAAAAACTTAGAAATAATAATGTACTACTACTACTGATTTCTGCATTAATTTGTTTAAATTACTAAAACTATACAGAAAATGTAGAACTTTATTTGAAGGGATATTGGTCCCTAAAACCATGAACTTTAGTCAAATTTTGGTATTTCCCACAAACTTTAAAATTGGTCTAAAATATCACAAACTTTACATCTTGTTTGTTATTTCCCACGGCAGGTCACAGGTCAGTCACCATATCCAACCAACTTTCGTGCATTTTTTATCCTACTTGGGACTACTAAATCAGCGTGATTTTCTACGTAGCTTTTTATCCTACTTGTCACGATAAGTAATCTAAAATATCATAAACATTTCACGGTAGCCCACGTATAATAAGATTTTTGCCAAAGATATCTTATTTGGGCTGCCATGGGAAATAACAAACAAAATATAAAGTTTGTGATATTTTAGACCAATTTTAAAGTTTGTGGGAAATACCAAAATTCATGGTTTTAGAGACCAGTTTCTCTTATTTGAATGACACACAAAAACACATTACACATATTATTATAGAGTCAATTTTTCTATAATTCAATTTGATGATAGAAGCCTTTGCATGAATATGATAATATTCCTTTATTTCAAGATTTTATCAGAAAAAAATCACATATATACACACACATGATTACATGAATGTGAGAGAGAGAGAGAGAGAGAACCTCATCAACTGAAGTAGGCTCTGCTTTGAACCTCTTGAGGCAGTTATCTTCAAGAATGAAGTATCTCTTACGTGAATATTGAAGCCCAAATCTATTATAACGAATCAAATACAACCATCCCCTCATTTCCCCTTCGTTTCCTGCCATTTTTTTCCACTACTAAAACCAAACCAAATAAAAAAACAGTCTTTTCTTCCGAATTTTAACAAGAAATAAAAAATCCCCTTTTTTCAACTACACTTCAAAATGCATGCAGATTTATTTCTCGACAAAAGAAAATAAATTTTTTTTTGGAGGTGTGATCCTCTGATCCCACCAACCAATGGGATGCAGAGAATCCAAGGCTTGAAACTTCCAACAATTTGGTTGAAATTTTCTACAGAACTGAAAATTTTCCCATCTTTTTTTTTCTCTCTTTTTTTGTTCTGTTTTTTCTGACAGTTATTGTTTTCGGTTTTATCTTTTCTTCTGTCGTTTGAGGAATTCGAATGTAAATTTTGGTGTATTTAAGGTAGTTAACATTGTTTTCTGAATTTAAGGTTATGCCCTTGGTGTCTACCCCTTTTTGGTGCTTTTGTTTGTTGATAAAAAAGAGGAAATGAGTCGTGAGATTAATGGTTGTGCGATATTTTCTAATGTCTATTGCCTTTCAAGTTTTTTAGGAAGTTGTTTTCGTGATTTTTGTGAAACTTCTTTGACACCAGTAGATTTCAAAATTGATTTAGTTAATTTACAATTTTTAATAGTACTAACTTTTTGTTGTTCATCTTCTTTAGAGGGACATTTTTAATAACAATAAATTTTTCTATTTTTTTAAGTAGGCATATGATGTGTGGAAATTCGATTTGAATAGGGCATATTCCAACTTCTTTGTGATCAATTTAAGAGAAATTCGTGTTATTTACAAGCTACATCTGTGTTATCACATTATAAAAATCCATACAAAAAATCCAATCAATTCAGCCCAATTGAAAGAATTCGTAGCCCAAAACAAAAAAAAAAAGTTAAGAACCATTGCTCTTTTAAGAGGATCAGTAATGGTTTCCCATTTCTCCCACGTGGGGCTCAGAATTCCAGACTCATCGCAAAATAAACTATATCATTTCGAATTCAAGGCCAAAAAAGGTTTCGCTACTCGAATTCAAGGCCAAAAAAAGTTCGCTACTCAAATTCAAGGCAAAAGATTCATCCAGTTTTTCTCATCTAAAGATACAAAGTCAATGTCAAGAACAGATGCAATGTCTCACTATGATGTAAAGTATGCAGTTCGTGCTACATTTTTGGCTAAATCCGCGAAAAATTCATTCCTATATCCGTGATCCTCGATGGCATCAACCTAATCACAACAGACGCGTTACATTTGAGGTTTTACATATGCAACAGCTCATATTGAATGCTGTAATAGTTTAGAGAACTATATTATTGCCATGAGATCAGAAATGATACCTTTTCCAAGTGTTACACCGTTCAGCTTTTTTTCTGTATTGAAAGGTCGATGTGGAGGTATGCAACAGAAGCGGCAAAAAGAAGGAAAAACGTAGAAGCTAGCATCAAGGGTTCAGCAAGCATAAATAATGGGTTGAACTTGTAATGGACCTGCACGTACGGAATAAAGTGAGGGAGATTGAAAATTTGTAATATATAAATAGCTATAGAGACCTACAATTTCATGGAATCTACAAAAAAAGTAGAGATTTCAAGAACTACAGATAATAAAGTAGCTCATTTAAGAACAGGGTCAGTAATATTTTGGGAATTTTCGAAATGATGTACTAACAGCTTTATGACAAACCAATATATAGCATATCGGGTCAAGGCCAAACACAAGCAGCTACCTGAACAAATATCATGCTTCAACTAAAGGCGAATAACCTTTCATACTCGCCCCCTTTTTTGTGTTTTTTGTGTGTGCACGTTGAATGTATTTTTTTTTGTGTGGGTGAATAATCTTCATGATGATATACTACTGGTAGTTATTTTTGAAGGCAATATATAGCTCCTATTATAAGAAAGTGTGATTGGACAATTATTTCTATATAGAAGTTCAGGGTTACCTGGAAAGGAACATGATGCTCAGGGACTACATTTCTCTTTTCCAGAACCACCACAGTTCGTCCAATGACATCAAGGTACGAGTACTTCTTCTGCAAATGTAGTAAGAGCATTAAATCCAATATCAATGGATGTACATCTCAATCAGATGAACCAAAGATTACAGTATAGAGTAACTATATGATATTGCCGTCCGCATCACAGTTTTGGTGCTTTTGTTGCATAAAGATGACCATAATCCTCATAAAAAAGGTTCATTGTTGAGAAAAAACTTTTAATCAGAATATCGATCAATAGATGGAGTTTCACCAGTATATGGAGAGAAAATTACTAAAACCAGAGCTCTAAAAAATTGGAAAATAACATGTCACCCAGCGCTGTTATGATAAGATGTTTAATTACAAAGATGCAGATATATGGCACAATAGGAGCTAAAATGGAATACAAAAACAAATCTGTTAAGAATGTTTGATGTTTTAGTAGATACTATAAGAACTAGAGGTTTAATTTCAATAAGCATACCTCTAAACTTTGTTTGACTGCAAATGGAACTTCAACAGACGGATCCTTTGAGCCCTCAGGGAGGACAACCTAAAACAATTAAATTTCATGTTATTGCACGTGCTTGCAGACAATTTATTAAATCCTTAACTTATAGAAACATAATTCAATATAGCAACTTGTTAACTGATAATAGAGCACATACTTTGATTGTCAGCTTGTCAACTACAGTATCCGCGATAGAGCAGCCAAAAGTGTAATTCAGGTAACGAGCACCAGGAGCTGATTCAAAAAGGAAGTCCTTCAGTGGCACCCCATATCCAATGAGAAAGGTTGCTTTCCAGCCTCCAAATAAAGGATAACGCGGCTCTATTAACAACTCAGACTGGGAGAGGAAAAAACATGAGCATAAAGTCAGATAAGCCAGCACAACAACGGTGCTAAGGCAAGACATCATTATTCTCTTTCCAGAAAGTTTGACAACTATGTAGTGCGAAGATCTATTTTTAAGCATTTAAATAAGGACACGGTTCTTAAATATTCAATTATAGACCACCACTATGGAAGAATCAAAATAGATATAGATTCAATCATAATTGTTCAGAAAGAAGAAATTGAGTTAGCTTTACAAAAAGAAAGAAGGCTAAAAAATCAGCAGCCTAAGATAGGGCCAACTTTTTCCTAGTTTTTGTACATTAGTGATTCATATATTAATAGAGGTGTAAGAGTGAGAATGACCTTCTTGGAGTTTGTACGCAAACGGGATGTTGATATATTTCCGATCTCATCTCTGTAGTAGACAGAATGAACGCGTGGGGGTAGTACTGCAAGAAGATGCTTGAAAGAGGAGACACCACTACCGCCGGGTCTCGATTGATACTCAACCCTGTAAAAAAGAAAATTTAATAATGTGAAGGGCCAACGTAAGAGAAGTAGCAAATTTCAGTTAATCTGTAAATTTAACAGTTACCATGAATTATAGCTAAAACAAAAATAACACAAAAAGATCTAACTATTGCAAGCATATAATGCATTGCAAGGCATACGACCAAGTAAACTTTATAACTTTGATATTTACCAGCAAAACTTTGAAGACATGCTTGGATGTACATGCACAATAAAAACTGCATTTAACTTAAGAAAACCACTATAGTAAAGAAACTTAAAAACTGAAAATACATAGAAGTTCTGTCCATTTCCTTGTAACCTCACCTCGAGAAAGCACCTTTGTGCTTAGCACCGGCATGAGCTAACTTGTAACGCTCAGTGACCTGTACACTTCCCCAATGAGAGATTTCAATTTCCCGCTCAAGCTCCTCCACAACAGCAAATGGATGGTTATTTTCAAAATGGACGATAATAGGAGAGTATGAGTAAGGACCATGACCCTCATATGGCCCGTATCTCAGTTCACTGCCACTACGGTGAGCAGGATCGACTTGGGTGAAGGATTCCACATTGTTACTTGGGGTTTTAATCACGGTTGCCTGGTGCGCAATATGATATGGTGACAGTATAATTGCACTATCGCGGTAATACACTAATTGAGGATCAGACTGCGCTATCTCCTTTGGGAAGGGTTCGAGAGATTGGGTCAAGATGTAAAGTATTTCTAGAGTGGTAGTCTCACCCTTTGCCAATGGTTTGAGCAATGACACAGAATAGTATTTTGTTCCATTAGGTGCGTCAGGTTGTTCGGTTGGCTTGGCTTCAAGAGGGGAATACGATTTCTTCCTCTTTTTTCCGACAGTCACAGCTGCTTTAACCAATGCTAGATGGTCAAACTGGGTAGGTGGGAATGCTAGAAGAACTTCTGTTGCTGGAGCATCGTCTGTGTTCTCTATCTACATAAAGAAAATTGATCCGATCAACACTTTCAAACTTTTTCTACAGATCAATTATAAGAAGTTCGTAAACGTACTAGCAAGGTAAGTATTTGTAGCTTAGGTACCATAACCGATAACACACACACAAACACTCAAACTTCTGTGTTCTCTATCTACAGAAAGAAAATTGATCCGATCAACACTTTCAAACTTTTTCTACAGATCAATTATAAGAAGTTCGTAAACGTACTAGCAAGGTAAGTATTTGTAGTTTAGGCACAATAACCGATAACACACATACAAACACTCATTCTCCAGTAAAGTTGGAAGTTGGTCGTCCGTTCAGTTTCTGTTAAATTTTCCGTTAATTTTAAGCCATTGTCAATCAAATTGTAACCCCATCGTGCATTCCTTACAGATATTTCACAAAGTTCGAAAACAAGTAAACAACAATAACATTTTTTTGAAGATTATTTTAGCTCAAAGTCATTAAAACAACACACTGTCTCTGCAGATCATTCGGTTGCCGGAAAACTCATTGCCTCATAGCGCAGGAACGCAACCCAATTTCATTAAAACACATAATGATTTCCTTCGCGATATAAACAGTAAAAGAAAAGAAGAGACATGAAACAAATAATGCATAACATCCTCTTTCAAAATATACAGATTTGCTCATTTCCACTCAATCAAAGCGCATAACAGACGAAAATTTACCTTCAATGTCAGATAAACCCTAACAATGTGCGAAGTCAATTCAATCTGCACCAAATTCAATCGCACAAGTGTGAATCAAAATGAAATCATCACATAAAAATGAAAACAATAATTCATCAACGGATTACATTTGCAGATTAAAATCAAATCCTACCTCTTCGAACAAATAGAGAAAAGGATCGGAGAAGAGAATTCACCTGACGCTCGGCTTGGAGGATCTGGAGGCCAGAGGAGGAGGCCGACGACGTTCCGATCAGCAGCGCGACGACGAAAATGAAGAGAGAGAAAATCGCAGCTGCCATTGGAGTGAAGATTTTTAGTGAGTTTCTCTCTCTACAGTAATGAGTAGCAAGTCTTCTATGCAGGCCGTGACCCGTCAACTGGTTGTCTGAACCCGGGTTCGGATCTTCGGAAATGAGTCAGTTTTTGGACGTAGTTTACGGGTCGGGTTTTTTAGTTTGGATCCGTACTCAATAATTTATTTACTCTGGAGTATTTTAAATTTTAATTCTAAGCATTAAAAATAATTAAATACTCATCCAATTAATATAATACTCTTGCAATTCACGAATAATTATCTCATACTACCTCCTTTTTTTTAAATTAGCAACTCTTTCCATTTTAGTCCGTTCTTTAAAAATAACAATTTTCAAACTTTCTATTTTAGGAAATCTTTACACCCATATACATCAATTTATTTACCACTTATATCACTAATAAAGTGAACCCATAATCCACTAATATTAATTCAATTACTTTTTTCTCTCATTCTCTCTTACTTTACCAATTTTTTTTCTCTCTTACTTTACCAAATTGTGCATTAAAACCCGTGCCGTTTCAAATGTTTCTATTTTTAAAAAACGGAGAGAGTATTTGATTTTTTTCCATTCATCTGCTACCTCCGTTTTTTAAAAATAGCAACTATTTCCATTTTGGAATATTCTTTAAAAATAGAAACTTTAAAATTTTTCTATTTTAGGACATGGACCCCATAATTCACTAACTCTACTTTTACTTTTTTTTTCTCTTCATTTCTCTTACTTTACTCATTTTTCATTTCCTCTCTCTAACTTTACTAATTTTTCTCACTTACTTTACCAATTGTGCATTAAAATCCGTGTCATTTCAAATGTTTCTATTTTTTGAATACGGAGGGAATATAAATAATTAAATACTATTACTACTTACTACTTTCACCTACTTTTGATAAATAAACTATACATTTCATTAATTCATCCTAATCACATTTTATTATTTATATAAAAGTAAATTAAATACAATATTAAACTCCTAGTTATAAGTCAAATATTCAACTCTTTGCAATGCCAATTTCCCGGCTTCATTTTCTTCTCTATATTTGTCACAATTAATTAGCATTGCCCTACCAATTGAATATATGAACAAAACGACACTTTTGACTTCCAAACTTCATCTATATATTCAATCCACAACTTTGAAATTCTAAAATATACTAGATTGGTAACACGCTTTCCGTTTATCAATAAGTCGTGTGTTTGATTCACATCTGAAATTTATTGGATATACAAGTAAACCTTTTATTATGGATAAATATGAATATTGAATTCTTAGTTCAACTTACATTTTCTTGTCGGTTGTTCACTTATTTTATAGTACTAGTATGCAAGAACAATTATTTTATAGAGATGTATGCAAGAACAATTATTTGATCTCAATAATAGTCTTATTGGATGGCTATTTAAAGCCACACATTTCTTTGCTTGTACACAATTCAATCATATCTATAAATCAATCTTCACAATGCTTCCAAATTTGCTCTTCATTTGTATACTTTCCTCCATTTTCACTCATTCCCATAGCAAATGACTTCCCAATCAGCAAACCATGTTGCTTCAACTTAAAAAGGAGTTGATATTCAATTCCACCATTTCAACAAAACTAGTGCAATGGAACCAAAGCAACGAGTGGCACGGTGTGGAATGCGATGCTGCAGGCAACATCGTGAGCCTGCAGCTCGACCATGAGGCTATCTCCGGTGCACTGGAGGACTCATCGAGTCTCTTCAGGCTCGTGTATCTCCAGAAGCTTAACCTCACCTACAATGACTTCAGCATCCTTCCCATTCCAAAAGGTATCCACAAGCTCACATACTTGACACACTTGAATTTGTCATATGCTGGTTTCGATGGCCAAGTTCCATCCGAGATTTTGTCGTTGAGGAGATTGGTCAGCCTTGACATGTCGAACGAGTACACCTCTTTAACGCTCCAGCGCCCTAATCTGGAGATGCTTCTCCAGAATCTAACCGGGCTTAGAGAACTCTATCTTGATGGTCCAGGCATTCTTTCGTCGCATGAAAAGATGAAATGGAGCCACATCATTTCATCTTATGCACCCAACATCACGCGTTTGAGCATGCGTTTTTGCTCCCTGTCTGGCCCGCTGGCTAAGTCCTTCTGGCAACTCCGTTCCCTTTCTGTTCTTCGACTAGATAATAACGATCTTTCCACAGTAGTTCCGGACTTGTTCGCCTCTTTTCCAAGTTTAACCAACTTGAGCCTTATTGGTTGCCAGTTGAACAGCTCCTTTCATAGTAAGCTGTTTCAGATTCTGATAGACCCTTGATCTATCTGACTAGAGCATCAACAAATTATAGTGAAACGAAGAATACGAACGATTATGAAGAACAAGATAAACCCTAGTTGAGGTGCTAGGGGGTGATTTCCGCCAGAACCGGGAATGAGAACAAGTAATTATACTTTATTTCTCAATGATTTGAAATACGATAGAATTCTATTATATAGAATTCTAAACTCTAACACATGTCTTAATCAAGAAACATAATTAAAATAAAAGATTACAAAAGATATGGGAAATAAATAAACACAACTAACTAAAATAAAAGATACGCTAAAATATTGGAGATATCTTCGACGAGATTTGCTAGATCGAGGACCCTATCAGATTCCTTCTCTGCAGAATCTTGATTTGTCTCAAAATTCACTTAGCGGAAGCATAGGTACATTTCCTCGTACTGGATCTTTCGAGTCACTAGTGTTAAATGGCAATAACTTTTCCAGGTCGATACCAAGTTCCATTAGCAATCTCGAGAATTTGTCCATGATAGGCTTGTCTAATTGCCAATTCTCCGGGACAATCCCTTCCACCTTCGCTAACCTAACCAAACTAGTTCATGTCAACTTGCAGTTTAATCTCTTCACATCCTACCGCGTTGTTTGAAGGCCTTTCCAGTCTTTCTTATCTGCGGTTGAATTCCAATTCCTTCTCCGGTCACATTCCCCGCTCGCTCTTTGCTCTACCGTCGATGAAAAGGCTTCATCTCAAGAGTAACAAATTTACTGGACTAGTTGAAGAGTTTCCCATTGTAAATGTTTCCAGCATGGTTTTACTGGACTTGAGGGATAATAGGCTCGAAGGGCCTATTCCCAACTCTCTGTTCCAGCTTCAGAGCCTCGAGTTGTTGCTGCTATCCGGAAACTTGTTCAATGGAACTGTTCAGCTACACAAGATTCGAGGCCTTGCCAATCTTACAAGCCTTGATCTGTCTGGCAACAACTTGTTAGTAGATGGTGGCGACGAGAACTCAAGTACGTATGGACCTTCCCGGATACAGGAGTTATCGCTAGGTTCATGTAACTTGCGTGTTATCCCCGGTTTCTTGAAAGATTCCGACATAATGCAACTGGACCTCTCAAACAATCGGATTGTTGGAGAGATCCCTAGTTGGATTTGGGAGAAACAACTTGAGGGATTGGATATGTCTCCCAATCTTTTTACAGATTTGGAAAAGCCTTACCATATCCCGGCTTCTCTTGAGAAACTAGACTTGCATTCGAACCAGCTTAAGGGCGACCTGCAACAGTTCGTTCCACCTAACATCACATCTAATCTACAAACCTTGTTACTTGGAAACAATACTTTTAGTGGAACTATTCCAACCTCTCTCTGCACTGTCTCATCCCTCTCTGCTGTCGACTTGTCTTCAATAACTTGAGTGGCAGTATACCTCCCTGTCTAGTCGAAAACATCCGCGAGTTGGATCTAGGGCGAAACAGTCTCAGTGGTGGCATCCCGGATAATTTCCCTACCACTTGCCTCCTAAACTATCTTGATCTTCACAACAACACTTTAGAAGGGAAAATCCCGAGGTCCCTCAAGGGCTGCGAGTCGTTGGTGTTTTTGAATATCGGGATCAACAACATCAACGACACGTTCCCATGCATGCTGCCGCCGAGCTTGCATGTTCTTGTTTTGCACACCAACGAATTCCATGGCGAAGTGAAGTGTCATAAAGACTGGCCAGAGCTTCAAATTCTGGATATATCTTCGAATAATTTAAGCGGACGTCTGGAGTCAGTGAACTTCACTAGCTGGAAGAGAATGACAGAGTTGCAAGGTGACGACGATACAAGCCTCTACACAGGTGGTGTGATCATAACCATGAAAGGCATGCCTAGGGAGTATGGTGCCATTTTGTCAGACTTTGGCACTATTGATTTCTCTTCCAATGATTTTCAAGGACAAATACCGGATGCGGTTGGTGATCTTATCTCGCTTCGTCAGCTTAACTTCTCCCACAATGCGGTCGCTGGAAGCATCCCAAAGTCGCTTGGTAAGCTGGGGATGCTCGAATCGCTTGACCTCTCTTACAACTGGCTAACAGGGCGGATACCAGCGGAGATTGGAGGGCTCACGTTCCTCGGATTCTTGAATCTGTCCTACAATGATCTGGAGGGACAGATCCCGAATGGCCCTCAGTTGCAAAATTTTCAAGCTGATTCGTTCAGAGGGAATCCGAAGCTATGCGGTTTCAATCTCAAAGCATGCATTCGTAGCGATAACAATGATTCATCTGATCATGAAAATGTGGAAGATAAGAGGGAGATTGAGTGGAAATATGTATTTGCTGCGTTTGGATTCGTTGTGGGCGTAGGAATCGTTGTCTGGCTACTTTTGTTTTGTCGAAGATTCAGAGAGAAATACTTGAACAAAATAGATGATATTGTTGATGGTGTGTTTGAAGCCATAAACAAGAGAAGACATGTCAAGACATAGTTTAGAAGCAATTTTTGTGTGTTTTGTATGACTGAAAAGTGTTTTGTTTGGTTTAAAATGAGTGAACTTTATGAGTGTATGTTCTTGATTGTGTGTAGTATTCCATAAATAGTGCTAAATGTTCTTGGATTGTGTATGTAGTGTTCAATCATACAATTAAATTTCCCCATACTTTCTTTTCTTTCCTATACTTGATATTCCCTCAATAATTCTCTTCTCGGTCATCGCTTTGATTCTAGATTGATTGCATTATTCCAACATTACTGGGCATACGATTTCATCTGATGATTGATGTAGTTCCGTCACTTGCCGCCAATGATGCCGGAAACGTCAACTGGGTCGGAATGACGCGAAATTTGCACTTTGTTTGCGAGTTTTTGAGTTCCCAAATCACTTATAAATAGTGGCGCACTTTACAATCAATTCAAAAGGCTAGGATTTTTGTGTTTCCATATCAAATCAGTCATTCTTGTAACATGTTTACGTCCATTATACCACTTATATTTGATATATATGTATACTAAAAGAAACCATATTAATTCTATTATCATATTATAAAGTTATGAACTCAGAGAGTTTAATTGTCACCAAAAATAGAAAAAAATAACATACTATCAAACAAGAAGTCTTCTAGTACTACACAAAATACATAAGAAAAGAATTCATGAGTATATTAGTGCAACAATTATAATGAGAAAGAAGTGCAATCATACCACTTTAGTCATTAGACATCAAGGGATGTGCATCTGATGATGATGTGGCCACACCATGAACATTGCTTGTCCATGAGTATTCAATGTCCGAAAACTCCATGTCCTTTGCTTCAGACACTATTGCTTCTTCTTCGAGCTCCATATCATTGGCTGGATGTATTTGAGACATTACTAAACTTTCCAATTCCGTAGCAACTTCTTTCATAGTTGGCCGCATTTGCCCCCTAACATTCAAGCATCTTCTCGCAAGCCTTGCAACTGCAATCACCTCGTCTTTTCCACCTTCCTCTAAAACCCGTGCGTCTAAAATGGCGTCAAGGTTGTCCGCTCCTATATACGCAAGAAAATGTGAAGCTAGGTTTCTTCCCACCTCCGTTCTCTCCATTGATATCGGTCGTTGCCCTGTCAGAAGTTCGAGAAGCACTACTCCAAAGCTGTATACGTCGCTCTTTTCTGTATACTGGCTTGTTTGGTAATACTCTGGATCTAAATACCCAAACGTCCCTTTCACCACCGTGGTTAGATGAGTCTGGTCCACTTCAACAAGTTTGGAAATTCCGAAATCCGACACTTTGACAACATACTTTTCATCCAAAAGAATATTGGTGGACTTGATGTCTCTGTGATAGATAGGTACAGAAGACGCGAAGTGTAAGTACGCCAGTGCCCCTGCTACATCTGTGGCGATTTTCAACCGCATGTTCCATGTGAGCGGGAATTCGGGTTTTGGATCATGAATGGAATCGAAAAGCGTCCCATTTGGTAAGAACTCATAGACAAGAAGAGGATCCTGAGTCGCAAGACAACACCCTAATAATCTGACCACGTTCTTATGATTGATTTGCGACAGTATCACGACCTCGTTGATGAACTGCTCAAGTTGGTTCTCATCAACCTTATTTAGTTTCTTGATTGCCACGATTGTGCCATCGGATAACATTCCTTTGTAGACAATGCCTTGCCCTCCTCGTCCACAGATTCGGCTCTTGTTGAAGTGATCGGTGGCTTTCTCCAACTCTTTTGCATTGAAAAGTTTGGTTTTCCCAAAGGTTCCCTGACCTGTTTGTTGATGCAGGAGAAGAAGGTGTTTGAAGAGATCTTCTTTGAGTTTTTTATATTTTCTCTTCTTCAACATTTTAAGCAACCAATAACATAGTAAAAGAAGTAGTACAAGTCCCAACGCAGAACCTAAACCTGTGACCATGGATATCAGCACAAGGTTAAACAAATATAAGTATACTAACGGTTGTTTGGTTTGAATAATTAAATATGTATTATATTTGGTTCATGTGTTAAATCTCACAGTTTAATCTTAGATGGATAATTATATGATAATCAGTCATAGTAACCGAACATGACCTAATAAGATAAATCATTCTATCAATATAAATTATCAGTACATCTTTGGCTTCTAATTGGACCACGTTCTATATTACCTGTACAACTTTTGAAATCAAAATGACTACAAGCATATCATTCAACAGTTATGACTTATGAATATACTAACCAAACAATATCATTATATCAGGTCTATGTTCACGTTTCATTTCCAAATAAATAAAATCAAGCTGACTATTATAGTAATCAAAGAATATCATTTCAAATTTAATTACGTTTTGTGCATATCTATCAAGGGGAGAGTCGCGTTAAAATAATAACTAACTTGTAATAACTAATAACACTTTTAACTTTGTATATTAAAATATGAACAGAATGACATAACTTTATCAACTTTCTTGTGTTGATAAACTTATATCTTTGTGTTGATATTTAATTTTACTATGTGATGGTAATTTAATACATAGAATTAAAAAGTTATTATACCCTCTGTTCCATTGTAATTGAGTCGCTTCTTTTTGCACTCATTTTGAGAAAATAATACTCCCTCTGTCACATTAAATATGAAATATTTGGGAATCGGCACGAGTTTTTATATAGTGTTGTTTTGTGAGTTAATGAAGATGGAGTAAAGTAAGAGAGATGAAAAAGTAGAGATAGAGATGTTTCCATTTTAGGAAACGTTTCATTTTTAATTGGACAAACTAAAAAATGTTTCATTTCTAATGGGACAGTGGAAGTAATAAATAGTTAAAGCAGAGAGAAAGTGAAGTAAATGGAGAATAATGTAGAGAACAATATCTATCTATCTATCTATCTATCTATCTATCTATCTATCTATCTATCAGAGTGTGATCAATTGTTAACTCAACCAACACCATATGAATTAAAAGATCAAATGGTCTATAATTTGTTATGTTTAATTTCGTTTTTATATTTTAATATTAAAAAGATAAGATTAACTAACACATTTAGGGTTTTGAATTGCAATATCAATACAGTGCATTAAAGATATCAACACAATGCATTGCATATGTCAACACAATTTAATATTGACATTGTACATATATTATGTTGACATATTATGTTATCTATATTGATATTAAGCTGTTCGTCGAGAAATATGAAATCTTATGTTTTTTTTAAATTTTGGCATCAGAACATATGCATGATCTCGTTCGAATTTTATACAGTTATCTTTAATTTGATATATGATGTGTGAAAAAATAATTTAAATTGAGATAGTTATAATTATTTAAAATTTGAGATATTTTTTAAAAGTTAGTTTATAACTAACTTTTTGTTAATTTACATTAATACCCTCTAATTGACATTTTTTATACTGTATTGACACTCGTGGTTGTATGATCCTGTACCTTGATTAAATGATCCAAAGCTTATCATTTAGTTGAACAATTTAAGGGTGAGTTAGTAATATAATACTTCCCTCAATCTAACAACTTGCATGTGATAAAATACAGTTAAAAGGTTATTTGCATAATTTTTAGGAAGAAAGAGAATGTAAATTTATAAATATAGAAACTAGACACCTTGAATGAAATATACGAAAAAGGAAAAGTGAATATCGAGGGAGTACCTATTAGGACAAATTTCATTGAGCTTGTGCAACCACTTCCACCCTTCTTACCGTCACCATTATATCCACTATCACACGAACAGCTAAAAGAGCCGTGAATATTCTTGCATTTCGCATGTGGAGCACATGGATTATCATCACATTCATTTATATCTGCACCACAAGGCTAATCACTAGTCTATTGTCATTTGAAACAATGAGCACAAATATAAATAAGATGTTTTATAAAATAAAAATGATTTTCATAAAGCCAAATAAAGAAATTATGTCATTCATATATACTCCTTCTGTCCCTAAAAGTTTATTACACTTTTTTCTACATTAATTTTGTAAAAATAATACTCTCTCCATTCCATAGTAGTGGGGGCATTTCTTTTCGGCACAGAGATTAAGAAAAATTATGTTAAGTGAGTTAAGTAAAGGAAATAAAGTAGGAAATGAAAAAGGTTAGACAAATGAAGAGAGAATAAAGTAAGAGAGATTAAAGTAAGTGAGAAGGATTATGTAGACTTTTACCTAAAAGGAAAATGACTCTACTATTATGGAACGTACCAAAATGGTAAAATGACATCACTACTATGGAAAGGAGGGAGCAATAAATAGTTAGATTGGAGAAAGTGTAAGGTAAGAGAAAGAATAATTTAGTTAAGACTTTTCTCTATATTATTCTTTCTCTTACTTTATCCTATCTCCACTTTAACTATTTATTATTGGTTCTATAAAATGAGTGCATAAAGGAAGTGTGACGAACTTTCTGGGACGAAGGGAGTACAAAGACTTGCAACACATAGTTTATAAGGTTGTTTTGAATAGCACAAAACTAGCCAGCCCAACCCAACTTAACTTAGCCCGCTTGGTGTTAAGGTTCGAATTCCCTAACGTCGATTTCCAAGCAATTCAAGAAATGGATTGTCGTCGTTCGTCGAGCGCCCGGTGTCGGGTCGTGACTTAGACGGCAGGATTTTGGCAGCTGGTTCGCGAGAATTCTCGTCGACAGCTTAGAAGTAGGTTTCTTGATGCAAAAGCTATTGAGCCAAAGTATTATATTTCATCGATAACTCATTGAATGATACAGAGGCTCTATTTATACTAAAACACCCTAGGGTTGGTTCGACCTAATCCTAATACGTTCGGGAAAGAACCAACAAAGAAAACCCAAACGGGGCTTGGAAATCGCCCAACTTAATACTAACAAAAATAGCAGCAAATTAAGGAAACAAAATAAAGAAAAAAAAAGACGCAAAAAGAATAAGGACTTCAACAAGCGAACTTCCTCGGCGGTTTGAGCCGATCCCTCGGTCTCAACTTCCTCTCCGTTGCTGCCGTCGTGCGCGGTGAAGGTGGCGAGGCCGCGCTCTCGCCTTCCGCCTCGATGTCCTCGGCGTTGGACGGGTCGCTCGTATCAACTCCCCCCTCCTTAACAACATCCTTGACCTCAAGGTGGAGGTTGGGAAAACACATGCGAATCTCCTCCAGAGGTTCCCAAGACGGCGAGTCCGACCCGTCGGACCAACGGACCAGGACGTGCTCCACAGCTTTCCCGTCGGGCCACATCACTTGCGACTCCAAAAACGCCACCGGTTGAACGATAGGACGGTCACCTAAAAAATCATTTGGAAGTGGAACGTGTGAAACCGTTTGGCCTGTCGGCGGCCTCGGTATGTGGGTGGGCCATCGCGGAAGGTTCGCCGGCGGGAGTGCCGCGGTCGTCATCCCGACGTGACAATGCATCAGCAGCCTTATTCGTGCTGCCCTTCTTATACTCAATGCTAAACTTGTAACCCATCAATTTGCGCACGTAAAGGTGCTGATCCGGGGTTTAGACCACATGTTGTAGGAGATCCTTCAAACTCTTTTGATCACTGCGAATGATGAATTCGCGGCCAAGAAGGTACTGACGCCGTTTTTGCACGGCCTCCACTATCGCATACAGTTCCTTGTGATACGTCGAGGCCACGCGGCGACGCGGGCCCAATTTCTTGCTGAAGAACGCGATCGGGTGTTTATCTTGTATTAGCACCGCCCCGATGCCAATGTCGGAGGCGTCCGTTTCCACGCAGAACTGTTTGTCGAAATTAGGGAGGCTTAGGACAGGCGCCGTCGTCATTGCTTGCTTGAGGGCCGTGAATGCCGCCTCTGCTGCCGCAGACCATACGAATGCCTCCTTTTTGAGCAGGTCGGTGAGTGGGGCCGCGATCATGGCGTAATTAGCCACGAACCGACGATAGTACCCTGTTAACCCTAAGAAACCGCGCAGCTGCTTGACCGTTTTAGGCAGGGGCCAAGAAGTCATGGCGATGATTTTTGATGGATCGGCTTTGAGAACCCCATCTGACACCAAGTGGCCCAGATACTCCACCGTTGTGCCGCAGAACGAGCATTTGGACATCTTTACAAAGAATTGGTGCGACTGCAGCAACTCTAGTACCTCCGTCAAATGAGAGCAATGCTCTTCTAGTGTCGGGCTGTAGACAAGAATGTCGTCGAAGAAAACGATCACACACTTCCTGAGCAAGGGCTGAAAAATACTATTCATTGCAGCCTGAAACGTGGATGGGGCATTGGTAAGGCCAAAAGGCATAACCAAGAACTCGAAATGACCGTCGTGTGTCCTGAAGGCCGTCTTGAATACATCCGCGTCGTGCATGCGGAACTGATGGTAGCCCGAGCGCAGGTCCAATTTTGTAAAAAATTTTGCCCTCCCGAGCTCGTCAAAAAGCTCATCCGCTGTCGGAATTGGGAAGTGGTCTGGTATTGTCGCCATGTTGAGGGCTCTGTAGTCAATGCAGAACTTGAACGTCCCGTCCTTCTTCCGAATGAGAAGGACCGGTGAGGAGAAGGGGTTGTGGCTCCGCTGAATAAGTCCCTGCTCGAGCATTTCCCATACTTGCCGCTCGATCTCGGTTTTCTGAAAGTAGGGGTACCTGTAGGGTCTCACATTGATTGGCTTAGACCCCGGAAGTAGATGGATGCGATGATCAAACTCGCGACGTGGTGGCATGCCTGTCGGCACCGCAAAGACCTGCCTGAATTGTTCCAAAACGTGCCGTACCTCAGGATGGGTATCCATCGGAAAGTCCTCCTCCGGCGGAGCCTGGATGCTTTCACTGTCGGCGTCAATCCGAATTATCTCATAGAACTCGTGGGTTGAAGACCGGGCCGTAAGTGATGCCAAGGATTGCAGGGATATCAGACGTGGTGAAGGAAGAACGCCATGTAGGGTCATCCTGACCCCGTTCCTACTGAACTCCAACGTTTTGCCTACAAAATCGGCCGAGATTTTGCCCAGTGATTCGAACCACTCCATTCCCAGAACAATGTCGGGGCCACTCCATTCCCAGCACAATGTCGGGGCCGTGAATTTCCATAATGTGCAGATCGATAAGGAACTCCACCCCTTGAACCGAGAGCTTGGTTTTCCGCGCGATGTGCGAGCATACCAACGATGCCCCGTTCCCCGCGTATACGCGGAAGGGTCGAATAGGGGTTAATGACAACTGTAACTGCTTAGCCACCCGGGGATGAAGGAAGTCGTGCGTACTACCTGTATCAATGAGTATACTCACGGTCGTCGTGCCAATGGTCCCAACAACATTAAACGGGCGACCTTTCGCTCCCCCCGCCAGTGCGTGAAGGTTTGATAGGTCCGCTGTGAAAATCGTTTCCCCTTCCCCCGCGCTGTCGGACCCTTCAATGATATTGTCCCCCTCATCCTCGCCTACGTATGATAATATTTTCTGTTTACATACATTGCCGGGTGTCCATTTTTCCGGACAGTGGTAGCATAAGCCCTTCCGCGAGCGTTCCGCCTTTTCTGCGTTCGAGACCCGGATAGGCCGAAAAGCCGTTCTCGGGGCCTCTCTCGCCGCCGCGTCTGGTTGACCGCTAGGTAGTGGCTGGGCGAAACCTGAACCGCGTGTGTCGCGGTTGCTCCACCGCCCGCGCCCTGACTAGTCTTGGCGTTCGGTGTGCGACGCCGCCAGCCGTAAGGCCAAGGCCATTGCCTCCGCCAAAGAGCGCGGTTCCTTCAATTCTACCTTCTCCTGGATGGGTTCCTTGAGGCCCGTGATGAAGATCGGGATTAGAGCCTCGTCGGACAAACCCTTTACCCGACTAAGATAACGCTCAAAAGCGTCGTGATACTCTAATACTGAACCCGTCTGCACCAATTTTGATAGAGGGCCGATGCTATTGCGAAAGCTTTGCGGATCAAACCTGTGACGTACGTCCTCCAAGAATTCCCTCCACGTCACCACTGGGTTATTTTCACGGTAATTGAAAATCCATTCGGCTGCCGGTGGGCGAAAAAGCATGACCACATAGTGTAGGCGCTCAGAATCGGGCATCCCCAAGTGGTCGAAGTAGTAGTCGACTCTTGAAATCCAATTCCTAGCGTCTGCTCCGTCAAAGTGGGGAGCCTTCATAGAAAGCTCCTTTGGTCTCTCCGCCCTGTGTGTCCCATAGTCGTGCCGTGGTAGAGGTGAGTCCCACGACGTCGGGTGGCGGAACCCCGTTCAACATCCCCCAAGGGTCGGTCCCGCGGTCTATCCCAACACGTGCGATGCCGAGGCTCGGGGCGATCATGGTACGCCCCATGCTGCGGAAAACGGCCTTCGCGGTCATACAGTGCCCGGGTTGGGCCTCGTCGGCGACGGATATCCCCTCCACGGTCTCGGCGACCGTGGATGAAAGGCCAGGGGACCTCGTCGTCCATCTTCCAAGCGTTGCGCGGAGATGGATACCCCTCGTCATCATGTTCCTCCGAGAGATATGGGGAATCAGGCTCTAGATCACGCGTCCCCTCCATCTTGTCGCCTCGCCGACTTGTCGAGTTCATCATGCACTCTAATCGGTCTAAACGAGCCAGAATTTTGTCCAAGCCGGCGGAGGAAACCACCACCGTGCCATTAGCGTCCGAAGGCGGCTCCTCAGTTGCTGGAACTTCTCGCCACGGAATTCGCGACTGGTCGTCGCCGCGCGCTGCGCTTGTCGATGTGCGGCGCGAGACACCGCCAATCACCAACTGTGAGTTGCCACCGGTGAGGAGTCCCGACGGCGGTATACGATCATCCAATCCAGACATAATGAGTCCGCAATGAAGGCACCAGTTGTTAAGGTTCGAATTCCCTAACGTCGATTTCCAAGCAATTCAAGAAACGGATTGTCGTCGTTCGTCGAGCGCCTGGTGTCGGGTCGTGACTTAGACGGCAGGATTTTGGCAGCTGGTGCGCGAGAATTCTCGTCGACAGCTTAGAAGTAGGTTTCTTGATGCAAAAGCTATTGAGCCAAAGTATTATATTTCATCGATAACTCATTGAATGATACAGAGGCTCTATTTATACTAAAACACCCTAGGGTTGGTTCGACCTAATCCTAATACGTTCGGGAAAGAACCAACAAGGGCTTGGAAATCGCCCAACTTAATACTAACAAAAATAGCAGCAAATTAAGGAAATAAAATAAAGAAAAAAAAGACGCAAAAAGAATAAGGACTTCAACAAGCGAACTTCCTCGGCGGTTTGAGCCGATCCCTCGGTCTCAACTTCCTCTCCGTTGCTGCCGTCGTGCGCGGTGAAGGTGGCGAGGCCGCGCTCTCGCCTTCCGCCTCGATGTCCTCGGCGTTGGACGGGTCGCTCGTATCACTTGGTAATATGGGCCTTGGCTTGATTGTACCGAGTCCAGATATATAGAAAAGTCTAGCCTAGACTGATCCAAGTTAGACATGGGTTTGAGGCTGAGCGGGACATCAACTCAATCAGGCCTCAACTGGGTTCAAGATGGGCCGGCTGGCCTACTTGATAAGTGTAGACTTTGGCCCAAAGGAAGCATAATTTTGTGGTTAAATTAGAACAAATTGAATTTTTTTTACTATTCTATTCTAATCTGGTTGTAATTTTATCATTTTCAAGCGCTAACTCTCTAATTTTAGCAGGCTATTTGGGTCAATCCACATATTGCGGGCCGCACGACATCCCTGCTAATATTCCCACCAAAATGTAAAACATAATACTACTAACCTGTGCAGCCTTGGTAGAGGTATGGATTGCCGATATATCCTTTCGAGCAGTTGCAAAGGTATCCCCCAATCTCAGCACCAAAATCAACACAATGAGAGTTAGCTTGGCATGCATAAGTCGAGTTCCGGTGTGCTTGAGAGCAATTCTGGTCGCCGATCCTCCAATCCAGACGCACCACCTGCAGCGCTTCATTTTTTTCGAAGAACGCTCCGGACCTTTGCTGCAGGATGCTGAGGTTATACGAGTAGGCAGGTTCGTTGATGCTTCCCTTCTCCTTCACAAAGGCATAGCTACAAGGGAAAAGCCTCGTACGATTCAGGATCTTAGTCAGGTCAAGTAAACCGACACCAAGGAGCTGGGTACCTGTGAAGCAACACCTAAAATCAGGGGCGGATACAAATCTTTTATATAGGGACTGTATATTTTTACTTTTGAATTTTAATTACTGAAACTAGAATTTTTCCGATGTTTTATGTCACGACCGTCCTTTCTAGGGTTAATAAATGCGGGTGGTCGCGACTAATGAGACCTTAAGAAATGATAATTTTCTAGGGTTTCAAAAAAGAGTTTAACAAAGATAATTAATATTCAAATAACAAGGGGCATCGTGTGTTCATATATGGCGTCACTCCTACTCTTGAATGCTTCCGCTGAATTATGACATTTTTTCTCCATTATGTTTTTGAACCCCTTTTCACTCTTGGATTATAAATTATGATAATTGTGTGACTTTGGTTTTAAAACCTAAGTATGTACTCTGATTTTCCCTCGTTATTTGAATATTAATTATCTTTGTCAAACTCTTTATTGAAACTCTAGAAAATTATCCTTTCTTAAAGTCATGAGTCGCGACCACTCGCATTTATTAACCCTAGAAATGGCGGTCGTGACATTTTATTCTAAATTTTCATGATATATTATACTATCTCCGTCCCCTAAAAATTGATAGTTTTATGGTTGGATCATCCTTAAAATTAGACTAATTCTAAATAAACTTCAATCACTTTACCAAGTATACATCAACATCCTGTCGTTACAAAATTGGTCTATTTTTAAAAGATGAAAGTGAGGTATAATGATACGAGTAAACTCGTATTTGAAGATATTAGCGAGAATTTGCCGGATAAAGGAGGTCCGTTCGCGGAAGGAATTCTGTGATGAACAAAGACAACAAAATTAAATTGCAAAAAAGTAAAAGACGATAAAAGATAATTGAATTTCTTTAATGATTAATTCAAAAGATAACAAGGATTCCTATTTATAATACTCCCTAATAACCTAACTTAGAGCATTATTTAGTTAGTAAAATTAGGGATTTGCGTATCTTTTTCATATCTTTGTTTTCTTATTCATTAAGTTAGTTATTAGCATTATAAATATGAGCTACTGTAATCATCTGAGAAATCAATCAAGAATATCAATATTATCGTTCATTCTCTTCTCCAAAGTGAGAAAACCGTTTTGTTCGACGGGCACTCGCCCGCGACAGACATGTATCGATCGCCGATCCATGGATGCTGATAGGAGGTTTATCCTATCAAATTGGTGCTTTCATCGCGATCTCACCCTCCAAAACACCGATCGAAATGAAAGTACCAGTTGTTAAGGGTATTTTCCTTAACGGTTGCCGACGGCGATGAAGCTCGGCGGCAGAGGCTGAATTCCGCCGGCCCTTGGCTCGGCGGAGGGGGTTTGATAGTCTAAGCGCGGGGGCTTTCCCGTCGGAAGACAAAGAAAAGATGGTTAGGGTTTGAGTGCTTTACTCAATATTTTGGGGAGAAATAATAATTCATTGATTGATTGAATAAATACAATATCTCCTATTTATAATACTTGAATGCTACTACCCTAATTTATTGACTAAGAAATAAATCTCTAAACATATAAAAAAAGATATGGTGAATCAAACAATGGCTAAATAATTGAGATATCCTATGATATAAGATCGTATCATATACTCCCTCCGTCCCACTCAAGATGACCACATTCTTGAGTGACACGGATTTTAGGAAGTGTTGTGAGGTGGAATAAAGTAGAGAGCAAAAAAGTAGTTGAATATTTTAATGAGAAGAGAGGAGAGAGGAGGTTATTTCAAAAATTGGAAAGTAACCATTCTGATTGGGAAAAAAAAGGAAATGCGGTCATCTTGAATGAGACAGAGGGAATAGGAAATAATAGAGATATGAGAATATTTTGTAGATATACTCGTATCATATAAAATATCCAAGATCTAGTGAAATTATAAGAGTGAATAAAAAAGAGCCTGGGTGATGGGTGATGAGGTGAATCAACAAAATTGTTGGCCTTAATAAGAAATTCACAAAATTGTGTTTTTAGTAGGTTAAATGAGATAAAATAAGTGAGATCAGACTGTTCTATTGTTTGTTTTGCCACGTGCAGGTCAAAATATAATACTCCCTCCGTCCCTAATTAATTGTCACTCTTTGACCCGGCACGAATTTTGAGAAATATAAAGAAAATTTGGTTGAGAACGTTAGTAGAATGTGAGACCAACTTTTTTATATTGGTTTTATAATAAAATGTGTGGAATGTGGGACCTATTTACAATTTATGGTAAAAATAAAGTGTGACAATTATTGAGGACGGACCGAAATGGAAAAAAGTGACAATTAATCGGGGACGGAGGGAGTACGATGCAATATTGATGAACAATCACCTTTGGCAATGGGTACCCGGCAACAGCCCTCGCCGACGGAATTGCTATAACCGTTGTTCGGGCAAACGCCGACATTAGACCTATTAGCTGAAATTGAACAATAGCCAACGCAGGCATCGCGGTATTCTTCTCGGCCCCGATATGTACTCGCCGTCCCGAAATCATCGCAGCCGATGGTGGTCTGCCAGTTGTTTTCCGACAACGTATATTGGGTCTCCGACAAGTCAATGTAACTCCCATCTTCCCACGTTACGTTGCCTGAAGTTAGATCATAGCAAACTCCATAAAGCAGGTAGGGGTACCAGATCCGGATCCGGGTCGGGTCATCACTTCCTATCTCAACCACTTCTAAGTTAACTCCACTGATGTTGAGGTAGGGTTTGGGAGGGGTGGTGGAGGTGTTGCAAGTGATGTTAAACGACGACCCTAGAGAGCAACCCGACCCGACTCCGAAGGGATATGGAATCATCATATTCCCACATCGGGCGGGGCAGCCTGGTTTATGGGTCGGGCTAGGAGATGAAGCAAGTGGATCAAGAGCAACCAAGAAGAAAATGATCAAGTGGAGAAGAGAAATCATTTGAGATTGAATGGCTTGGTTAAGAGTAGTTTGCTGATTCATTGAAAAAATGTACTCACGAGTTTTAATATGTAATATTTAAATTGAAGAAATAGAAAATTATTAAAGTACTGCTCCAAAAAACGAAAGATGACTAATAATTACTCCCTCTGTCCCAGTTTAGAAGTGCAATTTAGTTAGGGCACATGTTTTAAGAAATTGTCAGAGTGTGTGATAATTAAAATGAGGTAGTAGAAAGTGGGACCCTATTGACTTTTTGTATGTTTAGGATTTTGTTTTGTTTTATTTTTATGAAAGTAATAGCATTTGAGTGTAAATTTCATCAACAATGAGGTTAAATTTTATATCTAAATATGGTAAATTATCAATGAGACTCTTAAACTGGGATGGACGGAAATGGCAAAAAAAAGACTCTTAAACTGGAACGGATGGAGTATTTAATGGTAAACCCCACAAAATAGGCGTTAATCACCTTTTTATTTAGTGACTATCATGATCGAGTGCTGCTTTAATTTTCTTTAAGCAAAGTAACTTTCTTTTTATGTTATGCATGTCGAATGTAAAGATGCATCTCTTTTTTGGTGAATAATTTAAAACCTTTTATACTCACAAACTAGGACAAAAAAGTACTATCAATAAGATATTCATGCTTTATAAAATATACACATCTCATGGATGTTACTAATTCCAGTGTCCCACGTCGATTATGTTAGGGAACTGGTGTTGGAAATAGTTAATTTGAGAGTCTCAAGATTATGGAAAATAGTACTTTTAGGGTCTCAAGGGAGGGGTGCGTTATAATGCTAACTTTTTTTAAATTGCTAACTCATCAACGTAGTGTATTAAAAATGTCATCACAATCACATTAAAATGTCAACACATATTTGTGTTGACATTTTAATAAACTGTGTTGACATTTAAATATTAATGTCAGCACAATGTATTAAAATATCAACGTAAGTTTATGTTGACATTTCATTATCATCGTGTTGACATTTTAATACACTACGTTGATGAGTTAGCAAGTTAGCAATTAAGAAAAGTTAGCAACGGATCAAAACCCCTCAAGGGAATATATCATTATTATAGAGATGTTGATACGACCCCACGTCGTATGCTGTTTCACCGGCGTCCTAGCGAAGGATCGGCGGTAGCAAAGAACCGGCTGTGCGCGGGAATTCCTCTCCGTCGGGCAGCGCGAGATCTTTAATAAAAGATAATTTCTCAACTCGTCGTTGGGCAAAAGATTAATATTGTATTTCGTTGATTTCTTCAAATGATCACATTCTTCCCTATTTATAATACTAAATCCTAACTTATCGACCAAGAAACAAATATATGTAAAGATATGCAAAATCTTAATAAATCTAAACTAATTAAGTGAAGACTCGTATCAACTCTTCCCCGGTTGAAATCCACCTTGTCCTCAAGGTGGAAATTACGAAGCAACAACGATAGTCGGTAGCAGAAGCTTTGGTGAGGCGGCCCCTCCTGGATCGAACGCACGCCAAATAGGCAAACGTCTCCTGACATAGTAATCCCCATCAAATTTCCGAACATTCGTGAACCTCTTCAGCTCCTCCTCTGAAATGTTTACATCCACATCGCCATGCCCTTTACTTTTCCTTTCATCAATCCACCCCCTTTTCCGAAAATAATCCTTCAAAAACATCTCTTCGTTATCCAACTTTTCATCGTCCCCGAAATACTCATTCATCTTCTCCCCAAGCACATTACCATCCTCTTCATCTTCCTCATCCGTGGCACTACTCTTCACTCTCAAAAAATCTCCATCGTCATCATCATCAGATTTCCCCTCCTCCAGAGATTTCACATTCTGCTTCCTCAGTTCTTCTCTGTGCGGCCTCTCACCAATCGGATCTTTCTTGTCATTGTCACTTCCAATGTCCTCCATTTCGTCCCACTCAATATCTTCTTCCTCCGTCTTCACCTCATGCTTCACCACTTGTTCAGCTTCGCCTTTGACACCCACATTCTCGTCAGTTTTCTCCTTGACACTTTCCTCAGATTTCAATCTCTCATAACTTGTCTCTTTATCAGAGGTGGTTTCTCTCCTATACGAATCAGCCACAGTGGCATTGCCTCCTTCCTGCAATTCACCAGTCAAACTCCCTCCTTTCTCACCAGAAATCGAGTTCCCATCATCACTAACGGCCGGATAGGTGGGTTGCCTAATAGTCGAGGTCTTGTATTGCCTCGGCGGTACATATGAGGAATCCCTGTTGGTGAAGTGCGGCTGCCCATATATTGATGAGGACTCCACGTTGGTGAAGCGCGGCTGCCATGGCGGTACATATGAGGAGTCCGAATATTCTTGCGATGCACGGCGAGGCGGTGGTTCCCAACAAGGGGGCCTCCGTGACTGTGGTGGGTCGTACAACTGGCAACTCGGCCGTGGTCGATCACCGGGAGGATACCAACAGGTGGGGCGACGGGTTTGGACAGATCCCATGTGGTGATTACTATTCCAATTACGTTTGCGACGATAATCCTCATACTCCCATTCATCGTCGTCATCGCAGGCAAGCGGCTGGCTGAACACGCGCGGGATTGCAAGTTCCAAATCCTCAAACAGCCGGTCCGTCTCCTCTCTCCAAGCATCTAATTTATCCATCCTATCCATCAATCGATCCAGTTTGTTGCCAACCGAATCATCGGGACGCATCTCGTCCATGGGTCTACTCTCGAATTCACTTTCGTCAAACTGCTGGCGTTGGTAATTGGTGGGATCGCGGCAGCCAACAGGGTGTTGGCGACGGGAAGATCCGTTCGGGAAGGTATCCGGGCGAGAAGCACCCCAGCACTCCCTTCCGTTGTTGTTACATCGTTTCATGAGTTACACAGGATGAAAGCACCAGATGATACGACCCCACGTCGTATCCTGTTTCACCGGCGTCCTAGCGAAGGATCGGCGGTAGCAAAGAACCGGCTGTGCGCGGGAATTCCTCTCCGTCGGGCAGCGCGAGATCTTTAATAAAAGATAATTTCTCAACTCGTCGTTGGGCAAAAGATTAATATTGTATTTCGTTGATTTCTTCAAATGATCACATTCTTCCCTATTTATAATACTAAATCCTAACTTATCGAACAAGAAACAAATATATGTAAAAATATGCAAAATCTTAATAAATCTAAACTAATTAAGTGAAGACTCGTATCAGATGTACAATGCATCTCCAAGACAATTCAAGTCAATCATAATGTAGTCTTCAAGAGGTCTTCAGTTTTATTTTCTGCATTTTACTTTTCAACAACTAGTGTAGGTTTATAAACCAAATAAGTTTTCTCTGGATAGTCTAATCTTTTCGAAAAAAAATTATCATGTTTGGCTAGTTACATTGATTCCTTCGTTGAGTGGCCCAACAACTCATAGTGGTAGTCTGACAATGGTGAGGGTCGTTTGTATTTTGGGATGAGTTGTTTTATTTAGTCTATAACCATAACATTTGACCAAGTCCAATTTTGTTGGATTTAAACCCCTATTCTCATATTTTCTTTGGAATATTAATTGGGACTAGCTCATTGTTTTAGGTTGGATTGATACTCAATTTATTAAATCCAAAAGGTACCATGTTGTCGATCTCCCTACGAGGTCAACTTAATAATAATTGATTAATCTGTAACTAGTTATAATTAGAATTAATTAAACTTGGTTATAACTAAATGAAAATCAACGAAAACTTTCTATAGGTCGTACGTACACCTTTAATTAATGGAATAAAAACACATTACTTTAGATTACGTCCACACAAGTTTCTTTATGTCTTTGTACAAACACTATCAATGAAACCATTATTTATTGTATAAAATACCCCCATGACATACTGTATCTCAAACAATATAGCATTAAAATATTGACGATAAAAGCAAAAAAAACACATGTGAATATAAAAAGTGATAATTGAATTTTGATCAACTTTGCAAGCAGGGGAAATTATTATTTCTGAAGTCCATAAAATAATGGGTTCTTTTTCTTTAGGTCACATCTAGTAATCTAGTCAGCTTGTCTATGCTTTTAGAAAAAGGCTATCAATAATTGATTCACTTTTATGTCTTAGAAAACAAAGGACAACGAAATGCATCTTATCCTACTATAGTGATATTGGTAAAGGAAAATGTTAATTTCTTAGGATTCATTAAAATAATAATAATAATAATATTTACTTTTGTGAGAAGTTTATTTATCAGTGAAATGAATAGTGAAATAAAAAAATCGTTGTCCGAACCAAATATTGTTAAGTTGTCACTTTAAAATAATATTCAAAAATAAATTTTCTACAAAAGAAACAACTGTAATTAATACAGGCAGAAGAGAGAGTGTTTTTACAGCGAAAATAACAATATTGGAAACTCAATTATGGTACATTAAGCTACAGACCTAAAAATGAATTATACCTTAAGCTTTAAACTAAATGTTAATGGATGGGCTGTAATAGATAGAAGCATGGGGGCTGGTTTTATATTTAAGGATACTTATAAAAGGGAGCTTCTGAAATTTTGACTTGGGAAACCAGAATCATGTACTAACCCATTTTTGGCCTAGGCCAAACTATTTTGAACAATAATTATGGTATTTTTGTAATTTTATATTATTATTCAATTAACTAATCACTAACCACTTTCATAACTTCTTCTCCTCCATGGGCATTTTGTTGCACTTGTATTTGTTGTGGGCTTAGGAATCATAGGCCGAAAAATTAATTCTAATTTGAAATGAAATAAAATCCTGAAGAATAATAGTTCCAAAAATAAATTCAATCATTAATGGGATGAATAAAGCCTAAAACGAATTTGGGCTCAGAAGCCCATGAAAAGGAATGCTCCATTTACACAGAATCCCATTCTGGCAAATTACCGAACAGTTTGATTGCACCAACGAAAAACTGACATTTTACATATAAATGTACGAGAATATTGATGAATTAAGGATGGTAACAGAATATTTATGAGATGATGTTTCTCTTTATTCATGTTGATGTATTTACAAGCATATAATCTTGTAAATAAGGCAAAGGATAATTCTCAATTACTATGAATCTTATCCTCAATATATATTTAATATTATTAGTAAACTTTCAAATCCATTATTTGCGATAACTTTGCAGTAATTCTTATCATTTCTCCTCATTTTTTTCCACTTGTATATAATATACTTACATAATTATATAATTTTGTAAACAAATCAAGATACTACCATGAAACACTCTTTGTATATCGAATCAAAGAATTGTAACGTTTTGAAGAAATTACTCAGGCATTTCGTCAAACATATGTTAAATCGGTCAAATTCTCCTTCTCTGATACATTTAGCTCAAATTTCAACACGGGTGGTGCACTCTGTTTTCATCCTACATTTGTATGTAAAATGTAGGTTTTTCGTCGGTGCAGTCAATCTGTTCGATAATTTGGCAGAAAGGGATTCTGGGTAAATGGAGAATTCCTTTTTATGGGCTTCTGTTCGTTTTAGGCCTTATTCAGCCCATTAATGATTTTATTTATTTTTGGAATTATTATTATTTTAATGATTTTATTTCATTTTAAATTAGAATTAAAATTTTAAGGCCTATGATTCTTAAGCCCACGAAAATCCAAGTGCATCAAAATGCTCATGGTATAAGTTTCTATGGGCTTCTGAGCCCAAATTCGTTTTAGACCTTTTTCAGCCCATTAATGATTTTTTATATTGGAATTTTGTTCTTTAGGATTTTACTTCTTTTCAAATTAAAATCCATTTAATAGATCTATATATTAACTAATTTCCTATCGAGCAAGAGTAAGAGAACTATAGGCTTTTGTGGAGGAATTTCAAGAGCGTAAAAATATTAAAGGGATAATCTTTTTTCTTAATCAGTTAAAAGATGACAAAGTTCCCTATTAATATGAAGTAGGAGCCTAGGGTTGGTTCGACTCTTTTTTGCATCACGGGAAAGAACCAACAAAGAAAACCCGAGATGAAGCTTACAATTATGCTCGACACTCTACCTATTACATTAATAAAATAAAAAGATAAATGGGCTAGCGCGACGTGGCCTGGGAAAGGGTTTAGGGCTAGCGCGACGTGGCCTCCTCGGACGTGGTCTCCTCATATCACAATACGAACACTACTGTGTCC
The DNA here is from genome assembly GCF_004379255.2 of Salvia splendens. Taxonomy (NCBI): domain Eukaryota; kingdom Viridiplantae; phylum Streptophyta; class Magnoliopsida; order Lamiales; family Lamiaceae; genus Salvia; species Salvia splendens. The sequence goes on along the minus strand of NC_056044.1, from coordinate 34,094,941 downwards.
TGACTCGGTTCCTGGCAGTGGCAGCCATTCTTGCTCGCCTTCTTCTCATGTCTCTGGCAATGAATATGTCTTCAACAACTTCTATTTTGCCGAAATATTTCTCTCTGAAGCTTCTGCAAAATAGAAGTAGCCATGCAATGCTTCCGAATCCCACAACATATCCAAGTGCAGCAGATACGTATTCCCACTCAATCTCCCTCTTCTCTTCCGCATCTTCTTGTTCTCGCGGTGATAACTCATCAGTATGACTGCAGTTTGTGTTGAGAGGGAAACCACATAGGCCGGGATTTCTTTCAAAGGATTCAGCTGAAAATGTTTGAATTTGACGGCCTTTTGGGATCATTCCGACCAGCTTATTGTATGACAGGTTCAAGACTTCAAGTAATGTAAGTTCTCCAAGCCCCATTGGTATTGGCCCGGTTAGCTGGTTTCGAGAGAGGTCAAGTGATTCGAGCTTGCCCAAGTGGCCAAATGACTGAGGGATGCTTCCGTTGAGGGCATTGTGAGACAAGTTGAGATGATAAAGTGAGGTAAGATCACCAATTGCATTTGGTATCTCTCCTACAATGTTATTCCAAGAAAAATCAATACTACCAAAGTCTGCCCAAATCTTTTCAAGTTTTAACTCTATGCCATTCATGATTAATGTCACTCCAACTGCCTACGATTCTGCATAACTCCATTGCATCTTTCCCCTCCAACTAGAGAAGTTAATTGATTCCAGACGTCCACTGAAATTATTTGAAGAAATATCTAGAATTCGAAGCATTGACCAGGTCATGTTACATGTCACTTCACCATGGAATCTGTTGGAGTGCAAAATAAGAACTCTCAATGAGGATGATAGCATGCATGGGAACGTATCGTTCCCGACATCTATGAACACCAACGATATGCAACTTTTGAGAGATGTTGGGATCTTCCCTTCTAAATTATTATTGCTAAGCACCAAATAGGCTGTCTTACAATCCACAGAAAAGATTTCTGGAATGTTGCCGCTGATGTTGTTGTTCCCAATGTCCATGGACATCAACAACCCACAATTTTCGAGGGACTTTGGGATCTTCCCTTCCATACTATTATTGTTCAAGATATAAAAATTCTAGCCTACAATGTGAAGGGAAATGATCTGGAATGCTTCTGCTGACCTTGTTTTGATCCACGCCAAGCCCCTGAATGTTTTCGAGTTATTTTCAGACAACCTCAGATAATCAAGGTGTGTGGCATTGCAAAGGAAGGTTGGAATTGATCCACTTAAACTGTTATTAGCAATAGACAAGTCCTCGAGTTGAGATTCAAGTGGAATGGGCAGCTGTAACTCGCCCCTGAGCTGGTTAGAGTCCAACTGTTAGAAGATTAAATGAGAGGTCTAGACGCACAAGTTGTGTTCCCCATATCCAACTTGGTATCTCCCCTGCAATGCTATTGCCCGTGAGATCAAATACTTGCAGATCCAAGTCTTTTATGAAATCAGGAAAAATGGGACAAGTTACATGAAGCTAGGCCTAAATATTTCAATTGGAGACGTCTATGCGAACTCGAATTGAAGTTGCCAGTATCTACTGACAAGCTATTGCCGGATAGATAAAGCACTGTGAGATTGGGAAGGCTTCTCAAGTTGTCGAGTTGAAAATTGCCATTAAATTGGTTGTCACTAAGAACAAGTTCCAACAATGATGGGAGAGCAAAAAGTGATTGGGGTATGTTACCACTTACCAGAGAATGAATTAAACCCCAGATTTAGATGAACGAGATTGGAAAGACCTTCAAGGAAGTGAGCCAGTCAAGGAGTTAGAAGACAAATCCACGAGAATCAGTTTTGTTAGGTTAGCAAAGGTGGATGTAATAGAACCCTTCAAACTGCATGAAACAAGACTCAAGGTGTTCAGAGATGGAAAATTGGTGAAGAAGTCCAAAACTGTTACTGTTGAAAGATTCGCATAATCCAGTCGAAGAATCGAGAGGGAATGGAGTTTCCAAAACGACCTTCCTTGCTAAAGGGCCAGAAAGAGAACAATGGTGCAAGCTCAAAGCGGTGAGGTTGGGTATATATGATGAAACAATGTGGCTCCATTTGTTCCTTTCATGAAAGTCAACAACTGGATCTCCACTTTAATAACTATTTTCTCCACCTTTATTATTTTAATCTTAGTGGATGTTATGCGTTTGGTCAAAATCGACTGTGAAATTAAATCCGTTGAGAGTCCATTACCATTTCTCAAAGAAAAACATCTAACTTAATAGAAACGTGAGAGTAGGGTTAGGACTAACTCTAAATAATTCAACTTGTTTTGTTTTTGTCAAAGAATTAGAAGAAATGTTTCATCTCAAATTTAGGGTTATTGTTAAAAAAGCATAAACTTTGACCAAGTGGTAAATTTTTCGACGAACTAAAGTTGATGTGGATTAGAGTTAGTGGTCGAACAAATTCCAATAAAAACGTATGAATATAGTCCCTTCGATCCCTTTTAATTGTCCTATTTTTTACCCACTGATTTTAAAAAATTGTTTGACTTTATTAAAAAAATATGAGGAAAAAGTTGATACACAATCTTTCTAATTAGTTTTATAATAATTGTGAATAAAATGCGTTCAGTTACCAAATACTACTTGTGAAATATGAGTTCAATTACCAAATATGATAAAAGTGAAATAAGTCAAGGAGACCAGACAAAAATGACAAAATAAGAAAATTAATAGGGACAGGAAGGAGAATGTGACTTAGTGCGAAAACCTCAAACCCTATGCAATAAACATTAGTCAATTTTAATTAAAATCTAACTTAATTATTACAAGGGTCAACTGCACTAGTGCAACCTTCTCTATTTAAGGCACAATATCATTGCTGCAAATATTCACTTATACAAGAATACTATTTCACAATGCTTCAAAAGTTTATCTTCATTTCCATACTTTTCTCTTTCATTTTCACTACTCATTCATATAATAGCAAATGTCTTCACCATCAGAAATGTTTGTTGCTTCAACTCAAGAATGAGCTGATCTTCAATTCTTCCATTTCAACAAAATTGGTGCATTGGCCTCAAAGTGATGAGTGGTATGGCGTGGAATGCGATGCTTCGGGCAACGTTGTAAGTTTGCAACTCGATGATGAGGCCATCTCCGGTGGAATTGGGGACTCGTCGAGTCTGTTCAAACTTATGCATCTGCAAAAGCTAAATCTTGCCTACAATAAGTTCAACTTGTCTCCTATTCCAAAAGGTATTCACAATTTGACCTATTTGACACACTTGAATTTGTCATTTGCTGGTTTTGGTGGGCAGGTTCCCATGGAGCTTTCCTTCTTGAGAAGACCGGCTAGTCTCGACATATCCAACAACGATAAAACCCTAAAGCTCGAACATCCAAATTTGGAGATGGTTGTACGAAACCTAACCGGGCTTATATCATGAGAGGAAAAAATGGAGCCACATTATATCATCACATTTACCCGACCTCACCGGGTTGAGCTTGCGCGATTGTGGCTTGTCTGGCCATTTGGCTAAGTCCTTTTCACAACTCCATTCCCTTTCTATTCTCAGGCTAGATGGCAATGATCTATCAACGGTGGTTCTTGACTCGTTCGCCAATTTCTCGAGTTTGACCACCTTGACTCTTGCTTATTCCAATTTGAAGGGCTCCTTTCCTAGTACCATCTTCCACATACCTACTTTGGAAATTCTTGATTTATCTTTTAATGCACTGCTCAGTGGAAGCATTCCTCCGTTTACTCGGAACGGATCGCTTAATACTATAATGCTGAGGTTCACCAACTTCCTCGGGTCGATTCCAAGTTCAATTAGCCATCTCAAAACTTTGTCTTACGTAGACCTAGTTAAGTGTCGATTCTCGGGATCAATACCATCCACCTTTGCTAACCTTACCGAACTAAGGCATGTCGACTTGTCGTATAACTTCCTCTCTGGATCACTCTCTTCTACATTGTTTCATAGTCTCTCCGAACTTGTTGCTTTAGATTTGAGTTGCAATCAACTTGAAGGGCCTATTCCTGACTCTCTCTTCCACCTTCAGAGTCTCGAATTCCTATTGCTTTCTGAAAACATGTTCAATGGCATTTTTCAACTAGACAAGATTCAAAATCTTGTCAATCTTACAGAGCTTGATCTATCTAGCAACAACAAAGTTAAAGTAGAAGTTGGAAACACCAATTCAAGTGTGTGCGCACTTACAATGCTAGAAGTGTTAAGACTACATTCATGTAACATGAATGAATTTCCAGGTTTCATAAAATATTGTGATTTGGTAGAGTTAGACCTTTCAAACAATCGGATTGTTGGAGAGATACCTGGTTGGATTTGGGGAAGGCGACTTCAACGTCTGGACCTCTCCTCGAACCTTCTGACTGGTGTGCAGAAGCCTTACCGTATTCCTACTTATCTTCAATTCATGTACTTGCACTCGAACGAGCTTGGGGGCGAGTTGCACCTTCCAATTCCATCCAACGTTGGAAACCGGACATCTGAACTCTCGGTGTTATCTCTGGCTAGTAACAATTTTACAGGTTCAACATCAGTGGTATCGGGCTAGGGAAAACACCATGATTCTTCGTGTTATCGGGCTAGGGAAAAACAACATCAGTGGTCACATCCCGGATCATTTCTCTAGCCATTGCTCCCTAGAATATCTAGACCTTAATGGCAACATTTTAGAAGGGAAAATCCCGAATTCTCTCAAAAGTTGTGAGTCATTGGTGGTCTTGAATGTCGGGAACAACAAGATCAACGACATCTTCCCGTGCATGTTGTCATCCAGCCTGCGCGTTCTTTTTTACATTCCAACAGATTCCATGGAGAAGTAAGATGTCGCAACAGTTGGCCGCGTCTTCAAGTTATAGATATATCTTCGAATCATTTTAGTGGACGTCTAGAATCAATAAACTTCTCTAGTTGGAGTGGAATGTTGCTAGACAATGATACACACTTGCATGGCTATTACTATTTACGATGATTTGGCGAAACGAGTGGGGTGAAATTGATGTTGAAAGGGGTAGAGGAGCAGTTTGTTAAGATTTGGTATGAATTTAACGTCATCGATTTCTCTTGCAATAGTTTTGATGGCGAGATACCAAATGCAATCGGTGATCTTAACTCGCTTCATGTCCTCAACTTCTCCCACAACGCGTTGAATGGTGGAATCCCAGAGTTATTTGGCAAGATGAGCAAGCTCGAATCACTCGACCTCTCCATGAATCTATTGTCAGGATCAATTCCTCGCGAGTTTGCAGAACTCACATTCCTTTCATTCTTGAATCTGTCATACAACAAACTCAATGGAGAGATTCCAAACGGTCGACAGTTACAAACATTTTCCGTTGATTCCTTCAAAGGAAATTCAGGGCTATGCGGTTTTCCTCTCAACATAACGTGTACCGGTACTAGTACCAATGGTAGTGACCAATCGCCATCGGAAAATGAAAACGAGGAAGATAAGGAGATCGAGTGGGAATATGTATCCGCTGCACTTGGATATGTTGTGGCCTTGGGAAGCATTGGTTGGCTACTTCTATTCTGTCGAAGCTTCAGAGAGAAATACTTCGACATTATAGATGAGTTTGTTGAAGATATGTTCGATTGCGGATGCAAGAGAAGACGAACTAGAAGAGCAACCATCAGTAGAGTCTAAGCATAATAGTGTTGTTAGTGATGCTATTTATGCTAATACATTGGTACTTGATCATTTGATCACCAACTTTACATGTAATTTAGATTAGTTTTTCAGATTTTCTATTTTAGATTATACTTTCACATATTATATGTGGACTTTTCATATACTTTCTAGATTATTCCATCTTTTTTTAACTACAACACAACATGTATGAATAGAGTATATATATCCTTTGCATCTACCAAAACTCAAAATCAAAATATATACAGTAATATAATAGCCAAAAAAGGTCAATCCTTCAAACTAGATTGATTTTACACCTTACACCTAAACAAGCATCGAACTTACCAAGAAGAATGCAGAGAATGAGCTCTATGAATTCGCCAATAAACCCATTCTTGAAATGACAATCAATGTCTTTACTCAATATCTCGCATTCAGGCAAACCGTCGAACACTTAGACTGCAATGGCGAATTACCCATAAACATACAGTTGCACGAGCGAGGTCGCGATGTACAGATCGAAATAGAAGACCAATTTAACTACCGTGGAGTGAAGCGCAAGATTTTAGCAGAGAATGGGAACCGAAAATGAAACTTGAACTAGACCACCAGTGTTTATAAGCTGTTCGAAGAAATTTCTGAAAGAGATTGGCTTTTAGTGTAGCGATTCTGTATTATATTGAAACCGACTTATCAAAATTACATTATAAATATATATATCGAAATCAAATTTTGGAAATTTTCAATAAAACAATTATGACAAAATCAATTAAAAACAACAAATCAATACCTTTTTAAGAACGGCCAGAAAAAGTTCCAACATTCTTCCAAGTATTTCTCGCAGCCATTATCATCACAAATTTTCCTCAACCAATCTCTACATTTTTAGCCAAAAATAACTCAACTCTCTTCCCTTCATTTCATCATCCATTCCATCGAGAGAGAGAGATAGAGGAAATATCAAATATGGCCGATAAGAAACCGGCTGATTGTTTGATTTTGTTATGTGTATTGGCAATGCTTTTAGCGTGCAAAAGCGATAATCCGAATGATCCGCGGCCGCAGCCGCAGCCGGGAAAGCGGCCGGTTGGGACCTTGTCGAACTGCCTCAAGCACTGCACGCCGGTGTGTCTCCGAATCGACGCCGCCACGGAGGCCGCCTGCTCGCCGGCGTGCCAACAGTACTGCCGCCAAGTTCACAACAATGTGCACCCCGGGTGGTACCAATGAACCGCCCAGGGGTTTTTCTTTTTATTTTTTTTTTCAAAAAATATTTGCGGCCGTGGTGTTGAATCGATCATCAGAAGATGAATTAGGCTGAAAATTATGGCACATTATGGGAATATCAATATTAGGGCACGTTATGGGCACATTAGGGCACATGGTATGTATAAGTAGTAGGAGTAAAATTTAGTAATTAATAAAATATAATTAAATATATATTACCCTACAAATACATAGTATTATTTATTTATTTTATAAAAAAATCATATACTACTAGTTTCATAAATTTAAATATAATTTCTGTACACTATGGTGGCGTTCGATTGTCATGACTAATATCATGAGACTATCCATTTAGGATTAAGTTGTGAGATTATTTTAGTTGGAGGGGGAGATTATGACTAATTATCATGAGACTATCCATCTAGGATTAAGTTGAAGGGTTCAATCTTATGAACCAAACATGATACATATTTAATCATGAGATTTAATCTTGCCAACCGAACACCCCTAAGGTGATGTTCGGTTTTCAAGATAAAATAATACTAAGATACAATCTAGGATTAAGTTGTGTGATTATTTTAGTAATGAGGGTTAGTTATGACTAATTATCTTATGATTATACATTTAGGATTGAGTTGTTGGGTTGAATCTCATGAACCAAACACACTACAAATTTAATATCGGATACAATTTTACAAACTGAACACCCCTAAATATAGTAAAATATTAAGATAAAAACGGTTAAATAAAAATGAAAAAGTATAAAGTAACATTATTTAATCATTTTCACATGTGTGTAGTGGGCAATAGCATCCTAACCGTGCCTCTCCCTCCTCCAAATCAAGGTTTGTCTTTTTCCACAAATTTTTCCCCTGCAATTTCCGTTTAATTTTGCTGTTTTATGCTGTTATAAGCTGCTGTGCATTGAATCCGATGAGAAATTTGAAATTTGCTTGATTTCTGTAGGTTTTGCCGCCGTTTTCTTCGAAAATGATTTCATTTTGTTAGTTATATTTATATTCCTATCTAAGGCAGGGGTATTGATTTTGCTGTTTAGATTGAAACGGAGAATTGGGGGAATTTTGTTTTACTAATCCTCTGTTACTGCGTTTGTTGATTTTGGTGATTTGATTCGAACAGTGAAATTGGGGAAAACTTGTTTCTGGTTTGATGCTGTTTGATTTGATCTTATCTTGTTTGGGGCATTATGTATTGGTTTGTAAGTATTTGCATGTGATTGATTTTAGCTGCTTTCATCATTTTTCAGCTGAGATGATTAGTATCTATTGTTGATTCTAGCTGAAATCTCGTCTTTTGCTTGCGCAGGGGACCTGCGTCTTGCTTCCTCGCACGGACTGATGAAACCAAACTAGGATATCTCGAAAAAACTCATTCTTGGTTCGTGGATTAAAGGTTGGTGTCCACAGTTCCCGTTTTTGCCTGTACAATTTGGATGAGGAGTTGCTTAATCTTAATCTAGGAAGTGGTTGGTAGATATTCGAAGAACCAATTTCCGATGTGATGGCCGATGCTAAGGTGACTTGCTGCTCAACTGCTCTTGTTCTCTTTGTTATTGTCCCTATTTTGTTGCCGGTAATCACACATTGAAATGGGCTAAGATCACACTCCAAAAATGAAAATAAGATGAGGAAATTAAGCATAGCACATTCTGTTTTACTCATCTAGAACCTTAATAATGTATCCGTGTATAGTTTGTCGACATAATTATAGAATTATGTATAACTATAATATACATCTGAACTTGAGAATCTTTGAGATATACTATATATTCATTATTGGATGGTCAGCTCTGTGCTGATCACGCTCGAGCTTTTGGGGAAGGTGTCAACCCACAGGAGTACACTCTCATGAAAATGGAGGTTGTTTCGCCTTTCTCACCTAAGATGAGTGTTCTGGATGGGAAGAAGGTGTACCTTTCCAGCTGCAACTTCGAGGCCAGAGACGATACATGGGAAAATGAATTGTTGGGTGTTTCCAGATAGAAAGTATGGGGCGTTCGAGATTAATGACACTGATGTGTTTATTTTGACAAACAGAGCAGCTCTGAACTTGGGTCATCAGATGCTGTCTGTCTCGTGTTCCTGCGAAACCTACTTGCTTATATACACTCTACCCATGTAGTCAGCGCGTATGGACAATGGGACTGGAAATGTCACTAGTGTTCCGAGTGATTCTCCTGACGACTACATGATTTCGAATTTGGAAGCAAAACCGACATTCAGAGAAGGACGAGTGGGTCGTACCGTTTGAGATCATCCGCCATCTTGTTTCTGGTGACAAGTCTGCTGAGAGGATATGCATTGAGAAAAAGATCAAAAGCCAAAAATGAGAAAGAGAAGCTCAATGAGGCCAAGAAAATAGTCTACAAGGGGACCATTATTTCCGGAGAGTATGCTTGAATGAAAGATAGGAAGGCTAAGAGTTTGATTAGGGCGAAGCTTCTAGGCAAGCTGTGGTCTACAGCAAGCCTGAAAAGAAAATGGCGAGTGCTTTGTTGTGTTGACTGATCAGTGGTTCATCATCACATATGGAGAAGAAGAATGGAGGAATGCTTGTCTGGGATGAATATTTACTCAGACGAGGCATGTCTCACCTTTGAGCACGCCTTGCCGGCTGGCTCAGTGGGCGTACTCACAAAATTTGTGCTTGGAACTCGTATCCCGTGGGATGAGGGCTTCCTGGTGGATTCTCTGTCCGATATCTCATATTCTGCAGGGAGGCGATATGTATGGAGGAAACTGGTCTTTAGTGAAGCCAGAGCAGCTGACTGATGAGGTGTGGGATCTCATGTTTCTTTCTTACCAGTCCGTATCCTAAATCCTCGGATATTTCTTCATCTCTTCTTGATGAGATGAAGCAAGAATTCGAGTATGGGTATCCATTTGATCTTAGAGCTTCGGGGAAGGATCTGATTCAGAATCATTTGACCTTCAGGCGGCAAGGGACGAGTATAGACTCTCTTGTGAGGCCATAGGAATGAATCATGGCTTGTTGTGGAGATTTATGGATGTCCAGACGCGTCTTATCGCCCTAATTTGTCCACATTGTGCTGAATACGGCTTCTGAAGAAGGACGGGTACGTGGTGAAAGCCAGGTGGCCTAAGAGGCCGATGCACCCAAACTCACCCTAAAGAAAGCAAACAAATATTTGCAGGATTCGAGTCTTCCATGACGAAGCTCTTGCAGAATCTTGAAATGATTCAGCTTCAGCTGGGGCTTGAACCCCTGGAGGTCTTGAACGATGCTGATGTCATTGCTCGTGATGGGGACCATGCGGCCGTTTTGAATTCCAACCTGCCATCACCGGGAGTCCCCACCTGAGCTACCTCAGGCTTCATGAATGAGTAGAAAAGAGGTACTCCCTTCCTCTCAAGTTATAACCAATTCGTATTCCTTTTCGTGACATCCCAAGCTAAATGATTTCATTTCCTCTTTTTGCAAAATCAACCTTTCTAATCACTACTTTATTCTCTTCATTTAACTCACGGACTATCACTTTCTTAAATCTCATACATAAATGAAACACTTCAACTAATTTGGGACGGACCATTTCTTGATTCATGCGTGTCATCTTTGCGCAAGGCCATCCAGTTTTATCGGATGTGCCCGAAATGATTTGATTAACTTGAGACAAAGGGAGTATATTCTTCTCCCCTTTCTTTTACTTTCCTTCTTTAAAAAGCAACCAATTCTATTAAATTTGTGACATGTGTTCATATCAATCTCATTGGTTTTGTTTGTTTCTTTGTTGATTGTTTTTTGCTTTAGTGTATAGTGATATCTCCCTTATCTTTTCAGTTTTAATTAAAGACTTTAATAGTTTCATTTGATAATATGCAACCACGTGGATGTTTGTATATTTTATAAACCTATGATATCTACTAATATTGTTAGAAACATTGAACACATATTTAGTAGTATTAAAAATCTTTGCTTGGTCAAATGGACATATTTGATTATATTCTTCCTTTATTGTGAAGAAGGAACGTGGGACCTACATAGATTGATTTCCATATAAATCAATGAAGTAAAATATTTGTTCCCAATTAATTTCAATTTCAGTTAGGTGATTTGTTTTACTTACTACAACCACCAGATTCCATTTAAAAATAAATAAATACTCGATTAAGATGATTCGTATGAAAGAGAGTACAAAATCATTACTAAAAAATAGTAGAAAATTTAATTTGAATTTGAATTTGAATTTGAATTTGAATTATATTAACTTATAGTAACACTTTTTAGAGAAATTCAATAATTCTCGTGTTACTGTCATATGAAATAAACAAAATTAATAAGAGAGAAGATTATGGGTTCATTGGGGGTGATTGAAATTGCAACTTTGTAATTTTTATTTTATATGAGATAAAATGTGTGTTAGTTAGGATTGATAATGTTATACTTTAAACATCATTGTATTAGTGGCTTTAAATATTCGTAATCGTATAGAAATGGATGAACCAAATATTCAACTTCTTTTGAAATTTTAAAAAGTGTGAGGAGGCTGTGTACTAAATAACTCAAAATTTTTGGGTTTATCTAGAAAAATACTAGCAATTAGGATATGGATTATTTGACTAAGCTAAAAAAAGTCGTTATCTAATTAATTTGATGCTGACAAGGCTTCACTGTCGAGCTTAAAACCGACACAAAATAAATTAATCTACTAGTTCATTTAATTGCTACTGTAGTGTTATTAGTGTTGGATTGACTTTGAGTTGGAATAAAAAACATGGTGGTGCAGGGTATGGGCATAAAACTTTGATACAAATGGTGGAATTATCTTCAATAATTCACTAATTTAACAATAAAATTTCCTTAAAATACAATAACAAAAAAACACACACACACATATATATAGGGATATATATATAGGAAAATGATCAATACAGAACTTGATCTCAATACAAAATCCAGATCAAATCCTGACCATGAGATTGACAATCCAATGGTCAATAATTAAACAAAAACACGGAGGGTCATTGTAAAGCAGGATTTGGTTTGGATTTTGTATTGAGATCAAGTTTTGTATTCATCATTTTCATATATATATATATATATGGGTTTAATGTGATTTATGTTTATATTTTTAAATGTTATTAATTTTTTTACATCAAATTGTTTCAATCTTTCAATGTTTTTCGTGTAATGTTCTTCAATACAAATATTTTCACCTCAATACATGTTATTTTAGCTAAAATTAAGAAGGGTTAATAATATTTTATATCTACATATATAAATATTCCATATGTGAAATAACTAAAATGAGTGAGAAAGTTTACCAACTAAAGACTTATATCAATTGGAATGATAAAAATATGAAATGCTACTATTTGAATATAAAAGAAATAGTTTATCTGTAAAAATAAATCCTAAAAGAATATACTTGGTGTGAAAGAGTGGGAGGGTCAATATCAAGATTTCAAGAAAATCTTTGAGTTTGAATTGGTAATTACATCATGCGATGAAATCATTGCTTAGCTATCAAAAATGCCAATAAAAATCAAACAAATTAAATGAAATATCTTTCTGTCCTCCATTATTAAAGTTACAACTAACTCCCACCAAAGTGATGTGATACAACTATATATTAGTGGTAAATTAAGTCAAGTGTAAATAAACAGTCATCATATGTTAATTAATGGGGGGTAAAGTAACAATACCTTGAACTATTTGTAGTGTAAAATAATTTGTTGAATGGTTAGATTTTACTTGTTGAGAAACTATTAAACACTATTTTTGCCTACTTAAAACTAAATAATGAAAAACTCATATAAGAGAAAATTTTATGCAAATTTTTAAAAAATATAAGCAAATATAAAATAATTATAATAAAAGGAAAAACGAAAAAGTTGTTATTTTTGTTTTACTCAATAAGTATAGGCGTGGCACTTCTTTTTTTTATATTCTTTTGCCTTAAAGAAAGAGATGCTTTGACTCTACGGCACAAAAAAAATAAAGATAATATTAATATTAATTAATTAGAGACAATGTAACCTACTTTCCACCGAATACCAAGAAGTATCAATGAGAAAACGAAAAAAATACTTATATTGATAGTAAAGTGTGAAAATAGTGTTTGATTTTTCTTGTCACGTTTTTAAATTTGACTTTAATACGTGTGATATGTGTATCTTATAACATAATCAAATATTATGAAATATTAGTAATAGTTTATCTATCTAAATAATGGAGGACTATCTTCGTCTATTTAATTATTTTTATAAAAATCGTATATCAATAAAATAGATAAATATTTTGCTTTGTTATCATTTACTACTAAATATTTGAACATTTAAATAGTCAAAAAGACAGAAGCATAATGACTTCTCAATTATTTACGTAATCGATGATTCGAATTTTTGATCTACTAATTAGTATTATAAATTAATATTGTAAGTCATATTAACTGAATTAATCAGAAAAATTAAAATAAAAGAATTTGATGAATCTTCAATTCAAGTCTTTCTTTTCTCTCTCTTGTCTCTATCCATTTCCCCACCCGAAACATTTGGAATAGAATTCACCCAAACACTGAGAGAGAAACACATCTACTTTTAATCCAACACCCTTTATCTGTTTGCGAATTGGGGGTTTGTTTTGGCACTGTCTCTCCACTTTCATCCATTTCCCACAAAGGGGGAAAAAGTTGGTTAAAAATTGAATCTTTGCTTTAAATTTCAAGAGCAATAAAGATTTGCTCCTTCCCCACTTCTTAAATTTGGAGAGAGATGAGATGGGAATCATCTATGAAGATGCAGTGGAGATTAAAGAAGCTGAAGGGGATTGTGAGCACACTGTGATCACTGTGAATTGTCCAGATAAAACTGGGCTTGGTTGTGATCTCTGTAGAATTATTTTGCTTTTTGGGATTAGCATATCTAGAGGAGGTAGCTCTTTGATAATCTCACTCTTCCTTTTCAGCTCAATTGTTCACTTTTTATGATAAAAATATTGCTCGAGTTTTCTGTTCTTGGGGTGAAAAATTCTTTATGTGTGTGTGTGTGTGTGTTTTTTATGTTTGGGCAGGAATTTGGGTGAGAGATTGAGGGTCTGTGTGTGTTTCTTGAATAGCATAATCTTTTGTTCTAGTATATGTGAAGTTGGATTTGTTAGTAGATTTACATCTACCTATTTTAGCTGTTTTGAACCTCCTTAATTTGTGATTTACTTTCAAGTATTGAATAATTTAGGAATTCTTGGTGCAAATTAGTGTTTAGAGGAGGAAAAATGTGATCTTTATGTGTGTGCTTCTAGGTTATATTTGGGCAGGAATTTGGATAAGAGATTGAGGGTCAGTGTGTGTAATATGTGTGTTTTTCTTGAATAGTAGTATAATTTTGTGTTCTAGTATATATAAAGCTGGATTTGTTACAAGATTTACTTTGACCTATTTTAGTTTGATCAAGTTTTAAACTTTCTTGATTTCAGCTTTACTTTCAAGTTTCAAGTGTTGAATAATTTAGGATATCCTGGTGCGAATTAGTATTTAGTGTTGAATTCGTTGCTGTTAGTCGTAGAGGCTTTCAAGTTTGCCTTTAGTAGCTCTCCTTTTGCCTGGAATCGATGAAGAAACTGATCTGATATCATTCTCCCTCGATGATCTTGTTTGGAACAGATGTTTCAACAGATGGCAAATGGTGCTACTTGGTTTTTTGGGTCGTTGGTAAGCCCACGACGAGGTGGAACCTCTTGAAGAATAGGCTGCTCGAGGTTTGCCCCACTTGCCCACCATCCGCATCCGGGATATTCTACTATATCCCGGAGTTTCAGCAGCCACGCACCCCGGAGGTCTTCCTCCTCAAGTTCTGGTGCTCTTATGACCGGAAAGGCCTTTTACACGGTACCTTTTGACTTCATGAATGATGATAATTGGTTGTTGAGTTACTTTATCATCGAATATGTTGTCGTTGAGAACAGTTGCTCCCCTGTATCAATCATCTTTAGCCAAAGTTGACTTCAAAATTGAGTCCATTGGCTGTTTGAGTATGTGAAAAGATATAATACTATTATATGTTGTTGATGATGATTTTCCTTGGCCAGCCTATGATTCGAGGCTTAGTCGTTATCGCTGTGATGACAGTTTGCAGTCAGCATGAGGAATCACAGACTGGAATTTAAATTGTTGTTTAGAATTAAGTCTACATGTCACTATTCATAGCTTAGATTTTATCAAATGTGTGAAGTTTTTCTTGCTTTGTTTGT
Organism: Salvia splendens; assembly: GCF_004379255.2. Lineage (NCBI taxonomy): Eukaryota > Viridiplantae > Streptophyta > Magnoliopsida > Lamiales > Lamiaceae > Salvia > Salvia splendens. Next base: position 34,079,860 of record NC_056044.1, on the reverse strand, counting down.
TTTGGCTTCAGATGTCACCGAGGTTCTCTGTGAGCTGGAGCTAACGATTAAAAGAGTCAAAGTTTACACGGCACCTGATGGAAGAGTGATGGACCTCTTCTTTGTCACGGATACGAGGTTTGTCCTTATTTACCTCTCGTCTGATTCTGTGCCGTCTGCAGATTTGATTTCGTCTTTGAAGTTCTAACATATTATAGAAATTTTCAAAATCGACCGCTCAACTTCTGTCATCTTTGTCTCATGGACCACTAGGTTGATTTCCGGAGAATAGAAACGATCACCACACAATGCTAGTTAGTTTGTCTTCTAATCCTTCCAACTTTGCATTCCCTCTAACCATCAATCATAACCAGATTCCTCAGTTTTCCTAACTAATAAGACGTCATTGAGCATCTGCAGTTTGTTTATGGACCATCTAACCTCGATTTTCCTGATTATTCGTTGTTTTTGGTGGACCACGTATCCTCGACTTTCTTGTTTATCGTACAAGGTGTATTTCAAGGTGGAATTTATCTTAATGATCTCTATAATGTAGGGAACTGCTTCGAACACAAACAAGGCGGGATGAGACTATCAAGCGCCTAACTGTTGTACTAGGCGATGCCATGATGAGTTGTGACATCGAGCTGGCTGCCCCTGAAGTTGCTTCTTGCTTGCAGTCGTTCCTTCCGTCTTCGGTTTTGGAGAATATCGCGCTTTCCGCCGTACAATCGGCCGGGTTAATTGCCTCCGATTCTGTGTCCATCGGGTTCGATAACTCCCTCAGCCCTTCTCACACCCTTGTTCAGATCTTTTGCCAGGATCACAAAGGCCTCATTTATGATATCATGAGAACTCTGAAGGATTACAACATTCAGGTATACCTCGTAACTGCGAATCTCGCCTTTTCGATTATCCGATTATTTCGTTTTTCGTTTTTAGCTGTATCGGTGATGTGATTTTTCGATCTCGAGAAAGTTGATGATAAATTTGGCCTGAAAATGCTAGCTAAATACTTTCGGGAGAGTCTCGTGTCAGACCGTCTCGCCTTTATGATACGAAATTTCTATACATAGTGGCATTTTTGTAATTAAAAAAAATTACAAAAAATGCCACTGGGTACGGACTTGGATCCGTACACGCGGCCATGTGTCGGATCTTGACCTATCAGACGGTCTGATGCAAGTTTTCGTGAACATTTTCGAGATTAGAACGTTACGTTCCAATCGATTCATGCTTTTGCATTGCATTTTCGCGATGGCAACTGAGACTCTTGCTCTTATGTCAGATCTCCTACGGCCGTTTCTCCGCGAATCCCAAAGGGAACTGCGAAATGGACTTGTTCCTAATGCACAAAGACGGCAAGAAGATAACGGACACGCACAAGAGGAATGCCCTCACCTCTCGGCTCGAGATGGAGCTCGTCCGTCCCCTCAGAGTCGACGTCGTGAGCAGGGGTCCCGACACAGAGCTCCTGGTGGTCAACCCCGTCGAGCTCTCCGGCCGTGGCCGGCCTCTCGTGTTCTACGACATCACCCTCGCCCTCAAGAATCTCAACATAAACATATTTTCGGTACTCACCAGAAACTCTTCCTTTCCACTTACGCTACACTACACGAATGCACCACCGTCATCTCTTGCTCGTATGGTCATTCCTTTTCAGGTCGAGATAGGCAGGCATAAAATCAACGATCGGGAATGGGAAGTGTACAGGATCCTGCTCGACGAATGCGATTGCTTGTCGGCGACTCGAGACGAGATCGGAGAATGTGTGAGGAAGAAGCTGATGGGTTGGGAATGATCTTCTCAAGCCATTTTACTGTACAGAATTAGGTGTCTGTAAAGAATTTCTGTAAATTACTGTGTAAATGTGTAATTTCCATTTTTTTCATCTTTTCTTGGTCAATTTATTGATTTGTAAATTATTTTAGAATTAGAAATGTTTAATTCTTTATAAGATGTGTTCCTTTTGTATTGTAAATGCATGTCACGTCGCGTGTATTTAAATATGCAAAAATTACAATATTATCGCAGTTTTGCGTGTGTTTAATGGTTATGTTTTCTGTCAAATAAAATGCCATTTGTCAATGAGGAATAAATCTGCGTTTACAATAAGAAAAATGAATAAAATCATTGTCATATGTTTTAATTTTATACATAATTTATCAAATTATCTTTGACTTGTATGACTAATGATTTATTTTAATATATCAAAATCACTATTAACATTATTAGCTTTATATAAAAATCAAATCTTGGTTTAGTTATTTTTCTACAACTTCAAATTAAGAAGTAGAGTGACGAGTCAAGCTTGTATTATTAAGTGAATGTGAATAACAAATTTCAAAATATTCAAATTAAAATTAAATGCATAAACAAAATAAATTATAATACTACTAAAACAATTTCATAACAAAAAAAATAACATATATTATTAAAAAATAATCCTAACTACTTCACCTAAACAATAAATAGCAAAATTCTAACCATCTTTTTGTGATAGATATTTGAACTAATTTTTTTTTCTAAAATTGTGTTGGAATTGGAAATTTCAGTTAAACAGACCAAATCGCCAACGCAACTGAAACGTGTGGTCTGAAGCAGCCAAACTCCTTGCTCTTCTTCAATGGACCCTTCTCTCTCCTTCCAATCCCACAGGAGATGCCAACGAATCTTCCTCTCTCTCCTCCCAATTCCATTTCCCAACTCCCATTCACGTCTTCGTATTTCACAAGCAATAAAAAAGCTCGATTTTTCCCGATTAATCAATCTATATATGCGTTGATTAATTTATTCGATCAACAGTAGAAAATGATAGCTCTGAATTCTCATTTCGTTCTGATCGATCTCCACACCTCGTGGTGCTCAGCTCAGCAAATACCCAACTCAACCTTCGCTTACCTGCAAAAATCGAGCGGCTGCAATTCCTTCTCAGCGGCAATTCGTCGAACACGCGGCGGGCGGGGGCGGATCTCCTCGTCGCGCGCTCCGTCGCCGGATGTGAGGTCGCCGGAGATCCGGAGGCCGACGGCGCTGGGGAATGGCCTCTCCTCGGCTTCCTCGAACGCGTCGAGCTCCGGCCGCGGCGGGGATGAGGTTGTCTCGGATATGGATTTGTTTCTCGAGATTGTGCCTTTGAGAATGAGGGGTGAGCTGATTAGGGATGAGAGAATTGGGGAGCTGATTGAGGTGGTGATGGATTTGGGGAGGAAGCCGCTAGCTCGATTTCCCTCGGGCGATTCGGTGATCTCGGAGGAGCCAGTGAAGCCGGAGGATCTGCTCCATGCCATTTCTAAGGTTGATTTTGGTAGCATTTTGGAAAATTGGGATCAATTTTGATTTTTTTGAGCAATTACGTTTAACTAAACACAGTTAGAAGATGAATGATTGAGTGATTGAATGATGATGATTTATTTAGCATTTCTGATAACTGCTTTATAATGATGAGTTGATATGAATGTATCTATGACAAAAATGCTTGTGAATTAGGGCTTGTTTCAATGGCTTTTGTTTGTAGAACTGTAGATAATTGGGGATTTAGGAAATTGTGTGAAGTTAGTTGATGGTGCTTAGGTAGGTGACTTCTCCGATGACAACCGTTCCGGGATCAATAACTCTCTTCATCGTATAAGCGCCATTCGAAACCGCAAAATGCAAATCATAGGGCTCACGTGCCGGGTGGGCCGAGCAGTTTCCGGCAGTGCTGAAATTATACGCGATTTGATTGAAAGTGGGGGATCCATACTGGTCATAGGGCCTCCCGGAGTCGGGAAAACAACCTTGATCAGGTATATATTATGTTGACCAGCCAAGAATTCATTTTTAATACGTTTTTGCATTCGTTGATCTTGCTTATCCGGGAATATATGATGATGATGATGAATTTGCTTTCTCAGAGAAACTGCTAGGATTCTTGCAGATGACCAGAAGAAACGTGTTGTGATTGTTGACACGTCAAATGAAATAGGTGGTGACGGGGACGTTCCTCATTCTGGTATTGGTCGTGCTAGGCGAATGCAAGTCCCGAACGTTCATTTGCAGCATGATGTGAGTAGTGCTGACTGTAGTGTTTATCGAGTTGATGTGATTTCGTATTCTAGTCTCTGAAGATCGACTTTGTGCTCGAATGTGATTAGGTGATGATTGAAGCAGTTGAGAATCACATGCCGCAGACCATTATAATAGATGAGATTGGGACAGAGCTCGAAGCATTGGCTGCAAGCACAATAGCCCAACGAGGGGTTCAGCTCGTTGGCACAGCTCACGGGATTACTATCGAGAGTATCATCAAGAATCCCTCGTTGCAGACTCTTGTTGGTGGAATAGAGGTACAGACATGTTTCCTTGCCTCGTTGTAGTGTTGATTTACGAGATGTTTGTGGCATGATCCGAGGCATCAGTTTGCTCATCAAATGTGAGTTGAATTCAACTTTGTTCAAACAGAGTGTAACTCTTGGTGACGAAGAAGCGCGTAAGAGGAAAGTGCAGAAAACTATTCTCGAGAGGAAAGGCCCTCCGGCATTCACATGTGCGGTTGAGATTATATCGAAAACTGAGTGTCGAGTCCATCACAGATTAGATGCAACCGTGGATGCTATACTGGCAGGTATTCGAATCTGTCAAGTGAGCTTCGTTAACTTTACTGAGTTTGTCTGTTGTCTCGGTGATTAACTGTGAGTGCCACGTTTTTTCAGGTAAATCTCCGTTGTTTGAGGTCAGGCGCGTAGATCCCGAAGAAAAGATTTCCACAACACCAATCCAACCTGCTGAAGACGACCATATCGGAGATGCAAAGGTGATAACACATCGGAAATCTAAGGTTATTGAAGTCCATGGAGTAGACGACGAAACTACTATTCCACTGAAATCGAGCGAACCTGCTGAAGAACACCATGATCGAAACGTTAGGCTAACAAAAACCGACAAAAAGGAACATACTAACATAGTTTCTGACTTGGAAGATGAAGATTATTCTCTTAAGCCCAAGAAAGTGCGTGCTAACGCATCTCCGGACAGGAAGAGCTACCCGTTGTCCGTTTATACTTACGAGGTGCCAATCGGCCTCCATTGTCCGTTCTTTCTCGTCAATGGTTTCAATTGAAATAACCATTTGTGTCTGCCTTTGGTTCAGATCCAAGAAGCTGATTTGTTACAAGTAGCAGCTGTGATGGGACTCGAGGCAAAGCTAGACGTAACGGATGATATTGGTTCTGCGGATGCGTTTCTGGCTTCGAGTATCGAAATGAAACGGAACCCTTGGATCCGAGGGGTGGCGAAGTTTCATCAGCTGCCCGTATTCGTCATCAAGGTATGCCGAAAGCTGCTTCTTTACACCACAGCAGAAATCGTTGGTTTTGATGTTGAGAGATGATGGCTCATCTTTGGTTTCGTTTCAGTCTACCACGATGGCACAGATGGTGAAGGCCATACGGATGATTCTTGAAATGGATTCGTTTACTTTCACGCGGAAGCAGTCCGGCTCGACTTCTTCCGATATCGAGGTTGAACATGACGCACCAAAGAGGAGGCCGTCGTTGGAGGAGATTGATGCATTGGAGGTGCGTGATGTTTTCTTTTACTTTGTTATCAAAAATTAATAGCATAAAAATTTTAAATAAAAATAGTGATTTAGTGAGAGGACGATGAAGTGCAACTTAGTTCGTAAGTTGCCAGTCAACCAAATATAGGTTGGACGTTCGAGTCACTACGGGTAAATGTGATATCATTATCGATCCTCTTTTAAAGAAAAAAATTGGTGATTTAGTGACAATTATAGCTCGTTAGTGATTCTGGCTGTCGGATTTTACGTGTAGCGTTTCGATTGATATATTTAGTTATGTGGAGATTTAAGATATTCCACATCATCAAAACGACGTCGTTTAAACATAAGTAAACGACGTCGCTTTGATGTCATATGTATATAATACCACTCTTATCGTCCATAGCGACGAGCCCTTTAGCGACTGCTAATGCAACAATATCCTATTTTCATCCTCTCTTGTAGGAAGTCCGACTTGCTATCGAGTACATAGTGATACCAGGCGGTGAGCCGGTCGAGCTTCTCCCGAGGCGGTCTGACATCGTCGCCCGGCAGCTCGAGCTAGTGAAAAGCTATCAACTAGCTGTGGAAAACTCAGGAACCGAATCTAACCCGAGGCTGCAGATCCTTCCCCACAAGCTAAGCAAGAAAGCTTCGAGTTTCGTGAAGGTGAGAGTCGGCCAACCCGGCTCGGTTTCGGCCCGTGAAGGAGGGACGGGCGTTGCTAGGCTGCCATTTCTGCCAGAATGAATTGATGAGGCAAAGAAATGAAGAAGCAGCGCAGAGATACTTCAGCTTTTGTAAAGTTGTGTACATTATGTGTATTTATTTTCTTCTTTTTTTTCTTTTCTTTTTTTCCATTTCTAACTCGCAAGTGTAAAATGTCCATTCATTGTGGCAAAGTTTATTGTACAAAATGCGATTTAAATGAAATCTCTTGCGTTGTTCTTCGTTACTCATCGTTGTGTTGACTCAAACGTTCGACTTATTGGTTGGAGGATAAGCGTTAATACTAATTAAACTGTGTTTTATCGTCTTATACAACTTGACGTTAAGTAGTGGAAACCCACAAAATTTGTTGCTACGACCCGTTGTGCGATATGAAACTCGATCCTTTGATGTGTTTTGACATGTTCAATATCCTAACACATTTTTTATAGTGCTTTTAAATACTTAAAAAAATTTCTATGTATATTACCAATAGTCTCACAGTAACAGACGATGCGAATTGAATGTAAAATTGGTAAAGTATAAACGAGACAAAAAGTAAAAGTAATTGATGCATCGTTGGTGGAAATTGAAATTGAAATCAAAATCATTGTATAGAGAAATTATAACTTTTTATGCATGGTCAACTATAAATATAAAAATAATATAATTATTGTATACAAATTAAGTAACAATTTTTTGGTGGTGATAAAGGCAAAAGGATACTAGATTATTACAAAATCATCCAACTATACTGAAAAATCACATTGGATAAATTACTTGTCTAATTTTTTAAATTAAAATTAAATTTCCAAAATATAAATAAATGTATTTGTTACTCTAGGGTTTGATAGCTAAACCAAACACCATATAAAAGATAAGCATATACTCTCAGCTCTCAAAATTCAACCTTTTCGAATTAGGTTCGCAATTTCTGGCAACCCTAATTTTCCACCGCTTTCTGTAAATTTCTACCTTTTCTCTCCGCATATGTTTCAATTACTCTATGTTTTACGAATTTTGTTTGGTCATTTTATGCAATTGAGCTTTTTATCGCGTTGAATTCAGGGTTTTTTTCTGAGATTTCGTCGAGATGGGGGACAAGGACCAGGATCACCGTATATTTGTAGGAGGTTTATCGTGGGATGTCACTGAGCGGCAGCTCGAAAGCGCTTTTACCCGTTTTGGGAAGATTGTCAGCTGCCAGGTTTCATTTTCCTTGAATTGTTCTGTTGTGCGATTTTTTTTCACGTATGGTTGATCTTATAGCTGTTTTGGCGTGATTGCGCATAATTTATCTGCGTGTTTGAGTTCAATTTTGGAGTGCCTTTTGTTTGGGGGGATAATCGAAGGTATATGTGTGTTTGTTGCTTGATTTCCTTTGAAATAACACTTATGCATTTGAATTTCATGAATTTCCCCTGTACAAATATGATGATGCTTAGCTTTCCAGAGACGCATGGAATTAGGTTCCTTTTAATATTGTGAAAATGGATTTTATGGATAAAAATGTTAAATTTTTTGTTACGAACTGTTCCTTTTTTGTTTGTAATGAATTAGTTGGAGATACTATGCCTATTCTCTTCACGTTTTTTATGATTTTCCGGAACTCTTCCTGTATGAGACAGATTAAACTATTGAACTTTGTGGTTAAAGCAGATAAAATCTGATTACTAAATTTTTTTTTCTGATTGCATTACTTTTTTATATCCTGGCTGCTAATCTCATACTGTTTTGTTTGTTTTTCTTACAACTTTGGAAATTCTTTTTGTATGGAATTGGGAGGACTTTGGGTCCGTTGGATTTCCAGCACTGCTGAAGCACAGATTATGTTGTGTTTCTGGCGTTGCAATCGGCTAACCTTTTTTTCTAGAATCAGATATGGGCATTGGCTAACAGTTTTAGTTGGGAGGTCTTAATCTTCTGCTCAGTGAATTTTGCTGCTCCCTTTGTTATGATCTGGCTGTTTTTAAATCATGTTTGCTTTGAAGAAAGTTATAGATTATACTCATGAAGCGTAAGATGCAATATGGGTTGGATTTTGCTTACGAAGTGGCATTTGTGAATATTTGTTCTGTGGACACTTGTTTAAGTTTCATCGTTAAGGGGTTTGAGTAGGGAAGCAACTGGCTAGCTCCATATTTTGGGAACACTTCTTGAAGATTTCACTTCTCCTCGCTTAAACTCAGTTGTTTTCACCTTGGCGCACTTTCCATACTATAGGAGCAGAAGTTAAATCATTCCATATGACGACAGCGTATGAGTCATCTGCTGTTTAAGAAAGGATGTTACTTTGTAAGCGTATTCTCACATAATGATACACCCAAAAAAAGAATTAAGTAGAAAGAAACATGCCTGAGCTTTTTTAGGGTGGCCCATCAGTATCTGGAGCTGTCAGTAAAAAATGTAGCTGCAAGGGTTGCTGGTGGTTAATGTCTTGTAGAGAACGCAGAGAAAGAATGCTCAACTTCGATTTGTTCTTTATTTCCAAGAAAATTTTTATCTCTATCAGCTTCCAGAATGTTCAGATAACAGATTTGTGGCCCAAGCATTCATGAAATGTTTTCTCAGAGCTGGCCAGCTGGGAAAATTTGTATTGCCTGTTGGGAAGTCTTTTGTTTTTCTGTTTCATTTCCATGATTGACCATGCCTCAACTAGTATTTGCTTTGTATATCTGAACCCGATGTCAGAACTGTTTAAACTGAAAATTCTGATAATTAAATATTTTAAATGGAAAGACAGTACCATTTAGAGGAATTAGCTTTGTCTGAAACAAGAATGAACGAAGTTCAGCTGTGTTAAGTTGTATGGGGCAGTGTCCATATTTGGTCAACATGTCAGGTGATAAGTTGTCTGAGGGGGTGAACAAGGACGAAGAATCTCGAAAGTTGCCCTGGCTCATGCTGCAGGATAACATTTGCTTATGGGTATTGTATGCGACTCTACAAATGATACTTTTGATGTTGTGCAGAGTGGTTGTATTGTGTGGTCTGGAAGAAACTAGTCCTGCATGAGAGCCTACGTTTTGGTTGCCCTTCCTTTTTTGTTTTTCGCAGAAGTTAGAATCTATGTTCATTTCTTAGGCAGATGTCGTGACGAAGATTGTGGGAAAAGTTATCCTTGAGGAAAGTTTACAGACAATTTGGGATCTTTTTCTTGCTGATTATACCTCATTTCAGTATCTTTTCTGTAACTAGTAACCCAGCCTGTCTGATATAAAAATAGGTATTGAAGTGAACTCCCAAAAAGAGTTCTCTCTAGTTTGCAACTTAGATCTTTAGCTGTAATATGATTACTAGAAACTGAATTAGCATCCCAACCGAACATTAGTTTAGTGAACCTGTGTATACCACTCCTTGATGCCTTGGATTCATTGTTCTGGGATGTGTCCGTACCTCTCAGATATGTAGACAAATGATGGAGATCCTACATGACAAGTTCAAGCTTTTAATGCAACAACTTAAGCCATAGACTGAGGTCTTTTCAGTAGTACACAGATATCGAGCAGCCTTCTGATTGTTGCATTCTGATTCAGTTTCCTATCGTTGTTTGGTTGCATGATTTTCTGTTACTGGTGTTTGATTTTGGAATTTGAGAGGTCAGAATGAAAACTAATATCAGATGATGGTACCTACAGTTGTGCTGATTCTTCTACTCATGTAAGATCTTCTTACACTATAAACACGATACTTACATGAATTATGAGCTAGCCCTGCTCTAATTTATCTTAATGGCTTTAGGCATTTATACAACTAAATAGGCAAGTTGAAAACCCTACATTAACTTTTTTGAAGGAAATTATGTAATTGATTTACATAACGCATCCTAGGAGAAATTTGTGATCAACTCGATCACAAATATTCACTCCTTTCTCAGACTCAGTTTTGAAGCTGACTCCATGCAGTTACATGACTATACCTTTCATCTTTTACTACGTGTATGCCAATCAGATCTATGCAATTATTTGCTCAACCTTTTGCATTAGCTGTTATTTAGTTAGTTAATTCTCACACACAAGCTTTTTGTAGGTTGTGCTTGAAAGAGATACAGGCCGTCCTCGGGGATTTGGCTTCTTGACCTTTGCAGACCGCAGGGCAATGGAGGATGCGATTCGGGATATGCATGGTAGAGAACTTGGAGATAGAGTCATCTCTGTTAACAAGGCCCAGCCAAAGGGAGGCGAAGATCAAGGGCCTCGCTATGGAAGTTATTCTGGAGGTGGAAGGGGGGGTTATGGTGGAAGAGACCGGCCAGCAGCAGGGCAGGATGACTGCTTCAAATGTGGCCGGCCTGGACATTGGGCCCGAGACTGTCCATCAGTTGGAGGCGGAGGTGGAGGTGGAGGTGGTCGAGGAGGTGGTCGCCCATTCTCTCCTCCACGTTCTAGGTATCCTGGGGCTGCCCCCCGTGGAGATCGTTATGCAGATGTTCGTGATAGGTACGTGGATGACAAGTACGATAGAGGTCGTTATGATGACAGAGATCGTTACGAAATCAAAGATGATCGTTACGGGAGTCGCGATCGTTATGCTGCCGACAGGTATTACTTAGTTTAGTCTCTCAACTCTCACAAGCATCTGCAACTACAATTTATTGATTGGCATATACCCATCTGATCTGATCTCAGGTACCCCCCACCCGTCGACCGATTCCCCCCTGTCGACCGCTTCCCTGTCGCTGACCGTTATCCTGTGAACGGGTATGGGAAAGACCGAGCTTATGACAGAGATGCCGGACCAAGAGGCAGTGGCGACAGATACGGAGGTGGAGTTGCGCCTGCACGATACGATGGAAGAAGCAACTACCGCGAGAGGCCGGGTCCGTATGACCGGCCCCGTAAGGGTGGGCGCCCGCCTTCCCTGGACCGGTACTGAGCTGCGTGGTATCTTCTGCCTAACAAGACTTGTATCTGCAAGGCATAGCACACTGTTTTATGAACTAGTACTTCGACTTTGCTTTTATGTAGCGTTGTGACCTTATTTGTTCGAATTTGGAGGATGGTTTATGTTAACTAAGCTATGTTTCATCGTCTATCTTGTTTGTAACCCATCTGCCTTGCCTTGGGTTTATTAGAGATCTACTTTTCTTCTCTTTTACTCTATCCGTCCCACAATAATTGTCACTCTTATTGTAGGCACAGATTCTAAGAAATAAAAAGAAAAATTAGTTAGAAAAATTAGTGGAATGTGAGATTTACTTTTTTATATTGGTTTTATAATAAAATGTGAGTGAAGTGTGACCATTATTGTAAAACGGATTGCAATAGAAAATAGTGACAATTATCATTTGTCCTGACTATTTTGACTTATTAGTTGGAATAAAAATATAATAAGATACGCTTCATTGTCTCATTATACAGCCAACTTCACACACAATACAACAATATGAATATTGAGAAAGGTTTATATCTATCTACAGCTTTATACAAATGACCTAACTATTGAAATAATACACCTTCCAATGGCATAAAAATAACATTACCAAACTCTCTTTTAACTCACAAAATCAAGCCAATATGAATGATGAATCTTCACAAACCTCAACAATTGGGCTGTCACGAACCAACCTCTTCATCAACTCGCAGCAGCAGCTCCAGAACGCTCCCGGCCTTCCGTTTCGCCCGGTCAGTGCCGTTCTCTGACAGCTCCTTGAGCGCCTCCTCCGCCCCGAGCTCCCTCGCGGTTCTCAGATAGTCCCCATTACCCGTGCACAGTGACCACAGTATCGCGGCCGCGTTTTCCCGGTTGCGTGGCGACCCCGTCCAGATCAACTCGACCAGCACCGAGACGGGGTCGGCCAGCCCGACGGCGGCTTTCCCTTCTTGATGGCTGGCGATGATCGCCAAGATCGCGAGCGCTTCGTCCACCATCCCGCCCCCGGGATCCTTGAGCAGAGCCACGAGCGGGGGTACGATTCCGGCTCTCACCGCTCTCACCTTGTTCCCTTGGTAGATCGAGAGGTTGAATATGGCCGTGGCCGCATCTTTCTTCCCTTGAGGTGACCCGTTGCAGAGCAGCTCGATCAGTGGGGGGATGGCCCCGGCGGCGCCTATAGCGACTTTGTTCTCGTCCACGACCGAGAGGCTGAAAAGGGCCGCGGCTGCATTTTCTCTAGCCTCCGTGCTTCCGTTCTTCAGCACGTCTACAATGTCAGGTATGGCGCCTGCATTTACGATGGTGCCCTTGTTCGCCTCATTTATGGAGAGATTGAGAAGCGCTGTGACGGCGTGCTCTTGAGTCCTCAAGTCGGAGGAGGACAGCAGCTCGACTAATAAAGGAATGGCGCCGGCTTCAGCAATGCATACCCTGTTATCAGGGTTTCTCTTAGCTAGCAAACGAAGCTCGCCAGAAGCTGCCCTTTGTTGATCAGTGTTGCCGTTTGCTAGTTTTTGCAGCAACGCGTTGATAGCAGCACGATCACAGTCCGAACCACTAGCTCCCGGTCGTCTGTTCCGGCAGTTCCCCTGCTTCTTCGGCAGCTCCACGCCGTTACTCTCACACCACAGAGCAATAAGACTTTTCAGCACATAGTTGGGAGTTAACGCCGTGTGCACTAGCGTCTGCTGAGTCTTAGGGCACGTCTTGTGGCCTGCATCGAGCCATTTCTGAATGCACAGTCGTTCGTATGTCTGCATTTATGTACTGTCAGTCTTATTTATCACACAGCATAATACATGATAGAAACATCGAAGGAGCTTGAAGGTTCGAACATCAAACCTGACCGGTGGACACAATTACAGGATCTTGCATCAACTCTAACGATATTGGACAACGGAAGTCATCCGGGATGATCGGAGATCTGTGCTTCATCGAACTCTTGTCAATATCGGCAGCGTCAACATCCGGATTATCCGCTGAGACGCACTCCTTTATCTTCTTCAGAAGGAACGACATAGTTTCAATATACTCCTCCGAAACTCCTTCCGGGACCCCACCGCACGAGATGACCATCTCGTGGATGGCAAGCAACTCCCGCTTTAGATCAGCTGTAGTCCTCAAATGCAGCTTTTCCGAAAGTCTTTTGAAAACTGAGGGATCAGGGTCGTCATCCATCTGCGCTGCAGCCAAGTCTTTCACCAACTGCAGATCAGGCGAATCCAGCCGACCTATTGCTCGTTTGAATTGCGCATGTAGGAGTTCGATCTATCATGGAATAGCAAATCATTATGAATAAAGGGAAGTCAAAGGCAACGGACATAACTAGTGTCGGGTGTAAAAATGTCAAGGCTTCACCTGTTCTCGAACCTCCTCAGGTATATCAAGCTCGTTATAGGGAACCTGACTCAATGCTGCTTCGATCTGTATGGTGACGTCTTCAAACTTTCCAGCAAGTTTGTCAATCTGCAGAGCCTGTAACGAACAAGAGTTTCACTCAGACATTTGAGCACAATCTGTATGTGATAAAAGCTAGTTTCTTCTATCAGAATTACACTTAAATTGATAAAAATCTCATTCTTCAAACATACTACTAAATTCTTCCAAGAAAATGGACACATAACCAACCAAACTCTTCTATCTGTAGGCAGCATACAACTAAAACATTTATTCTAAAACCTAACGAAACAAGTTATTGAAAGGCAATGCAGGCGGAAAAGAGAGAAAAACATCATTTCTATGACCAAGGAAGACAACTACAACAGAAAGTAATACGAGAACACTAATCCAGTCCAGTTTCATTCGTATGTTTCTTGATTCACTATCCCAATACACCATTATCTGCTAATTCGTTGATGCTTCGTCCATCCTCACTATGACGAATTCATAGAGTGCTATAACTCATGATCATAATTCATCATCCCAATATGAAATCAAAATTTTAACTAGTTGCTACTGCATAAGCTTTTTCCAGCCAAATAAGTATATAATGCTTCATTCATCCTCGTTACAGAAGTAAAACTACAACAAATTCACGGAGAAGCATAACTCATGATTCATACACTCTAATTCACTATCCCAGATATCATCAAAATCATAACTAATTGCAAGTGTATAATGCTTTTTTAGCCGAACATGCATAAAATGTTTCATCCATCATCGTTATATTAGTAAATCTAAGACAAATTCACGGAGTAGCATAACTTATGATTTGTAATTCACTATTCCAATATATCATCCAAGATTCAACATCATAACCAATTGCAAGTAATGCTTTTTCTTAAGCCAAACAAGTATATAATGCTTCATCCACCATTGTTTTGTCGAAACAGCATCATATTCATGAAGTAGAGACTAACCAACTCTTCAACTTTCTCATGAACAGCCATTAAATTCACATAAAAACAATAAAAATCAAACAAAAACACAAATAATTATATCTGATCAATGAGCAACAATCACTAATCTTCAAACTATCATAAACCCTAATTCACCAGATTTAAACTCTACACAAATAAAAAAATAACATTTCTACTAATTAAATCTTCATTCCGATTCCACAAAAAAAACATAAACAACAAAATCTCAAGCTAAAAGCAATAATTAAAAGAAAATTTCCAATTACCTGAAAAATCTTGCTACCCTCATGGACCGACTTGAGCAGCTCAAGAGCCGAGTCAATAGCGATCCTGAGCGAGTCAAGCCCCTTGACGACGTCGTTTCCGAGCTCAATCCCGCCCCCGCCATCCTGCAGCTCCTCAAACAGAGGGCTCAAGAGCTTCACCCTCCTCACCAGATTTCCGTACATCCTCTTCGCAACCGTTCTGCACTCCGGCAGCGCGCAGATAGCCGTCGCCGCCTCACTGAGTTGACTCACCAACCCCTCCAGCTCCGGATTTTCCGCCATCACCGACGAAAAGCTAAAATCCCCAAATCGCACTCAAATTCCTCCAGAGGTTTAGCAAATCCACCAAAAAAAAGAGTGAAATCAAACAGTATGATTGCAAAATTGAATTATCAGAAACTATCCACAAAATTCCTTGAGCTGAAAACAGCCGAATTAGAAGGTTTTTTAGGGAAAGGAAGGGAATTGAATAATGCGAGGCATGAATCTGACAATGGAAGGTTTTATTTATGAAATGTTTGGAAGAAGTCCACTTTTTAGAGAGAGAGAAAAGAATCTTTAATGATTTGGTGATTCTAAATGTCTGATTATTCATTTTAATTAAGCTGATTATGATTATAAATATACTATTTTTTCGTATTTATTAAAAATATAAGAAGGAGAAATTATGGCCAAAGGAATCTTCCTAGAATTCATTTGTCACAAAAAAGAAAAGGTTACACGTTAACTCATAGTAGTATTCACATTAAAATTTCGTTTATTTAGACTTATTTGTCATAAATTAGTTATTGTTAATAAGTCGTTTTACAAGGAAAAACATATTCTCTTGTTTTATGCTGAAAAATGTGTGATTCTAGAAAATTCTAGAGCTAGTATCTCAACAAAAAATATCATTAGTGACTTTATTAGTTTTTGATACAAATCATTTTATTTTATTTTCCACTTGATACAATATTCTTTTTTTTTTTCAAATATGTTTATGGCCTTACAAACTACTACTACTAATTAATAAAATTAATTTAATTAATTCCAGCAATAAGAATGGAATGTAGTTTACAGAAATGAAAATTTATTATATTTAATTGATTAATGAGATTTTTAGATAAGCCGAAATCATTTTAGAGAGAAAGAGGGAGAAAATGGCGAGCTTATCGGCATCAGATTATGGAGCGTTCATGGAGAAATTCAGTCTGCTGCCTCCCTCTTCGTCTCAGCACCTTCCCCTAGCTTCCCTTACCTTTGCTGTTAAAGATATGTCAGCCTCTATCTCTCTCTCTCTCTCTCTCTTCATTTTATGAATGATTGATTATATATATCTCTGTGTGTGAGAATTGAGAATGCTTCTTTATCTGAATAAAACCTGTTTTCTTTAACAATATCACAGTTAATTGTGAAATGAAATTAGGGTTGATTTTACCAGCCTTTTAATTTGTGCTGATTGTTGGAGGGTTTAGTTTGTTAGGATATGAAAATTGCTCAAAAGTGAAATCATCAACAAATTGCAAACAATGTAAAGTTTTTATATTTGAAAACTAGATTTGAAGGTCACATGAAGAACCGAAATTGGGACAGATATTAACCATTTTGACGAAAATGTAGTGTCAAATAGTTACTACCTCCGCCCCAGCCTAAGCTAGACGTTTCATTTTGTCACCAGTTTTGGAAAAATGATGATAATATTTAAAATGGAGATAAAATAAAGTAAGAAAGAGAATAATCACATCTCGCTTAAGCTGGGACGGAGGGAGTACAAAGCGAGGGTGGATACCATATACTTTTTCCGTCCCATTCAAATCGAAGTATTTCCCTTCCGGTACAAGATTTATGCAGTGTTGTTTAGAATGCTAAGGCGAGAGAGGATAAAGTAGAGATGGCGGTCACTTTGAGTGGAACGTTCTATGAAGGGAAATGTGTTACTTTGAGTGGGACGAACAGAGTATTTGCTAATTTCTCGATCTTGGTCACCAGATTCGACATGGAGGGTCATGTCACGGGCTTTGGGAACCCGGACTGGGCGAGGACGCACTCTACTGCCTCAGTGACTGCGCTGGCCGTGCTGTCCATGGTCAAGGCGGGCGCAACATGTGTTGGCAAAACAGTGATGGACGAAATGGCTTACAGGTTTGTTCCATCAAACCATAGAAATTGCATTATGTTTATAAGTACTAGTATTATGTAACTCTATTTTCTTGATATTATTCATAGTCAACACTCCATGAAAAAAAGACCTCAAATCTTGATTCTAACTGGATTTCTCACCAACTAGTTTGACCAGTTCAGCCCCATTTGTGCAGTCATGAAACAGTTTTCTTGCAGAAATGTCAGAATGTTAGTTATCATGACATAATAAGCTACTTTTGGAAAAATTCTTTGTTTTCTGATGTAAGAGTAAGTGACTTATTTGGAAAAGAAAAAACTAAACATCTGACTTTTTTGAAGTTGCTGTCATAGAATAATCACTGTCTAAGTTTGCTTGTGTCAGCTAAGGTTGTTGGAGACTTGGAGAGATTTTTTAGTAAATTTGAACTTCACCAAGAATGCTACTCGCTGAGGTGAATCACGAACTATCCAAGCACTACAAAGATAGTTCGAAAGAGGAAGAAATGGAGTTACGAGAGATAGGGAAGGCAACGAGAGATAGAGAAATAGAGTATTTGTTTAATACTTCTTGCTTGATTTCTTATCAACTGCATCAAGCATATTCAAATTGAACATGGAAATAAAAAATCGTGAAGATAAGGATGACACTACGCTCGTATTTTCATGGCAGCATAAATAGTGAAAATGTGCATTATGGAACACCAAGAAATCCATGTGCAGCAGATAGAGTGCCCGGAGGCTCCTCCAGTGGTTCCGCTGTAGCAGTTGGAGCAACTCTTGCCGATTTCTCCTTAGGCAAATTTCTCTTATCCTTTTTTAATAGTAGTCCCAAATTTGATGGATTCCGGAATCCAATATTATCAGGTTGTTTGGATCTTCTTTTATTTTTTCAGGTACTGATACCGGAGGAAGTGTGAGGGTTCCAGCTTCATACTGCAGAATCTACGGCTTCCGCCCCTCTCATGGCCTCGTCTCCACATCCGGAGTCACGCCAATGGCTCAGAGCTTCGACACAGTCGGTAATTGGTCAAGATATTCAGATCCAACTAAGTTGCGGTTTATTTGGCATGAATTTCTATGTAAACGTTTTATTCAGGGTGGTTTGCTAGGGATCCGGTTATATTGAAGAAGGTCGGGAAGGTTCTGCTGCAACTGCAAGATGATCATAATGCTGGTAGAGTTGATCAGCTTATTGTCGCAGAAGATTGTTTCGATCTCGTAAACATCCCTCCTCGCCAGCTCAAAGATGTTCTCACAACCTCTGTCGAGAAACTATATGGAAGTAAGCATGTTACTGACTAAGCTAAGTTGTATTTCGTCGTCAAATATTTGGTGCAGGCCAGATAATACGATACACGAATTTGGGTGATTTCATTGAATTAAAACTCCCAAATTTGAAGGTTTTCATGAACACAATTAGTGGAGCTAAAGAGGATGATATACCACCATCATTAGCAGCTCTCTCAACCGCCATGAGATTGCTTCAAAGGTGCATATTGTTAATACTTTCATCTCAATATATATATATATATATATATACATTTGTTGAATGAAAATTTGATGATTGAAGATCAGGCATGAGTTCAAGAACAATCATGGCGAATGGGTCTGAGTCAGTCAAGCCCAGTTTAGGCCCCGGTATATCAGAACGAGTCTGGGAAGCTGTCAAATCTACGGATGAAAATATCGACGTGTGTCGTTCTCTCCGTGGCGAGCTGCGTGCAGCTCTCGATGATCTACTGGGGGTAAGCTTGCTTGTTTTTATCGAGTCGGATCCTCTATCGTATCATTGTGCAAGTAACCAAAGATGGGTAAACAGAATGACCATGTTTAATACAGGATTTCGGCATCTTGGCGATGCCTACGGTTCCAGGGCCACCACCGAAACTACAAACGGACCCAACGACATTGGAAAGCTTTCGCGCCAAGGCCTTCAGCTTGCTTTCTATATCCGGCGTGTCCGGTTTGTGCCAGGTTCTTCTCTCTCTCCATCAACCTCTACCTTTCCTTTCGTTTTTCGCTCATAAAAACTGTGAATATCGAGCAGGTGAGCATACCGTTAGGAACGTACGAAGATCTCCCGGTTGCCGTTTCTTTGGTGGCGAAACATGGCTCAGATGGGTTCTTGCTTAGCTTTGTGGACTCTTCCCAAAGCTCTTAGGAATGCATACTTTCTTGAGGTTTTCTTGAAGTGTTTGTAAAACTCATTTTCCAAACTTAAAAAAAAAAAGAATAACAGAATTTCCCAAAATTTATGGTTTTGAAGACCATATTTATAATATTATTGTTTTCAATTTCACATTTTTTCTCCTACATAGAAAATCAAATATTACAAAAGTGTGTTGTAGTTGATGATGTTTACAAGTTGTAGTTTGTAGATCGACAATTAATAAACACACCTCGCCCCATTTTTTTAACCTAATTTTTGAACCATAAAGTTCTTGCATTTAATATTTTTAATGTTGCGAAGTCCGTGGATTAATTGTCGAGTGAAATTGTTGTTGTACTAGAAATTTGTGAAGTAAATTACTACGCGAATTAAAATAATTACTTTTCGTGAGTAATATATATATTGGACTCAATTTCCGTGTTGGATTCGAAAACTAAATAAATAATACAAAAAAAATCTAGTCCGGTGATAAATAAATTATGGGCTGCACAATTTAAATAAAATATAAAGAACCGTGAATCAAATCTAATTAAATCTTTTTCAAGTTGACTTGTCACCCATTATTCCTTAGTTCAAATTTTAAATAAAGATTATGTAAAGATATCTAATTAAATCTTTTCCAAGTTGACTTGGTCATCCATTATTCCTTAGTTTAAATTTTAAATAAAGATTCTGCAAAGATTTTCGTCCTCAAAATAAATTTTTTAAAAAAGAAGGGAAAACAGAATCATCCCACTCCTTCCCCACGTTGGATGACATTTGCTTCCCAGTTGTAACGCATGTACCATGGACTAAGGCAGAGGTACTTAATCCGGAAAATAAGTTTGTGATCTTTGCTTCTCACGGAAATTGTCCATAGCTCGTCAGCGAAGGTAAGTTTCTATTGCCCTGTATTTCTATTCTCGTGCTTGATTGATTATGTAGTTTTCTTTGTTTCCTGCGGCTGCAGGGAATGGCCAGAGTCTTAATAAAGCATGCATTGAAGAAGGCTGCATTAGCTCATGGGTTGACATACCGAAAACTACAAAAAGTAGATGCTGGATCTAAGATATCATTCTATGATGACATTAGTGACATTGTCCTCTTTCTAGATCATCATAAGATTAACAGCAACCGCAGCTCCCCTGAGTGAGAACCTATGGAGCTAGCCGCTTCCACCCCGGTCATGATGGAGCAAGCACCAGCGGTACGAAAGGACCTAGCGCAAGTAGCAGCAGTCCCAAAGGAGCTAGCTGTTGGAATATTATTAAACTTGATTTTGTAATGGAAATATCAAGATATTATAGAATTGTCTAAAAATAAGCTTGAGAAAATATCTTGATATTTTAGTAGAAATATCTAGATATTATGTAAGAAATATTCTAGAAATAGCAAGAGAATGCCTATAAATAGGAGTGGGTTGTAACATTTTAGATAAGTTGAAAGAGTTAAGAACTTGAGAGAGTTTTAGATAAGTTGAAAGAGGAGAGTTTGAAAAATAAAGTGTCCTAAGTTTTCCCATATTACCTCTCCTAAACTATTTTCATATATTACACTCATTCTCCTCTCAAATATTTTCATAATGCCTATAAGTATTTCTATAAGTATTTCTATTCTCGTGCTTGATTGATTATGTAGTTTTCTTTGTTTCCTGCGGCGGCAGGGAATGGCCAGAGTCTTAATAAAGCATGCATTGAAGAAGGCTGCATTAGCTCATGGGTTGACATACCGAAAACTACAAAAAGTAGATGCTGGATCTAAGATAGTGACATTGTCCTCTTTCCGGATCATCATAAGATTAACAGCAACCGCAGCTCCCCTGAATTTCCGAGACTGGGAGTGAGAACCTATGGAGCTAGCCGCTTCCACCCCGGTCATGATGGAGCAAGCACCAGCGGTACGAAAGGACCTAGCGCAAGCAGCAACAGTCCCAAAGGAGCTAGCTGTTAGAATATTATTAAACTTGATTTTGTAATGGAAATATCTAGATATTATAGAATTGTCTAAAAATAAGCTTGAGAAAATATCTTGATATTTTAGTAGAAATATCTAGATATTATGTAAGAAATATCTAGATTTTTATAGATAAAAATCGATATTTAGAATATAAAATTATTAGGTAGATTCTAGAAATAGCAAGAGAACTCCTATAAATAGGAGTGGGTTGTAACATTTTAGATAAGTTGAAAGAGTTAAGAACTTGAGAGAGTTTTAGATAAGTTGAAAGAGGAGAGTTTGAAAAATAAAGTGTCCTAAGTTTTCCCATATTACCTCTCCTAAACTATTTTCATATATTACACTCATTCTCCTCTTAAATATTTTCATAATGCCTATAAGTATTTCTATTCTCGTACTTGATTGATTATGTAGTATGATATGCCATCCAGCCAATAGTTGGTCTCCCAGAAAAACAACCATGTCTTCTGCTTCATAGCCATGAAAATGCATTATTCTGAGGCACTAAAAGCTCAGCAATGGGTTTACTTGTATGATATAAGAGCTCCATCAGAATACTCAGGAAGCAAAAAGTAGCAACAATGTCAGGTAAACTTTTATGTACATACTACTTGAACTGAAGATGAGACACCCAACCAGCTACAATACAGAGGACCAACGCCAAACTCGAACCATAATAATAACATTGAGCAGGCAATATAAGGGTCCGTTCGGTACACGGAATCGGAATTGAGCAGGCAATATGTAGTCCCTTTTTGTTTTTTGTTGGGGCAACAAATCTCTCACAGCAGCATCAACTTCTTCATCACACTTGTCATGTCATCCATAAAGGAAAGCAGAAGAAAGTTAGTCTTAACATATATAGCATATTGTAATACTTCACACTATATGTAAACCTCATACATTTTAAACAAGGAACAAATTGGGTATCTTTATATAAGCCAACTTAATTGATAGGTCTTTTTGAACTGCCTTTCAGTGAGAGACGGACAATTGACTTAGGTGATATGTATGAAATACTACACAACTATTTAGAATACAGAACAAAGCTTGCGCTATCAACCCAAAAGCTCATTTTTAGTTACAAGATGCAAGTTAATGAGATCCTAGAAATAAGCTACTCTTGAGCTCTATAATACGTCCACAGTCAAAAGCATTTTAGCATATATAGATGTATCACGTATGATCTAAATTTTTTTTATATATATGCATAAATCAATATCCTAAATTAATAAATACATGTAAATCACAACCTTGTAAAAGAGGCGACAGCTCATCACAAAAATCATCGTTTTAATTTTTAAATTCCGAGAGATTAGCATATTAATTGGAGGGCTATTGATAAGAACGAATAAAATGGTAGTCCATCTATATTAGTTTACTCAGATTAAATTTCCAAGTAATAATCACTAAAAGCACCACATCACATCTTTCAATTATTCAATACTCCTATATTAATTATTGGCCTAAAAAATAGTATGTTTCAGAAGTGGTTAATTAAAAAGTGAAATCGTCACAGAAACAATCCAACTGTGGTTCTGAAATTACAAAAATGGATTAAAATCGTGTAATTTATTGGAAATTAACCTTCACATTTTTCGTTACATAATTCCCTATTAGTATAAAATTTCCGAAACTATTTGTAAGCAACATAAAACCAGAATAAATTGCTCTAATCTTGTCTTATCTGATTGACTACTAATTACAAAAGATATAATAATGGTAGGCATTTCTGATCATTTTCATGTCTACTTGTGATTTAACTGTATTATGAACTGCTAATCTATCCATTTATAAAAGTTGATAGTTTAATGGAAGGGAATAAACTTGAAAGTAATAAAAAAGAAAATTTAATATTAAAAGTAAACATCCAAGAATAATTCAAGACTTCACCGGGAACTTTACCTTAGCCTCTCCTCAAAATTTATTTTATTTTTTGTGTCACCATCTTTCTCCTACTTGATATCTACACATATATTTCTATATATATCTATGTATAAATAAATGCCTACTACCACACCACCAATTTCTTGCAAGATAACATGACAGATTTGTTGAGTTTCTAGTATGTTTAATCAGACATGTACCATTAAATACTTATCTTGTGTTCCCATTAGAGTTATAATCCAATTTATCCTGCATCAGTAACTCCAGGAATCTGATTGAATTAGTAATCTGAGTTAGTAAACATTAGTAGAATGAAAATTAGTCGACATGAGGATGGAGATATTATGAGAATGAGTAAGTGAGGTAGCTGACAGTTGGGGGAATTAGATGAAAAGGCTTCGTCTCCGCTGAGATTGAATCTACTTACATACATAGATACTGCTCCTACTTTATATATATGTATGTATGTGAAAATATGTGGTGTATCATTCACCCATCATCATCAAGACCAACTATTCTGCTGCCTCTTTCTTCAATCTCTATTTCTAGCTAGCTGCCTCTTACTATTTGAATGTGTAGTGTATCATTCACCCATAAACTAACATGAATTAAGCCTGCATCTACAATCATTCATTTCCCATTCCCCTCTCACATATTACTCACAACATAAACTGCATTTTTTTGGGTGAAATTTAACACAAATTATGCAGGTAAAGAGTCATATGTATACACAGATTTTATGCCAGAAGAATAGTAAGAACGAGAGTCGGCTGATGAGCCCGATACAACAAACGTGTAAAAGGTCATTATATTATACATCCATCGTAACGGTCATACATAAAGGAGTCGTGGTTTTGCTAGTAAACAAGAATGCGTGTACAACAAAAACGACAGTTAGAATATACATTTTAATGCAAGGCACATGGAGGTACCCCACCCGTGCTGCATATAACTGGATTATGTGATTTGAAGAGTTACGAGGGAGGAGCTGGCCGCGGTAGCCTCTTGGCAATTTCCTGGAAAACCGAAACGTCATGAAATTGAAGAATGTCAGCTAGCTGCAAGTGAAAGGAAATTCAAAGGAAGTGTGGAAATATGTGAATGCACCTCAAAGAGCTGGTTTATGTTGTCTGCCGTCTTTGCAGATGTTTCAATAAAATACATTCCATTCTTCTCTGCATAATCAATTCCGTCCTTCACGAATGCAAGAAAACATCATGTATATTCAGAAATGAAATATGTTAAAGCAACGGAAAGATTTCCGAGTATATATGCTGCTTTACCTGAGCTGGTACTTCTCGTTTTTCATTTAGATCCGCTTTGTTTCCAACTAAAGCCATGACTATATCCGGACTCCCGTGTTTTTGTAATTCCTACGTATATCAAAATAGACAATATGATAAGGTGATGGTTTTCCAGAATCATGGCAACTATTGTAAATGATAAGGATTCTAAAACTCGAGTATTAGCGGTAAATATTTGGAAACGTTATACTAGCTTTGTACAAACTAATGTATTTCCTTGTGTTACATCTCATTACGAACACCAACTGCGTTAATCATTGCACACAACATATTAAGTTAATAAAACATACCTTGACCCAATACTGGGCCTTGTGAAACGATTCTGGACTAGTTATATCGTAAACAATGATGGAAACCGCAGCTCCTCTGTAATACAGTGGTGCCAGAGCTGCATACCTGAGTGAAAAC
Source organism: Salvia splendens (assembly GCF_004379255.2). Taxonomy (NCBI): domain Eukaryota; kingdom Viridiplantae; phylum Streptophyta; class Magnoliopsida; order Lamiales; family Lamiaceae; genus Salvia; species Salvia splendens. The sequence goes on along the minus strand of NC_056044.1, from coordinate 34,055,330 downwards.
AAGAGTATAGGTCGATAAAGGTAGGAAATTCTTCCCATATAGACACGAACGATTGAAAAATATGGTATGACTAGTAATATCAACTTAAAGATACCTTTCCTGCCCTGCAGTGTCCCAAATTTCAAATTTCACGGTAGTAGAATCCTGTAAGGCTATTGTCTGAGACAAAAAGGATGCTCCGATGGTGACCTAAATCGTGAAAGCATTAGAAGTTCGAATTAGTTACTCAGAAACATATACGATCCAAAAATCAATTTATGTTTCTATTACCTTGGACGTTGGATCAAACTGGCCACGGACAAATCGAAGAACAATGCAACTTTTCCCAACACCGGAATCACCTAACAGCACCAACTGCAGACATCAAGAATAAAATGAGTGCTAAAGATCAGATCTTTTTGTTCTTTTGCTCAACATTATTAAAACATACTAATGTGATAGTAAACAAAAGGAAAATATTGTCTGCGCCCATACCGATTAAATTGCAAAGACCAACTCATTAAATTGAACATGGGTTGACCAAAGAGGCAAATTATTTGCTCAATCTTCAGATTCTTATCTCCCATTCAATAATGGTACCAAATCAAGAAGTATGTAAAGACCCAATTAGTACCCGACTATCCATATGAAAACACTCTTGCCCATAACATTGACTTCTCAATGAGCCAAAAAATCATTCAGACACTCCCAGCACCTCATAGACTAAACAAATTGAGCTCAAAGTCACGATAACGATATTACACGGATTAATACCCAAACCTACATCTCCAGCCACACTTATTCTAATCCACATGTCACCCATCAAAAGTGTTCCTTTGTAATCTACAGCATGCATTCTTCGCCAAATACTTAGAATAATATCACAAAATTGAATAGTTAAACAGCTTCAAATTTATTCCACCGGATCCTTACATGCTTCCTAATGAATTAGCAAAATAACACTTACTACAAAGCATGATTAGCCATCCAAAATCAAGCAAAACAATATTCACCTTGACTTTAAGGTTCTTCGGGTCATTCGCCCCACCATTATCAATGTTAACACCCCCGATCTGCCCAGCACTTCTATCTGCAAAATACGATTCAAAATAAAACTCTAAAACACACCGATCAAGCTATCAAAAATCCAAAAATCTCCTAAAATCCCAAGTTTATAGCTACCAAATGAGCTAAAATACTACGAATCAATATATAAATACCATGAACCGTTATCAAACATCGATTTCAGTCCACTCTTAACACAATCAATCAATAATTCACGAATAAAATCGCACTTATTCCGTGAAAATAATTAATCGAACATTGAATTAGGGGAAATAGGTTGATTCATTAAGAAACATCAATTGGAAACCTAAATTTTTGAAATTCACCTGGAGCTGACGAAGCGCAACCCATGGAGGAGCGGATCGCCGGGTGTTGAGATTATAGCTACACGTATGTATCGGCGTCGATCTCAATTACAAATCGCAGCAAAGGCCAAAGGCTGAGAGTTGATGATCTTCGTAATGCGATAGAATCTATGATTGGAATGTGCGTGTGTGAATGTGAGAGAGAAAATTAATAAATTAGTTTTTCTTTTCTTTTCTTTTCTTAGAAAATTAATAATCGAGTAGTACAATTTCTTAGTGAAATTAGTTTCGAAATTATGGTATCTCGCACACTCTCAACATTTGAAAAAAAAGCATGAAGTTTGAAATTTCATTCAATTATCTCATTATCTTTTATGATGAATCCAACTTAAAATACCTGGTTAAAACGTTATTTTTAATTTAATTAGACGTTGTTGTTTTGTTCACATATTTTAAATTAGTTTTCATATTAGTGTCGCCAAAAAAGGAAATGATGAGATAATTGCAAAATTCTCAAACTTCATGATTTTTTTTAGATATTAAAACATGTGTGTCATACCAAATTTGACCATCTTTTATCATTTGGTATATGTCATTTTACCATAAATAAAGGGAAATTGCGGAAAAACTTTGAATCAAGTTAAATTATAGACGGTCTTGTAATTTTTAAAATCAATCGAAAAAATTATAAAGTTTAGATTTGTTCGCAATTTTCCAACAAAAGAGTAGCCTGAAATATGGAAAAAACTAGCGAGCAAGTTTCGGATAGGTCAAAAATTCTGACATGGCTAATACAATGCACTCTTAGTGCTAGGAAATTTGCATTTGTTCACAATTTTCCAACAAAAGAGTAGATTGAAACATCGAAAAAATAGCGTAACTAGCGAGTAATTTTCGAGTAGGTCAAAATTCCGACATGGCTAATATAGTGCACTCTTAGTGCTGGAAAATTTGCTTAGCATCTCCTTTTTCACCGAGCACTATTTCCTTATATAAACTAGTTCGGTGTTTGGTATACACTTTTTTAAATAGTGCATGAACCATGCACTCCTACTATGTTACTTACTTAACTTACAATAACTATTACTACTACTATAATAGTAGTATGATATTATATCATGCAAAACAAGTGTAGATAAGATCTACATAGAATAAAAAGATTAGAAAACCGACATAATTGAATATTTCTTCAATTTAATAAATGGCAGACAATGAGACAATGGCTACCTAGAGCCACTACATAAATCCACCATTAAACTTAACCAGTAATTGGGACAAATTAAATCAAAACATTCATTCATGCATCCTACTTCATTTTGTACATTCACAAAAACACATAATTATTGGTCAAGCTCAAATTGGCAATCAAATTCAAATAATTTTCAAATGTTTGGTACAACAATAAAACTTTTTCTGCTATAATTGATATTTGTTGAGCATGCGAATTTTTTTTGTCCATTTTCATACAAATATTGATGGGTTTTGAATATATCTATTTGATGTTTATTTGAGTAGACTTGCCAACTTCCTTTTAGGGGGGACAATCCCACCTGATGTGTAATAATTGAGAAAGTGTGTTTTATTTTCCAGTCATTTAATTATTTCTATATTATTTTAATGACAATGGGATGCAAATTATTGATTGTAGCCAATTTTTGATGTTATACGCCAATTTTTATTTTAATTACTTACGAGATTAGATTTTCAGTTAACAAGACATTCGTGTTCGAATCGCTTAATCAAGTTTATCATATCATAATATCTATCGAAAAACGATTATGCTTTAATAAGTATTTTGGCTAATTTTGTGATCTCGAATCTTAATAATATCTTGTCAGAATTAAATTAAACGGGAATCCAACTCTTAGCAAAATTGAATAAGAGATGGATCATTTTAGAACTATCTAAAAATACATAAATTCAAAAATATCAATAATTTTCATACACTTATTTAAGTTGTTGTGTATCTCCCTCCGTCCCGCACTACTCGCACTTATTTCCTTTTTGGGCGTCCCAAGTTACTTGCACTATTTCCATTTTTAGTAAAAAATTTCACCTACAACCGTCATTTTTGACTTTCCTATACACTCATTCCTTAATCTCCGTGCCGAAAAGGAAAGGGGCGAGTAGCCCGGGACGGAGGGAGTAGTATATTATTGGGTGACATGACATCATGTATGTATATCGTCGATACATTATTAAAAGTATTACGCAACTACACACGAGGCTTGATAATGCCAATTAGGTGAAAAAATATTCATTAGATATCATCATATTGTTGATTGTGAGTACTATAGGTTTATCTTATTAAGAATTTGAGATTGTATACGAGTCAATGAAAATTAATCATTTTATATAATTTTTTGAAAGAGATTTTATATTATTAATAACGAAAACCTTAAAAAAGCCTTGGGTCGATTATCAATTCGGGACATGATGAAAACAATTCTAAATGATTTCAATATATTTATCCCTCTCTCATATATCCATTTGCCTCACCTTTGATTTATATTTTTAAAGAATATAAGGATAATATTACTCATGTACGTGATATTAATAACTAGTCACAACATATAATTAAGATTAACATATTTTTTGTGAAATTATAGCTAATTGTATATATCATGATCACTATTAAATTTGTATATTATCAAAATAGCTCCAATAATACCATAGGTTGTTTAATTCACTTGCTACAAACCATATATTGATAATATATACGATTATATATGCATGAAGCTGACAACAAGAAAATAAGTACAAAAATAACGTATCAAGATCAATTTTTTCATTGCAACCAACCAAATGTCAGAATAAATCATCATAGAATTTATAGATCATGAATTCAGAAAATACAAATTACGTTATCAAGATCAATTTTTTTCATTGCAACCAACCAAATGTCAGAATAAATCATCATAGAATTTATCGATCACGAATTCAGAAAACACAAAATACGTGATCAAGATCAATTTTTTCATTGCAACCAACCAAATGTCAGAATAAATCATCATAGAATTTAAAGGTCACGAATTCCGAAAACACAAAAAATAACGTGTACCAAGATCGATCTTTTCATTGCAACTGACCGAATGTCCGAATAAGTGATAATAACATTTAAGGTGGGAATAAGTGATCATATGATTTAAAGATCACGAATTCGAATCAAACAAGTACTTTATACTATCAAAATTGAAAACCTTTTTTTATTTTATCATATGATACAAAACTAAGCAAGATTAATTTATAATTCAGGAATCAGTGCAATCTTGCCAACAAATGAGCAAGACGATGCAGCGGCGGAGGATGTAAAATTTGGCTCTTTGCTCCTTCACCACGCGGCCGGAACTCCGCCGGAACGATCTCAGCGGCCCTCTTCCGTGTCTCTCGCAGAAGCTCATTCTTTCTCTTCGTCCGCGGCTGCAGTTTGGCGCTCGTGAAGTTGAGTATTGTTAAACTGAGGGTTATGAGAGATTTGGTAAACTATCTCGATGCTCTTATATATGGTTAGGAGCAGTTTGACACACAAAATTAATAAATAAAATATAATAAAAATATTACTTTTTTGATTATTTTTATCATATAATTCTAATATAGATGAGTTATCTATTTTGCCAAACAACCTCTTCTTGTACAGTTGGAGAAAGAGACGATGGAGATATGTAGTGCTATACAATCATCATGCTTTTAATGTGTGTGTGTGAGAACTATACTATCTCAATCCCTTTTAATGTGTGTGTGAGAGAGAGAGAACTATACTATCTCAATCCGCATGCTCTTACTCCCCGTCTTATGTTACTTGAGGCATTTCTTTTCAACACGAGATTTAAGAAAATTGTGTTTAGTAAGTAGATGAGATAATAAAGTAAGAGATAGTAAAGTAAAATAAATAATAAATGAAGTATGATTAGATGTTTTGTTTTTATTTAGCCAAAAAAAGAAATGACTTAAGTCACTTGGGACAATCCAAAATAGAATACGACTCAAGTAACTTGGGACAGAGCGAGGGGAAAAGATCCCCTGCGGTGGGATAAAACACACCACCATGTGTTGTGGTACTAAACGACGCAGTTTTACATAAATTACATTAGTTTTATTCAACTAATAAACGCACCAACACTTATTTACTTCTTTTTCATTTCCCTCTGTTTTTATGCGTGATAGGATAATTTCATCTTCTTTCACTACACTGTTATCTACTCTTCTAAAAACAATCTAATAAAATAATATTGCTACTTGCAACTATATAATTTAATATTCTAGAACTCCCAGGTAATTGCACTATTTATTATCAAGAAACTATTCAAAATTAATACTCCCTCCGCTTATAATTAAATGTCTCATATTTGATCGACACAAGTTTTAATAAATTATTTATTTTATAATGTAAAGTGGGTAGAAAAAGTTGGTGGAATGTGAGCCTATTTCTATATATTGGTTTTATATTAAAATGTGAGCGGAATGAGTTGATGGAATGTATGGTCCAATTACCAAATATAGTAAAAGTGAAATGAGACATTTATTGACGGAATGACGAAAAATGAAAAATAAGACATTTAATAGGGAGTAGCTTCTAAAAGATACTTCCTCTGTCCCACAAAAGATATCACACTTGTGAGACAACACGGGATTTTAAGAGGTTTTTGTTTTGTGAGTTAAGTGAAGAGAGAAAAAATATAATATTTATATTAATGTGAGAGAGATTTTTTAAAAAAAAATGGAAATGTGACATCTTTAGTAAAATAAATTAAAAAGGAAAGTGAGACATCTTTTTAGGAGACATGAGAAGAAGGGAATACTATTTTATAATGTTCGTTGCTTTTGCATGTACAATTTTGATAAGAATTACATGAAATATTGCGACATGGAGCAGTTTTCTTTTGCTTTTTAAATAGTCATTTTCCTTTATCTTTTTCTTCAATGTTTTCTACTGGCTAATACTAGTGACTCAGACTGGAAAATTAGTTCACAAAAATTATTTGTTGAAAGAGATATTTGCAAACCTTTATATAATTATTGTCCAGAAATTAGTTTTTGTCCTAAACATTGCTCAAGAAATCAACCAAATAATCAAAATTTCACACGCAAAAGCAGCTAACAAGAAAAATATATAAAGAAGGTGAAATTATCATATGTACATAAAAATGAGAGGGAAAGGCAGTATCATATTATTAGATTGTTTTGAGAAAAATAGATAACAATGTGGTGAAAGAAAGATGATGAAATTATCCTATCACTCATAAAAATAGAGGGAAATGAAAAAGAAGTAAATAAGTGTTGGTGCGTTTATTAGTTGAATAAAACTAATGTAATTTATGTAAAACTGCGTCGTTTAGTACCATAGAACATAGTGCTGTGTTTTATCCCATAGCAGGGGATCCTTCCCCGGGAGGAGGGAGTATATATTATCAGATCAGAATGTGTGTGCGTGAGAGATAGAGAAAGAACTATGCTATTTCTATCTTCATGCTCTTATGGGCAATGGCGGATCCAGGAATTGTATATCGTGGGGTCGAAAAATATAAATAAGGAGTATTAAAATAAATACTCTCTCCATCCCAAGTCCTAGTGTGACATCCCTAACCTGAAACATGCATCAATTTGCATATTTGTAATATTATTTGTATAATTATATTTTATATATAAGTGTGTGTATATAAAAGTATGCGTATGTGTGTTAGTTTAATTTATGGATGGTTATGTATAGTGATCTTCTATAATATTAATATAGATGACTTCTTCTTGTTTTATTAGTATACATATTTTATGTACACAGGGGTACGCCCAATTTAGGAAACATTTTTAACTTGATAAAACCTTGGCTGCCATATTTTTTAATAATAAACATATTTTTTAATAATATACATATATTTGATCTGTATTTGTATTAATTCGCCCCTTTATTCGAGTAGTTTTTTCTTCGGCAAATTGCCCGAAGCCTATGCTTTTTTGAATCCAATCGTAGATGTTATGCCAGTCATACCTCTGTTTTTTTTCTCTTAGCTTTTGTTTGGCAGGCTGCTGTAAGTTTTCGATAAGATCCGGAATAATAATATCCTAGAAAATGCATGATTTCCTCGAGAAAAAATTCTAACAATTGACAAAATCAGATAAATTTTAGAGTATGAACCTTCGATAACAATATTATTGTTTCTTAGTGTCAATTAGAAATTGAAATGGGGCGTGGCCAAGTGGTAAGGCAACGGGTTTTGGACTAAGCTTTATAGGACCCTTTCATATTTGAGAAAGTATAATGAAGAAAATAAGGAAAAGAAGAGGAAGGAGACGAAGTGGAGACGGTATAGAATCTGGAAAATCATAAAAAAAATAATGACATGGACTGAGCTATGAAGTTAGGACCGAGGGTTGTGAATTAGGAGACAGAATAAGAGGTTCGGTTAGATTCTTGTCATAATCAGGTGAGTATAAATCACACTTTTAATTTTACATGTTTTATTTGTTTCATTGCTAGGTGTTAAACAAAATGAATGATTTGATTATACGATGTGATTCAATATGATTATATGTTATTTGATTTTTATTGTCAAATATGATATGAATATTTGATTGCTGAAATGGACATGTTTGTATAGATATATTTGATAATTTTATGAAGTATGATATGGATATGTTATTGGTGTAAAAGATATGTTTATGATACCGATTATATGAATCATTGGACTAAAGAGGATCTGTGACGGTCTTGCACTGGATCTGAAATTACAGAGGGACCTACGGGTCAAATTACAGAGGGACCTTCGGGTCAAATTACAGAGGGACCTATAAGTCCAATTATAGAGGGACCTTCGGGTCAAACACAATGGGACCTTCGGGTCAAATCATAATGGGACCTACGGGTCAATCATAGAGGAATCCCGGGCAGATACCAGGCTTGACTGTTACAGAATAATAAACTGAATAGAGTGGCATATACATATGAATATGAAATGGTTTGTTTTTAAATTATGTTATATATTGTTTCTGATTATATGTATTGATAAAAGAATATGCTTGATGTTTGTATCATGTGAGATTAAAGGTGGAAATTTATATATACTGAGTTGTGGCTCATATAAACCACTAAATTTTTCTGGAATAAGATAGCAGTAAAGTTTTGACTGACATGGGTCATAGGAACTCCACGTGTTATTAGGTTCGGCGGCTGACGCATATTGGCAACCTTCTCCTCCTCGTCATTTTGCATGTAGATAAATGTATAGTATATAGAGTGGTGAGAGGGTTCCACTACTTTACAGGATATTTTGAAATATGTATCGGATAAGTGTTGGTTTGAACTTATATAATATGAGTGTTCTATGAATTAGACACGTGTATTGATTGCTTTTATGATAAGGGTTTTATTTATTAAAAGATTATACGTCAGAGGGGTTGAGGTGTGACACCTAGTTTATCATTTTTGGGTGTTCCGCCAGCTGAAAATTGTAATAGGCTTCATATTCCACTAACTTTTTTACACTCATATTTTATAATATAAAAATAATATAAAAGTAACTCATATTTCACTATCTTTTTTTCACCAACTTTCTTTTACATTTTTCAAAATCCGTGTCGAGCTCAATGAGACTCCTAAAGTGGGACGGATGGAGTAATTTGATATGCATTATTTTTTTTATTCTGGCAATAACACAATTTTTTCTATAACATAAAAAAATATAGAAAATTGAATTTTTAAAAAATAATTCTTATATAATAAAGTTGAAATGCTAAATTATATAAAAAAATTATAAAAAATTAAGAAATATCACTAATCACTATATAGTAGGAGTAGTATTATTATTAAAGTATGTTTTTTAATTTAAATAAATTAATGTGTTGAAATATCAATATAGTATTTTATACAAAATTGACTAATTGTAAAAATTGTTTAAAAAGTTAGGCCAAAATAGATATCATTACATTTTTGCTTGATATATTTTGAAATAATACAAATATGGAAATAAAATTTCAAACGTTATTTTAAAATTAAACTCTAGATAGTTAGAATAGAAATGTGTCAATTTTTTACGGAGCCACCTATTCTTTTCTATGTAATTAATATAGGAATAAAAGTAATACCACTAAGTGGAGAAGACTTCTATCTACCAACTAACCCACTCTCATCACCACAACATACCCGTATCTCTTCTTCAAAACAAATCTGAAAAGGCCTCTCTTCCTCTCTCACCTTCTCGGTCGCCACCTCCATTCCATTCCTGCGCGATGCCGCTGTCAGATCTTAGACGCTGCGTGGGGTAAAGCTGTAAAAGGGTTGAGGAACGGGCGCCGTAGGGTCGAAGGCAAACTTTCCGGCAGCAGTCCGGGGGCGATGGTGGGGTCGGCCGACCCCACTCGACCCCACCTGGATCCGCCGCTGCTTATGGGTGTGTGTGTGTATGTGTATGTGTATGGGTGGGTGAGAGAGCTTCATTTTAGGTTTAAGTTAGAGTGTTGTTAATGTAATTTATGAATGTATTGTTGAATTTCATTATCTAGTGAATGGATTGTTTGGGTTGATTTTATTTTAAAAGAATATATGGTGGGACACAATCACACAATGCATGAACTTTAAGGAATTTGATTGACGATATATAGCATTCGAAAAATGAATTGGAACTTAGCATTTTATTAGTAAATAAATGAAAAAGTGATTTAGAGCATTATTGAAACTATTGAATTGGAGACAAAAATATAGACATGTGAATAAAATAAACCAACTCAAAGTTTTCCATTGCACATGGCACAATAGTGTGTTTGTCAAAATTTATGTCAAGTGACAAGTGATGTTTTATGAAAATTGCAATGGATTTTTTATTTTGAAATAAAATTTATTTTTTATGAGTTTCAAATTTTGAAACTATATTAAAACATAATAAACAAATACTATACATTTTGAATTATTATCAATTTAAAATAATTTATATAAATGGTTTCGTTAAAAAGGAAAAAATATGGTATCCAATACAGACAAGTCAAGTGCAAACTAAATCGAAGGCCGGACGCCAGCTGGGTATCCAACCGAACTCTAGCCTGAAAAATGAGAATCCAATTTAGGTCAGTCGTGAGAATACCTTAACGAGCCTAACTCAAGCATGCTTATATTCGATTTAACTAGACTAATCTACAATTAAAATTACCATTACTTTAGTTTGACTCGATTCGATTTGACTCGTCTTCAATTATTGTTGATTTTAAAATTTTGGACTTGTAGTAGATCTATTAAATTGGGCTCACGTATCTTCTTAATTAAATGGGCTATTATATTAAAAAGTGCAAAAAGTGAGGTAATTACATGTTTCATACAAAATGTATTACCTTTGTTTCAATTTAGTATAAAAAGTATTAAGTTTACATATTTCATACAAAAAATTATATTAAGGTTTTAAATTAATACATTCCGTTAAATATTTTAAACACTGTTAGTTAGTGTATAATTTTTCCAACTTATCATCATAATAAAAGAATAATTAAAGATTTAATACAATTAATCACTCTAAAAAATAACAGTCAATAACAATTCTTCCACCAATTGACCGTGGTTTAAAAAAATTCCGTTTTTCAATATACTCTATTTTTTAATTGTATTCTTTATAGAACATAGTATCAAATAATTCCATATTTATTCTTTACAAAATGACTAATTTGAGCTTCAAACAGTCAATAAATCAATATTTAATTTTTACAAAAAAGATTCAATATCTTTTTAGTGGTATTCTCCATTGTTACGTGAGAAAGCTTCGACAGTAAAATCTAATTCGCTAATTTGATGGCGAAGAGTGATGATTTTTTATGTGTTTTTCATTTTTGTGAATAATAAAGATAATTGTGTTTGAAATAATTAATGGAAAGTTTTAATTTAAATTTTTTTGTACAAATTTGAAACATTGATGAAACTTTTTGTATTTATTATGTAATTGGAAATAACAGTATTAATAGGGACTTACAAGAATGTACTTATTTTGGAACACTAAATAAACTTTTTGTATAAAATATGTAAATTTAATACTTTTTGTCGTAAATTGAAACAATGGACCGAAAAACATTGTACATAAAACATGTAATTATCCACAAAAGGTGGATGAATTTTCAAAATCGACCAAATATTTCATAAATCTAGTGTTTGCCCCAAATTTTGAAGATACGAAGTTGTGATGATTACTGAAAAAGTTTCCCCAAAATGAAGCTGAAAAGATTTGTTTCAATCCCAGTTTTATCAGTAATTACTCTAGTCGGATTCGTATACTACATGACCGTGTTTGTGTTCATTGAGGATTGGATTGGATTACAGAGCTCAGCTGGATTTCTCAACTCTTTGATCTTCACTGCTTTGGCTTCTCTGTGTGTATTTTCGTTTCTAGTGTGTGTTCTAGCGGATCCCGGCGGCGTTCCATCTGGATTTCTCCCTGATGTTGAAGAGAGCTACGCCTCAGATCAGGAAATCAAGAGAAATGTGAGCTGTTTTTAGACTCGTTTTAGCAATTTCGAATGAAATTGGGGCAAATTAGGTTTATGTGAAGATAGAACTATTGATTATGCCAATTTATGATCTGTGCTTGTTTATGTCAGTGTTAGCTTTTCTGTTTTTGGATGAATTTTGTGAAAGTTCATAGCATTTTTCTCTTGAAATAAGAAAAAAGCATTCATTTTGTGATTTTGAGTGGTGTATAACTTGATTTGGAGATATGATTTAGCACCTATAATGTTAGTTTAGCAACTCGAAAAAGTCGAGATTAGTATTATTCTCTAGCATTCTTAGGGATTTGGTGACAATTCAAGGTGTTAGGTTGTGCATTTGGTTTCAGAGACGATGTTCTGTTTAGCTGGTGGAATTGATAAACACTGCTGTATCAGTTTTAGTTATCCGAAGATCACTAATCCCTCCCTCTGGACGAGATTGAGTGTTTCTACTGTCATTACTTTGCAACCCTCTTTTGTTTTCATTGCGAGGACCAACATTTAAGCATGTTAACAGTTCACTGAAGTTACGAAGTGTTAAAGCTTCAGTGAAGTTTAGGGATCTCGTGAGTTGAATGGAGAAGATACATTTGCGTGCTTTATTAATTACTGTGTTTTAGTTGAGACTGTAGCCTTTTAATTCAACTAACCTATAATAATCGCTAGGGTCAAATTAGGCATCAACTCTTAACAATTTTTCCAGTCATAGTGCTTGAATATCTCCCGTGTAGTTGGTGAGTACATGAATTTTCAGTATTTTCTTTTTTTTTCTCCCCGCGATAAGAAAATTACATTTGCAGAGAGAAAGATCAAATGTATAATTTGATACCTCTTTTGACCAATTAAGTTATGAGATTTGTCAGCATACATTAGTCTTCTTGTCACATGCTACTCATAGATAACAAGCTTAAAAATAGAATTATGTTGAAAGGAAATGTTACACATTATTCTGTGAAACCATGTCTAGTGAAAATCTAAGCTTTCTACATTTTTCTTATTTTATTAGATGCGATCTCTGATTTCCTACCATAAGTGAGATAACTTTGCTGGTCAAACTTGTATTATTTTCTTAATAAGAAAAGAAGCTTGTATCAGTCGAATTTGGGATGTCTTTCAGGGTGTGGTTCCAAGGAAATGTGATAAGTGTTCGTCATACAAGCCTCCTAGAGCTCATCATTGCCGTGTCTGCAGAAGGTGTGTTCTGAGGATGGTGGGTGCCTTTTAGACGTATCAATTTCTCCTGTAGCATCAAAGTCACATTATTATCTTGTAATCAATCTTCCTTTTAGGATCACCACTGTACCTGGATTAGTAACTGTGTGGGACAGAGAAATTATAAGCCATTTCTTCTTTTAGTCTTCTACGCAACTGCTGCAACCACATACTCTGCGGTATGCATAAACATGTATTTCTATGTACATTAGTTGATGTTTTTTCGTATTATAATTTATTATTCTCCATTCACAGGCTATCATAATAAGCTGCATAATCAAGGACTGGGATACTGGTGCCAGTTCCACTTCAAAGACCTTTCGCGTAAGTTTCTATTAGATCATTATTTCACCACCGCATCCATGTCTGATGTATACTATAATCCAGAGCAAGATACTGCATTGATAGTTCTCCTTTTTAGTTCCGAACCAAGCCACAGTATGTTGAAACCTCAATCATCGATTGGTTTTTAAAAATGTCTCGTTTAGTTGTTGTTTGTAACTTTCAGATTGGTATTGGATCGTGGATTACTGCTTTAAGTTTGACGCTTGGAAGTTTCTTAATCTGGAATATATATCTTGCTTCTCATAACATGACAACTATAGAGGTAAGGATAGTGTGTTGACAATTTATCCAACAGTGGTAATTGTTCTAATGAATGGTCTCGTAATAATTTACTTCTCAGTACCATGAGGGAAAACGAGCTGCTTGGTTGGCGAGGAAATCTGGACTGAGCTATCACCATCCTTATGATGTCGGCTTTTACAAAAACGCAACCCTGGTCTCGCCTTACCTTCTTCTCAGTGCCTACATGTCTTTCTTATGTGATTATGGTGTGCTGTGGGAGAGGCAAATGCATTTAGCCAAATCTGATGACTTTAATTAGTTTTTATTTTGAGCGACGATAGAAATGTTCTTTAATATTTGAGATATTATCTACAAATATCAGCTGAAGTTAGAATATCTATCTTGATCAGGTTTTGGGTTCTAATATGCTAAAATGGCTTTGGCCAACGGCAACCAGTCATATCAAAGATGGACTTAGCTTCCCTACCACACGCGAGAGCTCATAACCCGCATTGATCTTGTACCATCTCCTGAAAAACAGCCAATTTCCCTTGACTCGGTTATCTGCAGTATGTGTTGGATCACAGTGGCATCTGCATCTCCTCTGGGTAAAATACCATGTGTATGCCGCTGACTGGGAAAATGCATTCAGACCACTCTAATTGCTTGATATCATATTTGCTCGAAACTGGTAAGTATTATTTTGAAAACCTTAGACGCTGCTCTCGCAGATCCTATCAATCTCCGCTTAGATACTTCATTCAAAACATTGCTGGAGTATATACAAATCCTTCTGTACAGGTGTAAAGTATTTGTCCTCAATTAATCAGCTTTGTTGGCAACTAATCCTTTTATGATTGTCTCTCATTACCGCTGCCTGGCATATAGTCGCTGCTCGAGTTTAGATGATCCAACCGATACTTGTGCATCATAACATGTAGGATTTGTGTCGCGTGTGATCTAACTATAAGATACATGAACTCATACACCGGTCTGTCAGCTGAGCTGATCGGACTATCCTGATTCAGCTGAGATTAGGGAATGAATTAGGGTCTAAAATCTACATATTGTTTCATGTTAAGTTGAATGGCAAAAAAATCTGTGAGATGATTGAAAATCTAATGGATGATGAGAGGGGCCATTGAGATTCAGACAGAGGCATTTGGCAAGATTGAAAGTGAAACTAACCTTATGTTGTGTAATTGAAAAACTCCCAAATTTGGGTCAAAATGCTGTCTTTTAGAGCATCTCCAATGGTCGGCGTCACCACCGGAGCGCCGATTTTTCGCCCACGCCGGTTTGACGCCGAACCATTGGAACCGGCGTGGGCGAAATCGGCGTCAAAATCGGCGTCGCCATGCCGATTCCCGCGCCGACGCCGGTTCCCACGCCGATCCTCACGGGCGCCATTGTGGCTCCCGGATCGGCGCCAAACCGGCGTCGGATTTAAATATTTTTTTTTTTTTTTCGCAAAACACTATATATACGCGCGTTGAACCTCATTTTCATTCGCACCACTTGTTTTAACGAGTACTCTCTCTCTACCTTACTTTCTGTACAAGATCAATTTAAGAAATGAGTAATGCCGGTGGTAGTGGTGGGGATGCGGATGAGTACGAGCGTATGATGAACGAAGAGCTTGATGCCTATACGAGCCGTGAGGTTGATCGATGGATGCAGAGTTATATGCAGCCGGCGGCACCTCGCCCACGACCAGTTGTCCACCGTCGACAAGTGGTGCATCGTGATCATGACGCTGCACATCAGCGCCTGTTCACAGATTACTTCGCAGAGGAGCCGCGTTTTGACGCCAACCATTTCAGGCGTCGTTTTAGGATGAGGCGGGACTTATTTATGCGTATTGTTAACGAATTGGAGCAGCGATATCTGTATTTCCGCTTCAGGCACGATGCGGTTGGCAGACCCGGCCACACCCCTATTCAAAAGTGCACTGCGGCAATCAGGCAGTTGGCCTACGGCACCGCGGCAGACATGTGGGACGAATACCTCCACATCGGT
Organism: Salvia splendens; assembly: GCF_004379255.2. Classification (NCBI taxonomy): domain Eukaryota; kingdom Viridiplantae; phylum Streptophyta; class Magnoliopsida; order Lamiales; family Lamiaceae; genus Salvia; species Salvia splendens. The sequence continues at coordinate 34,039,731 of NC_056044.1, read as the reverse complement.
GAGACGACTGCCATCGAATGTATGAAGTATTTCTGCCAGGGCGTGATCGAAGTATTCGGTGATCAGTATCTCCGAAAGCCTACCCCCGAAGATTGCCGGAATTTGCTGCGGATGCACGGGGATCAGCACGGGTTCCCGGGAATGCTAGGCAGCATAGATTGTATGCATTGGGAATGGAAGAACTGTCCCGCTGCCTGGAAGGGGTTTTACACGACCGGCTACAAGGGAAAAAATCCCACGATGATCCTCGAGGCCGTGGCTGATTACCGGTTGTGGATTTGGCATGCGTATTTTGGGATAGCCGGTTCGAACAACGACCTAAACGTCCTCAACTCGTCGCCCCTTTTCAACGAGCAGTGCCAGGGCGTCGGTCCGGCCATCAGTTTTGTCGCCAACGGCAACCAGCATGATATGGGCTACTACTTGGCGGATGGGATATACCCTAGGTGGCCCGTCTTTGTGAAGACGATCCGGTGCGCATCAGAGCCGAAGAAGGCCTACTTTGCGACGCGGCAGGAGTCGGCGCGAAAGGACGTGGAGCGCGCATTTGGTGTGCTTCAAGCTCGATGGGCTGCAGTTAAGGGACCAACGCGTTTGTGGCATGTCGACTGCATTGCTGATATAATGTATGCCTGTATTATCATGCACAACATGATCGTCGAAGATGAAGGTGTACAACTGACTGATTGGGCCACCGACGATAATGAAGCAGGTCCAAGCCACGGCGTCATCACCGCCAACGTACGAGGTGGGGTACCGCACGATGAAGAAGCCCTCCTCCAAGCACATGCCGACATGCGTCAGACGGAGGCTCATATTCGACTGCAAAATGATTTAGTTGAAGAGTTGTGGGCGCTGAGGACTGCAAGGCGGTAGTTTTTATGCAAATTTATGTAATTTTTTAAATGTAATATTTTTAATTATTGTACTTTTTTTTATATTAATGTAATAAAAAAATTTTAATATTATTATTCGAATTTTCCGTATTTGTCTCGTAATTTAAATTTCGTATGTTGATACAAGTGTAAATTAAATTATATAATTGTTATTAGTGATGTGGATAGGTAGTGTGAAGGCTATTTGATGGCTATTTGATGTCCAGTTGATGTGGCAAGCTGATGTGGCAGGAGAATTGTAGTGCTGATGATGTGGCAGTGTGAAGGCTATTTGACGGCTATTTGACGTCCGTCAGCATTGGAGATGCTCTTACGTCTCCCAACCGCTACATGTGGAGAACTTATCCACATTGTGGATTGTGATGTCTAATTCATCATTGATTGACATGCATTTTCTTGATTGGACTGGTCTTTCAAGATTAAATTGTCACGTGAGTATTAATTATGTTAAGGGGGGTGACAACACTCATCAGCTAGAGCTAATCCTATGTCGCATTATTTTAAGGTTAAGTATCGTGATGTATCTATCCAACTACAAATTATTCATAGGACTTAATTTTGTCCAATCCATCAAGTTGGACACCATCAATGAGTTTATAGCTCTAATGTGATTCTTTATACTCCTTCCGTCCAATAAAAATATAGGCAATTAAAATGACACGATAATTAATGCACAATTGGTGAATTAACAGATATGATAAGAAGGGTAGTTCAAGTATGTGTTTAAGGAGTTGTAATGGTGGATCATAGTGATATAAGTTGTAGATAAATTAATTTATATAGATAATGAGTTTGGGATAACATTCCATAAATAGAAATGTTCATATTTTTTATGGGACGGATGGAGTATAAGAATGCTGAGATGGCAAAATTGTTGAGCCAGGCAAGGGCTAGCCCAGCTCAAGCCCACCGAGCTAACAAGGGAAATAGGGTAGGATCAGGCCCATCTTTGAAGGTTATTAGCCCGTCCGAAAACGTCAATAGTTTTCAGGCCATCTGTGGCCTTACATAAACTTTTTAGGTCATTTTAGATGATAGGCGTTTTTCGACCTTAAAAAAAGGCTAAAATTTTAGGATGGTGTGCTAGTGTGGAACAAAAGGAACTGAGTCATAGTGACATTGATTGGTAAACAAAATTAAGTTGTGGAATCATTATGTTTCAACGATATTATATATTATGTGGTGATAAAGTATAAGTCAAAACTATATATGAAAAAAAAATCGAATTGAAATTAATCAAGAAGCGTTTGGATAATGCTAGAAAGTGATGTCAAGATTGTCCTAGAACATTAAAGATGTCCCAAGTGTATTTGAGATCCACTTTACAGATTTAAACGATTGATGTGGACATGTGATTAATGAAGTAAAGGAAGATTTAGCTCATCAAATTTAAACATAAAATCTAGATTCTTTGAATTTCAAATGAAAAAAACTAAAGGAGTGAAATAGATTTTTTACTTTATCGATGAGGTCATTGAAAAATGAAAGGATGTATGGTCTATTTGCTTTTGTTTCTTGTGTTTATATGTTAATTTTTTATAGTAGATTTGGATTGAATATATTGCTTTCATTATTTTTGTAAGTATTTTTATTCTAAATTGTTTTTATGTGCACTTCGTTTTCATTGTTCTATTAGTCATAGTTAAGTATTTTATAACACTTAAAAAACTATTTTTGTATTTTATTTAAGAGACAAATGGAGGGAGTTGATGATATTAACATCTACCTAAACTTAAGATAATGTTCCCTTAAAAAAATACTCATACAATTGGTTAGTTGATGATGCTATTTGCTGTTTTTTTCTTGGAATGTATAAAGACTATATAGACCTTGAGACGATAATTACCATCAATTTATTTATTTTGAATGGATTATGTCAAAGCTTTTGCTTTGTTAGCATCTACTAATTGGACATGAGATTTGTGTGATTAATCCTAATTTGGTTGGACCACATAGTTTGTGGTATACACTTGTACAATTAACTACACAATAAACAATATTATATGTCAATTATGAAAGGTAAATAATTATGAGCTCAAGTTGATGTGCTAAGCCAATCAAAGGTAAAAGTAAAAAAGGACTAGAATATGGAATCTTCAAAGATTCATCCACTTTCAAATAAATAAAAAGATTCATTAATTTTTGCTCTTAATAAATAAATATTCCAAGGTTTGTGGTAAAGATTCATCAACAAATATAAAGATCCAATACCTTTTTCTCTTACTAAATAAAATTTCCAAGGTTTGTATTAATTGGTAAAATAATTTTCTTATAATAAATAATTAATCAGGAGTTTTGAATTATCATAACCATGATTATAAATGGGAAATTATTATTTATTTTATTTAAAAATTATGAATAAATTAATGGAGTTCGAATCATCAACAATAATAAATAAAAGTATTATTATCTTGATACCCATATTTAGATGTCTGCACTTTATTGGGCATGCACGTATATTAAAGTATTTACTTGTGATCTCAATGTTTAAATTAATATCCTTTAGGGGTGTTTGGTTTGAAAGATTGTATCCGAGATTAAAGTTGTAGTGTGTTTGGTTCATGAGATTCAACCCCACAATTTAATCCTGGATGAATAATCATGGGATAATTAGTTATACCTAATTCTCTATGACTAAAATAATCTCACAACTCAATCATATATTGTATTTTAGTATTATTTTTTCTTGGAAACCGAACACCACCCTTATTGAGTAGCTGATCTCATGTAATTTAACACTAACTTGAAGGTGCTCAACTCATAACTGTGCATGTCTAATTATAAATCTAGATTATGTCAAATTATAGATTATACTTTTAATTATCCTATTATTATATTACTAAGAGTAATTATAATTTATATTATGACATTTAATTAATACTTTTCACTGTCGCTTGAAATGTCCTTTTATTTAGAAAATAGAAAAAAATTATCTTAAAGTAAGGATACACCGAAAAATTTAAAGATGGCTAAATAAATTGGAAAAAATCGAAGCTTAGCCTAAGAAATAATAAATCAAAATGAATGATATACTAGTAGTTAATATTATTTCTCACTTAATAATTTAAGCTAGACAATTTTATTGTAATTATTATGTCTATTAGATAATTAAAGATACCCAACGTTTACAAATCTAACCCTTTTTTTTAATATTTATAAATACAACATAAGTTATCCATAAAAAATTATTAGCAGTAATTATATTTCATAAATAATATTGTTAGCAATAATATTTTTAGAAATATTTTTTTTAATAATATTACTAACAAATGGGGTTATTTTAAGATTCAATACACCCACGAATGACTCAATTATTCAATCTTGTCTTCACACTTGATTAGCTACAGAAAAATTTCAAACAGTAGGTATAGATGTTTTCATATATGTGTATATATGTCTACATACATCTGCCATTCAACTATTGCGAAGCAGTGAATGTTAGCTGTTTTATCTGTTCATAGATACACTCTCACTGTGTGTGTTTGCTGAGGTTAAGAGGTGAAGTTTATTCTTTGGTGGATTCTTGAAGATTCGGAGCAGAAAAGAATCATTTTTTTTATTTCTCACACGTTTATAATACAAAAAAGCTCAATCCTTTTTTGTCCCAGAATTCTGTCAGAAAAAAAAATTGAATCTTTTGCAGCTTTTGCAATTCTCTACAAAGGTTAGACCTTTCCCCCTCTCTCTTTCTCTCCAATTACTATATATGTTGGGGTGCATATGCTGAGTTCTTGAATTAGCTGAGCTTAGTTGAGGAAATAGGATTCATGATTCTGTTGTGAATAATGTGTTTATTGTTAGAATCCCAAATGCTAAGAAATTTGATTGGATTACTATTTGCAGCAGCATTTTAAGTATTGGGGCTTTGATAAGCTTTGGAGCTACTGCACATTTGTCCTTTCTCCATTGTTGAAAAGATTAAATTATGACTCAATATTATAATAATGCCTTGTTGCTGAATAATTGCACATGTGTATATTCACATGACTTTTTCATTCTGTGGATGGGGATTTGAGGTGTGAGAATATTGATCTGCTTTTTTTGTTTGTTTCTGATCTAGTGTCAGTGAATGGCTGTCTCTAAAAGTGGCTTAACTTTGTGGTTTTGAATTTGGATTTTGGAAGGTGTTTGGAGGGAGAGGAGTAGTGAATGATGAAGAACTCGGTGTCGGAGCAGAGCTTCTACATAGAGAGTGAGGATGAGGAGGAGGTGGAGGTGTCTGGGAGAGCTGATGGTGATGATGATGGGGATGAAGCTGGGAACGGTTCTGATTCGTCGAATTACTGCAGTGATAACGACGACGATGATGATGGGAATCGGGAGCAGAGCAAGCCCAATTCCCTTAACCCCTCTTGGCCTCAAAGTTACAGGTTGCTTTCCATCTCTGTGTTTGTTTGTGTGTGTTTGTGCAATCAGAGAGAGAGAGTGTTGATGTTAGGCTTTGTTGGTGCTGGATTCTGTTGTTGGATTTTGAGCATTTCTTGAATTCTCTTTTAGTTCTGATTTATGTTGTTGGATTTTGAGCATTTCTAGAGTTCAACAGCACTTATCAGAGAGAGAGAGAGAGAGAGAGAGAGAGAGAGAGAGACTTATGTTGATGCTAAATTTTGTTGTTAGATTCTTATTATTTCTTACATTCTCTTTTGGTGCTAAATTCTGTTGTTGGATTTTGAGCATTTCTAGAGTTCACCAGTACTTATTCAGTAGAGAGAGAGGTCTATAATGATGCTTGATTTTGTGTTAGATTCTTACTATTTCTTGAATTCTCTGTTGGTGCTGAATTCTGTTGTTGGAGTTTGAGCATTTCTACGGCTCACCAACACTTTTCCGAGAGAGAGACTCATGTTGATGCTGGTTTTTTGCTGTTAGATTCTGAACACGTAGTTGTTTTTTCTAGTCAGTTCGAGTAATTTCACACGATTAAGAACTTCTACGACGAACTCAACCCTTTTCTAGGTAGCTCATCGAATGACAGTGAGAAAACTTGAATGCTAATTTATGAAATTCTGTCCTAAATCGATGTTAGAATGTTGAGACGGGCTTGTTTATGGCGTTTGACAGTGGCTACCTAAAACGGATTTTTGAAAGTTTCGTTTTTTTACTTAAATCTGCTGTATTGTATAAACCTGTCACAGGCAATCCATTGATCTATACAGCAGCGTCCCATCTCCGAGCCTCAACTTTCTCGGGACGCCCTCATTATCCCGTTTAGGCAGCTCGTTCCTGTCATCATCCCTTACAAGGAGACACACTCCCGAGATATTACCTACCCTCAGCAAGCCTCTTATACCCGAGGCCGAGAAATCTAAAGAAAGACGAAGCTCACACTCCCTTCTTCCGCCTATCCCATCGAGGAAGTCTAGTTTGAAGAAAATAACACCTGATGGCAAGTCAGGAGTCTCACACGAGCTCCCGATTTCTCGCAACAGCTCATATGGCCAAGCTGTGCTAAATGGTAAGTGCTCGTCAATCTTCCTATCAAACGAACTTTTTTAGTCGATCGTGTAAAGAGACGTTATTCTTCGATTTCAGGCATGAATGTGTTATGTGGAGTTGGAATCCTTTCGACTCCTTATGCTGTCAGAGAAGGAGGCTGGCTCGGGCTTTCCATATTATTGATCTTTGCTGTACTTTCTTACTACACCGGAATCCTCCTCCGCCTCTGTTTGGACAGTAAACCGGGGCTTGAGACGTATCCCGACATTGGCCAGGCTGCATTCGGCACCATAGGCCGTGTTGCCATATCGGTATGTGTTAGTACTATGTTAAAGAGAAAACGATGAATGTTTGTTGCAGGCATTGATTCCCCGTTCTGTCTCGTTTTGCAGATAGTTTTGTACGTGGAGTTATACGTAAGTACTTCTAACAACGACTCTTAACTTTATCATGCTCTTGCAAATTAACCGTAGTTATCGTTTGCAGGCTTGCTGCGTTGAATACATTATTCTGGAGAGCGATAACTTGTCGTCGTTATTTCCAAACGCACATCTAAACCTCGGAATCATCCAATTGGACTCTCACCATCTTTTTGCCGTGGCGGCCACCTTGGCCGTCCTTCCAACCGTTTGGTTACGAGATATGAGCATCCTCAGTTACATCTCCGGTAAGCACCATCGTTTAGTGCAGCCAACGAGCTTTATCTTAACTCTCTGACCATATTTGTTCGACACTATCAGCTGGCGGAGTCATTGCATCGATCTTAGTAGTCGCGTGCTTGTTTTGGGTCGGGTTAGTGGACGAAGTGGGATTCCAAACGAAAGGGACGGTTCTTAACCTCTCTTCTCTACCCGTTGCTATTGGTCTCTACGGGTATTGCTACTCGGGGCACGCTGTTTTTCCTAATATTTATACGTCCATGGACAAACCGAGCCAGTACCCTTCCGTTCTCCTCACGAGGTATGCAGAATTTTGATTCGTTCCGTGAACCATCGAACCTCTGAGGCGGCCTCTAAATGCTCGATTTTGACTGTCTGTTTTGTACGATTCTGTCATAATGTTTGAACCTCGTGACTAAATGGTGGCTGCAGCTTTGCAATCTGCACCGTGATGTATGGTGCGGTTGCTGTGCTCGGATACATGATGTTTGGCGAATCGACACAATCACAGTTCACTCTCAACATGCCTCAGGACTTACTTGCGTCTAAAATCGCTGTGTGGACAACGGTATGTCGGATTCTCTTCTCGTAGCTTAATATATCAGATAACGACGTCGTTTCCATCTCGTATTTTGCTTCGTTTGCTTCGTTAAGCTCTTTTTTCACATGTTCTTTTGCAGGTGGTCAATCCATTTACAAAATATCCTTTTCACGATTCATCGATTCAATCATGTTCTATACCTCTAGACGTTTATAAACGATTACAATTCAGGTCGAACATTAGGAGTTTTATCGATGTAGGACTAGAACGATAAGTCATCCATCAACCAGAGACCTAACGAAAAAGAAATCATCGATTGCTAGAACATTTTCTTCCTTAACTTCAAACACGTATGCATTAACCATGTCTCCCGTGGCGATGAGTCTGGAAGAGCTGATCCCGTCTAGCCACTCCAAGTCGTATATGTATTCAATCCTCATTCGTACAGCATTGGTTGTATCCACGTTAATCATAGGCCTCAGCATCCCCTTCTTCGGTAAGTTTCCCTCACTTCTCTTCTTGTTCGATTTAGTCCATTCGTGTTTCATACGAGTCTGTTGATCCATGAAAATTACGAAAATGCCACTAGGACCGGACGGTCTTACATGAGTTTTTGTGCCACACAGGTCTCGTGATGGCATTGATCGGCTCTCTGCTCACCATGCTAGTAGTAAGTACTCTTTTTCTTCCCACCTCGACGTTTAGCCTCTCGTGTATTTTTCCATTCTACAACGCGATTTCACTTTCCGCAGACGTTGATTCTTCCGTGCGCGTGCTACTTGAGCATCTTGAAGGGGAAGGTCTCCGTGTTTCAAGTAAGGCCGATTTCTCACACGAGTAGGGTTGTTTCTCTGCTCTTTTCGAACTTGATGGCATCTTTTTTTTCGTGTTTGCTGCTTCGTTTTACAGGGATCGATGTGCGTGGTGGTGATCGGAGTAGGCGTGGTTTCGTCGGCGTTCGGAACCTATTCAGCCCTCTCCCAGATTGTCCAGAATTTGAGCTCATGAATGTTTTGCAGTGTGTTTGTTTCTTACACATCATATTCATATCCTCAATTTCTTCAGCATTCTCTCTACCTAACACAGTAGTGTTGGGAATTGTTAGTTAGTTAGTTATTAGTGTGTGATTTTTCATGAATTTTGACATTGTTTTTGTTGCCTTTTGCTGTAAAATCCCATGATTTTAGAAATTTGCTTCGACGAAAAAAAGCATCACAATTTCCATTCATCAAAAGTGTCACTTTTTTATCCCTAACTATACTTATATTTAATGAATTTATTTCTCTATTCAAAGTACTAGTGCCAAACATTATTGAATTCCATGCCAAACTTGAAGTTTAAAATGAGACTCTCGTGTATACTTGTGAATTGGCCAAGTGGTAGAGATGTTAATGTATGAGGTTAAATGCCATTTTATCCGGATTAGAACAAAATCTGAATCAATTTATGATGAAATAAATAGAGTAATATTTAAATTATTTTTCTCTATATCTCTTCTAATTTATTAATTTTGTGATATTTATTAGAGCATCCGCAATAGTGGATGTCGCGATGGACTAGCGGCTCGTCCTATCCGACGTCCGCTATTGGAGCCGGCGAGCAGGTGACGGACGTCCCAGGCGGATGAGAGGTTGTCCGTTGGACTAGCGGCTCGTCCTACCTCTTGTCCGCATAATAGCGGACAAGAGGAAGGACGTCCCATTTTTTTAAATTTTTTTTAATTTTTTTTATTTATACTCAATATTTATAACTCATTGCACTTCATTTTTTTATATTTGATAAACACCAACAATTAAAATGAATTAATCGTATTTTTTAATTTATTTTATTGGCTAGGGCGTCAGCTAGTCCTAGTGCTTGTCCATTATTGTGCAGTGGGATGTGCTAGTGACGTGGCAGTGCAGTGTGATGTCCTAGTGACGTGACATGAGGTATTTTTGAAATGTCTTAGTGCTAGTACGTCGGGATGTCCACACTATTGTGGATGCTCTTATTAAGATTATTGGTAATAGAGTGTATATCAAAGATTACAAAATGCTTATATCTAAAAATTAAAATAAGTAAAGTTACTAAAGATATTTATTCATAAAATTATGAAATTTGAGTTGAAGAATTTGGTACATTTCCCAACCAACTAAAAAAAACGAAGAAAAATCAATGAAGAAAAGTCGAAAAACAAACAATTCAATTTCATAATAAAATTCATTCTCTTCGCCAAAGCAATTCGGCTCAGAGCTTCTTCGCATTCAATTCCAAACCACACACATTCAAAATCAAGCATTCGATCACTCATTCACTCCAATGAAAATCTCGCCGTCAGTTAAAACCCAGTATTCGAAAATTCCGCCGTGCTGTTTCATTGATTCGAGCAGAAAAATCAATTTCTCCAATGGCGGCGCAAACTCCGTTTCTCGGAGCTGCAGTTTTCATCAAATGAAAGGCCGGAGATTGGCAATAAGCTGTAATTCTAATGAAAGCAGACCGATTTCTCAACAGGAGCTCGAGATTTCGCCGCTTTCGATGGAATTGGTTCCCATTTCCAGCGAAGCACATTTCGATCGCGTCGTCGCAGAGTCTCAACATCTCGATGAATCCGTCGTCATTTTATGGTCTCTCTTTCTCTCCTATATATATATATATATATATCGTTTTCTGAATTAAACATGTTTCCCCCCTTTTATTTAGCTGAATTTCTCAGTGAAAAAGATTGTATTTTTATTTTCTGTTTTCCCCCTTTTGATTGCTAGTTTTCACGATTGATTTAGCTGAAGTGCATATTTTATTCATTATATACCTTATTTTGTAGCTTATGTGAACATGGTTTCGATTATTTGGGTAAATAGGAATATGAATGTGTTTATTCTAAAGGTTACATTGGAAAATAATGCTCGAGAATGTTATTCTCATATGTTCATTATGATGCATTTGATCACAAGAAAGAGAGATGCGGCTAGAAGCTTCTTGTCGTTTCAATTCGCAGTTAGATGTAGCCGTGAGTGGCTATACTAGATTGAAGTTTGGTGGGAGTGAATTGGTTTTAGTGATGTGTATTTGTCTAAGGTGTGGAGGAGTGAGGTAGGAAGGCGAGTTCTTGATTGCAATTTGCATAGGAAGAGGAACCGATGTGGATGCTCGTAAACACTTTAGTTATCTATCGTGGTAGTTCATCATTCCCGGCTCTTCCTCAATGGAAAATAGATATAAGGCGAACTTCTTCACATTAAAGGAGAGTATATATTCTTGTTTTAGCCAGACAGCCAATTTCTATGGCCTCGCCTCGTTCCCTTTAGTGTAAGGGCCCCAACCATCATCTGCTCTCATTGTCAGATGCCACGAGAATGGGAGAGTAGAGAAAGAAAAGAAGAAGAAGATTAGAGGGACAACAAAAGGGGAAGTCGAAAGAAAAGGAGAAATAGTGGTCAAGAAAACGAATCTTGAGGTATTTGATATCTGATTAGTCGGTTCAGTAGCACATGGATGTCCTATGTTAGAACGAGAAATATTTCCATGAGTTCTTGAAATGGTTATAACTAGAATTTGACATCTTTTGTTGCATCGCCTATGTGAGTTTTTGCACATAATCAGTTTCTTGTTTTGATCTATTTATGGATTGTTTAGGCTGAGAATATGAAGTATTTCGATATGTAGGATGGCGAGCTGGTGCAGGAAGTGCATCTTTTTGAAACCAAAACTCGAAAAACTAGCAGCCGATTATCATCCAAGGTCTGCATCCACCATTTCTCTTGCTATATAATGCCCTAATGAAGTCTGAATTCCTTTCTTTTTCATCACCAACTGATGCAGAGTAAGATTTTATTCAGTTGATGTTAACAGTGTTCCACATAAGCTCGTTGTTCGTGCTGAAGTTACAGTAAGTTCATCTATTTTCCCCAACATACTTCACCAAATCCTCAGTCACTGACTCTCTTTTTTCTGTTCTTTTCGTGTTTCCTTCGTCTATTTGATTTGCAAAACACACGCAGAAGATGCCTACAATACAGGTAAAAAGCTTGTTCTTGTAAGTTCGAAATGCCCGGTTTTGTTAGGGTTTACTCAGATCTTGTGTTGGTTTTGCAGCTATGGAGAGATGGCAAGAAGCAGGAAGAGGTGATAGGAGGCCATCATAAAGCTTATTTGGTAGTATATGAGGTTCGAGAAATTATAGAAAATGAAATTAGTTAGTAAAAGAAAATTTGGAGATTATTGACAGATTCACCGGTGGCATAGAGATCCGACGAAGGCCGCCACCAAGTTCGACAATGAACTCTATACCGATAGAATTTTTAAAATTACCGATGGATTTTTCCATCACGGTAAATCCCGATTTTTGTAGTGCCGTTTCTTTTTGTATAATCTTGAATTAGTTGTATTCAGTTCGTCTCAATCGATTCAATACAATTTCTGCAATTATGTGTCATTCTGTAAGTGTGACATCTTAATTGGAACGAATGAAGTATTTCTTACTATAGTGTCTGGATTAGAAATAAAAACGGTAAAGCAAAAAAAAGAAAGAATAAAAAAAGAAAAGCTACCAATCAATAAATATAATTTTAAACTTGACAGTATTTATTGGTAGCATTCTCCACAATTCATTCACAATGTTCATTTATACTCTTTTTTAAGAAATTATTTTAGAATCATCAAACTGTTCAAATATTTTTTGTGTAAATAATTGTATGACACTATATTACCTCTAAACTTAATACATAGTGTCTATTGACACTATATTGGCTCTAAACTTAATATACATGTCTTTATTTCATCTCGTATTTCACTCTATCGTACATGTACACACGACATGCACTGATGAAATAAAATACGAGACGAGCACGCATGTCGGCGTGAAGATTTATTACTGTACAGACATGGAAACCTACAAGAGAAATAAACAGGGCTCCCTAAAAATCTAATCTACAAACTAAATGAAATTGAATAATGAAGGAATATGCAATCAAATGTTGCCAACCATGTTGCTATACACAGCTAGAGAGTAGATGCTTCGACGAGCCACATAGTGAGCCCTGCACGCAACGATCACCACCACCTTCGCTTCTTCTTCTTCTTGCTCTCTTCCTCCGGAAGTTCTACACACGAAACATGGACGGCGTTAAGAATGAAAGCTCGTATGTAGACGCCTTTCAACAACAATGGTAACAAAAACGAGTAAAAATTTACCTCCTAATGGATATATCGAGTTGTAGTGGACCTCAGCCCAGAAGCTCAAGAATAAAGCTGCATTGATGACAGAGGATACAACGGAAAACGAGTAAAGGATACGTTACTTGAAAACGAAAAGGTGTGTATAAAGCATAAGATGTGAAGAGAGCTTACTTCTATCAGACTTCTGTTCAGTCTGTGGAAGGATCTCGATGTAACATGTATCCTTGTATGATGTAACGACGAACAATTTGATCCCGAACTGCCAAAATACGAAACGTTCATATATAGCTATAGAGCACGAACTTTGTAACAGGCGTAGAAACAAAACCGTTACCCAATCTGCAGCAGCCTGCAACGTGAGGTGATCACCCCATTCCCCGTTCCTAAAATCGATGAAAATTTATTAGACGAGTGGCGAAAAAAGATAGATTGGAGTATGGTAGGTCGGAAGGGTGCTCTACTTGCTCATTTTCATTATGTATTCACCATAAGCCATCGGGACAAAATTTTCGTACAAGTCTCGTCGTAACTTCAGCTGAAAGATTGCACATAATAAGAAACGAGCGTTTAAAGTAAATTCGGTTTCAAGAGAAAGAACACCAAGTCCGGTTGGATTGGTAAACGAACCTGGTTGACCACTTGTTCTCTAACGAATTTGTGATGATCTGAGGCCCGGTATATTTGATCAGACAACGAACGGAACTGCACAAGAATATGAATCGATTTAATTCTTCTACATGATACGAACTCGATATGATGGCAAAGACATACGAGAAGGCAAGAACATGCTAAAAACAACCGACCTGACAGTTTCCATCTCCCAAAATCTTAAGTTCAACCAAATCATACAATTTCAATCTGATGCCAACAACAAAAAATGCACGAGTTAGGAACGGTAGCACACGAGAGTGATTCACTGCACGGATTGTGAAAAGCAATCGTTTCAAGAATTATTTTGCGTAAGCCTGATAATGTATTGACTCAAGCTAGAGCTCGAGAAGCACAAGATAATGTTGAAATAGAAAAAGATAGAAACTAAATACAAAAATTACACAGCAATAAGGAACTTTGGAGACGAAACCTGTTCAAAAGCCTTTGATGGTCTGATGTAGCTTCATCAACCGAGGGTATCTCGCCGTTGATTTTAGGAACATGCTGTAACGGGAATAAGCACAAAGAAAGACATAAAGTCAATGCGTTGTCCCTTCGAAGACTCTGCCAGTAGCACAAGAGGAAATTAGGCTAGCTTACAGGAATAGGAACCAGCTGATTCAGCCTTTTCCCCAATTCACCATCGATAGCCGAATCATTTTCAATCTCCGGTAGCGTCTCCAGCCACTCTGCCATCAGTTAAGTAAGTTTTAACAACAAATAAAACGAGGTAGATAAGAAAGCTCATTCGAAGACGCATTTCAACAACGATGGTAACAAAAACAAGGAAAATATTTACCTCCTAACGGATATATCGAGTTGTAGTGAACCTCAGCCCAAAAGCTCAAGAATATAGCTGCATTGACGACAGAGGATACAACGGAAAGCGAGTAAATGATACGTTACTTGAACTCGTTGGGATGGAAACGAAACAAGATGTATAAAACATAAGATGTGAAGAGAGATTACTTCTATCTGACTTCTGTTCGGTCTGTGGAAGGATCTCGATGTAGCATGTATCCTTGTATGATGTAACGACGAAAATTTTGATGCCAAGCTGCCAAAATACGACACGTTCATATATAGCTATAGAGCAAGAACTTTGTAACAGGCGTAGAAACAAAACCGTTACCCAATCTGCAGCAGCCTGCAACGTGAGGTGATCGCCCCATTCCCCGTTCCTAAAATCGATGAAAATTTATTAGACGAGTGGCAAAAAAGGATAGAGTGGAGTATGGTAGGTCAGAAGGGTGCTCTACTTGCTCATTTTCTTTATGTAATCACCATAAGGCATCGGGACAAAATTTTCGTACAAGTCTCGTCGTAACTTCAGCTGAAAGATTGCACATAATAAGAAACGGGCGTTTAAAGTAAATACGGTTTCAAGAGAAAGAACACCTAGTCCGATTGGATTGGTAAATGAACCTGGTTGACCACTTGTTCTCTCACAAATTTGTGATGATCTGAGGCCCGATATATTTGATCAGACAACGAACGAAACTGCAGAAGAATATGCTGATTTAATTTACGAACTCAGTACGATGGCAAAGACATACGAGAAGACAAGAACATGCTAAAAACAACCAACCTGACAGTTTCCATCTCCCAAAATTTTGAGTTCAACCAATTCATACAATTGCAATCTGATAAAGAACAACAAAAAATGCAGGAGTTAGGAACCGTAGCACACGAGAGTGATTCACTGCACAGATTGTGAAAAGCAATGGTTTCAAGATTACGTTGGAATAGTAAAAGATATAAACTAAATACTAAAAATACACAGCGATAAGGAACTTTGGAGACGAAACCTGTTCAAAAGCCTTTGATGGTCTGATGTAGCTTCATCAGTGGAGGGTATGTCACCGTTGATTTTAGGAACATGCTGTAATGGAAATAAGCACAAAGAAAGATTTAAGGTCAATGCATCGTCCCTTCGAGCACTCTGCCAGTAGTAAAAGAGGAAATTAGGGCATCTTACAGGAACAGGAACCAGCTGATTCAGCCTTTTCTCCATTTCACCATCAATAACCGAATAAAAGGCTGAACCAGCTGATTCAGCCTTTTCCCTACCAGAGCTGAAGGGCCAATTCTGACTGAGAATCGATTCATTTTGATGTTCTTCTCGTGAAGACACAGATCCCAGATCCTTTGCAGCATCGAGCCTTATGAACTCATCCTGAAGAGCTTGAGCGATTGCCTTATCGTTCTCCACTACGGATTCTGCTGCATTGCAGAACTCCTCCTTCAATGTATACGTTGCTGAAATGTCCTCCACATAGCACGTCAAAGCTGGTGGCGAGTGATTTTTTGCTAACGAGCAAACGTCAAAGAGGTGGTGAAGCCCCCAACGTACTACATCAGGATCTGGATCACACACCATCCCCATATAGTTTTGCTGAAGTTTGGCAAAAGATCTTTCCAAAAACGATTGATGAGTTAATACCGGCTGAAAAACGAATGCAGCTCCACTTCAGAAAAGTCAATATGAATCAAATTCCACAAAGAATCGACAGGCATAGAGAAACAGCTATGCACTTCACATGAACCAGATACTATCCTTTCTAAACTGTCATCTATGTTATGAATGCATTCTTTCGAATAACAAAACGTTACACCAATCACCTTGATCCGTAAATTCTTTTCTATTCGAGCTACTAAGCAGACAAGCAACTTCTCTGTACATCCAGAGCCCGAATGGCAAAAAAAGCACATCTACGAAAACAAATACCACGAGTTTAAGTTTACTACTCGAGTGATGCTCACACCTTAACATGTATAAACATATCCAAGGCCTCAAACATATGAATCCATGGAAAAAGAACGTTCTAGAACACCTAGTCACTGGCGGAACCGCAATCCACTAACCCACGTTACAATACATTAGGATTAATAAGCTCCAATTCACAATCATAGAAGGCAAAAATCTAAAGATCATATCATCCCACCTAAGCAACGGTAAGTCTCAACAACAATAAGTATAACCATCATCTTTAACTCAATAAACCATTCCTCGATTCACTCGACCGCGTAATACAGAACTCTTTACAAGTTACAAATCAAATCCTTTGAGGAATGGAGATACATCAAAAGCCATACATCACCATTAATGATAATTTCAAACAAAAAAACAGAAGATATCACATAACATTACGAAGCTCAATAATTTCCCTATTTCATTTCATTTCCTTTTTTTGAAAAGAAGCAAACAGACTTAAACCACTACATTGTAAACAGCAAAAATTCAGCTTCTCTATTTTAAACTCAACAATCCCACATCGTAATAAGAAGAAATTCAAAACAATCACTCAATTTCACACATCGCAATATCAATCTATCGTGATTATCATAACAAAAGAATCCCTTCCTAAAAAAATCAACTTTTAACAACCAACAACTAACAAGATTAACAGTTAAAATCAAGAAAGAAACAAAGATAGAACGGGAAGGAAAAACGGGTGTGGAAGTGAATAGCCAACCTTTGAATTCGAGGCGAAGCAATCAGATTGTAAATCAGAGTTTGGATATAAATTTAAAGATTGGATTTTTATAACTGTAACCACAATTGCCGAAACGCCGGCATTAAAATTGTTGGCGGGTAGGCTGAGAGAAACACGGGTAGATCGTAGCCGTACACGTGGTAGCTGAGGATTCATGTGGATTATGAATGCCCCCGAAAAATAAAATTGAATGCTATCATTATTATTTATAATCTGCCACCCGATAATCATTAAATTTTTAGCTTGTTATGCAATCTCATTAGAACATCAGCAATGACGGACGTCCTGACAGATGTCGGACCGGCGTGCCGAATGTCCGCGCGGGATGTCCGCCATTAGGCGAGCGCGAGGCGGACGTCGCTTGCGGACACCGCAGATCCGCGGCTTTCCGACGACGTCCCGATTTTTTAATTTTTTTAAAAAAAACTCTATATATTGTTTAATTCCGTAAATTGTTTAATTTGGTTAATTTGTGAATTTTTATTATGGTGAATGTTCGTCGGAATGTCCTTGGGGATGTCCGTCATTGTGCATCGGGATGTCCTTATGACTTGGCAGTGCAGTGGGAGGACCTTATGATGTGGCAGAAGGTGTTTTTGGAAAGTTCGTCGGGATGTCCGCCGGAACATCCGTCCATGCTCTTAATATATTTCTTAAATATCTAAGTAATAATGCTCTCTTTACCATTAAATATTTTAGTATTTTATTTTTATTTAAAACTAATATATAAAAATAGGATTGAGATTTTACTACTAATTATTCCATTTACTTTTTTTTTTAATTTTTCGTAAAATTCATGCAAAGTCAAAATGTAATATTTAATCGAGAATGAATTGAGTAATAAATTTGAGAGGCAAGATAAATGTAAGAAAACAACAGTCAAATCTAGTTGTGTATCCATGAGTTTTATTTCGGAATTGCATCTGCAAGTGCAACAATTCAGACTTGCAATTTCGATCATGTTCTTCAATCCTGCAACTTTGAACCTTCAACTGAAGCCCCATATTAGGGATTATAAGTAGCATTATAGAAGAGTATATAAGTAGGTTTATACTCTAGAGTTTAGAGATTAGGGATTAGTGTTAGGGTTTGGTTATGCGCTACTTATTGAGTTGTGGTTTAGGTAAACTTTGAATTTCATTAGTCATAATTAAACTTAATACACTAGAATATTTATATGACATGATAATGTTGGCATGCGCCGTAACTTGTGCATGATGAGTCACAAATGCTTGATTATATTGACTTTTAAAATTATATTTTGTCTTATATGCATCAATATGATATATGGGATAAGATAAAATTATTTTGATAAAAAAAATATTGTGATTAATATCATATTTCATAGGATATATTAAAATTAAATATACCCAATAATTAGGATTTACAAATGTTTGCTTATTGGGTTGTTGTGCCCATTTTATTCTATGGTTTGATAATTGTTAAATTGAGGCCCAATAAAAGCCCACTATAACCCCCCACAATGTGAATTACCGAAAACACCCCTCTCCATTTCCAAACCTCACTTCCGCTTCCACTGTTTCCCCAAATTGGAAGCTGAAATTCAAGGTTTAATCAGCTCAGTTTTGCAAAATCTCAGCATTGATTGAACCGGAGAGGGAAAATGGCGTCGACGTTTATGCAGCAATTCGCGAAGAAGAAGACCGTAGTGAAGCGATCGTCGAAGAAGTATTTGACGGAGGCGCTGTACAAGAAGCTGCTCAGCGATGGCGGCGAGGAGAGGAGCGTCAGGGCGAAGACGAACGAGTTTCTCAAGTCGCGTAAGAGTGCTTACAAATGGGAGGTTGGCCGCACCGTGAAGATTCTCCGCGGCCGCAAACTGTACGGACCCGCTGTCAAGGTAGTCACTAATTGCTGCACCTTCAAGCCCTAATTTTGTTGATTTTTTAGTATGTGTGTGTGCGATTGATTTTTGATGGGGTGAGTTGTTGATCTTTGTTATCGAGCATTGGAGCTTATGATTTTGTTTGTTTGTTTTTATCTTGATTGATGATATGATTATGGCTCTTAATTTGGATGGTGCAAGCTATATGTGAAGGAGAGTACAAAATGTGCATCTTGACTGGAATAATTTGATGAAACGATTGTAGTATTAGTTTATTTAGAACAGCAAACGAATTAATCGAAGAGAGTTGTTCGAGTATTTGAACTGTGAGACTCGTGATTCGTGAAGGAGAGTGGAAAATGTGAGGCGGAAGAAATGGTTAGTGAATCAAGCATTGTAATTTGGCGAAGGAGAATCATTGTAGCCCTTGAAATCACACTATGCCTAACCTGCTTGCTCATATTTTTCCTCGTTTACAGCTCGATCCTTATCTCAATGTGCACTAGATTATCTGACTCGGTCATTTGTTTCCACAGATATCCGAGACTATGGAGAAAAGAGGTATGAATAAAACCGTGAGTGACCAAGCTATTCATCTTGATCTGATAGCGAAAAGCCGAGGCATTGCTGCTGCCGAGACCTATTTTGTGTCTCTGCCGGAGTCATCAAAAACGAATCTCACTTACAGCGCTCTTCTCAATTGCTACTGCAAACTCTCAATGACTTCAAAGGCAGAGACTATGTTCGAGAGGATGAAAGAACTTAATTTGGAGATGACTTCCATGCCGTACAACAGCCTCATGACCCTGAACATGAAAAACGAGCTGCCGCAGCTCGTCCCTGCACTTGTCAAAGAAATGAAGGAGGCTGGCGTCATGCCTGACGTTTACACCTACAACGTGTGGATGAGGGCTCTTGCTGCCACGGGTGATATTGACGGGGTCGAGAGGGTTATTGATGAGATGAAGAGAGATGGCCGAGTTGCAGCAGATTGGACGACATACAGCAATCTGGCATCTATCTATGCTGATGCCGGAGCGTTTGATAAAGCTGAGGCGGCACTTAAGGAACTGGAGAGCAGAAACGGCCGCAGAGAACTCTCGGCTTACCAATTTCTGATCACACTGTACGGACGCACTGGGAATCTGCTCGAAGTTTATCGAGTGTGGCGTTCGTTGAAGCTAGCTTTTCCCAAAACTGCAAACTTGAGTTATCTGAATATGATTCAGGTGTTGGTTAAGCTGAATGATCTACCAGGTGCTGAGAAATGTTTCCACGAGTGGGCGACTGCTTACTCAACCGGTAGCTCGACTTTCGATATCCGTATCGCAAACATCCTCATCAGCGCTTATCTGAAAGAGGGTTCGCCCGAGAAGGCGGACAAGCTGAGGAGGCACGCCAAGAGGAGAGGAGCGGAACCCAACGCCAAAACCTGGGGGCATTACATCGACTACTACATGAAGAAGGAAGAGTTCAAACCACTCGTGAAATGCATCAACAACGCCGTCACAGCTGGCTGGGCTAACGGAGGCGAGTGGGCCCCATCAGCCGAAGTAGTGGAGGCTGTTATGCGGCACTTTGAGCAGAGCAAGGACGTCGGGGGCGCTGAAGGGTTCGTGAAGATCCTGAAGGAGCCGACAGGCAAGGTGTTTGAGTCGTTGATTCGAACTTACGCAGCTGCCGAGAAGAAGAGTCCCATCATGCATCGCAGGGTGAAGATGGAGAAGGTGGAATTGAGTAAAGAAGGGAAAATGTTGCTGGATGAAATATCTGCGGCATGAGATTGTTTCAATTTTGAAATTTTACTTGTTGGAGATTCATCTTTCAAGTGACATTGTAGAAGATTTGCAGCTGATTTTGATCTTGGAATAATGGTAGATGTGATCTCTTGGAATTTTTAGTTAAGTTTCTAGAAATGAAACACCATATCTTCTCTCTTGATTTACTTGGTTTTAGGGGTTGTAATTGCCCTTTAAAATATGTTATGGAGTAAACTTTTTGTAGTATGATTTATATAAACTTAAAAAATGTTGGAGCAATTTGTAACATTGGTGAATCATTTGGTATTATATGGTTTAATATCCCCAAAATCTCTTCTACAGAATAAATCATAAGAAATGAAAAAACAACAGAAACTCAAACACTAACATCTTTTGTTCCAGCAAGATCCTCAAGAGTGAGATTCATAGTCTCAGCTGATCCCTTCTTCACTTCCTCCCCACGAGCCGCTAGAAACTCCTCTACGCTGCTCGGTTCACCAAACAATCCCAGCCGGTCCGCAATCAGGTGCAGATTGTCGCAGCCATTGCATCTAGCAACCACCACACCTTTGTCGTACGACTCACGACAGGCCGTTTTGAGGTTTCTGGTGTCGCAGACTTTGCAAGTGAACATCATGACAAGATCGTGCCTCTCGGAAACCTTCAAGTTGGATTTCACTTGGTGCTTCACAGCAGCCTGGTCATTTTTCAAGGTGGAGACGCATCCGCTCGTGCTCTGGTCACTGTTCGAGCTGCAACTTCCGTTTTCGGCTGGATTTTGCACAGATGGAACACTGGCTTCTGAGAGAGACTTGAACCCTCTGGTGTACTGCTCGTAGTTGCGAGAGAACGAGTTTGGAGAAGGATGAAACTTCCTAGAGACCTCTGCAGCATCGGAAACATAGTTAAGTGGTTAAAATTTGCTTTTGTTTTTTTACATATGAGAAAAAAGATACTCCCCCTGTCCCGAGTAAGGTAATCGAGGCGTTTCTTTTTAGCATGAGATTTAAGAAAGTAATGTTAGTGACTTTAGTCGATAAGTGGAGAAAGAGTAAAGTACAAAGAATTAAAAGGTTGATTTTTTGTCAAAATAGGAATTGACTCTTTAACTTGGGACGTCACAAAACGGATTATGAATCGAGTTACTTGCAGCAGAGGGAGTAATAAAAGCAACACACCACACAATTTCCACAGAATTCTGAATTCTAAAACAGTTTCCTGTTCCATGTTCTTCACCATGATTGACATGATCAAAGAAAATTTAATTGTCTTTATCAGAAGAGTAAAATATAAGGTCTCAATCCGAAGCATATTTCAAAGACACTCACATTTTGTGTTTGTATAAGTTGCAAATACCACAGACTGATATGAACTCAAACAAGAATGCAGGCAACACCTATTAACACCAAGCTGAACCATACATAACACAGTAATGTACAAGAAACGACGATAAAATGCAATACACCACACAATTTCCACAGAATCAGGACTACTACAACAGATGGCAGCAACTATTAACACCGAGCTGAACCATACATAACACGGTAATGTACAAGAAATGACGATAAAAGGTAATACACCACACAATTTCCACAGAATACGACTTCTACAACAGTTTCCTTGTCCATGTTCTTCACAATTATTGCCATGGTGCGACTGGTTAATACAATAAAAGTTATTCCTTAACCTTTTTCCCTAACCTAATCAAAGAAATTTAAATAATTTATCCGAAGAGCAAAATACTAAGTCCAATCAAAACCATATTTCAAAGACACAATCACATTTTGTGTTTGTATAAGCTGCATATACCACATATTGATATGAATTCAACAAGAAGCAGCTATGCACATGTCGGCAACCGTTAACATCGAGCTGCTCATCACATAACACAGTAATAGACAAGAAAAAACGAATACAGTCTAAATGGCGTAAAAATCGTGATTTCTCTTTTCGAAACCACAGAATGAAATGTCAAGCATTAAACTGATTACGCAACTAATCCACAGATACAAAATACACCAAGAGAACCGTAATTCATTTCATTTCAAATTGACACACGCTCAAATTTTGCTTCAGTATTGATAAGCACATCAAGGTTTAGCATTAGCTTTCTTCACAAGAAACCAAATATACCACTAAATCTCCACAAAATTGAACACCTCAGCTAATCAGAGGAAATTTATACATACAAGCACACATGTATATATATGTAAGTATATAAAGGTATTCACTCAACAAATTAGGCCAACTTCAGCAACAAATTGGGAATATAATCCTAAAATTTCAGCCACAATCTAAGCTCACTTCGAGGAATCCCCAATTTTTGATCGATTTATCTTATTCAGAAACCTAAATTAGGAAATTAAGCATTCAAACCAAACAAATCAAATATAGTGAATCTCCTTCAATCCTAAAAACTACACACACACACACAGTTCACACAAGAGAGCGTGGAGTAGGTTACCTCTGGGGAGGGGATTCTGCGCATATTTTGCAGCCATGCGAGAGAGAAGTCGCCGCGCCGCCATTGCAGTAGTGTGCAGAGTAGTTTACCTCTATTATTCTCTTTTAACTTTTAATGTTTGTAAATCATTTTTACTGTTTTTAGCAAATCTAATACTCCTAAATTCTAAAAAAATCGAATTTAAGTAATACAGTAATTTTTCTATTTTGCAATTATCAATTTGCTTACATAGTGAAATGACTAAAACAAACAATTTCATAACATTGTACTATGATACGATAAAATAAACAATTTCATTTGTTGTACTCACCCACATCTAGTTTATCATTTCTTGTTTTCTTGCTTCCATCTACTTAATATAATTGTAATCTAACTAATTAAGTTGTTTAATTT
This sequence comes from Salvia splendens, assembly GCF_004379255.2. Classification (NCBI taxonomy): domain Eukaryota; kingdom Viridiplantae; phylum Streptophyta; class Magnoliopsida; order Lamiales; family Lamiaceae; genus Salvia; species Salvia splendens. The sequence goes on along the minus strand of NC_056044.1, from coordinate 34,016,428 downwards.
GTATATAAAATATCGTTGTTTTGGTGCCTAAATGTGACGCTGTTTTAGCTGTCATCCGATAAGGTCACATAAGCAAGTCATCAAGTCATTTTAACACCAAAATCTTATATCGTTAAAAGATAAGAACAAATCAATACTTTGATTGCAAGTAAGAACGAAACAATAATTCAATAATTTATAGAAAGATTTTTAAATAGGTATGCAAATTCAAAATTTGATAAGAGTTCAAGAATTTATAGGCCAATTACATATAAGAAACAAAAAAATGTTTGAAGGTTTATCTTTATTAATTATGATGGGATATGCACCCAAGCTTGCTAGACAGGTACAACAAGATGGAACATTTAATTATCCAAATGGGTAAATTACAAGAACTAAAGCCAAGAAGATAAAAATAAGTCGATGATTTTAGTTGTTGATATAAAAGTCCAAGTCAAAGATTAACCAATATTGGGCCAAATTTATATTATCCAAATTGATGGGCTAAACCATGCATGAAGAGCGGACTCATTACAAATCAGATTTTGGTGGCCCAAATTGAGGAGAATCCCATCAACTTTTCTCCAAGTGTGGAAAGTCAAGTCGAAGAGTTTTTTTTAAGTTACTTCTTAGGTTAAATAAGTGATTTTAGATGTTTTAGAGTCACATCAATAGTTTAGGATCAATAGTTTAGGAGTTACTTTTAACTTATTATGAGTTATTTTAATAGTTTTAAGTAGTAGGAATAATGTGTGGCTAAGAGTCCATTATAACCTATTTAATAAATAAGTCTGTAAGCATGTCATTTCAAGACACGTTGGATTGGATATGAATGACTAAAAGCCAAATATGGTCCTAAATATATGATGATTTTACATTTTTGGTCAAGAACATTATCCTTTGAATTATTTTATCTTGCACAATTGAAAAAACGGTCTAGATTTAGTCCATTTTGGACGGGGCCATAAAAAATTTGCGGCCAACGCCAATTAAATTTTGACAAAAGCGCATCATTCGTGGCAATGCCATTGACTTTACATGTGATCTTAAAAAATGATCTTTACATGGCCTATATTTGATGGCCTCTCTAGAGATAAAGTGTGTACATCCCAACCCATCGACTTTACATGTGATCTTAAAAATTATCTTTTAAAAGTGTGCAATTCTCCTGATTCGACCGAAATAGAATTGTTCCGCTAAAAAGGCATCTTGCGTGGCAAGTTGTGATCTTTGCACGGCAATGACCGATTTTAAGCCGAAAGACGCTGTTTCGTAGGTCATTTAACTCAATCTGATCCCTAATTTTGGAATTGATTTATTCTATTTTTTACACGGATTTGACACGAACCAACGTTAAAGACGGAACACCTTTTAAATGTAGAACGCATAACCAAAGTAATATACGTAATTATGACAGAACATAAGGTCATTATATATAAGACCACTTTTAGTTCATTAGAGAAAATTCAGATTTTAAAAATGAACTAAACAATCTAAAAATTAACTAGGTAACTTTAAGATCTTGATGACCATAATGAACTAATAATAAAGTAACAAATATCTTAACTGTTCTGTGTTTATGATTAGTTATGTATTAATCAGATATCACCCACACATGTCTTGACATCACAACATAATAGGTATGCCCCATTACATTTGTCTTGACATCGATTATGATCCCACTTCACGTCTAAAGACGAAAACCCTTTTCGTTTCCGTTCCACTGGAAACAAAATGAGAACAAATTGGTTAAAGGATTTTCACAAAATGAGAATTGATAATTTACACCCGGGGGCGAGTGTATGGTATTGGTATCCCAAGTCAGCATCTTTAGACCAACAATGCACTTGTTGAGGTGGGGAATTCGGAGGAAGATGGAACGCGAGCCTTGTCCTTTCTGCTCCATTTGAAACAACATGAGAATATAGTAGCCAAAGGTTTTAGTCAGAATGTGAATCGATATTTTACATTTGGGTTAAGATTATTATATCCCAATCATCATCCTTCGAAAAGCAATGGAATTGTAGAGGTAGGAATTTGGGAGGGAGACTGGCTCACAATGTAAACACCATATTTTAATAAAATGCAATCGATAATTTTTAGATAATACTGCGATGAATTATTTAGTTTTTTGTTAATCTGTTAGATTATTTTAAATAAATCAAATCATAACTATTTTAATGATTCAGTATATTAAAATTATCATAATAATATCAAGCGTTATTGTATCAGAGAGATGATGATATATATCCATCAATACTTATATATAATATAAAATTTATTATATTTTATTTTGGTGTTTCAATTTAAAAATAGATTTCAATATCTTGATATTTAGGAATCACATTCTCAATAATCATTTTTTCCGACAACTTTACTTTCTTAGTCTAACAATTAAGTCCAAATTGTTTCATTTCTACTGAAAAATAACTTTGTAAATTTTTCAGCCATTTTTCTTATTTACAAAAATGAAACGATATAATCAAAATATATAAAAGAAATTAAGATAAGTCGGACGAGGAGAAGAGAGTATATAAAAGTATCACATATATGTCATAATCTCAATACACCATACTCGTGATATAATTTTCAACCACTAAATTATTTATAACAATTTCAAAGAAACCCTAATTACATGAGGTATTAGGGTTCCAATCGCATAAAAACCTTCCTTTATTTGGTGGCGGGTAAACATTTGATAAGTAGAAACCATCGTTCGCCACAGAATAATAGCATATTCCATTATCGCATTGTACATAACCTGCGCGAGTCACATCGTACACATGGAACGACTTGTCCTTTCAGTTCCACTTGAAACGACACGCGAACACAGTAACAAAAGGTTTCTCACAGAAGTCGAAATGAAATTCTGCATTCTGAGTAAGATCATGATATCTCAAATCATCGTCTCCTGAAAAGCAATGAACATTTAGAGGTGGGGAACCTGCAGGGAGACTGTTTCGAATATAAACATCATATTTTGTAGTTAAACAAATAGAACGAGACAATGTTGCTTGGAGTAAGAGTGATGAAGCGATGAGAAGAAATAAGTTGTGTTTCATCATGGTGCTTTCTTTCAAATATTGGTTGATTGTGTGAGATTTTGCTACTTCTGAAGTGACTATATTTATAGGTCTAAGTTCACCATTAGACATTGACTAATGAGTAGTGTTTGATGTAGAGTACTTTTTAAAAGTAAAAATTATCCCAAGTTGAAGAGATGAATGAGCATTCATTACGGATTACTAAGGGATTACAAGGGATCATTTTAGATCACATAAAAATAACTTTACATGAACTTTAGTTTATGGGAAAATTGTTAGAAAGCCATGAATTGTGGTCAACATAACAACTACGAAAATGAATGATAAAAATTATCAGTTTTAATACTTTTCTCAAATTTCCAACGAAGTATAATAATTAGAATAAAATTGATCTAATTGGCATATTTAGTCATAGGAAAAATGAGGAAATTGTTAAAATTCAAGGTTTTTATGGCTAATTTTTAATTTTGCGGGATATAAAATAATTTGGCTGATATTCATGGTTTTTTCTGACAATTTTCCTTATTTTGTTAACGGACGGTGTGTAGATAAAATGAGTACTACATCACATGGAATTTAAAAGTGGTCTTAAAGTACATCATTATTTCAAAGTATGCAAATCTCCCAACCCGATATGAATAAATATGTTTTAGCAAAAGCGAATCTTTCGTGGCCATGCCATTGATCTTTACGTAGCCTATCTTTGATGGCATCTCTAGAGATAAAGTGCATACATCCCAACCCGTCGACTAAAATGAAACGAGATACTCGAAATATACAAATCAAATTAAGATAAGTCGGACGAAGAGAAGAGACTATCTAAAAGTATCACATATATATCATAATCTCAATACAACATACACGTGATATCATTATCAGCCACTGAATTATTTATAACAATTTCAAAAAAAAAAAAACTAATTACATGAGGTATTAGGGTTCCAATCGCAGAAAAACCTTCCTTGATTCGGTGGGTAAACATTTGAGAAGTGGAAACCATCATTCGCCACAGAATAATAGCATATTCCTTTATTGCATAGATCAGAACCTCCATGACGCGCATCGTAAACATGGAACGACTTGTCCTTTCCATTCCACTTGAAATGACACGCGAACATAGTAGCCACAGCGTTCTCACAGAAGTCAAAATGATATTCTGCATTCTGTGTGAGATCATGATATCCCAAATCATCGTCTCCCGAAAAGCAATGAACGTTTAGAGGTGGAGAACCTGCAGGGAGACTGTTTCGAATATAAACATCATAATGATTAGTAATACAAAGAGACCGAGACAATGTTGCTTGGAGTAAAAGTGATGAAGCGATGAGAAGAAATAAGTTGTATTTCATCATGGTGCTTTCTTTCAAATATTGGTTGATTGTGTGAGGTTTTGCAACTTCTTCTGAAGTGACTGTATTTATAAATCTAAGTTCACCATAGGACGTTGACTAATGAGTAGTGTTTGATATATTTTTTTAATGTATAAATTATCCCAAGTTGAAGAGATGAATGAGCATTCATTACGGATTACTAAGGGATTACAAGGGGATCATTTTAGATCACATAAAACTAGCTTTACGTGAACTTTAATATATTGAAAAATTGTAAGAAAGCCATGAATTGTGGTCAACATAACAACTTTGAAAATGAATGATAAAAATTATCAATTTTAATACTTTTCTCAAATTCCCCACGAAGTATAATTAGAGTAAAATATACATAATTGGTATATTTAGTCATAGGAAAAATGAGGAAAATATTAAAATTCATGGTTTTTATGGCTAATTTTTAACGTTGCGGGATATAACATAATTTGGCTGATATTCATGGGATTTTCTGGCAATTTGCCTTAGTGTATTATCGGACGGCCTGTAGATAAAATGAGTACATCATATTGAATTTAAAAGTGGTCTTAAAGTTCATCATTATTTCAAAGTATACAAATCTCCCAACCCGATATGGATAACTATGTTTTGACAAAAGCGAATCTTTTGTGGCAAAGCCATTGACCTTACATGTGATCTTAAAAATCATCTTTACATGGCTTATATTTGATGGCCTCTCTAGAGATAAAGTGTGTATATCCCAACCCGTCTACTTTACATGTGATCATTTAAAATTGAGGAATTTACAAGGTAAAGTTAAAAATTCACTTTAAAGAACTAACAAAATAATGCTAGCTAAACATCCGACCATAGATGAGAATCGAAACATAAATTAGTTAAACTGAATACCAAAACATTCTTTAAGTTACACTTTACTAATATGAAATGGATATACCAAAAATAATAATTCAATGTGTTCCAACCCTAACATACGAATAATTTGTTATTATTGTCCCAGGAACATAAAAAACTCTAATTTTTTTGTTGTCGTACTCATTTGTGAAGAAGAAACCTTCAGGCATCACAACATAATAGGTGTGCCCCATTACATTTGTCTTGACATCGATTATGATCCCACTTCACGTCTAAAGACGAAAACCCTTTTCGTTTCCGTTCCACTGGAAACAAAATGAGAACAAATTGGTTAAAGGATTTTCACAAAATGAGAATTGATAATTTACACCCGGGGGCGAGTGTTTGGTATTGATATCCCAAGTCAGCATCTTTAGACCAACAATGCACTTGTTGAGGTGGGGAATTCGGAGGAAGATGGAACGCGGGCCTTGTCCTTTATGTTCCATTTGAAACGACATGAGAATATTGTAGCCAAATGTTTTAGTCAGAATGTGAATCGATATTTTACATTTGGGTTAAGATTATTATATCCCAATCATCATCCTTCGAAAAGCAATGGAATTGTAGAGGTGGGAATTTCGGAGGGAGACTGGCTCACAATGTAAATACCTTATTTTAATAAAATGCAATCGATAATTTTTAGATAATACTGCGTTGAATTATTTGGTTTTTTGTTAATCTGTTAGATTATTTTAAATAAATCAAATCATAACTATTTTAATGATTCAGTATATTAAAACTATCATAATAATATCAAGCGTTATTGTATCAGATAGATGATGATATATATACATCAATACTTATATATAATATAAAATTTATTATATTTTAGTTTGGCATTTCAATTTAAAAATAGATTTCAATATCTTGATATTTAGGAATCACATTCTCATTAATCATTTTTCCGACAACTTTACTTTCTTAGTCAAACAAATAAGTCCAAATTGTTTCATTTCTACTGAAAAATAACTTTGTAAATTTTTCAGCCATTTTTCTTATTTACAAATAGAACGAGACAATGTTGCTTGGAGTAAAAGTGATGAAGCGATGAGAAGAAATAAGTTGTATTTCATCATGGTGCTTTCTTTCAAATTGATGGGGTGCGTACTAAACAAGCCCAACAGCAATGACGGCCCATCAGCCCAAAGCCCAAGGAAGAGTATGAGTTCGGCATTACCAAAGAGTTCGGCCTCAGCCTACAGCTCGGTAAAAGCCAACCTATCAAGCTCTACTCTCAGATCGGCAACCAAAGCAGGAGTATGAGTTCGGCATTACCAAAGAGTTCGGCCTCAGCCTACAGCTCGGTAAAAGCCAACCAATCAAGCTCTGCTCTCAGGTCGGCATCAAGCTCTACTCAAAGATCGGCAACCAAAGCAGTTCGGTCTCAGTATTCGACCGAACAAGGAGTTAGTGGACCCATACAGGATGTCCAACACACCCACTACCCCGTGGTGTCAACTCAGGCCACGATCGTAGGCCATGACCTACGCTACATCCACGATCTTAGGCCATGACCTACACGACATCCACGACGTAGGGTGGAGATGCAAGCCACGATCTTAGTTCCATATATAAATAGAACTTAGATCTGATATGAAGGGGTTAGAATCTCTCTAGAGAAAAAATCATATAGCAAGTCTGTGTTGTAAGCTGTAATTCGCAGATCAAGCAATACAAACCTGCCCCCATTTCTCCCCGTGGACGTAGATTTACCTCAGTAAATCGAACCACGTAAAATTTCCGTGTCGTAATTTATTTTTACGAGCATTCATCATCATCAATAATTCGCGGATCCATCACTGGCGCCTTCTGTGGGAAACAGAGAACCAAATTTGTGATAAAGCGAATTTTTGACCATTTTTTCCACCCAAAAAATGCATACCAGATCGCAGAGTACCCGTATTCCTGCCCGTGAGAACCAGGAGGAAGCCAATCCATCCCATAGGTCTGGAAAACAGCCTAGGGATAAATCCACCACCAGTTCTCATGGCGGAGGAACAAGCCGCTCCAAAAATCGTCCCACTGAGTCTTCCCAGCAGCCCGATTTGAACGAGGCTGTCAAGCTGTTTTTGGCTGAAAAGCAGGAGGAATTCTTAACCTTCCTGCAAAAAAGCCAAAAGCAGCCGGAGACGAAAACGGCGGATTCTCCCTCTCCCTCCATACGAGACAGTCACTACCGCAGTAGTGTCATGTCTTCCAGGAGAAAGAATCCTCGGTACCGGAATCACAGGAGAACTCCATCTCCTCCATACCGAAGAAATGTCGGGTTCGCCGTGTACGGAGCATTGAGGACTCCGTTCTCGGACGATATTACCCGAACTCCCCTACCACAGAACTACCGAACTCCATCGATAACCTATGACGGACTCGTGGATCCTCATGATTTCTTGGGACGCTATCAATATAACATGGCGAACCAGGGTCTCAACGAGGTCCACATGTGCAAGCTGTTTCCCGAGCTGCTCATCGGGAACGCAAGAAGGTGGTTCGATAGCCTCCCCCAAGGCAGCATTAGATCTTACCGAGATCTAATGGAAGCATTCCATAGGAGGTTCTTTCAGAAAGCGGAAGTCCGAATCACTTCGGCTCAGCTGCTTTCCATTCGTCAAGGTCGCGACGAAAAAATCAGCGACTTTATGACAAGATTCCACAAGGAATGCCTGCAAGTAGACGATCTCAACGATCTGCTTGTCATCTCGGCATTCCAAAATGGAATCCTGCCCGGAGCTCTCTACAGGAAGCTCGTTGAGTGCGGTCCGCAGACAGCTCAGGAAATGTGGGACATTACGGACCAGTACTCCCGGGCCGATGAGGCAGACCGTCGCAAACGGTCGTTAGACAGCTCATCGTCCCGAGGAGACAGAAGGAAGCCCGATCATAGCGATCAGGGGCATCCTCGCCGGACTCCATTTGAAAGAATTCAAAAGGCTCCGGTACAAGACAGATTGGGACCCCGTCTCAATCCCGAGAAGCCGCCCGCTCAGTTCGTACCGCTGAACAAGCCGAGAGCGGAAATTTTCGAACTGCACTCTGACCTGTTCGAAAAGCCAAAGCGGATGACGAAATCAGCCGCGCGCCGACCCCGGGATAACTACTGCTCCTACCATCAAGACCACGGTCACGATACCGAGGAGTGCAGAAACTTGGCTGCAGGTATCGATGTTCTTGTGAAGGCAGGGACATTGAAAAAATACCAAAGCAAGCAGTCAAAGAAGAATAAAAAGCAGAGAGGTGCGAACTGCGCTCCTCAGGATCCGAAAAGGCAGCCGGATCCCGAAGACGATGACGAGCCGCAATATGATGGAGTAATCCAGACTATCGACGCTCTCCCTGCCGGGAAGACCAAGTCGGCCCTGAAGTCAGAGCGCAGAGGCTCCAATCGAGAGGAGCCAACGCATAAAAGGCTGAAGCAGGACGAAGTGATTACGTTCTCGGATGCTGATCCCGTCCCGGCCATCTCTCCTCACCAAGACGCCATTGTCATCCAAGCCGGAGTGGCAAACAAACTAATCCACAGGGTGTTTGTGGATACAGGAGCGTCGGTTAGCATTCTTTTTAAAGAGTGCTTCGACAAACTAGAAGTGGACCCAGCTCGGCTCAGTCCGGCTCCGCTTCCCCTGAAGAGCTTCGCCCAGGAGGACACCCGCCCTGAAGGTATTATCAGCCTTCCGATCACGGTGGGGAAAGCGCCTACTAGCTCCAGTACGATGATTGAGTTCTTTGTGGTAAAAGCTCGGTCTCCGTACAACATCATCCTGGGAAGAGACTGGCTCAACGCAGTTCGGGCCGTTTGCTCTACTTATCATCTCACCATCAAGCTCCCCACTAAAGGGGGGATAGCGGTCATCCGAGGTGATCAAAAGAGAGCAAAAGAGTGTCTGCAGATTGCGCTTAAAAGTGCCGAGCAATCAGATCGGCATCATCAAGCATAGCAATCACAGCAGCCGGAGTCAGAGGCAAGCGAAATTACCGAAGTCACACCAGAGCCGAACTCAATGACCGTTCAGTTATACGAAGATGATCCATCCAGAACGGTCAAGATCGGTTTCGCGGGAACGCCTCTACTCCGAGAAAAGACCATCCAGCTCCTCAAGGAGTACAAAGATGTCTTTGCATGGTCTCCGTTGGACATGACCGGAGTGCCCTCTGAGGTAATCACTCATCGGTTAAATATTGATCCATCAATCCGGCCTATAAAACAGAAGCAAAGACTCTTTGCGGCAGAAAGAAATCAAGTCATCCATGACGAAGTCCGCCAATTACTGAGAGCGGATGTGTTATTCGAAGTGAAGTATCCTTCGTGGGTGGCCAATCCTGTCATGATCAAGAAAAAGGAAGGAGGATGGCGGATGTGCATAGATTTCACCGATCTAAATAAGCACTGTCCCAAAGATTGCTATCCCCTTCCGAACATAGATAAAAAAGTAGAAGCTTTGATCGGCTTCGAAATTTTCTGTTTTCTTGATTTATACAAAGGCTACCACCAAGTCTTAATGGATGAGATTGACGCTTCAAAAACGGCCTTCATTACTGATTTCGGCATTTTCGCTTATAAAAAGATGCCATTCGGTTTAAAGAATGCCGGAGCCACTTATCAAAGGATGGTAGACAAGCTTTTTCGGCACCTGATTGGAAAGGAGGTCGAAGTGTATGTTGACGATATAGTCGTCAAAAGCAAAAGCACTTCGGAGTACGAGCACAACCTCAAGTCCACTCTCAACGTGCTCAAGAAAGCCAACCTCAAACTTAATCCCCAAAAGTGTACCTTTTTGGTAGATTCGGGAAAGTTTCTGGGTTGTTGGGTTTCAAAGGATGGACTCAAGGCAAACCCCTCAAAAGTTCAAGTCGTTCAGAACATGGCAATGCCGAAGTCCATACATGACGTGCAAAGGCTAACCGGATGTCTAGCCGCACTGAATCGATTCCTTTCCCAAGCAGCCGAAAAGCAACTGCCGTTCTTCAAGGTGTTGAAAAAGGCACCAAAGTTCGAGTGGGGAGCCGAGCAGAAAAAGGCCTTTGACGAGCTCAAAAGTTACCTAGCCGAGCTTCCTATTCTCTCTGCTCCAACCGAAGCCGAAGTAATATTCTTATACTTAGCGGCATCGGATCAAACCATCAGCGCGGTGCTTGTACGAGAAGAAGGCCTAAAGCAGCTTCCCATCTATTTTACAAGCCGAGCATTAAGAGGTCCAGAAACCAGGTATCAACCTCTGGAAAAGATTGCTCTGGCATTAGTAAATGCAGCAAGGAGACTGCGGCCATACTTCTATGCTCACAAGGTATGCGTCTTAACTGATCTGCCACTTCGGCAAGTGTTGACCAAACCAGAAGCATCAGACAGAATCGCCAAGTGGGCTATAGAGTTGGGAGAGCACACAATTGAATATCTACCTCGGAAAGCCATCAAGGGACAAGCCTTGGCAGATTTTCTTGCAGAAGCAAAGTTCGATCAAGCAATTCCTGTTATTGCCGAACAGAAGAATTCTGCCAATGCCGAGCTAGCACAGCCCTTGGAATCCGAAGTAGAGCCGCCGGACTGCTGGAGCGGATTCGTAGATGGAGCTTCAAACAAAATGGGAAGTGGAGCTGGTATTTTACTTGTCGCTCCCGACGGACACGAGGTAACCTACTCACTTCGGTTTCTATTCCCCACTACTAATAATGAAGCCGAGTACGAAGCCCTCCTGGCCGGACTCCAGTTAGCGCAAAGTCTGCTCGTCAAATCTCTCAAAGTCCATTGTGATTCACAAGTCATAGTAAATCATATGTTGGGTACAAGTGAAGCTCGTGACGAGAGAATGAAGAAGTATTTGGACAAAGCGCAAAACATCAGCCGAAGTTTCTCCTATTTTCGGATAATCCGCATTCCCAGAGCGGAAAATAGCCGAGCAGATACCTTAAGTAAGTTGGCCTCAGATCCGAGCTCAAAGGTGGAAGAATTAATGCATCGAAGCATTGATGAAGCCGAGGTACATTCAGTATCCAGCTCGCCGAACTGGATGACGCCGATCTTGCGGTATCTGGATCAAGGACAATTGCCCGAGGATAAGAGAGAAGCTCGGAAGATCACGTGCCGAGCACTTCGGTACGAACTTCATGAAGGAGTCCTCTTTAGAAAGTCTTACCTCCAGCCGTTGTTGCGGTGCGTAGGACCAGAAGAGACGGACTACATCCTCAGAGAAGTTCATGAAGGATCGTGCGGTAGCCACATCGGAGCCAGAGCTTTAGCTACAAAAGTTCTGAGATGGGGATATTATTGGCCAACCATGGTACAAGAGGCAGTGCAGCTCGTCAAGAAGTGTACGAAGTGCCAAATTCATGCAAATGTCCCAAGGATGCCGCAGACCGATCTATACACTATGCAAAGCCCTTGGCCTTTCATGCAATGGGGCATAGACATAGTGGGACCACTTCCTCAAGCTCCTCGGCAAATGAAATTCCTTATCGTTGCCGTGGACTACTTCACGAAGTGGGTGGAGGCTGAACCATTAGCTACGATAACGAGCTCAAAGGCATTGGACTTCGTCTGGAAGAACATAGTGTGCCGATTTGGCATACCCCACATCCTCATCTCGGATAATGGGACTCAGTTCACCGACAAGACGTTCAAGAATTGGTGCCAAGAGCTGAACATTCAACAGCGGTTCACTTCGGTCTCCCATCCCCAAGCAAACGGACAAACGGAAGTAACGAACCGGATTCTGGTGAAAGGGTTAAAAGCTCGGTTAGAACAAGCCAAAGGACAATGGGTAGAAAATCTCCCTCAAGTCCTATGGTCCTACCGAACTACACCCAAAACCTCCAACGGTGAAACTCCGTATAGTCTGGTGTACGGCACTGAAGCCGTAATTCCGGTGGAGATCGGCGTACCCAGTCCCCGAACTCTAAATTTCTCCTCAGAAATGAATGACGACGGACTGAGAGCAGAACTAGATCTCGCCGAAGAAAGAAGAGAATTGGCGTGCATAAAAGCAGCCAAGTATAAGGAGCAAGTAGCCCGGTATTATAACCAAAGGGTGAAAAAGCTTCAATTTCAAGTGGGAGATCTCGTCTTGAGAAACAACGAAGTAAGCCGAGCAGAAAAGCTGGGCAAACTCGAACCCACATGGGAGGGTCCATATCGGGTGTCAGAAGTCCTCGGCAAAGGGTCTTATAAATTGACTCACATGTCAGGAGAACAAGTACCCCGAACATGGCACATCTCCAACCTCAAGAAGTTCCACTTGTAAGAGACAGTCCGGTCAGTCCGTCTCGTGTCTAGTTCGGTCATAGGGGTATATGTTTTTATTTGTTTGTTTCTTACTTGCACCTTTTACTTGTCGTTTTTTAAAAAAGTTTAAAGTTTTTTTTCTTTCATCTTTTTCATTTTTTCTCTATGTGTTTTGTCTCTATGTGCTTGTCGTCTCTTACAAATGGTACCAAGGTATATCGTTCTTTAAAGACTGATCCCCTTTTTAGATCGATTATTAAAGACTATTGTGAGTCCAAGCTTCTAAGGAAGATATAAGACCACAATTCAGCTTAACAAGCAGTCCGTCTGAAACGAACTGCAATAAGCCAACGATTGTGAGTCCAAGCTTCCAAGGAGGATACAAGACCACAATTCAGCTTAACAAGCACTTCGTCTGAAACGAACTGCATTAAGCCAACGATTGTGAGTCCAAGCTTCTCAGGAAGATACAAGACCACAATTCGGCTTAAGAAATAAGCACTTCGTCTGAAACGAACTGCAATAAGGGAAAGTCCGATCCACGCGATAAACCTCGCCGAATTAGGACGACCAAGTTCGGTCAAAGAAGTTTACCTCATAAGACCGAGGACGACCATGTCTAGTCAAAGAGGTTTACTGCATAAGACCACTTCGGTTAACTGGGAAAGTCCGATCCACGCGATAAAACTCGCCGAATTAGGACAAGGGAAAGTTCGATCCCGGCGACAAAAATCGCCAAATTAGAACACAAACCAAGTCCGGTCAAAGATGTTTATTTCATCAGACCAAAGACGAGTCCGGTCAAAGATGTTTATTTCATCAGACCAAGGACCAAGCCCGGTCAAAGAAGTTTACTTCATAAGACCAAGGACCAAGTCCGGTCAAAGAAGTTTACTTCATAAGGCCGAGGACAAGTACGATGAAATTTTTTCGCTAAGCTGTAAATACAGTGTTAGAAGCGAAAACAAAATTTCATTTTTCAAATCTTGTTCGGCATACAACTCCGCTACCCTACAAAATGGCGTTACGCTATTACAAAGGACTATTCTACTGTCCGGGGTTGCTAAAGTTGAGCCACCTATTAACAAAATCCTCTGGAAGCCGAGTCCGGTTGTTCCGAGCAGATGAAGAATAAGCAGGTCGACGAGATGCTATCCTCGACCCAACACCTCTTCCGCGAGCCCCAGAAGCTCTAGCCCCTCGGCGATGAAGAGTCTCTGCAATAAGCATCTGCTGATCTTGCTCGCTCATAGTCACAACTCCTCGGCGAATTTCAGTCCGTCCCTGTCTTGACGATTCCGGTTGCTCCTGAGCCCGTTCTCGTCTTAACGTTTCAGGCTGTTCCGGAGTTCGTTGTTGACTTGGAGTAGGATTTTGAACAAGGGAACCAGAGGTTTGATCTGGAGTGCGAGCATCTGTTGGCACGATATGCCGAAGGAATCTTTCTATGGAGGGGCGCCGAGAAAGAACAATGTTGTACCGAGAAGCCCAACGCCGCAGTGATTTCACAACTTGTTGGCAAGCCGAGCTCTCCAGCGCATTGTTCCTCCGGAGTACATGATATTCCTCCCACAGTTCGTCAACTCGACTCTGAACATCTGATATGGTCACTCCCCCGCGCACACGGATGTAATCCTCGTACGCAGTCCTCTCAGCAATGGTCGTATTCAGCTCGGCCTCCAGATCCTTCTTATCGGACTCTAAGTCCTTATTATCGGCCTCCAGCTTCACTAAACGAGCCAGAAGCTCGTCATTCTTCGTCTGATCGGCTATAGCTCTTTTCTCAGCTTCGTCTAAAGCCGAAGAGTACAGCCGTTTCCAGTGAAGTATCTCCATTTCCTTGGGTACAAAGCAGCTATATTAGTTCGGCAGCTGTACCGAGCAGATAGTAAAATACAACAGGAGTAAAGGCGAGTACGAAAAGCTATACGAAGACAAGTGTAGAGAATTTTTCATTCACAAGGAAAATTTTTTACACTAGGAGGGCTTCAAGGCCATTTTACAAGGAAGAAACCAGAGTAAGAGAAGGGAGACGAAATCATACTCCGCCAGCTTCGTCTCCGGCTCCTCGCTCTGGTTCAGCTTCTTTCTCCTGAGCTACCTCAGCCTCGGCCTCGCATCCTGCCGGCCTCGCCTCCGCCTCCTGATCGGCTTCCTTCTCCGGATGCCCGGCCCGCTCGACTTCGGCCTCCGGCTCCAGCGGCTCGGCCTCACCCTCTCCGTTGTAAGTCGAAGCGGGTGAAACGGGTCCCACGGAGGCAAAGATAGCCTCCAGGTTCTCGTCCCGATCAGCTCGACAACTCCGGACTCGGTCTGCAGAAAGCAGGACCGAGGATGAAGCGAGCTCCTCAAGGAGCGGCAGATTCTGAAGCCGAGCTGCTATCTCTCGGCTGTACAGAGGCAGCACGACGTCGGCCCCCTGCTCGCCCTTATCGGTAATTAGCCTTACCAGACTACCGACAAAGGCCGAGAACTGGCTGCTCAAAAAGAGTTTCTCCGTGTAAACACGGAGAGCCTCCCCCTGGGCAGCCACGGCGGCTGCCTCCTTCTGGGCCTCCCGGAGCTTCGTCTGCTCTCGCAGGATGATGAGCTGGTTTTTGGCTGACCGAGCTTCATCCTGAGCCGAGATCCTAGCAGCTCGGGCCCTCTCAAATTTGGCCTCAGCCTGTTCGGCCAGACTACGAGCAAGATGCAACTTCTTCTGCATCTCCTCGTAGTCATGGGATGCTTTGGAGAGCTCCACGGAGACGAGCTTCGCTCTCTGAAGATGAACAAGGAAAAAAGTCAACAGAAGGCCCATCAAAAAATGTGGAAAAAAAGCCAAGTCAGAAAGCTTACCTCCACAAAATTCGTCGGCCATTGAAAAGGCTCAGGGACGTGTTCCGGGATGTCTGCAACCACCTCGGAGATGACCAGGTCTTTCCCCGGCACTCTTGGGGACTCATGAAGTTTCCCCTTCCCTTTAGCCGAAGATGGCTCCGGCTCTTTCGGATCCGAAGAAGAGGTTTTTTGCCTCTTCGGATTCTTTTCGGCTTCAGACGCCGACCGAGGGGCTCTCTGCCTCTCCGGCCCCGCAAGCTCGGAGGACTTTCGGATAGCTTTATTCAGCATGTACACTGCCAAAAAGCAAGAAAGCAAGGTTAGTTTTCTTCGCTAAAGCAGTAGAGCATAAGGATAAAGAGAAATCCTCACCCTCGGCCTCTTCGTCCGAAGACGAGATGTCGAACACGACGTCGCCCTTGACGAGCTCAGACTCCGTGTATTGTTTCCTAACTATGGGAATCTTGTTGAGCTCGCCATCGAGCTCGTCCAACGGTTCAGGCCGAGGATGACGGATAACGGACTTCGGCCCTCTCCAGGGAAAACTAGGAGCCGCGGTCCTATCATAGTAGAAGAAGCGGTTTTGCCACTTCGGCCACTTCGTTTTACAAAAGGCCCTAAAGGGCTGTACAGGGATCAAGTAAAACCAAGACCCCTTCCTCTTAAATTGAAAGAATTTAAGGATCGCCTTCAAAGACAAATCCCTTCCTAACCTACGGAGTTCGGCAGCAAAGGCCGACAAGTGCCTCCAAGAGTTCGGAGTCACCTGGCCTAAAGGAAGCTGAAAAAAATCTAGTAAATCTATAAAGGCAGAAGGGAGGGGGAAACGAAGCCCGCATTCTAAGCAGGCCTCGTACACGGTGGCGTAACCCTCCGGCGGGGAGTCAGCCCTATGATCACCGTCAGGTACCACCGCCTTCCCCCCAGGAAAAAAGTATTTTTCGGGTAGGGACATCACAGTATCCTTACTCAAAATACTATGGAAATACTCTACGGTCTTCTCCCCGGACTCTTTCCGGCCAGAAGACCCCTTACCGCCTCTCCTAACGCTACCCGACTCCGAAGAAGAAGAAGAAGACATTTTTCTTACTTTTTGAAGGTGAAGAAAGTCTGAAGAAATTCTTGAAAGCGGAGAGAGAATCTTCGCAAAAAAGAGAGAGTGCAGAAGAAGCAGTCGCAAAAGTGCTTCAATGATGAAGAAAGGAGGTATATATCAGATTCGGCGAAGATTTCAAAATCGTCGCACCGTTTCGAATCCCACCTTTTCAGGATTCAACGGCCGGATTTTACTGTCGCATTTAATGCAGTCACGCGCAAGGCACGTCCCCTGACATCAGCCTCCCCCTTGCCTTTATCCAGAATGCCGAAGTGACTCACTTCTCCGAAGTGATTCACTTCGCCCTTCGGGGGGGGTAGTGATGGGGTGCGTACTAAACAAGCCCAACAGCAATGACGGCCCATCAGCCCAAAGCCCAAGGAAGAGTATGAGTTCGGCATTACCAAAGAGTTCGGCCTCAGCCTACAGCTCGGTAAAAGCCAACCTATCAAGCTCTACTCTCAGATCGGCAACCAAAGCAGGAGTATGAGTTCGGCATTACCAAAGAGTTCGGCCTCAGCCTACAGCTCGGTAAAAGCCAACCAATCAAGCTCTGCTCTCAGGTCGGCATCAAGCTCTACTCAAAGATCGGCAACCAAAGCAGTTCGGTCTCAGTATTCGACCGAACAAGGAGTTAGTGGACCCATACAGGATGTCCAACACACCCACTACCCCGTGGTGTCAACTCAGGCCACGATCGTAGGCCATGACCTACGCTACATCCACGATCTTAGGCCATGACCTACACGACATCCACGACGTAGGGTGGAGATGCAAGCCACGATCTTAGTTCCATATATAAATAGAACTTAGATCTGATATGAAGGGGTTAGAATCTCTCTAGAGAAAAAATCATATAGCAAGTCTGTGTTGTAAGCTGTAATTCGCAGATCAAGCAATACAAACCTGCCCCCATTTCTCCCCGTGGACGTAGATTTACCTCAGTAAATCGAACCACGTAAAATTTCCGTGTCGTAATTTATTTTTACGAGCATTCATCATCATCAATAATTCGCGGATCCATCACAAATATTGCTTGATTGTGTGAGATTTTGCTACTTCTGAAGTGACTGTATTTATAGGTCTAAGTTCACCATTAGACATTGACTAATGAGTAGTGTTTGATGTGGAGTACTTTTTAAAAGTAAAAATTATCCCAAGTTGAAGAGATGAATGAGCATTCATTACGGATTACTAAGGGATTACAAGGGATCATTTTAGATCACATAAAAATAACTTTACATGAACTTTAGTTTATGGGAAAATTGTTAGAAAGCCATGAATTGTGGTCAACATAACAACTACGAAAATGAATGATAAAAATTATCAGTTTTAATACTTTTCTCAAATTTCCAACGAAGTATAATAATTAGAATAAAATTGATCTAATTGGCATATTTAGTCATAGGAAAAATGAGGAAATTGTTAAAATTCAAGGTTTTTATGGCTAATTTTTAATTTTGCGGGATATAAAATAATTTGGCTGATATTCATGGTTTTTTCTGACAATTTTCCTTATTTTGTTAACGGACGGTGTGTAGATAAAATGAGTACTACATCACATGGAATTTAAAAGTGGTCTTAAAGTACATCATTATTTCAAAGTATGCAAATCTCCCAACCCGATATGAATAAATATGTTTTAGCAAAAGCGAATCTTTCGTGGCCATGCCATTGATCTTTACGTAGCCTATCTTTGATGGCATCTCTAGAGATAAAGTGCATACATCCCAACCCGTCAACTAAAATGAAACGAGATACTCGAAATATACAAATCAAATTAAGATAAGTCGGACGAAGAGAAGAGACTATCTAAAAGTATCACATATATATCATAATCTCAATACAACATACACTTGATATCATTATCAGCCACTGAATTATTTATAACAATTTCAAAAAAAAAACCTAATTACATGAGGTATTAGGGTTCCAATCGCAGAAAAACCTTCCTTGATTCGGTGGGTAAACATTTGAGAAGTGGAAACCATCATTCGCCACAGAATAATAGCATATTCCTTTATTGCATAGATCAGAACCTCCATGACGCGCATCGTAAACATGGAACGACTTGTCCTTTCCATTCCACTTGAAATGACACGCGAACATAGTAGCCACAGCGTTCTCACAGAAGTCAAAATGATATTCTGCATTCTGTGTGAGATCATGATATCCCAAATCATCGTCTCCCGAAAAGCAATGAACGTTTAGAGGTGGAGAACCTGCAGGGAGACTGTTTCGAATATAAACATCATAATGATTAGTAATACAAAGAGACCGAGACAATGTTGCTTGGAGTAAAAGTGATGAAGCGATGAGAAGAAATAAGTTGTATTTCATCATGGTGCTTTCTTTCAAATATTGGTTGATTGTGTGAGGTTTTGCAACTTCTTCTGAAGTGACTGTATTTATAAATCTAAGTTCACCATAGGACGTTGACTAATGAGTAGTGTTTGATATATTTTTTTAATGTATAAATTATCCCAAGTTGAAGAGATGAATGAGCATTCATTACGGATTACTAAGGGATTACAAGGGGATCATTTTAGATCACATAAAACTAACTTTACATGAACTTTAATATATTGAAAAATTGTTAGAAAGCCATGAATTGTGGTCAACATAACAACTTTGAAAATGAATGATAAAAATTATCAATTTTAATACTTTTCTCAAATTCCCCACGAAGTATAATTAGAGTAAAATATACATAATTGGTATATTTAGTCATAGGAAAAATGAAAAAAATATTAAAATTCATGGGTTTTATGGCTAATTTATAACATTGCGGGATATAACATAATTTGGCTGATATTCATGGGATTTTCTGGCAATTTGCCTTAGTGTATTATCAGACGGCCTGTAGATAAAATGAGTACATAACATTGAATTTAAAAGTGGTCTTAAAGTTCATCATTATTTCAAAGTATACAAATCTCCCAACCCGATATGGATAACTCTGTTTTGACAAAGGCGAATCTTTTGTGGCAAAGCCATTGACCTTACATGTGATCTTAAAAATCATCTTTACATGGCTTATATTTGATGGCCTCTCTAGAGATAAAGTGTGTATATCCCAACCCGTCGACTTTACATGTGATCATTTTAAATTGAGGAATTTACAAGGTAAAGTTAAAAATTCACTTTAAAGAACTAACAAAATAATGCTAGCTAAACATCCGACCATAGATGAGAATCGAAACATAAATTAGTTAAACTGAATAACAAAACATTCTTTAAGTTACACTTTACTAATATGAAATGGATGTACCAAAAATAATAATTCAATGTGTTCCAACCCTAACATACGAATAATTTGTTATTATTGTCCCAAGAACATAAAAAACTCTAATTTTTTGTTGTCGTACTCATTTGTGAAGAAGAAACCTTCAGGCATCACAACATAATAGGTGTGCCCCATTACATTTGTCTTGACATCGATTATGATCCCACTTCACGTCTAAAGACGAAAACCCTTTTCGTTTCCGTTCCACTGGAAACAAAATGAGAACAAATTGGTTTAAGGATTTTCACAAAATGAGAATTGATAATTTACACCCGGGGGCGAGTGTATGGTATTGGTATCCCAAGTCAGCATCTTTAGACCAACAATGCACTTGTTGAGGTGGGGAATTCGGAGGAAGATGGAACGCGGGCCTTGTCCTTTATGTTCCATTTGAAACGACATGAGAATATTGTAGCCAAAGGTTTTAGTCAGAATGTGAATCGATATTTTACATTTGGGTTAAGATTATTATATCCCAATCATCATCCTTCGAAAAGCAATGGAATTGTAGAGGTGGGAATTTCGGAGGGAGACTGGCTCACAATGTAAATACCATATTTTAATAAAATGCAATCGATAATTTTTAGATAATACTGCGTTGAATTATTTGGTTTTTTGTTAATCTGTTAGATTATTTTAAATAAATCAAATCATAACTATTTTAATGATTCAGTATATTAAAATTATCCTAATAATATCAAGCGTTATTGTATCAGATAGATGATGATATATATACATCAATACTTATATATAATATAAAATTTATTATATTTTAGTTTGGCATTTCAATTTAAAAATAGATTTCAATATCTTGATATTTAGGAATCACATTCTCATTAATCATTTTTCCGACAACTTTACTTTCTTAGTCAAACAAATAAGTCCAAATTGTTTCATTTCTACTGAAAAATAACTTTGTAAATTTTCCAGCCATTTTTCTTATTTACAAAAATGAAACGAGATACTCAAAATATACAAAAGAAATTAAGATAAGTCGGACGAGGAGAAGAGAGTATATAAAAGTATCACATATATGTCATAATCTCAATACAACATACACGTGATATAATTTTCAACCACTAAATTATTTATAACAATTTCAAAGAAACCCTAATTACATGAGGTATTAGGGTTCCAATCGTATAAAAACCTTCCTTTATTTGGTGGCGGGTAAACATATGATAAGTAGAAACCATCGTTCTCCATAGAATAATAGCATATTCCATTATCGCATTGTACATAACCTGCGCGAGTCACATCGTACACATGGAACGACTTGTCCTTTCCGTTCCACTTGAAACGACACGCGAACATAGTAACAAAAGGTTTCTCACTGAAGTCGAAATGAAATTCTGCATTCTGAGTGAGATCATGATATCCCAAATCATCGTCTCCTGAAAAGCAATGAACATTTAGAGGTGGGGAACCTGCAGGGAGACTGTTTCAAATATAAACATCATATTTTGTAGTTAAACAAATAGAACGAGACAATGTTGCTTGGAGTAAAAGTGATGAAGTAATGAGAAGAAATAAGTTGTATTTCATCATGGTGCTTTCTTTCAAATATTGGTTGATTGTGTGAGATTTTGCTACTTCTAGAGTGATTGTATTTATAGGTCTAAGTTCACCATCAAACATTGACTAATGAGCAGTGTTTGACGTGGAGTATTTTTTACAAGTAAAAATTATCCCAAGTTGAAGAGATGAATGAGCATTCATTACGGATTACTAAGGGATTACAAGGGATCATTTTAGATCACATAAAACTAACTTTACATGAACTTTATGTTAGAAAGCCGTGAATTGTGGTCAACATAACAACTTCGAAAATGAATAATAAAATTTATCAGTTTTAATACCTTTCTCAAATTTCCCACGAAGTATAATAATTAGAATAAAATAGATCTAATTGGCATATTTAGTTATAGGAAAAATGAGAAAATTGTTAAAATTCAAGGTTTTTATGGCTAATTTTTTATTTTGCGGGATATAAAATAATTTGGCTGATATTCATGGTTTTTTCTGACAATTTTCCTTATTTTGTTAACGGACGGTGTGTAGATAAAATGAGTACTACATCACATGGAATTTAAAAGTGGTCTTAAAGTACATCATTATTTCAAAGTATGCAAATCTCCCAACCCGATATGAATAAATATGTTTTAGCAAAAGCGAATCTTTCGTGGCCATGCCATTGATCTTTACGTAGCCTATCTTTGATGGCATCTCTAGAGATAAAGTGCATACATCCCAACCCGTCGACTAAAATGAAACGAGATACTCGAAATATACAAATCAAATTAAGATAAGTCGGACGAAGAGAAGAGACTATCTAAAAGTATCACATATATATCATAATCTCAATACAACATACACGTGATATCATTATCAGCCACTGAATTATTTATAACAATTTCAAAAAAAAAACCTAATTACATGAGGTATTAGGGTTCCAATCGCAGAAAAACCTTCCTTGATTCGGTGGGTAAACATTTGAGAAGTGGAAACCATCATTCGCCACAACATAATAGCATATTCCTTTATTGCATAGATCAGAACCTCCATGACGCGCATCGTAAACATGGAACGACTTGTCCTTTCCATTCCACTTGAAATGACACGCGAACATAGTAGCCACAGCGTTCTCACAGAAGTCAAAATGATATTCTGCATTCTGTGTGAGATCATGATATCCCAAATCATCGTCTCCCGAAAAGCAATGAACGTTTAGAGGTGGAGAACCTGCAGGGAGACTGTTTCGAATATAAACATCATAATGATTAGTAATACAAAGAGACCGAGACAATGTTGCTTGGAGTAAAAGTGATGAAGTGATGAGAAGAAATAAGTTGTATTTCATCATGGTGCTTTCTTTCAAATATTGGTTGATTGTGTGAGGTTTTGCAACTTCTGAAGTGATTGTATTTATAAATCTAAGTTCACCATAGGACGTTGACTAATGTGTAGTGTTTGATATATTTTTTTAATGTATAAATTATCCCAAGTTGAAGAGATGAATGAGCATTCATTACGGATTACTAAGGGATTACAAGGGGATCATTTTAGATCACATAAAACTAGCTTTACATTAACTTTAATATATTGAAAAATTGTAAGAAAGCCATGAATTGTGGTCAACATAACAACTTTGAAAATGAATGATAAAAATTATCAATTTTAATACTTTTCTCAAATTCCCCACGACGTATAATTAGAGTAAAATATACATAATTGGTATATTTAGTCATAGGAAAAATGAGGAAAATATTAAAATTCATGGTTTTTATGGCTAATTTTTAACGTTGCGGGATATAACATAATTTGGCTGATATTCATGGGATTTTCTGGCAATTTGCCTTAGTGTATTATCGGACGGCCTGTAGATAAAATGAGTACATCATATTGAATTTAAAAGTGGTCTTAAAGTTCATCATTATTTCAAAGTATACAAATCTCCCAACCCGATATGGATAACTATGTTTTGACAAAAGCGAATCTTTTGTGGCAAAGCCATTGACCTTACATGTGATCTTAAAAATCATCTTTACATGGCTTATATTTGATGGCCTCTCTAGAGATAAAGTGTGTATATCCCAACCCGTCTACTTTACATGTGATCATTTAAAATTGAGGAATTTACAAGGTAAAGTTAAAAATTCACTTTAAAGAACTAACAAAATAATGCTAGCTAAACATCCGACCATAGATGAGAATCGAAACATAAATTAGTTAAACTGAATACCAAAACATTCTTTAAGTTACACTTTACTAATATGAAATGGATGTACCAAAAATAATAATTCAATGTGTTCCAACCCTAACATACGAATAATTTGTTATTATTGTCCCAAGAACATAAAAAACTCTAATTTTTTGTTGTCGTACTCATTTGTGAAGAAGAAACCTTCAGGCATCACAACATAATAGGTGTGCCCCATTACATTTGTCTTGACATCGATTATGATCCCACTTCAAGTCTAAAGACGAAAACCCTTTTCGTTTCCTTTCCACTGGAAACAAAATGAGAACAAATTGGTTAAAGGATTTTCACAAAACGAGAATTGATAATTTACACCCGGGGGGCGAGTGTATGGTATTGGTATCCCAAGTCAGCATCTTTAGACCAACAATGCACTTGTTGAGGTGGGGAATTCGGAGGAAGAAGGAACGCGTGCCTTGTCCTTTATGTTCCATTTGAAACGACATGAGAATATAGTAGCCAAAGGTTTTAGTCAGAATGTGAATCGATATTTTACATTTGGGTTAAGATTATTATATCCCAACCATCATCCTTCGAAAAGCAATGGAATTGTAGAGGTAGGAATTTCGGAAGGAGACTGGCTCACAATGTAAACACCATATTTTAATAAAATGCAATTGATAATTTTTAGGTAATACTGCGTTGAATTATTTAGTTTTTTGTTAATCTGTTATATTATTTTAAATAAATCAAATCATAACTATTTTAATGATTCAGTATATTAAAATTATCATAATAATATCAAGCGTTATTGTATCAGATAGATGATGATATATATCCATCAATACTTATATATAATATAAAATTTATTATATTTTAGTTTGGTGTTTCAATTTAAAAATAGATTTCAATATCTTGATATTTAGGAATCACATTCTCAATAATCATTTTTTCCGACAACTTAATTTATTAGTCAAACAAATAAGTCCAAATTGTTTCATTTCTATTGAAAAATAACTTTGTAAATTTTTCAGCCATTTTTCTTATATACAAAAATGAAACGAGATACTCAAAATATATAAAAGAAAATAAGATAAGTCGGACGAGGAGAAGAGAGTATATAAAAGTATCACATATATGTCATAACCTCAATACAACATACACGTGATATAATTATCAACCACTAAATTATTTATAACAATTTCAAAGAAACCCTAATTACATGAGGTATTAGGGTTCCACTAAATTATTTATTTGCAGGTTTGTAATTGTCTTCTTTGATGATATCCTTGTTTATAGAATCACTATCGATGACCATGCTGCTCATTTAAATCAAGTGTTGCATGTTAGAAATTATTTATCATCATATATTCAAGAATACATAATTGAATATAAATAAAACAAGATCTTCGAACAACATGTATTTCACATAAAACCATAAATATAATAGGATTGAAATATACCTTGGCGATCCATAGCGGAAGCGATTGAGGAAGGAGGAGACGATTTCCTTGAACTCTTTTCGGCGTAGTGGTGCAACTCCAACTCCAAGGATTTATTTCTCGCTCTTTCCCTCGTTTATGTGTTCTCTGTAATGTGTGTGATTAGATAGGATCACCACACTTGTATTTTCAGGTAGAGAAAGGACAAATCCTAATTATATCAACATTAAAGCTCTTTTCCATCAAAGTGGCTATTTAATTAGAACGTTTCTTTGTAACCAAGTAATACCAAAATGAAATTAAATAACTGATAAATAATTTGATTTGATTTTGGTAGTCAATAACATAATTAATGTCAAATTCATGACAATCAAAAACATATATATTCTTGACTAAATTAATGCTAATCAAGACATTATTATATATAAATATCACAATTTGCTTAATAGTAATACACTTATAGGAAACATATATATTAGTCAACAATTAATGACTAATTAGGAAACGTCTCATTTAAATCAATATATTTAGTTGATAGTTAATTAATTAGGAAAAAATGTGTTTTATACCAAGTTAATGTATTATATTAAAAATCCAATTCTATTTGGCATTCTATCACATGTCACATATGTGAGACATAAAACTTACATTGGAGATTCTTGCTCATTTGGTTGCACTACCATCGATTACTTGGGTCACATTCTTGTACAAGGTGAATTAAACACGGATCCAACCGAGATCGAGACTATGTTTGAGGATTAGATCCATAGTTTAGATCATAGTAGTTATTATGTTGCTTTATTTAATTTTAAGAGCATAGCTCCTTCTCGGGTTTTCTATGGCCCTTTCCCGGGTCGTATAAAAGAGAGTCGAACCATAGGGTCTAATATTATAAATAGGGTTTTTGGCATGATCAAGAATATACAAAAAATTATTTGTCAATCTCTCTCTTCTTCTCAACTCCTTTTCCCTCTTTCTTCTCCCAAAATTCCGAATTGGTGTGGTGATATATCTTTGTGTTACCTGCAGGGACGGAGATACCCTTGGCCAAGCCACCGCTCCAGCGGGGGCTTGGCCGGTACTGAACCCTGTACCTCCGACGCCCAGTACCTATGGCCATCTGAGTCCTTCTCTGTTTCTCTGGCGTGGCGTTTTTTGAACAACTATTGAAGAAGATGACCTACTAGGGCTTATTAGCTATTAATTGTTGGGCCATTAATATTTTTATTGTTGGGCTTTCTTTGTTTTTATTTTATTCAGTTTAGATGAATAGTTAAATCCTACATGCGACAGCGATATATTTTGACTGAATAATTAGAAAAGAAAATAATTATGTATCTCATTTTCTTAATTTATCTAATTTTCTATAGATATATGTGTTATTTTGATTAAGTTGCCTCTTGAAACAAATATGATGACACGTAAAATAGTAATTTTGTACATACAATAGTAATAATATTTTATTTTGATAAAATTGCCTCTAATAAATCTTGTTGTTTTTCAATACAATTATTGATATTTAAAAAAAATAGGGAATGGTGTTGAATTGTTAATTTTAAGTGCTTCAAATAATAATAGTAATATAATTTCGAGTTTATTTGTGAATTATTAAAGAATCACTTTGATGTGAATCTCCAAAATTAGCCCAAGACTTGTTCTTGTAAAAAACAACACAATTGAAATTACAACAAACTAAATACACTACAACAAAAATATAAAAACGCATTACATTGAAACTAAATAAAATTTTACACTAAAAAGGATAGGTGTTCCATCCCACAAAAAGATATAACAAAAATAGAATGGACGAGGGGGATCGAAATGGAAGAAGTTGAGGAGTGAACAAATGACCTCTTGAAGACCGAAGGACCTCCACCAAAAAGATGATGGCAACCCTTGGCAACTTTCATGCAAGTAACCATTTATATCGACTCACTCGCTAGCTACACGACACTAGGGTATACTTTCGTTCAAGCTCCGCCACTAGAGGTATACTCTTTCGAGCTCCGCCCCTAGGGTATACTCTCACTCAAGCTCCGCCACTAGCTACATGGTGCTAGTTGTGAATTTACCAAGTGGCTAACCCCCGGCCAACCACCAAGTAACCATAGCCCGGCCATGGATTTTTCCAAACATTCATCTCACCCAACATGGGGAGGGACTCTCACAAAGGAGACACTCTTTTTCTAAACTCAATCTATTCTTAATCTATTACAAATGATACAAAAGATCCTATTTATAGATGTGGGAGGTTAGGAGATGAAAGGTCACTCAAACTAGGGTTAGAATATGAAAAGGCACTTAAAATAATTCAAAATCCCGCCTTTTGAATTCTTCCCGGACACACATCGCCAAGGCAGGTGTTTTCATGTAACACCCGCCCGGGTGAACTCTCTGGAGCCTCCTTTGCTTGACTGCGCGACTTTTGTAAAACGACCATAACTTTCTCATCCGAGCTCCGATTGAGTCGTGCAAGATACTCACGCGAAGCTCTTTCGACGATGAAGACAATGATAGTCTTTGAATAGCATTTGGACATCATATAGATAGGCGAATCGTCACTCGAATCTGACCCCAATTGCGGATTGGCTCGTTGTCACCTCTTTCACCTCACTTTCCATGGTTTAGCACTACCTGGTTTTGCATCATCCTCTCCTTCATTTCGAAAGGATTTATCCCCAATTCCGGTTCTTCAATTCTTCTTTAGGGCTATTACAAAAAGTACAATAAAATAACAAAACAACAAACTTTACAAGAACAAGAACTTGGTTCTGATACCAAGTGATGTGAATCTCCAAAATTAGCCCAAGACTTGTTCTTGTAAAAAACAACACAATTGAAATTACAACAAACTAAAAACACTACAACAAAAACATAAAAACGCATTACATTGAAACTAAATAAAATTTTACACTAAAAAGGATAGGTGTTCCATCCCACAAAAAGTTATAACAAAAGTAGAATGGACGAGGGGGATCGAAATGGAAGAAGTTGAGGAGTGAACAAATGACCTCTTGAAGACCGAAGGACCTCCACCAAAAAGATGATGGCAACCCTTGGCAACTTTCATCCAAGTAACCATTTATATCGACTCACTCGCTAGCTACACGACACTAGGGTATACTTTCGTTCAAGCTCCGCCACTAGAGGTATACTCTTTCGAGCTCCGCCCCTAGGGTATACTCTCACTCAAGCTCCGCCACTAGCTACATGGTGCTAGTTGTGAAAATTTACCAAGTGGCTAACCCCGGGCTAACCACAAAGTAACCATAGCCTGGCCATGGATTTTTCCAAACATTCATCTCACCCAACATGGGGAGGGACTCTCACAAAAGGAGACACTCTTTTTCTAAACTCAATCTATTCTTAATCTATTACAAATGATACAAAAGACCCCATTTATAGATGTGGGAGGTTAGGAGATGAAAGGTCACTCAAACTAAGGTTAGAAAATGAAAAGACACTTAAAATAATTCAAAATCCCGCCTTTTGAATTCTTCCCGGACACACATCGCCCGGTCGGGTGTTTTCATACATGAAAACACCCGCCCAGGTGAACTCTCCGGAGCCTCCTTTGCTTGACTGCGCGACTTTTGTAAAACGACCATAACTTTCTCATCCGAGCTCCGATTGAGTCGTGCAAGATACTCACGCGAAGCTCTTTCGACGATGAAGACAATGTTAGTCTTTGAATAGCATTTGGACATCATATAGATAGGCAAATCGTCGCTCGAATCTGACCCCAAAATTAGCCCAAGACTTGTTCTTGTAAAAAAACAACACAATTGAAATTACAACAAACTAAAAACACTACAACAAAAACATAAAAAACGCATTACATTGAAACTAAATAAAATTTTACACTAATAAGGATAGGTGTTCAATCCCACAAAAAGATAGAATAAAAATAGAATGGACGAGGGGGATCGAAATGGAAGAAGTTGATGAGTGAACAAATGACCTCTTGAAGACTGAATGACCTCCACCAAAAAGATGATGGCAACCCTTGGCAACTTTCATCCAAGTAACCATTTATATCGACTCACTCGCTAGCTACACGACACTAGGTATACTTTCGTTCAAGCTCTGTCACTAGAGGTATACTCTTTCGAGCTCCGCCCCTAGGGTATACTCTCACTCAAGCTCCGCCACTAGCTACATGGTGCTAGTTGTGAAAATTTACCAAGTGGCTAACCCCGGGCTTACCACAAAGTAACCATAGCCCCGCCATGGATTTTTTCAAACATTCATCTCACCCAACATGGGGAGGGACTCTCACAAAGGAGACACTCTTTTTCTAAACTCAATCCATTCTTAATCTATTACAAATGATACAAAAGACCTTATTTATAGATGTGGGAGGTTAGAAGATGAAAGGTCACTCAAACTAGGGTTAGAATATGAAAAGGCACTTAAAATAATTCAAAATCCCGCCTTTTGAATTCTTTCCGGACACACATCGCCCGGGCGGGTGTTTTCATGTAACACCTGCCCGGGTGAACTCTCTGGAGCCTCCTTTGCTTGACTGCGCGACTTTTGTAAAACGACCATAACTTTCTCATCCGAGTTCCGATTGAGTCGTGCAAGATACTCACGCGAAGCTCTTTCGATGATGAAGACAATGGTAGTCTTTGAATAGCATTTGGACATCATATAGATAGGCGAATCGTCGCTTGAATCTGACCCCAATTGCGGATTGGCTCATTGTCACCTCTTTCACCTCACTTTCCATGGTCTAGCACTACCTGGTTTTGCATCTCACTTTGAGTGGAAAATCTGTAAACAAAATTGAAATAAAAATAACAAGACTATTCTTTTTTGGTGGTTTCATGACACGGAGATACATTGAAAATAATTATCTTTTGGCATTTCGATTCACAAAAATTATAAAGATGCACTCCATTTTGTATATTTGAAATATTAATATATTTTTATATTTTTAAATTTTAGCACCGGCTTATATAATTTTCTGGTTCCGTTCCTGGTTACCTGCCACAAGGTAACAGGTGTATAATTTTTTTTATTGGTAAACGAACAAAATTTATAGCATTCAGCAATACACATTAATATAATTACTAATTTATAAAAGTATCCAAATTTGTAATTTAGAGTTAAAAAGATCAAATATTGCTGTTGACATGGATTGCCAGTAAATTGGCGTGGAAAGGGATTACATTAACATTGTTTATATAGTACTCCCTCCTTCTCACAAAAGATGTCACATTTGTAGGACGACATGAGATTTTAGGAGGTTTTGTTTAGTGTATAATTATTAAGTAGTGAAATGCATTAGTTTAAAATAAAGACATGGGCCGTAAATATTTTTAGTGTTTTGGTTGGGCTTTAGTGCTATGGTCATATTATGCTGGTTCACATTTTTTATAGAAAGGAAATTAAAAAGTGTTGTAACATAGTATCACTTATTTGGTTACTTAATTAATCGATAAAGGAGTGCTATACAAACACTTTTAATCATAAGAAGATAAACCTTTAACACGATTACTTTTACGTAAAAGAACATAAATTTTTTATACCATTTTACTTTAATGTAAAAGAAAATAATTTTTGCTCGGAGCTTATGACATGTTTTCAGATAAGTTATTATAAAATTAATATCTTACGATCGAATCTCCTAAAATGGAAAGAGATACTTTAAATAAAACAATTAAAATACATTATTTATTACTAAAATGGAACGACACTAGATATATGACAATAAAAAAAATAAAGTAGCATAAAAATCACATATATATAGTCTCAATACAACATAGATATAGATATGATATCATTATTAATAGCTAAAACATATGATCCAATCACTAAATTATTTAGAACAATTCCAAAGAAACCCTAGCATTGGCTATTAGGGTTCCAATCGCATAAAAACCCTAGCATTGGCTATTAGGGTTCCAATCGCATAAAAACCCTAACTTTACCTGTGGTGGGTACACATCGGCGAAGTAGAAACCTTCGGGCTGCACAGCATAATATCATATCACATGTTTGCTGTTAGATATGCATCGCTCGTGGACCCAGTTCGCATCATAAACATGGAACCCCTTGTCCTTTCCGTTCCATCGGAAATGACATGAGAACATAGTAGCAAAAGGATTCACACAAAACGCGAAATTATATTCTACATTGGGAGCAAGATCATGGTATCCCAAGTCATCGTCTTTCGAAAAGCAATGAATATTTAGTGGTGGGGAGTTCGGAGGGAGATGGCTCACAATGTAAACAGTAAATTTTTTTATAGAACAATCAGATGGTGGTAAGTTTGGCAACGATGTTGCTTGAAGCAAAAGAAAGGAAGCAATGAAAAGAAATAAATTGCATTTAATCATGGTGCTTTCTATAAAAAATAAATTTGCTGGTTGAGTTTTTTAGTTTGGTTGTATTTATAGAGCTGGTGGATCATCATGCATTAGTTGACTTTAAAACATTGCTAGTACAATTTATTGTTGCCCAAATTTAAATATACAACTATGAAATCGTTGTCGCAGATTCTTTCTTACTTCTTTCCAAAGTGTTTGAATTGAAAGCATTTATGGCAGTTAAATGAGTTTTGCCCCAAATAATTTTCGGCAATTACCTTTTCTTTCAATTTTGGTCAGTAGCCATGATTGCCAATTTAATTATAGTTTTGTGTATATACCAGTACTCCCTCCGCCCCACTGAAAATGACTCACTTTCTTTTTGATTTGTCTCAACTAAGGTGACTCATTACTAAAATTGTAAATACATTTTATCTCTATTTTATTTTCTCTCTTACTTTACTCTCTCCACTTAACATATATAAAGAGGTTACATAAAATCCTATGCCGCCCAAGGAAGGGATCATCTTCTTTAGGACGATATATTAATAATAATCAGTTATATCACTACCAAATAAATTACTAATTAATGGGATGTTATTAGCTTGTGGGATCTAGTTTAACATTTGTAATATGATTAGACTGTGGGATGTGTAGTTAACATATTTACTTAAAACTTCCTCTGTCTCCTATAAATTGATTTATATTCTTCTTTAGACCGTTCCAGTTAAAGTGATGCATTTTCTAATTTGGCAAACTAAAAAATCAAATATTTGTAATTTAGAGTAAAAAGATCAATTTTTTTTTCGTGATTTTATGGATCGCATGTAAATTGACGTGGAACGGGATCAAACTAATTAAAGCATTAACCACAAAAGGTGTACTATGTAAATAGAATATACTCTCTTATATTCGTAACAATGACTTTTAAAGTGAAAATCATAAGTTTCGAAATCAAATTATAATTGGGTCATATTAAAAACTAATTAATAGGAGTTTTATGTATTACTTCTATCATATTTGAGGTGTGTAAGTATTTTTTTTGGGCTTTAGTGTAGAAAATAAAAGAGATTGTTACGGGCTAGCTATGGTAATATATGCTGGTTTACACTTTTTTATTGAAATGAAAATTTAAAAAAGGCCCACTTAAGCTAAATATTGAGAAAATATACAAGCGCATTCCTAAAAGTAGTTCAATTAAAGAAAAATAATTAAAACGTAATTATTCTTTTTGAAATAAATAGAAAAGTGTCGTAACCTAATATCACTTATTCAGTTATTTAATTCATCGATGAAGAATTGTTACAAAAACACTTTTAATCATAAGAACAAAATCATTTAACACGATTACTTTTATGTACAAGAACCATGGATACGATTACTTTTATTTATAACAACAATAATTTTTTATTGAAGCTTATGACATATTTTTAGGTTAAGTTATTGTATAAAATTTATATCTTAATTAAGATTTCCCAAATTGGAATGAGATACTTGAAGTAGTATAACTCAGATAACTACAACAAGGAGTTATACACACAATAATCAAACCAAATAGTTACACGATTAAAAAATACCATAGTTTTTTACTAAAATGGAACGAGACACTAGAAATAGAACAACACAAAAAGAAAGTAAGGCATTTCAAACAAAACAAAGAAACCCTAGCATTTGCTATTAGGGTTCCAATCGCATAAAAACCCTAACTTTTTCGGTGGTGGGTAAACATTTGTGAAGTAGAAACCATCAGGCTGCACAACATAATAGCATATCCCATCGTCGCTTTGAGTTTTGCATCGATTTTCAAAGCCCCAGTTTGCATCAAAAACATGGAACCCCCTGTCCTTTCCGTTCCATTGGAAACGACAGGAGAACATAGTAGCAAAAGGTTTCACACAGAATGCGAATCGATATTCTACATTCTGGGTAAGATTATGATGTCCCAAATCATCGTCTTTCGAAAAGCAATGAATATTTAGTGGTGGAGAGTTCGGAGGGAGATGACTCACAATGTAAACAATAAATTTTTTTGTAATACAATCAGATGGTGGCAAGTCTGGCGACGATGTTGCTTGGAGCAAAAGAGAGGAAACAATAAGAAGAAATAATTTGTATTTAATCATGGTGCTTTCTTTCAAATATTTGTTGGCGATGTGAATTTTTTAGCTTTGAAGGGATCGTATTTATAGATCTAAGTGCATGATCATGCATTAATTGATTGTGGTCAACTTCTGTCTGTTCAACTACTTTAAAACATTGCTACACCAATTTATTGTTACTCAAAATAATATTTACAAGTGAAATTGTTGTTGGAGATTCTCTCTTACTACTACTTTCCAAAGTATTTGAACTGAAAAAGTTTATGGCAATTAAATGAATCTTGGCACAAGTAGATTAACTCAACTGAATAATACACCAAAAATAATACTCCATCCATTCCAAGTAATTGAGAAAATTTTTTCCAGTACGGAGATTAAGAAAAATTGTGTTAAGTGGGTTAAATAAAAGAAGAATAAAGTACTCCTCCCGTCCCACTTAAGATGGCTACATTCTACATGATTTTAGAAAGTGTTGTTAGGTGGAATAAAGTAGAGAAGAAAAATGTAGTTGAATATTTTAATGATGAGAGAGGAGAGAGGAGGTTGTTTCCAAAATTGGAAAGTGGTCATCGTGATTGGGACAAACAAAAAAGAAAATGTGGTCATCTTGGATGGGACGGAGGGAGTAGAAAATAAAAAAAGGTAGAGAGATGAATAGAAAATAAAGTAAGAGAGAGTAAATTAAGTGAGAAGAAATATGTTGACTTTTACTCCTAAAAGGGAAATGACTCCACTACTATGGAACGTACCAAAATGGCAAAATGACTCTACTACGAAGGGAGTACTCCCTACGTTCCATAGCAGTGAAGTCATTTTGTCATTTTGATTGACAATTGAAAAAAAAATTAAAGTTCGCATCACATGGACTCGAACCCAATACATTTGACCTTAGATATTACCAATCCACCCTAGGAAAACACACGTGTATTTAGTGTACAATTATTAAGCGGTGAATTGCGTAGTGTAGAAATAAGAATCGGGCCATCAATAATATTACTGTTTATGGCTGGGCTTTAGATTTGGAAAATAAAAGAGAGAATTGTGGACTAGCTATGGTTATGTTTTATTGGTTCAAACTTAATGAAAAATAAGGACGTTAAAAAGGCCTACTTAAGCTAAATATTTGTAAAATATACTTTAATCATGACCTTTTCTTTCGATTATTGGTTGGTTTTGTTAGATTTGAATGTATTTATTGATACCTTTAATGGATGATTAGGTTTTGCGTATTTTGTTTATCTAAAACTTAACACAAAATGAAGAGGTAAATTGGCATTCATTCGTATTACATATGGGTTGCAATGGTGGATAATGTATACAACAATGACACATATATAATTTCAAATTTTTTTATATATATCCAAGTTTGTAATTTTAGAGTTATACAAGATTAAATATTTGTAATTTGGAGTTAACAAGATCAAATATATTCGGGCTTACTCGGATCGCATGTAAATTGACGTGGAAACGGATCAAACACATTAACCTTGTTTTTATAGTAATTTTTATTCATCAAAGCATTAACCACAAAAGGTGTAATTTGCATATAGAAGGTACTATAAATTCGTAACAATGACTTTTAAAGTGAGAATTATAAGTTTCGAAATTAAATTAAATTGTGTCATATTAGAAACTAATTAATAGTATTATCATATTTGAGGTGTATAATTATTAAGTGGTGAGGTGCATAGTTTACAAATACTGAAACATAGGCCATCAATATTTTTAGTTTTGGTTGGGCTTTATTTAGTGTTGGAAAATAAAAGGCCCACTTAAGCTAAATATCGGAAAAATATACAATCACATTACTAAAAATAGTTCAAGTTAAAGAATAATAATTGAAACGTAATTATTCTTTTTGAAATAAATCGAATAGTGTTGGAACTTGGCGTGACTTATTCCGTTATTTAATTAATCGATTAAGGATAGAAAATGTACAATTACTTATTCCGTAATATAATGATTTAAATTAGCAATCATATATTATAATATATCATTCAATATTCCGAGACTCCAGTAACTAATCAGGAAAGGTGATAATATATCTTTCAATATTCCGAGACTCCAATATTCATTTTCTCAAGAATCATTTTTCCTATAACTTTACTTTCCCATCTAACAAACAGATCCAGAGTGATTCATTTCTTTTTGGCTATATATATAGCCAAAAATAACCTTATGATATTTAGAAATTTTCCTTATTTATTAAAATGAAACTGAGATACTCGAAATATGACCATTGAAAAAATGGAAAGCAATATAATAAAAGTATCACACATACATCAAAATCTCAATGTAACATACATATGATATCATTATTAACCACTAAATTACTTAGAACAATTCCAAAGAAACCTTAACCACATGGGTATCAGGGTTCCAATCGCATAAAAACCTTCCTTTAGTCGGTGGGTACACATTTGAGAAGTGGAAACCATCTTTCCTCACAGTATAATAGCATACCGCATTATGGTCGTCTTTGCATCGATTAGCAGTCGTCCACCACGTATCGTAAACATCGAACCCCTTGTCATTTCCATTCCATTTGAAATGACACGAGAATAGAGTAGCCAAAGGGTTCTCACAGAACGCGAATCGGTATTCTGCATTCTGAGTGAGATTATGGTATCCCAAATCATCGTCTCCCGAAAAGCAATGAATATTTAGAGGTGGGGAGTTCGGAGGGACATCACTTCGAATATAAACAACTATTTTTTATGTTAAACAATCAGGTGGAGACGATGTTGCTTGGAGCAAAAGTAGTGAAGCAATGAGAAGAAATAAGTTGTAGTTCATCATGGTGCTTTCTTTCAAATATTTGTTGGTGGTGTGAGTTTTTTAGTTTTGAAGTGATTGTATTTATAGAGCAAGTTCAACAACTTTAAAACATTGCTACTCCAGTTTATTGCAACTCAAAATTACATTTACAGCTATGAAATTGTTGTTGCGGCTTCTTTCTTGCTACTTTTCAAAGTATTATAATTGAAAAAAATTATGGCAATTAAATGATTTTTTCCATATATAATTTTTTGGCAAATACTTTTTCTTTCAATTTTGGCCACTAGCAATGTTATTGCCAATTTAGTTACATTTTTGTCTGTATATTAATTATAATCAGTTACATCTCAACCAAATAAATTATTAATGGGAAATTATTAGCTTGTGGGATCCAGTTTAACATTTGTAATATGAATCATATGATTAGGCTGTGGGATGTGTAGTTAACATATATTACTCAAGTACTCTCAGTCAAACAGTACATATTTTTTATTGAAGCTTATGATATGTTTTTAGGATAAGTTAATAGGAGTATAACATTAATATCTTACGATTTCCCAAATTGGAATTAGATACTTAAAGTAGGATAACTCAGAAACTACATTAAGTAGTGATACACACAATAACCAGGCCAACTAGTTACACGATTAAAATACCATATTCTTTTACTAAAATGGAACGAGACACTAGACATAGGACAATAAAAAAAAGTATAAAGAAATCACATGCTCCCTCCGTCCCAAACTTGAGTTGTATTCTATTGTCCCAAGTTACTTGAGTCATTTTTTTTTTGGCTAAAAACAAAACATCTAATCATACTTACATTAATTTATTCTTTCTTTTACTTTACCCTCTCACATCTCTCTTACTTTATTCTCTTTTCTACTTTATTTAACTCACTAAACACAACTTTATTAAACCCGTGCCGAAAAGAAACGCCTCAAGTAACGTGGGATGGAGGGAGTATATATTATAATCTCAATGCAACATATATTCTCTCCGTCCCACAAAAGATGTCTACTTGTGGGACGGCACATGATTTTAGGAAGTTTTGTTTTATATGTTAGGTAAAAAGAGAAAATACAATATTTATATTATTGTGAGAGATAATTTTTTCTAAAAATAGAAAGGTGACATTTTTAGTGGGACAAACTAAAAAGGAAAGTGAGACATCTTTTATGCGACCGGAGGGAGTATATATATGATATCATTATTAATAATGACTAAAACATATGATGTCAATTAATAATTTATTCAGAACAATTACGAAGAAACCCTACATTTGCTATTAGGGTTCCAATCGCACAAAAACACAAACTTTTCCGATGGTGGGTACATATTTGTGAAGTAGAAACCTTCAGGCTGCACAACATAATAGCATATCCCATCTTTGCTTGGATTTTCGCATCGATTATTGCCCCATTGTGCATCAAAAACATGGAAACCCCTGTCCTTTTCGTTCCATTGGAAACGACATGAGAACAAAGTAGACAATGGTTTCACACAGAATGCGAATCGATATTCTACATTTCGGGTAAGATTATGATATCCCAAATCGTCGTCTTTCGATGAGCAATGCAGATGCAGAGGCGGGGAGTTCGGAGGGAGATGGCTTACAATGTAAACAACAATTTTTTTTGTAAAACAATTAGATGGTGGCAAGTCTAGAGACGGTGTTGCTTGGAGCAAAAGAGAGGAAGCAATAAGAAGAAATAAGTTGTATTTAATCATGGTACTTTCTTTTAAATATTTGTTGGAGGTGTGAGTTTTTTAGTTTTGAATTGATCTTATTTATAGATCATCATGCATTAATTGATTGTGGTCAACTTCCGTGTTTTCAACTACTCTTTAAAACATTGCAACTCCAATTTATTGTTGCTCAAAATTATATTTACAGTTGAAATTGTTGTTGCAGATTCTTTCTTTCTACTTTCCAAAGTATTTGAATAAAAAAATTTATGACAATTAAATGTTTTTTGGCAAAATAGATTAAGTCAACTGAATAATACACCAAAAATAGTACTTACTTCGTCCCAAGGTAATTGAGTCGTATTCTTTTTTTGTTTGTCCCAAGGTAGTTGAGTTATTTTCTTATTTGGTAAAAACTTTTGTTCGGCGGGTACTCATTTGTGAAGTAGAAAACCTTCAGGCTTCACAGCATAATAGCATACCCCATTACGATTGCCTATGCATCGATTATGGTCCCACTTTGCGTCGTAAACATGGAATCCCTTGTCGTTTCCTTTCCACCGGCAATGTTAGGAGAACAAAGTGGTTAAAGGATTCTCACAAAATGAGAATTGATATTCTACATTCGGGGCGAGTGTTGTATCCCAAGTCATCGTCTTTAGACAAACAATGCACGTGTAGATCTATTCATAATAAGAGTCGCATTTATTCGTAAAAATGATTTTTAAAGTGAGAATTATAAGTTTCGAAATTAAATTATACTAAGTTCATATTATCATATTTAATCAGGTGTATAATTATTAAGGGGTGAGGTGCATAGTTTAGAAATACTAAGAATTTGACCATCAATATTAACAGCGTTATGGTTGGGCTTTAGTGTTGGAAGAGTATGGGCTGGCTATGTATGTTGGCTCACTTTTTTATAGAAAGGAAATTAAAAAGGGTTCACTTATGGAAAAATATAAGCACATTCCTAAATACATTTCAAGTTAAAGAAAAATAATTAAAACGTGATTATTCTTTTTTTGAAATAAATAGAAAAGTATTGGAACGTCACATCTTTTATTTCGGTTATTTAATTAATCGATTAAGGGGCGTTACCCAAACACTTTTAGCATGCTTACTTTTATGTACCATAATGATAATTTTTTATACAATTACTTTTATGCACAAGAACTATAATTTTTGCTTGAAGCTTAGGACAACTTCTAGGATAAGCTTATGGAGCTGATCTGAAAGTGGAGGGTACATTACAGAAGGATTTAAAGAAATGGACCACATGTGTACGTTGGACCTCTACTCGCCTTTTACTGTTTTGAGCCTTTCTAAATGCATAAAAAACGAAAGGGACCAGATTAGGATAGCTGAATCCTATAAGTTCAAGGCTCGGACCCAATATTCGGCAACTTTCTAATTCAGCTTCCGTTCAGGAAATCTTACATTTTCTAAAGATGGAGAAGCTCGGGATGCTACTGGTTATTAATTTGAAATTTTGAATCATTCAAGAAATATCAAATTATTTATTTTTTTCTTTTACACTTTTTCGCACTTTATTTCAATATCCGTTCTCGGTTGATCGACGGATTTTGCTTCCGCGACTTTCTTTCTTTGTTCTACGTTGTTGTTATGACGGAGGGAGTATTAATAATCAATTGCATCTCAACCAAATAAATTATTAATGGGATATTATTAGCTTGTGGGATCTAGTTAACATTAGTAATATGATTAGGCTGGGGGATGTGTAGTTAACATATTACTCAAGTACTCTGTGTCTAGTAGTACCTCTCCATTGTTGGTCAAAAGGAAATTTTGTGATAATAGGACAGTGTTGGGGGGAAGTCCTCGACATTGAGTTGGAGGAGTTGTTGGATCGAGCATGGCTACTTATCGATGTGCGCAACGAAGTGGAGGAGCAAAAACAACACTTGACCACCACTCTAACTTGCAATGGGAGAGACTTCCTCATTAAACTGACTCCATTGACTGATGAATGTCGTCTTCGACAGAAAGGAGCCAGAGATTGTGACCAGACGCAGAGTGATTGTGCCAGGAGATGATAGATGGGCTCCCCTCGTTTGAAACTCGGATAATGTCGAAGGAAAAGGTACGCTCGGGTTTTGATGGGATAGTGATTTTGAATATTGACTTTCATCAGCAGGTCGAGAATAAGTGGGAAACGAGTTCTAATCATACGGTAGTGGAATTCTTGGAGAATGAGGGAAACGCAGATAATGCAGGCGATGAATGTTGGGTTGATGAGGGAATGGGCTCGATTTCGCTAGAGTGGCTGCACACAGAAATGCACCAGAAGGTCGGGGAGGATGGAGATCTCCTAACATTAAGATTAGGATTTGGTTTAGATGCGGATGAGTTGGGTGCTAATGCCTGCAGAGATGAGCAAAGCCTCGAATCTTGTGGAAACTTCTAGCATGGCATTGGGTTCAGATCAGGTTAAAAAGACCCAAGACCCTATGTCATCATCACGTACTGCAGGAATTTTGGATGATTTTCAGTTGCTTCCCAGTTCTTTTGCTGCTAAGCATAGTGACAGAGAAGCTAGTAACGATCCTCTATACCCGCCGGGCTTCGAACCACAAATGCTTGGAGAACAAGATAAGATGTCATCTAGTACAATGGAGGTACAACCGCAGGTGCTTTCTGATGAGACATCAAGGTCTGGAATAATTCGAGATGAGACGATGTTTGGAATGGGATTTGGAAACAAATGGACTAATTGGATCATGGAATGTGTGAGGACAGCATCAATGTCTATTCTTGTTAATGGATCGCCTACCTCACCTTTCAGCTTGCAAAGAGGTCTAAGACAAGGGGATCCGTTGTCGCCTTTTCTTTTCCTTTTGATTTCTGAAACCTTCAACAGGATCGTACTCAAAGGTAGAGAACTTGGAGTGCTCAAAGGGATTAAAGTTGGTGCAGATCAGATTACAATCACGCACCTACAATTTCCAGATGATACAATTATCTTCTGCCCGGCAGATGCGAAAATCATTGACAACTATAAGAAAGTCCTCCAATGTTATGCCTTGATGTCGGGTCTCAAGATCAATTACAAAAAATCCACACTCATCCCCTTGAACTGTGATGAGAATTGGGTGGAAAGAGTTAGAAGATCCTTAAACTGTGGAGTCTCCAAACTGCCGCTCACCTATCTTGGTATCCCCCTTGGCGCTAGCCCACACAAGGCCCAGACTGTGGAAACCAATTGTTGATAAAGTGGAAAGGAGGTTAGCACTTCGGAAAGCTAGGACTTTATCAAAGGCGGGGCGATTGGTTCTTATTAAAGCTGTTTTGAACAACCTCCCAATGTACTACTACCTTAGCCTTTTCCGAATGCCGAAGAAAGTGGCGGGGCGCATCATCCAGCTACAAAGTCGGTTCTGCTGGGGTAAGAAAGATGGTGATAAGATGGTTTATGCTCCAAGGGAGGCTCAATACGAAAGAGAGATTGTATAAGATGGGTGTTACTGGAGTAGAAGACGATTGTTGCACTTTTTGTAAGGAGAATCCGGAAACCATCGATCACCTCTTCTTCAGCTGCAAGCTCTCCAGTAGCCTCTGGTACCACTGCTGTGATCGATGGAACATGGCACTCTGTCTACCTTATCATCCTAAAGACGGCCTCCTCTCATGGCTTGGCACACGCCTGAGGAAGATTGATAAGCAAATGTGGATTTCCATGTTCTACGTCATCTCATGGTCTATATAGGACATTCGGAATAAGATCATATTCCATGAATTTAAGCTCAATTGGGAGTTTGAGAAGAAACGACTTTTTTGGCGCCTTGGTATATGGATGAGAGGATGGTACCCGGATCTCCCATTTTCACCCGGACAGGTGATGGATAGCTTCAATGATGTTAGGAGTTGGGCAAACTTAAGGGCTATTTTTGGAGGTTAACTGTTTTGATCCGCTTTTGTGACGAGATGAAGCAAGAAGCTTGTGCTTTTTCCAAGCCCTCACCCTGGATTAAAGTGGTACCATTTCCCACCTCTCGTGTGCTACTCGTTGCTCGCTTGTATCAGGTTCAATGGCTGTCCCATTCCTTCTTTTTTGCTGTTTGGCTACGTGCTTGGGTGTCTTCTTTTGGGTGTTGTACTGTGTCATACCCTTGTGAGCTTTGGTTGTCCTTTTTTTTTGTTCTGTTTGAGTACGTTGTGCTATTTGGAGCAGCTCGTTTTGAGGCAACTGTGAACTCCTTGAGGTTTGCTGTTGTTCAACTCACCGTGAGCTTTTTTGTTCAGCTCACCATTTTTCAATGGTTTGAGCATTTTTATCTCATAAAAACAAAAAAAGAGATCATTAACCTTCTTTTTATAATTTTTTTTTCATCAAAGCATTTACCACAAAAGTTTAATTCGCATATAGAATATAGCATCTCATATATTCGTAACAATGACTTTTAAATTGAGAATTATAAAAAATTATATTATAATTGGGTCATATTAGAAACTAATTAATATTTATTACTACTATGGTACTAATTTTTATTCATTTAATTTTTTGTTTTATTGGGCTTTAGTGTTGGAAAATAAAAGAGAGTGTTACCGGCTAGCACTAGCTATTGAAATATTATGGTTTACACTTTTTTATTGAAAGGAAATTTTAGAAAAAAGGCCCACTTAAGCTAAATATTAAGAAAATATACAATCACATTCCTAAAAATAGTTCAAGTTAAATAAAAAGAATTAAAACGTAATGATTCTTTTTGAAATAATAGAAAAGTGTTGGAACGTGACATCCCTTTGTCGGTTATTTAATTAATCGATGAAGAAGTGGTACACAAACACTTTTAATCATAGGAACAAAAACTTTTAGCACGATTACTGTTATGTATAAGGGGAAATTGATCAGAAAAATTATGAATTTTCATAAAAATTTGGTATTTTCCACAATCCTTAAAAGTAGTCTTAAAAATTACCAATTTTCAAATTGTGCGGATTTCCCACACTAAAGTTTCCGGCATAAATTTTGGAATGTAACTCTGACTATTACACGTAGGTTTTTGGCTTTCAACCTGGCAAAATTTATGCTGGAAACTTTAGTGTGGGAAATCCACACAATTTGAAAAATTGATGATTTTTAAGACTACTTTTAAAGGCTGTGGGAAATACCAGATTTTTGTGAAAGTTTGCAATTTTTCTGACGAATTTCCCTTCACTTTATTTACAAGAACAATGGATACGATTACTTTTATTTACAAGAACAATGAGATACTTGAAGTACGATACCTCATAAAAACTACAATAAGTAGTGATACGCACAATAACCACGCCAACTAGTTACATGATTGAAATACCATATTCTTTTACTAAAATGTAACGAGACACTAGAAATAGGACAATAAAAAAAATAAGGTATTTCGCACGAGACAGAGAAAGTATATAAAAATCACATATATCTCAATGCATCATATATATGATATCATTATTAATGACATATGTTATGATGTCAATAACTAATTTATTCAGAAAAATTACGATGAAACCCTACATTTGCTATTAGGGTTCCAATCGCACAAAATCCCTAACTTTTCCGGTGGTGGGTACACATTTGCGAAGTAGAAACCTTCAGGCTGCACAGCATAATAGCATATCCCAGCTTTGCCTAGAGGTTCGCATCGATTAATGCCCCATTGTGCATCAAAAACATGGAAACCCTTGTCCTTTCCGTTCCATTGGAAACGACATGAGAACAAAGTAGACAACGGTTTCACACAGAATGCGAATCGATATTCCACATTCGGGGTAAGATTGTGATATCCCATATCGTCGTCTTTCGATGAGCAATGCAGATGTAGAGGCGGGGAGTTCGGAGGGAGATGGCTTACAATGTAAACAACAATTTTAGTTGTAAAACAATCAGATGGTGGCAAGTCTGGCAACGATGTTGCTTGGAGCAAAAGTGAGGAAGCAATAAAAAGAAATAAGTTGTATTTTATCATGGTGCTTTCTTTTAAATATTTGTTGGAGGTGTGAGTTTTTTA
Organism: Salvia splendens; assembly: GCF_004379255.2. Lineage (NCBI taxonomy): Eukaryota > Viridiplantae > Streptophyta > Magnoliopsida > Lamiales > Lamiaceae > Salvia > Salvia splendens. Next base: position 33,972,726 of record NC_056044.1, on the reverse strand, counting down.
GTTTTGAATTGATCGTATTTATAGATCATCATGCATTAAATGATTGTGGTCAACTTCCGTCTGTTCAACTACTTTAAAACATTGTTACTCCAATTTATTGTTGCTCAAAATTATATTTACAGTTGAAATTGTTGTTGCAGATTCTTTCTTACTACTTTCCAAAGTATGTGAACTAAAAAAATTTGTGACGAATAATGATTTTGCCACAAATATATTAAGTCAACTGAATAATACACCAAAAATAATAATTCATAGTGTTCCAACTTCCAACCTATAACACTACCATAATCTTAAAGAAAACGCATGATATTATATTAATCAACTAATAAATCAATTATACTCCCTCCTTCCTCCAAAGTTTGTCCCATTTAACCATTTTTCGTCCGTCTCACACAAATTTTCCCACTTAGAATCTTACCAAAAATAAACATTAAATACACCTTCAATCTCTTCAATGTGGGACCCTTATTCCACTATACACCTTCGTTTAATACAAAGTCAAATAATTTATTAAAATCCGCGCCAGATCAAATTGAGACAAACTTTGGGGGAGTAACAATTATAGTGAAACCCTAACATACGAAAACCTTATTATTATTATCCCAACCACATAAAAACTCTTAACTTTTTCGGCGGGTACTCATTTGTGAAGAAGAAACCTTTCAGGCTTCACAGCAGAATAACATACCCAATTACGATTGCATATGCATCGATTATGGCCCACTTTGCGACGTAAACATGGAACCTCTTATTGTTTCCTTTCCACCGGCAACGACATGAGAACAAAGTGGTTAAAGGATTCTCATAAAATGAGATTTGATAGTCTACACCCGGGGCGAGTCTGGTATCCCAAATCATTGTCTTTAGACGAACAATGCACTTGTAGATCTATTCATAATAAGAGCCGCATTTATTCGTAACAATGACTTTTAAAGTGAGAATTATAAGTTTCGAAATTAAATTATAATTGGGTCATATTATCATATTTAATGAGGGTGCATAGTTCAGAAATACTAGGAAGTAGGGCATCAATTTTATCAATGTTATGTTATGGCTGGGCTTTAGTTTTGGAAGATTATGGGCTAGCTATAGTTATATTATGTAGGCTCACACTTTTTTTTTATATAAAAGATATTAAAAATAGGCCCACTTAAGCTAAATCTTGGGAAAATATAAGCACATTCCTAAAAACAGTTCATATTAAAGAAAATAATTAAAACGTAATTATTCTTTTTGAAATAAATAGAAAGCTGTCAAAACGTGACAATCACTTATTTCGGTTATTTAATTAATCAGTTAAGGAGTGTTACACAAACACTTTTATCACGATTACTTTTATGTATCAGAACGATAATTTTTGGAGAGATTTCAGAATATGAATCCCAATTCGGTGTCCTTTTGAAATTTGAGATTATATTCATCAACCTTTCAAAATATGGGATAGAGAAACGCGGATTTTCCAGAATAAAGGTATTTTGACTTTATATCTTTTTTTTCTTTTTTTATTATTTTCTTCGCAAAATATGTGAATTAAAAAGAAAAATAAACTATTATTCTAAAAACCTTCCCTCTTCCAATAGCAAATAACGGATGGTTTGTAGAGCAATGCTTTGCCATTGCACCAATACAAGCTTTGATTGTTTAGTGAACACTCAAATGTGAAGAAATGGGGGAAGAAAGAATGAATTGAAAGAAACAAGAATCAAGGAATGAGAGAAACAAGAAGTAGGATTACTCACAAAAACAAGTGAGACACCTTGAATGAAACAAGGTGAGTATAAAATGATGGGATGTTAAGAGTTTTTCCCTCTCAACGAACCGGCAACCGTAGTTGGCAGTAGACAGTAAAATTCCGGCGCCCTTGATTGGGTCGGCGGCTCAAGGTGATCGACTGTGCGCGGGAATAAGTTCCCGTCGGGCAGTTCGTCGCCTAGGTTTTCAGTTGTCAACGATGTGTTGGGCAAATAATATTTTCATTCATAGTTAGAATTATGAACAAAAGCCCTATTTATAATCTAAGGACCTTCCTAGACATCTTGGGAAAGAACCAACAAAGAAAACCCGAAACGGAGCTTATAATACGCTCAACTCTATCATAAAATAAATAATAAAAAACAATATTCTAGAAATAAAAATAACAAAAAGATAAAACATGAAACTCTCAGACTCTTATTTGGAAACGAACTCGCCAAGCCTCTTAAGCCGGCGCCTATTCCTTGTCGGCTTCGATACTGCGATGGATTGTTGCGGCTGCTGCTCTTCTCCCGTATCTAACTCCGACGGCTCGTCTCCTGCATGCTCAAGGTCAGGCCGTTGTAGGACCGTATCAGTAACACATTTCGAACGAGACAGGAGAAAGTGTATAAAAATCACATATATTATAATCTGAATACAACATATATATGATAACATTATTAATCACTAAAACATATGATGCCAATCACTATATTATTCAGATGAATTCCTAATAAGCCCTACATTTACTATTAGGGTTCCAATCGCACATAAGCCGTAATTTTTTCGGTGGTGGGTACGCATCTGCGAAGTAGAAACCTTCAGGCTGCACGACATAATAGCATATCCCATGTTCACTTTTACATTGATTATGGCTCCAATTTGCATAAAAAACATGGAATCCCTTATCGTTTCTGTTCCATTGGAAACGACATGTGAACATAGTAACAAAAGGTTTCACACAGAATGCGAATCGATTTTCTTCATTCGGGGTAAGATTATGGTATCCCAAGTCATCGTCTTTCGAAAAGCAATGCACATTTAGAGGTGGGGAGTTCGGATGGAGATGGCTCACAATATAGACAGCAAATTTTTTTGTAAAACAATTAGATGGTGGTAAGTCTGGCGACGATGTTGCTTGGAGCAAAAGAGAGGAAGCAATAAGAAGAAATAAGCAGTATTTAATTAATCATGGTGCTTTCTTTCAAATTTGTGGTGATTATAGTTTTGAAGTGGTCGTATTTATAAGGCTAAGTTCATCATCATGCATTAATTGATTGAAGTCAACTTCTATCTTTTTAATAACTTTTAGACCACGCTACTTTAATTTATTGCTACTCAATAAGTATTATATTTACAGTTATGAAATTGTTGCTGTAGATTCTTTCTTACTACATGTATTATATTTACAGCGAAATTGTTGCTGTAGATTCTTTCTTACTACTTTTAAGTATTTGAAATGAAAAAATTTATGGCAATTAAATGATTTTCGGGTATTTATATTTTCTTTCAATTTTGGCCAATAGCAATGTTATTGCCAATTTAATTATAGTTTTGTCTTTGTACTAGTAATCAGTTACATTATTAAATTTTAATGGGATATTATTAGCTTGTGGGATATAGTTTAACATTGTAATATGCTTAGGCTGTGGGGATGTGTAGTTAACATATTATTCAAGTACCCCTCAGTCTCTGTGATTCGTATTCTTTTTTTTATTGTTCCGACTAAAGTAATACATTATTTGGCCAAATCAACACTTTTTTTCTCTTTTACTTATTTTATCTCTATTTTACCATATCTTATACTTTATTCTCTTTTTATTTAATCACTAAACAACATTATCGATTGATCTATTCTTTTTCTATCAGTTCAACTAAATTGATGTACGCAGTATTTTCTTATTGGGCTAAAACCCAACACATTTACCCCCTTTTATTTGTTTCTCTACTTTTGTCTCTATTCTACTTTATACTTTTCTATTATAACTACTAAACAACATATTCTCAATTTCTGTGTCTAAAAAAAGTGTTTCACTTGAGGTAGAACAAATGGAGTATTTATTATCATATCTGAGGTGTATAATTTTTTTTATTGGCACCTCATACAATAATGCCTAAGCACTTTGCCGCTAGGACAAAGGCTCTAGACAAATAATATATACAATACTGACACTAATATAGTTGCAATTTTTTTAAATATCCAAATTTGTAAAAAAGATCAAATATATGTAATTTAGAGTCAAAAGATCAAATTTATTCATCAAAGCATTGACCACAAAAGGTGTAATTTGCATATAGAATATACTATCTCCGCACTTCCACTCGTAACAATGACTTTTAAAGTGAGAATTATAAGTTTCGAAATTAAATTATAAGTGGGTCTTATTAGAAACAAATTACTTACTAGTATCATATTTTAGGTGTATAATTACTACGTGGTGAGGTGCATAGATTAGAAATATTAGTCTTAGGCCATCAGGATTTTTAATTTTGGTTGGGCTTTTGTGTTGGAAAATAAAAGAGAGTGTTATGGGCTAGCGTTGGTGAATGTCGAAAATAAAAGGCCAACCTAAGCTAAATGTCGAAAATATATACAATCACATTCCTAAAAATTGTTCGAAGTTAAAGAAAAATAATGAAAACCTAATTATTCTTTTAAAAATAAATAGAAAAGTTTCAGAACGTGACATGACTTATTCGGTTATTTAATCTTAAGAACAAAAACGTTACTTTTATGTACAAGAACAATAAATTTTGATAAGATTACTTTTATGTACAACAACAACAATTTTAGTCGAAGCTTATGACACATTTTAAGGAAACGTTTTATTATAAAATTAATATCTTACGATTTCCCAAATTGTAATGAGATACTTGAAGTAGGTAACTCTGAATAATAAGTGAGACACTTTGAATGTGACAATAAGAGTACATAAGGATGTAAACAATAAGTAGTGATACACACAATAATAATGCGAACTAGTAACATGATTAAAATAGCCTATTTTTTTTACTAAAATGGAACGAGATACTAGAAATAGGACAACACAAAAAAGAAAGTAAGACATTTCGAATGAGACTAAAAAAGTATTTAAAAATCACATATATATTATAATCTCAATACAACATATACATGATATCATTATTTATCACTAAAACATATGATGCAATCACTAAATTATTCATAACAATTCCGATTGAACCCTACATTTGCTATTAGGGTTCCAGTCGCATAAAAACTTTAACTTTTTTGGTGGGTACACATTTGTGAAGTAGAAACCTTCGGGCTGCACAACATAATAGCATATCCCATAGTTGTTCGTAGATTAGCATCGATTAATGCCCCAGTTTGCATCAAAAACATGGAACCCCTTGTCCTTTCCGTTCCATTGGAAACGACAGGCGAACATAGTAGCCAATGGTTTCACACTGAATGCAAATCGATATTCTACATTCTGGGTAAGGTTATGATATCCCAAATCATCGTCTTTCGAAAAGCAATGAATATTTAGTGGTGGGGAGTTCGGAGGGAGATGGCTCACAGTATAAACAACAAATTTTGTTGTAAAACAATCAGATGGTGGCGAAGATGTTGCTTGAAGCAAAAGAGAGGAAGCCATAATAAGAAATAAGTTGTGTTTTATCATGGTGCTTTCTTTTAAATATTTGTTGGAGGTGTGAGTTTTTTAGTTTTGAATTGATCTTATTTATAGATCATCATGCATTAATTGATTATGGTCAACTTTCTGTCTGTTCAACTACTTTAGAACATTGCCACTCCTATTTATTATTGCTCAAAATTATATTTACAGTTGAAATTGTTGTTCCAGATTCTTTCTTACTACTTTCCATAGTATTTGAACTGAAAAATTTATGGCAATTAAATGATTTTGGCCACAAATAACCGAATAATACACCAAAAATAGTAATTCATAGTGTTCCAACTTCCAACCTATAACAATGTCATAATCTTAGGATAATCTTTATACAATTACTTTTATGTTCAAGAATAATCATTTTTGCTTGAAGCTTGTGACATATTTTTGGGTTAGTTATCATAAAATTAATATATTACGATTTCCTAAATTGGAATGAGACACTTGAAGTAGGATTACTCGGAAAACAAAGTGAGACATTTTAAATGAGACAAGAAGAGTATACAATGATGGAATCAATAAGTAGTGATTCACACAATAATCAGGCCAACTAGTATTGAACGATTAAAATACCTTACCGTTTTCTAAAATGGAACAAGTAACTAGAAATAGGACAACGCAAAAAAGAAAAGTAAGGCATTTCGACAAGATGGAGAAAGCAAATAATAGTACCACATATATATTATAATCTCAATACAACATATATATGAATTTTTTTTCATGGAAAATATAATGCTCAAAGTCAACATAGAGCGGCGAGCGTTCCAAAAAACCCCTAACATGTGCTATTAGGGCTCCAATCGCATAAAAATCCTAACTGCTTCGGTGGTGGGTACGCATTTGTGAAGTAGAAACCTTCATTCGCCACAGCATAATAGCAAATCCCATTTGTGCCTGGCCATTTGCATCGATTATCATCCCAGTTCGCATCAAAAACATGGAACGCCTTGTCCTTTCCGTTCCATTTGAAACGACAGGCGAACATAGTAGCCAAAGGTTTTAGACAGAATGCGAATCGATATTCTACATTCGGGGCAAGATTATGGTATCCCAAATCATCATCTTTCGAAAAGCAATGCACATTTAGAGGTGGGGATTTAGGAGGGAGGTGACTCACAATGTAAATTGTAAATTTTAAGAAAAAACAATTATCGGATGGTGGCGAGTCGGGCGACGACGTTGCTTGGGGCAAAAGAGATGGTGGCGAGTCAGGCGACGATGTTGCTTGGAGCAAAAGACAGGAAGCAATAAGATAAATTAAGTTGTGCTTCATCGTAATGCTTTCTTTCAAATATTGGTCGATTGTGTGAGGTTTTGCTAGCTTTGAAGTGACTATATTTATAGTCTTAAGTTCATTAGCACACGTTGACTAATGAGTGAGCATTTAAGTTCACATAAAATTGTTAAAAATCATGAATTTTGGTCAAACTAGTGCAATTTATTGTTACTCAAAATTATATTTGCAGCTATTTGAATTGAAAAAATTCATGGCAATTAAATGATTTTCGCCACAAATAATTTTCGGTGTTTACTTTTTCTTTCAATTTTGGCCAGTAGCTATGTTATTGCGAATTTAATTACAGTTTTGTCTTTTATAATAGTAGGATTATATTAATAATCAGTTGCATCATTACCAATAAATTATTAATGGATAGTATTAGTTTGTGGGATCTAATTTAACATTTGTAATATGATTCGGCTGTGGGATGTGTAGTTAACATACATATTACTCAGGTACTCCCTCGTCTCCTATCAATTGATTTGTAGTATTATTTTTCCTATCAATTTATTTGTATTATTTTTTAGATCGTTCCAATTAAAGGGATGCATTTTTCTTATTTGGCAAAATCAATATTTTTTTTTTGTCTCGTATTTTTTTTCTTTCTAATTTTGTCACTCTTCTACTTTATTCTCTTTTTATTTAACCAGATTCTATACTGATATGTTCTTTTTTACCGTTCCAACTAAAGTGATGTATTTCATATTTGACTAAAAACCAACATTTTTTCTTTGTTTTACTTTTTTTCTCTACTGTTGTCTCCCTTCTATTTATTCTTTTTTATTTAATTACTTTTATGTACAAGAATAATAATTTTTTATACAATTTCTTTTATGTAAAAGAACAATAATTTTCGGTTGAAGCTTATGACATTTATTTAGGATAAGTTGTTATAAAATTAATATCTTACGATTTCCTAAATTTGAATGAGACACTTGAAGTAGAATTACTCAGAAAACTAAGTGAGACATTTTAAATGAAACAAGAAGTGTAGACAATGATGGAATCAATAAGTAGTGCTTCACACAATAATCAGGCCAACTACCTTCAGTCCTTGAGTATGGGTTTTTATGTATAATTGGTAAAAAGTAAGTGAGAGGAAGAAAAAAAAGTAGTAGAAGTAGTGTTAGTACATTGTGGGATCCACTTCCTAAAATACAAAGTTAGAAATTTTCTATTTTTAAAGGACATCACAAAATAGAAATAGTTTCTATTTTTATGGAATGGGGGTACTCCCTCCGTCCCATAATAGATGACATACTTGGGTAGTGGCACAAGATTTTAGGAAATGTTTTGTGTGTTGAGTGGAAAGAGAAAATAGTATATTAATATTAATATGAGAGGAATTTTTTCTAAAAAAAGGAAATGTGACAAACTAAAATAGAAAATGTGACATCTATTATGGAACGGAAGGAGTTGTGTTTACTAAAATGTTACAAGACACTAGAAATAGGACAACGCAAAAAGGAAAGTAAGGCATTTCGAAAAGACGAAGAAAGTATATAATAAAATGTTCAAAGTTCCAAAGAAACCCTAACTTGTGATATCAATATCAATCATAAATTATTTCTAAACATTGCAAAGAACCCCTAGCATTTGCTATTAGGGTTCCAATCGCATAAAAATCCTAAATCTTTCGGTGGGTACACATTTGTGAAGTAGAAACCATCAGGCTGCACAACATAATAGCATTTCCCATAGCTGCCTGAAGTTTGGCATCGATTATCAACCCAGTTTGCATCGAAAACATGGAACCCCTTGTCCTTTCCATTCCATTTGAAACGACAAGCGAACATAGTAGCCGCAGGTCTTAGACAGAATGCAAATTTATATTCTACATTCGGGGTAAGATCATGGTATCCCAAGTCATCGTCTTTCGAAAAGCAATGAATATTTAGTGATGGGGAGTTCGGAGGGAGATGGCTCACAATGTAAACAGTATATTTTTTAAAATAACAATTAGATGGCGGCGAGTCTGGAGATGATGTTGCTTGAAGCAAAAGAGAGGAAACAATAAGAAGAAACAAGGTGTATTTAACCATGGTGCTTTCTTTCAAATATTTGTTGGTGGTGTGAGTTTTTTTTAGTTTTAAAGTGGTTGTATTTATAGAACAAAGTGCATATCATGCATTAATTGATTGTGGTCAACTTCTGTCTCTTTAAAACATTGCCACTCATAATTATATTTACAGTTGAAATTGTTGTTGCAGATTCTTTCTTACTACTACATTCCAAAGTATTTGAACTGAAAAAATTTATGGCAATTAAATGATTTTTGCCACAAATAATTTTCGGTATTTTTACTTTTTTTCAATTTTGGCCAGTAGCAATGTTATTGCCAATTTAATCATAGTTTTGTCTTTATACTGATACTAGTATTATTCTCCCTTAATTCTACGGTCGTGGAGGCATTTCTTTTCGGCGCGCTTTTTAAGAAATTGTGTTATAGTCGCATTATCAATTGGTCAAATTAGAAACTACTCCCTCTGTCTGGGAATAGGAGTCTCGTTTTTCCATTTGGGCCCGTCCGCAAATAGGAGTCTCGGTTCATAATTACTGTAAATGCTAAAGAATCCCCACATTCTATTAACTCACTCCACTCACATGTCATTTAAAACTAATATATATAAGTGAGACCTATATTCCACTAATTTTTTTCCATCCATTTTTCTTAACATTTCTTAAAACTCATGCCGGATATGAATGAGACTCCTATTCGCAGATGGAGGGAGTAATTCATACTAGTATTTATGATCATATCTGAGGTGTAAAATTATTAAGTGGTGAAGTGCAATATTTCAGTAGTTTAGAAATAATTATATGTGTTATAGCGGGGTTGTATAGATGGAAATTTAATTTAAGAGAGATTTATGGGCTAGCCATGGTTATATTATGTTCACCATACTTTATGGTAAAAGGAAATTAAAAAGAGGCCCACTTAAGCTAAATTTTGGAAGAAATACAATCACATTCCTAAAAATCCACTAAAGTTCAAGTTATATAAGAAAAAACAACTCAAGCCCACAATTATCCTTTAAGAATAGAAAAGGTCTAAACGTGATATCACTTATTCGATTATTTAATTAATCAAGCAAGTAATGATACAAAAATATTTAAAATTATAAGAACAAAAACTTTTAACACGATTAAGTTTATGTACAAGAACAATAACTTTTGTTAGTAGCTTATAGTGGGGTCTAACAAAAGTTTTTATCATAAATATATAAATCGAGATTTGACAATTATTCAAAATATGTTAATACTCCCTTCCAACAGCCGTCATGTCGACGGAGGCTGGTCTCGCGCACGCCGGCGATGCCGTGGCCGGCCGAAGTGAAATCAAGAGCCTTTTTATTTCTAAAATCTGATTTGAAGGAATTATTTTCTCCTAGGTGATTTATTAACGGACGGAAGTGAGAGAATAATTTTTTCTTGATTAATCTATGAATATAATTAATCCCCTTATTTAATTATCGCGAAGAATTGAAGTCGTTTGAATAAGATAAGAATGTAGGATGCACATCCCCTTTAGGATCATTGCATATCATTCTTTACGGATGTTCTTTAACTGGTTAGCTCGTAATCTTCTTTCAAAAAGGAATTTTGCGAGGAGTTTAATTTTTTTGAAGTGGACCTTTGCTTAGAGATATTTAATTTTGGAAGCGTCGAGTTAGGCTTTCTAACTTATGTATTAATGTGGCTTTGTGAAATATGTTTTTAGCTTTTTTTATAGTGATTATGATGTTGCGTGTAGGTTTTCATATCCTACATTATTACGTGGATGAAATTATCAAATGCTATGAATGAATTATGGAGTGATGTTTATTTAAAATCACACTTTCATTTCTTTCATAGTATTGTCAATGCCATAAATGTTTTTGTTTTGTCGAGATGCCTATTTGTTTGACTATGCCAAAATGAATGAATGGAATGATTACGAACTCCAATAGGACTGAAAATCCTATTCGAGCAGTGTGCACAAAAGGAATGGACCGTGAGTCATCGAGAGGGTTGGCAGGTCAATGTGTCGTGCAAGGTAACCGCCTTCCCGTCACTAAAGGAATGTACAGATATGGCAGATTGATAGAAAGAACTTAGACCGCGGTCGAACTTTAAGCTCACTGATAACTTAGTAAGCTCGGTCCTTTTAAGATAAAACTCATGAGTGTTATTGTGATGGCATGACAATAAATCTTTTGTGTATGTGTATCTTTTGGCAAAGTGTTCACTGAGTACTCTCATACTCAGCCCTGCATGTATTTCTAAATGTGCAGGTTGAGCCGTGGATGAAGTGGTGCTGAGTGAGATTGGTGATTTCCGTATATTTGTAGGACCCTCGAAGGCATATGTCGCCATACATATTGCCGCGTTCAAATCTTCTTCCGTTGTGCATTTTATTCGTGTCTTGTGATAGACCTATTAATAAGAGTTGTGATAGGAATATGAAGCACCAATTGATGAACTCCTTTATATGTTTGTATGACCATTAAATCCCTTGAAATTCTTAATATTTTTGTAATGAAATAGATGTTTGGTTGATGATTGGTTTTCCATCTTCTTTTCCCCTCTTTTTCCCATGCATAGTCACGACTTCCAAGCTTTGTTATCCTTAGCAAAGTGCGGTCGTGACAAGTGATTCGCACAATAATCAGGCCAACTAGTTGCACGACTAAAATACCTTTGTCCTTGAATATGGGTTTTTATGTATAATTATTTATGTATAATTGGTAAATTAAGAGAGAGAGAGAAAAAAAAGTAGTATAAATAGTGTTAGTACATTGTGGGGTCCACTTCCTAAACACAAAGTTAGAAATGTTCTATTTTTAAAGGACATCACAAAATACAAATAGTTTCTATTTTTATGGGACAGAGGTACTCCCTCCGTCTCATAATAGATGATATACTTGGGTAGTGGCACAAGATTTTAGGAAATGTTTTGTGTGTTGAGTGGAAAGAGAAAATAGTATATTAATATTAATATTAGTGGAATTTTTTTAGTGATGAGTATCCATGGGTTGCAAGAGATTAAATGTTGATTAATATATACAACAATGACAATAATTTACATTCCATTTTAAAAAATAATTAAATTTGTAATTAATACTAGTTTAAAAGATCAAATATTTTAATCTAGAGATAAAACTTCTTTTTAACTGTTGATTTTATCTGATCTGGCAACCATATAGAACTTCACCAATTGTCATGCGCACGAGATCATTGTTTTGTACTCCCTCCGTCCCACTGTAGTAGAGACATTTTGTTTTAAGCACTCGTTTTAGAAAAATGATAATAAATAGTTAAAGTGCAGAGAAAGTAAAATAAGAGAGATAATAATCTTTGACCACAAAAGGTATAATTTCTTATCTAGAATATACTATCAACTATAGCAACCTTGACTTTTTACTCATAACAATAGTCAGCATGTATTCGTAACAATAACTTTTTAAAGTAAGCATTTATTCATAACAGTCGCATTATCAATTTTGGTCAAATTAGAAACTAATTCATCGTATCTGAGGTGTAAAATTATTAAGTGGTGAAGTGCAATAGTTTATAGTTTAGATTTAAGAATTGGGCCCTCAATATTATAAGTGTTATAGTTGGGTTGTATAGATGGAAATTTAATAAAAGAGATATTTATGGGCTAGCCATGATTATATTATGTTGGATCATACTTTATGATAAAAGGAAATTAAACAATCACATCTTAAAAATCCACTAAAGTTCAAGTTATAAAAGAAAAAATAAACTCAAGCCCACAATTATCCTTGTTGAAATGAATAGAAAGTGTCCGAACTTTATATCACTTATTCGATTATTTAATTAATCAAGCAAGGAATAATACAAAAATATTTAAAATTATGAGAACAAAAACTTTTAACACGATTAAGTTTATGTACAAGAACAAAACTTTTGTTAGGAGCTTATGGTGGGGATCTAACACAAGTTTTTATCATAAATATATAAATCGAGATTTGGCAATTATTCAAAATATGTTAATACTCCATCTGTCACACTTGAAGTGTCCCATTTTTTGTGCGACATATATTTAGAAGATTATATTAGACCATATTATAATGTTCCAATACATAATAGTAACATAATCTCAATGTCACATATGATAATGATATCAACCACTAATTATTTAGAACAATCCCAAGGAAACCCTAACATTTGCTATTGGGGTTCCAATCACATAGAAACCCTAACTTCTTTGGGGGATACACATTTGTGAAGTAGAAACCATCACTCTTCACAACATAATAGCATATCCCGACACTTCTGCATCGATTATAACCCCAATTAGCATCATAAACATGGAACCCCTTGTCGTCTCCGTTCCATCGGAAACGACATGTGAACATAGTAATAAAAGCTATCTCACAAAATGCGAATCGATATTCTACATTCTGGGTGAGATTATGGTATCCCAAATCATCGTCTTTAGAAAAGCAATGCACTTGTAGAGGTGGGGTATTTGGAGGGAGATTGCTTACAATATAAACATCATATTTATTATCTAGAAAACAATTACTAGGTTGCAAGGCTGTTGCTTGGAGCAAAAATGATGAAGCAATGAGAAGAAAAAAACTGTATTTAATCATGATGATTTTTTTTCAACTAATTGTTGGTGGTGGTGGTGAGGATTATTTAGTTTTAAAGTGATTGTATTTATAGACCTAGGTGGATGATCAATTTATCTTGCATTAATTATGAGTAGGGTTTGGTGTATATTTTTATTTACAATATATCACAATATGAAGAGATAAATGGGCATTTATTACGCATTACAATAGGGATTCCTAGAGATAACGTTGGATGATACATGGCCTTTAATTTAACAATATGCAAAAAGTATTTAGAATATATTATTTATATTCACCAAAACTTTAACCATAAGTGTACTTTATTATTTAGAATATATTATTTATATTCATAACAACAATTATTTTCTATTTGTAATAACAATCACGTTTATTCATAGTTACTTTTGCTACATACACTTTTAACTCGATAACTTTTATATACAATAAGTATCTTTTACAACGGGCTCATAATAGTAAGACTCTACACAAGTTTTTATCTTCACCAAATTTGAATTTGGAAATGATATGAGAATGTAATATACTATATCAATCGAGATTCAGAAATTATTCAAAATATGTTAATATTTTATTCATCATGTTCGAAGTTTCTTAATTCTTTTGGATTACATTTATATCTAGAGAGAAAACATACTTGGAATAATGATGCTTGATTAATTCCGAATCGAGGAAATTGTCTTCCAAGTGAAAATATTAGAAAAAAAAAATTATTTCTCGATCGTTTGTATGTTCGGTCGAACTAGTCACTAATTTAATTACTATAACTTATGTTTCCCTCATAACAACATATGGTATCCAAAATGGTATCTGCACAACAATAAGTCTTATAATTATTATAGATGAAAATTCGACAATGTATTCGCATTAACTCAGTTGATCACTTAATTGGGATAGTTTAAAATTTTTCATTAATGTATAACCTAGAGATTATATTTGACCATATTATAATGTTTCAACCTATCTGATTTGGAAATTTAAAATATCTTATTATTTCCTCAAATGGGATGAAATACTTGAAATATAACATATCACATATGTATATATATGATATTTTCTTGAAATATATACTAAATTATTTATAACAAACATTTGCTATTAGGGTTCCAATCGCATAAAAACTTCAAATTCTTCGGTGGGTAATTATCTGCGAAGTAAAAAGCATCACTCTTCACAGCATAATAGCAAATCCCATGTTTTACACATCGATTAACCCGCCAACGTGCATCATAAACATGGAACCCCTTGTTGTTTCCGTTCACTGGAAACTACAGGAGAACATAGTAGAGAGAGGCTTCTCACAAAATGCGAATCGATATTCGGCATTTTGGGTGAGATTATGGTATCCCAAATCATCGTCTTTAGAAAAGCAGTGCACTTGTACATGTGGAGAATTTGGAGGGAGATTGTTGACAACATAAACAACATATTTATTAACAAAGCAATCAGGTTGTGACGCTGTTGCTTTGAGCAAAAGTGATGAAGCAATGAGAAGAAATAAGCTCATGTATTTAATCATGGTGCTTTCTTTGGTGGTGTGTGGTGTTTTTTAATTTTTGAAGTGATTATATTTATAGGTCTAAGTCTATGAACTTGCATTAATCGATGAGCAGTGTTTGGTGTATTTTTTAGTTTATAGCAAACAGTCTGCATTAATTGATGAGTGGTGTTTGGAATATTTTTTTATTTATGTCAAACGGATTAAGGTCAACTCTAATTATTTAGACTTAATTTAAATTTATTTTTTAGTGTATGTTACATTACAAACTAGTTTTGCTTTAGCTATTTATATCAGATTTAAATTTTACGCTATTTTTTAGTATATATTTCACAACATTTTTGCAGTAGCGCCATATTTGGTGTGAGTTTGAATTTGGTGTATGGTTGAAGAAGTTTTCTACACCAAAACGAATTTTTGGTGTATGGTTGGAGATGATTTAAGTTTGGTTAATATCTAGTCAGTTCCACAATTTTAAAAAATGATTGATTATATCACAACTTTGAAATTTTTTCTAATTGTCTCATTATTTTGAATTTAGGGAAAAGTATATGATATAGAAGACGAAAAATATTTTGTTGACAAAATGTTTGGATACTTAAACGACGTCATTCAAAACACCTACTCAGACGCATCTTTAATTTCACATGTACGCTCTACATCTATAAATTCAAATATATAGTGCGTTCGGAAATTTTTATAGAAATATCGAAGTTATAATATAACCAATCATTTTTTAAAGTTGTGAAGAAATATCGAAGTTGTAATACACTCCCTCCGGTCCGAATTAAATGTTCCATATTTCCTTATTTGGATGGTTTCCAATAAATGTCTGATTTCACTTTTACTATTTTTTTAATAAGTGGATCTCATATTTCATTAACTCATCTCACTCATATTTTATTAAACTGATATATATACATCGAGATATGACAATTATTCAAAATATATTGACATCTCTCAAGACTATTTAAGTCGTTTCTAAGTTTTTAAATTCGCAATAAATACCAAATTTTGGCCAAAATTTGTGATTTAAGTCATTGTGTGTTATTATAGTATCGACATCAAAAAACAGCACACAAGAAGATATAGCAAAAACAGTTTATGAGATTGAAATATGAATAAAAAATGTTGAAAAGGCACAAGCTACAACATATTCATCCCTCTATGAGACTCATAATCAATAAAGTCTCCAGCAGGCGGCCCAAATGGTGCATTATACCCATACATATCAAACATCCTCTCGTCCGAGGGCAGATGGCCACCGCCTTCTCGTCCCTTGAACGCCTCCAACGGGGAGGCCCACGGGGCCGGAGAGGGGAGGTTGGAGCTTGACCCTTCCTGGTTCAGATTAGGCGCCTGGTGGTTCTGAGGCGAAGTGACAGTTGGCCTCTTGGAGCTCGAATTCGCTGTAGTTAGAGAGATGGAAGCTGACTGCTGCTGCTGATTCTTCATCGGTGACTTGGGCCGGAGGGATTCTATTTCAGGTGTCGTCAGGACGAGATGGGGAGCATCCGGTGGTGGGTTTCTCCCGCCCCCTCCGAGCCAAACTTTCCCGTCCTTGTCTCCAAAGTTCCTCACATATGCCTGGAAATTCCCCAGGTTACAAGTTAGGATTGGCAGCGACAACGAGATGAAAAGCAGAACATATGAGAGAGAATATACGTTCTCACACACAGTCTCGAAAAGCAGACAAAGAAAGTTCTAAGGGGTGAATGAGGAGCATACCTCAGAGTTGAAGTTTGAAGAGGATAATCCAGTGCCGACTGTCAACCAGCCGGAACGAATGTTATGGTCCTCACCAAAAAGCTCGACCCTTCTTCGACCGAGAGCAAAATGCTCAATTATTCGGTACATATCCTCAGGTTTTGCTGTAGAACCTAAAATTCCGTTGTACGAAAAAAATCACAAAAAATGTACGGATACTAACATAAACTGAAGCAGGATCCATTCGATGTTATTTCAAATTCAATAACTGAATAACTAGGAGAGGCAATTCAAGACTAAAACTTGGAGATGAGAGTAGGAACTAATAAGAACTATGGAAGAAAATTTTCATTCGAGTCACTATCATGTTTACCATAAGGTGGCTCCTCGGCTATTATCACATCAGTATCGATGTTGGCATGGATTATATGGCCATCAGTACTGCGACGAACAGTCCCCTTTATGCCCATCAAGCAATGCTCCTTCAGATTAACAAAAAATAGTTGAGAGAAGTATTATGGAAGTAAGCATCCTTTTACTACATGATACATACAAATGAATGGAAGGGAATTGAAATGGGACATCATTGAAATTTAACCCAGAAAAACAACTGCAGCTGCAATAGTAATCTCAATAGATAATGAAATCACGTGAAGAAATATTGAGATAGACTTCATGTTGATGCAGCTGCAACTTTGTAGCAAAAAATTGTTGCCAGCTAGAAGAATGAGATATAACCCATTTTTAAGATGTTTGATGCTTAAGAAATACATAATCAACATTAACCAAAAATGTGTAGTTTCGATTGGATTGATTATTCGCATCATAAGGAACAAGACCATTAGTTAAATAAATATATATAATCTCTATTTCCTTAGGGTATTGACATTTTAAAATTTAACAGGATTTTGGTATATCCTGTACTTCTGCGTCATTCTTTGTTCAATTTCTACTGAGAGATATATTATGTCCAAACCATCTTTACTGAGCTTTCCTATATTATGCACTAAAAGAATATTTCAACAGAGTAAATGAAAAATTCTCTCATACACTAATAAGTAGTCCAATACGTGATACCACTATTAAGCGTTGCAACAAACTACTATCCCACTTACCTTTGAGCGCTGAAAGAGAGTATGAGAATCATGGCGTAGTCCAGGTGTAGCATTTGTTTTATTTGTCTTCACCCAGCATATATCTTCACATCTACGAAATCCCCACTGAATGGAACAAAAAACAGTATATGTAAGTAAATGGTGTATTAGACCGGAAAATGAATCGGAACAGGCAAAGGAAGCAAACAGGATGTATGAGAAACTTAGAACTGCAAATTCACTGTTACAATGCCTCTAATTCTTTACCTTCTTCAGACATTGTCGTCCTTGCTCCAGCCCGACACCATCACCAACCCAAAGGAAGATAAAAGATGGAGTGTCAGCAATTGCCTACAAAATAATAGGAAAAAAAAGAAAAGTTATGGGTATTCCTAGTGGACAAGAAGGAGATACATTACAATAATAGGTTAATGATTTTACATAGGTAAAATCAGAAGAGAAAGCATCTGATCTGATATATTTCATGGATGCAAATTCCAGGAGCCTTTTTTCAACTTCCATGCATTACAAAATTGCACAATAAAGAGGTATGAGTCAAATAAAACTAACCTCAATCTTCAAGTTCATTATTTCTTCAAATGTCCAGTGATCTGTGTGGTCAGTGACACCAGGAGCTCGATGGACATATTCTTCCCATGGTGGGTCTACGAGAATTACATCAAACTTGGTACCAAAAAATTCTGAAGAAAGCACCTGCTCCCGCAGGTCACACTTGTAGTACATAGGAGCAGAAGCAGATTTGGAAACAATTTCATCCTTTTTTTGTATAAGCTCCCGAAGCTTTGGATAGTCCTCCACAACACTAGTGAGCTCTAACTCTCTGATGAAATTCTGAGGCCGCATACCAGTGTCAACAAAGTTCTGAGAGTAATCATTTTGCTCTCCTCTGGACGGAGCTTTTCCAGGGGGAGCATTTATTCTAGGTGGATTCCATCCTCCAGATGCTTTGTCTTGTGGCTGGCCACGACCTGCTGGGGACAATGCATTAAAATTTGGACCAGACATACTAGGAAGCATTCCCCTTCCAGGCCCTGATGGATTAAACATCATAGCGGCATTTGGAGCATTTCCTAGATTTGGGGAGAATCTAGGTCCTAGAGGACTAGGAGGGACAGGAGGGAGGCCAGGTGGAACAGCAAGCATATTCATATCAACACCTCGAGCTCCAGGCCATAACATGGGAGCTTGAAATGGTGGAATAAAGACTCCAGGAGAAATGGGACCCGGAGCAGGAGACATATTAGGGGGCAAAGATTGCATATGCCCAGGAGGTGGTAGTCCAAGTGGACCAAAAGTCGATCCAGATAATGGCACTGGAATACCGCCTTGCTGGTTGTCTCTTCCAGAAGGTCTACCCCGTCCTGGTCTCCCCATTCTGTTTCCCCTGTTACCTTGAGAGGGAGATCTACCATACGAACCAGGATCCTGACCCCCAGGTAGAGCTAAAGAGCCACCACTGGAACTTTGGGCACCAGCACCACGGTTGGACGCAATAGGTTTCTGACCTCTAGATTTTTCTCCCTGAAAGTCATTGTCATCCCTCCATGAATTCTGGTCCTGCATTGCAAGATCGGCATCTAGGACACTGTCTTTTGTATCTTCACCAGATTGTGCAGATCCTTGTAAGCTTCGTGATCTCTCCTCCCTTGAATAAGCAAATTCCTCCCCTTCCTGAATAACGTCACTATTTCTGGATCTAGAATCTTCTCTTCCATAATCAAATGGCTTGGTTTGGATTTCAATGACATCATAATTTTCATTTGATATTCCATACTTTGAAGAGGTTTTCACAGCTTCAGTTCTGCTTCCATCTTTTCTGCCGCCAGAGCGACCATCAATCCTGTCACGGCCACGCCGGGGCAACTCCCAGTCCCTGATGCCATCACAGGCTGGGTCATTATCTCTTGCCTCCTTGTCATGCTTTCTTTTCCAAGCATCTTTAGCATTTTCCCGGTCCCAACTTCTCTCACTCCAACTATCATCTCTTCCTTTTGATCTATCATCGTATGTGCCATCTTTTCCTGATTCCTTCCTCCTAGCTGGAGTGCTTCTTTCGTAGTCCATCTCAGAATTGTCTGACTCAAATTGACGTCTTCCACTCTTCTCAGGCACTCTGGATGTGCTGTTATCTACATCTCTTCTACTTTTGTCTCTCCCCCATGCACCTGCATCTTCCTCAGCATTAGAAGATCTCCCATAGCTGTCAGCAACATCTCTAGTAGGATTTCTTTGTTGTCCATGCTCCTGAGATCTTTCTTTATTTGATGCATCATCACGTGCCAAACTTCCCCTATTGTCTTCTTCAGGAAATTCAGACCTTCCTCTAGTTTTCCTTTCTGAATCAACTCGTCTCTCCTCTCTATCATTGGACCTTATACCTTTCTCATTAACTGGTTCAGATCCCTTGCTTTGGATATCGTTTGATTCAATTTGCAAAGGATCACTTCTCTCTCTTTCATTTGCACTGTCCAGTTTAACATCAGAAGGTTTGCCACTTCTTGCATCAGACTTGTCTCCATAGTCATATGCTCTACCAGTGTCATCAGGCTCATCCCATCTCCTGCGATGGCTTCTGCCATGCTCAGCAACACCATGTGGCTTCTCTCGCCCCACATCTTTTTTGACCATATCTCTATCTGGCACCTTCTCCATATCAGTGTCCTGTTCTGGGTACTTGGAAGAAGATTTTTTTCTGTCACTTTCTTCAGTTCTACTGTGTCCTCCACCCCCAGGTTTGTCCCCACCATCAAGCTTATTTTCTGCATCATTATCTTCGTACCAGGAGCTTAACACATCCAGCGTACTCTCTTCTTGCTTCTTCTTCAACTGCTTAGACCGTGACTCTCTTCTGCTTCCATAGTCATCCTGATCACTATCACCTCTGCTTGAACTGCCCACCCTCTTCCGACTCTCATGTCTCTCCGATGTACTTCTTCTTTTCCCATTACCATTTAAGCCATCAACATCATCACCACTCCCCTGTTGCCTAGACTTGCTTAACCGTTGCCTCCTCTTCTCATCACCAACCCATTCATCATCATCCCTCACAATATCAATGTTCACCTCTATATCCTCCTCAATTTCCCGTTTCTTAGAACTCCTAACACGTTCAGGAGATCCCATAACAAAAAAATTTCTCCTCTTTCAATAGGATAATACTCAGGTAGGCGTAATCAGTGCAGCATCCTAAATTCAATAAAAAAGGAAGGAAAATGACGAAACAATGTATCAGGACAAATGAAATCATCACAAACTAAAAAAGAGATTCCAAATTCATAAATCAAAATTTCCATTAACTAGTGTCTAGAGCACTGCTTCTCCCAAAAATATGTTCTTTCAGGGAAGAAAACAATAAAGCAAAACATTTCACATAGCATCAGGTCTCAAAATCCGGATCTTGCCAAGTTTATTCAATAGAAAACAAACTCCCCTAATTTACCATATAGTTGCAAGAAACATCAAAACACACTTCCTATAAATAACTCTACAGTTCTTACTTCTTGACAATTTAAGCAAGAGATGCACAGATTCATAAAAACATAGCTCAGAAACCCTAGATATTCGATGTTTTCAAGCTGGAAATGGACAAATAACAAAAATCCAACCTTTCTCAAATACGGACACCCCCAAACTCCACCATCGACTAAAACTCACAATCTCAGGTAGAGAAACCGAACTACACGAATGTAAACAAATTCAGGCCAACTCAAATTCAGAAATCGCAGGGCAATCAAAATCGACCAATACGAATTTATCAGAACGGATTCATTTATCTCAAAAGCAAAAAATAAAATGGAGAATAGAGAAATCAATAGCCAATGCTGGAATTCAAAGTTCCACTCACCCGAAGCAGCAGCGGCAGCGGCTCCGCTGTTGGTGGCTGAGGGGAAAACGTCGTCGTAGTAGATGAAATCGCAGAGGGAAGAAAGCGGGTTTGAAGCACTTAGGTTTTTGGAGAGGGCTTATCAAATTAGGCGATTTATTTTTTATACAAAAATATTAAACAATTTATTGTTTATATGTAATAAAAAAATTGTAGTGCTAATAAGTTGGCCTTTTTTTTTTTTATTTCACGTATGATAAAATTACTACCAATATTTAATAAATGACGTGGAATATCTCGTTATATTATGAATATTGAATCAATTTTATAAAAAAATTCAAAATTCTCATTTTCTTATTGAAACTTATACTCAAATGTAATTTTTCAGTGGTTTAGTGCTTGATTGTTGTGAATCTCAATAATGTGAAATTACGTTATGCGGTGCAAATCGAAAGTAGAATGCTTATGTTTGATTAGAAGATGGAAAAGTTACATTTCATATTAGCGTTAGTCATTTTCTTATTAAGCTAAAAAGAATGTGTATAGACCCAATTCTTTATTTAAAATTGGAAATAAAATTAGTAAAACAAGAATATTTCCAATATCTATATTTTTTCAATTACAATTCACCGGTCTGATTTATTAGCGGGATGAGAAGCATCTTACAATTAAATGTTTAATTTTTCAATTTATAAGCTATATGAAAATCATCTTATCAATTAAATGTTTGTTTGCTCAATATCAGTTAAATGATTGTTTTTTTAATATAAACACTCGAACCATCAATTTGTTGATTGAAAATAAGATGCCTCACCAAGTAAGTTTTACAAATAAAAGTACATTGCATTTTACTTCACCTACACAATTTTAAGAGCAAGAGCAAGACTAAGTTACAACATTCATCCTTACTAATTACTATAGTAGGTAGATAAAATTTCATCAAAAGCCCCTTACAATAGTAGGTAGATAAAATCTCATCAAAAGCTCCAAACATAGCTCAAACCAGCAACAAACTCGAAACACCGAATTCACTCTAAGATGACTCGAATCCTCGACTATTGGTTTGAGAGGATCATCTTAGTTGGCAAGAAGAACTTAATTGCAAGCTCCTAACATAGCTCAAACGAGCACGCAACTTCAATCACACGCACCATAAGATAACTCGAACCCTCGACTATTGAGTTAGGGTTCGACTAAGGTGAGACACAACATTAGCTATAAGCTTCAAACATAGCTCAAACCAAGACACGACTCCAAACACACGCACACTCAAACCATTTAGTGTTCGACTTGGCGTCTTAGTTGGTAAGACACATTTAGCCATAAGCTCCAGCTCAAACGAGCACGCAACTCCAAACACACACAACATGAAATAACTCGAACCCTCGACCATTGATTCAGGGTTCGACTTAGAGTCTCACCAACTAAGACGCACTTAGTTTTAATTTCCAAACATAGCTCAAAACAGCAGTAATTTTCATCACCAATACCAAATTCAATAACACAGCTACGAGATCAGAGTTTAAAAAAGCTCAAAATTAACACTGCAATTTATTAATCCCCGCTCCAAAACGCCGTCGTATCAACCTAGGTTGATACGCCCAAATGCCTGAAGCTCGTCGCCGGCGAGGCGGCAAATCCTCCACTCCGGCAAAATCTTCGCCCCCATCTGCTCGTAAAAACTAATCGCATTCACATTCCAATCGAGAACCACCCACTCCACCCTCCCGTACCCCATCTTCGCCGCCTGCGCCGCCACCGCCGACAGCAGCAGCCGCCCCAGCCCCCTCCGGCGATAGCACTCCCTGACGAAAATATCCTCGATGTAAAACCCTGGCTTCGCCAAAAACGTCGAGTAATTGGGGAAAAACAGCACGAATCCCCCAATTACAACATCGTGCCCTAGAACATCCGAGGCGTTGCTCGTGAAATCAGCCCGATCGGAATCGTCGATCGCGAGATCGAGGTGGACGGGCTTGAGGATGGGGGTGAAATGGGGATCTGCTGCTGCGGCGGCGGGGGGAGGGAAGGGGGCGGGGGAGAGCTCGAGCATGAGGACGGTGAAGGAGGTGAAGGGGGGAGGGGCGGAGGGGGGGAAGAGCGTGGCGGAGAGGGACTCCGGGGTGGCTTCGCAGAGGTGGTTGAGGCGCTCGAAGACGGCCATTTGGTGGATGAGCTTGTGGATGTGGGAAACGTCGGCGGCGGTGGCAAGGCGGATGCGGGTGAAGAGAGTGTCGCCTGGAGGTGTGGATTCTGGGAGGAAGATGTGAGCTTCGGAAGGAGGCGGCGGTGGAGCTGCAGCTGCCATTTTTGTGGAGGTTTTGGGAAGGTTCTCGATTGAGAGAGATGAAGAGATTTGTAATTGGTGAGTGAGGGTTTTATAAAAATGCAATTGGATAGAGGCAGTATTAAATTAATTATGTCATTAGATAGAAAATTTAATTTACCATATAAAGGGATAAAAATGTGAGTAAAATAATCAGTCAACAAAAAAAAATTGCAATTATCATTACAATTAAGAATTTCAATGTGTTTGCATTGCACAGGCAAAATAACAGAAGGTTCAACAACACATAAAAATGGCCTACTTACAAGGGTTTCTGATGTAAATCAAATAATGCTAATTCTACTCAAAGATTTCTCCTAATTTTTATATGAAAATCATCTATCAATTAATTATTGACGTTTAGTTATTATATATTAATGGATATATTTTCATGTAGAGTGGATTATGTGTGGTACAAAGTTTAAATATTGGAAGACTAATTTTGAGTTTCATTTGTTTTTGGCAGCAAATTATACCAATTGGCCTATCAATTATTTGCAAAATAAAAAAATGTCCAATCTACTTGGAAGGTGGCGTGACCTACTTGGGCAAGGAGAAAAAGAAATATATAAAAAGGCATGACATTGAGAGCAGACGCCACTTTTTACTTTTGGGGAGCCGCCACTTTTTGGAGCAGGCAACTTTTGAGAGAAGAAAAGGGGACGCAACTTCAGAGAAAGGAAAAAAGGGCAGAAGCTTTGGAGGAGTTTTGAACGTGAGGAAATTAAGAGAGAAGAGAAAGGAGAAAATTCCAGCTATCATCTCCTCCAAATTTACTCCATAGTTTCTATGACTTTATCTCCATTTATCATTGTTTTTGGTTTAATTATGTTAGGCTAAAAATCTTGTGTTACTCCAAACATGTAGTATGACATTTTGATTTCGTGATTTATTCTATGCTCGTTTTTATCTCATGTTCGTTATTACTACTTATTTGATTGAATGAATTTATTACTTTAGGTGCATCTTTAGTGATAATTCAATAGTCTTGATTTAATGTCTCTTTAGCTTGAATTGAGATGGATTGTGGTGGTAATGAATTATCAATTGGAATTGTTTAGATGACAACTTGATAATGGATTTTGATCTTAATTGCAATTGTACTTTGAATCTCACGCTTCCGTAGGGTTCTTTGGATTATTGAATTTGGTTTAAAGAGTACGTGTTTAGCTATTCTTTGACTAGTTGATGTTTAGCATGTTTAGTGCTTGCATGTTGATTTATTTTAAATTGTCCCGAACGTATGAGATAGAATTGAATGCATAGGATTAATCTGTGTCTTGTTTACAAGTGTTTGGAGTAACAATTGTCTCACTTGTGTTCATTTGAATTCAACTTTATTTTTCATTATTTTCATAAAACAAACTTCAAACAAAAACATTCATCTTTACTATTATTTTTATTTTTTTGGAATTAAACGAACTTACCTTCCCTGTGGATCGACACCTTAAATTACTACACACGAAGTTGTACTCTTGCAGTGAAGTGGTAATATTAGGGATAATTTTGTGAACTTGAGTGCATATCTATTCTGATTTAAAAAGACCTAAAATTACACATCAAGTTTTGGCGCCGTTGCCGGGGAAGGCAATAGGTTGTTTAACTTTCTATTTTATTTTATTTTTATTTAATCTTTTTAATTTAATTTTGTAGGTACTTAATTCGTGTTCTTACGCGTGATAGCCATCTACCACGTCTGGACTCGAAGACGAATGAGTGTTTTATTTGTGGTAGTATCTTTCTAATTCCTTGTGTTTTATTTTAAGTTTGCTAGTACACATTCCAGCACACATTTTTTCTAAGACTAACCCCGAAGTTGTCTAGAGTCTCGCTTTCGGTAGAATTGGTATATTTGAGTTGTGCTTGGTTTCTTTTCTGTTGTGTAGGTGTTCTAGAAAATTGAAAACAAAAAAAAACAGTGGATGCGAACCAGATCTAAGGGTACACCGCAATTTGGGTTATTGATACATCATAGAAGAGGACAGAATTCAGCTGTGATTGATACACATCAGGACTATCAGAGTCCAGTGGGAGAAAATCCAATTTTTTAAACAAATTTTGAGAGTAGTAGCAGTGATTCAGAAGCTGAGTCGATGGCCGAAAACAATTACAATACTCCTCCTGTGGAAAAGTTCGGCGATACTGTCAGATCGGGAGTTGATCACCCGGGAAATTTCGCCTATGCTACGGATAACATAAGCATCCCACCTCACTACATCAGCTTGGTGAATGGTGGCACCTTGTTCCATGGCCGTGAAGACGAAGAGCCCATAAGCCACCTCAATGCATTCTATGAGTTGACCATGAACCACAGACCTGCGAATGTGCCACATGATAATATCAAGAGAGCTCTCTTTCCTTTTTCGTTGAGAGACAAAGCACGAGAGTGGTACGACTCACTTCCGGGGTACAATGTAGCGACCTTTGAAGATCTGAAATCCAAGTTTCTCCTGAAATATAATTCACCAATGAAGATCTAGAGATTGAGGGATGCCATCACATCTTTTCGGCAGCAAGATGATGAATCTTTTGCTGAAGCATGGAAAAGGTTTACTGAGATGTTGAGAAAGTGTCCTAGCCATGGTCTTGCTCCTGGCCGTGATCTTGTCAAATTTTACCAAGGCTTAAACAATGAAAGCATGGGACTTATAAATACAAGTACTGGTGGAGATCTTGATAATAAGACACATGAGGAAGTGCGGACCTTGTTTCAAAAACTAGCAGATAATCAAAGAAACTGGTACAATCCAAGGAGAGGGGTTGAGAAGAAAGGAAATACCTTTGGAGCTTCAGTAGAATCTGAAAGAATGACAGCGGTTGAAGCACAACTAGCTAATATTAGCACTCAAATGTCATCGGTGGTTAAAGCAGTATCTTCCATGCAGCTGAACCCACAACCTCAAGTTGTTGCAATGGTTAGATGTGGACTATGCCAAGGTGGGCATCACACAGATCAATGTCAAATGATCCAATCCCAAGAAACAGTCGAGGATGTGAATTACATAGGCAATAACCGCCAAGGTTTTAGCCAAGGAGGTCAATTCAACAACAATAATCAGAACTGGAAGCCTCAACAACAAGGGAATTGGAATCAAGCTGTGTCAAGTAACAATGGTGGGAACCAATGGCGAAACAACTCCCAACCCCCTGGTTTTGATAAGAAACCTTCACTAGAAGATCAGATGGGACAGATATTCTCTTTCATGTCAAAGAGTCAAAAAGAGAATGATTTCTTCAAAGAGAAAACAATTGAGAAGTTTGGACAACTCGAGGCTTCTATGAGGAATTTGGAAACACAAATAGGGCAGCTTGCTACAGCTTCTCATACAAGAACTCTCGGCACCATTCCAAGTGATACAGTACCCAACCCCAAGGGAAATGAACATTGCAAAGCAGTCACCCTGAGAAGCGGAAGAAATATGGATTCAATGCCTTTAATGGATGACCAAGGTACTTCCGGAGTCTCACACGCAGGGGCGGATGAGATGTTAGGCTTGCATTCCTCGCACGCGGGGGCGGACGAGGCATGTAAGGGAAGTCCCGCGTTGGTGCAGGATGCCCAACATGGTCAAGAACAGGCTGCACCCGGCAGCAAGGAACAAGGCAATGAATCTAAGTTAAATGGAAGACTTACAGCAGGAGAGAAAGACAAAAAGGTCAATGAGACAGAACCTAAGAAGAGCAAGTCCAGTATTCCTAACGACATTCCACCGCATCCATATCCATTCACGAGAAAGAAGCGAGTGCGGCAAGAAAAGAGTTTTAAGTGGATGATGAATGTGATTAGAAAGGTGAATGTAGACATCTCATTGGTGGATCTTTTCACCAATTTCCCGAGATTCTCCAAGTTCTTCAAAGACATGATGGCGAACAAGGAGAAACTTCAGGATGGGGGGATTGTGACATTGAGCACAAATTGCTCACAGCTGATATCTGGAATCATGCCGACGAAGAGAAGAGATCCAGGAGGCTGTATCATACCATGTGAAATTGGTAACACGATTTTCACAAAGTGTTTATTGGACCAAGGTTCAGGAATCTCACTGATGGCATTGAAAACTGCTTGTTCCATTGGTTTGGAGAAAAGAATGGAGCCTATCGACATCGCTCTACAATTGGCTGATCACTCCATAGTGAAGCCCACTGGAATTGTTGAGGATGTCTTGGTTAAAATCGATAAGTTCATCATTCCCGTTGATTTTATTGTGCTTGACATGCCAGAAGATAAAGAAGTGTCAATTCTGTTTGGTAGACCATTTCTAGCAACGGGAGATGTATTGCTTGGAGCAAAGGATAACTCTGTTACATTCAGAATTAATGGTGAGCAATTGACCATCAATGTTGAGAAGGCGATGAAACATCCTACTGATGCAAAGGCATGTTTTCGAGTTGATGTCTTAGACAGATGCATCTTTGATAAGTCGTGCTATTCTGCTAGAATTGAAGGAAGTGTGTTTGAAAAGGGAAGTCTGGAAAGAGACTTTGGCTCCACATTCAAGATGAGTATCGATGACATAGATGGAGAACAAGTCGATCAATCGAGCTCAGAGGAACAAGTTGTGATTGACACATGTGTTGCAGATTTTAGACCATCAATTGAAGTACCTCCCAAGCTTGAGTTGAAACCACTCCCAAACAATGTCAAGTACGCATTCTTGGAGAAAGATGAGACCTTACCAGTTGTAGTTTCAGCAGAACTTAGTGTTGATGAAGAGGAAAAATTGATAGAACTATTGAAGAAGTATAAACGAGCTCTAGGATGGTCTATAGCTGACATTAAAGGGATAAGCCCAGCAATATGCATGCACAAAATTCTGCTAGAAGAAGGGGCTAAACTAGTTAGAGATAGGCAAAGGAGGCTGAACCCACTCATGCAAGAAGTGGTTGAGAAAGAAGTTAAAAAGCTATTGGATTTTGGGATGATTTACCCCATATCCGACAGTGAGTGGGTAAGTCCGGTGCAATGTGTACCAAAGAAAGCGGGAATAACTGTCACAGTTAATGAGAAGAATGAAGTCATGGCAACAAGATTGGTTAATTCATGGAGAGTGTGCATGGATTATAGGAGATTGAATAAGGAAACAAGAAAAGATCTCTTCCCTTTGCCATCCATGGACCAGTTGCTTGACAGAATTGCGGGATATTCCCATTATTGTTTTTTGGATGGATACTCAGGGTACAATCAGATCACGATTGCCCCAGAAGATCAAGAAAAGACGACATTCACTTGCCCAATTGGTACTTATGCTTACCGTCGTATGCCATTTGGCCTATGCAATGCACTGGCAACATTTCAGCGGTGTATGATGGCGATATTCAGTGACATGAATGAAGATATCATGGAAATATTCATGGACGACTTCTCCGTCTTTGGGTCATCCTTCGACCAATGTTTAGATAATTTGAGACGAGTTCTGCAAAGATGCGAAGAATCTAATCTCGTTCTCAATTGGGAGAAATGCCAATTCATGGTAAGAGAGGGCATAGTGTTAGGACACAAAGTGTCAGAGTTGGGGTTGGAGATGGATAAAGCCAAGATAGATGTGATATCAAAGTTGTCACCCCCAACGAACGTGAAAGGCATCCGTAGTTTCCTAGGCCATGCAGGATTCTACAGAAGGTTTATTAAAGACTTTTCAAAGATTGCAAAGCCATTGTGCAACTTACTTGAGAAGGATGCTAAGTTCGTCTTTGATGATGCATGCCTTAAGGCATTTGAACTGTTGAAAAAGAAGCTGGTCGAAGCACCTATAATAGTCGCACCAGACTGGTCGAAGCCATTTGAATTGATGTGTGACGCTTCTGACTATGCAGTGGGGGCCGTGTTAGGCCAGAGAACGGATAAGATCCTTCGCGCTATATACTACGCCAGCAAAGTACTCAATGATGCGCAGTTAAATTACACAGTGACGGAGAAGGAAATGCTATCAGTAATATTTGCTTTTGAGAAGTTCCGTGCTTACTTATTAGGCACAAGGGTGGTGGTCTACACAGACCATTCGGCTATTAAGTATTTGATGAACAAGAGGGATGCTAAACCTCGTTTGGTGAGATGGATCTTACTATTGCAAGAGTTTGATGTTGAGATTAAAGACAAGAAAGGATCTGAAAATGTAGTAGCCGACCATCTTTCAAGATTGGAAGGATTGCAAGAGACGCAAGAGGAAAAAGAAAAAGTCATCAATGAGAAATTTCCTGACGAGCAAGTGTTGCAAGTGACAACTCGGGAAACATACATGCCGTGGTTTGCTAGCTTGGCAAATTACCTTGTCACGGGTATCACACCAGAAGGGCTCTCTTCAAACCAAAAGAAAAAGTTTTTGAGTGACACCTGCATGTATGTATGGGAAGATCCTTTCCTCTTTCGTATTGGCAGCGATGGAATAATTCGGAGATGTGTGGGAGAGCATGAACACAATCAGATTTTGTCCGCTTGCCATGATTCTGCGTATGGCGGCCACTTTGGAGCACGTCGCACTGCATTTAAAGTGCTCCAATCCGGATTCTTTTGGCCATCGATCTTCAAGGATGCAAAGGCCTACGTTGAGAGATGTGATAGTTGCCAAAGAACAGGCAATATCTCGTGGAGGAATGAAACGCCAATGAACAACATCCACGAGGTAGAACTCTTTGATGTGTGGGGAATAGACTTTATGGGACCATTTCCCAAGTCTAATGGGCAACAGTACATTCTTGTAGCTGTTGATTATGTTTCTAAGTGGGTAGAGGCAGTTGCCTCAGCAACCAATGATGCCAAAGTTGTCTTGAAGTTCATCAAGAAACATATCTTTAACCACTTCGGGACACCACGGGCTATCATCAGTGACGGAGGAACTCATTTTTGCAATAAGCTTTTTGCAAACCTCCTTGGCAAATACGGTGTTCAGCATAAAGTTGCTACCCCATACCATCCTCAAACTAGTGGCCAAGTGGAAGTTTCGAATAGTGAGATCAAGAGGGTGTTGGAGAAGGTAGTTAAGCCGTCTCGCAAAGATTGGGCGGAAAAGTTAGATGATGCATTGTGGGCATATCGTACGGCTTACAAGACTCCAATTGGAACTTCGCCATACAAGATGGTTTTTGGAAAAACCTGTCACTTGCCGGTTGAACTTGAGCATAAAGCTTATTGGGCTTTGCAAAAGCTCAACTTAGATTATGAGGATGCAGCCGAGAAGAGAATGTTTGATATGAATGAGATTGATGAGTTTAGGCTACACGTTTATGAGAGTGTTGATTTCTATAAGGAACGTGCCAAGAAGATACATGATGCGGCTATTAAGCCTCGTCAATTTCATGAAGGACAGCTGGTTCTTTTGTACAATTCTAGGCTAAAGCTCTTCCCGGGAAAACTCAAGTCAAGATGGTGGGGTCCCTATGTGGTGCACAAGATATACCCCTATGGTGCTGTTGACATTCAAGACCCGAAAAATGACAATTTGTGGAAGGTTAATGG
Source organism: Salvia splendens (assembly GCF_004379255.2). NCBI lineage: Eukaryota > Viridiplantae > Streptophyta > Magnoliopsida > Lamiales > Lamiaceae > Salvia > Salvia splendens. The sequence goes on along the minus strand of NC_056044.1, from coordinate 33,941,533 downwards.
CCAACGATTGAAGGCTTATGTAGGTGGTGAAAGTGGTAAGGAAGCAAGAGACGTGGTCACACTAGAGAGTCCGAAAGTGTAGACTCAGAATGGAGAAGGTCGAGCCAACGACTATAAAAAATGCGCTGATTGGGAGGCAACCCAAGTCTTTTATTGTTCTTTTGTTTTTGCTTTCATATATTGGGGGTTTTGTTTGCTCAATTCTTTCCCTGTATATTTATTTTGAATTGAGCTTTTTTTGTGTAGGAGTGAAGATGGAGGTCGTGTCTCTGCTGTTGGAAAAAAGAGTCGCCCAACCCACCCACCCATGAGCTTCACAATGACAGGGGAGTATCTTTATACATCCCTTATATTTGTCTTCTACCTTGGGGACAATGTAGAATTTAAGTTTGGGGGAGAGGGTTGAAATTCTGCTTTGTGTGCATGTTAGTATGATTTCCTATGGATTGTTACTTGCTCATACTTGTTGAGAGTCACTAAGTGGACTTAGCTTTTCCTGTGAACTTGTGCTATGAAATTAGTTGTCACTTACTTGCTTCTGGAGAACAAGGAGTCTTACTTGTTAATTTAGGAAAGAGTAGTGTTCTCTGGTGTCCAATTTCTTGAGCTAAGGAAAGAGAACTATTTCGGTTTTGAAAAATGAGTTAAAAAATATATATGGTTAATTTGCATAATTTGAGTAGGGCTTGAATATATTTTGTTGATGTCGATGCACAAAAATGATCTAGGCATTAGGACTAAAAGCCTCATTGCCCAAATATCACATGTCTGACCCTACATACACCCCTAGCGAGCCAGTTTGAGCCTTATAGCCTAATTTCTTTGTTAAAATTTTGAAGTCGCTATATTAGCCTACATGATATATCCTTTTGTTAGCCCTTCTTTTCAGTCCTTGTCACAAAAATTGAGGTGCTAGCACATCTTTGTATAGTTGTGGTTGGTGGCAAGAAAAAAGGTCATAAGTTTAGATGCTTGTTATGTGATATCCAATTTATGTTTGAGAAATAAAGTGCAGAGTTGCTAAGTGAAAAAGAAGAAAAAAAAAAGAGGCAGCCTATTCATACAGAAAAAGCCAAGGCAAAAAGAAAAAAAAAACTCAAATTAGTGCTCGAAAGAAAGAAAAAAAAAGTAGCTTGATTTGTTATGTTGAAAAATCTTAAGTTTGGGGGTGGTGAGCTGTGGAAATTTCATGCTTAATTATTATGAAGCTTTGGGAGATGTTGTCCTGTGGGATGTGCTAGTATTCTTGATTTTGGTTGAATGAGCTATTAACCAAATTTGATATCCTACCTTAACCAAAAGCCCCATTACAACCACAAATAAAGACCTTTTGATTTGTGCAAAGGTATTGACATTTTGTTGATGAGTTCTACTTTGAGTTTTGTGAAAAGACCAAATAGATTTAAAATAGAGAATAGCCGAATGAACTTCTTTTGACGATTTAGCAACGATGGTTTGAGATACTAGAGTCATTGCTTGGACTTGGATTGCTTGTTGGATAACTAGATCTTAGGAAGCTGGTTTGTGTTCATACTTTCATTCTAAGTCATGTTCAAAGGAGAATGTGGAGTTAACTTAGGTAATCTCTTGACTTGTGAGAGTTTTTATGATATGAATTTGGGGATTTCACGAGTCTCGTCATGAATTAAAACCTTTGTGCTTGATTGCTTATCTTGCTCGAGGACGAGCAAAAATTTAAGTTTGGGGGTATTTTGATGTAAATCAAATAATGCTAATTCTACTCAAAGATTTCTCCTAATTTTTATATGAAAATCATCTATCAATTAATTATTGACGTTTAGTTATTATATATTAATGGATATATTTTCATATAGAGTGGATTATGTGTGGTACAAAGTTTAAATATTGGAAGACTAATTTTGAGTTTCATTTGTTTTTGGCAGCAAATTATACCAATGGGCCTATCAATTATTTGCAAAATAAAAAAAATGCCCAATCTACTTGGAAGGTGGCGTGACTTACTTGGGCAAGGAGAAAAAGAAATATATAAAAAGGCATGACATTGAGAGCAGACGCCACTTTTTACTTTTGGGGAGCAGCCACTTTTTGGAGCAGGCGACTTTTGAGAGAAGAAAAGGGGACGCAACTTCAGAGAAAGGAAAAAACGGCAGAAGCTTTGGAGGAGTTTTGAACGTGAGGAAATTAAGAGAGAAGAGAAAGGAGAAAATTCCAGCTATCATCTCCTCCAAATTTACTCCATGGTTTCTATGGTTTTATCTCCATTTATCATTATTCTTGGTTTAATTATGTTAGGCTAAGAATCTTGTGTTACTCCAAACACGTAGTATGACATTTTGATTTATTCTATGCTCGTTTTTATCTCATGCTCGTTATTACTACTTATTTGATTGAATGAATTTATTACTTTAGGTGCATCTTTAGTGATAATTCAATAGTCTTGATTTAATGCCTCTTTAGCTTGAATTGAGATGGATTGTGGTGGTAATGAATTATCAATTGGAATTGTTTAGATGACAACTTGATAATGGATTTTGATCTTAATTGCAATTGTACTTTGAATCTCACGCTTCCGTAGGGTTCTTTGGATTATTGAATTTGGTTTAAAGAGTAAGTGTTTAGCTATTCTTTGACTAGTTGATGTTTAGCATGTTTAGTACTTGCATGTTGATTTCATTTAAATTGTCCCGAACGTATGAGATAGAATTGAATGCATAGGATTAATCCGTGTCTTGTTTACAAGTGTTTGGAGTAACAATTGTCTCACTTGTGTTCATTTGAATTCAACTTTATTTTTCATTATTTTCATAAAACAAACTTCAAACAAAAACATTCATCTTTACTATTATTTTTATTTTTTTGGAGTTAAACAAACTTACCTTCCCTGTGGATCGACACCTTAAATTACTACACACGAAGCTGTACTCTTGCAGTGAAGTGGTAATATTAGGGATAATTTTGTGAACTTGAGTGCATATCTATTCTGATTTAAAAATACCTAAAATTACACATCAATGTTTCATCTTCCCTAACCTAAGCTATTACCAGAATGGATCATACCTTACACCATTCTTGAGCTCCTTAGCCCAAGAAAACCGTGTTGATAACGCGTAAACAGAGAGAGACGGACACCTACGCTGGCGGGCTTACATAATGCCCGGTTTTTCTTCTATGCCGGCTGAAATCTGATACAAATCTGAAGGTGAGACCGCATCCCTTGATTTTGCAGACATACGGCCTCTCTCCCGTGTGCACGCGTAGATGCTCAGTTCTTGCCCAGGCCCACTTGAACGACATCGTGCAGCCGTCCCAAGGACATTTCAGAGGCCTATCATCGTCGTGGACGCGCTGGTGCAGTATCGCGTATTTGTGGGAGTTGAATTTCTTCCTGCACCCCTCGACCGGGCACTGGTTTCCTTTGTGCAGGAGTAGCTCAGCCTTTGTCCGGAACTTCATTGTGCAGCAGTCTAACTCACACTGATGACGTCCCTTCGTGTTTCCTTTCTTCTCCTTGCGAGGGACGGGCTGATCTGCAGCCTTCCTCGACTTCTTCACTGCCGTTGCTTCCTCATCTGGTTCCCTGTTGTCAGCAGTAACACGAGTTGGTGGATTTTCTCTTGCCCGAGGTCTCAACCCCTCGCACGGGCTTCTGGTAAAGGCGCTGAAATGGACGTGATCGTCTAATTGCAGGCCGAGGAGTTCTCTTTTACTTTTCCTTTTCCTTTTGCTTCCGGCTTCTGTTTTGGGATCATCGACACTGTTATCCTCCAACGGAGCGATGGGCTTGCCGGCTACATTAGTCTCATCTTCACAATGTTCAGGACTCGAAATAACTCTCTCTTGATTGTCATCATCATCTTCGTCTGTCTGTACAGAGCTTGAGGAATTCGATACCTCGTTCTCTGGGGCAAGTTGATCAGACGCTGTTTCGTCTGAAGCGTTTGAACAGTCGTCGTGCCTAGAAGTTTCTTCAATTTCACAACATCCATCAGACTGAACATTATCCGGCACCGCACAGTCATTCTCCGCCAGCCGATCACAAGCTTCGCTTGGCAGAGCGGCTTCATCAACAGTGTCTTCTTCTCTCGGAATTTCATTTCCTGCAACATCATCCATCCCATTTTTATCCGTAGCCGAGCCAACAGTCTCGGAATTGCACCTCTCAATTTTCTGGCTGCCACCATCAGCCGCCTTGATGTCATGACACGAATCACCAGATTTGTCCGAAGCATTCTCAACCGGAGTGGAGGCAACGGTGGAGTTTGCAGAGTGAGATTCAAAAGATGAAGCCATCAGGTGCTCACCATGAAACTCAGATGCTCCGTGAGAAGGTAACACAGTCGGCCCTAAGGCCGTTTCTCCTGCTATGTTTTTTACAGAAACACCGACCTTGCATCGCTTCCTCGAATATTGGATAAGCTTATCATCTTTCTTAGCCGTTTGTTGTTCGCTTTTCCCATTCATATCCTCCTTGGCAGCTTCAAAGCTGGGGAAGGGCTTACTCTGCAAGTGACGTTTCTGGTGGCACTTTGAACGTAATTTTCTCGACAGCCACTTTGTGCGGGATGCATCTGAAACAGGGGCTGCATTGTGAAACAATCCGCCCAAGCTCAGTAAATGCTGAACATTCGCAGATGGAGAGCTCTTCTTCATCTTCACACAATGCTGTAGATTGATATTCAACAGCGACGTCCAGTCCTCTACACGAGCGGCTTTTTCTTCTCCATCAATAGCAATATCGATCAGCTTCAGATCTTCGGGAGAAGCATTACCCAGCGGTGTCTCCGTGTAACTGAAAGGAACAGCTATCTCCTCTGCAATGGCCGCAGCATGTGCCTTTATTTTCTGAAAGTCTAAACAAAACCATATAGAGAAGTTAATCAAATAAAAAGAACAGCAACAAACATGGAGGCAAAGGAGATTATACATAAACCAAAAAGAGTATTTACCTGAATGACAAATCACAAGAACATTTGCTCCGCCTCTCGAACTCAACAAATTTTCAATTTCAATCGCGTGCTCTAGACAGAATATCCTTGGTTTTCGAGATACATTAGATATGTCCCAACCCATGTCTATCTTACCATCCGGATAAACAGTGTCATGATTTGAAGATGGGAAGTGGTCATGGGCCAGGGGCTGACAGTTTTTGGCACCTAAAGATGCTTCAGCAACATAGTGGAGATCCTTTTCGCTCAACTTAGATTTCATCTTCGCATCTAGTAACAGAAAAGATCAGTTAGAGTAGGTCCGTCGCATGAAACTCATTGCACGCAGCATTTCTCATTATTAAGCAGATTCGCAGAATTTATATTGAATGAGAACCAAGAAAATGTGATTGAGAAAAAAAATGATATTGGGATCTAACCTTCAGAAGAACCTTCCACCACATTACAGGTACGAGCAGATTCCACAGGAACAGCAACGAGATCCACACGCAGAAGATCAACCGATGCTATGTCAGATGGTTGCATGACTGCCATAAATGGAAAACCAAGGATGCCACAAGCAACACAAGGTAAAGTCCCTGATTCTATTTGAAAATCGTATGACAAGTCATCATCATCAAGATCATAACCAACAGAAGTCATATACTTGCTCAGCTCATTGACATCATGTGCACTGTCATCTTTTGCAGGAGAACTCTCGCCCACTGATGTCAACACAGAAACATCTGTGTCATGGCAGAGTTCGGATACTTTACTCGAAGATGGAAGTGAATCAACATCCCACAGAACTGCGTGGTAGTAGGAATTTCTTTGGAGAAGAATAGACACACGATTGTTTTCACACAAGATATCTTCTATAAATGCTCTCTTTACAGACAATTCTCTTTCTTCCTTCAAACGATCTCTCAAACGTGAGCTTCGTACCCCAGGCAATAAGGATCTCGGTATTCTGTAATTCAGTCAGATCCATCCAATAAAGATTGTGGTAATCATTATTATAGAAAACATCAATTGATGCAATGTCAAGTAAATAAGTATGAGACGTCACGTGTATGGGTGCTAATACAGCCTATATTTCCATTTTCTACTAACAAGAAGTCAAACAACGGCAGACAGACAAGATGGGACTACTTATCATGAAAGTGAGGCAACAACTACAGAGGAGGAGAGAGATCTAAAAATAAACAAGTCCCTAATCGAGTTCTGGGTATAAGAATTGTGGCAAACAACTTCATGAATGTCAACCTAATACCCTTATAACTGAAGTCCAAGGAAGGCGGCTATGCTTACCTTGAAATGAAAGACATGGTTAACAAGTACAACAGTTGCTGATGAGAAAGCATAGGAAGGTAATTCATGGCAGCTCTGCGAACAGCAGCTTCCTTAGCTATTGTAAGCCACTTAGCAGTTCCGAAATTAGCAGCTTCTCCACAATTGAAACCTAAGTTTGAATTGCCAACGCAATGATCAGGATATGCTACTTGCAGACAAGTTGCATTCTGCAAAATCGTGCGACTTTGCTCACCAAGAGAAAACATAAGCATTTCAACTTATGAAGCAAAAGAATAATTACCATGACTGAATCCTATGTGGTAAGCTCTTGGAAAAGTCACAACAAATTCACCAGGGTACTGTACGAGCCTAAGACAATGACAATTTGCAAATCAGATTTATATAGCTGAAAAACACATGCATCACAAAAATCAGCTCGCAAGTGAGTAAGTCCAGTCATTAGAAGACTGGTCTGATTTTTTACACAAAAACCACCAACCTGCAACATGGGATGCCAGATGCAACAATAGCTTCAGGAGACAAAACAGTAGTCTTTTCCCCCAAGTGAGATAGTGCAACTGAAATCACAAAAATTATGTCCGAGTGTTTATAAAAGTCCAGCATAAGTTCACACTTCACATGAATCAAGGACAAGAATGATAGCGGCAATATCATATTTTCAGTAACAAACATGTACATACCCAACCGATCAGGATTTCCTCCATAGGCACGGAGACGAATAGCTTCCTCGAAGTTGAAAGCATCATCTCCCGGTACAGCATACCAAGTTTTGGGGGAGCCCACGTGCAGGAAATTCAAGCTGTGAAGCTCGTGATCTTCCACATGCCAAGCAAACCAACTGAACAACATCCCAATATAAACCATGGGAGACGTCACTCCAGGGATATCATCAGGCATGAAACGAGTTAGCGATCCTGCCGACCTAGCCATAACTTGTAAATTCCAAGGACTATTTGAAAGCTTCCACCCAGCAGTGCCTTCCATTTCGCTCCTATCTTGAGAATCTTTCCGGCCAGAAAAGGAAGCATCATCACGTATAGGCTGTGAAGGTAGACAATTCAGCACAGTCTCTGTATGGGAACTAGGATTGTTCTGGATGCCCAAATCTTTATCATTGCTAACACTATTTACTGTTTCTACTTGATCATTCTTGCTGTCAGAGCTACCTACATTATTCCTGTCAAACGAGTTCCTCTTCCTAGTCTTCCTCCTCCTTCTGCGTCTGTCAAAGTAACGCAACAGCCCCTCAGGCTCACTAAACCCAGAACCAGGCACATCATTTGCATACTCCACATATATAGGCTTCTCTGAAGCAGCTTTCCAGAACAAGGTCTCGATAACCAAGGGATTGACATCCTTCACTACCCCAAGTGTGCTCTTAGTGAAAGCCTTGGCCTTTGCCTCAAACTGCTCAAGCGTATAAACTTCCCCACTCTGCCAGACCTGCTTCTGAGCCCTGAGCACGTGATCCCCGACCCCCTCCTTCACCTTTTTCCCTTTCTCACAGCCCAATTCTTGCTGCCTTGTAGTAAAAACAGCCCTAGACTTTCTATCACATTCACTCCTAACATGATCATCTGTCTTTGAGGACCGCACAAGACTCACATTACCATCCAATTCCGGACACTTCGAGAGAGACTTATTCAAGTTATGAAGCACATACTTTCTCGACGGCTTTGGCAATGGAGGAATCACTTTACATATACCAAAAGCACTAGCATCTTTCTCTATCTTAGATATGTAAGCAATTGGGTCGGCGAATTCAGTATCAGTGGGGTAAAATTCAGGCGCCAAAGGCAACCTCTCAAGCCATTTGGGTATTTCAACATTCTTCATTTCAGTAACCTAAAGCTCATAACCCCAATTTTGAAATCTTCACACCACTTGCACTCCAACACCAAGTAATAAGCTACTGCACTACAATATACAAGAATAAACTACTAGAGATACAATTTTCGACCGAAATTTTATCATAGGTCTTCAATTTCAACTGAATTGAAAACTACATTTGTTTCATAAACCAATTCCCTAACCGCATACAACCCAGGATTAACAAGAATTTGTGGAGCACAATAAAATCGATTTCAAAGGTAAAAATTGAGAACAGGAAAACCTCTATCTTCAACCGAATCGAGAATGGTTGGGAGTTCCAACGCGAGCATGAATTTTTGAGGTGGGGGTGAGAGAGAAGAGGAGAGAGGTCTAGGTTTTATAATTTGGGCGAAATTAATGTGCGCAAGATAGACCGCGGGATTCTAAGCGTGCGCCGTGGCTAACGTGAGCGCGACGTGTATTTCACTGTTGCTAGGCTGTACAGGTTTAACCTTTTGTTAGTGGGGCCCACCGGGAGTATCTTATGGTGTGGACGATGCCTAGCGCGCATTTTAGCACAGGCGACGGGCGCGGCAAATTATTTAATCCATGCAATTATCATCCAAATGATAATAATTAAATATGGAGAACAATATACTGAAATGTAGTAGTGTAACTTGTAGTAGTAGTAGTTATTTACTTATTTACATGTACATGACGTTTTGGAATTTAATACTATATTGCCTTAAGTAACTCTCTTCATTTATGTCTATTTTTTCCACCAAATAATGATTATTCCACTCGGGATAGGTAATTACGATTAATATATGGGATTATGAATATGAGGGATTGATAATTTAGACTTTCAAATAGAGGCTAAAGAAGTAAACAAAGATGCTTAGGCCAAAACAATATGATTATTAATTTCTCAGTTTAATTTAATTACAAACAACAAGGAAAGCAATTCATAAAATAATAAAGATAAATGGAAGTATGGAAAATTAAGTTTCTAAAAAATAAAATAAAAACGTAAAGTTTAATAGTTATGTCAATTCATAACAATGTGGAAAACTGAGTTTCTAAAATAAAATAAATATGCGAGAGTTTCTATTCTAAAATAAAATAAATATAAACGCCAATTCTCGTGTATATAAACCCTGCAACTCGAACTTTTACCGCGAGCTCCACTTTTCTCTCTCTGTGCGCGCATTTTTTCGATTCTCATCACTCAGATTCAAGGTCTCTCTCTCGATCCTGATCTACATTGTGCTGCAATACTATACGATGCATTTATTGCTGTATATTTTTAGGTTATGGTCGAACTAATTGTGTGATATCGCTCAATGAAGATTGTAGCTGATTTAGGATCGTTCGCCAAAAATCGATCTCAAATTCCTATGTAAATCTTCGAGAATCACTCTTAAGTATACAGTGAGAGAATCATCAAAATGTGTGTCTCAGGGGTTGAAATTGATCTGCTGCTATTTGGATTCATATTTGCTAAGATGTTTGATAGTTTGTTGAATGATGATTTGAGTCGTATATGTTTTTCTTTTAATCGATTAGATTATAGCTGATTTGGTTCGATCGCTAAAATCCATCTCAAATTCTATGTACATCTTCGACAATCACTCTTACGTACATACAGTGTGAGAATCGTCAAAATGTTTGTCTTAGGGGTTAAAATTGATCTGCTATTTGGATTTATATTTGCTGAGATGTTTGATAATATGTGAATTTTTTGGATGATAATATGAATGTGTGTGTTTCCGTTTAAATGTGTAACTCTTTCATGTTATTTTAACTGAAGTTGATGTATATATATATTATGGAAACAGTTGTAGGAGTGCGGTAAATTTCCTATAAAATAGATTATGATGTTCCAATCATTTTGTGTTCTGCTCAGAGTTAAATTTAATAGATTAGGATATTAGATTATAAAATTACAATTTCCGGAAGAAATAAAAGAAGGAGAATTAAGAAACCATAGGTGAAAATATGTGTCGGAAGAGAGGATGAGATAAGTAGGGAATTGGCTGTATGCAAACTGTTGCAGCCTGCTGATATCAAAATCCATGTCAGGATTGGCAAGGATGGTAAATAGTAAAAGTGGATTACTATCATCCATAGATTATTCCTACTACTCAATGATTGAAACTTCACTATGGACCTCGTCATGAAGGATCATAACTTGAGGAGCTTGACACTTCATTTTATGATTGCTAATTGTTGGGGCCGCTATTCTGAGTCTGTTTGGTTCCATGAAAGTAGAACAGCTCGGAATTCAGCTACAGTTTTTATTGTCAAACAACTTATTTGCAGCTGCGCTTCTATCGTTATACTCAATGACCTTAAGAAATTTCTAACTTAAGAGGTTTTAACCCTTCAAGGGGTATATAATACTCATCTAGTTAGAAACACTAGCTTCTATATGATATCATAAGTCTTTGATGTTCTATGATTCATTTCTTCCTGACTTAAGAAAGACCAGAATACTCTTAATCTACCTCATATCTGGGTGCAGTTTCAATCATTATTTATTCCCCTGTTTTATTATATTTTTAAACTGAATACCCATTCCTTGTAGAACACAGACGTTAATAGCTGTGAACTAAGATGGAAGACCCTCAGAAGAATAAGAATATGAAGGAGAAAGATTCTATGCCAGGTATTGAATCTGTTTTCATGATCATCAGATCATGCCTTTAGAACGTATGAAATGTCTTGTAGATTTAGGTTTGCAAGTTGGATTGTAGTTGCATTTGTTGATTTACTTTTATCATATAAAAAAGAATAACATCCCTTAACATGTTTTTCAAGTGAGGAATTATAGGGTAAGATGCCTGTAGAAAGGACATATAGCCACCAATGTTGGCATTTGGCTGATTTTAGTGGGAAAAATAGTAGTCAGGCTAGAGGAACTGGAATCCTACTTGTTCCCTTTTTTGTTTCTGAAATACAACTTAAATCATACTGAGTATGGGGGAAAACCTATATTTCTGCTTCTACCAATGGTTTTACTGCCACAAATGCATTTTTTATATTTTATTCCTTGATATTAAATCTGCCTTCATTGTTTGTTTTGCTTGGTGCAGATCTGGATATTGGAGATGATTTCTTTTCTTGGAAATCAATTTCAATGGGAGAGGGAGATGGGCTGGATTTGGACTTCACCCCAGTTTCTAAGGGAAATAAGGACACATTCAACTTTGGCAAAGAGTAATCTGATTTTTAAGTTTCAGCTTTTTTTTAACTTAAGTTATGATTTGGTCATTTTTATGGTTGCTGGTCTGTTTAGCATGTCTCTGGGCGTTCATAGGCATTTCTTGGAACAATCTATTGATCTTGTAGCCTTTCATCTACTTGAGTTACACCCTTACTTGATTTCTGCTAACTTTCTGCTCTTAGTAAAGGTTTCGTTGATGGACAGTTGTAATGGTATAGAAGCTTATAAAGTTCCAAGCCTTAGCCAGGGCTAACGGAATTGCTGTGAAATTCCAGGGATATGGATTTTAATTTGGACGATGATTTCGGAAAGATGTCGTCTTTCAATTTGGATATGTCAGATCTGGATATCTCACCACAAGAGAAAAAGGAAGCAAAATCAAAGGAGAAGTCACAAGAATCATCCAGTGGAAAGAATAAAGGACAAACTGATCGTTTCACTTTTGGAATTGATTTTGATGATGGGTGAGTGAGCTGATACTCATTTTAAGTTCTTTTGTTGCATAGTTCCATTTCCTGCTTCGCTTAATTTGACTGTACCTATTTTTCCTAAATCTAGGTTCGACGATTTTGGTTTTGACTCAGTCCCAAGAAAAGAAGGTACAAAAGTTCAGAGTGACAAAAACAACAAAGAAAGTTCCCCAGATTTCGGATTTGACTCAATCCCAAGAAAAGAAGGTACTAAAGTTCAGAGTGACAAAAACAACAAAGAAAGTTCCCCAGATTTCGGTTTTGACTCAATCCCAAGAAAAGAAGGTACAAAAGTTCAGAGTGACAAGAACAACAAAGAACGTTCCCCAGATGGAAGTGGCTGTCAAGATAAGGAAATATCTACTTACAAAAATGAAACTGGAAGTAAGAGTACTTCAAAAGGTGGCGTGCAAAAGCCATCTTTTGACCTGGTTCTTGAACCCACAAGGAAAATTTGTCCTCCAAAGTTGGGAATGGATGATGGTGTTACTCAAGAACATTTAACTGGAGCAGATGAAGTGAAAGGTCCTCTGGAGACAACAATATCCAGGGAAATACCTGATGTCAGTCCATCTGAAAGGTTGGTTCTCCTAGAACAAGCTGATCTTCAAGCTTGTACTGAAAATGATGTAATGCTGGACTTGTCATCCGGTCCTCTATCTAAGAATGAGCCAAGTGGATGTAATTCATCAGCTCTGGAGAAAAAGGTAGATTCTGTGGACGCAAGTAAGAGTGGCTCTCACGGAGAACAAGATGCTAACACTGCATTGGTAGCTGATTCAACATTTGATTGCAAACATGCAACATCTAGAAACTCACAGCACCACCAAGCAGATGCAATCTCAGAGAACATTGCTGAGACAGGTGGACATGATTCATCAGTGGCAGAGAGCAAGCTCAGCTGTATGGATACAAATGCTAGCAGCTTAAATGGAGAACAAGATGCTAACATAACATCAGTTGTTGGTTCAACCTGTGAATACAAGCATACATCTAAAGCCTCACAGCACGATCAGGCTGAGGTGTTCTCAGACAACATCAATGGCGAAAGGACTCAGGATGGGATCCAAAATCTCGTGGAAGGCGATGCAGGAAGAGCTGAACTAGGTCAAACTAACCCACAAGTTGAAATTCCATGTGCAACTGGTGTTTTATCAGGGATGCCCTGTGACAGTGATGCACAATCTAGCAAGGAGAATCAGGAATTTTCTTGTAAAATGCTCAAGCCTTCATTAACCAGGTGAGGTTACATGTGCTCTTTTTTCGTTCCATTTTCTTAAACTAAAGTACCAGTGACACCATTATTTTTGTGAAAATAATTTTAATCCACTCATGATATTGAACTACTCGATATTTTACTGATGGCGTTTTATTTGTGCTTGCTATGATGAGGCAGTCAGCCAGCTAATCCACTGCAAAAGCCAATTCAAAACATAAAAGAGCCTCTTATGAAATGCCCACAACCTTCAGTTCAGTTAGTGAAACCTGAATGTCCCATCCCAAAGGCGTCAATCCAGGCAACTTTGTCGTCATTAAGTAGTAAACAGATGAGCTCTGCTCTACCAAGTCTAGTTCAAGCAAGGTATGTAGTATATTAATATTTCCGTGACTTATTGATTTGTTCACTCTCTTATATGGCTTGGACAAAACAGGAGTGGTGATGCGACTCAAAGTGAGAAAAAATTATCATTGCAATGTTCTAAAACACTACTGAGGGGGATTATTCCCCAGATTCAGAGCCAGAAAAGCTGCAGTCCTCTAAAGATTCATGGGTGAGGCTCAACTGATTGTTCGGATAAGTCAAATTAATATTTATATTTTCGTTAACCAACAGATTATGATAGTAATTAGAAACTAAGACTAGTAAGAAATTCTCTTTTGTTAGTCTGACAATTATGTCATTGTTAAACATTTGGCTTAGAGGCCCCCCCTTGCCGATGAAAGATTGATCCTGATATATCATCAAAAGGGTTTAGACACTCTCTTAAGTGGTTTTGTAGACCTTGCTGTGGATGGCCTACACCTCTAAGCAAGCCTATTGCCGTTATATTCAGTATCATATCATAGTACTTTCATCTATTACACCAAAAATGGTGGATGATATTGCACAAGTCTAAGAAATTTTGAATTTATATTGTGAACCTTTTTTGGAGATCTTATTCTGCCTTTTACTGTTCAGTATGGAAACCAATCATAAACGAGCAGAAAGCAGTGAAAATCCAAAATTATTAGCATCTATACTGTCAAATAAAAACACTCCTGTGCAAGTGGATAGAACTTCTGCTATCGAAGGTGGTAGGAAGCTCCCTGATACACCTGCTCTGAAACTCTCGAGGTGAAATCATCTTTGATCTACAGGAGTCTAGCTATGGTTTAAATTGAGATTATATATTATCTACTGTCAAGTTCTCTATCCAATCTTGAACTGGCAGATTAAGCATTGATTCGACAAAGCCACCAATTTTGACAAAGAGCAGACCAGTTGAAAGCAGTAGTCAGAAAAGTGTTTCAGTTAGCAAATCGCCACTTTGTACTGCTAATCTTAGGGACAAGTGTAAGCCAATGACTTCTACCCTATCTGTGAAGCGGACACTAGAGGTACGTAGATCATCGTTGTGTACTACCTTGTTCATCCAATGAATTTTGTCAGTAACAATAGTGTTATCTGTGCATCATCATTCAGCTTGATATATATAACTATGACCACATAATGCATCTCTAAATGGACTTACATTCTTGTACAGGACGACACTGCAGATACTAGTACCCTCCATCCAGCTAAACGTCTTTCGCCACAAGTAGCAAGGAGCAGGTACCCTATAATTCCATGTTATATGATAGTATGTAGAGTTGCGACCTTCTAGATTATATGCTCATGAGTCATGCCTGATGATCTGTGAAACGTGCAGGAGTTTCGTAGAAACATCAGAAAAGGTTCTGGAAAAAAAGGTAATGTAGTGACTTTAATGGAATAAGAATTAACTGCTATATGTTTATCAGTCACGAATGGTAAAAGATTTGATGGCTCGTGGTTTTCCAATTACTAGTCACCCATACCCATCAACCACATGAAAGATGATCGCATCAAAAGCACCACCGTCAACTGCCAAGTCGTTCCACTTGCCATCTCCCATGACTTCAAGACTAAAGGATTAGAGATAACATCCTCGACAAGAGATGATAGCAATATTAAACTGGCCAATGCTTACAGCAAGGAACTTGATGACGTAAGAATGCTTGTCCGTTTCGTATCATTCCAGTTTTGAAGAAGCTGGAGTTGTTTCACTTTCCCTTCACAAGTCAACCGATTCTAGGAAATATAATAATGGCGCGGTGGTGGTGATAAATTTTTTCCCTTGCAGCTTTGCGATCTCCTCAGCAAGAAAAGTGATGAAGCCAAAGAACTACTGGCTCGATCAGTATTGAACAGCAATAAGCTGATGATGCTCAATGTCCCCCTGTTGGAGGAGAAGATATCCTTTACTTGTATAAATTTTGTTTTCGTAATTCATGCGAGTACAGTAGTGTTGGCCTTTACTAGTGATAACATCTGCGCAACGCAGAATTCGTTTGCCAGGTTAACACTCGGCAGCAACAAAGGATGAAATCATCAACTTGGGCAGTTATTTTTCATATGAAGGTAGCATTTTCCCCCTCGGTCTCGATCTCGTCTCCGGTCACTTGATTTTTATTTTGCTTATCTTGAACTTGAACTACGTTTTTCAGGTAGCAGCATTATCAATGACTTTGGAGAAACTGAATCTGCTCTTACATTTCAACGGCATTGCACACATGAGCGTGGTCTCCTCATCTCATCGTTTGCAGTGGTAATTCAATAATACACCTTCACTTTCAAGAATCCAAAAATACTTGTTTCATAAGATCAATAGATCAGCCCGGTTAAATAAAAATAATCATAGTATTATATAATGTGGACATTTTACTTTGATATAACAACTCTTCAAAAAAACATAATTGAAATAAATTAATATCGCAACTTTTAATAATAAATTTAATAATATCATTACAAAGAAAATAAAAGCACTAAAAAGCCTACGTTATTTAAGTGGGACATATTTTGAAAATCAATAAATTAGAACACAACAATATTCAAATAACACTGTTCAGAAAAACATACTAGTAATTGAAATAAAATTTATTGCAACTTTGATTAAAGATTAAAAGAAAAATAAAAGTTCTAAAAAAATCCGACCTACCGGATTCGACCAGTGACCTAAGGATAGCTATGAACACACTACAGTCCTCCGCTCTACCAACTGAGCTAAGGTCGGATGTGACAATTTTTTTATCAAATATTTATATAAATTGAACATTGAGGCCCAACTAGAAAACATGTCTTTTGTACTCGAAGCCCGATACAGAATTGGGCTGAGCAGAGCAGAGCCTATTGAATTTTCCGAAGGATTTGAATTACCATTTTTGGGTTCGTTCTAGACTTTAAGTATGCCTTGAAGTTATATTCATTCTAGTTCTTGTTGGCTTTCAAGTGATCTTTCTGATCGATGTGAAGCAAATGGTTGTACATTGAGCGAAAAAATCTAAGTTGAAATTTAAAAAAGTAAAATGAAAAGAAAAACGACATGCTCACTCTGGGAAGAATGAACTACGAGGGTCGACTACCAATCAAACTTATATGTAATAAAATACCGTTGCGGTTAGTGTTTTAAAAACCGGACCGGCCGGTTCGACCGGTCGGACCGCGAACCGGTAGGTAGTCCGGTCAGGTTCACCCCTTTAAACCGCCACTGCATTGAACCGTCGTGAACCGGTGGAACCGGAAACCGGTTTTCTATTTTTTTTTCAAAATTTTTTAAAATTTGTTGTTGGTAGAGGTTGAACTCATGACCTCTTTTATAGTTAAGAAGACCTCTACCACTCCACCACATGGGCTCATTAAACAATTTGAACATTAAATATTTTTATACATTAACCATTAATTTTATCTAAAAAACTAATAATTCATTTTAATTTTATTATTTTTTAATATAATTGTTAATTATAATATATATAATTATCATTCTTTATATTTTAATGATGCTCTACTTCCCACCTATATTATTATTAGTACCATATAAGATTCATTATTTACTATAAATAAATTTTTTATATTACATACTTAATTTATATACCCTAGCTATTGACATTAATGAATAATCTTATCTAAACTAATTAATAAGTACTTAATTAGTATTTAATTATATATTATTTTACGAAATAAATTTTCTTAAATTAATATAAACATTATCTATTTTAATACATGAAATATTAATTTTTTTATCTAGACTAACTAATATTAAATATATATATCTGAATATATTTACTAAATTTTAATATTATTTATATTTATACATCACTAATTATCTATAAGGTTTAATGTTTTGTGATATATTATTAATTGTAAATCAATTACTAAATTTAATATATTTTTATATATATTTGCAACAGTAAAACGGTTAGACCGGTGGTTCAACCGGTTGGACCAGTTGAACCGTGAACCAGTAACGTCGCTGGTTCGCTTGCCGGTCCGGTTTTTTAAACATTGGTTGCGGTATATATGAGTGTCCTTATTAAAGACTAGAGTACTGTAATAATTTATGGGTAGGGCTAAATAATGTGGTATGAACTACCAGTTTTGGGTAACGTTTGATGATATGGATAAACAATGTTAAGGTGCGTGTGTTTCTGTTATAATAACAAGATCGAGACATACATTAGTAGTCTAATTCTACATAGATTATGTTGCATTATCATCGAACAAATATGCATTGAATCAGTAATTATTTTTTTCATATAATATCGAGCATTGTATTTTACTTTAACTGACTACAACAAAGCGTATATCCAATTCGAATTGCTTCCAATAAATATGCAAACTGGAATACATAAGTTTATTATTTCAATCACACAATATCAAAAATTCGCATTACAATCTGATGTAGGGTCTTGTTAGGTTGAGATTTTTTAGCTTAATTGAGAAATGAGATACATTTTCAGCCACTCATTTTGAAATGTCAACTACAAGTAGATTATATCAACTAAGGGTATTATCGTCATTTCATTTCAATAGCCAGAATATCAAATGTCAACAACTCGTATTAAAATGTCAATAACTAAAAAAAAATTATTTTTTTATTTTTTTAAAAAATTTTTAAAATTTTTTTAAATTTTTTTAATTTTCACGCGATGTCAACTACGATGTGTAGCCTGCACATCAAATGTCAATAGCCCTGCACATCAAATGTCAATAGCCTGCACATCAAATGTCAACAGCTTATAGTTGACATTATATGTGTATAGGTGATATGAATCATAGATGTAGTTGACATTATATATGTGCAGTTGACATGAATTGTATATGTAGTTGACATTATATGTGTGTAGTTGACATGAATTGTATATGTAGTTGACAAAAAAATAAAAATAAAAAAAAAATAAAAAATCGAAAAAAATTTAATTTTTTTTAAAAAAATAAAAAAATATTTATTAAATAAAATGTATGATGAAATTACCATTCTGCCCTTTCACAATTAATTAATGTAAAAATATTTTCCATGTGGTAAATTCTGAACCACTCATTTAATAAAAATGAGTGGCTAATAATGCATCTCAATTCTCAATTAGGCTAAAAAATCTCAATTGATCACAACCCATCTGATGTATACGTATTACTCCCTCCGTTCGCGAATAGGAGTCCTGGTCTCACCTTCCACTAACTCATTTCACTTAAATTTTATTTAAAACTAATATATATAAGTGTGACCATTATTCTACTAACTCTTTACCATTCACTTTTCTTAACATTTCTTAAAACTCGCGTCACTCATAAACGAGACTTATAATGGCATACGACGGGAGTATACATTTATACTCATACTACGAAAACAATATCCTAAGTATTAGATTTAGACATATATTTATGTGAACTTTTCAATACCAAGATTTGGAGTTGCATTATATAGTTATTAGTTACTACTATTTGCCAATTTATAAACGTGACAATACAAGGAAAAAAAGGAACTATCAAAGGCAATAATATATACTCCTAATACTTTTCCACGAATTAAAAATCTTATCCTGCAAGTTGTCCATTCTCCACGTCAGCTAGAGGGAGAAAGAGGAGCGATAAAGGGTGAGAGGGACAAGAATTGAGAGATGCCACCAAACAACGAAAACGACATTTTGCATATTCTTGAGCCCACGTTTTTCTCTGCCTATATATATCCCCTCTTCCCATTGAAGGAGCTTTCTTTTTTTTCTCCCTCTCGCTTTGGCAACACAGTAAAGGTACAAACTTTCTTTCTCTCTCTATATTTTCTTGTATTTTTTTATGATTCATTTTTAAGTCTTTTTGTTTTTTTTGGTTTCTTGTTTTCTTTTTGAGCTGTACATGTTTTCTTTATTGCTCCCTCGCTTTTATAAATATGCAAATTTGGGCCTGTATTTGTTGAGAGATTGGATCTTTGAGTCTTTAGTCGTTGTTGGTGTGAAAAAGATTGTAACTTGTGGAAATATTACTGGGATTTTATATTTCAGATCAGATATCTTGACATCAGTTCCATTATTACTCGTAATTTGATGTGAATTTAGTTCCCTTTTTGTTGAATGCAATCTTTGAATGTATGGGGGATTTGTAAGATTGAGATAGTTAGGTGCTCTGGGGGGGTTTTGAATTATGGAGGTAGGTAAAAAAGATTTAATTTTTTCTGCATTCAGAAGAAAATTTGCCTCAAGAATTTTGTGGGTTGTAGGCATTTAGTGTTCGGAGAGTGTGTGGCGATGACGAATGGTTTCATGGGTTATCGTATACGCTGTGAGAAAGAAAAGGATATGAAAAAGTATTTTAAGTCTTTGATTCTTGAATCTAATTGTGAGCAACTGGATATGCTTTCAAAATATGTACCTGTTTCCATCACTCCATAGCATGTGATGCGGTGAGATTCGGGGAACAGCTCATGCTGTTATTACTCGTCGTTAAGTATGATTATAAGATGCTTATGTTTAGTTCTCATTTCATCAGGTAAAAAACCAAAATGATTGAATTTGTATATGACTTGACTTTCTATAGATCTTTGTTAGAAAGCAAGTTTTGGAGATTTTTGGAGTTGTTATTCGACTTTGCTGGCTATCAATACTTGGGCATACGCGGGAGCAGATCACTATTTCGAATAAAGGTAGACTGTTGTAACCTGTGCCCTTGTTTCTTGAGTCAAATGTAATGTTTCTAAGCCATGGGCAGAGGGAGAATGTTTTATTTAGTTTCGATGTGCTGCCTAATACTGTTGTCGAGACTAGAACGTTTTTCTGTCTGCATACATTTTATGTTATTTTAGAGTTGAATTGCTTCCTTTATTATGGTTGCTATGTTATTTCTCTCATGAAACGATTAAAACAGAAAGAACCATTCTTCTCCCTCTGGTCTCAAGGTTGCTTATTTAGATCAGTTAGAAATCGAATAAACTTTTGTGCCCCCTTTTATCTTGTTTATTGAGAGAAATCCACCTTATGCAGCTCCAGTATTTCTTCGATCCAGTTGCTGTACTTGGCACAACATTGAACGAGCAGTTCAAGATCCCTACTTTCCGAAACTTACTAAAAGCGAATGTTAATTCGTTCAAGGTATGATGGAAATTAACGGTAAAGTTTCCCACAAGAATGAAAAGAAGCCTTTGGAGAACTCTGCTCCTGCCAGTGTACCTAAAAGGCTACCAGAGAATAATTCGAGCACTTCTATATTTGTCAATCATGGTAAATTAATTGGTCCCTGAATTGTTAAAGAGCGAATCAAGAAATATAAAATTCTTGTTTTCTGATGCTTCTAAATATCCTATGCAGCTGCAATTGCATGGGATGAGAGCAGAAGAAAATGGGTCGGAAATGCTCCTCAGAGGTCGGAGGACAGATCCATGAAGGATCCGGTTATAAGGTAGTCAGATAACCTCCTTTGATCAATAAACGGAAATCACAAATTCAATAGCTATCAATACATGAAGTTTATGGGTATTGGTATCGACCAGATGCAGTTTCTGGTTTTAGGTTCTAAAAAACGAGAAGCTTCGTGTTGTAGTTCTTTTTTCTATGTGATGAATGCTTCTTGACATGCTCTTGCAGCTGGACCACTACCTACGAAGATCTGCTCTTGACTCACGAGCCATTCTCCGAGCCAATCCCTTTACCTGGAAGTTACCCCGTCTTTGGATTTCATGCTCCATGATGTTACAGTACATGTAGTTACGATCTGCAACGTTCAGCGAATTGCGTGTTTGGATCTCGTTTCTATTAGAACAACACTCATCGTTTAACTTATCTGTCGGGCCTTGCAGGAGATGGTCGACTTTTTGGTTGATATCTGGCATGACGAGGGGCTCTTTGATTAGAACAACTCCTTACTGAATAGTTCAGGCATCTATAAGACTATAACCCTCCCCTCTCTCCATTATCTCAGATTCGAATTTCAAAGCAATAATCGACTCCCACGCCTCCTCAGAATGGTGATGTCCCGGCAACTGCAAACCTTGTTCCTTTGTTGTACCATTCATTAGGTTATTCTCGATCCTACATGTATTCTAGTTCTGTACTCGTTTTAGCTTGTGTTCTTCGATTCTACAAGTGATAGCATATCCGAGACGGAGACGTTTAGTTATTTAGGTAGTGCCTGGCTCGCCCCATGAGGAACTCGACCGTGTGTATCTTATCCGGCCTCATTGGTCTAGTTTATATCCTAGAGTTTGCAAAGTCAAGTTCTTGATAGCTGCGCCCTGAAAGGCTTGACGTATAAAGAACTCGACTGGCTAAATCGGAACGTGACCGGGCCCATATCCGGTTCCGGTCTAGTCTATGTAGTAGGGTTGTTGTAAATCAAAATTGAACCTCTTTCTATTGGGAACTATTTGGATATTTAACATTTAGTAATGCCTCATTTCTAATATTGCTTGTAGAATCTAAATTTTTTATAGCATCATAGCTTCTTTTTTTGTTGGTACACACGGTTCAGGTTTAAATGTTTATGTTGAATGTGTGTAACTTGTTTATTTCGTTAGAGCATCAACAATGATGCCCGTCCCGGTGGAATTTTGACCGGCGTGCCGGAATTCCGCGGCAGACGTCCGCCATTGTGCATGGTATGCACGGATACGGAATTCTGCCGAGGACACCGCAGTTCCGCGGCGTTACGCGGAATTCCGTCACGACGGGCGTGCGGACGTCCGCCATTGCGTTGACTCCCACAGACGTCCGCGCGAAATTCCCGTTTATTGCATTAAATTGTGGGAAGTCCTTGGGATGTTCGCCACTGTGCAGTGGGAAGTCCTTATGACGTGGTAGTGCAGTAGGAAGTTCGTATGACGTGGCAGGAGGTGTTTTTGGGAATTCCGCGCCACTGCTGATGCTCTTATTGTATTTAGAAAAGAAGCAAATTATGACTTCTTAAAAAACTTAAACCCTTCATTTGTCCATTTTTTAAAATGGACGCCAATATATTCATAAATAATTAAACTTAAACCAGTTGCTATTATTATCAAAATTATTTCACGTTGGAGTTAAATTGTTGAACAATTCCTGAAATTTTAATTAACTAGTAATTCCTTTTTTCGTTTCAAGAATTAATTAATTAAAACAGAGGATTAAAACAGAATAAGCGACTTTAACACTTTATTGCAAAATTTAAAAATGCGACTTCAGCTTGAAAACTTCATATAAATTGTTAGGAAAAATAATAATTTCTCACGCAAAATAAAAGAAAAAAGAGAATGTCTCGAAAGAGAAATCAGAGCGACGAAGAAGAAGACGACACTTTCTTCCACCGCTACTCCTCCGCCGCGGCGCCGCCATCCGCCGCCGCATCCAAATCCTCACGCGGCGGCGGAAACAGCGGAGGCCTAGCTCCGTCCAAATCGACGGTCTACGTGAGCAACATCGACTACAACCTCACGAATTCCGATCTCCACACGATCTTCTCCACCTTCGGCAAGCTCGCCAAGGTCACGGTGCTCAAGGACCGCGCCACGCGCCAGAGCAGGGGCGTGGCGTTCGTCCTCTTTGTCCGCCGCGAGGACGCGGCGCGCGCGGCTAAGGAGATGGACGGGAAGATCCTCAACGGCCGAACCCTAGGCGCCTCGATCGCCGCCGACAACGGCCGCGCCGCGGAGTTCATTAAGAAGAAGGTGTACAGGGACAAGAGCAGGTGCTACGAGTGCGGCGAGGAGGGGCATTTGTCGTATGAGTGCCCTCGGAATTTCCTAGGGCCGAGGGAGCGGCCGCCGCCGCCGAAGAAGGGGCGGCGGGCGGGCGGAGGTGGAGGGGAGGGGAGGGGGAGGGATTTGGAAGGGGATGAGGAAGTGGAGGAGGTGGAAGGTGAGCTGGAGATGGAGAATTGGGCGTCGGTGGTGGATGGGGGAGGGGCGGCGGAGGAGAGGCGGATGGAGGCGGCGGATAGGAAGGGAGGAGGGAGGGAGGAGAGGAGAGAGAAGAAGAAGGGTTACTTTAGTGATGAGAGTGATGATGAGGATTGAGATTTGGGGAAATTTCTCTGCTGATTTTGGGATTTGGAGGGATTTTCAGCTCTTCAAGGCTTGATTTTTTTTCTTCTTGAAACACATGATATGAATGTATGATGTTTATTAGAATTCATAATTTTCATAGAACTAATTCATAATTTTCATAGAACTAATTCATAATTTTCAGATTGATTCAATCTTGCGCAATCACGGAATAACAAAATTATTATCGGGAAATCATAGATCGATTCAATCTCGCACAATCACGTGACAAGTTAATTTTGAGCAATTGAACATCAACCAACGAAATAGCTCGACTCATTTACAACCCTATCTAACCTGACAGTCGTGTTTTGACACTACACATTTCTGCAAATGCAGTTGCAGTAAACTATACAAGACTGAAAACTGATTTTAAATTCTACCAGCACATTCCCTTCAAAATCGACCTCTCCGGTAAAAAAAAATCTTGATTTCGAACAAGCATAGACTCGTCGCGGTGATTGCCTGACTGGATTGATAATGGCCTCTTCATATCACCATTCGTGAGCAACGTCTTTAGGTCTTCCAGCCGAGTGCTCTCAAACTAGCTGCATTTAGTTCTTGATGCTTACCCAGTCTGTTCACGATGGCACAGTAATATATGTAAACAGATCATTAAAAAGGAACTTTTGATATATGTGAAATAAAAACTGTTAAAAGGGTTGATGGCCCGACAATATCAAGAAAAAAAACTAGTCTAAAAACGATTCAGCAAAACTCGTGATGACAAAGAGATCAGCAGCAAGTTTTGAAATGGAAAAGCTTACGCAAGATCTGTTGGAAGCCTGAAAGCGCCTATACGCACACGCTTCAGGGAATGCATCTGAAACGACCACAGAGAAAAGGAGAAAGCCATTAACAAAACTAATTTATTTGCTAGTGAGTGTGGTTGATATTTAGAATGCTGCTTTGTAAACTGAAGAGGAAAAGGTCAGATGCACGTGATTTAGGACCTTTGGGCTAAATGTTAACTTCAAAAGGTCGGTTTTGATGAAGATCGGAAACATTTTGTCAGGATCAAAAGTAACATGATGATGATATTTCGAGTTTTTAAGAGATACTCGTTTTGCCTTTATTGTTGATTCAGGTATTGCTAGAAACATCAGTCAATGAATCAATTAAAGATAAGTGTACAGTACCTGAAGTCCAGCATTTTTAACAAGTTCTCTCACTTCGTGATTTCTCCCTTCATGAACCTGACCCATTAAGGAAACAATGAGGTGTTACATTCGTCTTGATTCGATGTGAACCCGACAATCATACATTAATGCAAATATCCCTATTCAGATAACATGAGGCAACTTTACTACTTTCAAGCCCGACCAATTTCAAGCAGGTGCCCAGTTGTAATAAAAAGAAGCCGCTAATATCAGATTACCTCAAAGACAACACAGATCAAATTCTAACCTAATACATGCATTTTATTAGTTTTCTTTATTTTTAAGAGGTCTTAAGTTGGGCAGCATTTTAGGCCAAGAAAGTAGATGAAGGCATAAGTTACAGCAGTACCACAATGCGAAGCCGAGCTCTCGGAATATCTGGCTGTCGTGGTAGCAACTCCACCAGATCAGGGGTACAATGGACACCTTCTACAACTGTTCCCTCACTAATGGCAATCAATTGCCGCTTACTGACCGCACCACTAATAGTTGCAATGTATCTGTCAGCCATAAAATTTGATGCATTTGTTATATAATGTTAATGCCACTTTACTAATTAATGCTAAAGCCAAAATGCAAAAGGCTTTAAAGAACACTTTATTCAATGTTAAAGAGTTGCAGCAAGAGAGGAGGGAAGTAAGCCCTTACTCCTTGGATAAATTGGACGAAGGATGTGAAATCTGATTGGCAAACTCACCTAAAAAGCATACAAATAGCTCATTACATGGAAATTTTGATTCATCAAGACAAATATATCAACTTGCACATTTCAGAACAAAGCATAAAACAGATCTATACCATCATTTGTCACTATAATTAACCCAGTTGTGTTAACATCAAGGCGGCCAACCGTAAAAAGTCTTGGCTTTGGTGTTCCAGGGTTCCTTTTAGTCTGAGAAAAGACATAAAAGATCAAAAATCAGTAACCAGGATCTTAAAAAATAGTAGTTGCACACTGAGATAAATTATGTGGAAAAAAGCAACTTAAGTAGCCCTCATACCCAAGTCTTCATAAAATCATCAAACAGAGAGAGTGCAGACTTCGTCTCTTTCTCTCCTGCTGAGCATATATATCTGCACCAATTGAACTTTTGTATCAACTCCCTCTCTGTTAAATATTGGGCCGTGATTTAAGTGCCAAGACAATCAGAGATAGAGTTGGTTAACAAACCCTTTTGGCTTGTTCAGGGCAAAATAGACCTTAGGAGGAAGCCTCTTCGCCAGACGGCCTCCATTAACGTAAATAATATCTTTAGCAGGATCTACTCTGGTCTGCCCCCATCATCAAAGAACCAAGAAACACAAAATGAGAACCATATAACTAATTATATTAAAGTCATCCTAACTATCCATTTCTTGATACTACAAAGTCTCACAGTATATGCTAAATACCATTGCATATATATGACTTCCTAAAACGACTGTAACGCCAACCTGGGGTGTGTTGCAAACGGAGCCGTTGACAGTCACCTTCCCTTGAAAAATGAGCTCCTCGCTACTTCTCCTAGATGCCACTGTCAATCATACCAAATTAACAAAATAGCATTTGATATTGGCTAATTAGATTTACAGCTTTCCATTTGTGGTTTCACGAAGATTATAGTATTATGTTATCTTTAACAGATTAATCAACTAAGTAGGTTGAAAATGTATGATTATAAAACCAAATCCTGCTAATCAAACACTAGCGCCTCTCCAGCTCTTTAATCAATCAATCACTATGCATTCAAATCCCCAACCAATTTCATCAAATTACATCCAGAATTTAGGCATTTACCTCCGGCAGCCGCCAGCACTTTCGCGAGCCGCTGCGGAGGCTCCCGGAAACGCTCATTGTAAAATCTCCGCGCCGCCTTCGAGTACTTCGGCTCAGCTGTAGGAACCCCCGGCTTGGCTTTATTCTCCTCATTCTTCTTCTTTCTCTGCGTGCTTTCATTGACGACGGCTCTGAGGAAACGCTCCGACGGCGTCGTCTTGAGCGTGACGTCGCCGCTCTCGTCGTTGAAAGTCCACGGGATGTAGGGCTCGGAGTCCTCACGCGGCGCGGGTTTATGCGATTTCGATTTAGGTTTGGGCGCGGCGAATTTGGCGCCTAATTCGGTGGTGGCGGATGAGAGAGATGAGGTAATCGCTCTCCGGAGGTGGCAGCGTGGGAGGATTACGGATGTTCTAGAGAGATTGAGCGTTGAAAACGCGGCGGCTGCCGCTGCTATCGCCGCCATTTCGCGGTGGTTGATGGCGGATTGAATTCAGTCCAAACTCAGTGAGAGAGGTTTGTAGATAAAATTCTGTATTTATTTATACATTTCCGTTTGCAAATAAAATTATTATGGCAATTAATTGGAAATCATTTCTACAAATAACATTGCGTAATTTTGAAAAAGTATTGAATATTTAAGTTTTTTTTATAATATTTTTTTAATTAAACATTTTATCCAAATTTGAAGAACAAAATTTATCTATAAATGAAACAATTCTTCTCTTTGCCACCATTTTTTCGGATCTTTGTTTCCCAAATCGACACACGCAGCTCTCTCTCTATCTCTCACCTGCATACGTAGTTTTCTCTCTCATGTCGTGATTCCTAGATTTGAATTTTGTCTTCTCAATTCTCAGCTAATCTCATTTGAGGTACTCATGTTTCCACCTTCTGCTTTAATTACAGCAAAAATGGAATAAATTTTCCGCAACTGTGATGATTGTTCTATTAAAAATGCTCAATTTCACGCTATTGATGCAAATTTTGTTTGATATTGTATTGTGTTTGCCAAATTCCAGGTGTGGCATTTGTATGGGAGCTGGTTAGGTTAGGATTATGCAGGAAAAGTTGAAATTGAGAATGAAATTGATGAGGAATGTAGAATAGGGAGAAAAAGGGTTTGATTTGGGGAGAAATTAGTAGTTGATTAGTGTTTTAAGGACTGTTTTTTGTGATCTTGTATCCGTAATGAAAAACAAAAACAAGATGTTTAACAAAATAATGAAAAGGGGGAAAAAGGCCTCCAAGGAATCGATTGAGGCACCGGTTCCTGCACCGGCAGCTCCGCCGCCTACGGTGACGGTCAATCACGCATCACGGACGAGTGTGACACCGAAGCCGACGGCTGGTCCAGTCGTCCCACCGAGGCCTACAACGGTGGAGGTCTTGCCGAATTTGAAGGACACCCCGATTAATGAGAAACATGGGGTGTTCATCAGGAAGGTCCACGTGTGCTGTTTCTTCTTCGATTTTGTGGATACGATGAAGTCTGCGCGGGAGAAGGAGATCAAGAGGCAGACGCTCGCGGAGCTTATTGACATTGTGCAGACAGGGTCGTGTAAAATGAATGAGATAATGCAAGATGAGATGGTAAAGATGATAGCTTTGAATATATTCCGGTGCTTGCCACCTGCAGCGCACGAGATTACTGGCGGACCGGGTGGAGATCCGGAGGAGGAAGACATGTATATGGACCCGTCCTGGCCTCACTTGCAACTAGTTTACGAGTTGCTTCTGAGATACGTGGTGTCGTCTGATACAGACGCTAGGATTGCAAAGAGATACCTCAATCACTCATTTGTGTTAAGGTTGCTTGATCTGTTTGATTGTGAGGATATACGAGAGAGGGAGTATTTGAAGACTATTCTTCATCGGATGTACGGGAGGTTCATGGTTCATCGTCCCTATATAAGGAGCGCGATGAACAATATCTTGTACCGTTTTATATTTGAGACGGAGAGGTATGGTGGGGTTAACGAGTTATTGGAGATTATTTCGAGTATCATCTATGGGTTTTCGGTGCCAATGAAAGAAGAACATAAGTTGTTTCTTATACGAGCACTTATTCCGTTACACAAACCGAAATGTGTTGCTTCCTACCATCAGCAGTTGTCCTATTGTATGACGCTATTCGTTGAGAAAGATTACAGGTTGGCTGATATTGTTATTCGGGGGTTGCTGAAGTGTTGGCCTATCTCAAACTGTGGCAAAGAGGTTCTGTTTCTTGGGGAGTTAGAAGAGATTTTGGAGTTCACCCAATCTTTAGAGTTCAAGCGCTGTATGGTTCCGTTGTTTAAACAAATCGGACGAAGCATCAGAAGCCCGCATTTCCAGGTTTCGTAACACCCATTAATTTGTACATTCGATAATATATAATGTGATCATGTTATTTATGTGTGTACGAGTGTCTGTGAAAGCCTATGATAAGACATGGAACGGGTCACTGAGCTTCGTACTCACACACATACACAAAATACGCATTCTGATTATGTGAAGCTTACAATTTTTTCACATATGCTAAGATGTGTTCTATAAATAATTTCGTTCGTGTTCTTTGGTTATCACACTTCCCACCATATTGTGCGGTTGTATGAACATGGATCTTAATGTGGTGGATTCGACTTCGTAAAATCCTATGCACCTATCAATTGGTGACGAAATCTTTAATTGTATGAAGAGAAGAGCAACTCAATTAGTGACCAATTTTGTGGATTTCTTTCAGGGTCTGTTTGGTCACGGAATTAGAATTGCATTGAAAGAAATTGAATTAGAATTCAATTCCAATTTCTTTGTTATGGAATTGAATATGAAAAAGTGTGCGCACACACAATACACACTTTGCATACATAAGTGTGTGTGTGTGTGTGTGTGTTTGTGCAATGTGTGTGCAGTGTGTGTGTGTGTGTGTTTGTGCAATGTGTGGTGCAGTATGTGTGTGTGGTTGTGTGTTTGTCTGTATGTGCATGTTTGTGCAGCGTGATGTGTGTTTGCATGTGCAGTGAGTGCAGTATGTGTGTGCAGTGTGTGCGCGCGCAATGTGTGCAGTGTGTGTATGGTGTGTATTCATTGTGTGCAGTGTGTCTCTGTGTGTGTGTGTGTCATTAGAATTTGCGCACACTATGTTGTGTGATCGCTATGAGATTCCAATTATCTACTCTGATATGGAATTGGAAGATTCGGAATTGTAAATTTGTAATTCAATTCTAAAACTGGATTTGGGATTGAAGACTCCAATTCCAATTTCATATGCTCAATTCCGTGTACTAAAAGTGTACTAAACAGAGCCTCATAAAAGTGTCCAGACATTAATAATATTCATCAGAACCCTCATTTTTGTGAATTACTTTCATAGATATGTCTAGACATTTTGCTTATTCAACCGTTAAGATGTAACTAAACTCTTGGAAGTTGGTGATGTGCAAACTTGATAATTTTTTATTAAAGGAAATTCTTGTTGCTGGTTGATTGTCTAGATTGTCCCCTTTATGTGGTACGCAGGTGGCTGAACGAGCTCTTTTTTGGTGGAACAACGAACACATAGTGGCCTTGATAGCAGAGAATCGGCATGTTATTTTACCAATCATTTTCGACCCACTGGAGAAGAATATACAATATCATTGGAACCAGGCAATCAACGGCTTGAGCAGCAATGTTCGAAGGATGTTCGTGGAGATGGACAGTGAGCTATATGAACGGTGCCAGAGACAGTATGAGGAGAAGGAGATAATGGCAGAGAAGTTGGAAGAGAGACGCATCACGACTTGGAAAAGACTGGAAGAGGTAGCTGATGAGGCCGTTTAAGGAGACGACAAAGGCTCTCATTTAGTGATCTTTAGGTGGGCTTTTAAAATATACTTTCAAGAACAAGCATTGATTGATGGCTTCTGGATTTGGCAAGACCAGATGCTCTGGAGATGTAGAATTTCGGCGACTTCCTTTGGCTGGTTGCTTGCTACCACGAGAGCTGGAAGGAAAGGAAAAAGATCCGAAGAAAGGAGGTACGGTACGACTAAGGCTGAATTGTGTTTCCCACATCAAATTTTTTTCATTTTTTAAAACATTTTTGTTTCTTTATCCAAATAATGGCTAACTATTTGAACAGAAAAAAATCAAGGATTAGGCTGTTGTTTAGTCTGTTTAAGAGCTTTGTAGATAATCATTCATCTATTCTTTGACAATTTGATTATAGAAATATACTAAAAGATTTGAATTTTGAATCTATGATGATATACACTTGTTTGTTGATCAGTCATAATTTGAAGTGACTTTTTATAATTTGATCTTCTGCTTGTTTTAGAGGACTTTTCTCTATCATATAGTTTGTCTATTTTACATTTGAACTATTCTTCTTTTTCTGTGTGAAAGTGATTGCTTCTTCTTGAAACTCATGCATATTGCCCAAGTGAGTTTGCAAGGATCGAATGCGTTACAACCCGGTGTGGGTTGTAGTCGAGTGAGTGGCATGAGACGAGACATTTTCATGTCGATGATTCTAGCTGTTTGACCGTATAGTGGTCGTGTATGGTTTTCGAGTCGTGGTAAAATTATGATATGCAGTGTATTGATGAAGTGAAATACGAGAACGAAAATGTTTTCGATTTAAGATACAGGCATTGGATTCCCAAAGTGTGAATGTGTTTCATGAAATACAAACAGTAGATAACCAATTTAAATCAGCATTAATCACAAAGTTGGATATGTATTGGGAATTTGTAACAAATTACATCAAAATTCTGTTGATGCTATTGAGAATCTGAGGTTTTTATTAAGTTCTCCAGTAGAAATATGCTCCATTTAAAAAATACTACTACTAATGAATCAAACTTTTCTTGATTATAAAACTTTTCAGTTTTTTCTGTACAATAGAAAGTGATGCGTGACTGAATTTGTGACCCACATTAATTATGTTCTTTAAATTTGCCTAAATTCCAATGCCAATATATACACATATAGTATATCATCTCCAAATAGCCAAAAAAATATACAAAGAAAATAATTTAAAAGATTCTATTATTACTTTCACCCATTTCTTTAAAATAACAGTTAACCTCTCCTCACAATATTACTTTCATTTGAAATCTAAAACTTCTTCATAAATTTCCTCTTTCCTTTGCTCATTCCTATACCATTTCCCAAATTTCTTTCATTTTTTTCCTATATCTATAATGAGAGTGATGATAGTGAACCATCACAATTGATGATAGTATACAAAATTAAAATAATTAAAAGAGACAATAAGATAGTGATGGGTGGCCGGGATAATTGAGTTGGTGGCGCGCCGCTCCCAAATATCATACTATAGTTGTCACCATCACCGTAGCCGTAGCCACCGCCGTCGGGCCCGCCACCGCCGTTACTGGTTGCGCCGGTAGCCCTCCCCCCTCCCCCATATGATATGCTATAGCCATTGTCCCTATTATAAATCCACCATATTTAATTAATGTAATATTAGTCTACTTTCAATAATGCATGTCATATTGTCATTTAAACAAATGAGAGCCATTCAATATTGTCATTTACACGAAGAATTTTTGGTATACTAGTACATCACATATATAAATGTTTAATATTATTTTGTTTATAAATTTATTTCGATTCTGATATCTTAAACAAACCCAATTTGTTAATATATTCATTTATTCAGAAAAAAAAACGGATGAATCGTTCTTAATTTGTAGTAGTATTTAATTTTTAAAATTAATGATGTCATTAATTTTAAGGCATTAGAATCAACTTGAATAATAAGATGTACTAAATGAGATTGATGCCCAAATAAATGATGCTCACATAAAATATATAGCACACTATCTCTCCTTACTACTATTACCATGTGTGCCCATATTTCCCACAAAAATACATTATAAATCACTATCCACCCTCCACTCAATATACTCCATCAACTATTATAGCACAACATTAGTCACACTAATTTCCCAAAAAGTGCAATTATATCAATTAATGGGGCCACCTAGTAAATTGAAGGCTCACATGCATAAGTTGGTAGCTACAAAATTAGGAATTGAAATAAAGATTGAAATTGAAAGAGAAAAGGACCTCCCACAAGTGGGATCCACATAATTGGGAATAGAATGTGTGACATGGTTCATTTGACAATTTTTTCCCTCACATCATCAATCGAATATTTTGAATTTATTATGTAGACTTTTTTATCATGAAAAAAATTCAAGAACGACTCTAGATGCTAGATTCGATGTATATATGTTTGTTTAGTGATGTATTTATATGTGCGTAAAAAATGACAAACTAAATCATTATACAATGTCAAATATAACGTCTTACACATTATTTTAGAATTATAAAAGTACAAAATTTGTGATCACTTTTGCATTTATATATGTGGTTGGATGTGGATATTAGCTTCAATGTCGCTTTTGTCATAACTCTTGTATATCCACATGTATTAAATAGAAAGCTCTATGTTTAGTAGTTAAGCAATTCAAGACTCAAGTGAACCTACCTAGGATAAGCTCGACTCTTATCTGGTCCTGACACTTCAATTCCTTCATTATACGTTGCAAATACGTTATGTGCATACCGACACTATTAAATTCTCTTGTTACACGTTGCCAACACGTTATGTGTATATTGATAATGCCACAAATCGAACATTTTCTAGTATTAGTGAAATCAAACAAGAGATACAAAATCATAGACCAAACAACAAGTGTTGTAGTATGTGTTTTTAAGAATGGATGTAGGTTTTCCCTAGAAAAGTGAATCCAAATGACCAAAAGAGAAGGATAATATGGCCATTGTACATGGAAAACCTATATTTTCGAGTGCCAAAATTTATACACTGCGAAGCTGTGGAGAGTCGAGGAAGATAAGACGCTGAAACACAACTTAGTTGGCAAAGCTATTTCGCCGTAAAATGAAGAATCATTATTGATTCTCTTTTAACAAGATAAAAAGTTGAGGAAAATGGAGAGAAGGGCAAAATGGTCATTCTCGCTCCAAGAATAGTTATTGATGACCAAAGCAAATATCTATGAAACAAAACCGGTAGGAGAAGTGGGCCCAAGAAAGAGCCGAATAGTGGGCCAGGCCCACATAGCCAAAAAGTCTAACTAAAAGGAGCCCACCATTGGCTGGAAAGCATGAAGAAGGGTATAAAGGTAAATAACTATTTTTCACAAAAAATTGGCCAAACAAAGACATGGGATGGCCCACATTATCCAAAACGCGAGAGAAGGGGTAGAAGAGAAAGAGAGGCAAAATGACGATAGATGCTACACTTGATGAACTAACGAGTTTCGAAATTACATTCGAATAGAACTATGTGTGACAAATAATCGATAATATACACGTTGGATCTATCAAAAGTATAATATTCTAAAGATAGAAAGTACTACTATTAGTTATAAAAAAAGAAAAAGGAAAAAGGAAAAGAAGAGTTTACCCTCACTGTGGATATACCAAACACATTCTCTAAAGTTTGAAGAAAGATTACTTTGATAAAATTTGCTAAAAGAAGAAAAGCCCTAAAAGACAACTTGGAAACCCTAAGGACCTTTGGTCACGTAGATTCCCGAGGGGCGTCGTCACATGACATCCTTTTATAAGCATCGGGTTCCAATAGCTCCTTTTCGTACATGCTTTTAAGAGGTGTTATTAGGAGAATCGTGGGTTAGTTTTCGTAGACAGGGTGATGGTTTAGAGTGAACGGCTAGGTGAAATGTAATGAACCTCGAAGCAATATTTGGTTGAACAAAACGTAACGAATATTGAGTGTTTCTATGTGTAATAGGGGTGAGCAAAAAAACCGGAAACCGAATATCCGAACCGAACCAAACCGAAATTTTGAAATTCGGTTCGGTTTTTTCAGTTTTTCAGTTCGGTTCGGTTTTAAAAATAAAAAAATTTCGTTTTTTCGGTTCGGTTCGGTTCGGGCGAAGAAAAAAACCGAAAAACCGAAAAAATGAATTATATATATTCTATTAATTTAATATATTATATTATATATAATATATGTATTCTTTTAATATATTCTACTATATAATATATATTATATGTATTATTAATTTTATATTATATATAAATATTCTATTAGTACATATAACATAAAATAAAATACACATATATAAATATATATTTATATTATATTTATTTTTTCTAGGTTTTTCGGTTTTTTTTTCAGTTTTTCGGTTTTGTTCGGGTTTTTTGATTTTTTAAGTTTGGTTTTCGGTTTTTCGGTTTCGGTTTTTCGGGTTCGGTTCGGTTTGGATTTTGAACTAAATTCGGTAATTCGGTTTTGGTTCGGTTTTGGCAAAAAATCGAACCGAAACCCGAATGCACACCCCTAATGTGTAATGTGTGTGAACGAAGTGCTAATATGTCAATTTGTGTGAGGGGGGCCTTGATGTAGCACTCATAAGAGTAAAATGTGGCTATAAAGGCACACAAGCACCCCAAAAGCCGCCTAACTAAAACAAAAAAGTGCCCCTACCTTATGGAGTGAAAAGACGAAAATACCCTTGGCGCGCTACAGCTTAGGTTAAACTCTAACGCACATGTAAAAAACCATCACTAGCATGACCCCCTTTTGTCACAATAATCATAATATGGATGAATTATCATGAGCTAAAAAAGGAAGAGAGTGAGTGAGTGTACCTTTCGCCACCAATAACACCGGCGTTCATGGTGAGTTGGTCGATGAGCCCGGCTGACTTCGCCTCGACGCTCGTTGCCTTAGCATACTGCATGATGAGCCCCGCACCGGACGGCACGAAGAACGCACCGTTCACCAGAAGGTCCCCATCCGTCCTCCAGTTCCACCCGGCCCACTCGTCCTCGTCCGTGTCCACGCGCTTTGTTACCTATAAATCCAACCGATTTCTCAAATTCAGCAAAACTTTTTGCTCATTTCAGTGATTAATATTACATGGTGATGGTGACACTTGCTAAAGCCTTTTCATAAAGAAATGGTCCTTAAATATAATCCCAACAAATCTCATATATTGCAAGTTGAGGAAAAAAAGCATATAGAATCAAAGTATATATATCACACTTTAGTGAATAGCTCACTCAACAAATCAATATTCTCCCTAAAAAGAAGGCTACATTTCATAAGATAACTCAAATCAAACTCTAATCTTTATGAAAAAATTATCTCAATTTCCATGTAAGCACAAACAAGTCAAAAAGTTTCATCACATAACTTGTATCATACATTTTCATTTTGAATTTTGATAATTTCCCCTTCAGATCATGTGAAATTGATTGTGATCGATAGTTGTTACTTGTTACCTCCTTGGCATTGGGATCGGCCGGTGCCATATACCGGTTCCCCTGGCTGTTGATGGTGGGACTAGCACTCCCTCCGATCGCGTACATTTGCCACTCGGTGAAATCATTGTTCACGACGTGAATGTAGCCTCTCCTGCACCTCGGCATCCTCTGCACGAGCTTCTCCCCAAAGTGATTGAACGCGATAGTCACCTATGTACATCACAACGTCGTTAATCAGAGCAACGATGAAAAACAGAACAAACGTGCCTAGACAACGAACGTGGATATATACCTGCATCCCCGAGTCAGCCAAGTGGTTGTCGTTGTGGCCGAGCAGCATAACCTCGTCGTGGTGGGAGAAGTAGCTATTCGAGATGGTGATGGCGGTCGATCCCATGATGGCATCGATTAGCCCATCCGTGCAATGCGACAACGCGCAGTGGTCGATCCATATGTTCCTCGACGAGAAGATGGATATCCCGTCCCCGTCCGACCTCCCCCTCCACCCCGCGTGCGAGGGGCTCGACCTTACAACTGTGTTCCCGGAGGGAACACAGTTGTAAATGTGCACGTTGTGGATGATCACATTGCTCACGGACTGGAGGGTGATGCACCCGGACCCCGTGATGTGGACGTTCGCGCCACGACCGTCCACGGTCTTGTAGCTGTTGAAAATGAGCTCGTGCTTCAGCTTGATCACCATGTTCGACTGGAAGACGATCCACAGGGGCTCGTCTTGGATGACCGCGTGGCGGAGGGTGCCCGGGGCAGGGTTGGCCGCGTCCCGGTCAGAGGAGTCCGTTACTACGTAGTAACGGCCTCCTTTGCCCCCCAGAGCGGCCCGGCCGAAACCAATTGCGCAATCGGCCAGGCGCTGGCGGTTGGAGCCCCAATTCGGGTCGCAGCGCCAGCAGTCGTCGATGGGGTTTCCGGTGAGGCATTGGGCAATGCCGGTGGGGATTGGGGCGGAGAGGAGCTGATGCCTTCTTGAAAATGAGGCATTAACACTCCTACCAAATTGGGGGAAAATTTTATGACTTCAAATAATGAAATTTGTTTGTTTAAAACTAAATTGGGGAAAATCAAACTAGACCCACATGATGAGATATTTAGTGTCAGAAAACACACACACAACACACAGTGGAAAAACAGGGGAAGTAAGTACACATGATGGATAAAGGGGCAATGTCAGAAATCCAAAATTAGGGCCAAATTCAAGATATGGATACAAGTAGAATGATCAGAATCAAATTTACAGAACAAATTTAACAACTTCTTAGACAATGTTAACAAAAAATGAATAACACAAAAACACACATACACACACAAAAACAGAGACATGAATGCTAAAACTCTAATCAAAATCAAGAAAGAGTCAAAGCCCAGATAAAAAATTTCAATTTTGAGCAGAACCCATGTGGAGGAATCTGTGCTCAATGCCTTTCCATCAATGTATCCATCTATCTATGTGTGTGTGTGTGTGTGTTTATTACCTTTGCACATGCTGGACAACAGCTTCAGGGTCAGGGTGTTGATGGGGGAGAGAGAGATTTTGGGATGAGGTGAATGAGAAGAGAGAGAGGAAGAAGATGCAAACCAAGAGAATGGAGAATTGAGGAAGCATTCTTTGTCAGAAAATAAAGAATGGAGAGAGGGGGAGAGGAAGAGTATATGTTGTGTTAATGGTGAAAGAGAGACACTCAAGAAAGGAAGAGATTTCTTGCTTCCTTAGATGGGGATTTTGGGAAATTGTGATCATCATTTATATATACATGTTGTATGCTTTTTTTTGAAATAGTGTAGTGGAAATTGTTGAGGGTTTTGAAATGAAAAATAGTTGTTGCTTTCTTGGTGGTGGTTTTTGGAGGTTGTATTATCCTTTTATTCTCTTTTATAGGAAAAAGAATGGATTTTGCATTGGGTTGAAGAAAGTATTTGGGCAGTTTTGGCCTTCAAGAAATTGGTACTTTGACTCTTTAGACCTTCAAAAGGATGAGATATTGAGAATCTATTTGGTGCTTATATTCTCTTTCAGTATTTGAATACTTGAGTTTGGTTTTTTGCATTATTGATGAAGTGTTTTCTTTAATGCATGGCTTTGTCTTGCATATATTGATAATTGGATTTAATAATAATGAGTTTGGGATCTTCACCAAAAGAGTTTGATTGTAGTTTGTTTGGAGCATAAGAAAGAAATCTTCTTAATTGTAGTTTGTTTGGAGCATAAGAAAGAAAAGATGAAAAAAAAGAAAGAATAAAAAATGAAATGCAAAGATTATTAGTAGTAAGTATTTATCTTTTTATTTTGCATGCAGAATCAACCACGTCACATACCAGTCTTGCTTGATAAATACGCTGTGGGAGATATTAATTTTATTTAGTAGTACTATTTTCATTGTTTTAAAATTATCGTTTCAATTTGGATATAGCATAAATAAGATGATGTCACGTCATATATTGACAAAATATAAATTTGTAGATACAAAATTTAATATACAGAGAGTGACAAATTTAAATGGGAGACAGGGATGCTAACACCAACTTGATATATTTCTTTAATCTCTATATATTAAATTATAATAATAATAGTAAGAACGAACACATTCATAATAAATTAATAATATAGTCATTGTTAGAGCATCATTAACGCAACAGGCCGGGCCGCAAATCGCGAGTCCCGGCCCGAGACGCGCGTTGGATGGGATGAAGTTCCGGCCCAGGCCGGTCCTGGGGTCCGGCCTGGCGGGCGTTGGAGCTTCCGGTTGGAGGAGGTTCGGGCCGCTATTGTTCACCAATTTCTGAATTTTTATGCATTTGGAAGAGGGAGGGGGAGAGGTAGAAGGAGGAAGAAGATGGAAAGGGAGAGGGGTGAGATTTTTTTGCATTTTTTTTAAAAAAAAATTTAATTTTTTTTTGCACTTTTTTTTTAATATTCTAATTTTTTTATATTTTTTTTAGTTTATAATTTATTATTTTTGTATTAAAAATGAATTTCTCGTATTATAATTGCTCAACGTATTATATTTTACAAGTAAAATAAGTTGTAGCCGTGAATAGTGTAATTTATTAGTTGTGGCCCGGGTTGGGGCCTGCAGGGTTAGAACAGTTGTGGCCCGGGACTCAAATTTAGAGGAATGATGACGTAGAGGGGACTTGGGGGCCGAATCCGGGACGGGGTTAATGATGCCCTTATTATACGGAATATAATATGGAGGAGTATAATACGCTGACGTACAATTTTCGTTGAATTTTGGATTCTGCTTTTGATTCTTTGAACTGCATTAAAAGCATTTCAATAAAAAAGAATTAAAGCTGATGAAATATTGCTGACTTGTTCATAGATAGAAAAGTCAAATTAGGATGATGTTTTTGTTATCAAATTAATAATCATGTCAATAAAAAACTTGTCGAAAGTGAGTCAAGTGACTATTTATCAAAATGAGCAATTTATTAATTGTTCCCTAGTAAATGATCTTTATGCGACTAAAATTCTTTCAACATAAACAACTAATTTTATACAGAAATGGCCACACCTAATTATACATGTTTTAATTTGTGATCAAGCAAGCATGACTAAGCTTCACTGATTATGTGACAAAATCATGAATACTTTATACTCCTAAATTTGGAGAATGTTTTGTTATTGAGTGACGACCTTATTTAATTACAAGCTTCAAAAATACAAGAGAGAAGCGTTACTTCAATATTTTTTAAATATAGAATAAAATGTCACTTAAATTGTTAACAAATGCGCTTGTTGAGGAGTGTATATATATTAAGTACTCCCATTACACAAGTTTTTATGTCTTTAAACTAAATTTCAAACAAAGCATTGATTTATTGCGTCTTAATTGTTTTTCATGTATGTGATTTTTTTTATTATATGCAAATAGTTTGTTAAGATCTTAGAAAATTAAATAAATAATTGAAGCTGCTAGGGAAAAAAGTTAATTGGCTTGCATGGTGCTGAAATGAATGATTATTAGGTAGAAACATGAATAAAAAGTCATAAACCAAATTAGTTCTCCTAGACTCCTAATAAAGCATAAAAATGATTTGGTTCAAGAAATCAACTATAGATATAATGTAGATATGCAAGTGGGACCAAAAATCTTAAATCCCGACCAATTGCAATCTTATATTTAGATGCAAAAATTATTTTGGAATCCTATTTTTTAGAGTTAGTCAAGATGATAAATTTCAAATATTGGGTGCTAATAATAGTATAATATATACAATCTTGTTGGCATGAAATTAATGCGAAAGAAAAAACATTCCCACCATTACTGAAAAATAAGTATAATCAACTCAACTCATATAGCACTAATATTTTATTCTCATATGTATTTTTAGTTATTTATATTAATATAATGCAACACGAAATGAAATACGATTTTATCCAAAGTCTCAATTTATTAACGTTCCATCTCTCTCTTTTTTTCTAAACTGGTTAAGATCTAAAAAAAAGTTTCAGAAAAGAAATGAAAAAAGGAATTTTTATAAGGACTTTACAGTTATGGAGATTCCATGCATGGGAATTTTAGCATTTTGGCAAACATTTAGGCATGTTATCACATGCATGTTCAAAAAGCTACTTGTATTTACTTGATTTATTGTTGTTATTTTCATTGTAGCCATTTAATTTCCAATAAATACAGTGTTATTTTCATGTTATAATTTTATACTCCTATATAAGAAATTCAATTAATTAATCACTATTCTATAATGTCAAATAATTAAATTTAAAACCGTATGTGTAATAGTACAAAGTATAAGTTAGCTTTGTGCCAAAGATAATTGGTGAAATCTTGTCATCTCTAACGTGTAGTCTTAATTCAAAGAGATTCTATACAAAAAGATGAATCAAAGTTTCCTACTTTGTGAAAAAAGATAGTTTTCTATTTCCTTAAACTGGGTATCAAGATCATCTAATCTTTGTTTCATGTTAATTAATGAAAAACAATGATCAGTTAAAAGAATAATGGTCAGTTAATTAAAATGGATTGGCTAGACGGTAAAAGAGCAAGTTGCATGCTAAAATAATTTAAATTTATTTTTTCATTTGTGGAATATAATATTATCATGGATTCTGGATCAAGTATACAAAATTACTTTTTCACATTCACACTAAATAAGATTCATCTCCAAAAGAAAAAATGAAAAAGAAAAGTAGAAAACTCCAACTCACAAGAATATTAATTTGATCTCATACACTTTATGTAGAACTTTTTTTTTCTGTGTAGAACTTTTATGTGTAGTGAAATCCTTATTGTGAAAAATATCTCATACTTCTATATTTCTTTTCCATTTTGAAAATAAATATTGTTAATTACACACCTTTGAAAGAAATTGCAAATATTGAGTAATTAGTCCCAAAAAGATGAGTTGTAATTCCGAACAACTGAAACAACTCATGAGTCAAAATTTTGTACTTGGCTGATATTCCAAAAGTGTGTCCTTCCCGGTCCTCTCGTACTAGGGAAAGGTCCTCTTAGACTCTCGGTGCTCGAACACCTCCAGAACAGATGATTCGTTAATAGAGCGAGAGATATGTGATTCGATTCATTCACATTCAGATCATGCACATTTGAAATCCATGTATAGAGACATTGTTGTTTTCAATGTGATCTGAATTTTCTGGATTTGGGGATTCCTCGAAATTAAATTAGTCAAATACAAAATTAAATAAAAATTGAAATAAAAAAATAAAAAAATATGTATAATTAAAAATAAAAAATTCCGTAATAAATATATGTCACAAGATAATGGTAAATCTACGTGTCTTAGTTTCTTTCCAATTATGCTTTTTTCGTTTATGCATTGCCTCGAGGCACAGAAAAATGAAAGCAAAAGTTAACGGCTGAAAGTGAAATCTGATCATGCAAGAAAGAGGAAAATTAGTTTTAAGGTTGTCCAAATCCACAAATTAAAGCATCAATTTGGTTCTAATATAGTACTAAATAAATTCACATAGCCACCATATTTGTCTACACCAAAATTGACTTAAAAATGGATAAGAAAGGAATATAAAAGCCGAAAGCAAAGTAGGTTTATCTTTCTATTTTGGTTAGTTGATTTTGAATTTAAGACCTTATATTGCGAAAAATATTTAATACTTTATCATGGGATATTATGTACTTACATTTTTCAATTATATCAATATTTACAACAATTTATTTGTAATCTATTTTAATCTAAAATCAGAAAAATTGAAATCAATTACACGATTAGATCATTAGAAGAGAAACAAACTAATCAAGCTTAATTGTGACTCAAGGAGTGCTTGTTGTTATTCTAAAAACTAGTGATATATTTATTCAATCATTTTTACAATCTACATACTATGTTGAATGTAAAAATACAATTTGAATTTTATCCAAAGTAGTTTATTTATAATCCTAACAGTGACATTATATGGGTTACTTTGGGGCTTTGAGATTTTGATTATATTAATCACATATTTTTAGCCCAAATAAGTAAACAAAGGCCCAATACATTTAACATACATGGCAAAGTCCATATCAGCATATGGTTCACAATTGATTATTTAATTTTTTTATAGTATAGTATATAAAAAATAATACTAGTTTAAGATAGGTAATTATATTAGAGTGCTTGAAAATATAGTTGAAATCAACCTAATCCAATTGGCAAACAATTCTTATACACTTGATTGGAGTTAATAAAATATCAAACATATAAATGAACAGAATACGTTGTCATTGCTAAATATTTTACTGCTAATGATCACCAAATATTTTTAGTACTTTCTTTGATATTTTTGTGTAATATTGTCACGTCCCTTTAATTTTTTTCCAAATTAATATGAAATTTTTTAATATTTTCATGATTTTTATGTTCGGACCCATTTTAGTAGTGCCTCTTTTAATAATAGTCCATTTTTGCAATTATAGTAAGTTCATAAAAATAACAATTTTTCATTTTAAACACGAGTGAAAATATATGACCCTCAATATATTTTTCACTTTTTCCTATCATTTGTGATTTTTTTTAGTAATTTGAAACACTGCATTTATTGATATATAATTCACTTCATAGGAGTGAATTTTTTTTTGGACGAAGAGAGAGGGTTCATTTACTTATTACAGAAAATATAGGGACTAAAATGGAAATTAATGGAGTAAAAAAATTTTCAAATCGAATTAGGCTCGGGATTTGCTTCGGATTACGGTTCGTCTCCTTCACTTTATTTCTATTTTCCCTCCCTCATTTCAAATCCAAACACACCACCACCGCACCCACCAAATCGGAGTGAGAGATGGAGAGCGATGGCTAATTTGACCTAAGCCGCTGTGTAGATAGATAGAGAAAGCTGCGTATCCAGAGATTCAGGAGGCAACAACGATGTCGGAGAAGGAGGGGTTTCCGAATCTCAACCTGCTGAATGCAGCTCCAATTGGATGTAATAGTGAGTTTCATATCAATTCTGCTTCTGAACTTAGGGTTTCTTGTTGATTATGTGTTAGTTGTTCAATTCCATAAGATTCCACTCGCGAAAATATGAATTTCCTTTTTTTTTTGCGAAGAAAAGGCGTAATTTTTTTTGAATTATGCATCTTCGTAATTCTAGGTTTGCTTCATCCTTTTGAGATGGACAGCTTGTTATAATGCAGCTAACAAATTCAATTCCAGTTTGTCCTCTGATGCTGAATGCTGAAGCTATTGATGTTTGCTTTAAATTGAAAACGGGAGTTTTCGCTTTTGATTCAGAAGTTGAATTAGGATTTTGTCTCCTTTTTAATTTGGGATTTATGGGGATAGTATGTCTCTATAAGAAGCTAGCTAGCTAGTTTTTAGTAGTGGAGATTGCTTATTTGCATTCGAAATCCATGCTTAATTCTAGATAAAGTCGAGGAGGCAGCTAGGCCGTGCCCTCAGATTTTGGCCAGGCGAAAACTGGCTGACATTAGCAACCTGCCACAGAATTGGAAGTCACAGCCAATACCTACGACTATTACTAAAGAGTATGTTGAACAGCTCCGGAAGGTAAAGTTCAGTGGTGGGTCTTATCATCGTGTTGGTATATATGGCCTTGTTGTTTGGTTCTTGATTGTGATTCTTGCTTCAGGAAAACGTGGCTTTGGCGATGATGTTGGCGCAGAGAAAGTATCCTCTTTTGATTTGCATTAGTTTGTGTTCTTTTTGTTGTATAGTTTTTGCTCTGCTGCAGATTGTTAGCTTCTGATGGAACTGTGAAATTCCTTGACATTCTTTTTGATAAAGCAAAATAATTGAACAGAGTGGAATTGAGCTAGAAAAACTGAGGTCGAATTTTATTAAAATGAGGGATCAGAATCAACAACTAGCTCTGTCACACACCCTCTTGCTTGCGGTTTGTGCCTTCTTGTGTTCTCCAAGTTTGGTTGATTTTGTATGCATTTGGTTAACCTTTTCATTTATTTGCTAAATTTTCAGGAACTAAATTCACGTAAAGATAGGGTAAGTTGAATGATGACTCATGAGTATCTCTTTTGGAATCATGGGTATGATTCCATCTATAACCTGTGCTGCTATGCTAGCTAATACGTTTCTTAATGCCCCTATATTCCCAGTTGAAACAATTGCAACATGAGCTTGGATGCAAAAATGGTTCGCTTCAAGCAAGGAATTCCAAACTTGAGGTCTGTGTGACTCAACCTGCTACAAGCACAATTCTCACAAAATGTTTGACATGCGAAGGCTGAAGTTGTTAAATCTCGTTCCTTGAAAAATTTATTTATGGTCCTTCTATTGTTCTCATGTTGACCACATGAAGTGCTTTGCAGTTGTTAAATCTTGTTCCTTGAACCTTTTTCTTTTTAAAGTTTTGACTTTTAATATGGCTGTTTCAATCTTCAAAAGGAGAATGTGATTAAGGAAGACGAGCCCTCAAAAGAAGGCGAAGATCATAAAAAGCCTCGTAATGCCAAAAAGAGAACACGTTCACTCTGTGAGTATCAGTGGGAGTAATTCTGTCTATTTAGTATTTATGGACTCTCAGACGGATAACTCAAGCCTTTTTTTCCTTTGGATTACTCACAGGTTTGGGCTCGTCTGAAGAATCGCAGTCCAAGGATGATGCTGGAAATAGGTAATCTATTACCCAAATAATGGCTCATAGTATAGTACTAGTACTTTTGCTTAATGAATTTCGTTGGCTGACC
Organism: Salvia splendens; assembly: GCF_004379255.2. Taxonomy (NCBI): domain Eukaryota; kingdom Viridiplantae; phylum Streptophyta; class Magnoliopsida; order Lamiales; family Lamiaceae; genus Salvia; species Salvia splendens. The sequence goes on along the minus strand of NC_056044.1, from coordinate 33,896,917 downwards.
TCTCGTGGACTTTCATGCCAGACTCCCAGTGAGGAGGCACTCCTCTAGGTTTGAGGTTTTCAAACCAGATGACGATAGTGTGTCTGAGATGTATGATCCCAAAATTCCCAAATGTTCGCTTCCTGATGCATCGGTTAACAATGAAGAGCATGTTGCTAATAGGTGATAATTTGCTATGCAACCTAAATTCTTTCTCGAATCTCAATATTCAGTGAGATTTTCTGTCGACTGACATCTCGTGTATTTCTGTGGCCAGACCCTCTGGGAGGAGGCAATCCGCTAGGTTTAAGTCCGCCACACCGTCTCCAATTCCTGATGAAACCGTCCAGGAGAATGGCTCATCTATTGCTGAAATGTCGGTTATAAATGAAGGCCATGCCGTACAAAGGTGATATATTTTTGTTACGTACGAGAGTGATAAGAAAATCATAGACCATTCCTTTTCAAAATCATTTCCATGAGATTTTCATCGACTGATTTCTTGACTTCTTCCATGCCAGACCCTCTGTGAGGAGGCAATCCACTCGGTTAAAGGCCGTCACACCGTGTCCAATTCCTGATGAAACAGTCCACGAGATTTCGGTTGAGACAGTCCATGAGACTTCTGTTGAAACTTCGGTTATAACTGAAGGCAATGATATGAAGAGGTGATAATTTGTAGTGTTACATATCAGTGAAAATAATCATATACTATTCTCTTATAAAATCATTTCATCAAATGATTTATTGACTACCTCCATTCCAGACCTTCTGTGAGGAGGCAATCCACTAGGTTAAAGGCCGTCACACAGTGTCCAATTCCTGATGAAACAGTCCACGAGACTGCGGTTGAAACAGTCCACGAGACTGCGGTTGAAACAGTCCACGAGACTGCGGTTGAAACAGTCCACGAGACTTCTGTTGAAACAGTCCATGAGACTTCTGTTGAAACTTCGGTTATAACTGAAGGCCATGCTATACAAAGGTGATAATTTGTATATTACATATCAGTGAAAAAAACCATACACTATTCTCGTACTAAATCATTTAATCGATTGTTTTCTTGTCTACTACCATGGCAGAACCTCAGTAAGGAAGCAATCCATTAGGTCTAGGACCAAAATACCAAAACAGGCAGATGATCCGTCTGAGATGGACTGTACCATATCTACCAACTGCACGTCTCTTGATGAGCCCGTCCCACCTGTCACAGACAGTGGCTCCACTTCTGCAGACACACCCGTTGAGAATGAAAACGACGGAAGCTGTTCTTCTGGTTGGGGCTGTGATTCACAAGGGTCTAGAAAACCATCTTTAGGCAGGCCATCACGCGTGGCTACAAGAAAGGTTCAAACCTACAGGGAGAGATCTTTGAAAGATAAAATGCGTAGACCGGTGTGAGCAAACTATGTTTGTAGGTAAGACTTTGTTGTTGTCGTCGTCGTCCATATATTGTTCACTTTTTGAATATTAGATTCTTCTAACTCCTACTGTAAAATTAGGCAAGAGATGCTTCTTTTAGTATGATTATGGCATGGAAAAATTAGATTGATTATGTTACAGACCTATCCATGTGAACTCTTTTATGTAGCCTATTACCCAAACGCCTTTGTTGGTCATGATGATTAGTGTGATTTAATTTATACAGATTTGGTACACCAGAAGCAAGATCCAATACCCTTAAACGTGCAATACACAATTATCAACCTCAATTATTTAGGGCTCATGCCAATAACTTGTCTTCCATCAATCTTGACTTAAAATTAGTTCTTCTCTACATATTTGAAAAGCTTTCTCCTTTAATCTAATTTGCCTTTTAATAGGAAACAAATAGATATAGGCTTTAATCACCTTCCTTCCCTTCACGGTGATGGTGGCGGTGGGGAAGGAGGCAAATGGAGGCTGAGGAGGAAGTGGCGGCGCCGGTGGCATGTAATGACCGGTCGCCGGTTGCCAAAGGCAAGCGCACCAAGAGACAGAGAAGAGACCTCATTCGCTTAGCCCCAGCTTCTCCGTCGCGGTGGACAGCCCGACCACCGCGGAGGAGGACGCTGCCCGATGCCTAATCCACCTCTCCCGCGGCCATTTCCTTCACGGCGAAAATTCAAACGAAAATTTCAAACAAAACAACCTCCACCCTCAATTCACCGACGGTGGCACGTACACATGTAAGACGTGTGATCGCGTTTTCGCGTCGTCCCAAGCCCTCGGAGGCCATCGGACAAGCCACACGAAGCCGAAAAACGACAAGAAATCAGCGTCGTTCCACGACTCCGGCATCGATGACTTTCTTTTGTCGAAGAAAAAAATCCCACCTCTCTCCCTGCACACCGCTGCCGGCGACGGTGGAGGGAGGCGGATTTCGTCGCCGAGGGTCCACGAGTGCTCGTATTGTGGGGCGGAGTTCGCCTCCGGTCCGGCCCTCGGCGGGCACATGAGGCGGCACCGGGCCGGGACGACAAGCCCGCTACCGGAGCCGAAAAGGCCGAGGAACGGGCTAGCGCTGGACCTCAACTTTCCAGCGCTGGAAGATGAGAGCCAGCGGTTCAAATACGAATTGAAATACGAGGAGGTTCAATTATTTTTGACACATTGATCATCCAAATGCAAAACTAATTCGATAATCAATTCTTCTAAATTTTTACTTACACTTTCAACCGTGAAATATGAATGCTTTTTTGTTGATTCTTTTACTTCTAAAATCTAAATTGAGTTACTTATTGTTGTAATATATTGCTTCTTCCTAGGCTATTAGGCAATAGTCATAACAATGTTAATATTTGCGAAATGAAAATTGAATTTATTTGAATTGTTTTTTGTTTATTGCTTATATTGAATATGATTATACCTTGTGGAATAAGACTTTAACATCATTTTTATATAAAATTCTGAAATAGGGTACACAGACAAAGAGGCATAAATTTGCTTTGGAAAAGCAAGTGATTAGTTTTGACTTGCTAATTTCGTCCTCAAACAATATGCACTTTGGATTTGACACAAATTTTAATACAAAATTGGTAAAGTAAGAGATAAGTAGAGAAAAAAAACTAATTAAAGTATCGTGAGTGGAGAATGGAAGCATTGCATGGACACGAAAGATACTTTGAGAAGATAGAAGAGGTTGCTGAGAAGATATTATATGAGAGAGGAAGGAGAAAAAGACATGAAAGAAGAGTAAGAAGAAGAAGAGAAGAGATCAAGAGAAGAAGAGAAGAGAGGAGGAATGGGCTTAGGAGACTTCATCACTAAAGTATAATAGTGTGGTGTGAACTTTTCTTTTTGCTATGTTTGTCTCTTTTTGTGTGCTCCAAATTTCTATATATGATAATGTTTTTGTAATACTCCATACCATTTTATTAAGATCGAAACAATTTGATTTTGTGTGTGTCAATTTGGAGTTTTTATAAATGAAAAACAAAACATAATCAAAGCTAAAATAATGATCTATGTCCAATACCCCTACATTTGGCGAGTTGGCTTGATTTTGGGCTGGGCCGGGCCGGGCCATATCTTTGTAATTTGTGGGCCGATCCATCCTAACTTGATAAATTATTTGGTTGTCTGATACGGTCCCCCGATAACACCTCCGGTGCTGGAGGATACCGCAAGTCAGGAGCAGGAGACAGAGCCCGAGGCAACTCCAGCGATGAGCGTCCGTGAGAAGGGAGAATCAGCGCCGATGAGAACATTGAGACCGCGAGACAAGTTGAAGCCGCCTAGCAAATTCCAGAAGTAGAGGAGCGAAAGTTTTATTTAGTTTAGTTATTTCAGTTTTTCTCTTTTTTGAATATTTTAGTTTATGTTGAACTCTATTTAAATTATTGTTGAGTCCGGCCATAATTATAAGCCCCGTTCGGGTTTTCTTTGCAGAGCTTTCCCGAATGCCTAAGTTAGGTCGAACCGCCCTAGAGTCCTTAGTCTTAAATAGGGTATTTCTTTGACCAATGAGGATTATGAATGAAATATTTTCCCTAAACCTAACTTGTGCAACAAACTTCTTTTCGTCTCTTTTGCAGCCAAGCGGAAAACGTCCGCAGATCAGCAAATTCGTGATCAAAACTTCGAACTTGTCGAGGAATTGATCATTGTTACTCCGCGAGAAGATTGATAACCGGTTCGTTGCGGAGCACGTCCGTAACATCGTCTCATGGGCTTGGAATAAGACTTATTTTGGATTGGGTTCAATTATTCTTTTGTTAAATAAATATATGAATCATTATTTTTCTTCTTCTCAGAATTTTTTTTACTCAAAAGAATACAAACATTTCAATTTTGAATTAAAAATATCTAGTTGAATATTTTAGTATGATGAGTGGGCTTAATTTTGGGATCGGGCCGAGCCATGTCTGAGGTTTCACAAGAATGAGGCACATGGATCCGACCTAAATTGATAAATGATGTGGTGGTGTCATGGGCTTTAGGATAAGCCTTTATTTTGGATTGGGCTTAATTGTGGTTTATACACCTCTGAGTTGGGCCATGCCCATATTTGCTAAAGGATTAAACCATTTATCCCTTTGTTGATAGTCAAATTTCTTTCTTTCTTTGCGCAGAATTGATCTCTTCTGCTCTAATTTGACAATGCTAATCTTGCTGAGCTATTGAGGAACATCACAAGTGTGCCATTAGAGCATCCACAATAGCGCCTAGCGCACCGCCTAGCCGAGCGCCGGCGCTAGGCGGTGCGCTAGGCGATCTATTGCAACCGCCTAGCGGATTTCGCGATAAAAAATCGCCTAGCGCTTGGCGGTTCCGCGGCGCTAGGCGGTGCGCTAGGCGCTATTGCAGCGTCCGGATCGCCTAGCGCGAATTTTTATTTTTTATTTTTTTTTTCCGAAACACTATATATACGCGACTTGCCTGTCATTTTCATTCGCACCACTTGTATTAACGAGTACTCTCTCTATCTAAATTTCTATACAAGATCAACAACGGTAAATGGATCTCAACAACGAGCCTACTTCAGGGAGTAGCGCGTCTCAAACTCCCCCGGTCCTCGTGGGAGGTGGATGGAGTCAGATGCCCCCATACTACAACATGTACCCGTGGCAGCAGATGATGCCCGGGATGGCAGCGGGGGGGAGTCCGCCGGGGGCGTTTCCGGCGATGTCGGGGTGGGCACCCAGTGTCCAGATGCAGGGGTGGGCACCCGGCATGCAGATGATGCCCGGGGGGTACCGGCGACGCAGGGGACGCCCGCGACACAGGGGACGCCGGGGGACGTCTATCGCCCCAGTATTGATTTTTCGACTGGTTCGTCGCACACATCGACGCCAACGGAGGCTGCGCCTCCGGCCCAGTTTGACACTTTCTCCTTCGATGAGTTGGGGTTAGATCTTTCCGGTGTTCCGGATGCTCCCGTTCAAACGGGGGGTAAAGAGCGGGGTCGGGGCGCCCCAAAGAAGAAAGGCAAGGGGAAAAGGGTCGGCGAGTCCTCGCAGCCGGGTGAGGACGACAGCTCGGTACGGAGGAGGTGGACGGACGCGGAGAACGTCGCGCTGTCCAAGGCGTGGGTGAGTGTTTGCGACGATCCTCTCGTTTCGAACAACCAGAGGATCGTCAACTTGTGGAACAAGATAGCAGCAGCCTACTAGAGGTTTTGCTCGGAGGGGAGGCCACACAATGGGGAGGATAGCCGGAAGGCGTGGGACCGAATCAGGGTTGCGGTCTCCCAATTTTCGGGCTTGTACACCAACGCCCTCCGCATGATGAGCAGTGGGCAAACTGAGGACGACTGCAGGAGGATAGCGGAGAAAGTCTTCCCCCTGAATGGGGTGTACAAGGACTTCACCTACTGGAACTGCTATCTTGTGCTGAACGACTCCGAGAAGTTCAGGGTAGGTGTCGACTCTAGCTGGCCGAAGAAGCAACGGCTGAACTATTCCGGTGATTTCAGCGGCAGTAGCTGTGGTTCCCACGACCTCCCTGAGACGGCCCAGGAGGTCCCGACCCCTCGTTCGTTTGCTCGCCATACTCGCTCGGTTGGGCATAGGCGGGCTCAACGGGAGGCGAGGGGGGTCACCGGGGGTTCACAGGAGGTCCAGTCGGCATCCCCTCTTGGCCAATCCACAGCGGATCTCAAATTCTTCGCGCGTCAACAAACGCGCGCTCAGATGGTCAAGACGATGGCCGAATGGCGGGCGGCGGTGGACCCCGTGGAGAAGAGTTTGCTTCAAACATTGCTCCTGAGCATGCAGGAGGATTTGGAGGCGGCACGGAGGGAAGCTGCCGGGAGTAGAGGCGACGGCGACGGAGGCGGAGGCGATGGTGGCGACAGCGACCTCCGTCGACGACGGCGACGAGTGAATTATTGTACTTTTTTTTAATTATTGTACTTTTTTTTTAATTATTGTCCTTTTTTTTAATTATTGTAATATTTTTAAATTATTGTACTTTTTAAATTTTTAATAGTATTATTAATGTTTCCCGTATATGTCTCGTAAATTAAATTCCGTATATTGTGTGATTGTTAATTATGTCATTTTATATAATTGTTATTAGTGATGTGGCTATTGATGTGGCTGGGCTATTTATGATGTGGCTAGGCTATGGCTGTGCTATTTATGATGTGGCAGGAGGATTTTTAGTGCTGATGATGTGGCAGTGGCTAGGCTATGGCTGGGCTATTGCTGGGCTATTGCTATTTTGGATGCCTCATAAAAGTAAGCCTCTCTTCTTATGCTTTTTTCAACTTGGCTGTAGAGTAATTTGAAGCACTAGGGTTCTGGAATTCGATTTCAAGTTAATTGATATCATTTGTGTGATCCATGATAGCTTCCTTTCATAGTCTGTATACATATGGAGTAAAGGCAATTCATCAAAAGAGCATCGTGAAGTCGGTGTGATTGATGATTGCAAGAGGCGATCTTGGGGTGGAGGATATTGTATTTATTTTATTGGGATAAAAATAGAATACATATATTTAAAGCATCCACAATAGTACGTGGATAAGCAATAGCCAAGCCATAGCTCAGTCACAAACTCCTCTGCCACATCAGCATCACTAAATTCCTCCTGCCACATCGGCAGGACAAGCAACTGGACAACCATAGTCTTGCCACATCATCAACATTAAAAACAAATAATTAAACAATCACACAAAATACGGAATTAAATTTACGACGCATATACGAGAAAATTCAATAATAACATTAAAATTTTAAAAAGTACATTAACTAAAAAAACACACTTCATTAAAATTAAAATAACTTTACAACATCGTCATTAATGAGTTTGTCCCACATCGAAGTGTAACATAAAACATTCAAGGATGTCTCTATAAAAGAGAAACAACCAAGAATGAGTTTGTCCCACATCGAAAGTGGAACATAAAACATTCAAGGATGTCTCTGTAAAAGAGAAACAACCAAGAATGATTTTGTCCCACATCGAAAGTGGAACATAAAACATTCAAGGATGTCTCTATAAAAGAGAAACAACCAAGAATGAGTTTGTCCTACATCGAAAGTGGAACATAAAACATTCACGGATGTGTCTATAAAAGAGAAACAACTGAGAATGAGTTTCATAAAAAAAATATTAAATAAAAAAATTAAAATTTTCACTCGGCGAGCGCCCGAGAATCGGCGTGCGCTCGCCGAAATTCTCACCGATTTGGCGCTCGCCGGCTGCAATAGTTTGGCGAGCGCCAAAAATCGGCGAGCCGGTGCGCTCGCCACTATTGCGGATGCTCTTATACTTATATAATCCTATGCAGTTTGATTATCTTTTATATTCTGGGAAAGAACCGACAAAGAAAATCCAGAATGAAACTTATTAGTATACCCAACAAAGATACATGGTAATTATTGAAAATACCAAGATTAAAGGGTAAACAAGGAAAGCAACTAAACAGAATCTTGGAGAAGATGCAGTCATTGAACTTGAAAGCGAGGTCTGGCAACGGCCCTTGAGAGCGATGGCGGGGGTGACGGATTAGGCGAGCACACGAGTTCAGCCTCTATCTCTCGGCTCGTTGGGGTACTCAAATATCACTGCACTTATTTAGACCAAAACACACAGAGACAACATTAACACACAATGTCAATACCTAGACATGCATAAATAAACTTACCAAACAGAAACAGCTTATGAAGAAAACACTATTGCCTCCTGGCTCGATTCCTGGTTACCATTCTTGCACGCCGTCTTCTCATGTCTATGGCAATGAACATGTCTTCAACAACTTCTTGTATTTTGCCGAAGTATTTCTCTCTGAATCTTCTGCAAAATAGAAGTAGCCACACAATGATCCCTACACCCACAACGTATCCAAGTGCTGCTGATACGTATTCCCACTCAATCTCCCTCTTCTCTTCCACATCTTCATGTTCTCGCGGTGATAGCTCATCGGTATGACTGCAGCTTGTGCTGAGAGGGAAACCACATAGGCCGGGATTTCCTTCAAAGGATTCAGCTGAAAATGTTTGAATTTGACGGCCATTTGGGATCATTCCGACCAGCTTATTATATGACAGGTTCAAGACTTCAAGGAATGTGAGTTCTCCAAGCCCCGTCGGTATTGGCCCTATTAGCTGGTTTCGAGAGAGGTCAAGTGATTCGAGCTTGGTCAAGTTGCCAAATGACCAAGGGATGCTTCCGTTGATGGCATTGTGAGACAAGTTGAGATGATGAAGTGAAGTAAGATCACCAATTGCCTTTGGTATCTCTCCAATGAAATTATTGCAAGAAAAATCAATACTACCAAAGTCTGGACAAATCATTTCTAGTTCCAACTTTATGCCTTTCATGATTAATGTCACTCCAACTTTGTATGATTTTACATAACTCCATTGCATCATTCCCCTCAAACTAGAGAAGTTTATGGATTCTAGATATCCACTGAAATGATTTGAAGATATATCTAGAATTCGAAGCACTGGCCAGGTCATATTACATGTCACTTCACCATGGAATCTGTTGGAGTGCAAAACAAGAACACTCAATGAGGACGATAGCATACATGGGAACATATCGTTGATTTTGTTGTTCCCAACGTCCATGAATTCCAATGACACGCAACTTTTGAGAGATTTTGGGATCTTCCCTTCTAAACTATTATTGTTAAGCGCCAAATATTGTAGCCTACAATCCATAGAAAAAATATCTGGAATGTTGCTGCTGATGTTGTTGTTCCCAATGTCAATGACCTTTAACCGCCGACAATATTCTAGGGACTTTGGGATCTTCCCTTCCATAGTATTATTGTTAAGTAATAAAAATTCTAGCCTACAATCCGAAGGAAAATGATCTGGAATGCTGCTGTTGATCATGTTTTGATTCACATCGAGCCCCCTAATGTTTTCGAGTAGGCAAGGGGGTATGCTGCCACTTAACTTATTTCCAGACAAGCTAAGAAATTCAAGGTGTGTGACATTGCAGAGGAAGGTTGGAATTGGTCCACTTAAATTGTTGTCAGCAAAATCCAAGTACCGGAGTTTAGATTCAAGTGGAATGGGCACTTGTAACTCGCCCGTAAGCTGGTTAGAATCCAAGAATAGGTGCTCAAGAGAAGCAGGAATGTGGTAAGGCTTTTGAAAATCTGTTATAAGATTAGAAGACAGATCCAAATACACAAGTTGTGTTCCCCAAATCCAACTAGGTATTTCCCCCGTGATCCGATTGTCTGATAGTTCCAATCTTTCTATACGCGAACGTTTGATGAAATTCGGAACACTGGACAAGTTACATGAGCCAAGTCTTAACGTTTTCATTTGGAAACGTCCATATGATCTTGAATCGACGTTGCCAACATCTACTGACAAGCTATTCTGAGATAGCCCCAGGTATGTAAGATTGGTCAGGCTTAGCAAGTTGTCTAGTTTAAAAGTGCCATTAAATTGGTTGAGGCGCAGAGTGAGTTCCGACAATGAAGGGAGAGCATAGAGAGAGCGAGGAATGTTACCGGAGAATGAATTCCCCGTGAGATTTAGATGAGCAAGATTGGAAAGACCTTCGAACAACGTAGAAGAAAGTGAGCCGGTCAAGAAATTGAATGCCAAGCTGACATGAATGAGCTTGGTTAGGTTAGCAAAGGTGGATGGAATCGAACCCTTCAAACTGCAGTTACTGAGGCTTAAGACGGTTAAACTTGGAAAATTGGTGAAGAAGTCCGGAACTTGTACTGTTGAAAGATTCGTATAATCTAGTCGAAGAATAGAAAGGGAATGGAGTTGCCAAAACGAGCTTGCTAAAGGGCCGGAAAGATAGCAACTGTGCAAGCTCAGAGCGGTGAGGTTGGGTAAATGTGATGAAACAATGTGGCTCCATTTATTCCTTTCATGAAAGGAGGTAATATTGACACAATCAAGATAGAGCTCTCTAAGCCCTGTTAGATTTCCAACAAGCATTTCTAAATTTGGATACTCAAGACTTAGGAACTCTCTGGGTGTCCAACAATCATAGTTGGAGATATCGAGACTAACCAATCTCTTCAGCGATGCTATTTCAACCGGAACCTGCCCACCAAAACGAGCGCGTGACAAATTCAAGTGCGTCAAATAAGTAAAAGTGCCAATACCTTTTGGAATGGGATCAGTGTAGTTGAAGTCATTGTAGGCAAGGTTAAGCTTCTGCAGATATTTAAACCTGAAGAGACTCGACGAATCCCCAATTCCACCGAAAATGGCCTCACCGTCGAGCTGCAAACTAACGACATAGCCAGAAGCATCACATTCCACACCGTGCCACTTGCAGCACTCGTCACTTTCATTCCATCGCACCAGTTTTGTTGAAAGAGAAGAGTTGAAGATCAACTCATGCTTGAGTTGAAGCAACAAGGTTTCCTGATGGCGAAGGCATTTGTTGTTATGAGAATGAATAGTGAAAATGAAGGACGAAGTTAGTATACAAATGAACCACAACATGTTTGAAAGCATTGTGAAAGAAGATATTGATAATTCTTGTGTACAAATGAAGATTAGGTGCATGTGGCTTTAAATAGGCAATTGCAGTTTACTTGGATATCTTTTTAGGACCACTACTTGGAGAACTTAATAATGAGGGGTTTAACGATTTCAGTTTTATTCACAATTAATTGTAAGTTCTTTTTCTTGTTCTTTATTTTATGTAAATTCCACAAGTAGGCCTAAATGAATTGGACTTGAAGAAAATGATAGAACATCACTGAGTCCGAGTTGACTTGAGGTCCACCTTCTTTAAGTCATAATAGTAATTACTTTAAAAAAAAACAATCCGTAGGTGTTAAATTCTTGCTTAGCAACTTTGAATTGGTCATACTATATTAGTTGTTAATGATACAAAACAATCATTCATTATTCAAACGTGCCACAAGAATGACAGAAACTGAATGAGACAAAAACCCCAGTTTCTTAAATTCAAATTAATAATATCAGAACTGACTGTGAAACAATGAAAATACTCTCTCGGAATCTATGAAACCCTTCTTGATGACTCTATTTCAGAAATCTCGTAAGAGAAGAATTCTCAACGAAAAAAGTGCTCTCTGAACCGAAGTCCCTTAAATATTGTCACATTTTGACCGGGCATGAGTTTTAAGACATGTAACGGAAATTAAATTGAAAAAGTTAGTAGAATATGAGTCATATTTTTATATATTATTTTTATAGTAATAAAATGTGAGTGAGAATGAGTTAGTGAAATAGAGGGTCCACTACAAAAAAATGGTAAAAAGTGAAATGTAACAAATTTTGTGGGACGGATAAAAAATGGAAAAATGTGATAAACTTTCAATGATTGAGGAAGTAAATGAAGTGAAATTATGAAAATTTTGAAGTCCAAAATAATAAGGAAATGATGATGTTGACCTTAAACGTATTAAGACATTTCGACACCGTTGATGTTTTTGACATCATGGCTGATAGAACTGCATCATTTCAGTATTACTATAATTTCCATAAGCACTGTTCGATAATTGAAAACAAAATATTCTATTATTACCGTTATATTTTGTTAGACTAAAAGTTTATCGAGGATTGTAATTTTTAATGAATAGAGAAGAACTCTATAAATTCTTGACTAAACCTATTGTTGGTTTCTCGTGATTACAAGATAACAAAACCGGGCGTAATATAACCCAAAAGAAAGAAAAGGAGAAACTGAACTAAATGAAATTACAACGTAAGAATTCGAAACAAAGAACCGTGAACTAAGTTTAGCCGAGTAGAGGAGGCCTCTTCCCGCAAGACGAGATACGCCCCGGTAGTGCTCTTCGGTTTGGCGTGTCGTCCCCAAAGGTAAAACGGCTACGTCTCTATTGATGCAGCACCGCAATCAGTAGAGCTCCGGCGAACTAGATGGAGGAGAGGGCAGAGCTTCGACAGAAAGACAATGCAGAGAGGGAGAGAGCTTATGATGCAGAGAATGCTTGGAATTGTGTGTACTAATGCAGTGGTATGGCTAGCCTATTTATAGGCCAAGCCACCATGCAGGGTCAACCGAGCCATGAAGGCTCATCATGGCAGATTCGTAACCGACGTCGGTTACGAGCGTGTGGCAGGCGTGTGCCTTTCGCATGTGGAGCGTGTGGATTTCTCACGTGGCAGCTGTGACTGTGCCTCGCTTGACGACGTGTCAAGCCACTTGGATTGCTGACTCGGCGGTGGTCCAAAAAGAATAGTTTGGGCCAAGCCCCAAGCCCAAAGACCACCCAAAGACCAATTGCCAAGGCCCAAGCCCAAGCCCAAGATCGAGATCGAGATCGGGCCCGCGGCCCACGAGCACGGGCTCGGGCGGGGCGGGCTGCGGCGGCGCGCGTGTGTGGGCTTTTTCACCCATCTTGATCCACTATAATTATTAAGTAACATAAAGTCACTTAATTTAAACACATTAAAGATGTATTAATCTTCCAATGTGGGATAATTAACACTAGTTAATTATTCCCTAAGCACATGCTCCAAGCTTTAATTAAAAGCTAATTATGCCCAACTTTAATCCACTATTTCTCACTCACCGGAAATCGGATTTGAGAAAGTGAATATACTACATTTATCTACTTAAAATGTAGAACGACGCTATATCATTTAATTTCACAAAATTAAATGTCTCGTCACATTTATTCTTTGGTCAAAACCATTGATCGGGCATATTTAATCCATGATTTTTACACCTATAAAGTTATATAGCAAATATGAGAATTTCTTGTGGAGTTGGAATTAAACACTTATCAATTGTTATATAAAGATTATATAATATACTATCATTTTCTTTCATAAAAGTCTCTTGTCTTAATTGGAGAAAAACTTTTCAGTGCCGTGTGTTTCACTTGTGTTTTTCCACTAAAAAAAACAAAGAAAATTAGATGACAAGTGATATACGGGTGACTTGGAGTTATGGTTGATGTAAAAGATATAACAATTTAGATTATTTAATCTCAGCTATACATTTGGCAAAATTGTGAACCTTATAAAAATGTTAAATTATAAATATTTTGTAATTAGAAAAATAAAAGAAATGAAAAGTGCATTTAGAAATATTGAGATTATTAAAATTAAAGAAAGATGTGTTTATGGTTCAAAACATCTCACCAATTTAATGATGGTCCTTGTTGAAATGATTAGATATAGAATATGGCACATTCTCGACATCTCTTTGCTTCACACGTTCTAGAGTTTGAAACCACTCGAAACTAACGGCTTTTATTTATTCCAAACGAAAGGTGTATGGCCTTTAAAAACTTGAAAAAAATATATAAATAATTAAATATTAACTGAGGCGAGCTTGTTCACTTGATTTGCTATTAAATATCTTATTTTATTGTAAAATTATTATATAAAAGTGAAATTTATGTTGCACTAATATCTTCTTACTCACATTTCTCCAAACATAGACAATTAATAGGGAAAGAATAAACCCTTGAACCAGTAAACTACTTGCCAAACAAAAACATACTACTACAACTGCATACTAGATACTAGATGGATGTCAGATTTTCTTTTTTAATTTATTCCACAAAAGATGTTATTTTTAAAAAAAAAGTTTTTTCACAATAATCTAAAAATATTCTCTTACCACTTAATATACAAAACATGTACTAAAATCATGTGTCATCATCCAAGTGTGATATCTATTATGAGAAGGAGAGTCCACAAATGAAACATATATAATATCTGTATCCATTTCTTGAAATAACTGGGGATGGACCCCAGCGATTCCTATGAATGAGCTCAAGGGGAGAAGAAACTAATGATTCAGAAGAGCTATAAGGCAATCTATGCGCTTTAGAGATGCAACAGGAATGGCATAAAAGAGTATCATTCATTGAACTGAAAGGGGCATTACAAGATTTTAGAACATTTTTGACAATGTCTAGAGTAGGGTGCCTGATACGTAGAATATCTCTACGAATATCCCCAAATCTCTCTTATTTAGTGTAGTATTAATTTAGCATATCTTTCCATATATTCTTAGTATCTTTATTTCTTATTCCCTAAGTCAGAGTAGTCTTATAAATAGGAGATATTGTATTCTTCTATTTCAATCAAGAAATATGAAATTATCTTTTTAGCTTTTATCGTATTTTATCTTTTTGCAATCCTAAATCTTGGTTTGATCGACGACAAAGCTCCGGCGACTGCCTTTTATCGTGTTAAGGGAACTTCACCCTTAACAGTGCCCCAATCTATTATGCCATAAAGCTAATACAAAGTCAGTACTACTCAATTCGTACATAAAATTTGGAAAGTTACACATTCAGATTTACACATACAAATGCAAATGATTTCTTTTCTCTACTTGACCTTCTTCTCCCTTGTTCTTCACCCACTAGCAATAGCATCAACTACTGAACCAGGTTGCCCTGCCCGATGCGGAAACGTAACGATTCCATATCCATTCGGAGTCGGGTCACGTTGCTCTCTCGGGCCATCGTTCAACATCACTTTCAATACCACCACCACCCCTCCCAAACCCTACCTAAACATCATTAACAAGACTATAGAAGTGGTTGACATAAGCCTTGATGACTGACCCGGCCCAGATCCGGATCCGGTACCCCTACCTGATTTATGGAACTTGCTATAATGTATCTTTAGGTGATTCGAGCATCATTGATTTGTCGGGGGGACCCAATATACGTTGTCGGAAAACAACTGGCTGACCACCATCGGCTGCGATGACTTCGGAGCGACAAGCACAGCCGTATTCCCACGATGCCTGCATAGGCTTTTGTTCAGACACGAGCTCTTATGTCGGCGTTTGCCCTAACAACGGAAACATCAATTTCGTCGTCGGCGTTTGCCAACTGCTATGACATCTTAAAATAAATCCCCATGGAATCTATTGGAGTGCAAAACAAAAACAATCAAGCTCGATGATAGCATGCATGGGAACGTGTCGTTCATCATGTTGTTCCCAACATTCACGTAATTCAACGACTTGCAATGTTGAAGGGACTTTGGGATCTTCCCTTCTAAAGTATTATTGTTAAGATCAAGTAATTATAGCCTACAATCCTTAGAAAAAATATCTGGCTTAGGAGACTTCATCAGTAAATGTTCACTTGTAATCTGGCTTGTGTTTAATTAGCAATGTGTGTTTTTTTCGTGTGCTCCAAACTTCTATACATGATAATGTTTTTGTAATACTTCCTACCATTTTATTAAGATCGAACAATTTGATTTTGTGTGTGTCAATTTAGAGTTTTTATAAATGAAAAACAAAACATAATCAAAGTAAAAATAATGATCTCTGTCCAACACACCCGCACATTTGGATGAGTTGGCTTGATTTTCGGCTGGGTCGGGCCATATCTTTGTGATTTGTGGCCCGATCCCTCCTTACTTGATATATTATTTGGTTGTTCTTATGGGCTTGGATTTGGAATACGCCTTATTTTGGATTGGGTTGAATTATGCTTTTGTTAGTCTACAATAGGAAATAAACACAAAAAGATGAAGCATAATTCAAACAATACAATGTTTGGAGACGGTACCATTATTGATTATCTTACTAAAACATATAATCCCTCATCTTCTATTAAAACAAACCGCACCTTATTCAAAAGACGCCACAAAAAGATAAATATATGAATCATTATTTTTCTTCTTTTCAGAAAAACTCTTTACTCAAAAAAATAAAAATACCAACATTTTAATTTTGAATTAAAAATATCTAGTGATATATTTTAGTCTGATGAGTGGGCTTGATTTTTGGATCGGGCCGAGCCATGTCTGAGGTTTCACAAGATTTAGGCACATGGATCTGGCCCAATTTCCTAAATTGATAAATGGTGTTGTGGTGTCATGGGTTTTTAGATAGGTAAGCCTTTATTTTGGATTGAGTTTAATTGTAGTTAATGTGAAATCATTATTTATATTTTTGCAGAAAAAGTCCATCTCTTCTGCTAAAGGATAACGAACAATCATTTATAGTCAAATTTGTTTCTGTAAAATTGATCTCTTCTGCTCGAATTTGACAATCCTAATCTTGCTGAGCTATTCACTAGTGTGCCATTACAGAAGTAAGTCTTTCTCTTCTTATGCTTTTTTTTTTCAATTTTAGCGATTGGCTGTAGAATAATTTGAAGCACTAGGGTTCTGAAATTTGATTTTAAGTTAATTGCTATCATTTGTGTTATCCATGATTGCTTCCTTTCATAGTCTGTATATATATGGAGTAAAGGCAATTCATCAAAAGAGCACCGTGAAATCGGTGTGTTTGATGATTGCAAGAGGCGATCTTGAGGTGGAGGATGTTGTATTTATTTTATTGGGATAAAAGTTGAATACACCTATATATATATATATAATATATATATATATATATATATATATATATATATATATATATGGTTTTGATCTATGCAAAACTAGATTTAAATACAGAAACGCAGAACAATATCATAATTAGGTCACTTTTAGGTCATAATTAGGTAATTTTTAGGTCATGCTAACAAAGCATGACCTAAAATGATCTTAGCATGACATTAAACCCAAATATTATAATATGACCTAAAATTGCTTAATTATGACCTTCCGTGTTTTTGGTTAATTATTGACCATTAGATCATCTAATCCTAGGGCCAAGATTTGGTCTGCATTTCTGGATTTAAACACATACTTATTTTGATCATCTCCCTATATATATATATATATATATATATATATATATATATATATATATATATATATATATATATATATACTTATCTAATCCTATGCGGTTCGACTCTCTTTATTATTCTGGGAAAGAACCGACAAAGAAAAACCAGAATGAAACTTATTAGTATACCCAAAACAGATACATGGTAATTATTGAAAATACCAAAATTAAAGGGTAAACAAGGAAAGCAACTAAACAGAATCTTGGAGAAGATGCAGTCATTGAACTTGAAAGCGAGGTCTGGCAACGGCCGTTGAGAGCGATGGTGGGGGTGACGGATTAGGCGAGCACACGAGTTCAGCCTCTACCTCTCAGCTCGTTTGGGTACTCAAATATCACTGCACTTATTTAGACCAAAACACAGAGACAACATTAACACACAATGTCAATACCTAGACATGCATAAATAAACTTACCAAACA
Source organism: Salvia splendens (assembly GCF_004379255.2). NCBI lineage: Eukaryota > Viridiplantae > Streptophyta > Magnoliopsida > Lamiales > Lamiaceae > Salvia > Salvia splendens. The sequence goes on along the minus strand of NC_056044.1, from coordinate 33,879,437 downwards.
GAAACAGCTTATGAAGGAAACACTATTGCCTCCTGGCTCGATTCCTGGCTACCATTCTTGCACGACGTCTTCTCATGTCTCTGGCAATGAATATGTCTTCAACAACTTCTTCTATTTTGCCGAAGTATTTCTCTCTGAATCTTCTGCAAAATATAAGTAGCCACACAATGATCCCTACACCCACAACGTATCCAAGTGCAGCTGATACGTATTCCCACTCAATCTCCTTCTTCTCTTCATGTCCTCGTGGCGATAGGCCATTGTCGTTGTCACCGGTAGGACTGCATCTTATGTTGAGAGGCAAACCACACAGGCCTGGATTTCCTTCAAAGGATTCAACAGGAAATGTTTGGATTTGACGGCCATTTGGGATCATTCCGACCAACTTATTGTATGACAGATTCAACACTCCAATGAATGTGAGCTCTCCAAGCTCCATTGGTATTTGGCCTGTTAGTTGGTTTGCAGAGAGGTCGAGTGATTCGAGAACCTTCAACTGGCCAAATGACTTTGGGATGCTCCCATAGAGGGCATTGTGGGATAAGTTGAGATGGAAAAGTAGGTTAAGATCACCAATTGCATTTGGTATCTCTCCATGGAAATTATTGTGAGAAAAATCAATGATAGCAATGTCTTTCCGAATGTGGAGGAGCTCTAAATCTATCCCTTTCATGGTTATATCCACTTGAGATACGTAAGTACCTGTCAAATTGTTTAGCATCATTGCCCCCCTAGTAGAGAAATTTATTGATTCCAGCCTTCCACCAAAATTATTTGAAGATATATCTAGAACTCGAAGCCCTGACCAGCTCTCTTGACACGTCAATTCTCCATGGAATCTGTTGAAGCGTAAAGCAAGAAAACTTAATGTGGATAATAGCATGCATGGGAATGTGTCATTGATGTTGTTGTTCCTGACGTTCATGAAATCCAACGACCTGCATCTTTCGAGGGACTTTGGGATCTTCCCTTCTAAATTGTTATGGCTAAGCTCCAAATAAGTTAGCATACAGTCCATAGAGATAATGTCTGGAATGCTACCGTTGATGTTGTTTTGCGCCACATCAAACACGTTAATGTTTTCAAGTAGGCCAGGGGGTATGCTGCCACTTAGGTTATTGATAGAAAAGTCAAGAGAAAAGAGGCGTGTGGCGTTTAGGAGGGAGGTTGGAATTGATCCACTTAATTTGTTATTAGCCAGATCCAAGGAATTGAGATTAGATTCAGCTGGAATGGGCAGATGCAACTCACCCCTAAGTTGGTTATAGCTCAAGTACAAGAATATCAACGAAGGAGGAATATGGTAAGGCTTTTGAATATCTGTCAAAAGATTAGAAGAGAGGTTCAAAAACTCTAGCTGCGTTCCCCAAATCCAACTAGGTATTTCCCCCGCAATACGATTGCCTGAGAGATCCAATTGCTCCAGATCCGACTTTTTGATGAAATCGGGAAAATTGGACAAGTTACATGAAGCTAGGTCTAACACTTTTAATTGGAGGGATCCATACGAACTTGAATTGACGTCGCCGACATCTACAGACAAGCTGTTGTGAGAGAGACCAAGAGTTGTGAGATTGGCAAGGCTTCGTAAGGTGTCCAGTCGAAAAGTGCCATTAAATTGATTGTATGTAAGATCAAGTACCAACAATGAAGGGAGAGCAAAGAGAGAGTGTGGTATGTTACCAAAGAATGAATTTTGCCTCAAATTTAGAAAAGTAAGATTGGAAAGACCTTTAAACAACGTGGGATAAAGTGTCCCCGATAAGAAATTCTGACCCAAATCGACATGAATCAGCTTTGTTAAGTTAGCAAAGGAGGATGGAATAGAACCCTTCAATTGACAGTCAACAAGAGACAAGATGGCCAGACTTGGAAAATTGGTGAACAAGTCATGGACTGACAGTGTTGAAAGATTATTATAATCCAGTCGAAGAATAGAAAGGGAATGAAGATGCCAAAAGGATTTAGGCAAAGAGCCATTAAGATAACAAAATTCCATGCTCAAAACGGTGAGATTTGGTAAATATGGTGATATATTATGGCTCCATTTTCTCCTTTCATCCGAGGAAGTGATATTGACACCATCAAGATAGAGCTCTCTAAGCTCAGATAGATTTTGGACAATCATCTCCAGATTTTGTTGCTCGAGACTTGGATGATTGCCATATATATCAGAGATATCGAGACTAGCTAGTCTTGTCAATGATAAAATTTCAGAAGGAACCTGACCAACAAAACCAGCATTTGACAAATTCAAGTGTGTCAAATAGGTGAGATTGCCAATACCTTTTGGAATGGGATCATTCAAGTCATTGTAAGCGAGGTTAAGCTTCTGCAGATAATTGAATTTGAAGAGACTCGACGAATCCCCAATTCCACCGTAAATGCCCTCACCATCGAGCTGCAAACTAACGACGTAGCCTGAAGCATCACATTCCACACCGTACCACTTGCAACACTCAGAACTTTCATTCCATCGCACCAGGTTTGTCGAAAGAGAAGAATAGAAGATCAACTCATCCTTGAGTTGAAGCAACAAGATTTCCTGATGGCGAAGACATTTCTTGTTGTAAGAATGAGTAGTGAAAATGAAGGATGAAACTAGTATACAAAGGAGCAACAACTTTGGTAGCATTGTGAAAGAGGATATTGTAAAGATGGATTATATGTGCTACATACATACATATATGGAAATTCCATAAGTAACGTATATGATTTGGATTAGAATATGTGGCCTTAACCAAACCTACACGGAGTTGACTTGTGCTCCTAGTCAAACACTTATTTTTATTAAGACCACAAGTGGACTCATTGAAATTTTGATCAATAATTAAAGGTAGGGCAAAGACTTTGAATAAACTGTACTCCCTCCGTCCCATAAAGATTGTCTCATTTTTCCATTTTCTTTCGTCCCACAAAATTTGTCCCATTTCACTTTTTACTATTTTGGTAGTGGACCTCATATCCCACTAACTCATTCCTACTCACATTCTATTATAAAACTAGTATATAAAAGTAGGACCTACATTCCATTATCTTTTTCAACTCACTTTCATTACATTTCTTAAAACCCGTGTCTGAGACGGAGGGAGTATCCTTTAAATTCAGTGATAGATTAATACTTTTTCTGTTTTTTAAAAATAACAACTTTTAAATTGACGGGAGTTACTGTACAAATAATAAAATAAAAGAGATAATAAGAAAAAATGATTAAAGTATTGTTAGTAGGAAATAAGTTCTATCTTATTAGAGGGAAAAATGTTTTTTTTTTAATTTTAAAAATGCATGATTTTAAAGGATGAATAAAAATGGAAATAATTATTGTTTTTAAACGAGGGAGTATATAATTTCAAATTTTGTCGTTGCACATTATTTTTCGCGTGTTGATTGTGGTGGAAAACTTTTTAGATTTTGTTGAATATTATACATGATTGGCCACAACTATTATTATGGTGACAACCGACAAGTATAAGAAGCCAAGTTTGAATATTCTATAGTTGATTTGAAAGAATTAGATACTAATTTTAAACAATTTCTAACTTAATAAGTGATTGTATAATTGATCAGTTGTAAGAAAATTGAGTAGAAATGAAATTCGAAGAGTATATTTTGGAAATGGCAAATCAAGTCACACTTAGATCATAGTATTATTTTGTAACACAGCATTTCATGTTTAGATTTATTTTTTCATATTTTTCTAAAGATTATTTTAGAAATATTGCACATGATAAAAAAGTAGAATGCGGAATATAATAGTACTACTAAAATACTTTAATGTTTTGCTCATCGTCATATTTATTCTAGCGTAGGATTTAATATAATTAGTTATTAGTATATGACTCGTTTACTATTTTGGATATGACTCGTTTACTATTTTGGTAATTAGTTATCTTTATTTACATTAACGACAATATAAGGATGCCTATTGGACTACTCCTCAATTGTATCTCAATTTTCTTGGGCTCAGGCCCAACAAAAACAAAAAAGCCTACAAATTAAATTCAATAATTACTAAAATTTGTTTAGTAGTAGTATTTCTTAATGTAGATTATTTTTTTTAATTGCAACACTGAACTTAAAAATTGCATAATGGAGGACTCAGAGACTGATAATATTTTTCAATATACTCCCTCCGTCCCATAAAGATTGTCTCATTTTTCCATTTCCGTCCATCTACAAAATTGATCTTATTTCACTTTTACTATTTTTTATAGTGGACCCCATATTGCATTAACTCATTCCTACTCCTATTTTATTATAAAATTAATATATAAAAGTAGGACTCATATTCCACTAACTTCTTCAACTCACTTTTCATTAAATTTCTTAAAACTCGTGCCCGGTCAAAATGTGACAATCTTTATGGGACAGAGGCAGCATTATTAACCAATAAAATCATCATTGTTTTTAATTTCAAAGTCTTTGTCGGTTTATCTGAACATATTTTGAGGTTGTCTCTGTACACTCCACTTCATGGTGCGCGCCAATCAGACTTAGCCCATATATTGCCCAACCCAACACATTTATTTTTATATTTAGAAACATTGCGTTAATTCGTCTCACTTATCACTTTCATTATCACTTTTCTTGTTTGTTTAGAACATGTTCAGTTTCACGTACAAATGCAATAATTCCCACTTATAAAACTTTCACTTGTATTCAAGGCAATAATAACTTACAATTAATAAAAAAAATGTCACTTTTAGCAAGGTCACATTAATTTATAAACACAATAACATAAGAATACATCAACATACACAATACTATAAACTTAATTGATTTTGAGCCAAATAACTCAAACTTATTTGGATGAGTGGCTTGATTTTCAGCTGGGCCGGGCTATATCTTTGTGATTCGTGGCCCGATCCCTCCTAACTTGATAAATTATGTGGTTGTCTCATGGGCTTGGGATAAGCCTTATTTTGGATTGGGTTTTGAATTATGCTTTTTTTTAATAGTTTATCTTACTAAAACAACTGTCCATCTATGCTATTGAAACAAACCCCACCCTATTCAAAAGATGCCACAAAAAGATGAATATATGAGTCATTGTTTTTCTTCTTTTCAGAAACAATTTTTACTCATAAAAATAAAAAATACCAATATTTCAATTTTGAATTAAAAATATCTAGTAATATATTTTATGCTGATAAGTGGGCTTGATTTTTGAAACGGGCCGAGACATGTCTGAGGTTTCACAGGATTTAGGCACATGGATCCGGCCTGATTTATAAATTGATAAATGATGTGGTGGTGTCATGGGCTTTTGGATAAGCCTATATTGTATATTGTATTTATTTTATTGGGATAAAAGTAGAATGGACCAATTATACTTATCTAATCTTTTGCGGTTCGACTCTCTTTATTATCCTGGGAAAGAACCGACAAAGAAAACCCAGAATGTATACTCGACTCGATACATGGTAATTATTGAAAAATACCAAAATTAACGGGTAAACAAGGAAAGCAACTAAACAGAATCTTGGAGAAGATGTGGTCATTGAACTTGACAACGAGGTCTGGCAACGGCCGTTGGGGAGCGACGTTGTAGGCGAGCCTTGGAGTTCAGCCTCTATCTCTCGGCTCGTTGGGGTACACTCATATATCACTGCACTTATTTAGACCAAAACACACACACACACATACATAAACACACATGCATAAATAAATTTACCAAACAGAACTGCCCGTGATGAAAACACTATAGCCTCCTGGCTCGATTCCTGGCTACCATTCTTGCACGCCTTCTTCTCATGTCTCTGGCAATGAATATGTCTTCAACAACTTCTTCTATTTTGCCGAAATATTTCTCTCTGAATCTTCTGCAAAATAGAAGTAGCCACACAATGATCCCTACACCAACAACGTATCCAAGTGCAGCAGATACGTATTCCCACTCAATCTCCTTCTTGTCTTCCACGTCTTCATGTTCTCGCGTGATGTTGTCATCAGTAGGACTGCAGTTTGTGTGGAGAGGGAAACCACATAGGCCTGGATTTCCTTCAAAGCGATCAGCTGTGAATGTTTGAAACTGACGGCCATTTGGGATCATTCCGACCAGCTTATTGTATGATAAGTTCAAGACTTCAAGGAATGTGAGTTCTCCAAGGTCCATCGGTATTGGCCCTGTTAGTTGGTTTGCAGAGAGGTCGAGTGATTCGAGATGACTTAACTGACCAAATGACATTGGAATGCTTCCATTGAGGGCATTGTGTGAGAGGTTGAGATGATGAAGTGAGGTCAGATTACCAATTACATTTGGGATTTCTCCTTGGAAATTATTGGAAGAGAAATCAATGCTACCAAAGTCTGTCCAAATACCATTAAGCTCTAAATTCATCCCTTTCATGTGTAATGTCATACCAAATTCTCCCCCAAAAATGGAAGTGTCAAATTCAACAAACCACGATTGTTTATCACCCTTTAGCGTCATTGCACTCCAATCAGAGAAGTTCAAAGATTCCAGACTTCCATTGAAATGATTTGAGGATATATCTACAATTTGGAGAGAAGCCCAACTGTTGTGACATCTCACTTCCCCATGGAATCTGTTGGAGTTCAAGATAAGAACGGTCACCGTCGATGACAACATGCATGGGAAAGTGTCGTTGATGTTGTTGTTTCCAACGTCCATGAACACCAACGACCTGCAACTTTCTAAGGACCTTGGGATCCTTCCTTCTAAAGTATTATTGTTAAGATTGAAATATCTTAGCTTACAATCCATAGAAAAAGTGTCTGGAATAATGCCGCTGATGTTGTTTTGCCCCATCTGGAAGATGATAATGTTTTCAAGTAGGCAAGGGGGTATGCCGCCACTTAGTTTATTTTCAGACAACTCAAGAACTTTGAGGTGTATGGCATTGCAGAGGGAGGTTGGAATTGATCCAGTTAAACTGTTATTGGCGATTAACAAGTACGAGAGATTAGAAGCAAGTGGGACTGGCAAGTGCAACTCGCCCGTAAGCTGGTTAGACTGCAAGTTTAAGTGTTTAAGAGAAGCAGACATATGGAAAGGCTTTTGCACATCTGTTAGACGATTAAATGAGAGGTCCAAATACTCAAGTTGTGTTCCCCAAATCCAACTAGGAATCTCCCCTGCCAATTGATTTTTTGAGAGATCCAATATTTCCATATTCAAATGTTTGATGAAATCAGGAAAATGGGACAAGTTACATGAAGCTAGACTTAACCATTTTAGTTGGACACATCTGTAAGAACTTGAATTGGAATTGCCAACATCTACCGACAAGATATTGTGAGATACACCAAAATATGTAAGATTGGCAAGGTTTCGAATGTTGTCCAATCGAAAAGTGCCATTAAATTGGTTGTAGCTAAGTTCAAGTTCCCGCAGTGAAGGGAGACCAAAGAGAGAGTGGGGAATGTTACCAGAGAATGAATTACGTTCCAAATACAAATAAGAAAGATTGGAAAAGCCTTCAAACAGCGTCGGAGATAGTGAGCCATTCAAGTAGTTAAATGACAAATCGACATCATGAATGAGCTTGGTTAGGTTAGCAAAGGTGGCGGGAATCGAACCCTTCAAACGGCAGTTAGAAAGACCCAAGACGGTCAAACTTGGAAAACTGGCGAGCAAGTCCAGAGCTGCTACTGCTGAAAGATCATTATAACTAAGTCGAAGAATAGAAAGAGAATGGAGTTGTAGAAAGGAGCTTGACAAAGGGCCAGACAAATGACATTCAAACAAGCTCAAAGCGGTGAGATTGGGTAAATATGAAGATATAATGTGGCTCCATTTTGTCCTTTCATAAGAGGAAGTGATACCGACATAATCAAGATAGAGCTCTCTAAGTCCTGTTAGATTTTGGACAAGCATCTCCAAATTTGGGTGCTCAAGACTGATATCAAAGCCAGAGATATCGAGACTAACCAATCTGGTCAAGGACAAAATTTCAGTAGGAACCTGTCCTGCAAAGGCATATGACAAATCCAAGTGTGTCAAATATGTCAGATTCTGAATACCTCTTAGAATAGGGATGGGAGTGTATTCAAAGACGTTGTCGGCGAGGCTGAGCTTCTCCAAATATTTAAATCAGAAGAGACTTGACGAATCACCAATTCCACCAGAAATGGCCTCATCATCAAGCTGCAAACTAACGACATAGCCAGAAGCATCACATTCCACACCATACCACTTGCAGCACTCGCCACTTTCATTCCATCGAACCAGTTTTGTTGAAAGAGAAGAATTGAATATCAATTCGTTTCTGAGCTAAAGCAACAAGGTTTTCTGATGGTGAACACATTGTTGGGTATTATAAGGATTAATAGTGAAAAAGGAGGAAATTAGTATACAGATGAACAATAACAACTTTGGAAGCATTTTGCGAAGGATATAATGAGTGTTGCAGAATTTAAGATATGTGCATTTGGATTTAAATAGACAACCGCAGTGAACTTGGATGCCTTGTTAAGACCACCACTTGTAAGAGTTACTCCATTAGGTAGGAGAATTAATTCTATGTAATTAAAATAATACTATATATATAATTAATATAATATCATCAAAGTTTTGTTCAATAGTCCACATGGTAGGCCACTGCTATTTATAGTGACAAGTATAGTTAAGAAGCCATGTTAGACTCATTCAACATATATAGACTTAAGAGTTGACTTGAAGTGAGATTTCAACATTAAACGGATAAGATTAAGCCACGTGGCAGTGGATTTTACTAAATTATGAGTATTTTAGTGATGCAGCTTTGTTTCGTATCGAGATTTCATCGACAAGTAATCGACGTGATGAGGGAACGTATGATTGTGGCAGAACCCTACTAGGGTTTTCGGTCATATTTTCAAAAATTTAGAGAGAAATGGAAAAAGAGATTAGATAAAGTTAAAGGAGGGCGAGATTTTATTTAATCTATTTCTTATTATCAAATTGACGAGATAACGAAAGTTTAAATTGGCAAACTAAATTCTATGCGGTTCGACTTTCTTTGCATTACAGGAAAGAACCTACAAAGAAAGTTAGATAGCTCAACCATGCTACATTTAATTAAATAAAACAATTCTAGATACAAAAATCATATCAAGAATAATCTTGGAGATGAGCTCTATTTCCAGGATTACGATATAGATGCAGTTACTTGGAATGGGGACCATCTTGATCTACAATTAATGTGTTGATCGGATGTGGAGTTTGTATATGAGTTACATCTATGGTTGCAAAAGACTGGCACAATTGACTTCTGCCCTCTCTATTAGTGACTTAGATATTTATTCGAGATCACCTATGCATGAATATATAGTATTGTCAAGACTTATCTGTTTAATTTATTTTCATAGAATGTTAGGATAGTAATTTATTTTTGTTAATAGAGGTTATATCCTTGTAATCCCATATATTGCTATAAAGGGGAGTTTCGTTAATAGAGGTTATATCCTTGTAATCCCTTATATTGCTATAAAGGGGAGTGATCAATTGCTAACTTATCATTTAATTATTAACTATAACTAATTTAAGGATATAGGATTTTAGAAATCTTGTGGTCTAAAATTTGTCACGTGTAATTTTAGTTTTTATTAATTAAATAAAAAAAAATAAAAACCTACCAAATTAGGGTTTTGGATGAAAATGTCAATATAGTGTTTCGAAAATATCAACACAATGCTTTGAGAATGTCAACACAATGCTTATATTGATATTTTGCACATATTATATTAACATATTTTATATACTATGTTGACATTTGTTGTTGTACGAAAAAATTGAATTTTTTTATAAAAATTTTGACATCGGAACGTATGCAAGTGAGATCTCGTTAGAATCCTTTTGAAATTATCTTTAATTTGATATATGTTGTGCGAAAACATAATTTAAATCGAGAAAGCTATATGCGTTTTAAAGTTATGGGATACTTTTCTAAAGATAGTTATAACTAATTTGTTGTAAATTGACCTTAATACCCTCATTGACGTTTTTTGTTGATCGTACTGACATTCCGATGCTGATGATCTAGGCCCATGATTTGAATATCTAATGGCTATTATTTAATTGTAGTTAGCAATTAAGTATTAAGTTAGCAATATAGGACTCTCCTTGCTATAAAGGTGTGTAGTCTTTGACAAAGAATTGATTAACAAAAAAATATGGAGTAATGGATTTTATCCACACACGGTTCACAATTCTTATGTTATAAAGATCGAACAATTTGATTGTGGGTGTGTCAGTGTCAATTTGGAGTTTTTATAAGATTAGACCGGCCTCTTTACAATGCACAATGATGGTTATAACTTAAATGAAAAACAAAACAAAATCAAAGCAAAAATAATGATCCTTTTAGCAATTGAAACATAAAATGAACATAAAAAATATCTCACATCAGTGTACACAAAGAGCTTAATCCACTATATAAGTCTCACGGGCCTCTCCTCCTATCACCAATTAATTTTAGGATGGAACCCATGGATTTCTATCAAATCCTTCTGTTCAATACCCATATTAGCTAAAGCTACCCAAAAATTCAAGGATGAGTTGGCTTGATTTTGGGCTGGGTCGGGCCATATCTTTGTTTTGTGGCCCGATCTCTCCTAACTTGATAAATTGTTTGGCCTACCCAAAATCAGTGGTGTTATCCCTGATCAATTTTCTCGCTACAAACCTTTGATGTTAGTAACAACAACTTAGGTGATGAAGTGTAAGAAACAAGAGGTGATGAATGTTGGAAACAACAACCTCAAGGATATTTTCCCTTGCATTCTTCCGTTGAGCTTGCGCATCCTTGTCTTGCGATCCAACAGATTCCATCGTAAGCATTGGTCCGATCTTCAAATTCTGGATATATCTTCAAATGATTTCGGTGGTCGTTTGAATTTGCTAAGATTGTCAAGTTTGAGAGGAATGATGCTAGAGGGTCCTACACATGCCAGTAACCATTTTATAGATGAGAGTAATTACTTCCACAATGAGGTGGATTTAACCCTCAAGGGAAATGAAGCGAAGCTTGTGAAGATTTGGTCTGAATTTACGTGCATTGACTTGTCTTCCAATCGTTTTCATGGAGAAATACCATATGCAATTGGTAATCTTAGCTCACTTTATATTCTCAACTTTTCTTTTTGCTATGTGTGTTTCTTTATGTCTGCTCCAAACTTCTATATTATTATTGTTTTTTGGTAATATATTTTATTTTATAAATCGATCAAACAATTTGATTATATTCAAAGCTAAAATAATAGCACAGTGATAGCTACAATTAAATAAAAAACAAAACATATCCAAAGCTAAAATAATGATCCATTCGTCCCCGTCGTATTAAAGCCAATTACTTTTTCTCTCCAAAAACTAACTTTAAACTTTTTAATTTCATAAAATATTGTATATTCAATAACATTAAAGCAAATTATCATATTTATGAATTACTCTATAATTAAAAAGGAAACGAGAAAAAGGGAAAAAAATGTGTTTTGATTGAAATTTGGATATTACTAGTGCGTAAGATATGCTAGTGTGATTATTCATACCTCTTTTAAGACTTTTGTCAAACACATTCTGCTCCTTCAGATTCCAGCTTTATATCATTCAATCTAACAGACAATCGGCGGAAACTGTCAAGCCATTTAGAAAAAGATACTAATATTTTTACGAATTATTGCATATAAAGATCAATAAATGTTGCATCTATCCATGGAATGTGATCGATTTTTAATCCACGATTTTTTAGATAAAATTGTTTAAATAACGTACCTTTTCAAGAATGTATTACTAAAAAATAAAAATAAGGTCTAACTGTGCATGTACATAAGATCAAGATATGTTAAAATCAAATGAATATTAATTTCTAGGCTTTTTTTAAAGATTTTGGACTTCTCAAATTGTTTAGGATTGTACACGGACTTTTAATATATTGGGCTTTGATTATAGTAATAAATGGGTATGGAACCAGCCCAATAACAATGGCTATAGAGAAAATTCCAATACAATTTTAAAAATAATCTATTTTTATTTGTTTTAATATATTCAATGGAATTTATTTATTTAAATTTATAGATACTTTGTCAAAGTAACTTATTAGTATTTGGCTCTCCAATTTTTCTACCTATAACACATTTATTCACCATTATTTGTACTAATCATGTGATAAAATTATTTCTTACTCTCGCGTTAAATTTATCATCTTTACTGAAATTTGTATGACATCCTGGTTAATCTATATTCCGACTTTGAGTCTGCTTTTTTACTATTTTTGATAATGAACCTCATATTCCACTGACTTTATATTACTCACATTTTATTATAAAAGTAAGATCTACATTCCACTAACTTTTCAACCCAATTTCTTCTACATTTGTTAAAACCTGTGTCGGGTCAAAACTCCTCTTATATTAATGAACAAAGGGAATAATACAAATTATTTGTTTCAGAAATAATACTCCCTCACATTTTAAAATTAGTATGTTTTTTTAATCTTGATATACTCACTAAATTTATTTAATTCAATTTATAAATACTGTAATTATTATTATTAAATAAATTATAAAAAAGGTCAAATTCAGATTTGTTTTGCACTTTTCAAAAATTAATTATAAATTATGAAGCGGTTATTATTTGGAGTTATCTTATACTCCCTCCGTCCCTGAAAATTTGTCACTTATTTTCATTTTCGTTCATCCCTAAAAGTTTGTCACCTTTCACTTTTACCATTTTTTGTAGTAGACTCCAAATTCCACTTACTCATTTTCACTCAAATTTTATTATAAAACTAATACTCCATCCGTCTCATGTTACTTGAGGCGTTTCTTTTCAGCAATGGATTTAAGAAAGTTGTGTTTAGTAAGCTATATAAAGTAGAGAAGAGAATAAACTAAGTGAAAGAAGAGAGAGTAAAGTAAAAGAAAGATAAAGTATGTGAGATTAGAGGTTTTGATTTTCGCCAAAAAGAGAAATGCCTCAAGTAACTTGGGACAACTCAAAAAGGAATACGGAAAAAAAAAAACTCAAAAAGGAATACGACTCAAGTAACTTGAGACGGAGGGAGTATATAAAAGTAGGACTCATATTCCACTAACTTTTTCCACTCATTTTTAATTACATTTCTTAAAACCTGTGTCGAGTCAAATGTCGACGAATTATAAAGAACGTAGGGAGTATATATATGTCTCATTCTCTACAAAATAGTGACTTTTTTTAGGAACTTTTTTTAGGAACGGAAGAAGTATTATTCTTAATCTTTTTTTTATCTTGTGTTTGAGCAAACAAACCAAAGACCTCAACTTCACCAAAATTTCCCAAATTTGTACCCATCCCCATTCGAAAGCAACTTACTAGAATCATCAAAGTCCAGAAATTCTCAAATCAGTACAAACAGAAAATAACTCTTTCCAGATGAGATAATATCCTGTCGCCACGTGTCATCTCCTCCAACCTCATAACTCCCACTCCCATATATCCACTCTCTTTCTCATTCGTCATCCTCTGCTTTCCCTCCCACTTTTCACACACTGCACACACTCAAAATCCCATCTTTACTTCACACTTTTCACACACACACGGAGTCTCAGCTGCAGCTCCAATGGCGGCGGTGGCAGAGCTAACCCAATACACAAACACAGCCCGCCGTTTTTCATCGGAGGTTTCGTATGCCTCCACGAGAATTTCCGGCCGCCGCCGCCTCCATCTCCGGCCGATCAGGAATTCGGGAATTAGGTGCTCTGTCACGTCTAAGTAAGTCTTTTTTTGCAGAAATGTCATCGAATTTCAGCTGTTTTGGGGTTTTTTTTTTATTGAGTGAAGTTGATAAAAGTTTGTTTTTTGATGGCTTTGTTTGCGCAGTGAAGTTCAGGCGGCGCCGGAGGCGGTGAAGGCGGAGGAAGTGAAGAAGAAAGCTGAGTGCTATGGGGTTTTTTGTCTCACTTATGATCTCAAAGCTGTGAGTATATTTTAGTGCACATATCGCGTTCGACATCATTCTCGAGTGGTTTTTAATTGTTTTATCCTGGATTTAATTGTGTGTATGAGGTTTTGACTTCTGCAATAAACAGTTGAATTTTGAGATAATTAGATAATTAGCAAGTACATAGTATTTAAATCTCAAGGGCATTTTGGTAATTTAAACCAAAAGCTTGAGATATAAGTATAACTAGCAAATTATGTCTCTTTCCTTCATGGTTATACATGTAAAGAAGTAGATCAATGGTGGGATTGTGTAAAGATTGAATATTTTATCATTCAAAACTCTTAAGACATTACTACATTCCTTCATTTGCTTATCTATATTGATTAGCATGGATGGAGCTATTTTGAAAATTTTAGGAATATTTAGTAATTTTGTTATTTTTATACTATAAAATTACTATTATTTGATTAGCTAATTTTGGAATTTGTGTTTGTGGTGGAGGTTTTATAATTTGATTATATGACTGACTAATTCATACTCCTATCACTTTCTTTGATATTTCTATTTGTTAGTATAAGATTAATATCAATAAGCTATAAAAAAAATTTAGAGATTTGTTGAATTTCTGTAAGTTGAGTTTAATTTTTCTTTTGATTGCAAAGGAAACCTTGCTGATGAAGTTGTGCAATGTCTTTTTGGTCTCCCAACATGAAATATCTGGCTTCATCGCTATCAGATCAGTATAGACGTCCTAATGTGTGGATGCACATTTTTCTTGTGTCATTTGACAGGAAGAGGAGACGAAATCGTGGAAGAAGTTGGTTAACATCGCGGTCTCCGGTGCTGCGGGGATGATATCCAATCATCTACTCTTCAAAGTAAGAAAATTGTATTCCAATAGTGTCTAAAGTTGGGATTTTGTTGAACTATCAATGAACAAATGCATGTTTTGTGATTGCAAAATGAAGGCTTCATTGTGAATTAATTGCTTCAAGAAGTATTTACAAATTGAGTAATAAATTCTGCGATATTTCAGCTTGCTTCTGGTGAGGTTCTTGGATATGATCAGCCGATTGCCTTGAAGTTGTTGGGATCCGAGCGATCACTGCAGGCGCTTGAAGGTATGAATTTGAACTTCGAAGCTCCAAGTTGTTGTAATTATAAGTCCGCTATTAACCTTAACATTCTAGGTGTGGCAATGGAGCTTGAGGACTCGTTGTTTCCCCTATTAAGGGAAGTGAGCATCGGCATTGATCCATACGAAGTGTTCCAAGATGCGGATTGGGCTCTCCTGATCGGAGCCAAGCCTCGTGGACCTGGCATGGAGCGAGCAGCGCTACTAGACATCAATGGACAAATCTTTGTCGAACAGGTTTCTCTTCATGTTGTTCGTCTTCTTCTTCATATTCGTGTTTTTATGTGCGTGCACATATGTTTCGGACTTTAGTTGTGGTCGTAAGGCAACATATCTAAGGTTCATAGACCAAAATGAAACTTCTCCTCTCGTTGGCTAGTTTTTTTGGATGAATTCTTACGTTTGGACTATATGCAGGGGAAGGCCCTCAATGCTGTTGCTTCCCGTGATGTGAAAGTGCTCGTTGTGGGCAACCCTTGCAACACCAAGTAAATTGATCGCATTCATCCTTTTTCTTCTCTGTTCTTGATATTCTCAGCGACGTCTCACTGATGTATCTTCTTTCCTTTGAAGCGCATTGATCTGTATGAAAAATGCTCCGAACATCCCTGCCAAAAACTTCCATGCCTTGACAAGGTTGGATGAGAATAGAGCAAAATGTCAGGTATGTTTATGTTTTCTTGTTTTGTGACAACACGATCGCTGTCTCGACTCTGAAGTGATCTTATTCTTGCCCGTATCATTCGCAGCTCGCCTTGAAGGCAGGAGTCTTCTACGACAAAGTGTCGAATGTGACCATTTGGGGAAACCACTCTACCACTCAGGTCATTTTCAGACAGTGGATTGAGACTCCATTTTGAAAGATAGTTAAGACAAGAATCTTGTGTTTTGATTGTGTGGTTTGATTGTTTTTAAGGTTCCGGACTTCTTGAACGCTAGGATCAACAGTTTGCCCGTCAAGGAGGTTATCAAAGATACTAAATGGCTAGAAGAAGAGTTCACAAACAAGGTCCAAACGGTAAGTTGTGCATAAACGTTACGGACTTCAGTGCAAGAAAACTTGTCTCACGTCGTTTGTGTAAAACATTTGATTTACCAAATAGGGTTCTTTCTTACAATAAACTAGTCTTTTCGAATGAGTTGTACTGTTTAGTCTATAACAGTAAGCCGATGATCATAGCTCGTTGTTCAATGTTTATTTTTCAGAGAGGTGGCGTTCTCATTAAGAAATGGGGAAGATCATCAGCTGCATCGACAGCTGTTTCCATTGTTGACGCGATGAGATCTCTTGTGACGCCTACGCCCGAGGGAGATTGGTTTTCAACAGCAGTAAGTGATAAGCCTTTTAAATATGCTGCGATTTCTAATGAAAGATTTTATAAAACTAACTTAATGCTTTCGTATCTTAAACTGACATTTATATTTTTTAGGTATATACCAATGGGAATCCTTACGGTATAGCAGACGACATCGTCTTCAGCATGCCTTGCAGATCTAATGTAAGTGTTTGTGCAAGCTCGTCCCGTTAATTAACACGACGTTGTGTAACATCTGCCTCCTCTGTTTGTAGGGAGATGGAGATTATGAACTCGTCAAGGACGTGGAATTCGACGACTACCTTTGGAATCGAATCAAGACGGTATGTTTCTGTTCTGCGATTTTGTTTGGACCGAATACGAGGATTTATGCATCTTGATTTTGTGCAGACTGAAGCTGAGCTGCTGGCAGAGAAGAAATGTGTAGCTCACCTTACAGGTGAGGGCATTGCTGTATGTGATCTCCCCGGGGACACGATGCTCCCCGGAGAAATGTGAGATAGATCATCGCACAGTGTCGGCCGGCTCGGGCCTAGTCTTGGCTGTGAGTATGTATTTGTTGAATAGCATCAAAAAGACCAAGACATTTGCACTAATAATGGGTGCATTTTGCACCCACAGTTCTCACATACCACAAACTCATTCAGGCTGTTGTAATGTTACTTATGCTTTAGCTTCAATGTAAAACCCTATTTGCAGAAATGGTATCTCTTTTCACACACACAAGAGAGAGAGTTCAGCCATATCATGTTTGGGTTTAAATAAATACATTCTCAGTCAAACCAGATTCTACTCATTCCTATATATGCATATAAATATATACTAACCACTACAAAAACTAAAGAAAAAATGATAAGATTTGGGTTATGCAGTGATATAAGTAATGAATCTGGCAAGTGTTTATGAATTCAGTATCAAGCCACTTCACTTGACGCCTACATAGTTCCCAAACCTGAAGCTCATCATTGAGAAGATTAGGATCCAGAAAAATATGAAGCAGAGCCAGCCCCGAGAGATCGCAGCAACAGTCTTCCCTGGGACAATGTGAACACTCGATTCCAAGCTTGAAGAACCGTCATCAGCATGTGAGAAGCCGAAAGAGAGGACGATGTTGAAGTCCTTGTGGTTGGCGGAGGACTGATCTGTGCCTTTAGTGCCCATAGTCGAGTTTCTTACTTGAATTGTGCTGCCGCTAACATGCACAGAACTGGGAGATCGCAGAACAGAATTGAGACGACGCATTGTATCTTTGGAGGGAAACTCTGCAGCGTATGCTGGTGGAGCATTGATATCCCCCAGCATTCGACTTGCCTGATTGATATACTGTTGCTGGAAATCTGTAGCATATGAAAAACGAATAAGGCGATCAGAAACTAAAGATACATTCTATAATAATTAAATGATCAAAAACTAGAAACATCAATGACCTGAATGAGACTCTGTAGATGCTTGCTTCTCAGGTGAAAACACAGCATTGAAGTTATTATTGTCGATAAGTGGTCCACTTGGCAACGTTGCTTGCTGGGTTCCATTGCTCATGTTCTACCAAAAACAGAGAACAGCCAAAGATCAGTATTTTGAAGCAGTACAAAGAAAACACAATGAAACTTTAAATGTATTCTTACCATCTGAGGAAGCAATGTCTGGTTGGAAGCAAGATCCTCATTTCCGAAGATCACAGAAGGATCGCAAGCAAAGTAGAGCGAGCTATCATCATCACCAGCATCAAGATACTCCGCAAGCATATCAAAAGCACCAGTATTAGTTTCATGGGGTTTTGAGAGATCATTAGCTTCAATGAATCCATCATCATCATTTAGGAATTTTTCAAAGGAATCGAGGAAGGGTTCATCAAGCAAGAAACTAAGATCATCAGAGTTCCCAGATTTGCTGCATTCACCAAGGTCCGCGTGATTGACTGGTATAGCCTCCGTATCATATGAAGCAGGCCAATTTGGTATGTTCTGGTCATAACAAATCTTGGGTTGACAATAGCTATCACCTGCTGACTCGAAGGGATTTTGGGTACCACTAAAAGTTTCAATGGCCTCGCAGTCATGGCTGCCATCTGAGCTGACAGGAGTCATGTTCAACGGAACACCTGACTCAATAATCTGAAACTTTAAAAAAAAAATATACTTCTTCAGAGAGTACAATGAAATGAACAGAATGTACAAGGATTGTTGTCACATTAAGACTTATATGCAATCCCAAAAATATTGCAAAGTGCAAACCTGCTGATGGCTAAAAGTTTCAATGGCCTCGCAATCATGGCTGCCATCTGAGCTGACAGGAGTCATGTTCAACGGAACATCTGACTCAATAATCTGGAATTAAAAAAAAAGTATATTACTTGAGAGAGTATAATGCAATGAATAGAGTGTACAAGCAAGGATGGTTGTCACATTAAACATTATATGCCAGCCCATATAAAAATATTGCCAAAAGTGAAAACCTGCTTAAGTTCGTCCATATAGGTATCATCACCAAAGTCAATTTCATGTGTAGTTTCGTCCTGTGGGATCAATTCGAACTCATCATCATCCCACTCCTCTTCCACAAATGGTGCACCATACTGCTCACCATTCTTTGGACCTGAGCCACTCTTTTTAAAGATTCGGCATACCACAAACGAGTCCTACTCCAAAAAAATTATGCCAATAAAAATTAGATCCAGAATAATAGTAATAATGCACTGTTCAATTGGAATTTCAGATGATAGTTGAAATATTAAAAACTGGGATATCTGGCCAATAATCAATAGAATCACATGAAGAGTATTTTTTTTCTTGTAGAAATTCAAATTAGGAATGGGGGCATAACCTATGGGTTGCAATGAAGTAAAGTCAGAGAGGAAAAACTACTCAGTGTTCAAATAGGGGGTGATATTGCTTAAGGTCCAAATCTAGTGATTTACTTTCTTCATCTATCAACAAACACAAACTTACTCCAGCATCCTACCCCGAGGCATTGCATAAGTTCCTCGCAACATCGTCCTCGCTTATGCTTCCAATTATTGTGTCTGCGGGGTGGTGGAGGAGTACTATAAAAACTCATGATGAGACAGGACCATGCAACCAATACAACCAACCTTAGCAACTTTAGCAGTCTCCGACTCAGAGGCAGCAAGCCTGTACTCGTGCATGACCCAGTTACTCCTCTGACCCTTGGGGGCCCGTCCACAATGATACACAAGAGTTTTCTTCATACCAACAATCTGCCTTTTATGATAAATGGGCCTATCCTTTCCTGTTGTCTTCCAATACCCTTTTTCAGTTGCCCTGTTTGTTCTGGCTCCATTGCCATACTTCTTGTCCAGAAAACTGAAGAAATACCACTCCAAATCCCTGTTCTTCATCTTTGACATATCTAAAACACCCAAAATCACATAAAAGCTACAGTCATCCATGAGGAGTAAAATTAGCTACTAGTTAAATCGTGCATATAAACATATAGAGCCATGTAGCCGCATCCAGCAACATTCGTAGCAATATAAAAACAAAACATAACTGTAAAAAATAGGGATTTCCACCAATTATTTATACAGAAGAAGAAATTGAACAAATATCTATATTCACCATCTTCACTGACAATCAAAATTTCAGGGGGTTTGACTTGTTTCACCTCTCAATCCCGATTCAACAAGCCACCTACGCGAAATTCAGCCCGATCATTGATTTCCACTAATCACTTATCTCGGGGTACTGAAATCGCGATATCACATCCATAAACAATTGGCATCTTTGTAAAGCAAAAGGCACAAATTCGTATTCCACTGCAAGCATAAGTCTCATAATTCTTAATAATAATCAAATTAGCAACAGTATTGAGACAAAATCAATACATATCTCATCAACAATTATGCAAAAAATCAAACAAAAAAGACACGAAATCATGATCAACAACTCGAGCTCATGAAACGCTACCTCCGTAAACTCTCAATCAGCTGACAAACGCAAACGCTTAATCGAAAAACACAAAGAGGTGGTGAGAGAGAGACATACATGGGAGATCCCAGGGCTCGACCTTGTAAACATCGACATCAGTGATAGCGTCGAATCGGAAACCTTTACCGCTTGATTTTCGCCGCAGGTAATACTGCACCAATTCCTCATCGGTCGGGTGAAATCGGAAGCCCGGCCCGAGCGAACTCGGCAATCGCGATTGCTTGCTCCTACTCGCTACCAGCTCCATTGCATCAAAATTGACGATTCAATTCAAAGAATTTCAATTTCTAACTAAGATTAGGATCGATTAGGAAGGTTTTGGGAGGGGTTGAGGATGATTTAGTGAGGTCGAGAGAGGAGATTCGCCATTGCCATTGGAGGCGAAGCTTTTGGGGAAAAAAAGAGGCAAATTTTGCTTTTTATTGGAGGGGTTTTGACGGTGACGGAGGTGTTGAGTGTAACGTAAGCTAGGTTAGGTGAAGCCGGCTGCGCTGTTAAAAATTTGACGGCGTTATCATGGTCAAACTTTTTCCAGATTTAAATTAATGTTTTATTCCATCTACTATTTGGTTTATGTGAAAGAATTAAATATATGGAGATTTTTTTTAAAATAATAGCGTCGTTCGATTTGCTCCGTAATTTATGATAAGTACTAAAGTTATATGGATAATTTATATTTTATAGATTAAGATATAAAATACATTAAGACTATCCAATATTGATATACCAATACTATATCTTCATCATTTGGATTGGAAACACAAAATTAAAATCATAAAATTTTATAAAAGTATAAATAACGATTTAAATCCAAATAATTTAGTTTGATCTGTTATTTTGATTAATTCGGAAAATAATATTCCAAACATATACTCCAGTGTAACGTCGTCAATAGCTTAGGCCTCAAGGAAGGGCCCCACACTCCAATCAAACATGTCATTATCATATTTGGTGCCTTGGATTCTTGCAATTAAATAATTATTTTCTTAAGTATTTAAACCTCGTGCTATTTTTTAATATGGCAAATTGGTGGCATTAGTTATAATCCAACTTTTATGTATTAATTTTGTAATAAAATATATTTATAATAATTTAGTTAATTATGAAGCCCATATATTTAAAATAAAAATAAAGTAAATAAAATTCTAAAATTTTGACATCCCAAGATGGATGGTAATTGAAATAATATTTCATGTACAGGAAAATTATCTTTTTACAGTGCCAACATTTTCTGCAAACTTTTTTATGTGTAAAATATGGGAATAATGTCCAAATCCATACTTTTGCCATCATTATTTATGCTCTTTAAACTTTATGCTGACGATTACATATAATCTTATTATCTATAAAATTTATGCTCATATAACTCGCCCCGATTGCACAACGTGTGCATCTACAAATCTCACGGAAAAATCGGGTTTATAGGGTACTTTACGTTAAAAATAACGTAAATGTATTCATTTTGTTATCTCTTCCATATATGGGAAAAACGCCAACCGCATTGGTGTGTCTATAAGTGAAGACGCCAACATAGTAGGCGTTTTATAATTTCGTCGTATTTTAGCTGTATTTTCTCCAAATACAGCTAAGTTAAAACACGCCAATATCGTGGGCGTTTTCAAGTTGAAAAACGCCAACGATATTGGCGTTTTTAACTTAGGAAAGACGCCAACTTGAATGCCGTTTCTTCGTTAAACGCCAACGGGAATGGCATCTCTATGCAGAATATCTGTTTTCGTCGGCAAAAATTTGAAGGAAAGAGTGCAAGTATAAAACGCCAACTCGGTTGGCGTTTTTAATTAAACACGCCAATGAGATTGGCGTCTTTTATAAACACGCCAACGTGAGTGGCGAGTCAATAAAGAATGGGTGTTTTTAACAATGGCGACGAAAATATCAAAGTATAAAACGCCAATGCCATTGGCGTTTTAAAAATGGGTCTCTGGCTGACAAAGCAGCTCATCGTTTGAGGAAGGATTTGATTTACGGGAATTCAGGGAAAGATGGCAAGGCATCATTTGCTTCATGGAGAAGACGTCGCCTTTTAAGAGAAGATGGATACGCCTTTTTTTGAAAATTGCATCGCCGTAGAGTCCAACTTGCATGCTTCCATAGGGAGTATGCATGCATTAAATGCAAAGGCATGCATTACCTCTTCAATTGTGAGGAGTTCCGAAAATCAAGCCTGCACTCATGAAGATTCTCCCACCAACTCTATCAAAAATGCAATGCCTACGGCCATGTGGAATGGGAATGCATTTAATGCAAAGGCTACATCCTCTTCATTCCCTCTAAGTACCGAGAATAAAGCTACCAACCCTCCATCTTTTATGGAAATTGTGCAGCAGCATATTGAATTGGAGGATGTGCAAAGGGCTAATGTGAAGGGAATCTCAGCAATTTACGAGAAATTAAGTGCGCCGCCTCCTCTGATTAATGATGTTACACAAATTAATGAAGGAAAATATACTTCAGCTATGGAGGATAAAGACGCCACTGGGGTTGGCGTTTTTCAATAAAACACGCCACTGGTGTTGGCGTCTCTTCTTTAAAACGCCAATGTGGACAACATTTTTAACTTGAAACACGCCAGTGGCGAAGGCGTTGTTAACAAATACTGTATTCCAATACAATACAGCGTCATACGGTCTTGTAAAACGCCAATGTAGGTGGCGTCTTCACTTAAAAAACGCCAATATGGGTGGCGTATTCACTTATAAAAACGTCAATATGGGTGGTGTTTTCCCATATATGAAATAGATAAGAAAATGGGTACATTTTCATTATTTTTAACGTAAACTAGCCTAAAAACCCGATTTTCCCAAAATCTCACTATGTCGCCAAAATAATCACAATAAATGCTCATTCATACACTTCAAACCTAACAAAAATATATTCAGCCAACACAAAATAAACCAACTTTATTTAAAAAAATAAAATTGCATTGTCATAAATTCATCATTGTTCATTCCCAGTTAAACTGTAGAGAGAGATCTAAAACCCCAGAAATTACCTTCCCTGTCCTAATCAAAAGCAGCGGCACAAAAAAATGAGGTTCGTCGGAGACGAAGGGCCGGCAACTACACGACACTAGAACTCGAGGAGGGCGACAGCTACATCGTCACATCCCTATTCACGTCTCTCGCGCTCCGCGTTTTCCTTGGTCAAGGCCTCAACTCGGGATTGAAGAATGCTGATCATCGCTTGCGCTCTCATCACTTCAATCTTCAGCCTCCCCCTGTCCATCGAGATGCCGATGATATCGTTCTCCAAGTTGCTGATGAACTTGAGGTAGCCGGGAGGGACGGATTTTTCTAGTTCCGCCGAGTTAAACATGGGCGTGCTGCCCGGGAGGTTGTCTTTCGCGCCTAGGGTCTCTAGAAGGGGGATCTCTACAGGCGGGGAGTTGGTTATCGTCATCATCATTGTCGACGAACGGCCATGGCTCGTCGTGGTGGATTCCTCGGATCCGTTGGCGATGCTGCAGTTTGGATCATCGCGCTTCGGTCTCTTGCCGTTGTCCAGCGAGAGGGGCTCCGGGTCGACTGCGGGCCTATCCCTCTTGCCCAGGAATGGGATGCAGGGGGGGTCGGCCGCGTACGTGAGGAGGAGCGGAGCAACGAGAGGCTGCACATCCTGCGACATATTTCAAGATTGTTAGGAAAACAGTTATTACAAGATCTCATGATGCTAAAAGATCAAAAATACATAAACAATAAAAGAGATTCTAGCACAAAAATGAACAAAACATGCACAAGGAAAAGAAACGAAGTGCAAGACCTGTTCGGTGTTAGTGCAATCTCCGCGCACTTCATCGCCATTTGCCAGGTCATCTTCCACGTCTTCCCCGGGGACAACAAGCGGGGCGTCCTCATCCCATTCCTCTTCGATAAATGGGGCATATCGGTCCCCATTAGGTGGTCCGAGGCCACTCTTCTGGAAGATTCTACACAGCACAAATGCATCCTAATTGAAGAAACAAGACAGGAATTTTATTTCAAGATTGATTGCTTTTGAAGTTAATTTAACATCACTAAGAATCAATATACACCTGTAGAACGCCGGCATTTCCCAGTTCTGTGTCGCACAGCCGGTACTCGTGCATCACCCAATTAGTCCTCTTTCCATCAGGGGCACGTCCGCTGTGGAAAACGAGCGTTTTCTTCATTCCAATGGACTCGTTCTTGTGTTTCACTGGGCGGTCCTTCCCAGTCGCCTTCCAGTACCCTTGCCCAGTGGCACGATTCAGCCTTGATCCATTACCGTACTTCCTATCCACGGGACTAAAGAAGTACCACTCTAGGTCTCTCGTCTTCAGAGACGAATGCTCTGTTTAGGCAACAAGATTATCATGACAAAGAAGGAATTAGCTTTTCAAATACAGAAGCTAGCTAGAAATCGACAAAAAGGACCAGCGAACACTTGTAGAACTCGTTGCATCAGCATTAATTGCAAAGCAACACAAAAAAAATTCACACCATGCACGCACTCGCACATTTATCACTACGTCTCATCATTCGATCAACACAACCATTACTAAATCCCCCTCGACTCATCCTACCATATTCCGACTAGCAAAATCTCATCTTTAGCCAATTTTCATATAAAAACCATCAATTTTCTTGCAGAATTCAGTCTAAAAGCAACAATAAAGCATGAATTAAGTTTGCATTTCTTCTTCACAACATCAGTCACTATAATCTCATCATCAATTACAAATCATTTACAAAAACACACACTAACACTTCATTTCACAAAACATCATCAAATGGGACCAAAACCATGTTCCAAAAGAGGCTAAAACAGAACCACATTCATAAATTCATCCACAAAAACAAAGCAAATTCAAACTTATACATATAAACAATCATTCACAACTTCATTTCTTCATCTAAACTTGAAATAAACATAACAACCTAAAAACAAACACAAAAAAAAAACCAAAAAGCGGGAATCTCGAAAGACTACAACTTTACATCAAACAAAGAATGAATCAACAACAATTAATTAAAAAAATATAAAAAAAATTGAATCTTTTTCATACCAGCAAGCTCCCATGGCTCAGATTTGTAGACATCAATTTCACTAACTGCTTCAAACCTGAAAGGCATCCCACAAACTTTCCTCCTCAAATAATACCTCACCAACTCCTCATCCGTTGGATGAAACCTAAACCCGGGCGCCAAAGAAGTCGGCGGAGGAGCCCCCATCGCCGCCACCGGCGCCGCCGCCACAATGTCCTGCCCCATTTCCATTCCCAAGAATGCTTTTTTTTACAAAATTACACCAAATTCACAAACAACACACACGAAATTGGTGGCAAGAACCCCTTTTTACACACAAATTACAAAAGCCAGGATGAAAAAAGTGCACTAAAAAGGCACACAAACCAGGAAAAAAAAGTTGGGTTTTTTAATGGAAAAGAGAGCAAGATTTGAGAATGGCTTTCAGGGATTACACAGAGGAGAAATGAAATGTAGAAAGGAATTTTGGATTGGTTTTTTGGGAGATTTTTTACCTAAATTGGGGTGTGGATTTTGGGCAAGAGGCTGAAGAAATAAGTGAGTGTGGTGTGTGGTAAGGATACTTGCTTGACACGGAAATCGATATCAAAGCAAGAAAAAATGAAGGATGGAAGGGAAGGGAAGGGAAGGGAAGGGAAGGGAAGGGAAGGGAAGAGAAGAGAAATGAAATGGGATGGAGTGTGTGAGTGTGTGTAGATGAGCTATTACTAATTGTATGATTTTGTTTTGGTAATGTGATATATATAGTGTTCCCATAAGTTTCAAATTTATGTATTTTCCCTTTCTTTTGTAACAATTCTGTTTCTCGCCCTCCTCCCTCGACAATAACGAGTATCAAACATTTATTTACAAGTATTACACTCCCTCCGTTCCTCGTTAGAGGTCTCATTTGAGTTTGCACGGGTTTAAGAAATATGAAGAAATAATAGTTTTTTTCTTTAAATATACATGTTACATTTTCATAGTTATAAAAATGAGTTTTTTTTTATGAATCTAGGATAGACCTATGTCGGGTCGAACATGCACTGTCGACCGACTCCACTATCGGTCAATGGTATTGGAAACTATATAAATCAGCCTCTATCCCTATTTTATCTCCTTGCCTACGGTTCAATCATTTTCTGTTGTGCGATTTCATTAATTAACCTAAATGGCGACAGAAAACGTCATCAAGTCGGTGGCGACCTTCTGCAACTAGCGAATTCCGATTTCATGAGATATGTTATGAAACCCTATATAATTCCTTTTATTAGGCCTGTTTGACTATTGGGTTGATTACATCTAACGTTTGGTATCTAAGATATGGTCTATTCGTTTTACGTAGCTCGCAAGTTAATGTGTGGAGGCATAGTTTACTATGGGTACACTGAAAATAACCGTTGCAGTTTTTCGTGAGGAAAATCACAATCTTTGTCGTATAGCACGATTTATAGTATTCTTAAACTTTTTAAGCTATTAATTGTATGGGCTTACAAATTATTGTACAGACGTATAGTTTATTCAGCGTGCGGCTTAGATAACGGTTTGTGAATTCATATTAACTTAAAAACTATATAATTTTATAATTATAGTATTCTTTAATTTTTAAAATAAAACTTATGTTTTTTATTGATTACTTCTGTTGATGTGTCAATAGAATAATGTAGTTTTTATTATAAAATAGAATAATTTAATTGTTGAAAAATTAGGAATAAATATTTCGAAAGTTACATTGTAATTGTACCGTTGCCTTAGTCCTACCCGGATTACAATTCAATAAATGATAAATTATTCGTGAAAAGTTATCCATTCTTGTCTTTTTTATGAGTAGTTATTTGGGGATGAGAAGGAATCAGCCTCTTTTTTACATATGCAAGAAACATTTATTGCAATTTTCCATTTATTGTTCTTAGTTTTCCATTACACTTTGTTAGTTGGACTAAAATTCAGTAGTTTTGGCAGCTTATAATTATGATATTCATTTTCAATTGTTTTTTAAATACGATTGTCATTTTATAATATTTGGCTTTGTTTCTCATTTAATCGATAGTTTCCATGAGAGAGAAAATGTCATAAATAACATTTACATAACTTTTGAATTGAGGATTATTTTCTATAATTTGTTTGGTTAGATTGACGATAATATATGGGAAATATAAGAATTAAAAAAGAAAAAAATTTGATCTTATACAATGACGATAATACAGTATATGGAATTTATAAGAATTAAAAAAAGAAACAAATTTGATTGTATACAATGGCGAGTTAGGATTTCGATGATGGGGTGTGAAAAAAAGATAAAACAAGGCTTCATGAATTTAATAGCCATGAGGTAGAAAATTAGAGGATGAATAATAGTATCAACGTCAAAAAAATCGGCTCACCTATTTTACTAGGATCATAGATATACTAGGTTTTGGATTTGATTTGAAACTAACAAATAAATTAGGTTTACTAAAATGATTAATCTTAACTAAAATACTTAAATAAATCTACAAGCTAAAATCCTAACCATTCGTTGATGTCCATATATTTGTTAGTTTGTTCCAAAAAAAATTGTCTATTTTTAGCAAAAAATTGTTTCTTTCTCTCTTCCAATCAAAACATTAAATTATATTATTCTTTTGATTTTAATTTATTTAACGACTTCATTTAGAATCTCGTGCTATTTAAGAAAATGTTCAGTCAGATAAATAAGTCTATATCTAGAAAAACTAAAATATTTCATTCTGTAAATTATATCAGTATAATAAGTTCAGATACTAATAACTTGTCATGCGCGTAACCAATTAATTTAATGTGTAAAATAATAATCGCAAAACATTTTAGTAGATTATGTATTTAAATCACGAGTCATACACAACGAAGAAAAACGAGGTTGGTGGGACCGAATTAAAAAATCATAGATCTTCAATTAATTAGATTGCGTGACAATTAATATACAAATGCATACTTATTGAATAATATGATTTGCATATATTATTTACATAACAATTATTCTGAAATTTGGACTTTCATAGAAAAGAAAACAAATCAAAGATTACGCATGGGGACATATACGAAAGTGACTATCGCATGTGAGTCAACATGTCAAAAACAAAAAATGAAAATAATATAATAGTATTATATAATGCAAATAAAAGTTTGAAGAATAAAATAATTTTTGTGCAATAAAGTTATGATGAAGTTCTAGTTAAGCAATTTATTGCCAATCCGTTACGAAACCTCAGACCTACTTTTATTTGATGTCAATCATTTAATGTATCATTATTTACCACAAATTTAACATGTACTATAATAATAATAATAATAATAATAATAATAATAATAATAATAATAATAATAATAATAATAATAATAATAATAAAACCTCATTCCATAAACAGTATGCTATTTACCATCCAGCTCAGCGTCATTTCTCTTTTATTATTTACAAATCATCACTATCTTTTTTTTTTGTGTCACATATGACTAGAATTCTAAAATTGAATTTATTACGGTGCCTTTTTAAATTTAAAACTGCAAGTTGTAACATATTTAAGATTATTTATCTTGTTCTAAATTAATAAAATTAAGTGGATACTTTGACACTATAGACGTGATGTGGAAGATATTTTACAAATTGACTTATATTTTTAAATTTTTTTATCACATTAATGAATCATTACAATAAAACAAAGTTAAAGAAATTAATTGTAATAAAAATATTTATAGTGAAGTAAGCTTTACCATTTGTGATTTCCTTCAATATCTTCAATAGTGCATCTTATTAATGGCTATATAATTTAAAATCAACTATCATCATATTAATAAACCGTGATTTCATTAACTTTGCATTTTATTTCTACATATCATATACTCCCCCCATTTTTTAAAAATAGCAACTCTTTCCATTTTAGTCTGTTCTTTAAAAAGAGCAAATTTCAAACTTTCTATTTTAGGAAAATAAATCAATTTATTTACCACTTATACCACTACAATTAACAACTTAAAGTGGACCCCATGATCCACTAACATTAATTCCATTACTTTTTTTTCTCCTTCTTTCTTACTTTATCAGTTTCTCTCTTCCTCTTTTTTACTTTATCAATTTTTCTGTACCTCTTTCTTACTTTACCAAATTGTGTATTAAAACTCATGTCGTTTCAAACCTCCCTATTTTTAAATAACAGAGGGGGTATATATTATTTTTGTTTATAAAAACAAATATTTGAAAAAGAAATTAAGAATATACTGTATCACTTTAGAGACAACAAGCACTATGCAGTGTTACCTCTTATCGTGTACTTCCTCTGTCTCTCATTGATCGACATCAATTTCTTTTTTCATCAATCCTCAGCTAATTGACACCCTTATTTTTTACTACTATTTTTTGTAGTCGACCTCACATCCCACTAACTCATTTCACTCACATTTTTATTATAAAACTGATATATAAAAATAGAATTTGCATTGCACTAACTTTTTCTACCCACCTTCTATTATACATTTCTTAAAACTCATTCTTAAAATTCGATTCTCACCATTCGTCAATCCACCGGTATAATTTGGATTCAAACTATAAACACTAGTATCTATTAAAATTATGCATTCCAATTACAGTAGAAGATTATATTACGAAAAGTTAAAATGAGATTATACTACTATTATGCAACTATAATCTGGAAATAAGTAAATCTAAAGTTTATTTTTTTGAACTTTATAATATAGACTTTTAGATTTTTGTAATGATTGAGGAGTGGTTTTCCACGTGATAGAGATTATGTGAATAGTCAAATTTCACCACGTGCACAAAAGTAACCCTCAAAATGGTCTATGGAAGAGTCGTTGGTTTTTTTAAATTTGAAAATGGATGTCTCCTCATTTTCTATTTTTTTAAAAAATGTTTTTCTAAATGAATATTGGTCTCTAAAACTATAAATTTTGGCTAAAATTTGGTATTTCCCATGAACTTAAATTGACTTACAATATCACAAACTTTGTACTTTGTTTTGTATTTCCCAAACTTATCCAAATAAAATATTTTCATCAAAATCTTATTTTACGTGGACAACCGTGATACGTTTTATGATATTTTAAATCACTTTTTAAGTTCATAACAAGTATGATAAAAAGTTACGTAGAAAAACACATTGATTTAATTGTGTCAAGTATGATAAAAAAAAGCCTCGTAAGTTAGTCAGTGATAGATACGCCAAGGAAAATACCAAACTGTTAATTTGTAGCCCACAATTGTGGACTTTTGGTTATTAGCAAAATTTTGCCATCCCACATCGGTGGGGAGTAGGAAATATGGGGGGGTTGGCTGCCTATAAAAGGAGCTCACCCCCCATTTTGTAATCCATCCCAAATTTGTAATCTCTTCTCCGTCTATATATAAGCGGGCTCTGCAGAGGGTGCTCAGAGACGTACGCAATTTGGCCGAACTCCGTTATCAAAGTTTCGGGTGTGTTCTTTCTTTATTATTTATTTAGTTCCGCATTTATTTCTGGGTTTATTTTCTGTTGTGATATTGTATTCAATATTATTTGCGGGTTTGGTAGTAGTGTTTTGTACGGTTCTTTTGGGTGTTTTTATATTGTGATAAATACACCGACTGATAAATTATGTTAGGAATCTGGTATTTAAGAGGGACAGTGTCCTCGCCAGTCTTTCCAAAGAATTTATTTGGAGAAGTAATTTTATCGAGTAGACCCCATTGGGTTAACTCTGAAATTACTGAATCGGTTCATTTCACTATTTGAGAGAAAATTACCCGGTTTTCTCAACAAGTGGTATCAGAGCCAAGGTTCGTCCTTGGTTCTATTTGTTTGTAATATTGAATACTTTATTTTTAGTCTGTAATGGCGGGTAATGATCAAGAAAACAAGGCTAGTTCTTCGTCATCGTGGTCGAGGTTTCCACTGTCAAATATGAAATTGACGGTGGAGATATTTGACGGTACTGGCCATTTTGGTATGTTGCAGGGGGAGGTTCTAGACTCTCTTTTCCAGCAAGGTCTTGACATTGCCATTGAAGAAAAGAAACCAGAAGATATAGATGATAAAGATTGGATTGGAGTACCATAAATCGGTTAGCTTGTGGAACAATTCGGTCGTGTCTATCCAGGGAGCAGAAGTATGCTGTCAAGAATGAGACTTCTGCACATAGATTGTGGAAGACACTGGAGGACAAATTTCTGAAGAAGAGTGGTCAGAATAAGCTCCTTATGAAGAAAAGGTTGTTTCGATTTGAATACCGATCAGGTACCACTATGAATGAACACATTACTTTGTTTAACCAATTAGTAGCAGACCTGCTAAATTTAGATGTGAAATTTGAGGATGAGGATCTGGCATTGATGTTGTTGTCGTCTCTACCTGATGAATTTGAACATCTGGAGACCACATTACTCCACGGTAAAGAGAATGTGTCTTTAGATACTGTATGTTCTGCTTTGTATAGTCATGAATTGCGAAAGGCAGATAAAATGAAAGGCAAAGCAGTTACAGATGAAGCATTAGTGGCAAGAGGTCGTCAACAAGGCCGATCAAATGAGAGAAGAGGAAGGTCCAAATCGAAAAGGCGAGTTGCCAAAGATGAGTGTGCTTTCTGTTATGAGAAAGGACATTGGAAGAAAGACTGCCCAAAGTTGAAGAAGAAAGAAAAGGCTTCGCAAGATGCAAATGTTGCTGAATGCAAAAATGATGCGGAGTCAGATTGTTCTTTGACGGTTTCACCTTCAACATCGCATCCAGACGAGTGGATATTGGATTCAGGTTGCACCTATCATATGTGTCCCATCAGGGAGTGGTTCTTTGATTTCGAAGAACTCAATGGCGGACTTGTTTACATGGGGAATGACAGTCCATGTAAGACAGCCGGGATAGGCTCAATCAAGCTACGAAATCAGGATGGATCCACTAGAATTTTGAAGGATGTGCGGTACGTGCCCCAGTTGAAGAAGAATCTCATCTCATTGGGGGCCCTAGAATCTAAAGGCCTAGTTGTGATGATGCGAGATGGAATTCTTAAAGCAACTTCAGGAGCATTGGTGATGCTGAAAGGTGTGAGGAAGAACAATTTGTATTACTACCAAGGTAGTACAGTTGTTGGGACAGTAGCAACTGCAACTTCGAGTAATAAGAAGGATGCAGAGGCGACGAAGCTTTGGCATTTGCGATTGGGACATGCTGGTGAGAGATCATTGCAAATTCTCGCCAAGCAAGGATTATTGAAAGGTACGAAGTCTTGCAAATTAGAGTTTTGCGAGCATTATGTTCTGGGAAAACATCGAAGAGTGAAATTTGGCACTGCAATCCATAATACGAAGGGAATTCTGGATTACGTGCACTCAGATGTGTGGGGACCTGCCAAGACTCCGTCACTTGGAGGTAGACACTATTTTGTCACTTTTGTTGATGATTTTTCCAGGAGAGTTTGAGTGTACACTATGAAGAGCAAAAATGAAGTCCTTAGGATTTTTCTGAAATGGAAAGCTCAAGTTGAAAATCAGATGGGGAGGAAGATCAAGGTTCTCCGATCAGACAACGGTGGAGAATACAAGAGTGATCCTTTCCAAGATGTATGCCAGGAGTGTGGCATAGTTCGGCACTTCACAGTGAGACATACACCACAGCAGAATGGAGTGTCAGAGCGTATGAATCGAACACTAGTGGAGAAAGTTCGTTGTATGCTGTCTAATGCTGGGCTAGACAGGAAATTTTGGGCTGAGGCCATCACATACGCTCAACACATTCTCAATCGTTTGTCATGTTCTGCCATTGATGGCAAGACTCCTTTAGAGGTATGGTCCGGTAAACCTGCAACTGATTATGATTCTTTGCATATTTTTGGTTCTATTGCATATTATCATATGACTGAATCAAAGTTGGATCCACGTGCAAAGAAGGCTTTGTTTATGGGTTTCAGTGCTGGTGTTAAAAGATATCGGTTATGGTGTTTGGAGTCTAAGAAGACGATTGTAAGTAGGGATGTTACCTTTGATGAATCTTCCATGTTGAATAAGGTAAATCCAAATAGTAGTGATACTTCGCAGCAGGTGGAGTTCGAAGAAGCAGTTGTGATCCCAACTACGAACACCACAAATGACTCTCCTATGGAAGAAGAGGAGTCAGATGATGAAGAGGTTCCACCCCAAGAACCTTCGCAGCAATCAGAGCCAATTGCAGTCAGGCGAACGAGGCGGGAAAATAAGAAACCTGCTCGATTTGCGGATATGGTAGCATATGCGCTTCCAGTTGTTGATAATGTTCCATGTATCTTTTCGAAAGCTATTGAAAGTTCAGAAAGCGATGGTTGGAAAGGTGCTTTGGAAGAAGAGATGCAATCTCTTCAGAAGAACAACACGTGGAAGCTGATGTCATTGCCGAAAGGCAGGAAGGCAATTGGATGTAAATGGGTTTTTGCAAAGAAAGAGGGATTTCCTAACAAAGATGATGTTCGCTACAAAGCAAGATTGGTAGCTAAAGGCTACGCCCAGAAGGAGGGAATTGATTACAATGAGGTATTTTCTCCTGTTGTTAAACATTCCTCCATTAGAATTTTGTTGGCTTTGGTAGCGCAGTTGAATTTGGAGCTAGCTCAACTTGATGTGAAGACCGCGTTTTTACACGGTGATCTTAAGGAGGAAATCTATATGACCCAACCGGAGGGATTCAAGGTTGCTGGTAAAGAAAATTGGGTTTGCAAGTTGAACAAATCGTTGTACGGATTGAAGCAGTCTTCAAGACAGTGGTACAAACGGTTTGACAAGTTTATGAAGGATCAGATGCACACAAGAAGCAAATACGACCACTGTGTGTATTTGCGCAGACTTCAAGATGGTTCCTACATCTACCTACTCTTATACGTTGATGATATGCTGATAGCATCAAAGAGCCAAGTTGAAATTGACAGATTGAAGGCTCAGTTGAGTAAAGAGTTCGAGATGAAGGATTTGGGGGAAGCCAAGAAGATTCTCGGCATGGAGATAACAAGAGATAGAGAAGGAGACAAGCTTTGGCTGACACAGAAGCAGTATTTGACCAAAGTACTACAGCGTTTTGGTATAAATGATGATTCCAAACCTGTAAGTACCCCACTTGCTCCTCATTTGAAACTTAGTTCTCAGTTATCTCCAAATACGGAAGATGAGCGAGGATATATGGCGAAAGTTCCCTATGCTAACGCAGTTGGAAGCTTGATGTATGCAATGGTGTGTACAAGACCAGACATTTCACAGGCCGTTGGTATTGTAAGCAGATACATGCATGATCCAGGAAAGGGTCATTGGCAAGCTGTGAAATGGATTCTGCGGTATATCAAAGATACTGTAGATATTGGTTTGTTGTTTGAGCAGGATAAATCACTTGGTCATTTTGCAGTTGGATATTGTGATTCCGACTATGCTGGTGATTTGGATAAGCGAAGATCTACTACGGGCTACTTGTTCACTTTAGCGAGTGCGCCAATTAGTTGGAAGTCTACCTTGCAGTCAACGGTAGCTTTGTCTACGACAGAGGCAGAGTACATGGCCATTACTGAAGCTGTGAAGGAGGCGATTTGGCTTCATGGGTTGCTGAAAGAATTGGGTGTTGGTCAGAAACAACTTGAAGTATATTCTAACAGCCAGAGTGCTATTCATTTAGCAAAGAATCAGGTCTTTCATGCAAGGACGAAGCACATTGATGTTCGCTATCATTTTGTGCGGGAAATTCTCGAAGAAGATGAAATTGTCATCCGAAAGGTTCCGACTTTGGAGAATCCTGCAGATATGTTGACCAAGGTGGTGACAAGGGCCAAGTTTGAACATTGTTTGGACTTGGTTAATATTCTGCGATTTGGAGTTGGCGCTTGACTGCGCAAATATGAAAGCACCGCGAGTCGTTTGTTTGGATGAGGAAGATTTGTGTTCAGTGAGATTTGAAATTTTGCCAAGGTGGAGATTTGTTAATTTGTAGCCCACAATTGTGGACTTTTGGTTATTGGCAAAATTTTGCCATCCCACATCAGTGGGGAGTAGGAAATATGGGGGGGTTGGCTGCCTATAAAAGGAGCTCACCCCCCATTTTGTAATCCATCCCAAATTTGTAATCTCTTCTCCGTCTATATATAAGCGGGCTCTGCAGAGGGTGCTCGGAGACGTACGCAATTTGGCCGAACTCCGTTATCAAAGTTTCGGGTGTGTTCTTTCTTTATTATTTATTTTGTTCCGCATTTATTTCTGGGTTTATTTTCTGTTGTGATATTGTATTCAATATTATTTGCGGGTTTGGTAGTAGTGTTTTGTACGGTTCTTTTGGGTGTTTTTATATTGTGATAAATACACCGACTGATAAATTCTGTTAGGAATCTGGTATTTAAGAGGGACAGTGTCCTCGCCAGTCTTTCCAAAGAATTTATTTGGAGAAGTAATTTTATCGAGTAGACCCCATTGGGTTAACTCTGAAATTACTGAATCGGTTCATTTCACTATTTGAGAGAAAATTACCCGGTTAACCCACATACCACCAACTTTTTTTCAACTCACTTTCTATTATATTTCTTAAAACCCGTCCCCGGTCAAATGGTGACGAATTATTAGGGACGGAGGGAGTATATCATCTTTTTCTAAATGTGTTGATAGTATCCGCCAAGTGTTTGTTAGATTGCCTAATTGAAAGCTGGGAAGTTTGAAGGAGCAGAAGGTGTTTGACGAAATTTTTAAAAGAGGTATGAATTGCCTACAACAACCTCAAATTCAGTAATCTCAATTATGATTCGACTTTTTAGCAATTGGCATCTCATCCATATACAGTAGTTTTGTCTGTTTTAGCAATTGGCATCCCATCCCTATTCACGTCTTTCACGCTCCGCGTTTTCCTTGGTCAAGGCCTCGACCCGAGATTGAAGAATGTTGATCATAGCTTGTGCTCTCATCAATTCAATCTTCAGCCTCTCCCTGTCCATCGAGATCTCGATGATCTCGTTCTCCAACTTGCCGATGAACTTGAGGTAGCCGGGAGGGACGGATTTTTCCAGTTCCGCCGAGTTAAACGTGGGCGTGCTGCCCGGGAGGTTGTCGCTCGCGCCTAGGGTCTCTAGAAGAGGGATCTCTACAGGCGGGGAGTTGGTTTTCGTCATCATCATTGTCGAGGAACGGCCGTGGCTCGTTGCGGCGGAGTCCTCGGATCCGTTGGCGATGCTGCAGTTTGGATCATCGCGCTTCAGCCTCCTGCCGTTGTCTTGCGAGAGGGGCTCCGGGTCGGGTGCAGGTCGATCCCTCTTCGACAGGAGAGGATCGGCCGGAGCAACGAGAGGCTGCACATCCTGCAACACATTTTGAGAGAGATTGTTAGGAAAACGGTAAATCCATGATTAAATGTCTCATCACCCAATCAGTCCGTTTTCCATCATGGCTGTGGAAAACGAGCGTTTTCTTCATTCCAATGGACTCGTTCCTATGTTTCACCGGGCGGTCCTTCCCGGTCGCCTTCCAGTACCCTTGCCCTGTGGCGCGATTCAGCCGGGATCCACTCCCGTACTTCTTATCCACAGGGCTAAAGAAGAACCACTCCAGATCTCTCGTCTTCAGCGACGAATGCTCTATTTAGACAACAAGATTATCATAACAATACAGAAGCTAGTTAGAAATCGACGAATGTGTGTAACGCACCATGCACGCGCACGCACACGCACACCGCACACACACTCATTCACTAGTTCAAATTTATACATATAAATAACACTCATTCACAACATCATTTCTTCATCTAAACTTGAAAAACATAACAACCTAAAAGCAAACACAAAAAAAAAACAGGAATCTTCAAAGACTGCAACTTTACATCAAACAAAGCATGAATCTACAACAATTATTTAAAAAAATAAAAAAAAGATTGAATCTTTTTCATACCATCAAGCTCCCATGGCTCAGATTTGTAGACATCAATTTCACTAACTGCTTCAAACCTGAAAGGCATCCCACAAATTTTCCTCCTCAAATAATACCTCACCAACTCCTCATCCGTTGGGTGAACCTAAACCCGGGCGCCAAAGAAGTCGGCGGAGGAGCCCCCACCGCCACCACCCGTGCCGCCACCACAATCTCCTGCCCCGTTTCCATCCCCAAGATTATATTTTTTTACAAAATTACACCAAATTCACAAACAACACACAAGAAATTGGTGGCAAGAAACCCCTTTTAAATTACAAAAG
The DNA here is from genome assembly GCF_004379255.2 of Salvia splendens. NCBI lineage: Eukaryota > Viridiplantae > Streptophyta > Magnoliopsida > Lamiales > Lamiaceae > Salvia > Salvia splendens. The sequence continues at coordinate 33,841,997 of NC_056044.1, read as the reverse complement.
CCCGGATGAAAAAAGTGCACTAAAAATGCACACAAACCAGGAAAAAATAAGTTGGGTTTTTTAATGGAAAAGAGAGCAAGAAAAATTGAAGGATGGAAGAGAAATGAAGTGTGTGAGTGTGTGTAGATGAGCTGATACTAATTGTAAATGTTATATATATAGTGTTTCCATAAGTTTCAAATTTATGTATTTCCCCTTGTACTTAGTAACAATTCTGTATCTCACCCTTCTCCCTCGAGAATAACGAGTATCAAACTTTTATTTAAAAGCCCGAATGAGAATAGAGCACTAAAAAAGGCACAAACCGGGAAAAAAAAGTTGGGGTTTTTAAATGGAAAAGTGAGCAAGATTTGAGAATGGCTTTCAGGGATTAAACAGAGGAGAAATGAAATGTAGGAAGGGATTTTGGAGTGGTTTTTTGGGAGATTTTTTACCCAAATTGGGGTCTGGATTTTGGCCAAGAGGCTCAAGAAATGGGAGGGTTGCTTGACACTGAAATCGATATCAAAGCAAGAAAAGTTGAAGGATAGAAGAGAAATGGAGTGTGTGAGTGTGTGTAGATGAGCTGTTACTTATTGTAAATGTTGTTCTGGTAATGTGATATATATAGTGTGTCATTAAGTCTCAAATTTATGCATTTACCCTTATACTTTTGTAACAATTCTGTATCTCACCCTCCTTCTTCGAGAATAACGAGTATCAAACTTGAATTTAAAAGCATTACTATTATTTATTTATTTACAACTTTATCATCTATTACTCCCTCATTCCAATCGAATGTGACCGATTTCTTAAAACGAACACAAGATTTTATGCAGCATTACTTTAAAGTACGTAGTAATGTTATCAGTTTTATAAATATACAATCTTATTTATGGCAAATTAAAATGAAAATGTGACATTTTCACGGGTATCAAATGAGTTTTGTATGAATCTGGGATAGACCTAGGTCGGGTCGAACATGCATCGCCGACTGAATCCACTAGTATTGGAAACTATATAAATAAGCCTCTAACCCTATTTTATCTCTTTGTCTCCATTTCGACCATTTTTTGTTGTGCGATTTCATTATTTAACCTAAATGGCGGTAGACGACGTCAGCAAGTCGGCAGCGACCTTCTTCAACCAGCGAATTCTGATCCCATGAGATATGTTATGAAACCCTATATAATTCCTTTTATTAGGCGTGTTTGACTATTGGGTTGATTACATCTCACGTCTGGTGTCCAAGATATCCAAGATATGGTCTATCCCTTTTACGTAGCTGGCAAGTTATTGCGTGGAGGCATAGTTTACTATAGGACACTAAAGATAACCGCTGCAGATTTTTTAGAGGAAAAGCACGGTCTTTGTCGTATAGCACGATTTATAGTATTCTTTGAATTTTAAGCTATTACGGACGTATAGTTTATTAAGCGCGCGACTTAGATAATGGTTGTGAATTCATATGAATCAAACAAAATATTTTGTGATTATAGTATTCTTTAATTTTTAAAATAAAACTTATATTTTTTTTATTGATTAGTTCTGTTGATGTGTTAATTAATGTACTAGTTTTTATTATAATTAAAGTGAATAATTTAATCGTTCAAAAATTAAGAATAAATATTTTGAAAGTTATATTGTGATTGTACCGTTGCCATAGTCCAACCTGGATTACAATTCAATAAATGTTAAATTATTCGTGAAAAGTCTTCCATTCTTGTCTTTTTTATGAGTAGTTATTTGGGGATGAGAAGGAATCATCCTCTTTTGTACTTAAGCAAGAAACATTGATTACAAAAGTTTCCTTTTATTGTTCTTAGTTTTCCATTTGGACTAAAATTCAATAGTTTTATCAGCTTATAATCATTTTCAGTTACTTTTAAATACGATTGTCATTTTATAATAGCTGACATTGTTTTTCATCTGAGGGAACATCTTTTTAGGTCCACGAACTTTGTCGAAGTATCATTTTAGGTCCGTGAACTTTGAAAATATCATTTTAGGTCCGTCAACTATAAGTTAATATCATTTGAGGTATTTTGAACTTTTTTCGGACGAAAATACCCTTAAGGCCTTCAAAGGGCAATTTGAACAATTCTTTCGTCACTCATCTTGCGTCAAACACCTAGAGTCCAATAATTTTTATATTTAAATTTAATTTGGATGGTAATTGATCTCACTCTGAAATTCATATAAATAATACTCTGAATGACAATCCAAATTAATAGCTATCCAATTTAAAAACAAATAAACTAAATATAATTCACAAATCACCTATAATAAGTTCTTAAATGCAGTTTAGATAAAAAAATAAAATAAAGTATCTAAGTCTCAATTCACTATCCCTATATAATTAGTCATCTAATAATTGAAAAATGTACTATTTTTTACGGTAAATTTTAATTATATTTAAATTCAATTTGGATGGTAATTGAATTAAACTGTAGTAAAAAAATTATTGGACTCTAGGTGTTTGACGCAAGATGGGTGGCGAAAGAATTGTTCGAATTGCCCTTTGAAGGCCTTAAGGGCATTTCATCTGAAAGAAGTCCAAAATACTTCAAATAATATTAACTTATAGTTAACGTATCTAAAATGATATTTTCAAAGTTTATGAACCTAAAATGATATTTTAGTAAAGTTCGTGGACCTAAAAAGATGTTTCCTATTTTCATTTAATCCACAGTTTCCATGAGGGAGAGAAAATGTCATAAATTATATCAGTATAATTAAGTTCAGATACTAATAATTTTTCGTACGCATAACCAATCAATTTAATGTGTAAAATAATAATTGTAAAACATTTTAGCAGATTATGTATTTAAATCACGAGTCATATACAACGAAGAAAAACGAGGTTGGTGGGACCTAAAATTAAAAAATCATACTCTATATCTCGAATTAATAATTAGATTGCGTGACAACTAATATACAAACGCATATAGACGATAATTTATTCAATAATATAAGTTACATATAATATTTACACAACAATTATTCTGAAATTTGGACTTTCAAAGAAAAGAAAACAAATCAAAGATTACGTATGTTTTGTGCATGTTTTGCTCAACAAGAACCTCAAATACATTAATCTCATTTATGATTCGACTTTTACTGCACCAATAATTTCCATTTCTGTTTTTACCCTGTACTCATATGCACGTGCCATCCATTTTGTGATTCAATGATTTATCTGAATTTTTAGCATTGATTATGCTTTATATTTTATTTAATTAGAACTATTATCGTGCATTGCAAAGAAGCATATCTAGTCTTGTAAAATCTCCAAATTCACACATACACCAACAAATTGATTGATCACAAAACACAATCAAACGATGGAATTTTGAGCACACAAATAGAAACACACATTGCTAAAACCAAAGTTCACACCACACCAACAAATTACACAATCAATCTCACAGATGATGATGTCTCCTAAGCCCATTCCTCCTCTCTTCTCTTCTCTTTATCTCTTCTCTTCTTCTTCTTTATCATATTTGATTACTAGATTATTGCTATTTGAAATGTACAACCACAAAATATTGCTTTAGAATTGAGAGACAAATCATGAACCACAATTTTGTGAATTTGATGGAGCCTCGTCGGTTCATTTGATTCTAGCTTTTGTAAATCCACTTTAAAAAAGATTGAGTGACAACTTTTTAGTTTGTTCATATTTCTTCTTTATAAAAGTTAACATATTTTGATTGCTTTTCATATAGGTTAATATACAAAAAATTCCAAATTTGAATGATTCAATGATTCCCATTTCTCCTCCCCCAACTATACTCAATATTGCAGTTTGTATCATATTCATAATATCGCATAAATAAATGATATGAGTAATGTGCATTCTACATATTTATTAGTTACTCCTTACATAATTATTCTGATATTCATGAAACATAATACTAACCATCCATTTTGTAATAGTACAATAATTTGTAATAATAATAATAATAAGATATATTTATAAAATAAGATACAAAAACACAATTATACCATAGAAGTTTTGAGCAGACAAAAAAAACACACATTGGAAAAAGAAAGTTCACACCACAAACCAAATTGCACAATCAACCTCACAGATGATGTCTCCTAAGCCCATTCCTCCTCTCTTCTCTTCTCTTCTTCTCTTCTCTTCTTCTTCTTACTCTTCTTTCATATCTTTTTCTCCTTCCTCTCTCATAGAATAACTTGTCAGCAACCTCTTCTATCTTCTCAAAGTATCTTTCTCTCAAGCTTCTGCAACATAGCAGTGTCCATGCAATGCTTCCAAATCCCACAACATAACCAAATGCAGCAAACACATATTCCCACTCAATCTCCTCATCCTTTGGTTCTGAATCATCTGATGGCGATGGACCAGGCCGATGAGGGTTGTTGAAACTTCCGTTAAGTGGGAAACCAGATAACCCCGCGTTTCCTACATATGAATCTGCCGAAAACGTTTGAAACTGAGTGCCAGTTGGGATCAGTCCAGTGAGATGATTGTATGACAAGTTCAAAACTGAAAGGAAAGTGAGTTTGGCAAGCTCCTCTGGTATTCTTCCGGTGAGCTTGTTTGAAGAGAGGTCGAGCGACCCAAGCTCTGTCAAGGCACCCAATGATCTCGGGATTGCATCGCTGATAGAGTTGTGGGATAAGTTGAGAAGATAGAGTGAGCTAAGATTACCAATTGCATCTGGTATTTCTCCTCGAAAACGATTGGAAGACAAATCAATGGATGTAAAGTCAGGCCAAATCTTCACAAGCTTCACTTCTACATTTTTCACCGTTATTGTCACCTCATCCCGATAAAAATTGTCTGCACTTAAAATATCAGAGGCTGAACGGGTAGGCCTTAAATGTGCTCTACTTTGTAGCATCATTCCTCTCAAACTTGAGAAGTTTATCAGATTCAAAGTGCCACTGAAATTATTTGAAGATATATCCAAAATTTGAAGATCCGGCCAACTCTTACTGCATCTTAACTCTCCATGGAATCTGTTGCCGCGCAACACAAGAACCTTCAAGCTCACCGGCAGTGCCATGCAAGGGAAGTTACCATCAAAGTTGTTGTTTCCAACATTCATCACTGCTAATTCATTACAATTTTCCAAAGACTTTGGAATCTTCCCTCCTAAATTGTTGTCACTAACATCAAAGGTTTCTAGGACACAATTCCCTCTCATTGCATCAGGGATAAAACCACTTATATTGTTTCCCCTAATATTGAGAACTGTAAGGTCACTACTCTTTTCCAATAGGCAGCGAGGTATGCTACCATTTAAGTTATTGAAAGACAAGTCGAGAACCACAAGTCGAGATATACTGCATATGGAGGTTGGAATCACTCCGGTTAGGCTATTGTCCGCGAGAAAAAACAAATTGGTGGAAACCAAGATAGATTGGTTTGATTGTGAAAGCAAGGGAAACTCACAGCTGAACAGGTTAGAGTGCAAGTCAAGTGTTCTAATAGTATGAGGTATACGGTAAGGCTTTTCGAAATCTGTCAGATGATTAAGAGAGAGATTCAAGCTCATAACTTCAATCTCCCAAATCCAGTTAGGAATAGCTCCTCCCATATAATTATTCGAGAGGTCCAAATCTAACAAATACGATACATTTCTAAGATTCGGGAAACTGTACATCTTGCACGACGACAGGAGTAGCCTTTCTAAGTTGGTGTATCCATGTGAACTCATGTTGGTTGTGTCAACTGATAAGTTGTTGTTAGAAAGAGTAAGTTCCGAAAGACTTGTAAGGCTTCGAATCTTATCCAGTTTAAAAGTCCCATTGAACAAGTTGTTAGAAAGCCTGAGACCCCACATGCTTTGAAGATGGAAGAAGAAGTTAGGAATAGGGCCTCCAATCCTATTACCACTCAAATCTAGCCAACTAATGCTAGACTGATTTTCCATGGGAAAATCTTCGATTTGTCCACTGAATTGGTTGTTGGATAGATCAAGAAAACCAAGTGAACGCAGCGCGAAAAGATGGTGAGGAATGGAGCCGTTCAATGAATTGTGGCTTAAATCTAATAAGACGAGGTTTGTAAGACCTTGAAAATGGAAGCGAGAAAGTGAGCCCATTAGATTATTATCACTAAGGTCTATAGATTCAAGATTCTTGCATTTATGAAATGAAGGAATTGAACCAGTGAGGAAGTTGCTTGACAAATCCAGTATAACTAGGTTTGCCAAGTTAGCAAGCGTGGATGGAAATGGTCCCATGAAGCCGGATTGTGACAAATAAAGTAGTTTCAAATTTGTAAGACGATGGAATTGGTTAGGAATCTCACCTGTGATGAAGTCATTGAATGAGAGATCAAGATTCGACAAGTATGCCAACCGGAAAAGGGTTGATGACTCACCAATTCCGCCCGAGATCCCCTGGTTCTTCAAGAGCAAACTCATGACTCTACCCGACTCATTATCACATTCCACGCCGCTCCAATTGCAACAATCATCCCTCTCATTCCACATCAAGAAACGAGCCGAATAGGAAGAAGAGTTGAATACTAATTCGCTCTTGAGGTCAAGTAATAATTTTTTTTGATCATCGCGGCATTGGCCATCGACAGATATTATGAAGACGAAGACGAAGAAGAAGAAGAGGCGGATAAGCAAAGAAACAGCCATTGCAAGGATACTACGGTGGGAAATGATTTGAGACATTTGCTTTAATATGCGTTATGGGAAGACTAAGTAAGCTCACTTTTGAAGAATTGCATAAATAGTTTTTTTTTCAGAATTATTATTTTATTGTTTATGAACGTGTTAGCCTTCTTCGTTGTTCACTTTTTTTACATTTAAAAAAAATCTGCGATTTTGTTTTTCAAAAGCAAAGATTGTTAGGCATGTCGATATATACTTTATGTAAAAGTGATGGTAAAGTATTATCAAATTTAAGCTTTGCATCTTTTCCAATATTATTATTGTTTAGCAATAAAAAATTAAAAAGAAATAAAACCGGTCGGACGTATTAAAATGATTTAAAGACTTTTTACAAAGCCTATAAACATCACAGACTTTGATAGCTCTTCTCTACCTATGTTATATGCAATTCTAAGTCAAAAGTTCACACCTGCTTTTCTTCTATATAAATAGCCAATTTTTTTTTGTTTTCTTTAACTTATTTTCTTTTTATTTACTATATAATTTCATAAATATAATTTAATACTAAGTCAAAACTGCGCACTTGTTTTTCAATGAGTTGTTTAGTTATAATTTTCATAACATCTAGAGTAATTATGGATGATAGAAACAAATTTGTCACTTTATATCGTATCTCTGATTATACAGTTGGTATCATAGATTTGACAACTAAAAAGTAAAAATCAATCAATTATAGTGGCACAAAAGGAGTAGCAAATTTTGATTGGCCTTTTCTCTACTCAGTTTATATAGACTAGAGTCCTTTTTTATAATGGATTAATATTCTAATTAAGTTAAAATTTGGTCAATTAGCATTTGACTATTAGTTTTTTTTTGGCACTGTAAAAACGAATAATTCTAACAACGTTGTTTTTATTTATTTAGGACTCGATTAAAATGAATGTTCAGACCAACTTGATAAGATGATCATGATCATATATTGAGAACTAAAAAACAACTTTTACTCTTTCCAATAATGTTGAGAAGGCCAAAACCCTTAAAAAACTAAAATTGATCCATGTAAAAGACTAATTATGCTCAAAATTTATATTCATTTGATGCAATGACAATTTGTTGGTAATACGACATTTAATAGTACATTGGAAATACATTCTTGAAAAGGTACGTTTGTCGAAATAATTTTCTAAAAAAAATTTTGTGGATTAAAAATCGATCAATCCCATGAATAATAGATGCAATAATTCGTAAAAAGATTATCTTTATGTAAATGTGTTGATAGTATCCGTCAATTGTTTGTTAGATTGCCTGTTGAAAGCCGGGAAGTCTGAAGGAGTAGAAGGTGTTTGACGAAATTCCTGAAAGAGGTATGAATTACCTATATTACAACCACCTCAAATTCAGTACTAACATTTTATCCCAACTATGATTCCACTTTTACTGCATCCTGATGATGAATAAATTTAATAACAGAATATATGTGATTATTATCTTATTCTTATTACTTGAAAACAGTACAATTCACGATGTTCTCCAATTGCTGGTAGTAAAGAGTTTGGATCGTCGATAATTTTCTCCATCTTCATCTATTTGTTCTTGATGGTTTTCTCTCAATTTCGTTGAGTATGGCATCCCAAAACCGTCTCTTTTTCCCTCAATTTTCACTGGCTATATGCACCACGCGGTCGAGTGAAGTGGTATGACAATTTCACGGGGTCAGATTGAAGGTGTTAAAACCAGTGACAAACTCAAATGGGACTGTTGGAAAAAGGAATCATAAATTAGCCGCCCCTCATTCATTACAGTGGAGTTCCTAGAACATATTTAATAGTGTAGTGTTCCTAGTTGTGGTGTAGTTCCAATACTCATTTATTGGTGTACTCCAAGAGACTCAAACCTCCCTATAAATACTAGGGAGAAGAGCATTTCAAATACACAACAAAAACATTGGAATATTTATCTATACACTTTACTATCAAATGTCTAACCAATCTTTCTTTACCTCTCTCGATTACCATCTTTAAGAGGGACTCCTATGTCGGACTCCAAATATGAGTCTAAAAACATGTACAAAACTCGTGAAACCTATGTGATAAATACTACTCCCTGAACTTAAATTCTTGCTTGTTCTCGAGCAAGATAAACATAATGCATAATATACTTCACACAATCAGAACGATACAATAGAAGTAAAGATCCCACAAAGGAAAACAGACATTGCTAAAAGGAAAGTTACAACACACCATATGCTAATTAAAGCATAAACCATAATCAACCTCACTGATGATGATGATGATGTCTCCTAAGCCCATTCCTCCTTTCTTCTCTTAGTCTTACTCTTCTTTCATGTCTTTTTCTCCTTCCTCTCTCATAGAATATCTCGTCAGCAACCTCTTCTATCTTCTCAAAGTATCTTTCTCTCAATCTTCTGTGGCATAACAGTGTCCATGCGACGCATCCTAATCCCACAACATAACCAGACGCAGCAAACACATATTCCCACTCAATCTCCTCATCTTTTGGTTCTGAATCCTCTGATGGTGTTGGATCATGTCGATGAGGGTTGTTGAAGCTTCCGTTGAGTGGGAAACCATACGACCCTGCGTTTCCTTCAAATGAATTTGCCGAAAACGTTTGAAAATGGCTGCTGGTTGGGAAGTTGGAAGGTGTATATAATTCCTGTCCAACCCCAATTAGTTTGAGGCCTTTTGGGAGTGACCCAAAAACAAATCCGTGCGGGCTTGACCCAAAGCGGACAATATCAAACTAATGTTGCAGTCGACGATCCTAACAGTGGTATCAGAGCTCAGGGCTCGATTCATAATTGTTTTGTAGTCTAATAATTTGTGGAGTAATTTTTGAAATTAAAACCGTGACTTGATCTGTGGAATGAAATCAGATTTCATATTTGAAATTGTTGTTTAATTCGTGAATTTAGAATAATCGAATTAAAGGTTTGTGAAAATCTTGTTGAAAACTAAAGTTAGACTATGAAATTTTGTATTTAAAATTCGTCCAATAGTGTTTTGAACATGTTGTGATGCTTTAAAATTTTTCGAAAACAACTCGCAAGTTTGTAGACCAGTTTTCATTAAAATATTTTGAAAGGTCATCTTGAATACTTTTCTATTACAAATATGAAGCCAACATATATATTTGAAATCAAAAGAACGTGCAATCCAATCGGAAAATCAAGGTTTTACAGTAAAGGAGACCTTTGGAATTGTGTTTTAGTCACCGGAAGCACAGTGGAAGAAACCAGACAGCGGCATCACAACCTCTGACCCTAACGGGTTTTGGGCCTTGTCTTCGGGCTGGGTTAGGGGTTGTGGGTTGTTGGGTTTTGTAGATCTGTTGGGCTTCCTTAAAATGAGCAGATTCCAGAATTGCAGCTAGGCTGCTATTTTTCAGTAGGGTTGAGAAATATTAAAAGCTACGCTAATGATTTAATGTTAATTTGGAATCAATAATACAAACTTCAATTACACAGACAAACTTGTTACTGATTTGCGAATTGTATTTTGCAATAGCTGTTATTTTGGAAATAGCAATATTATATTAATTTAGAATTAATATAATTTTTAAATCCACATTTAATTAGAGAATAAAATTTGATTTTATTTGTTGAGCATTATTTGATATCTTATGTGATATGCATGCTATTTGATTTTATGCTTATTTATTTTAACTATAGTAGTTAGAGACCGTTTTATTGTCTGGGTAGGCGGCGCCCAGTATGTGTAGTCCGTGTTATACTATGTCTGGGTAGGCGGCGCCCAGTATTTGTAGTCCGTGTTATACTATGTCTGGGTAGGCGGCGTCCAGTAATTGTTTGAAATTTAATATTGGATATTATATTCACAAAACTAGTATCACACTTTTCCCCATAAAATATAAGTCTTGTTTTGAAACAAATGCATCGTCCATCATAATTGTTTGATGTTCCTAGCCTTTTCGACCACGAGTTTTACGCCAAAGTGTTTACTCTAAATCTACAAGGCCTAGGCTTATTCATAGATGCATGGTTGGCATCGTGTGATGGGATTGACTTACTTAAATTGTTTAGTGACGCCAAAGCGACCTAAATAGTTTATGGATGCATATTAATTGGATTAATAAACCAAGAATTGCAAAATAGTTGTTGCAATTGGCTTGGAGGCCTACCTTGTGATATTATTGTAGTGATCAGCCAAAGCAGGGGCTGCAATAATATAGACTTGGATCTTGGACCACTAAAATTTATATTTGATATAAATTCGTATTTTATGTTTGGGGGACATAATATATGTTAAAATTAGTGGGAGCTAATCAATACAATAAACCCTTGTTTGATTAGTGATACGAATGTGATCTTTATATGCTTTTGTAATTTGTTTTTCGTTTTATTTTCTGTTCGGATAATATGTCAAACTTATCTTATGAGTGTATGATGGAAACAAACAAATTGACTAGGTCAAATTTCACGGAGTGGCAGAGAGACTGCCCAAAACTCAAGGCACAAGGTGCAATGAGTGGGAGTTCAGCTATGTTTGTCATTGAGATAAATATGTCTATGAATAACACAATCCTGGGTATTGGATACTGCTTGTGGTTCACACATTTGTAATAATGTGCAAGGTTTAATTGACAGCAGGAAAGTGAGACCTGGGGAAGTAGACCTTCGTGTTGGAAATGGAGCAAGGGTTGCTGCCGAACGCGTAGGAACTTATAGATTAGATCTTCCCTCAGGACATAGACTAGAATTACATAATTGTTATTTTGTTCCAGTTATTTCAAAGAATATTATTTCCATTCCGATGTTGGACATCGAAGGTTTTTCCTTCCATTTTGCAAACAGCAGATGCTCGTTTTCTAATAATGGATTGTTTTATGGAAATGTCTCTTTAGAGAATGGATTGTATATGCTTGAATGCAAACGGGACATTCTCAATGTGCAAAATAAAAGACTTAAACTAAGTAATACGAATAATGCAACTTATCTTTGGCATTGCAGACTTGGTCATATTAATGAGAAAAGAATAGCAAGATTGAGAAAGTTAGACTATCTCACTTCATTTGATTTTGAATCATATGGTGATTGTGAATTCTGTCTCAAAGGAAAGATGACTAATAAGCCACTTTCTGGGAAGGGGGTGCGTGCTAATGATGTGCTAGAGTTGATCCACACAGATGTGTGTGGACCGTTTCCAACTCAAGCAAAAGGTGGTTATTCGTACTTCACTACTTTCACTGATGATTTGACAAGGTATGGATATGTGTATCTTATGAAACACAAATCTGAGGCCTTTGAGAAATTTAAAGAGTTTAAGTGTGAAGTTGAGAAACAACTTGGGAAAAGTATCAAGACTCTCCGATCAGATCGAGGAGGGGAATACTTGAGCCGGGAATTTCTTGATTACTTGAAATCATATGGAATTCAGTCAGACTGGACACCTCCTGGTACACCACAAATGAATGGAGTATCTGAAAGGAGAAACCGAACATTATTAGATATGGTTCGATCCATGATGAGTTTAGCTAGTCTTCCTTTATTCCTATGGGGTCATGCCTTACTAACGGCTATTTACATTCTAAATAGGGTTCCTTCTAAATCAGTCGAGAAAACACCATATGAGTTATGGTGTGGCAAGAAAGCAAGTCTTAATCATATCCGGACCTGGGGTTGTCCAGCTTTTGTTAAGAAAATGATGACTGATAAATTGGAAACTAAAAGTGAGAAATGTTATTTTGTGGGATATCCTAAAGAAACTAAAGGGTACGATTTCTACTGTCCTGAAAATCACAAGGTGATAACATCAAGGAATGTGACGTTCCTTGAAGACAATTATGTCTGCAAGGAACAATGTCAAAATACAGTAGATCTTGAAGAAATTCAAGAACTACAAGTTAACAATGAGGATGAGGTATTATCCACTGGATTGGACAATAACTCAGTGGGAGTTTTTGATGATCTATTGGGAGGGGAAATTACTCTTAGAGAGGACCTTAGAGAGACTCTCGAAGGACCACCTCAAGACAATGAGATACATCAAAGACAAGATGATACAATAGTTGCATCACCTCTACCTCAAGAAGATCATAGTGATATTCCTGAACCTTCTCACATACAGAATGAACAGCCTGAACCAGAGCAAAACCAACTCAATAGGCCTAGGAGGATTCGTCGTGCACCTGAGAGACTGAATCTAATGGTTGAGAACCAAGATGATGAAGTTGATTTAGATGACGATGAGCCTAAGACCTATACCGAGGCGGTGTCGGACACCGATCGAGAGAAGTGGCTTGAAGCCTTGATATCTGAAATGGACTCGATGTACTTCAACTTAGTCTGGGAACTAGTTGACTTGCCAGATGGGGTTTACCCCATAGGCTGCAAATGGATCTTCAAAAAGAAGAGAGATGCAGATGGCAAAGTACAAACCTACAAGGCTAGGTTAGTGGCAAAGGGTTATAGTCAGCGCGAAGGCATTGACTATGATGAAACCTTTTCGCCCGTTGCTAAGATAAAGTCCATTCGGATATTACTTGCAATTGCTGCATACTACAACTTCGACATTTGGCAAATGGATGTCAAAACCGCATTTCTCAATGGAGAATTAGAAGGTGATGTCTATATGACACAGCCTGAAGGTTTTGTATCGAAAGAAAGGCCGAATGCAGTGTGCAAGCTAAAGAAGTCCATCTATGGACTTAAGCAAGCTTCGAGGAGTTGGAATATTTGTTTTGACAGAACAATCAAATCGTTTGGTTTTGTCAGAAGCAAAGAGGACCCATGTGTTTATAGTAAACGCGAGAATGGAAACGTTGTCTTCCTCATCATATATGTTGATGACATCTTGATTATGGGAAGCAATCGTTCCATGATGCAATCCGTGAAAGAATGGTTGTCTAGTTCCTTTATGATGAAGGATCTGGGTGATGCTTCCTACATCCTTGGAATCAAGATCTATCGAGATGGACCAAATAGGATGTTAGGATTATCACAATCCACTTACATAGATAAGTTGCTAAGGCGCTTCTCAATGGAGAATTCTAAGAAAGGTTTTCTTCCTATGGGACATGGCATTGTATTGTCGAAGAAGGATTGTCCTTCTAATGACAAAGAAAGAGACAACATGAAAAGGATCCCATATGCTTCGGCTATAGGATCTATTATGTATGCCATGATTTCTACTAGGCCAGATGTGGCCTATGAGCTTAGCATGACAGGCAGATTTCAGCAAAATCCCGGTGAGGAACATTGGAAAACTGTTAAGACTATTCTTAAGTACCTTAGAAGGACTAAAGAATATTTCTTAGTCTATGGTGGACAACCAGAGTTATCAGTTACTGGGTACACTGATGCTAGTTTCCAAACAGACCATGACGACTATAAGTCTCAGTCTGGATATGTTTTTGTCCTCAATGGTGGAGCAGTGAGTTGGAATAGTTCCAAACAAGGTACAACTGCCGATTCCACCACCGAAGCCGAGTATATTGCTGCATCTGAAGCTGCCAAAGAAGCTGTTGCTTTGTTAGAGTTCGTTAAAGAACTGGGTGTCATTCCGAGTGCCAATAGTGCAATACCTTTGTATTGTGACAACACTGGTGCTGTTGCGCAAGCAAAAGAACCCAGAGCTACGAACAGGAACAAGCATGTTCCCAGAAGATATCATCTGATCAGAGAAATAATTGAAAGAGGTGACATAAAATTAGAAAGAGTACCCACTGATGATAATTTGGCTGATCCTTTCACCAAACCGTTATGTATAGCAAAACACAACAAGCACTTTGAGAGCTTAGGTGTTAAGCATCTTGGTAGATGGCTTTGAATCAGTGGGAGTTACAGTTTTATATGTCTTAGAAACATTTTGTGTTGAGACAATATTACTTGATCACATTATATGAAAATTTCATTTTCTATGGGTTTTGTGCACTTATTGGAATAATTGTGTTAAATGTTTGATTTTATTCTAAATATTTGTTCCCTTGAATTATGACTGTCGTTAATGGTGTGAGACATTAATGATATAGTATAATTCTAAAATAGCCCTAACCAATGATCATTAAGAATGGGATATTGATGATATGTTATAGGTTAGCATGGGGTTTGCATCACATTCTTCGAGAATGTAGTTGTTCTCACAACTATGAGATATTAGATACTCGTGATGGACACATGGTATACTTTGGAGAGTATTGGTATACCCTACTCTTAAATTGTTTTGTTAGGTGTCTACAGTTTATTAGTGCATGAAGTATGTAATAGTCCTTGGATCTGAGGTCATTACACATTTTGTTTGTTGAGTGGTGTGCTTTGATCTTGTCCAATGCTTTGCCTCCCAAAGGAGGATTGAGACACAGACTTGTGTTGGGTACATCATAAGATAAATGGAAATGGTAGTTGAGCCAAGAATGAGATTCATTCCTCGATTAGAATTTCGAGAGAACACTCAAATTCTCTATATTATTTGACCATTAAGTCATTGGCCAATGCAAAGATATATTCAATTAAAGTAATTGAATATGATCGAATGGGTCATTTAATAAAGATGAGATAAAGTGATTGAGCTATTTGGATGACACATGACAAATCTTAGGCTCAATCGGGTGGTTCGTGAATGAAAGGATATTACTATAAACTTTGTGTAAAGGCTTGTTTACCGAATTCACGTAAACGTCCGTCATATATCGAGCTACGCTGCCAACGCAGTCAAGGAGTTTTGTGCAGACTTCGATTAGATCGTCGTCGATAATGGGGGCCTAAAGGGTCACACTATATGTGTATTATGATCCGCTCAAGGGTACAATGTTATAGTTGTGTATTACATCTAATGCTAGTCCAAGTGGGAGATTGAAAGATTAATGGGCTAGATTAGATTAATAGGAAATAATTCTATTGGGCTTGGTCCAATGTTACAATTATTCTATTATATATATCCTCTATGGTAGAGAACACAAAATATAGAAAACCTAATTCTCTAAGAGAGAAAAGCGGCGCTACGTTCAACAGAGATTTCCTAGCTTTCTCTATAGAACGATTGTACCGAGGAATTGTTCCTGCATCGGATCAGAATACACGTGGACCTCGATAGTAGTGGATTCAACTTGCAGGACACAATTGTAGAAGAAAACCACAACAACAAGTAAGATTTAATTCCGTTGTGTATTACGTGCTCAACTTGCAATATGATTATGAATCTAGATCTGTTATTCTTGTCTGCAATTTCCGCTGCGCTCATTAGATGAATACAAGAATTCCTAACAAGATGATTGTAAGACACATTCAAGAATGAAAGGAAATCGAGTTTTGTGAGCTCATCTGGTATTCTCCCGGTGAGCTTGTTTGAAGAGAGGTAGAGCGACCCAAGCTCTGTCAACCCACCCAATGATTTCGGGATGGCGCCAGCGAAAGCATTGTGGGATAAGTTGAGAAGATAGAGCGAGCTAAGATTACCAATTGCATCTGGTATCTCCCCTTGAAAACGATTCGATGACAAATCAATGGATGTAAAGTCAGGCCAAATCTTCACAAGCTTCACTTCAAGTGTGACGGTTAATGTCACCTCTTACCACAACGCAAGTCTCCATGGAATCTGTTGGAGCACAAAAGAAGGATGCGCAAGCTCAACGGCAGCATGCAAGGGAATCTACCCTCAAGGTTGTTGTTTCCAAGATTCACGACCACTATTTTCTCACAATTCGCCAGAGACTTAGGAACCTTACCGACTAAGCTGTTGTTACTAACATCAAAGGTATGTAGGCCACACTCACTAGAAAATTGATCAGGGATAACACCACTGATTTTGTTTCCCCTAAGATTGAGGACTCCTTTCACAAAACTTGCATTGATTAGGCAAGAAGGAATGCTACCACTCAAGTTATTGAAAGACAAGTCGAGAACACTAATTGAAGATGCATTGCAGATGAAGGTTGGAAGGACTCCGGTTAGTCTATTGTTTGCGAGCAAGATAGTGGAATACTTTGAAGAGGTTGGGATCAAGGAAGAGAAGGCACAATGCAACTTGTTAGACTGCAAGTTTAGTCTTGCAACATAAGAAGCATTATTAACATAGTGAGACTTTTCAGCACATGTAAGAAGATTAAAAGAAATGTCCAAACTGTGCATTTCAGTAACCCAAATAATTGTTTGAGAGGTTTAAACTCGACCAAGAGGATAGATTTCTAAGGTTTGGGAAATGATGCAGGTTGCAGGATGACATGTGCAACCTTTTTAAGCAACTTGAACTCGTGTTGGTTGTGTCAATTGACAAGTTGTTGTTAGAAAGAATAAGTTCCCAAAGGCAACTTTGAATCTTACTCAACTTAAAAGTGTCGTTGAACAAGTTGTCAGAAAGGTCGAGACTCTCCATGCTTCGAAGCTCGAAGATGAAGTTAGCAATAGGACCTTCTATCCTATTTCTACTCAAATCTAGCGTAGAAATGTTATCATTAACAATTGGAAACTCTTCGAGCTGGCCACTGAATTGGTTGTTGGACAGACTAAGATAGTCAACGGGCAAGGCAAAAAGTTGGGGAGGGATGGAGCCGCTCAATGAATTGTGGCTTAAATCTAAAATGAAGAGGTTTGTAAGACCTCGAAAATGCAAGTGAGAAAGTGAGCCCGTCAAATTATTATCGTTCAGACATACGTATACAAGACCCTTGCAAGCACGAAATGAAGGAATTGGTCCCATGATAGCGACCCGGTGAGGAAGTTGCTCGAAAGATCCAGATTAACTAACTCTGTTAGGTTGGCCAACGTCGATGGAATCGGTCCCATGAAACCACAACATGACAAATAAAGGTCTCTTAAATTTGGGAGGCGATGAATCTTACTTGTGGTTAAGTCATTGAAGGAGGGGTCAAGGCTCAACAAGTATGTCAACCGGAAGAGGCTTGATGACTCACCAATTCCGCCGGAGATGACCTCATTAAGGAGGACCAACCTGATAAGGCGACCAGAGTCATCACATCTCACGCCTTTCCGTTCGCAACAATCATTTGTCGCATTCCACTTCACCAACCGTTGTGAAATGGAAGAGTCGAATACTAATTCGCTTTTGAGCTGAAGCAACAATTTTTTTTTATCATCGAGGCATTGGCCATCGACAAATATTATGAAGACCAAGAAGAAAATGAGGCGGAAATGTGAAGAAAACTACCATTGCAAAAACAGGAGAAATATATATATATACTATGGTTGAGACATTGCTATAAATAGGGGAGCTGAGAAGACTAAGCCATTTGATTTCAAATTATCATATTGGATTTTTGTCTATTTGAAATGTAGAAGCATAAATATTTCTTAGGCCATCAGCAACTTAGTCTTATTTCAAACCTCAAATCATTATTACAATTCACCTTTTTCAATTGGCATGCCACTCAAACTGTTACTGACTCAATTCCCATATCGGTTATGAGAACAACTGGTGTGGGGTATATAAACTAAATGGATTCTCTCTCTAACATGCTACTCTTTTGAGATGAGTTCTCATGTTTGGTCTGTATCACAAACCCTCCAACCATCTTTGTTTAAGTACATCAAATTCAATGCTATTATATATCGAAAATTATGTAATTTAAAAATCCAAAAGTTACATTTTGAACGAAAAAATGAACTTCAATGTTGAAATGTACTTGTGCATGACCAAATTTCTTCAATGAGATTTTATTGGAAGCTTGTTCTTCGTGTATAGAATTGAAGCATACGATAAGAACTTGTCAAAATTGTGTTTGATATTGCACTTATAGATGAAAATTGGATAGAAAAAAAACAAGAAAATTGAATTTTTAAATAAAAAGGTTGCGGTGCGGTTTATAAATGTTCCAAATTAAACGAAAAAAAGAAAGAAATTTTCTATATAAATAAATGCTTAAGAATTGATTAGTATTTCCTTGTTTTTCTCATAAATTTAATATTTTTCTTGTATCCATTTTCTATTTTTAGTTTATGCTAAATATATTTTATTTATAATGTTGATTTTGTTAATGATGTTGATTTGTACTCCATGTGTCCTACTATATATATTACTCCATGAATTCATGAAACATTTGTTTTTTAGCACATAAATAGCGTTGTTGTTTTGTGAGTTAAAATAGAGTGATTTTGTTTTGTGTTCCTTTAGTATGTTTTATTTTGACAAACCTATTTTTTACTTGTTTTTCCTATATTTGTTTTGAATTGACAGCTTTTTCTATTTAGATGTCTTATCGTTGTTGTGTCGTTCCGAGTCATCCGACAGGCGTGAATTATAATCTCTAGTTGATCACTATGATCAATATGTGAATTGGGTCATTGTTTTACATTCAAAGTTTGAATTATTTATGTTACCTTTTTTATATATTAATGGTGTTATTCCACACTTCATCATTTTTAATGAAATTTCCAAGTCTTTATTGTTTGCCACCTAAATCCCAAGTCTTTATTGTTTGCCACATAAACAATTGATATATAACTATTTTAATGGTTTAGTAAAATATATAGTACTATAATCCTAACTTTGAAGTATGCAATGCAATATGTCACACGACTTTACAATAAATGATGCCCCATAAATGTTTAAATCCTCGCGTTATTCTTTTTTTTTTTGTTAAAAATTACTCTCGTTAATTGATTTGTATTCTTTAAGAGATTCCCAAGCCAAATTAGTCATTTCCTCTTTTTTTCTTCTTTTTGTTAAGAATTACTCTCTCAGTCTCAAAAGTTAGTTAATTTTTATTTCTTTACATGATTCTCATGCTAAATGTGCCGTATCCTTTTTTAGAAAAATTTAAAGGTAGTGTCACGATAGACTCAAACCCAAGACCATCGAATTCGAACATCAACTATTCTACTACTAACTACACAAACAATTTTGCTCTCACTTTATTATATCATATTTTATTCTCTATTACTTTAATCTCTATCTACTTAACAAACTACACACCACTTTCTTAAACCTTCCAAATGAAAAAAACATTTTGATTAGTTTGGGACTAGTGGATATACTCCCTCTTTCCACTTTCCAATTATCATATATATTTGATTTTTGGATTATTGCTATTTTAAATGAACAAGCACAAAATGTGAATCACAATTTTGTGAATTTGATGGAAGCTGCTATCATGGAGCCTCGTCGGTTCACTTAGATCTTAGCTTTTGTAAATCCACTTTATAAAAGTTGAGAGACAATCTTTTCTATGTTCATATTTGCACTTTTAAAAAGTCAAACATATTTTTATTTGCTCTCCAAAGATGTTAATATCCAAAATTTTCCTAATTTGAATGATTCAATGATTACCATTGCTCCTCCCCCAACTATAAATATATAATTTGAAACTCAATATTGATATTTGTATCAAATTCAGAATATTGCATAAATAAATGATGATTGTGTATTCTATAATTATTAGTTACTCCTTACGTACCAATTGGTAATTTCACATATTGAACTTTGTAATTGGGCCGATCACATAGGCCCATTGATTATAATCAAAGCTCTGAATATTATATGCAATCAATCACATCCCATAAACAATTGATATTTATATGCAATAATTCGTTAAATTATTGATATTATTATTATTATCATTATCATTATTATTAACATTCCATCCCGAAATATATTGACTTAGATGACACTTAAATTTTGATAAAGATTATTAATTTAATGTGAGTAGAAATAATTTTATCTAATGGATAGTACATGTAGAGAAATTGGTCAGCTAAATACTGGATTATAAATGATAAATAAAGTATATATTGTGTTAGAATATATTTTGAGATAGCATCTATAAATTAAAGTAAATAAATTTTATGAATATATCAAAACAAATAAAAGTAGAATATTTTTTAAAATTATTGGACTTTCCCTAAAGCCCTTGTTATTGAGCTGGTTCTATAGGCCCATTTATTATAATTAAAGCCCAATATATAAAAGTGTCTGTACTCCAACCATCTTACACGCACTTATATAAAAGTAAACATAGTCATCCTCGACGTATGTAGCGTTGTTTTATGAGTTAAGTAGAGTGATGTTTTTTTTGTGTTCTTTCACTATTTTTTTATTTGACAAATCTATTTTTCACTTGTTTTATCCATATTTCTTTTGAATTGACAGCTTTTTCTATCGTCGTTGTGTAGATCCGAGTCATCCGACAGTCGTGAATAATAATCTCTAGTGGATGACTATGATCAATATGTAAATTGGGTCATTGTTTTACATTCAAAGTTTGAATTGTTTATGTTACCTTTTTTATATATTAATGGAGCTATTCCACACTTCATCATTTTTTAATTGAATTTCCAAGTCTTTATTGTTTGCCACCTAAATCCCAACTCGGATCCTCTATTGTCATCACATATGATATCTTCTATTATTGCTTTCATAAACAATTGACATATGACTATTTTAATGGTTTAGATTATTTTTAGTGGACCGAGGGAGTAATATCCAAATTTTAATATTTGAATTTCTTATTTTCTTTTTGCTTGTTTAAAGTCACAAATATAATAATTTGCTTCAATGTTATTGAATATCGATTATATGGAATTAAATGTTGAGATATATTTTGGAGGGATGAAAAGTAATTAGCTTTTCTTTAAGACTTCCAACATTTTCCATTTTCGTTTTAACAATATACTGGTATACAAGTGCAACTAACTATATTGATATTCGGTGAAATATAAATATATAATCCTAACCTTCCATTTTGTAATCCAATGGTTTATATGATTTATTAGTTATGCACTAGGGGATGATTTCTTATTTACTTATAACTCTTATTGTGCATTCCAAAGAGGCAGATCTAGTACACAATCAAACTGTTTGATATATTTGTAAAATAAGATGCTCATATTACAAAAACACATTCACAAAAAAAAAAAGTTTTACATCACATCATATGTTAATTAAATACAAACCACATTCCTCTCTTCTCCTCTTCTTATTCTTTCATGTCTTTTTCTCCTTCCTCTCTCGTAAAATATCTTGTAAGCAACCTCTTCTATCTTCTCAAAATATCTTGTTGTTGTTTAGAGATGGTCGATATAATGTTATAGTACTAATAATGATAAATAAATGTATAATATGTAGTGAAATTGGTCAGTCAGATACTATATATGTTAAATAAATAATACTATATCGTAGTAATATATTTGGAGATAGTATCAACAAAAATTAAATTAATAAATTTCATGAATATTTCAAAACAAATAAAATTAAACTATTTTAAAATTGTTTTGAAAATTTCTCTTTGGGCCCTTGTTATTGGGCTGGTTCGGTACCCATTTATTATAATAAAAGCCCAACATATAAAAAGTGCGTGCACAAGCCCAATAAAGTTGAGAAGGTCCCAAACCTTAAAAAAGCCTAGAAATTAATTATGCCGAAAAACAAAAATTAATATTTATACGATTTTTTTTCTTTTTTTCAACTTTACCCAAAGTGTTGATTCATTTGTAAATACACATTTATACCTCATTTTTCAGTTGGTAATACATTCTTGAAAAGGTACATTTATTGAAACAATTTTCTTTTAAAAACTTGGATTGAAAATGGATCCACATACCATGGATATATGCAATAATTCGTAAAAATAATATCCTTATCTAAATTTGTTGATAGTATCTGCCATTTGTCTGCTAGATTGCCTGATTGAAAGCTGGAATTTGAAGGAGCAGAAGGTGTTTGACGAAATTCTTAAGAGATAGTATTTAATTATAACTTTTATTGTGAATTTTAAAGAGGCAGATCACACAATTCTAGTATTACAAAAACACAATCACACAATGCTAATAGAAAAGTTTTACATCACCATTTCATATGCTAATTAAACACAAACCACATTGCTCAACCTCACTGATGATGCCTTCTTCTAACCGCATTCCTCTCTTCTCTTCTTCTTACTCTTCTTTCATGTCTTCTTCTCCTTCCTCTCTCATAGAATATCTTGTCAGCAACCTCTTCTATCTTCTCAAAGTATCTTTCTCTCAACCTTCTGCAACATAACAGTGTCCACGCAACGCTTCCTATTCCCACAACATAACCAGACGCAGCAAACACATATTCCCACTCTATCTCCGATTCCAATGGCGTTGCATCATCATCTTTTGCTTCTGATGGTCCATGAGGAGGCCTGCTGCAACTTCTGTCGAGTGGGAAACCACATAACCCCGCGTTTCCTTCAAACAAATCCGCAGAAAGCGTTTGGAACTGACGGCCAGTTGGAATCATCCCTGTCAGATGATTGTAAGACACATTCATGATTGAAAGGAAAGTTAGTTTCGTGAGCTCCTCCGGTATTCTTCCCCTGAGCCGGTTTGCAGAGAGGTCGAGTGACCCAAGCTCTGTCAATCCACCCAATGATTTTGGGATGGCGCCACTGAAAGCATTGTGGGATAAGTTGAGAAGATAAAGCGAGCTAAGATTACCAATTGCATCTGGTATTTCTCCTTCAAAACGATTCGAAGACAAATCAATGGATGTAAAGTCAGGCCAAATCTTGACAAGCTCCAGATCATTTCCCTTGACTATTATCACCACCTGGTCCTGGTAGAAATAGTCGGGGCGTAGATAATCAGAGCTCGATCGGTTAGGCCTTCGCCTTTCTAGCATCATACCACTCCAGCTCGAGAAGTTTAGCAGACTCACATTCCCACTGAAATCATTCGATGATATATCTAGAATTTGAAGATTCGGCCAACTCTTATGACATCTCAAGTCTCCATGGAATCTGTTGGAGCGCAACACAAGTATGCGCAAGCTCAACGGTAGCATGCAAGGAAAACTACCCTCGAAGTCGTTGTTTCTAACATTAAGCAACGCTAAGCTCTTACAATTTCCCAGAGACTTAGGAAGCTTCCCGCCCAAATTATTGTTACTAACATCCAATGTTTCTAGGCCACACTCACCCGGAAATTGATCCAGGATAACACCACTGATTTGATTTCCTCTTAGATTGAGCACTGTACTATTCTGGAATAGGCACGGAGGTATGCTACCGCTCAAGTTATTGAAAGACAAGTCGAGAACACTGAACGAAGATGCTTTGCAGAAGGAGGTTGGAATCGCGCCGGTTAGTCTATTGTTTCCGAGCAAGAGAGCAGAGTAACTAAATAGATGAGAAGAATGCAAATAGTGATGCTTTTCCAAACCCGTTAAATAATTAAAAGAAAGATTCAAATAGTCCTTTTCAGTTTCCCAAATCCAACCAGGAATTTCCCCACCAATGTGATTGTTTGAAAGATCCAAATGCCTCACGTTTCTGAGATATGGAAACTCGTGGAGATTGCAGGATGCTAGATGCAATACACCAACGCTGTGGATTCCATCGAAATTTGAGGCGAAATTGGTCGTGTCGACTGACAGTTTGTTGTGTGAAAGAGACAACTCCACGAGCTTCGAAAGACTTAGGATCTTCCGCAGATGAAAAGTGCCATTGAACAAGTTGTTAGAGAGTTGGATGGAGAAAATGTTTGGAAACCGGAAGAATGAGCTAGGAAGAGGGCCTTTGATCATGTTATAACTCAAATCTAGCAATTCAAGATCGCTGGCAATAGGAAATTCTGCGATTTCTCCACTGAATCGGTTGTTGGCTAGCATGAGAAGACTTAGCGAAGGCAGGAGGAAGAGACTGCGAGGAATGCTTCCATTTATTGAGTTTTGCTCTAAAGCTAAGTAAGAGAGATTCGTGAGGCTCCCGAAGTCCAAGCGAGAGAGCGATCCGGTTAGATGATTATCGCGAAGGTCAATGGTGTCGAGCCCGTGGCAAGAACGAAAAGAAGGAAGTGAGCCAGTGAGGGAGTTTGCGGATAAGTCAAGATGAACTAAGTTTGTTAGATTTGAAAGTGTGTTTGGGATTGTTCCGGTGAAACCCGAACGTGACAAATCAAGGTGTTTCAAATTTGTGAGGAGATGAATGCTCTTAGGAATCTGAGTTGAGGTGAAGTCATTTCCGGCGAGGCTGAGCTTCGACAAGTGTGTTAAACGGAGAAGGGTTGATGACTCACCGATTCGGCCGGAGATGCTCTCGTAGTCGAGGAGGAGACTGACGACACTGCCAGCGCCGTCGCATTCCACGCCGCCCCATTCGCAGCAATCGTATGTTAGATTCCATGTCACTAGCTTTTGGGATAGAGAAGAGTTGAATACCAACTCGCTCTTGAGGTCGAGTAACAAGTTTTTTTGATGATCGAGGCATTGGCCGTCGATCAATACTATGAAGACGAGGACGACGAAGAAGAGAAGGGAAGAAATTGCCATTGCAAATAGGAGTAATGCATTCTGAACTTGAGTTGATGTAGTTTAAATACGAGATGGGAAGTCGAATTAGGCTGCGACTTAAAGTCTCACTTTGACTTGTAAAAAATTATAAAAATATAAAGGAAGGTGGGTGAA
This sequence comes from Salvia splendens, assembly GCF_004379255.2. Lineage (NCBI taxonomy): Eukaryota > Viridiplantae > Streptophyta > Magnoliopsida > Lamiales > Lamiaceae > Salvia > Salvia splendens. Next base: position 33,817,054 of record NC_056044.1, on the reverse strand, counting down.
AAAAAATTATTTGAATGAATCGCATTTTTATACATTCTTTTTTTATAGGAGAATGTAAGGTCCATTTACTCAAAAAAAATAATTAAATTTCAAATTATGCACACTCAAAATGATAAATACAAACATTTTTTAGTGGACATAAAGTGTATGAAAATGCGACCCTTTTCAAATCCGTGACTTTGACCCAACTACCTTATTATTTGTCACCTCTTTTTTTAAACAAATTTTTGTATTGATTATTGTTAATGTGTCTAAAAGTGTTTGCGAGGAAGGTGCTACCTGCGAAAATGGGAGATTCCCACTTTAAAAAAACAAGATAAAATAGTACCAACTTGTATTAGAATATATATATAAACCTATATTACCAAATTGCCCTTCCTCCACATGCAATGGCTCCAAATTACAGTAGACGGAACGGATGGGCCGGCCATTGTTCTTCCGTCAACAGCCTCCGTCGACGGTCATTGTCGTCGTTCATCGTTCTTTGTATACGCATCGCAGTTCTAGAATGCACGAAAACATGACGAATGATTGAATACTCTAGTGCAAAAGACATGAAAATAATATTCGAATTTGTGCATTTGACACTAGCTATTTATATTAATGGATATTTATCATTGCCAAAAGGGAGCCCATTAAGCTGCAAAGGCACAACCCACATGTTGGTGGAGCCAGGAAAGATTGGTAGCAAGACAACCAGGAAAGGTAAAGCATTCGAAGAATTATCCGGCAGAGGGGGAGAGACAATACCCTGCCGGAAGAGATGGAGTCGCCAAGAGGGCGAGAAGTAATACGTGAATATTGGTGAAGCTTAATGGGCTCATAGTTTGAGCTGGAATGGACCGAGAATGGTCTTAAGATAGCCCCTAGATACGAGTAAAAACTGTCTAAATTAGCTCCTCGACAAGAGTCAAAACTGTCAGAATTAGCTCCTCAACATGAGTCAAAACTGTCCGAATGAGCTCCTCGACAAGAGTCAAAACTGTCAGAATTAGCTCCTCGACACGAGTCAAAACTGTCTAAGATGGCTCCTAGATACGAGCTAAAACTATTTAAGATAGCTCCTAAATATGAGTAAAAACTGTTTAGACAAACTCCCGGACACGAGTTAACTGTCTAGATTGGCTCATTGACACGAGTTAAAACCGTCAACAAAAATTGAAGAGCTCCTTGATAAGAGCCTAAACTTTCAATGAAGAAAAATTGAAGAACTCCTTGAAACGAGTTTAAACTTTCAATGATGAATGAAGAGCTCCTTGAAACGAGTCTAAACTTTCAATGAAGAAAAAATAACTCTTTGATACGAGTATAAATTATCAATGATAAATTGAAGAAGCTCTATGATACGAACATAAACTGTCAATGGAAATAGAAGAACTCTTAAATACGAGTATAAACTATTTATCAAACTAAAGATCGTGCAAGTTAAGTGTCGAAAAACTCGATACTCAACTTGAGGGGGAGTGTTGGAATAAGGAAATCAATTAATTGGAGAACAAGAAGGCAAGGGATGAAGTTATGGCAAGAATAATGAAGGAAATCAATTAAAGATTATGAAAAATCAAATCAAGAATATATTTATGGAATTAGAATATATTTTCCATGTATAGCTAGAATTATAGCCTATAAAAGGTTGTGTAACCATTGAGAGAATGAATTCAAGTCATTCACAATGTAGTCTTTAAAGTTCTCCTCATCTTTTACTTTCTGCAATAGTATTTTATTTTCCGCATTTTACTTTTCAACACTTTTCGTTGATTTCTGGTCAGTATATAAAATCATAACGATTCAATTTTTCGTACCATCTCACAATTATCAAAATTTAAAATGAAACAACATCGTTTCAGATAAATTAATGCCATTTTAATCAACAATCAAATTAGAGTTACATTTTTTTATTCTTTTTTCAAAACAATGTCATTTTGTTATCATGTTATATTTGATTTTGTCATATTATTATCGATTTTTACTATTGTGGGACAATTGTGAAATGAAAAGTTATGTTTATATATTCCAATTTCAAAAGTCGTGAGCCCGATCAGAATTCAACGAAAAGTTGAGATTTAAATAACAATAATCTCTTTTATTAATTAAATGTTTTTGTTATAGTGGGTGTAAATTGTTTTTGACACATCCAATCGGTTTAAGTCATCAATAGTAATATTTTAAAAATAATACGGATCCTATAATTAATAGTAACTCTTCACTAGTGTAAAATATTTTTAGGATTAACATTCGACAACAAGTTGTATATTTTTAGTACGTAAATGTTTATTTTCTGAGGCGAAGTGGTTGTATATGAAAAGATTTAAATTTTACACTAACAAGTTTGCAAAAGGTCAAAAGCCACATGCAACAACAGACTAGGTCATTGTTATATGGAACTTTTTTTGTCTATGCCTGCTCATTGTAAATTAAATGTCTCAGTTCCCTGTGTCATTTTTTATACTAGTATGAGATTAATAATTTTCTTATGAGAATATTCCAAACCCATTCATTATTTTAATAGTTTAAAGTCTGACATAAGTCAGGACTTTCCTGCAAATTCCAAATTTCTTATGGGTGGATTTGTTATAAAATTTGCCCAAATTGTCGATAGAAATGCTTGATTAACTGATATAGTTTCTCTAGGATTTGGTGATACACATTTGAATTCAACATTAATACGCTATTTTTGCTTTTGAATCATATTTCAAATTAAAAAAGTTATCATACTAATAGAGTTGGGATTAATATACTATGGGTGTTCGGTTTGCAAGATTTTATCCCGGATTAAATTAGTAGTATGTTTGGTTCATGAGATTTAGTCCTTCAACTCAATCCTAGATGGATAATCATGGGATAATTAGTCATAGCTAACTCCCTATGACTAAAATAATCCCACAACTCAATCTTAAATTATATCTTAGTATTATTTTATCTAGGAAACCGAACACCACCTATATTGCTTACATATTTACTTATTTCTCATTTCTCCACGTGGGATGGTTTGCACCTCTAACATATATATATCATAGAGTAAACAACAAAATGCCCTCTAGATTATGAAGCTGATCTATAAATTGAAATAAATAAATTTTATCAATATTATTAAAATAAAATAAAATGACTACTTTTTAAAACGGGTGTTATTTGAGAAAAAAGATAATACTCCTATTAGTTGAATTTCCCTCGATAGCCCTTGTTATTGGGCTGGTTCTAAAGGCCCATTTATTACAATCGAAGCCCAATATAAAGTGCGTGCACAGGCCCAATAAAGTTGAGAAGGGCCCAAACTTGGGAAAGCCTACTAATTACATATTTTTATTTTTTTTTTCATTTTTCGTCTATCCATTCATCATTAAACATTACATTTCACTTTCATTTTTTTTAATTAAACCTCTCATTCTACTAACTTATTTCACTCACATTTTATTATAAAATCGATATATAAAAATAGAAACCACGTTACACTAACTTTCTGTAGAATAACTTGTCAACAACCTCTTCTATCTTCTCAAAGTATCTTCTGCCATAACGAGACAAGTCAAGGTGTTTTAGATTCGTGAGAAGATGGAATTGGTTAGGAATCTCACTCGTCGTGAAGTCATTGAATGAAAGGTCAAGCTCCGACATGTATGTGAACCGGAAAAGGGTGAATGACTCTCACCCATTCCGCTGGAGATGCCTTCTCTGCTGAGGGCTAAACCGACAACACGGCCAGCACCATCGCATTCCACGCCACCCCATTTGCAACTGATAGAGTATTTAATTTTTCGTCCGTCTATCATTAAATGTTATATTTCACTTTTAATGTATCTAGTCACTGGACCTCAAATTTCACTAACTCATTTAACTAATATATAAAAGTAAGACCACTAATTTTTTTTCTACTCACATTTCTTTACAAAGTCAAAAAAGTTTCTTAAAGTCCGAGCTGGTTAATATAAATATGGGACATTTATTATCGCACAGAGGGAGTATTAATTAGTAATTATTCTTTATTAGATCTGTGTTTCATTATGGAGTACTGTATTTCCTTTGCATTGTAACAACAGACCATATGGTAAGCAAAACCTCACTAATGATGTTTCCTAACCCCATTCTTCTTATTCTTATTTCATGTCTTCTTCTCCTCCCTCTCTCGTAGAATATCTTGTCTGCAATCTCCTCTGTCTTTTCAAAGTATATTTCTCTCAACCTTCTACAACATAACAGTGTCCATGCAATGCTTCTGAATCCCACAACATAGATGCAGCAAACACATATTCCCACGCAATCTCCTCGTTTTTCGATTCAGATGGTGTTGAACCGGGTCCATGAGAGCTGCTACAACTTCTGTCGAGTGGGAAACCACATAACCCCGTGTTTCCTTCAAACAGATCAGCCGAAAACGTTTGGAATCGCTCCGGTTAGTTGATTGTTTGCAAGCAAGATAACCGCATCACTTATATTTGGAGAGGTAAGAATTGAGGAAAGCAACGTAGAACACGACAACTTGTTCGACTGCAAGTCTAGGTAAGCAGCGGATGCAACAAAGCGAGGCTTTTCTAGACCGGTCAGAAGATTAAACGAAAGGTTCAAATAGTCCTTTCCGGCTTCCCAAATCCAACCAGGAATGTCCCCTCCGATGTGATTGTTCGAGAGGTCCAAAGTCACCAAAGAGGATTGTTCTCCGAGATATGGAAACTCGTAAATATTGCATGATGCCAAATGCAACATATTAAACTTGGGAAATCCATCAGAATTTGAGGTTAAGATGGTTGTGTTGATTGACAAGTTGTTGTAAGAAAGGTCCAACACCTTGAGCTTTGAAAGACTCTGAATCTTTCGCAGTTGAAAAGCGCCATCGAACGAGTTTTCAGAAAGTGAGAGAACGGAAATGTTTTGAAACCGGAAGAAGGAGCTAGGAAGAGGACCTGTTATCCTATTATTGCTCAAATCTATCTCACGAAGATCGTTTACAACGGGAAATTCTTCGATTTCTCCACTAAATTCGTTGTAAGCGAGACTAAGAGAAGGAAAGAGAAAGAGATGGTGAGGAATGCTACCACAGAATAAGTTTTGGTCTAATATTAAATCAGAGAGGTTTGTAAGAGACTTCTAAAGTCCAAGTGAGAAAGTGATACCGTTAGATAATTATCGAGAAGGTCTATGCTTTCGAGTCTGCTGCACACATGGAAAGAAGGAAGTGAACCAGTAACGAAGTTACTTGATAAGTCTAAATAAACGAGGTTCGATAGGTTAGAAAGCGTGGATATGGAATTGGTTAGGAATCTCACTGGTGAAGTCATTGAAGGATAGGTCGAGGCTCGAAAAGTGTGTTAACCGGAAAAGGGTTGATGACTCACCCATTCCGCCAGAGATGCCTTCGCTGACAAGGGCCAAACCGACAACACGGCCAGCCAATCATATGTTTGGTTCCATGTCACTAAATCTCTAGACAGAGAAGAATTGAATACTAATTCAATCAAGTAACAATTGTTTTTGATGATCGAGGCAGTGGGCTTCGACGTAACAAATGATGAAGAAGAAAAGAAGAAGGATAGAAGCAAAGAAATTGGCATTGCAACAGAATGATGCATTCTGAACTTTCTAAATCATGTATGTTCCAAACTGGTCCTTGTATTGTATCGTTAGAGCATCCACAACCGTACTCTCGTCAGCGGAACGGTTGTGGGCCCTGCCCCACTTTTTCTGCCTGCTCTCTGGCGAGAGCACAACACTCACAGTTGTGCTCTTCCGCAAGGACGAGCACAATTAATTTAAAATTCAATTAAACAAAAATATTTCCATAATACTAAAATTCATTAAAAAACCACAATAAATATTACAAATTACAAATAAAATAAAAAAGACATAATTAAAATACTAAAAATTAAAAATTACATAATTAAACTCCTAAAAATTAAAAATTACATAATTATTGGCTAATATTACCCGAGGAAGACTACTCATCCGGCGGCACTAACCTCAATTGTTTTTGGAGACCCAATATCATGGTCTCGTGCGTTTGAAGTTGCGTGGGGGTCATAGTTGACCTATCGGTCATATTGAGTTGGTGTAAGAGCATCCACAGCGAGTTGTTCGGGGGTGCAGGTGGCACATTGGGAGCGGGTTCGGGAGCGGGGCAGATGGAGTCGCGGCGCGACGGCGGTCGGCCGCCGCCTTCTTCCTTCCTTGCGGTCGGCGTCGGGAACCGCTTGGTTCGGCGTCGGGGCTACCCAAGTTAGCTCCGGCGAGTTGGCTAGCCACTTCTTCGGAGCCGGCGTCGGCTAGGGATACCGACCTTGACCGCTTGGAGGAGCCGCAAGAGGAGGATGTTACGCCTCCCATATACTTCGGGTGGAACCGCGTTTCCTGCCAAACGTTGAGGTACTTGAACGACTTGCCGTTCATGGATTGGTAGGTGCTCAGCGTGGCAGTGATGATGTCGACCTCGCTCCGGCCGCTCTCGGCATTCCGCGTCTCCTGGAGAAAATAGCCATTGAACTTGCCAATTTCTTCGTTGGCTCGGCCGATGCAGTTGCGCACCATACTCTTGTTGCGCTCGATCGTTCCCGGCGGCCGGTTTGCATTGTACCGGCGAGAGACGCGCCACCAAAAGTGATCGCCGGATTGGTTCGTGCCGACCGCCGCATCTTCGGAGATTTCGAAGTACGCCTTGAACAATTTATCCATCTCCGCCGGAGTGTACGGTGTCCGGACACCGCTACGAGTAGGAGCCGGCGGAGTTTGGGAGGGGGCGGTTGGCCTAGGCTCCGGTGTCCACCCGTATCGCCCTTGGGAGGCACCTTGGTCGTCGATAGGGTATGGCCGATAGTCACCCGGAACGGCCGAATCTTGGGTTTGAGGAGGGGCCGAATATTCCGTTTCCGGACTAGGAAATGGTTGTCCACCAAACCATTCGGGGTTCCAACCGTGAGAGGGAGAGTGGTCATCGCCTTGGCCGGACATTGTTATGTTGTAGGGTATGAGAGAATGAAGATGAAAATGGATATGGGAGAATGAAGATGAGAATGGATATTGGAGAATGAAGATGAGAATTGTGTAGCTAGATGTGAATTTTTTGGTGTGAAAGTGGGGGTATTTATAGATGAAAGTGTGTATTTTTTGGGGAAAAAAATATAAAAAAAATTAAAATGGTGTAAAAAACGGTAATAAACGGATATATTTTTTTTGGGAAGTGAAATTTTTTTTTTTTATCGATTTTTTAATTAAAAACCGATTTTAAATTAAAAAAAAAAACATTTAAAGGCAACGGCTATGCCGTTGTCCAATCGCCCAACGCCACGTGTCCTGCTCGCTGGCGCGGCGCGAGCGCAGCGGCGGCGAGACACCACCGTGCCAGCGGCGCGGACGGACGCTGGCTCTTCCGCCACCGTTGTGGATGCTCTTATAGCCGGCAACATCCCAAAGGCAACTGTTATATCCGGCATTTAAGCAAGTAAACAACTCAAAATGACAACCTTTTTACCTCAAAATAGAACTCACGTTACACTAACTTTTTCTACTCATTTTCATTTACAAAATCAAACAATTTCCGAGCAGGTCAAATATGGGGACATTTTTTCCTATAGAGAGGGAATATTATTAACTATTCTTTATTAGATATTTGTTTCATTATAGTCTTTCCTTTACATTGTAACAACACACAATATAGTAAACAAGCAGACTCACTGATGATATTTCCTAATCCCATTCATCCTCTCTTCTCTTCTTCTTCTTATTCTTCTTTCATGCCTTCTTCTTCTTCCTCTCTCGTAGAATATCTCATCAACAACCTCCTCTATCTTCTCGAAGTATCTTTCTCTGAAGCTTCTGCAGCATAAAAGTGTCCATGCAATGCTTCCGAATCCCACAACATAACCAAGCGCAGCAAACACATATTCCCACTCGGTCTCCTCATCTTTCACTTCTGATGGCGTTGAACCGGGTCCACGAGAGCTGCTGCAACTTCTATCGAGTGGGAAACCGCATAGCCCCGGGTTTCCTTCAAACATATCTGCCGAATACGTTTGGAATTGAGGGCCAGTTGGGATCATCCCCGTCAAATCATTGTAAGATACATTCAAGATTGAAACAAATGTAAGTTTCGTGAGCTCCCAAGGTATTCCTCCGGTGAGCTTGTTTTCAGAGAGGTCGAGCGACCCAAGCTCTGTCAACGCGCCAAATGACTTTGGGATGACACCGGTGAAAGCATTGTGGGATAAGTTGAGAAGATAGAGTGAGCTAAGATTACCAATTCCATCTGATATTTCTCCTTCAAAGCGATTGGAAGACAAATCAACAGACGTGAAATCTGGCCAAATCTTCACAAGCTTCACCTCAATCCCTTTTACTGTTAATATCACTTCATTGTGGTAGTAATCATTGGCACTTAAAAAATCAGAGTTCGAGCGGTTGATCCTGGAATGTGTAGGACTCTGTAGCATCATTCCTCTCAAACTCGAGAAGTTTAGCACATTCAGACGACCACGGAAATTATTTGAAGATATATCCAGAATTTGAAGATCCGGCCAACTTTTACAACATCTCAAGTCACCATGGAATTTGTTGGAACGCAAAACAAGTATGCGCAAGCTCAACGGTAGCATGCAAGGGAAACTACCCTCGAGGTTGTTGTTTCCAACGTTCAACACCTCTAAGTTATTACAATTTACCAGAGACTTAGGAACCTCCCCGCCTAAGTTGTTATTACTAACATCAAAGGTTTGTAGGCCACACTCACGCGAAAACTGATCCGGTATAACACCACTGATTTTGTTTCCCCTAAGATTGAGCACTTCGCTCACGATATTTTTCGTTATTAGACAAGGAGGTATGCTACCAGTCAGGTTATTGAAAGACAAATCTAGAACACTAAGAGGAGATATAGTGCAGATGGAGGCCGGAATCACTCCAGTTAGTACGTTGTCTGCGAGCAAGACAACAGAATAACTAAGATTTAGAGAGGATAGAATCGGGGAAATCAAAACACGACGCAACTTGTTAGACTGCAAGTCTAGGTAACTAAGAGAAGCGGGAGTATAGTCAGGCTTTTGCAGATCTGTCAAGAGATTAAAAGAAAGGTTCAAATAGCTCATTTCCGGTCCCCAAATCCAACTAGGAATATCCCCTCCGATGTGATTGTTCGAGAGGTCCAAATCTCTCAAGGACTGATTTCTGAGATATGGAAACTCGTACAGATTGCATGACGCCAGGTGCAACGTATCAAACTGGGGGAATCCATCGGAATTCGAGCTTAAGTTGTCTGTGTCGACTGACAAGTTGTTGTAAGAAAGAGACAGTCGCGTAAGCTTTGAAAGACTTTGAATCTTTCGCAGTTGAAAAGTGCCATCGAACAAGTTGTCAGAAACCCAAAGAACGGAAATGTTTTGAAAACGGAAGAGGGAGCTAGGAAGAGGACCTTGTATCCTATTATTACTCAAATCTAGCCAAACAAGATCGTTTACAACGGGAAATTCTTCGATCTGTCCACTAAATTGGTTGTTGGCTACACTAAGAATACGAAGCGAAGGAAGGAGAAAGAGAAGTTGGGGAATGCTACCATTCAATGAGTTTTGGTCTAATACTAGATAGGAGAGGTTTGTAAGACTTCCAAAATCTAACTGAGAAAGTGATCCTGTTAGATAATTGCCATTGCAAAGAGTGATATTGTTAGTAGGATGAAAAGTGATATGGTTTTCATGTGTAGTTAGAGAACTAATGTAATAGCCAATAAGCGCGCGACTTCACCCGTTAACTGCTGTTCACACAGCTGCGCAGTCGTCAAGGCGCATCGCACACACCATATCCTTATCCGGCAAATGGGACTCCTGTAAAACAGATTCAGACAATTTTGGACGGCAGAAATGTGGATTTTCTTCAAATGTCCAAACACAAGAAGACAAATGGAATATGGCAAATATGATGCTTTCAGCCGGCAAGTAAATTAACATCTCAAAACGACAACCTTATTACCTAGAAGAAATCAACTATGAGGGAAAACTAGCAAATTGAGACTTAGTTTTAACAAATATTTTACAAATAAACATCATACAAAATGTGGAAAAATTATGGAAAAAATGGTGTAGAACATACATTATGAGAAGAGGCTAATGGTAAAGGATGATTATTATTTACTCAATCTGTCCCATTAAAAATGAAACGTTTTCAGTTTTGGGTTATACTTTTGGGTTGTCTCATTAAAATGAAACGTTTCTTAAAATGGAAACAACATCATCTCTACTTTTTCATCACTTTTACTCTACTCTCTCTTCATTAACTTACAAAACAACACAACTTTGCAAATGTCACACATAGATACAATAGAGGATCAAAGCGCAACGAGAAACACACATTGTAAAAGGAAACATCACAACACACCATATGCCAAACAAAATCATATTGCGCTACACAACCTCATTGATGAAGTCTCCTAATTAACACCATTCCTCTTCTCTGCTCTTCTACTTATTCTTCTTTCATGCCTTCTTCGCCTTCCTCTCTCATAGAATATCTCATCAACAACCTCCTCTATCTTCTCGAAGTATCTTTCTCTGAAGCTTCTGCAGCATAAAAGTGTCCATGCAATGCTTCCGAATCCCACAACATAACCAAGCGCAGCAAACACATATTCCCACTCGGTCTCCTCATCTTTCACTTCTGATGGCGTTGAACCTGGTCCACGAGAGCTGCTGCAACTTCTATCGAGTGGGAAACCGCATAGCCCTGGGTTTCCTTCAAACATATCTGCCGAATACGTTTGGAATTGAGGGCCAGTTGGGATCATCCCCGTCAAATCATTGTAAGATACATTCAAGATTGAAAGAAATGTAAGTTTCGTGAGCTCCCAAGGTATTCCTCCAGTGAGCTTGTTTTCAGAGAGGTCGAGCGACCCAAGCTCTGTCAACGCGCCAAATGACTTTGGGATGACACCGGTGAAAGCATTGTGGGATAAGTTGAGAAGATAGAGTGAGCTGAGATTACCAATTCCATCTGATATTTCTCCTTCAAAGCGATTGGAAGACAAATCAATAGATGTGAAATCGGGCCAAATCTTCACAAGCTTCACCTCAATCCCTTTTACTGTTAATATCACTTCATTGTGGTAGTAATCATTGGCACTTAAAAAATCAGAGTTCGAGCGGTTGAGCCTGGAATGCGTAGGACTCTGTAGCATCATTCCTCTCAAACTCGAGAAGTTTAGCACATTCAGACGACCACTGAAATGATTTGAAGATATATCCAGAATTTGAAGATCCGGCCAACTCTTACTACATCTCAAGTTACCATAGAATCTGTTGGAGCGCAAAAGAAGGATGCGCAAGCTCAACGGCAGCATGCAAGGGAAACTACCCTCGAGGTTGTTGTTTCCAACATTCATCACCTGTAAGTCCTTACAATTTGCGAGAGACTTAGGAACCTTCCCGCCTAAGTTGTTGTTACTAACATCAAAGGTGTGTAGGCCACACTCACTGGAAAATTGATCCGGGATAACACCACTGATTTTGTTTCCCTTTAGATTGAGCACTTTACGCACGAGATTTTTCTTTATTATGCAAGGGGGTATGCTACCAGTCAAGTTATTGAAAGACAAGTCGACAACACCAAGTACAGTTGCATTGCAGATGAAGGTTGGAATCACCCCGGTTAGTTTATTGTTTGCAAGCAAGATAAGAAAATAACTGACATACGAAGGGATGTAGTGTGGCTTTTCTAGACCAGTCAGAAGATTAAAAGAAAGGTTCAAGTAGCTCTTTTCAGATTCCCAAATCCAACCAGGAATATCTCCTCCAATGTGATTGTTCGAGAGGTCCAAATCTTTCAAATAGGGTTGGTTTACGAGATATGGGAACTCGTACAGATTGCAGGATGCTAGGTGCAACGTAACAAACTGGGGGGAAACATCGGAGTTTGAGGTTGAGTTGGTTGTGTCAACTAACAAGTTGTTGTGAGAAAGAGAAAATTCTGTAAGCTTTGAAAGAGTCTGAATCTTTTGCAGTTGAAAAGTGCCATTGAACAAGTTGTTAGAAAGCAAGAGAATGGATATGTTTTGAAACAGGAAGAAGGAAATGGGAAGAGGACCACTTATCCTATTATTACTCAAATCTAACCAAATAAGATCATTTACAATGGGAAATTCTTCAATTTGTCCACTAAATTGGTTGTTGGATAGAGTAAGAGTACTAAGTGAAGGCAGAAGAAAGAGATGGTGAGGAATGCTACCGTTCAACGAGTTTCGGTCTAACAATAAAGAAGAAAGGTTTGCAAGACTTCCAAAATCCAAGTGAGAGAGCGATCCCATTAAAAAATTACCACGAAGGTCTATGCTTTCGAGTTTGCTGCACAAACGAAAAGAAGGTAGTGAACCAGTGAGGGAGTTTCTTGACAGGTCTAGATAAACTAGGCTTGTTATGTTAACAATCGTGGAGGGGATTGATCCCGTGAAACCGGATCGCGACAAATCAAGGTGTCTCAGATTTGTGAGGCGATGGAATTGGTTAGGAATCTCACTTGTGGTGAAGTCATTCCATCGGAGGCGTAGCTCCGACAAGTATGTCAACCGGAAAAGGGCCGATGACTCACCAAATCCACCGGATATGTGCTCGCCGTTGAGGAGCAAATTGACAACACGGCCAGCACCATTGCATTCAACGCCGCCCCATTCGCAGCAATCATATGTATGATTCCACGTCACTAACTTTCTAGATATGGAAGAATTGAACACTAATTCACTCTTGAGGTCAAGTAACAACTTTTTTTGATGATCGAGGCATTGTCCGTCAACAAATATTATGAAGAAGACGAAGAACAGAAGCGAAGAAATTGCCATTGCAGAGAGAATAATGCATTCTAAACATGAGTTGATGCAGCTCTAATATGAAATGAAGACTGCTAATTACCAATGGCAGGCCTAGAGAGAGCAGTGGGTACCTAAAATTTTCAAATATTTTTTTATCTTTCTAATAAAAAAAAATAATTAAAGTTCTTATTATAATTTTAGAATTGGTCTGACATTGTTGGTTGAGGTTGAAAATTTTATGATTTTTTTAAGTGTTAGCTCATTAGGTCATCACTTCAACCTCAACCAGAATCAGACAAGTTTGGGCGGCAAAAATGCTGATCTTCTTGAAAATGTCCAAACACTAAGAACGATGTCGTTTTCTCGACAAAGACAACATTCCAAAGGAATAAAAACTGAATCTTGCAAATATGAAGCTGTCATCACCTCGTTATAGCCGGCAACTAGCAGAATGCGACATGGTTTTAACAAATATTTAACAAAAAAACATCATACAAAATGTGGGAAAATTATTGAAAAAATGTTATAGAACATAGAGTGTGAGAAGAGGCTAATGGTAATGGCTGCTATGGAGGAAGAATCCCTACAAAAGTGTCTACACTTTGATAAGAAGTGTGGTTTCGATTCGCAAACTGGAATCTATCATTCGTTGGTTCGTCTCGACGAACATCAAAAGATCCCGACTCATCCCAATCTTGACATAGCCACGTACGTGCTGTCTCATTTCCCTCCACCGGAGGAGGCTGAGAGCCGCGTTGCGCTCATCGACTCCGACACCGGCCACCGCATCACCTATGCTCAGCTCCACCGGTCCATCACCTGCCTGGCTGCTGGTTTGCATCACGGGCTCGGGGTGAGGAAGGGCGATGTGGTGTTCGTCTTGTCGCCTAACTCGCTGCTGTATCCAACCATATGTCTCGCTGTGCTCTACATTGGTGCCGTCATCACCACTGCTAATCCGGTTAATACTGAAGAGGAGATCATCAAGCAAGTGCGTGATTCGGGTGCAATCCTAGCCATTGCTGTACCCTCGGAGGTTTCCAAGCTGTCTTCGGCTGGAGTGCCTGTTCTCCATACTTCGCGTGGTGGAGGAGGCGGTCATCTTTCTGTTGAGGAGCTGATCGAGAAATGTGAAGCTTTGGAGATTACAGAGGTGAAGCCGAATCAGTCTGAGACGGCAGCAATTTTGTACTCTTCGGGGACTACCGGAACCAGCAAAGGAGTGGTATTGACTCATTCCAATTTCATCTCGGTTGTGACAATGATGAAATGGTCTACCCAAGTATCCAAGGCCAGTGATGATGTGATCTTATGTTTCATACCTATATTCCACATCTACGGCCTAGTATTTTTCGCGCTGGGATTGTTCAGCACGGGAAACACGGTCGTGCTAATGAAAAGATTCGATTTCCAAGCAATGCTTGAAGCTATTCAGAAATACAAGGTGAACAACATACCTGCTGTTCCTCCAGTGATTCTTGGTCTGGTTAAGCATGATACAAGAAGGCATGACTTAACTTCCTTGCGACGAGTGGGATCAGGAGCGGCGCCACTGAGCAACGAGGTGGCTGAGGCGTTCAGAAAGAAGTTCCCATGGGTTGAGCTTAGGCCAGGCTACGGATTAACTGAGTCTTGTGGAGCTACTACTTACTTTGCTACTGATAAGGAGGTAAAGGCTCGCCCTGGCTCATCAGCAAGGCTGCTTCCGTATTTCAGTGCCAAGGTGGTGGACCCCGAGACGGGAGAGGTGCTTCCGCCTTTCAGGGAAGGAGAACTCTGGTTAAAGAGCCCAACTGTGATGAAAGAGTACTTGGGAAATGAGGAGGCAACTGCTGTAACTTTTGATCCGGAAGGATGGCTTAAAACAGGCGATCTTTGTTACTTCGATGATGAAGGATACATTTATGTAGTCGACCGGATCAAGGAACTGATCAAGCACAATGGTTATCAGGTATTATTTAGTCACAACATCTAATAAAAGAGTGTTTCCATTTAAAACTATAGTTTAGATAACTAAACTGCTGCCATAATGCAGGTGGCTCCAGCAGAGCTGGAAGCAATACTAATAGGCCATCCCGAAATAACCGATGCAGCAGTCATACCGTATGTTTCCATATACCTTCAATTAACCCCTTCCCCATCCCCAAAACACAAAAACACACAAAGTGCAGAGACGCAAAAAATGCATATACGGAATAACCTATACATGTTGTGTTTACGTAATATTCTAATGCGGTAAGAACAATGTGCAGGCTTGAAGATGAAGCTGCAGGACAAATACCTGTCGCATGTGTGGTCAGAGCATCGGCTGATAAGTTAACAGAAGATCAAGTCATCCAATTCATTAATAGCCAGGTATTCACGAGACCAGCCCTTCCGTCCCTTCTGCTGAAACGTGATTATAAAAATAAAAAACTATATCAAAAATTCGCAGGTAGCACCATACAAAGCGATTAGGAGAGTAAATTTCATCAATGCCATACCGAGGTCTGCTGCTGGCAAAATTCTGAGAAGGCAATTGATATCACAGAGTAAGCAGCAGATGCCCTCCAGATTATGAAGTAGAAGGAATCTTCATCTGAATTTTCAAATCGAATCATTGTGTTTCTATATATATATCATGTAATAAAGAAACTGCAATGTCCAAATTTGTAATAAAAAGGTTGTTCTAGCAGCTCAACTCTGTTCAAACTACCTTCCAGTAGTATGCATTGCCTAAGAAGTGTCCAAAAAGTATATTCTCGAGCTGCACATAATGTTGTTATTCATTTTAATTGGAAGTTTTACATAGAAGATAAAAGACAAAATGAATGAATCTAAATGTTTAAAACTCACAAAAATTACAAAAAGACAAGGGAATTTGTGCTGTTCCAAAGTATTTCAAGAGAAACAAACGTTATGTGGATGGGGTGAAGATAATCAATATAGTTTTCTACGCGAAGACATTCTACAATGGGAAAAAAGTACTTCAAATTTCACTCCATCAAGCATAGGGATTGCAGTCGGACAATCATCATGTTTATGGACTCGACTGCCCTTGGCAATTTCATCTGCTCCGAGCAACTAGCTTAACCAGCAACCCACTTCCAGATACCACCAGATCGCTGCTTCTGGACTTCCGCATGCTCCATATCACTTTCAAGGGCAGATTTTTCCATCCTTAGTGCTTGAACCTCCTCTTCTAATGATGGAAGTGATTCAAGCACCTTCTGTAGCTCTGCTATTTGTGCCTGAAAATGACATAAGATATCAGATATATCAGAAATCAGCCACAACAATCATTATATCACTCACTCCAAAAGAGCATAATATAGTTGGTCATCCTCGGGATGGGGGCAAGTTCGACAGAGTTGACATGACCCAAAAAAAAGAGAGGATGCAGATAGTTGTATGACCTCTAGGTTGGCACATCTTGACCTCTCCTGAACAAGCTGTCCTTGCACTGAATGTAATTCCTGCGTCCAGTTCTCAATTTTATAAATATTTTTTTTACAGAAACAAGGATGCAAAGAGTTTTAAACAATATTCTGGCACCTAACCTTGGACAACTCAGCATGATTTCCATTTATCTCTTCAATCTTTGTCTTGATAGCAGACTTGTCAGCTGTTATCTCAGCAAGTGACAATTCCAAAGCCTTCTTTTCCTCTTTGAGTGAGTTAATTTCAGCTGAGATATCCTTCTGGGAGGTATCCACTGGGATTATCTTAGAATTTGAATCTTCTTTTTCACTGAAACTCAACAGTTCAGGTTTTGCCAAGGCATATGCAGTAGTTACAGAAGCAGCGGCAGCGGCGGCTGCTGGTGATTGCAAAATCTTAGGTTGCAAATAATCCCTAGGTTTGACCCTCATAGCAAACACCTATACATGAAAGGATACACCAAACCTACTGGTTAGTTTGAGTTAAGCAGTAGGAAAACAAGAAAGTTAAAGTATTGAAAAAACAAATAAGGTAAAATAAATTATTAAAAGAAAAGGTAGAAATGAAGAAGTATCCCTCACAGCATACACGTAATTATACAAAAGATTTTCATATTTTACTTAGAGGCTGTTTGGGTACTGCACAGATAGAAATTACTATGATAAAAGATATATATAAGCTTCAAGACTCAAGAGCTTTGCCAAAACACCCCACTCATACACAAAGGTTTCCTACACAACTAAATTAATTTTTCTCATATAACATTTTATCATCATACTTCCCATTTTTGTGTCCCCATGGCCCATGGTAAACTTACATGTCCCATAAAATAGACATACTTATATCATATGAAGATGGAACTTCTCTAATTGTAAAACAAACAAATAGACAAATTAACCAACATCTAATTGTAATCACTCCTGGTATGAAGGTAGATACACTTGTACAATCACAAAAAAATACCTCGTTGTGATACTTCCCATTATAGCCGCCATACGTGATCAACACGTTATCACTCCCAAGTGATGTAGATGCAATGCTGAGACCCTGTTTTATGTTTCACATTAAAATCTCATGCAAACAATAAATATATTTAATGCCAGTTCTGTAATCTATAGATACAGCTCAAATGACAATATAACAAATTAAATACACACAGCCAGTGAAGTACCTCACTAGCTAGTGGATCTCTTCCCTTCACAGAAGTAACCACAGATACAGCAAGCTTTGACATATTTATAACAATGGTCTCTAGGGAACCTGCAAGAAACATGGTGTGTTTCACAACTAGTCATAGAAAAACAGAAGCACAGACTAATGTGAGAAGGAAATTGAAATGTTATGACAAAACTCGAGCCTATATTAGATTTCACCCACCACTTTTGTTATCTCCACCACCAACTATATACCAATTTCCATCAACTGCAACACCAGCATGACCAGCCCTAGGAGCAACCACATCACCCTGCAATTGTGGTTTGGACCATTCCATCTACAATAAAAGAATTGCAGTCCATTTAACATTCATATTATTAGCAAGTAACAATCGGGTAATTCAAGAAATCAAATCCCAAGACCTTACCCCCTCATGCAAATCAAATGCCTTTAGTTTATTACATAAGGTCTAGAAAAATAAGTAAGGATCTTTTTATTATCTTAATTTTTAAAGGCAATATTGTGGACAAGTTGTAATTTCCTCATCCTCCATGATCCAAAAAATTACCTACATTTGCCTTGGAAGGGAAAGAAGAAATATGTAACTCAGTCCCACAATGGTTTCGGACAACATATGCAATTAACTAAATTAGTTGGGTCACATGAGATTCAAATCATTTCTCTATTACTATTGTTTGGTAGTCCTAAAATATACAGTAAACTAACAGAGCTTGGAGATACATTTAACAAGAAAAGATATCATCCAAATGTAACAAGAAACAAATAAACAGGCATATAAACATTTGTGATAAAAAAAAATAGAGATGTTTTGAAACAAACTCCATGTATGCAAAGCACAGAGCAACACTTGGCCACAACCTGATTTAGTTTACGACTTTCCGAACAGTAAAAGGAGTCCCTTGGGAGGAAAAACTAAACTCAACCAAGAAGCAATATGCTAAAGGTTCACTTGCATATGGATTTCTATTTACTCAGTTAATTACTTCTTATAAGGAAAATTGGGAAAGTTTGCTCGCATGTCATTACAGAGGCTGGATCAACATGGACAGAAATATAATGGAAAGAAGAAGGTAGGCTCACTGTTTCTAAGTCCAGCACATGAAGGTCATTGTAAAAGACTGAATGAGAGCATCCACCGAATATGAAAAGATAGCGATCGGCGTGTAGAGCAGCTGCATGATCAAATCTAGGGGATGGAGGTGTCTGTCTGTCAAAGTAAAAAGCAAATATTAATTGGAATTCATCAATGAAATGTATATAGAAATCAGCAGTTTGAGTATATACAGTAACGCATTGATTAGATAAAGTTACGTACGTGGTCTCAACAGCACTCCATGTTTTTGTCTCCAAATCAAGAACATGAACATCATTTAGTACTCGTCTATGGCGGTCTTCTCCACCAAACATGATAATTTTAGAACCAAACTGTATAACAGACTGCCCACTCCGAGCTACCTAATGAAATACCATGATAATACCTAACAATTACATCATTGAAGGAAAAATAAATAAATAATAAACATGCATACAGTGTCCACTCTGAGCTGCCTAATGAAACACCATAAGAACACTTAATAATTACATCATTGAGGCAAAAACGAACCCCCAAGAAAACATTTTATAGAAAATTAGAAACTACATAAACTTTGTTTTATCCACATGACTCATATTAGCAAAACAAGGGGCACGTTTAGTCAATGAAGGGAAAACTAATATGAAGAAGACAAAACTTTTAATGCGAAATCAAAGAATCAGTTTACCGGAATATTTCCGAAGGTCTCAACAACACCGCAAGTGTATGATTCAAGATCAATGAACCGCACTACAGGGTATATAGGAAAAGACATAAGGGTCAGTACTGGATGAAAAATAAATAAATTAAAAAAATGTTAGTTCAGCATAATCAAGAGTTTAGCATAGTAGATCTTAAAAACGAACCTGCGACGGTGTCACCACTCTCCTTTGTGAGGCCAGCAAGAAGAAGAAGTCTTCCATTCCACACAATCTGGAGTTGGGAAATTAACTCTATAGATCAATTAGATATATTAAAATATAAACTAATATCACTTGAAAACTATCATGGCTATTTGCAGCCTAAAATTAGAAAATATGATGAATGGTAAAGGAGGAGGGCATATAAAATGCATAAAAGATGAAACATCCAAACTGATTACCATGCTGTGACCCGAGGTTGCTGGGAAAGCTCCAACTTTGGCACCATCTGTAATTTTATCATCATTGGCTTCCATGTTCAGTTTGATACTTGACCACATCAAGTTTTTCAGATTGAACACCTAAAATCATGCAAAATAGATTAATAAAACATAAACCCCCAATCAAAAATTCATGAGTTGTGAGCAAGGAATAGTTAGCAATACCTGTATATCAGATAGGTATCTACCATTGCGGCTTCCACCCGTAACGTATAACTTCTCTCCCAATACTGTTGCAGCATGCTGTAAGGCAAGAACAAATATATATAGGGAAAAAGTGCATTAAGCATATTGTAAATAGCAATCAACGTTTACAAATTTACAGCTTTTTTCAATAAAATGAAAGCGGAAGAGAAACTTAAAACAGGAAAAGGACAGTTGAAAATCCAGAGAGTTCAATTTTCTAGATAACTTTACCTTGTACCGAGCAGCAGGCCGCTGGCCATCTACCGGGAGCGCTGCCCACTGTTCATGGTTTAAATCCAAATGCCAACTTTGATTGTCCATTCCCATTGCAGGTGTCCTGCCACACCAGAAAAATTATCAGTTCGGAGAAAAAACAAGCATAAGCTACAGTAGTACACATAATCTATCTTTTCTAGACTAAGAACCTAAAAATGAGAGAAAGTATAGCTATTTATTATTGAGGCTCATAATGCAGCTTGCCAAATCTATAACTCAAATAGATTTAGATTTGGTTACATTTTCCAAAAATATAAGAAAAGGAACGATCAGCAAATATAACGAAGTTTCAAATCCCAAGTTAACTCTAATTTCTCAATTTCGCAAAGTACATAATTGGAATACTCCCTTTCAGCTGCCGACTGAGCTAATTCGAATTCAAAGCAACACACTCAGCTGGATTAAAACTTCGTACACGGTCATCAAACTCCAAAGCACACTTACAACTGTGATTAATTAGATCCAGCCACTGATCAAAACCAAGTATCACAATCACAAAATTCTCATGATCGACGCTCATTTCCCGGTCTTCAGATTTCGAAAATGCACATGATAGCTCAACAATACGCAATAATCAAAACAACAAAACAAAAATCATCGCATGAAATGCCGCCAAAAAAACACAGAAATTGATCAACTACAGGGCAAAAAAATTCAGAATTCAAAACAGCAGAAACCTTACGAGAGAGGTAGGGAATCGGATCCGCGCAGTGGAGAGAGATCGGACGGCTGAGATCGCTCGATCTCGAACCGGGACAAATGGAGCAGATCGAGGCACCGAAGAAACCGAAATTTACAAAGCGGTTGAGCTCTGGTTTTAATGGATGAGGGATTTTTTTCTAACAATATGTTGAGAATTGATAATTTGATGCAAGTCAAAGGGGTATAATTGTCATTTGGATAATAATTTCTATTTTATAACAATGTTTTCTTATATGTGGGTTACATTCATCTTTTTTCTAATTAGTACAATGCTAGATTATACAAAAATATATATTCGAACTACTTCATTGGGGTTGTTTATTTGTGAGGATTATATCTGGAAAATTAACGAATAATTAACAAAATCTTAACATGATTTTAAATTATCAATCATATTTTACTAGTATTATTATTAGCAATCAATAATTATTTATATCAATCTTAATGTAATTGTTGAAACTAGAGATAACAATAATTTTTAATAGTACCTTGAAATTATATTCCAATAGATCATAATCTTTAATAGTAACATTAATTGGCCTTTTGGAGGAAATCGGATTTATGGGACTTTTCTCACGAGTCACGATACATAATTTTCCATCTTATTACATTCCCAACTTTGGCCATAATTTAGGCATGTAGTGTTTAAATTTCAAAAATAGGTAGTTTGGTATTAAGTTTGACAAATCAGTGAGGTTTGTTATAATTCCATAATAAAATACTAATTCTGATTATATGTAACAGTCTGATTTAAATAACTACTCCATTTAGTACGCATACACATCAGATCATCTTAATTAGTAGATATACATCATGCCATTAAAATGCGTACACAGTTGAAAAATGAAATCAGAAATCACAAAGTTTTGAAATTTGTGCAATTATCACATAATATATATATGTAGGCAAAACAAGAAAATCATGATTTGGTGATAATTGAACCCATTGGAAAAAATATGGGCAAATTAATTTTCTATCCAATAATTCAACGAGTAAAAAAGAACCCTAATGCACCAAATTAATTCAAACTCTCATTTTTTCCAATTATCTGGACTGATCTGAGACAATTTAAAACAAAATATTATCCCTTCAACAGCTCATGTGCATAAATTTTACATGAACAAAGATAGAATATGCATGTCAAGTACAACTACTACACAAATGATAGAAGCTTAGAAGTGCAGAAGCAAGATCAAACACCAGTTCAATTAGGCACGATGATACAATCGGTCAGACTAATCACGGTCAGCATCTTCGATCTCTTCATCCTCAGGCACACCACGAAGATACAGAACATTATTGCATCTGCACAAGATAACCCAAAAAGATTTCATCAGCTAACCGTATTTCTCTGAGAACTATATTGCTTCGTAAAAAGCCCAACTGCTGAACAGAATATTCACAACTTAAGCAATAAATTCCTCTAAGTAACAAATGTTCATATGAAAAATTAAGACATACTGTATTCTATGAGAACTGAGATAGGGAGAAGTAATAGTAGTTTGTGCGAAGTATATTAATCTATCTAGTTTCATCCAAGAATGTGTATGTACTTAGAAGATGATTGAAGAGAAGATGAATGGAACCTGATCAAGATTTCTCCAAGGCTTCCAGTGCACTGCCCATCAATGTATTCCTCAGCATTCGCAAGCTACAAAAATAAATGATTAAGCATTTAATAGATATATGTCAAACAATTTTGACCATTTTAAGGTAAATCACCCAATGGGATAATATACTATCAAGCTATATAACCACCAGATTCCGCCCTTCTTCAGTTTCTACATTCAATATAAAAATATTTATAAAAATATTTTGCTTGCATAACATAAGTTTAGAAGAGTGAAGCTTAACTTTTTCCTGTAAATAAATGCTATAGCAGAAACTAGCCCAACAAAATTCACATTCATTTTAGATGGGGAGTGAATTTATGCAGGGAATTACTAATTGTCAGGTGTAGGAAGGAAGTTCCCACTTTCCACCGCAGAAATATTCCATCAAAATAAAAAGAACATACATTTTCATGTCAGAGTATAACCTACAAGCTAGGTAATTGTCATATTTCTCATCACATCCATATTCGTATCAAGTACTGTGGTTGTGAGTTAATATACAATGTAGCAAATTATAAGTTGATGTTTTAACACAGTACTAGGTACCTGCAAGTTCATGTATGAATCCACAGAGACGAGGAAACCTGGAACACAACAGAAATAGAAAATTAATCTTCTCAGTGATATAAGAATGCTGAATATTTAATATATGAAGGAGAAAAGATAAGAGTAATGAAGAGGTATTCATATTATTAGAAAAAACAATCCCAAAACTTTAGTAACCTTTGTATTCCATTCCCCATTTGAGTTTGACCATGACAGGCTTCCCAGTCAAATTGTTCAAGAAAGGCTTGGGGTTAACTGGCACGGTCTGCAAGCAACAACCAAAAATATTTCAGAACCCAGAAATTTATCATTATGCCCATACCACAGATAATATATGCATACTATATCAAGTTGAAACAATGGACCAAGCCAGGCTGACTTAGTGAAACCAAGAAAGATGCAAACGAAACCCAAAATGAAAATTGGCAGTCTTTCACTCCTACCAACTAATTATCCTTGATGCAATGGCATGGGGTTTATCTCTAAAGCACAAATATGAGTTGACAATGCAAGCTGGAAATAAATAGTGTTTTGGGCATACTTAACTTAAAATAATCTACACCTAAGAACAGGTATGTAGATACATACATCACCTAAACCTAAGTATGCAGTAAAAAACAGTGCTAAGCAAGATGTAAACTCATCTCCACTCAATAACCATAAGTCGAAATACGGCCTGCAACAAAAGACGTCATTAACATCGGCAAAGTTTGGATCGTTCAACTGAGCTTTCCAAAGGCAAACAATAATGTAATCATTTCAAACAGAGAGGAGAAACTCAATCAACTCATAATTTAACTCAATTAAGTTGCTGAATCACACTGCATTTTCAGAAACCCTTGAATTTTCGCCTTTTCTTCACAGCAACAGCAAGAATTCAAACAAATCCCCTATCTCGTATAATAACACGCTATTCATCAGAAAAATGAAAACGAAACATCGTAAGCATATAAAAGCAAAGCAGAAAATGGAAATTCCAAAGACACTTAATCCACCCCTCCCCTCGATTTTGCTCTCTTCGTTATTTTTTCTAGCCTCCAATTTCATGAACGGTTAGATCTGAATATACATACACAAACACACAAACCATATAGAGAATAAGAACGGGAGCTTACCGCCATGGGAGAGATTTTCTTGAGCTGCGAGGGTTTAGGGTTTTGGAGATTGACAGTAGCGAAACCGACGACGTATCGTCGTAGTTTATATGGAGAAGGGTATAAATAGTAATATCGGAAAGTATATTTAAATTAGGGTAACTGATTCTCAATTTCTATAAAATGGAGTATATTATTGTGATTTGTTCATAGTATTTTTTAACTAAATAACTTTATTTTATTTGAAATAAGAACATCGATTTAATTCATCAGTAATAATGTTTACATATAATTTTATTGTTGTCGTATCAGATAGAATTTTAGCAAAAAATTTAATAACTGCGAACAAATTCAATATTAGTACTATTGTCGACTAGGGGTTTTGTTTTTGTTGTACTGACAAAACAAATTAGGATTATCATATAATCATTTGTATATGATATATACGCCCAAAATTAATACAAAAAGCTCAATATTAATACGTCCATTTATTATATATTTAGGACTTCTGCATATGAATGTAAATAAGGAGTACTAATATTAAAAAAAAAGTAAACGCCAAAAGTGGTCCTAAACATATGACGATTTTACAATTTTGGTCCTAAACATTATCTTTTGAATTATTTCGTCATGTACAATTGAAAACGGGCCACATTTAGTAATTTTTGGACGGCACCGTTAAAAAATGACGGTCAACGTTGATTTAGTCAAAATCATTATTTTAAAAAAACATCAAATATTCTAATCTAACTAATTAAAGTGAAATTAAATAGGCAAACCCATCTTCTTGCTTATCCTCTCTGGGAAGCGATTCGTAAATTTGTTGTCGCTGTTCCACGCCAGAGATCTCCGGCTCCTCCACCACCAATCGTTCTAGCACCACCACCACCACTCCCACTCCAACCCGGACGACAACAACAACAACGAGAACAAGAACAAGAACAACATCTCCCTAAACCTAAAGCGCAGCGCGGCCGTGACCAGAGCTACAATGGCGGCGGGAGAGAAGGGCGGCGAGGTGTCGCAGCGGCCACAGGGGCGGCAGACGGGGGCGAAGAACAAGCCGAACCTCCCATCATTATCGCCCGTGACAGGGCCAACGCGTTGCGGTCCCAGGGCCAGGTCGGCGGCTGCACAGTCGTCACCATGGCCGCCTCCTTCTGCAACGCCGCCTACGAGCGCCTCTCCCTCGAGGAAGAAGAGGCGTCGCGTCCAGGTGATGAGCGATCCCAAAGCAGCGGAAAATCAAATTTCCCGATGAGAATTCAGTCTATCGATTGGATCCCGAGCGACGCCGTGAAGCCACCGGTGTTTAAGTCTCAGCTTAAACGGTTGTTTGGCCGTTCGTACACCAACGTCCTCCGTACTTCGTTCAAGCTCGGTCTGTTTGGATAAAACGGTTCAGACATGGAGGATAACAACGAGCGTCCTCCACCTCCGTGAAATGCGCCTGCAACCATTGCAAATTACTTCAACGGCAATAGTAGTGATAGCTCCAACGGCGAGCTCAACCAATCGAATACTCTCTGCGTACAGATTCTCCCATATCAATTTCAGCTAATTCTTCCTTCAACGCCATTTTAATGGTTTAGATTAGAATATTTGATATTTTTTGAAAATAATGATTTTGACTAAACCAATGTTTATCGTCATTTTTTAACGGTGTCGTTAAAAAAGGACTAAATGTGACCCGTTTTTAATTGTGCAGGATGAAATAATTCAAAAGATAATATATTTAAGACCAAAATTGTAAAATCGTCATATGTTTAAGACCACTTTTGGCCTTTACTCTTAAAAAAATTGGGTCTAGTCACTCTAGCCTACTACTAGTTTGGAAGGCAAAATGAATAATGACCCAATTTCATTAACCTAGTCCAGTTTAATTGTATTGGGCTTGTTGCGATATAGCTTCGTGAGTTGGGCTATAGACTATAGTAATAATAAAAAGAAACAATATTTTATTTATTTATTTTTAGATCAATACAATAAAATTGAGTGTATACCTTGTTGTTACTGAGGTTATATTCAAAGTTAATTTACAAAACATATTCAGATTTTGTGAACTTCACTGAAAAAACAAATGTAAAACATCTTATTAATTGATTCGAACATGATAGGCCTAACATAATATTTGAATGACAAAGTATGATTATTAAGGAGATTTCTCCTAGCAGAAGGATTTTTAAATTGGGTATCCTTTTAAAAAAAAATAAAAAAATGGGTATCCAATTCCAATATCAATTTTCCCACCCTACCAAGCAGTACTAATTTTAGTTTGTAAGCAAAAGGTTTAGGGTTCGACTCCACCGTTTCCTTCCATAATCAAACAAAAATAAGTAGTAATATTTGGAATTTTAAAAAATTGTACATCGTTTAGAAGAAAAAAAACGTGTCATGAATTATATATTGCATATCATTAATTAGTATATTTACGAACTACTATGTGTCTATGCATTAACAATAAACAAATACACTTAGACAAATTCATGCGCAATTAGAGATATGATTAAGACATGCCGACACATTGATCGAATAATTGTCAATTTTGACCTTAATTTGGTCCAAACAATGAAATGAACTAATCGAAAACGCGCAATAACAATTTCGATAAATACTACTAACACCTAAATGCTTATAGTATTAATTAATAATGGTGTGACAAAGAATTCCACTATAATTCATCTCAACCTCAAATTTAAAACCGATACATTGGTGGTTGACATTAAAATTACATAATATATACTCTACAATCATTAATTATACAGTGTGATTATTGACAGGTCCAATATTTAAAAATAAAAATGGCAGATTTTCAGTCTTCGGAACAATGTTAAAGGCAAATAATGGGACGAACATGGAAATTTTACATGTAGATAAGGGCTAATTAGTCGTAGGGGTGCCCCCTCCAGTGGAATATATATCGTATGCAGACATAATTTAAAAGGAAAAAAATTGTGATGACTTGAAATCTCGACTATGGTATCATTTGTTATTCTTAAATAATTGTTTTTTTTTTCATTTTCTGCCCAAGAATGATTAACCTTGAAATATATAATCGATTGAGCGGTGGGTGACAACAAAATCATATAATGTGTACACAATATATATCATATTTGTATAATAATATAGAGATGTATGTAGGCATTTACCAACTGTAAAGTGCAAGTAAGCATGGGTAGAGAGAGGAATGTGGCCACACAAATAAAACTTGGAATTGGAGAAGACATTTGTCTCATAGAAGACTTATACCAAAACCCAATACCTTTTTCACTTATGAACAAAAGCATGCTTATGAAAGAAAGCCCCACTAACCTACTCACATTCTAGACAAGGAATTTTGGTTGGTGTGTATGAGAGAGGGAGGGAGTGAGCGGTACAAAATCGGAATCGTGAATTTATCTGTTAGGTCGATTATGGTTCTGTTTTTCTTCGAATTAAGAATTTATTTGTCGTATCGATTATATATGGTTATGTTTTTCTCTGAATCGAGATTCACTTCAGATCCTTAGATTAGATGAGTCCTATATATGATTTTGATTTTGTTTTCCTTAAAAAATCATCGGTTCCGAATCAAAAATTACCATTCTTGAATCAGCTACATTCGACTTCTATGATTTTATTAGTAAAAGACTAGACGCCTCCTATTATTTTTTTTTTCAAATGTGGTTTAATTTATGAAATTAGTATAATTATTTTATACGCATCGGTTGAGGAAAATGATAAGAACACGATATATATATTTTTTGATGGGATAAGAACATGAGATATTAGGTGATAACTCTTTATCGTTTTCAATTCAATAATTAGGTCTAGATGCCGAATAATATTATTGATATTAAATTAATATATATTTTTTGGATATGCTTTTACTTGGCATGCGCCAATTTATACAAAAACATACAAATCATCAAATAATTACAAAAAGTGTATATATGAATAGTTTAGTCCCAATAACTATTGTCATTAATATTTATAATCACATTGGAAAATAATTTAACCATATAATTATTCCTCACTAATAAACATAGATTTTTGGGTACGTAAACACAAAGTCCATGGGTTAATTTTTTATTGGGGGATAATAAAAATGAGGCTTGATTTGGATACGAATAAAAACAAGAAATTGTAAAAAAGTCTTACCACTATCAAAGATAATTCTTAGATTGATGACCATCCACGTTTCTTTACTAGTACGAGGCATTGACCTTTTGAGATAATATTTATTTGACAAAAAATTAATAATGCTAACATATTGCAATTTAATCAGTGAAAATCAACTTATATAATGATTTTATATGTGAACTTAAGTTCGTACATGTCCATCAAGAAATGTCATGTGTCACAATACCAACGCATGATATGAACACATACATTTTATGCGGTTTAAAATTTCTTAAAAGTTCAAGTTTATATATCTTCCAATTGCGATTTGCAATTTGGCAATTTGTGTGGCTTGTGTTGTATGTAGTAAAGCAATAAAACAATATAAGTACGAGATATAAAAGGAAAATAATAGAAAAACTATGAAGTTTGCTTAAATTTGATTGGTCCAGCGTCTTTAAAAATCAGTCGAAAAATTTAGGTTGTTTGGATTCATTCGTAATCATATATGAAGACGACTTGTTAGTGAAAATGTATATAGGAGTATATGTTATGACATCCAAGAAATCATACATGGACGTTACCGGCAATTCGACAAAGAATTAGAAACTATATTTTCTTATGAAGTATAACAGCTAATAAATACAAATTTCATGTTTTAAGGATGAATTTGACCAAATTTTATAACTATTTCCTAAGTACTAGCTAGTACTACTATTTATCCTAAGAAATATGTATATACTTTACAAGTTACCATGAGTAGTCAAAAAAAGCTTCTAGAAATATAAGATTTTCCATTTTATCATTTCTATTTCTTTTTGGTGGGTCATGGATATAAAAATTTAAATATGGTGAAAAATATACTAGTATAAGTGTTGCTTTGGAGTGCTATAGTCAAAATCGGATGTGAAAGAAGTTAAGTGGGAATCCCTTTTGGTTTGTGGGTACAAAATTCAAAATCAAACACTTCACTACGTGCAACCACATGTTACGTGAGGGTTGGATCAGCCCGAATCCGACCCCGACCTCGACCCCGACTTCAAACCTGAATCTGAACTAATTAAACATGTTGATCAAACTCCAAACCTGAATCTGAACCAAACTTAATTTACAATTCATTTATGAAACCACTAACTCGAATTCAATTCAAACCCGAACGTAAATAATAGTAATGAATTAACAAACCAGATTTATGACTCAATTATGGAACAACCAACTAGGATCCCATCTGAACCAGAACTGATTCATGACTCATTTAGGAATGTCACATTTGTTATGAATCAAAGTAACCATTGTATTAAAAGTATTATTACAACTATGAATCTTTCTTATCTATTTGTAAAAGGGAAAAGAAAAAACTTAAGTGGGAGACTTAAGTTTGAAGCATTTCATTGCATTGTTTTTGGCCTCATGGTCAAAAAGTGGGATCAACTACAAAAATTTGCATAAAAATATTGGAGGCCAATATTATTTCAAATTATTTAGGTGAGTGCGTAAACCTAAGATTTCAATCAGATAACACAATAATTTACATGTCACATGTCGAAAATATTCAAAATCAATTTGTATTCTAGGTGTATTAAACATTATGAATTTTGAAAAAAAAAATATATTGATGGTATAAAATATATTTTCACCTAAAATTTAATTTATTATATAAAAATTTGTCAGAGTCTACCACCACCGCACCACCCACCTACGCCACTATCTCATCACACACGTTAATAATTTCCTCAAAATGTCAATAAATAAATAATTAAATTCGATCGAGAGAAGATACTAGAAACCCATGCAACTTTTCGAAAAGTTGAATTTCCCACTCCTATAAATAGGCCTCATGCCTTAACGTAATTCATCATCATTAAAAAACAATTACAAACTCTTACTCACAAGAGCTAAAAAATAAATCATTGTTTCTTACAAATTGTGCTATTTTTTGAATATTTCATAAAAAAAATGGCACGCAATTCCAATGTTTTAGCTGCAGCATTGTTAGTAATGTTGTTTGTGGACATTTCCGTGGGCGCTAGGCTCGGGAAAAGCATTAAGGCCGGCGGCGGCGGCGGTGGCGGAGGCGAGGGAGGCGGAGGTGGTGGTGGGGGAGGCTCGGACCTTGGTTCGGGGTCGGGGTATGGTTCGGGATATGGCTCGGGGAGTGGCTCGGGATATGGAGGCTATGACGACGAGGGGGGTGAGTATTATGGGAATGCCGGCGGCGGAGGCGGCGGTAGTGGCGGCGGCGGCGGAGGGGGTAGTGGAGGAGGAGGTGCTAGTGGTTCCGGGTCGGGATATGGGTCCGGGTATGGGTCGGGGTACGGGTCCGGGTATGGGTCGGGTGGAGGGGGAGGGAAAGGAGGCGGTGGCGGCGGGGGAGGTGGTCAGGGCGGCGGGGGCGGTGGTGGCTCGGCTGGTGGGTCGGGGAGCGGGTCGGGGTACGGGAGCGGGAGTGGGAGTGGTTATGGGAGCGGAGGTGGGAAGAGCGGTGGCGGAGGCGGAGGCGGTGGTGGTGGAGGAGGCGGTGGCGGAGGTGGCGGAGGCGGGGGTGCCTCCGGGAGTGGGTCCGGGTATGGAAGTGGATCCGGGTCTGGATCCGGATCGGGACACAGACGTGGCCGTGGAGGTTAAATAAAAAAATCATTCGTGTCACTTTAGGCAGCTCGAATGCATCTCTATCATTCTCTTTTTCTTCGAAAGGATTCGATGAAAAATGAGATAATGGGGAAAGGGGTTTTTTTTCTTTGCACATAATTGGGGGTATCTGGATTTTAGTATCTCTAGCAATAAAGTTGCATGGTTTTATCATCTTCTTATGTTAGTGATGACCTATGCATATGTATTATCTTTCTCTATTGTAATTTTGTTATTGATGTTATGATATTATTGTACTTGTTTCGAATAGCAATGATATTTCCCTTTTACACGCACAATAAATTCTAATTTCTGAGTTTTTTTGTAATTTTATTTATAAAAAAATCAAGGAATTTGATACATCCTTTAATATTGTATTGCCAATAAAAATATTGAATATATATTAGAATCCGATTGTACAAAAAAAAAAGTGGATATACGTCATTTACAGCATTATCAAAATGTGGAATTAAAATTGTAAAGTTTAAAGTTTATAGTGTACAGACATAGTGATTTTCATGCAATGAATCCTACAACCATTTTTGAAATGTTTAGTAGTACTACTTTCGCTCTATATTAAGTGTCATATTTTGTCATTTTGGTCCGTCCCACAATAAGAGTCACATTTCACTTTTACCATAAATGGTAAGTAGGCTCCACATTCCACCAATCAATTCTACTCATATTATATTATAAAACTAATATATATATATATAAGTGAGACTCATAGTCCAGTAACTTATTCAACTCATTTTTCTTTACATTTCTTAAAATCCGTACCCACACTAAATGTGACACTTAATGTGAGACGGAGTAATAGTTGTTATGACCTTCTCTTCCAATTACTTAGATTGGAGATTCCAAATATCATAGACATAAGGTAAAGGCATAATCATTATAAAACGTTTTGAAAAAATGGCACCAACACACGAAATTGAACTATTGTCCTAAGACCTAAGTCCTAAGCGATATAGCTAAACTTGATTATCAAAATAAATGTTACACTTATTATAAATCAAAATAACATCTTTATTGAATAAAGTTATTGTGAATAAAAGTTTATTGTAGCCGCTGGAAAAAAAAATTATCGGAAAAATTTGAGTAGGAGACTTAAGTTTGATGAATTTCAAATTTAGTCCCTAAAAAAAGAGGATTGCACATTTTAGGTCCCTCAACTTCAAAGAATATCACCATATATCTCTGAATTGTCATTAATCACATTTTAGATTCTTTTTTAAAAAAACATCCATTGTACCACTAAATCACTTGGGGGCATAATTAACTTATATATTCATTATTACTACTTAGAACATTTCCAACCATTTACACTAAACTCAAACATATTTTAGTATAAATATCACATCAAATATGATTTTACTAATTTACTCCAATCATTTACACTAAACTCACACTTAAAAGAATGTTCTCTAATTTATGCCTTTTTTACTTACAAAATTTGAAAAACTTTTAGGTTTTGGTTTAGTGTGAACCTAAAGATAAATATTTTTTTCTCAAAAACCAAATATGGGATTGGTTTTTGAGTACTATTGGAGCTAATCATCTATATTATTTTAGATTTTAGTGTACCATTGGAGATGGTTTTACGCTCACATTAAAGTCTCATTTCTAACTACCACGAGTTTCAAAACAATTACTCCCATTAAAGTCTCATTTCTAAATAAAGAGTATTTGACTTTGTATTAAATGAGATATATATTGGGTCCTACCTTAGTTGGTATGTTATTAATTGTTTGACTTTATTTAATATTTTCACAGTGCTTCCTAGGAGTATGTAATAAGGAGAAAAAGCGATGATATAAAGTTTATTGTCATTTTTATTAAATTTTAAATGAGATTTCTAATGAGGACCTCACTGGCAAAAATCAGACTTTTAATATAGACCGGAGGAAAAAAAAATTAATCTAACGTATCAAATTTATACCATTTTTAAAAATATCTATTTATACATATTGTATATTTCCAGATGTATACATTATATTTAATAATAATAGTAATAATAGTTTCTGTGATTTTTTATCTTACATAAGAATCACATACACAACATTAGTATCTAAAACATTACACTATTTTTAAAAATATTTATTTTCATATTTTTAAATAGTTTTTTACTTATTATCTCATGATGTATGCACATTATATATTTATGTTATGTAAAAACTAAAATATTAATATATTTGAACTTTAAATGTTAAATTTAAATTCTTAGAATACTAATAAAGCTAATTACTACTCCCTCCGTCCCACAAAAATATGCACTCTTTCTTTTTTAGTCCGCCTACAAGAATATGCATTTTCTAATTTTGGAAACTCTTTTCACTCTAATGAGGTGGGGCTCATTCTCCGTTAACAATACTTTAATTACTTTTTCTCTCTACCCCTTTCTTACTTTCTCAATTTTTCATTAAAACTTGTTTTGAATCCAAAGTGCATATTCTTTAGGGACGAGGGAAGTATGTTTTAAGGAGTTTAGGGCAATATGGGAATGGAAGTTGAGAATACCTAGGAATGTGATTAATAATTGTCCAGAGAGTTGTGATGATATTAATTTTCCGAATTCAGGGACTTAAAATGTGATAACTCCATTTTCCAATTACCTAAATTGAAGTTCACTATTCATAAAATTGTTTTTGACTTGTCAAAAAGTGGAATTAACCAAAGAAAGAATTATAATTTCTCACTATTGACGACTAATATTAACTGAAATTGTATTCTACTCCCTCCATCTCTTATAAATAGAAAATTTAAAAACTGACATGAGATTTAATATGAAATTACTAATAAAGTTAGAGAAAAATAGAAAAAATAAGTGATTAACGTATTATTAGTAGAAAATTGTACTACAAAAAAAATCATCAAGGACATTTTTAATGCAATTAAAGACGTTAATTTGTGTTTCTAAATATACCACTAGCGCTTCAAAAAAAGTCTTTATTGTTGGTGTCTCAACTAAAATTAGAGAACGCAAATGGAAGCGTCCTAAAAAAGCAAAAGCATACGCCAATTTATCTTTAATGTAGGAACATTTTCTTTTGCGTTCTAAATTGTTGTTATTTTTAAAAATGTTCAAATGCAAGTAATTGCATCTCAATTTTTGTGTTCTTAAGAAAAATAAGTTTTTTTATAGTGATTGACCTCATCTCATTAGAAGATAAAATTACTAAAACAGAAAGTTGACTAATTTTGATGATTGGCCATTTCAAAAGTTGACTACATTTTGAAAAATGAGAGGGTATTAATCATTATGACATTTTGGCAAAAGACAAAATTTAGATTGATGATATAAATTATTTTTACCGAAAAGTAAATTTTATTATATAACCACCGCACCACCCAACTGCGCCATTTTGTCTCATCCCACACGTTAATAACTTCCTCCAAATCTCAATTAATGATTAAATTCGATGGAAAAGAATATACTAGAAGTCCATGCAAGTTTTCGACCTATAAATAGACCTCATTCTTTAACATAACTCATTCACAAACAACACAAATTAACTCTACTAGAGCTAATTAAAAACACTATTGTTTCTTCAGAGTATTCTTAGTAACAAATTGTGCTTTTTTTTCGAGATATCGAAAAAATGGCACGTAATTCCAGTGTTTTAGCTACGGCATTGTTAGTAATGCTGTTTGTGAACATTGCCATGGGATCTAGGATCGGGAAAAGCATTAAGGCAAGCGGCGGCGGTGGTGGCGGCGGCGGCGGCGGTGGTGGTGTTGGAGGAGGCTCGGGATCTGGTTCGGGTTCGGGGTATGGTTCGGGAGGAGGCTCGGGGAGTGGCTCGGGAGATGAAGATTGTGATGATGGTGATTGGGAACACGTAGATTGTGATGCCGAGGGTGCGTATCTTGCGCCGAGTTCCGGCGGAGGAGGTGGCGGCGGCGGCGGCGGAGGCGGAGGAGGAGGTGCTAGTGCTCCTGCTGCCGCTCCCACTTCAGGGTCAGGATACGGGTACGGGTTGGGATCAGGGTCCGGGTATGGGTCCGGTGGAGGGGGAGCGAAAGCGGGAGGTGGCGGCGGAGGAGGAGGCCAAGGGGGCGGTGGTGGCTCCGGTGGGTCCGGGAGCGGTTCAGGGTACGGGAGCGGGAGTGGGAGTGGCTACGGGAGTGGAGATGGGAAGAGTGGCGGCGGAGGTAGAGGCGGAGGTAGAGGCGGAGGCGGCGGTGGAGGAGGCGGAGGCGGTTCCGGGAGTGGGTCCGGGTATGGAAGTGGATCCGGGTGGGGATCCGGATCCGGGTACGGAAGTCAGGGTTGAATAAAAAAATTCATCGTGTTAACTTAGGCAGCTAGAGCGCATCTCTATTATTTTCTTTTTCTCCTGAATGATTCGTTGAAACATGACTCCCTTTGTCCACCATTAATTGTTAAGAAATTTTAGAACTTAATTTATATCAAAATCAAAATGTGGTACTCTCTTTGTCCACCATTAATTGTTAAGAAATATACTAAAGTCTTATATTTACTCAGAAAACTTTTTTGTTCATATATATTAAGAGTGTTTTCTTTTGATCCATATTTAACAATTTTTTCAAAAATTAATAATTAACCACATTTTATAGTACAAAATTGATTTGTACATTTGCAAAAAAACTTATTTGGTCATACATATTTTAAGTGTGTTAACTTTTTAGTCCTAGAGTAATATATTTCGATTTGTATTTTAACTCATCAAATAGGTCATATTGCAGTTGACAATTAATTTTTGACATAACCATTGAAAAAATTGACCAAAATATACTCCCTCCGCTCTAACTGAGTTAAGTCGTACTCCTATTTCTTTTCGGAACGTCACAACAAAGTTGAGTCATTTCTTTTTTAATAAAAAATAAAACTATCAATCACTCTTACTTTATTTCATAACCTGCTTTTTACTCTCATATCTCCTGCTTTTTTCATCTTTCTTATTTTACCTTACTTTCATTTAATCTATTTAACACTATTTCTTAATCTTTGTACCAAAAAATTTTGACTCAAACTTAGTTTGAATGAAAGTGCATTTTTTAGGACCAAAAGGTAACACTTAATGTGTAGGACCAAATTTTTTTGGCAAATATAAGGGTGTCTCCTTTTAGACTTTAGTCTAAGAAATGTAATGGAAAGTTAGTTAAATTTTTTTTTATAGAATGTAAGTCCTGTTTTAATATTTCATAGAGATTCGAGACATCAAAGACACAAGGTAAATTATTGAATATCTAGAAAGAAAGAAAAAAATGACACCAAAACATGAAATTGAACTATTGTCCTAAATCTTAACAAAAACTGTGATAAGCAAAGTCAAGTTACTCAAGTATAATGGTGAAAAGCAACAAGATGGCAGAAATGCACAAAAAGCGTCAAGTTTAAGCAATCATCAAACAAAATAGATAGAATGGCAGATCACAAATCAGGTGAATTTGTACCTGCTATAAATGTTCGAGGACACGCAAAAAGCAGGAATAGATCACTTAGTGAGCTCGTCGGGTGTAGAATCCACTATTATCCGACACACTTCAATAACAACAACAACAACAACATGGGCATATGGCTAACCTTAATAATCAAATATACAACATGAGAGTAATGGAATTTTACAGCACTAAAGAAACAGAGGGAAAACAAATAAATTTTGCCACAATTTCCTCTTTCATGATCTATAGCCTACAACAGACATTCTCCGACTTATTATATAGTGCAACACAATTGCTTCGAATAAACATACAATCCTAAATTCGCAGTCTCATTATAGCTGATGGCATGAACGAATTTAAGAAGTCACTGAATGATGAACTGGAAAGGTTCACTCAGAATCTAGGAACTTAAAGGTAGGTAGAGTTCAGGACCATTACATGATTATCTCTCAGCAGCAGAAGCAACTTTTGCAGATATCATGGACTCGGCTGCATGAATTGCATTTTCAGACCCGGTGATGGTGACTTTCCTGGATTAAGATGCAGATGTGACATACTTATTAGATACACATTAACAAACATTGAGAAGACATCGAGAAGTTGATCCACTCATTACCTATCTGATGTCCCGGGCATGAAATCACCTCTGTCAGAGATTTTTATCCGGGCTCCAGTAAGCTGCACAGCAAGAAGGAAACAGTTGGCACTCGGAAAAAAAAAGAGAAAAATGGAAAATGAAAACCAGAATGTTAACCTGGGTAATCTCCATCAGGTTCCTTCCTCCACGTCCCACAACTAGTCCAATATGTTCATCTGCGACCCCAATAGTCATCGAAGTACTTCTATCGTCCTGCAGTAACACATTGAATCAGAGAATAAGCCACATAAATGAACCATGAGAAACTTGATCAGGTATGAGAGATTGATACTCAATCCCAAAAGTGAAGAAATGTTGCAACCAATAATAAGAACATTAAGTCGTTAACAACAATTTTATGGTTTAGGAATTAGGATGTACAGGTTGATGTGTAAACAATTCCGAGAAAACACATACTCCCAGTCATCAAAAAATAGACTAGTTTTACCATTTTGGGCCGTTTCCCAAAATTAGACCAAGTCTAAATATGGAAAGTTTAACCAATTGCACACCACTAATAATGTGGACCCCACAATGCACTAACACTACTCTCACTACCTTTTCCCTCTCTCTCTCCCTTACTTTCTCATTTCTCCCTAACTTTACCAATTGCACTTTAAAACCCGTGTCGTTTAGGCATTTACAAGTTTGTCTATTTTTTGAGGACAGAGGTTGTATTTTGTAACCAACATTAACAGAAAAGATGAATTTCCTCAAAGCTCATTACAAGTGCAAAAGAGCATGGTTATAGTCATTTCTAGGAATTAAAGGGTGTAATCACTTAAGTACATCTAAGGCACGACAAAAGTAACCAATAATAATACGCACTAGTAAAATCACTTGGTTGATGAGAAAAAAGGTGGCATTAGATCTGTATGAGCAGTGTGCATGTGCAACCAGAAGCAAATAGCTAGAAAACATGAAAGAAACATTCACCAAACTAATGAAAGCTGTGAGCATACCTTGTTAGGCTGTCTATTGTTCTGATACATCATTCCCGGTCCATTTTGTCCATAGTTCATCGCATTGTACATAAGAGCTGGATAAGTGGGACAAAATAAATAATAAACATAAACTACAGGAAACAGACAACATGGTTTTAAGAAGAAGGAAAATAAATAAATCTCTTTCAAAATTAAAGGTGAAAGAACAAGACACAAAAGAAAGAAGATACCCTTAGTCCCTTAGAAAACTAAACAACTGCCCTTAGAACTAGAAAGAGAAGAAATAAGTTGCAATTAAAAACCAAACCTGCATAAGGAAATGGAGTATTTGCGGACTGCTGATAATATGGGTCTTCCATCAATTTCCATATGATTAGCGCAATCGCCCGCATTTGCTGGGTTAAAGCACCTGCTACAGTTACAATCCGGTCCTGCAAGCCAGGGTAATACATATCTTGGGGAGATATCCTAATGTCAGCTCCAGTTTCTTCAATCAATGATCTGTTCCCAAATTCGGTTAATTTTTTTAAGGAAAAATAATTAAGTTAAAGAAACATGAAAGTGAACAAACATCCAAGAAACAGCCCATTCAAGCAAGTGCATGCAAAGGTATATCAGGCCAGTATAGCAATACATGTTGGAAGTATCACCCATTGACCAATATCAGGTAACATCTGTCTGAGTTCTGAATAAAGAATCAGATGAACATATCCAAAAGCAACAGCATTATTGGCTTTAAATAAACAAGACTCTGTTCATTTAAAGATACCAAAAACCCACCAATTTAATTCACCAACAACAATGGCAAGGATACATAATCAGCAATGCTAGCAAATGTGAGATGATGAATGAAATAGTATATAGGCATGGTAGAGGCATGTGTATACACAAATAAGAATGGCCACTTCTAAACTCATCATGGTCTGAGATTATACATGCATCAGATGCCTTTAAGCTGAGTATGCAAGTAGAAGGTAAAAAAAGGAAACTCCAAAATCCTACCCACCCCACCCCTGTACCTCCCAAAAGAGAAACCAGAGACGACATGAACAAAGAATTGATTGGAATCTTTGAGCTTGACTAGATTCCTGACCACTGCTGACTCCACCATAATATCAAGAGAAGAATAAAAATCACGAGTATTACTATCATGTACATTTAAAACATCGGGTA
This sequence comes from Salvia splendens, assembly GCF_004379255.2. Classification (NCBI taxonomy): domain Eukaryota; kingdom Viridiplantae; phylum Streptophyta; class Magnoliopsida; order Lamiales; family Lamiaceae; genus Salvia; species Salvia splendens. The sequence continues at coordinate 33,778,170 of NC_056044.1, read as the reverse complement.
GGTTTACCTTATGTTGGCACCAGCCTTCCCAATTATTCCACCACATGAGCTATTGGGTACCACCATTCTTATTTTATATTCTGGATCCATTTCAGCTCCATCCTCAGGATAAAACTAACCCAAACAGATAAGAGATCTTCTTACTAACTGTTTAACAATTAACTGGAAATTGCTTGTAAAAGTGCATCAATATCACTAACCTCATCCATCAATCTAGATAGAATAAGCTCAGTTGCCATCAATATGCCATCTACTCCTCCAGAGAGCATGATAATCCTATCAGATGTGCCAGGAAAACACTCATTGTTGCGTGACAACTGGATACGGATTCCAGACTGCGATTTAATCTCATTTATTGTTGAGCCACCTTTTCCAATTATAGCTCCAGCTTCCGCATTTGATAAAAGGAACCTAACATGAGTGGCTTTCTCTTCATTGTCTGCGCAATATGTATAAAAATAGAGACAGAAATTTAGGAAATAGTACGGCCTATAAAATTTCATCCAGGCAGAATCAGAAATTGAATAAACTGGCATCCACAGCATGCACTGGCAAGGAGTGAGAACAACCATGTTTCACTATTTTCATAAACTCAAAGGGGGAAGTAGCAGAAAATGAAGCTCTAGTCTATAACGGAGTCGTTATTAGATGTACTAGTGATCACACTCAGACCAACAGTATAAGATTTGTTTAAAGCTTTATGTTGTTAATAAGAAATAGATGCAATATGTTGTGGATATGGAATTTTGGGAGGTTATTCATGTATGACAAAGAAATTCCATATCCTCTGTCCCTACACGTAGCATTTAATGTGTCAAATGAGAGGACGTCACATCTCAATATTCAAGGATGTAGTGATCTGCCAAACATAAGCTAACCATATGAAGTTTTATACAAGGTTTTCAGTTTCAATGACTATGTCTCCCTCTTCGTAATCAGATTGAACCGGTAAAATGCAGCCCATGAATTCCAAATGGACAGATACTGCTATATAAATCTACTACTTTAACTCTACTCTACAGACTACAATAATATTTACAAATAGAAAGATCTAAGATCTGCAGGCTTTTGAACTCATTCTCAGCCAAAACCATCCAATTTCAATATCAAAATTCCAATGATATAGCATTTCAATCCAACATGTACGAAAATATGATAATTTGACCACGAAGTCTAGGTACAAAATTAAGTACTGTAGTTCGAGTTCATAAACATACCACAACCTACAGCAGAAAATAGAGAAAGATGGAATTCAATCATAAAATTAATACATTCAGGCTGTTGTAAAACATGGAAACGAATGTCTAACCAATCAATATCCTGAACACAAATTACTTGGTAATGAGTTGAAACTGATTAACAGAAAAAGTAACGCTGTACTGCAATCCATTCCATCACGATTTGAGTGTCACTAATACACTTCAAATGTTCATCCACGCCTCCGTAAGATGGTAACACAACAAGCTCAGTATCAAATCAGCTTCAGAAACCGAAGCCGCATACAAACAACCAACAACACTGCCCGATATCTTCAACAACAACAACAAAAACACCTAAAACTAGCTCAGAAGAAGCAAAATCCGAAATAAAATCACAATCTCAGCATCGAAACCAAACCACGGCAAACACAGATCTTCAGTGACAACCACAACAACAGCAATAAATCTTTCGTGTTAAAAAACAATGAAATTACCGGTCGATTTGTGAGGCGGCGACTCAATCTGTTGAGCCTCGGACGGCGGTGCATCGAGCTCCATTCAAATGCTCTGTTAAGCAAATAAAAGTCAGAGGATTCTAAATCTGAACTCTACAGAAACAAATCGAAGTTGAGAGGGGGAACGTGATGCTGACTCTCTGATGCGTGTATAATTTATGGATACAGTGAATATAGAGAGAGAGACGACTTTGTGAGAGAGGGCGTTTAGGTGTAGAGAATGTGCTGTACCTGCGGTGAGCCTTCGCGTGTCTTCTGCGGGTAAGGATTTGAGCCTTCGCGTGTCTTCTGCGGTGACATTTCCTACGGTTTGACCAGTTTGCTACAAAAAGTGTTATACGAACGAGCAAATTATCCTAAATTTTAAAATCTAATTCAAACCAAATTTAAACTTAATTTTGGTTTGAATTTTTTATTCAGATCGAATCAAATTTTTAAAAAACTTGAGATTTCCTGATTGAATATTTAAAACTAACTTTTATGTTGGACAATTATCATGGTATTTCTATTATTTTTTGCTATTGGGATCTAAAATTTTTGAGTTTTTATATGTTTATGCAATTTTAAATTTTATAGTTCAAATTCGATCGAGTTCATTTTCATAAAATTTGAGGACGAAAATCTGAAATTGATATTGTGCAACTTATTGAATTCATTTTTTCAGCCACAATACTCATAAGATCGTCGTCACCAATTCCATTGCTTTATGACCAATGACATTGTTATCGTTCGGTCTGTGAACTATAATAAGTGTTGTGGGGGCAGCCTCGATGATCCTTTCCCTTAGATGTGGTTGTAGATGAACTCATAACAAAGTTATTTGACTAGTTATGTATGATGGTGTGCGATGCATGAATTATTGGTACTATATTGATACCTCATTAAATGTGATCGTAGATGAACTCATAACAAAGTTATTTAACTGGTTCTACATGATGGTGTGCGACGTATGAGTTATTGGTACTATATTGATACCTCGTTAAATGTGATTGTAGATGAACTCATAACAAAGTTATTTAACTGGTTCTATATGATAGTGTGTGATGCATGAATTGTTGGTACTATATCGGTACTTAACTGGTTCTACATGGTAGCATGCGATGCATTAATTGTTGGTACTATATTGATAACCAAATAGTAATTCGCAATTACTTTGTTACAGTAATAATGTTCATACCGGTTGTGAAGAACATGTGGTGTGGTTTATAAAACAAATGAGCTATATTCCTTAACAAGCTTACTTTTTTAGTGCGAATTCTCATATTTGATTTGTAAAACTGATGCTTTTTTTGGGATCCCAAACTATTTAGAGTGGTGGCATGTGTAAGACCGTTGTAATTACGATGATGATTGGGATTTGAATGATGACTTGATAAAGAACTAGCCACCACCAACGAAAACTTGGACTAATAACCTATTAAAGAATCAGGTGTGACCAACGTAAATGTTAACTCTAATAATGGCTAAAAACTTTTGTAATTGTTATACTTAATTCCAAATTATCTAAATCTGTCATTCATTTGAGTTTAAACAAATTTTATACTGGTATAAGCTTATATAGGTTATTAAACACATTTTTCCTTAACCAAAGATGTCAACTATACTTAAATACATCTCCAGCCATGTTGAATCACAGCCGTTGATGAATCCTCCAATCAACGGTCCATCACCACAATCCGCAACCTCGAAATCCCACCAATAACAATAAAGCCAAATTTTATTCCAAAGTACCGTTACTAGCAACAATCTACACCGTCCAAACACTCCACCCATCAACGCCTCCAATCACGATCCGCGCCCATACCAATCCACCAATCAAACACCACCATCTCCCAACTATATAAAATCTTCTCCTCTTCCAACATTTCACCACAACCAAAAATTCAATTTTCCCCCAAATCAAAACAACTTCACAGCACGCAAACGATGGCACCAAAGGCAGAGAAGAAGCCAGCTGAGAAGAAGCCCGCCGCCGAGAAAGCCCCCGCGGCGGAGAAGGCTCCGGCCGAGAAGAAGCCGAAGGCGGGGAAGAAGCTGCCGAAGGACGCCGCCGCCGGCGGAGACAAGAAGAAGAAGAGGAACAAGAAGAGCGTGGAGACCTACAAGATCTACATCTTCAAGGTGCTGAAGCAGGTCCACCCCGACATCGGGATCTCCAGCAAGGCGATGGGGATCATGAACAGCTTCATCAACGACATCTTCGAGAAGCTCGCGCAGGAGGCGGCGAGGCTAGCTCGCTACAACAAGAAACCGACGATCACGTCCCGGGAGATCCAGACCGCGGTGAGATTGGTGCTTCCCGGTGAATTGGCGAAGCACGCGGTGTCGGAGGGGACAAAGGCGGTGACGAAGTTCACGAGCTCTTGAATTAGTTGAAATTAGGGCTTTTGGTTGAATTGGGGATTTTCTGTGCTAATTAGGGTTTTAAGATAGTTTTAATTTCGATTGTATGTTTCTGCTGTCTTCTCTCCGGTTGTTGCTCTCTCCAAATAGTGAATATATGAAATGTTACATTTTCCGAATGTTTTCTCTCTATTTAAAATATTTGTTAAAAATTATTATTGCTGTAAATCATACTTGGATTTAGAGCAACTGGCATTTTGTTTTCTTGACAAGCTTAATTTAGTTCATTTTTAGCTAAAAAAGTAAATATTTGCATCATCACTAAAAGAGTAAAACACCTAACGATAAGAAACATTTCAAATTTCAACGATAATCAAATAGAAAATTCATAATAGTATTAATCATATTTTATATTTGATCGAAAAGAAATTTCAGTAGGAAGGCAATGCCAGCATTCTTTTACCGACACCAAAGGGGGAAAAACAGAGTATTAGTATAATCAATCACCATAAATTCAAGAGCTCGTAAACTTCGTAACCGCTTTGGTCCCCTCCGAAACCGCGTGCTTCGCCAATTCACCAGGCAGCACCAATCTCACCGCAGTCTGGATCTCGCGAGAGGTGATCGTCGGCTTCTTATTGTAGCGCGCGAGCCTCGCCGACTCCTGCGCGAGCTTCTCGAAGATATCGTTGATGAAGCTGTTCATGATCCCCATCGCCTTGCTTGAGATCCCGATGTCAGGGTGCACCTGCTTCAGCACCTTGAAGATGTAGATCTTGTACGTCTCGATGCTCTTCGACCGCTTCTTCTTCCTGTCGGCGCCGCCGCTCTCCTTCGGCAGCTTCTTCCCGGCGGCCTTAGGCGATTTCTCGAGCACCGGAGACTTCTCCGCCGCCGGCTTCTTCTCCGCCTTTGGTGCCATTTTGATGCTTGAAAGAGAGAGATTTGATTGGATGAAGATTGAAGAGGAGAAATGATGGGAGATAAGAGAGTGAGGTGGTGGTGTTTATATTGAGATGTGATTGATTTTGAACCGTGGATGTGATTTGGAATGGACGGTGGAGATTGGATAATGGAGATTTACGTTTGGGAATTTTGAAAGTTTTTCGTTTTGGCGCTGGATTTAATTTGACCGCCATTAGAGTATCCACTGTGGAATCGCCCCGCCTATAGCTCCGGCGGGAGTGGTCCCGGGGCGGTTTATAGTGTAGGAGTTGTCCGCCCCCGGGGCGGACGCGGAAATGGGGGCGGTAGGATGGCGGACGACGGATAGGTGACCGGGGGGTGAGGATGCGCCGGACGTCCTTTCGCCGCGGCTATAGGTCGAATTTTGTTTTTTTTTTTATTTTTTTATTACCTCTATAAATACCACTTTCCACCACCTATTTTTTCTTCATTTTCACACAATCCCTCCATTCACTATCTACACTTTCAGTTTAAAAAAATGCACGGAGGAAACGACGGTGGCGGAGTTTTTAGTTGTATTTTATTTTAATTATTCGTTGTATAATTTTACCCTTTTGCAATACAACGAATATCTAGCCCCAAATACCTCGTTTTCTAATTATTTAGATTACGATAATTTTAATTATACTTGATTGAAACTAAAAACATTTTAAAATGAAAATTGATTATAAAATTTTGGGGCTATTGGAAGTGTCCATCATAACGACGGAAACAAAATTTTGAAGCTATGGACAAAAAAACTGAGACTATGGACAAAAACTGGGGCGAGGCTATTAGGGTGTCTGCCTATAGTAGACACCTTTACTTCGATGGGAATTTGGAAATGATGATCTTGATTTGGATTAAATGTTTAATTAATTGAAAATCTGAAGGTGATAAATAGCTTTGATTTTGCTATAATGAATGGTACTCATTTTAGTAAAAGGCATGATTATTTTCTTATGAAAGTGAAAGTAAAATAAATACAATGCTATATTTTGAGTCACGGGATTGCAATATACTACTCCCTTCTAAGAAAGTTTGTCCCATTATCAAATTCTACAATATACAAAATTTCACAAGTTTGCTTTTATCAAATTCCATCACAAGTTTGCTTTCCATCATTTGAGAGCATAAAAAATATGCAAAATCACAAAATTTGAAGAACTGACACTCATTAAGAGCTATACCAGATTATACAAATACAAAATGCTTGTTTTATAATCATGATTTTAGCTTATTGCATAAACAGGATGCTCAATTCATCTTCCTAAATGGATAGAGAGAGGGATTCAAGGCTGTCACAGAAAATCCCAATCTAAGTGAAGAACACATTTAATCAAAACAAATATTACTCGAAATTATATCCATGATCCAAAAAATGAGCTAATATTATTCGAATTCCAAATCCACAACTAGAAATTTCAGTATCTAGAAATATGCATTTATCGAAACTCAAATTTCCACTGAAACGATTCATAAGCACCAAATTTACACAATCGGAAGCACCAGCTGAAATTTAAATCAAATCATCACCAGTTCTCGGAGGTGCGAAACCCTAGGTACCACAAACGCACAAATTCAAGAGCTCGTGAACTTCGTCACCGCCTTCGTCCCCTCCGACACGGCGTGCTTCGCCAATTCACCGGGAAGCACCAATCGCACGGCGGTCTGGATCTCCCGCGACGTGATCGTAGGCTTCTTATTGTAGCGCGCGAGCCTCGACGACTCCTGCGCCAATTTCTCGAAAATGTCGTTGATGAAGCTGTTCATGATCCCCATCGCCTTGCTGGAGATCCCGATATCGGGGTGGACCTGCTTCAGCACCTTGAAGATGTAGATCTTGTATGTCTCCACGCTCTTCTTGTTCCTCTTCTTCTTCTTGTCTCCGGCGGCGGCGCCGGCCTCCTTCGGGAGCTTTTTCCCGGCCTTCGGCTTCTTCTCGGCCGGGGATTTCTCGGCGGCGGGCTTCTTCTCGGCGGGTTTCTTCTCTCCTTTGGCTGCCATCGTCTGTGGGAAAAAGGGAGAGTGGGATTGAATGAAATCTGAGTGTGGAATTTGCGAGATGTAGAAAGAGAGATTTGAGGCGGTTATTTTATAGAATGGGGACTGTGTTTTGATTGGTTGCTTTGGAGTGTTGCGGATCGGGATGTGGAGCCGTTGGATGAGATATTTCGACGGATGAGATTGATTTGAAGATGGGACGTCAGGGACAGGGACCCTTGATTTCAACAAATAAAATAAATTAACTAACCTTGTAAATTGGTGTATAAATGAGTGTGTGTGAAAACCAAAGCATATGAACTGACATAGTAATAAACTGTCATATCCAATATTTGGAAAAAGGAAATCTTTGATATAAAGTTGAATACACACATTTACAGCATCCGCGACGGGCGGACGATGGCACGCCCGATGGCGCGCATCGTCTGCGCCATCCATCGTCCGCACCCATTGCGAGTGCGTGCCATAGGGCACGGATGATAGTTGCGCCCTATACTTCGGTCGCGGAGGATAGCGCGGACGATGGCCATCGTCCGCGCCATCGTCCGCCCCATTGCGGCTGTCGTAGACGATCGACGCGGACGATGGCACGCGGTTTTGATTTTCTATTTAAATCTTGTTTCTCATTCAGTTGTGCATACGAACATAATCGACTATCTCTTTACATATTCTCTCTCTACATTCAACCAAAATGAATCTCGGCGACACCAATAGTTCTAGTTCGTCTGAATCCGGAGGTTCGCTTGACGAAGCATTAGATGCAGCCGTTGAAGAGGCCATGGCGGCATGCTATGCGCAAATGCAGCGCGAGAAGGAGGCGGCGGCGGCGGCAGCGGCGGCGGCAGCGGCAGCGGCAGCTGAGCAAGTCCATTGGCCTATTCGACATAGGTCGTATGTCCGACGCGACCACCAGGAAGCTCACAGACGTCTGGTTGAAGACTATTTTACCGATCAACCGCGATGGGGCCCGACTGTTTTCCGCCGCCGGTTTAGAATATCGAGGTACCTTTTTCTCAACATTGTTCGTACATTGTCTTCACGTGATGAATACTTCACGTTTCGGGAGGACGGCATCGGGAAACCCGGCCTTACACCATTGCAAAAGTGCACGACTGTTATTCGTCAGTTGGCATACGGCATCACGGCGGACCTTTTTGACGAGTAACTCCACTGTGGGGAGACTACAGGCCGCGAGTGTCTGAAGAGCTTTTGTCGGGGGATAGTAGAGGCCTATGGAGACACATATTTGCGCAAGCCGACAACCACTGATTGCCAGGGTCTGATGCAGATGCACGAGAGGGCGCACGGGTTTCCCGGGATGCTCGGGAGCATCGACTGTATGCACTGGGAGTAGAAGAATTGTCCGACGGCGTGGAGAGGCCAATTCACAAGTGGATACAAGGGCAGCCACCCGACGATGATCCTCGAAGCCCTGCCATCGAGTTCACTGCCAACAGACGTAGTCGGGTCGAACAACGACATCAACGTCCTCAACTCGTCCACCCTCTACACCGACCAATGTAACGGCAACGGCCCTGCCAACATACGCCAATACCATATGGGGTACTACTTGGCCGATGGCATCTACCCACGGTGGCCAGTTTTCCTAAAGACGATCAGCTGCCCAATTGGTGAGAAGAGGGTTTTATTTGCGCAAAAGCAGGAGGCGGCGCGGAAGGATGTCGAGCGGACATTTGGGGTGCTCCAATCACGGTGGGCAATTGTGAAATGGCCGGCTCGTTTCTGATACAAGGAAGTCATCGCCGATGTTATATATACGTGCATAATCATGCACAACATGATAGCCGAGAGTGAAGGCGGAAGCATCACCGACTGGAATGAAGACGACACATCGACCGGCACATCGACCGACACACCCGATAGAGGGTTACTGTTAGGCTTCGAAGAGGTTCTATCTAGACAGGTTGCAATGCGCAACCAACAGGAGCATGCCCAGCTCATGAGCGACATGATTGAAGAAGTACGGGCTCGTAACCGCCGTCGCTGAATTTGCGTTTTTTCAATTCACATTGTAATGTATTAATTTTTATTAAATGAAATGAAGTTTTTGAAATTCGTATTTTAATGTATTATTTTTTTTAAATTCGTATAGATTTTGTAAATATTTTAAAAATGATGACGTGGCGCGCCATAGGGCGCGGCTTAGGGCGCCCCACTGCAGGTGGGGAGGTAGGAGGATAAAACTGCTGACGTGGCGCGCCATAGGGCGCCCCATTGCTAATGCCCTTAGACATATTACAACCAAAGTACCAAAAAGAAATACAAGTAGAAGTCTTGAGATGGAAAAGGATTTATTTCAATTAAAAAGATGGAAGAAGGGCAACAAAAGTCCCTTTAATACACATTTCTCCTTTAAATATACCCAACTCCTACAACACTTTACACAAAATTATGCAAACTTGTTGATGTATAAAGTCTGCCTGAAAAGGAATAATAACAGTGCTAAAACCATTTCTTTAACAGCCACACTAGCAGGAAGTTAAGCAGCTAAAGTGCCAACCTCATTTTGATGGATGCAAAAGCACAACCAGGAAACAATGCGACAAACGAGTCAAGATAGCTTGAACATCTGATCACAGTAAGCTCGGGTAAGCATGCTGAGATGCTCTAACCATGAGAAACTGTTCGACATTCTCAGCCTGCATTGCAGCTTGAAATGCTTCCATTACATAACAAGAAATTCATCTTAATGAATAACAAAAATAACTAGACACAAATCTACCTTTTGCTTGCACAAATAGTTGCAAGATTTCACTACAAAGAAACATACGAGTATAACTTAACAAGACTCGACCAAGACTCATTCCTATTTCCTAAGTCACCAAAATCTGAAAGTGCTTTTGTTGAACAAGGATCAAATGTAGTACGATCAAGAGATGGCACCTGGAATTGAGCTTTGGGCAGAGAGGAATCAGCTTATGATAAACATTAATCAAGTAGAGTATTCACTTCGAACAAACATAGATGTAAGAATAGTACTATAAATCAGCATTCATTCTTATTTGAGTATATGAAAATGCCTTTACTGAACAAGGATGAAATGTAGTAGCCTCAAGATTTGAGTCATGTGACTTTTAGAACTGAGCTTGGACAGAGAGGAATCAGCCTATGATTAACATTAATCAGGTGGACTGTTCATTTCAGATGCTCGGCACAAGCACAAATAAAATTGGCTGCACCAGGAGAAACACCTGAGACGAAAAGTGAGCCCATTCAGCAGTACCTGTCAAAGCTCATCATTTTCCTTCTCCATATCTAACTTAATTCCAAGAACCAAACAGCATAGATCAAGTTATTATGTTACAAACCCAATCTAATTGTTCAATCTAAGATACTAGTCAAAGTAAACAGCCCTTAAACATATGAGAAACTTATTAGTTCTGATAAAATCAGTATCAGATGAGTAAGGCAACAATCATATCCAAGCCTCGAATCTCGACAACCAGCAGCCATAGGCCGGGCAGTTGAATCAGGCAAAAGGATCCGCCATACATTTTCCTCATTAAGTAATCTAGATGCCCTCCAACATAAATCACATACTCGAAGAAGCTATGCATTTCAACTACATAGATTTCCAATTAAACATCCAAATAAGTGATAAGTGCAAGAAAAAACATAAACAACAAGAACAAGCAAATCGGCAAACTTCTCTGCATCTGCTTCCACACAGCACCCAGGACATGCCAGCATTGTGCTTTTGCCAGCTTTCGTATTTCAAATTTCAAAGTTTTTTTACAAAAAATTAGCAAAATAAGCGTTTGATTAGCCAAAAAATCTAACTTTGAGTTGGCAATCATAAAAATTCAAAAACGAACTAACCCAATCAACAAAATGAGTTGTATCAATCATAAAGGTAGGGCAATTCACCTCTGTTAATCCCAATACCTCACAAAAGCAAACACATTCAGGGTTTGAGGGAAAAACGATTAAAAACCTAGCCACTAATTCAATTGAGCTAGCAAAAACGAACTTTTAGGTGAGAAACAAAAAAATCCAAAAACGAATTAACCTACTCAACAAAAAGGGTTGAATCAATCAGAAGGTGGAGTAATTCACCTCTGTCAATCCCAATTTCTCGCAAAAGCAACAAAATCAGGGTTTTGGGGGAAAACGATTAAAAAACCTGGCTACTAATTCAATTGAGCTAGCAAAAAAGCAGAAGACACAAAATTCAAATCATATTTCAACAGATATATAAAACAGTTTAAATTGTAAGATCCGAAGCAGGCAAGCAGCAAAGCTGTACTGAATAAATGCGGAGTCCTGGATGATGTCTGGAAAGAAGGCACAAAGACTGTCGACAGAAACGGCGGCGGAGACGAATCAAGCAACGGGTCTTTATTTTGAGTGATTCTGTATCCGTAGGAGCTAAAATCGAAACATTAGATCACAAAACAGAAGTTGAATCAGCAGGTAATAATGTAAGAGAATAGTGAAGGAGCTCTTTCAGGATTAGGGTTTTGCCGTTCCTATTTATAAGGGTGTCCACTATAAGCGGACACGCTCAATAGCCCCGCCCCAGTTTTTGTCCATAACCCCAATTTTGTTGTCCATAGCCCCAAAATTCTATTTCCGCCACTACAGTGGACAACTCCAATAGCCCCAAATTTTATAATCAATTTTCATTTTTAAATATTTTTTAGTTTAATCAAGTGTAATTTAAATAATCGCAGTATAAATAACTAGAATACGAGGTAATTAGGCCCGAATATTCGTTGTATTGCAAACCGGTAAAATTATACAACGAATAATTAAAATAAAATACAACTACAAAACTCCGGCTTATTCGTTGTAGAGAGTGTTTTTGTAGAAAGTGGGTGTATGGATTTTGTGAAAATGGGAGTGGGGGAAGAGGGGGAGTGGTATTTATAGATGAAAAAACGAAAAAAAAAATTCAAAAAATGCGGCTATAGCCGCGGCGGATATCCGCCACTATAATAGCCGCGGCTATAGCCGCGCCTATACACCCACCGCCGCGTCCTCGCCCCACTCGCGGCGAAGCCTCGTCCGCCGCCCTCCCCCCCACCAGCCGCGTCCACCCTCGCGGCGGACACCCCCTCCACTATAATAGCCGCGCCTACCGCCCCGCTCGCGGCTATAGCCGCGTCCACCTTATAGTGGACGCTCCAAGAGACATCTAGCTTGTGTATGTGGTCTTTGGACTTGTTTGGTGGCCCAATAATGTCAAGACCAAGTGAAATTATCTATTGGTGTTATTAGAAATGATGCATCATGGTTAGTGTTCAATAAGTTTAGGTCATGGATAATTAATTGTGAATGAGTTACTAATACTATTAGTTAAATATGATGGTTTGCAGCTTGTGCGGGACAAAGGCACACGTAGACTTAAGATGAGAGTAAGAGCATCTTCAATGGCGGCGAGCGCGCCAGCTAGCCGATTTTCGGCGCTCGCCGGTCCGCTCGCCGAATCATTAGAACCAGCGAGCGTCATTTCAGCGAAAAAATCGGCGAGCGCTCGCCGGTCCGCTCGCCGCCATTGCAGGCTCAGGACCGGCGAGCGTTCGGCGAACGAATTTTTTTTTTAATTTTTTTCGAAACACTATATATACGCGATTTGCATGTCATTTTCATTCACACCACTTGTTTTAACGAGTACTCTCTATATCTTAATTTCTGTACAAGATCAATAACGCGAAATGAAGAACAACAACGAAGGTACTCCAGTGACGAGCGGGTTTCAAACTCCCCCGGTACCCGTGGGAGGTGGACGGGGTCCGATGCCAGGGTACTACAACATGTACCTGTGGCAGCAGATGTTGCCCGGGATGGCACCCGGGGGGAGTATGACGGTGACGGTGGCGAGGGGGGCGACGGAGACGAAGAGTGAGGAGGAGGTCATGTTTTTTTTAAATAATGTAATTTTTTTAAACTAATGTATTTTTTTATTGTACTTTTTTCTAAATTAATGTATTTTTTATTGTACTTTTTTTAAATTTAAATAATATTATTGAATTTTCTCGTATCTGTGTCGTACATTTAATTCCGTATTTTGTGTGATTGTCAATTATTTGTTTTATATAATTAGGGGTGATGTGGTTAGGCTATTGCTGGGCTATTTGCTTGTCCTGATGATGTGCAAGAAGATTTTTAGTGCTGATGATGTGGCAGAAGGAGGTTGTGGCTGGGCTATTGTTGGGCTATTGCTGGGCGAAAGCCACTGGAGATGCCCTAATAACCAAAATACAGAATTTAGGTCATGAGCTAAACATGATGCTTTGCCACTTGTGTGGGACATACGGACACAGAGAATAGAAGATGAGGAAGTAACCAAGAGGATGGGAGTTAGCTTCAGATTCGTTCAAAATATTTAGGGTATATATGTGATAGGAGATAATATATGGTGGTGAGACATGTACTCCATATCACAATAGTTTTCAAGACTATATGCATTTGGAGTCAATGACCAGGGTCCGAAGCTTGTTATTGAGTGATCGTTTTGGAACAATATACGTACAAGTTGGATAGATTATACTCCCTCCGTCTCATAAAGATTGTCTCACTTTGACCGGACATGGGTTTTAAGAAATGTAATGAAAAGTGAGTTGAAAAAGTTAGTGGAATATGTGTCCTACTTTTATATATTAGTTTTATAATAAAATGTGAGTAGGAATGAGTTAGTGAAATATGAGGTCCACTGCAAAAAATGATAAAAAGTGAAATGAGACAAATTTTGTGTGACAGACAGAAATGAAAAAATGAGACAATCTTTATGGGACGGAGGGAGTAGTTCACTTCTTTCTTCGACACTTTTGTTCACTATAATGTAGTTTTGTAAATATATTTTTAATAATATTTTTTAATTGTACTTTTTAGTAATTTTTTTTAACTATTGTAATGTCATATTATCAAATATAATGAATAAATTTCTCTTTTTTACATGATACTTGAAAATGTGTTATGGCTAAAATGGGACTGGCTGCATTAGAGCATCCTCATCCGTGCTCTTGCCAACGAGCACAGATGTGGGTCCAGACCCACTTTTACTCCCTGTCATTAGGCAAGAGCACAACACTCACATCCGTGCTCTTCCGCAAGGACAAGATAAAGGGTCCCAACATTCTATTATTCAATTTAAATAAAGACAATTCCACAATATTAAAATGCATTAAAATTATCTGAAATACTATTACAAATTATAAAAAAAATTTACATAATTAAAATTCTAAAAATTAAAAATTACATAATTAAAATCCTAAAAATTAAAAATTACATAATTAAACTCCTAAAAAATAAAAATTACATAATTAAACTCCTAAAAAATAAAAATCACATAATTAAAGGCTACAAATACCCACGTGGAAGACTATTCATCTGGCTCTACCCCCAATGTTCTTTGGAGACCCCGTATCATTGTCACATGCGATCGAAGTTGCTCGGGGGTCATAGTTGACCTATCAGCCAAATTGAGTTGGGCCAAAACCCCCACAACGAGTTGGTGGGGGGTTGAGGTGGCACAAAGGGAGCGGGAGCGGGAGCGGGAGCGGGATCGGGGGCGGATGGAGTCGCGGCGCAACGGCGGTTGGCCGTCGACTTCTTCCTTCCTTGCGTTGGGAACTACTCGGGCCGGCGTCGGGGCTACCCAAGTTAGCTCCGGCGAGCTGGGTGGACACATCATCAGAGCAGGCGTCGGATAGGGATACCGACCTCGACTGTTTGCTGGAGGAGCTAGAGGAGGATGATACGCCTCCCCTATACTTCAGATGCACACGCACCTCCTGCCAAACATTGAGGTGCTTGAACGGTTTGTAGTGTTGGTATTGGTAGGTCGCCAACGCGGCACTGATGATGTCGACCTCGCTTCTGCCGCTCCCCATCGACCGCTCTTCCTGGAGGTAATACCCATGGAACTTTTTGATTTCTTCGTTGGCTCTGTATATGGCATTGCGCACCATACTCTCGTTGCGCTCGATTGTTCCAGCCGGCCGGTTTTGATTGTGCCGGCGACAGACGCGCCACCAAAAATGGTCCCCGGATTGGTTGGTGCCAATCTCCGGATCTTCGGAGATAGACAAAAAGGCTTTGAATAATTGATTCATCTCCCCCGGAGTGTACGGGGTGCTGACACCACGAGTAGGAAGATGGGGAGTTTGAGAGCTGCCGCTCCATCCCGCTCTAGGTACGGGTGGTTCGGGTGCCCACCCGTATTGCCCATCGGGGGCATCTTGGTCGTCCACCTGGTAAGGCCGATAGCCACCCGGAGCTTGCGAACTTTGGGTTTGAGGAGGGGCCGAAAATTCCGTTTCCGGACTAGGAAATGGTTGCGAGCCGAACCATTCTTGGTTCCAACCGCGGGAGCCGGAGGGGTGATTGCCGGAACCGGATATTTTTTTGTTGTAAGAGTGAAAGAAAGATTGAGAATTGTAAGAATGGAAATGAGCGAATTTAGATGAGAATTGTGTAGTGTGGTGTGAAATTTTTTGTGTGGAAGTGAAGGTATTTATAGATGAAATGTGATTTTTTGGGGGAAAAAATCGAAAAAAGGAAATTCTAACGGCATTGTCGTTGGGCAATCAGACGTTGACACGTGTGCTGCTCGCTGGCACGGACGCACTCGATGCATCGAGCAGCGCCGCGTCAGCGGCAAGAGCGCAACGGCGAGCAGGCGGTGCCGTGCCGTGCCGCTGGCACGGACGGACGGATGCACCGCTGCGGATGCTTTTACAAGTGTTGTAGTAGCTAAAATGAAAAAAAAATAATGTAACAATTGAAAAAATAGGGTTAAGGCTAGATTGTGACTATACATAAAAAAGGAAATAAAAAAATCAAGAAAAATAACTACTCACATTTATTTTTCACATAAATAAATCATTCCCGAAATTTTTTTTTTCAAAAAGTATCATATATTTTAAAATTTTAAAAAATCACTATATTTTACTATATTTTCCAAAACAAAAAGTAAATACTAGTAGCATAATACTACTCCTTGTTTATGTTTTTCAATTTACTTTCTTTTAAATTCACAACTAGAATTAATGGAAAATAGCATTTGATAAATGGAAAATAGCAACATTAACTTAAGAACAAACACTCAAAAGAAACGGGAAAGAAAATCATAGCAAATGTGGCGGCGTTTTTCAATCTTCTTCTCCGATGCCCTTCCGCCTTTCTCCCCCCGCCATTCTTTCACTCCTGAAAACTTGTAAAACCCTCAGAGATCTCAATCAAGTCCACGCTCACATCATCCGCAGAGGCTGCGAGCAAGACCATTACTTGATCGCCCAGTTCCTCACCATCTGCACCGCCGCGCAGCCCGCCAACGTCCGCTACCCCACCGCCGCATTCAACTCCGTAATCAGCCCTAATATATATCTCTGGAACATCCTGATTAAAATCCACTGCGAGAACGCGCCTCTCAGCGGATGTTTCTCGCTGTTTAGGAGGATGCGGAAAGGGGGGAATGTGGTTCCGGATAAGTACACCTTCCCTTCGCTGATTAAGGCTTGCTCGAGCGTGTCGGCGCTGAGGGAGGGGCGGGTTGTCCACGCGGCGGCGGTGCGGTGTGGGACGGAGGGGGATGTGTTCATGGGGTCGAGTTTGATTGATTTTTATGGCAAGTGTCGGGAGATTGAGTCTGCGTGGAAGGTGTTTGATGGAATGTGTGTGAGGAATGAGGTGTCTTGGACGGCGATGATGGTGGGGTGCTTGGATTGTGGGGATATGGATGCTGCTGGGAAGATGTTTGATGAAATGCCTAAGAAGAATGATGCTACGTGGAATGCGATGATTAAAGGGTTAGTGAAGTTGGGGGATTTAGTGAATGCGAGGAAGGTGTTTGATGAAATGCCTGCGAGAGATGCTGTCTCTTTTACTACTTTGATCGGTGGTTATGCGAAGGCTGGAGATATGGCGGCTGCGAGGTTTATGTTTGATCAAATGGATAGCAAGGATTTAGTGTCGTGGTCCGCGATCATGTCCGGGTACGTGCAGAACGGAAAGCCAGGTGAGGCGGTGAAGGTTTTTGGCGAAATGCGGGATAGGAATTTGAAGCCGGATGAGTTCATACTAGTGAGTTTGATGTCTGCTTGCGCCCAATTGGGATCGTCCGAGCTAGCAAGATGGATCGAGTCCTATATGCACGAAGGGCCATATGACACGATGCGCCCTCACGTAGCTGCAGCTCTCGTTGATATGAACGCGAAATGCGGGGATATGGCGCGAGCGACCAAGCTGTTTGAGGAGATGCCGCGGCGCGATCTTGTCTCGTATTGTTCAATGATCCAAGGCCTCTGCATCCACGGGCGTGGTGCAGAGGCCGTTGCCCTGTTTCACAGGATGATATACGAGGGCGTGAGGCCTGACGACGTGGCATTCACGGTCATCCTGACCACGTGTAGCCACGCCGGGCTTGTTGATGAGGGGTGCCGTGTTTTTGACCTGATGACTGAGAAGTACTCCATGAGTCCGTCTCCGGATCACTACGCGTGTATGGTGAACCTTCTTGGGAAATCGGGGAGGGTGAAGGCAGCTTATGAGCTTATACGGTCTGTGCCTATGGAGTCCCATGCTGGTGCTTGGGGTGCCCTACTGGGGGCGTGTAGGAGTCAAGGTGATGTTGAATTGGGCGAGATGGTCGCGAAGAGGCTCTTTCAGGTCGAGCCTCAGAACGCTGGGAACTATGTGTTACTGTCCAACATTTATGCAGAGGCTGAGAGATGGTTGAATGTGTCTGATTTGAGGGAGAGGATGAGTGAGAAAGGGCTCAGAAAAGTTCCCGGTTGCAGCTACCTAGATTCGACTACCCCGGCTTAAGTCTTTAATTTCTCTCGAATGATATGATCTCAAGATCGTTTTTCTTGAAGAGCTTGGTGTTTTGAGGTGGCTTTGATACGCGTTGGGACTGTGGCTGCTCGATTTTGTAGGAAATCAAGAGGATGGTTGGGACTGTGATGCAGATGTAACCGTATGCAACACAAAGTTAAGAGTACACTTCTAGTGAGAAAGGCACACCGCATCTTGAAGAAAGGTTTCGCATATCTATGAGAGTCGGCATGCATCGCGTCCCATTGATCATGCGGGCTTGTTTTGTGGGCGTTTGAGATGATGAACGATGGGCACGGAGGAAATGGAAGGAAGTGTTGCTGCTGCATTGTCATTGCTAGGAGTGACAGTGAGAGTGCAGACAACGTTGGTGTTCAAAGAGAAAATTAAGATGAAATGAAGAGTATAGATGAGATTTTTTTTTCTTCATAGTAACTTATTGGAGAATGTGGTTAGATTTGGTTTGAATCTGTTTTGTAAAATGTAGCAGATGATTTTGAACTAGAAAAAGGGATTAGAACAAAAGAAAAACTTAAACCTAAGTGCGTAAAATAAAATAGAAAGAAACTTAAATTCATATATTCAATTATCGAAAAGAATAACAATAACCCTATTTATAATATTAATAATCAGATATGGAAAATATATACAATTTCTATATTACTTAACTGTAACTAAATAATTAAATATTAAACGTATCAGGACGTATGTGGTAGGGGGGCCCGGCAAGTTTTAGCCTCATACATCCAGGTCCCAGCTAACCTACGCCGGGACGTCACGCTCTGCACTTTTATCGCACTCGTGGACTTATCCTACACCACATCTAGCTATCCACTCACACTACCAAAACTCTCACACCAAAGCATTCCGAATCCGCCGATTTCTTCGAAAAATGGCGTCGCTCACCCCAAATCCCATCCAATTCCACTTCAGAAACGCTAAATCCCCATCCAGGAGGTCCATTCCTCCGTACCTCGTCGTACTCTCCAACCTCGCCTCCTCGCCGGAGGATTCCTCCAAGCCCGCGCGTCGCATTTCCGCCGATTCCGGCCCCAAAGCTCGATTCATCGCGCGAAGAACTGAATCCGTCTCCGTGCGCCAGCTCCAGCGCCCGCTCAGTAATGCATTCTTCCTGAATTCGTGCGATTTCGTTTTAGACTTACTGTGTTTGTTGATTTTTTTTTTGCTCCAGCTGAGTACATGAGCTTGCCGGCGAGTCAGTACTCGGTGTTGGATGCGGAGCGGATAGAGCGAGTGGACGACAATACATTCAGGTGTTATGTGTATAGATTCAAGTTTTTCGCCTTCGAAGTTTGCCCTGTTTTGCTGGTGAGAGTGGAGGAGCAGCCTGATGGTTGCTCCATTAATCTCTTGTCTTGTAAGGTAGTGAATCGCCTTCGCCCTCTCTCGTTGAGTATGCTTCTGCTAGGGTTAGTTAAATTGAATTTATATTTTAATTTTGCAGCTTGAGGGTTCGCCCATTGTGGTTGCTCAGAATGACAAATTTGATGGTTAGCATCTTCGTTTACATTGTGCGGTAATTTTTTAAATGTATATTTACTGTTTCTAGCTTGATTTTTTTGTTATGAAACTTTCTAAATATTAGGTGTTGACTGGATTTTCTGATTGGGGTTTTTTGTTGTAACAAATAAAAAAAGAGTGGTTTCCGGTCTAATGTGTGTTTTCCATACTACGGTGTTAACAATGTACTGATCTTTATTATGCTGAAGATGCTAGAATTACGTTGTTTAGATGAACTAGTCAGTGTAGTTTGCAGTAAGAGAGCTCTTTGCATCGTCTGCCTTTTGTAAAATGATTTCTCATACTTCGGTTCGGTGTCAGCTCCTTTGTTTTTGTGTCTTTCGTTCTGGTTCATAGTCTATTAAGTTTTTCCTTCTCACTAGATTACGTTACATAACCAAGAAAGCCATTCAGTTGCAGTATGTTCATGCCCGAGTAAGCTATTCCATTATGTTATCCACTGATTGACTGATCATTCTCCTTTCTACGTTAGTTGAATATCACTGTCATTAGTAATAGAGCTTCAACAATGATTGTGTTGTTAAATCATGAATGACATGATTAATGATCCGAGGTTCATATTTCCTATTCTTCCTTTTGAACTATAGGGTGTGTAATTTTTTTTTTCATTTTTCAAAAACAAGGCATGATTGTCTGAATTTGCGTCTTTCGATTCTGAATATCACTACATAATTCTTTTCAGGAGTCCTTTGACACTGATTTGGTATGGGCAATGCAGCTTCAATGGAGAATAAGATATCCTGTGATAGCCCAAGAAGTGATTCACCGGTTCAGAAGTTGACTTCCAATGCAGTCATTGAGGTACTCACACTATGCCCGTGGAACTCATCAATTATTACATACACAGGCAACTTTTCTTACATGGCTTGATGATCATCGTCTGCCTTGTGCAGGTTAGCATTGAAATTCCTTTTGCATTTCGTGCAATTCCAACACAATCCATTGAGTCAACTGGCTCCCAAGTTCTAGGACAGATACTGAAGGCTATGCTTCCCCGATTTATGTCACAGGTCTGCTAATGTGATTATTTTTATTTCTCAGGTGTTTTATAGATATTGTATTTGTATTATAAAAATAGCTGGTTTTAGTCTTATTGAGCATTTAAGGGTAAAAAAGGGATCCCTTCCTCCGAGTTCATGCTCTGGCGCTGCATATAAGCTAAATAATAGTAGTACTAATAGAAAGCCAAGTTCAGATTTAAAATCCCATTCTGTTTATTAGAAATATTCCTGTATAGGAGTAAAATTGATAGATCTTTCACCAAATAACGTGTGATCTCGTCTTGGAAGCAGCTTGGTACGTATTCTTGTGCTGCTAAAGATTGGCATTCCGATTTCTTTTTTGCTTATCCGTAAACTAAAATCTCTTCGTTTAAACAATGTGCAGTTAGTGAAGGACTATCGAGCTTGGGCTTCCGGAGATACTTCCCGACAGCCGCTTGGGACGGGTGAGATCTAAAAACAAGCTTTCTACTTCAACACTAGCTATTTTAGTATCTCTATTGTGGTGTAAGTACATCTTTCAGTTCAACTAGGAAAATGAGTGATTTAATGCTTTTCCTTTATTTTTTTTAAAATTTTATGCTTTAGTGTAATTTTAAGATTATTAATGTCAAGCACATTTTTCATGTGACCAATGGAGAGCCAACACATGGACTCTCTTCATACAATTTAAGATATATTTTAAGGATCCTAAACGTCGCCGTTTTCAAATACTAATATCTTAGGATACCATCACGAGATGGGGTTCTATATACTAATCATCAATTGGGAGACAGAATATGCAACTAAGCTATATGTACGTGCAAACCATATTCCTATATCCAGACACACGTCGTAATTAAGCTTGTTTCCTTAGGGACAAAAGGTGATTCGCTCACCCCAGGCGCCCACATAACCCGGCCCGACATCGCTATGGAGGGGTTCAAACACGGTACCTCAGCGGCCCATTAGGTGGGAGGAACTTACACTGGTAACCAGCACACAAGGAGCCACCACAGTGGTGAAACTCCCACACTGCGGCTGCCAGCATTCGATCCTGTCTGCTTAGGGACAATCTACCACCCAGGAACCAATTAAGCTTGTTTCCTTAATAATATGGTGTGACATTCAAGAAGCTTCTGATTCCTTTTGTTAGAGATCAAACAAAATGAATATGGACACCAAAGAAAAACCATAAACATAAAATAGGCATGAACCAGAGCAACAAACAATTGAAGTGCAACACAAACATGTGCTACAAAATATGGCCATGCATGTCGGTCTTTATAAGGACATCAACAATCGGACGCACTATAACTGCACTATCACATACACTATTCGTGTGCCTTACATTCATTTTCCTTCATCGCTTGACGCTCACAACCATGAGTATTAAAATTGCATTCCACTCAACACTGTTGAGAGTACTCAGATTTAAACCTGAATTCTTGTCTTAGAGAGAAGTGTTGTTTTCACTTTTCCCCAATAACTTATACTATAGGGGTATTATATTTTTGTATATGATTTTTTATGGTTATTTATACAACTAATTGAATAAAAATTTGAAATGAAATAAAGTCCACACCTGTCGCGTGAAACGGCATGCGGTGCATGCTATCTCTGCGCGTGCCTCTCCTCCATTGCTGTGTGCGCACGCCAAGACATGCTTCTCCTTACTTCGCTGATGATGCCCTAGTATGCTTTTCGCCACAACTCAAGAGCTACTATACTACAAGGTCGCGGCTAAACCACATCTTTGCAAATTGCACGACAAACGGTCCCATTGAAGATCTTCCCTCGATTTCCAACCTTGTTTCGTCAACGTAAACCCTATCAACAACCTAAGATCCCGATTTCATGTCCCATCCGAGGAAATCATAAAATCGCATGCAAGAGTTCAATGTTCGACAAACGAAAGACTAGGTGTAGGTCCGCACCAAGTGTCTCCAAGAGCTAAATGTGTGAAGATAGATTAGATCGTTTGTTTCTTGGTGATGGAGTTTTGCATAGTTTTATGCAATAGTGTGATTATGGAAGAACATGTGATGAAGATTGAAAATAATTATCTTTTTAACCTAACGTCATGGATAGGTGCAGAGACTTTATATCCCAATGCATTTGTCCCAATGCTAATAGACAGACATAAAATTACTCAACTAGGGTTCTTGGACATGACATGTCAAACTTATGTTCATGCACAAATGGTTTCTTATTCTTTGGTAGGAATTGTAAAGTTGAATTAAATAATATGACATAGTTTGGTGGGAAGAATGAGAGAATAAAAATTAATTGTTAGAATCTTTATTCATAATCAGTAAAATAAAGGTAAGAATATGTAACAAATATGTAATAATCTTGTGTGTCAAGTTACAATATGACTGTATAGTTTTATTAAAAATATTATTGGGTATAAGTTAGGTATATTGATTTGATTCAGTAGCAATTTCTCCTAAACTTTTAAGATTTATGATTTTTTTGATGTTGAAATGACATATAAACTGCTACTCCATGAAAAATCAAATATCATCCAAATGGAGTTAAAATGTTTTCTTTTGCCACCGGTTCTATAAATGAATTCTTTAATTTTTAACTAATAACCTCTCTGGAAAAAAGAAAGAAAGGAGTAACTATTACTCATTGATGTACATGCACCTCACTGCATTTTACATTTTAATAGATTATTGATTTATACTTAATATACAGGTATGTAATAGAGTATGGCTTCACATGCATTTCAACAATGGATTGTCAAATTGTTCAACAAAATGATGGTTGAATGTTTCAGAGCATCCACAACCGTGCTCTTGCCAGCGGCACGGTTGTGGGCCCGGGCGGTACTATTCATGCCTGCTCTCTGGCAAGAGCACAACACCCACAACTGTGCTCTTCCGCAAGGACGAGCACAATTAATATAAAATTCAATTACACAACAACATTTTCATAATACTAAAATTCATTAAAAAAACCACAATAAAAATTACAAATTACAAATAAAATAAAAAGACATAATTAAAATCCTAAAAATTAAAAATTACATAATTAAAATACTAAAAATTAAAAATTACATAATTAAACTCCTAAAAATTAAAAATTACATAATTATTGGCTAATATAACCCGAGGAAGACTACGCATCCGGCGGCACCAACCCCAATTGTTTTTGGAGACCCAATATCATGGACTCGTGCGTTTGAAGTTGCGTGGGGGTCATAGTTGACCTATCGGCCATATTGAGTTGGGCCAAAAGGGCCCACAACGAGTTGTTCGGGGGTGGAGGTGGAACATAGGGTGCGGGTTCGGGAGCAGGGGCAGATGGAGTCGCGGCGCGACGTCGTTCGGCCGCCGCCTTCTTCCTACCTTGCGGTCGGCGTCGGGAACCGCTTGGTCCGGCATCGGGGCTACCCAAGTTAGCTCCGGCGAGTTGGCTAGCCACTTCTTCCGAGCAGAAGTCGGATAGTGCTACCGACCGTGAGCGTTTGGAGGAGCCGCTAGAGGAGGATGTTATGCCTCCCTTATACTTCGGGTGCGTCCGCGTCTCCTGCCAAACGTTAAGATATTTGAACGACTTACCGTTCATGGATTGGTAGGTGCTCAGCGAGGCGGTGATGATGTCGACCTCGCTTTGGCCGCTCCCGGCATTCCGGGACTCCTGGATGAAATAGCCGTTGAACTTGCCAATTTCTTCGTTGGCTCGGCCGATGCAGTTGTGCACCATACTCTCGTTGCGCTCGATCGTTCCCGGCGGCCGGTGTGCATTGTACCGGCTAGAGACGCGCCACTAAAAGTGATCGCCGGATTGGTTCGTTCCAACCACCGCATCTTCGGAGATTTCCAAGTACGCCTTGAACAATCTTTCCATCTCCGCCGGTGAGTACGGTGTGCGGACACCGGCGCGAGATGGAGGATTCGGCATTTGGGAAGGGGCGCGAGGCCTAGGCTCCGGTGTCCACCCGTAGCGCCCATCGGAGGCACCTTGATCGTCGATTGGGTATGGCCGGTAGCCACTCGGAACGCCCGAATCTTGGGTGAGAGGAGGGGCCGAATATTCCGTTTCCGGACTAGGAAACGGTTGCGAACCGAACCATTCGGGGTTCCAACCGTGAGAGCCGCTTAGGTTGTCGTCGTTACCGGACATAGTGGTGTTGTAGGGTGTGAGAGGAAGATGAAAATGGATATGAGAGATTGAAGATGAGAATGGAGATGAGAGAATGATGATGAGAATTGTGTAGTGAAAGTGTGAATTTTTGGGAGTGAAATTGGGGGTATTTATAGATGAAAGTGTGTATTTTTGGGGTAAAAAAAATAAAAAAAAAATTAAAAAGTGGGGAAAAACGGTTATAAACGGATATAATTTTTTGGGGAAGTGAAATTTTTTTTTTTATTTTTTATCGGTTTTTTTAATAAAAAACCGATTTTTTTTTAAAAAAAAATAAAAAATTGTTTGAAAACCAACGGCTATGCCGTTGGCGAATGGGAGAGTGACACGTGTGCGTCCGCTGGCACGGACGTGCTCGATACATCGAGCAGCGCCGTGCCAGCGGCGCGGTTGCAGCGGCGGCGGTTCTTCGCCTTGCCGCTGGCACGGACGGCGGTGGCGCCAACCGCCACCGCTGCGGATGCTCTCACCTTATGTGTGCATTAGCAGTCCAATTTTTTTTAAATGAATTGATGAATGATACATTTTGTTTTAATTTTATGTGATTTGTAAAATTAATTACGTTAATAATAATTTATATAATAGAATCAAAATAAATATATAAAACAACACAAATAAGACTAATGTGCTCAAAACGAGATCAATGCTCTCAGTTAATGCTCACATAATGTATATATCATAACATTTCTATGTATTTATGTCATTAATTTTGTGAAAGTATTTATATAACTCCCAAAAGGGAAAATGCATATATTTCTCCTAGACCTAGGGTAGGAGTGTAAATCACTAAAGGGACTTCTATTTCTTTATGCAAACAATTTCAGAAGATAAATTAGATTCCATTTTAGACCAATCATATTCACTAATGTTTTTGTTTGTTTATGTTTTGGAACAATTATTTGATTTTTTGTCAACAATTATTGATTGATGCCACTAATATCATGAAAATGGTGTATAATTAATCAATTTTTTATTTATGAAAACCTATTTAAAGCAAATATTATCTCCATAACTAGCCTATAAGAAGTGTTTAAGGATAAAATCATCGAATTTAATTGATTAATAAATTGCTATTTGCATTTTTTTTAATACTTTGTTGACTTAGAAGGTGAAATGCAAAAGGAGAAAATAATACGGAGTTCAATTATTTGGTTTTACTAGATTGGGATTTTAATTATTTAATGAATGCCAATGATTTTACAAGATATTAATTCTTCACCCCACCAGTTCAATTATTTTAAAATAGTTCGAACTGGAGTAACATTTTTTCTAATTTCGCGAATATTAGTTTTTTGGAATTGATATGTACTCCATGTTTCTACGAAAAAATCGCTCTATGTAATTATACTTTATTCAGATGTTTTTTTAAAAAAAAAAAAGAAAATTATGACTAAATTCCCATTTTTGGGAGCAGGTATCAAAATCAGAAAAGGGCATCCCAACAAATATTTACATTCCAACTCTCTCTTTAGCCAATTCCACATGTGAAGTTGGGATACAATTTTCTTATTCTTTATTATTTCCATCATAATCCTAACACAAAAAATATCTTAATTTCACATCATCATCAATTAGTACTTTTCGGCTAAAAATTAGTACACTTGAATTGAGTTTATTGTCTAGCATCAAGAAAATAGAATTTGAGTGTATTTTGGGATTGTTGCAACTTAATTATGTACTTAAATTTAAGATTTTAGTATTACCGTTAGAAAAAAAACATGTCAATCTGTCTTGATATATGTTGGCCTAGCGTAGGATCGAGTTGAGTCACCATTTATGCATAGAGTGTGGCCCAAGCCTTGCCCCACAGAGGGCGAGATGGGTTGTACGTTTTTATCCTCAACCTAGACTGATTTTGTAGATTTGAGAAATTTCTATTCTCCATTCAAATACTTGGAGTTGGAGTTGGACTTCCTCATATCCTTCTTCTCTCGCTATTTCTACTACCACCACCACCAGTCCACCACCATTCTGTGCCATCACCTCATCCTTCATCACTGTCACATGTCGTTTGGCAATGTTAGAGACGGATTTTGGGGGGGGGGGGGGGGGGGGGGGGCTCCCCGGCTATCCTCTACCATTGATCCGGACGTGATTTTTTCATTGTCCCCCCCCCCCCTTCGATAGCTTCCAACGTTGCCTCTCCTCTTCCGTTGACTTCCGATAAATTTTATTTTGCCCCTTCCGTTTAAAGATCCTGAATCCGCCACTGGGCGATGTCACTTTCACTAGCAACGGTAATTGTAAAATCAAATTTATTTTTGCTGAATCAAATTGTAAAGAAAATTCAATATAAACCACAAATGATAATTATTTTTTGTTTTCTTTTCAATTGAGTATTGACCTTACTTAAGCACAAACAACATAGTTGTTACAAAGTCATAGTGGCTCGGCTATTTTAAAATAGAAACACGTTATATTTTTTGACTAAATAAAAATATTGCAATGTTATTATTATCAATTTATTAGGATTTACTTGATATGTTAGAATGAATTATGTTTTTACCAAATCCTAGTATTTGGACTTGATATTCAATTTAGTAAACTAATTGTATGCTCAACGCAATTTACTAATTTACCCCTACACAAAGCATATGAATTGGTGATGATTTATTAGAGTAATACTTATTAAAATCATAATACGGCGCAATATTGCAACCTCGTAGACCAACCAATCACATAATTACACCTACATCTATTTATCTACAATCCTGTAATTATTTATACACATATGTATGAAATATATTTATTGCTGTGGTTGTTGGAAAGCACTATATTATTTGTTCATTTGCTTTTGACCAATCACCTTTTGTTTTATATGAAAAAATTCTTTGATAGACGTATTGGCTTTAATTCAATCAAAGAAGGGCAGTTTAGTAACTACACAGTATTAATGATTAGTAGTACTAGTAATTTTATTGTGAAATAATATTAAATACAGTCACAATTAATAATATTAGAGTTAGAACACTTCCTTATTTCATATTCATCAATGGTATTGACTCACTTTCTTCAATATTAATAAACTAAGCTAATTATATTTAGTTCGAAATTTTGAAATTTGTTTTATTAACTTCATTTTCTCAATTTTAGTAGATTTTCCTTAAAAATACCCATAAAGTACTAAAGGCTTTCTAATATTGAAATACACATATTTTTAAAAATATTATGTCAATAAATTAAATAAATATACAAATTATGTTTACTATTTTCGATGACATGTTGTAGCTAAATTATAATTTAATGTAGCAATATAAAATTACTAAATTAAAAAAATATAATGAAAAATTATAGAGAAACAGAAAACAGAAAACCCTTTCATTTCGCTCCTTATAAATTTCCATGGTCCTTTCTTCATCTTCTCCTCTCTCTCTCTCATTTGATTTTTTCTTACAGTTGCTTTCCTTTCTCTCTCTACCGCTATCCATTAACACACACACACACACACACTCATACAGTGAAAGTTATACGTACAATTACTGCATGTATTTATATATTAGTATTATATTCGCACACTGATAATTATCACGGGAAAAGTTGGGTTTTTTAATCTTTGCCTATTGCCACACTGCAATCGAAGAGATATAGCTTCAGTGGTACGTTTCCTTCATCAAATCGATTGCTGAATTTCAATATGCTTGCTGCTCAATTGCCAATTTTAATTGATTTCGTTTATTGGATCTTAATTTGATCCTGATTTTATAATTGAGCGGCGGTGTTAGCTGGAAATGGTGATATTCGTAAATTATTGTTTGATCAGGTGGTAAAATGAGTCGGCTCAGTGGTTTGGAGGGGTTGATTGAGTACTATTCGATGAGAAATTGTGATGCCAAGCATGGATTGTTGGGTCTAGGGTTTGGTTTGTTCCCTGTTTGTGGAAATTGGGTTTTTGTGTGAATGTGGTTTAGGGCTTTCTGTGGTTAATATTTGAGTTTTAGGGCTTTCTGTTTGGGCGAATTGAGTTAGGAAAGGTAGCTTTTTTAGGGTGAGTGAAGGATGGATGATGTTCGTCAGCAGCTGCAGCAGAAACCTGAGAGCACAGAGAACGATACTCGTTCGGAATTCGAGAGGGGTTTGGAGGAGCTTATGAATGGGCATTATGATGAGTACATGTCCTTTGCTTCCTGTAGCACTCCCCGAACAACTACTACTGAGGAAGAGGATGATGAAGGGGAACAGCTCATCAGGAGGAGGAGGAGGTCGGATCTTGATGGGGATGACCTGGCGGAATCTTCTGCTGCCAGGAGGCGTCACTCTAGGATTTTGAGCAGGTGGGCTGCCAGGCAGGCGCAGGAGATGATGACCACGATGGAGAGGAGGAACCGCGAGTCAGAGCTGATGGCGCTTGCCGGCTTGCATACGGTGTCAATGCTTGACTCGTCGTTCCTGAGGGAGACAGAGTCTCCGACTTCGAGGCATCAGGGGAATGTGGAAACGCTCAGCACCCGAGCCTCATCTATCTTGCAGATGTGGCGGGAGTTGGAGGATGAGCATGTGCTGGACCGTACTCGGGGGAGAGTAAGAGAGAGGCTGAGGCAGCAGAGGAGTGTCGATTCTAACACCAATGCGTCTATAAATACTGAAGAAGGCAGGGAGGGTGAGAATCAGGGTAGTCTGGTTGATGCTACTGAGAGTGAGAATGATTATGCTACCTGGACGCATGATCAGTTGGGCCCTCAGAATGAGAATAGAGACCATGACAGTTCTAGTCGTGAGCAATCACCTGACCTTGGAGAAGTTGAAAGGGAAAGAGTGAGGCATATTGTTCGTGGATGGATGGAGAGTGGTATCAGTGATACTTCCTCCAATCTTATACAGCGGAATGATATTCCAAGAGCTGAATGGCTTGGAGAAACAGAGCGTGAGAGGGTTAGGATTGTGAGGGAGTGGATGCAAATGACAAGTCAGCAAAGAGGGTCACGCAGTGGACGGAGGGAAGAACGGGATCGGGAAACTAGGACTGGAAACCAAAGTGATGGTGCTCGTGAAGTGTCTGCTGCTAACCATGAAGAAAGTCAGCCAGAGCATATACGCAGGGATCTTTTGAGGTTAAGAGGACGGCAAGCTGTGCTTGATCTGCTTGTGAGGGTTGAAAGGGAAAGGCAGCGGGAACTTCAGGGTTTGCTTGAACATCGCGCTGTATCTGATTTTGCTCACCGCAATCGTATTCAGGTTCTTTTATACAAATAGTATTTATACTTTAATCTATGGTTAACTTGGGTAAGCTATGCCTGCATAGGAGAACACTTCATCATTGGGTGACAGTTTACATTGCTGATCTTATGAAGTTTCAAAATCATGATAGTTTATGCTGGATTAGCTGTGATATTGTCTTTGTATTGATAAACAACTCCCGTTTCATGATTTTCTATGGTGGGAAGGCCTTTTCGGAATGGTTATATACTTATATCTTGATCTGCCATTCTGGGCATTTTAAACTAGTGTGTTAGTATCTTAATGCCGCCCTGTTGTTCGTACAAACTTGTTTATCCTGTGCCACTAAAAGACTACTCTGAAGGACATTTTAAAATTTCAGTCACTTCTTAGAGGCCGATTCTTGAGAAACGAGAGGCCTGCTGAGGAAGAGAGACCACCTTCAGTGGCGGCTGGTGAGTTGAATCAATTAAGACAGCGAAATACGGTCTCTGGAATGAGGTATGCTATATTCACGAGCAATATATTTTACGTACACAATTTAATTTTGATTTTTGGCTTTCCTTCCCTTTCTTTCACCTTTTGCCGTTTTTGTGTTTAATCGCAGTCTGAGTTGCTTATGATATACTGTACCATTTAGTCAGTTCAATCTCATGTTCTTGGTTATTTTGTTCAAGAAGTTTCACAGATACTCAATTCCTATTCTTGTAGAATAATTTGTTGATAGTACTTGTTTGAGATTGTCATCTTATGGTTAAATGTTTTGATTAAGCTAAGCAATAGACCGGCAGCTTCTCCTCTTTCAAAAGTCAAAATTCATTTGTGGAATCGATTGAATGCATTCTTTGTTGCATGACATTTTAGATTGCTGCTAAGATATTTACAAATCAATATATATGATTAACATAGCTTACAGTTTACCCAAATTGTTTCCTCTAGTGTTCAGATCCTGAAAACTGCAACTCAATCAGAGGTGATTCCAGAATCTTAAATATAACTGCAGCTAAGAGAATAGTGTTTGAGCTAGCTAGTGATTTCAGTTACTGTATTCCCCACCGAAGTTGAGGAAAATATTTCCGTTTAGAAATGATCTTATTTTTTTTGGAGGCCATAGAATTTCTTTAAGAATCTATCTGGCTAAGAAAGTCTATTGAACTGGGAATTAGATCTCATTTTTGCTTCTTAATGTTTACTCTAGTAAGCATGTTTTAATATTTTTCCGGTAGTGATGTTAATGTTGGCATGGGTTCATCATTCTAATTGCATAATTGAAGTTCGTGATTTTGATTTGATGTTGTTTCCATTTAGGGAAGGGTTCCGTTCCAGATTGGAAAGTATAGTTCGTGGGCAAGTAAGCAGCCATCCAGAGACTTCGCCTAACAGTGGCAACATTGATTCTAGAAACGATCAGAGTAATACAAATACTTCACACGAAGTGCCACATGGAAATCAGGAAATTGGTGCTCAATTTTCAGATCGAATGGGGAATATGGATCGGAGTCCAGCTTTTCAAATTACAATTCAACATGTTGCACCTGATCAAGGAAGGAATAGAGAAGGTCAGGTCGCTGGAGATGAGAGAACAAGCGTACAACAATCTGCACAGAATGACTCTACTGGACGTATGTATGGTGCTTCAGATGGCATAGGACGAGATGTGCAGCAAAATCCTGCATCCGACTGGCCATCTGAAGAAGCAGTGGTCCAAGATGGAGGACAGCGTCATTTACCACAAAGCCATGAGGTTTGGCCTGATGATGGCTCACGAGAGGCCGTGGACAATTGGTCGGAAGGGCCTTCAGACCCTCCAAGAATGCGACGATCAGTTCCTTCTAGGAGAGTTACCAGGTTCCACCCTCCAGATGATGATAATGTGTACAGCATGGAACTCAGGGAACTACTGAGCAGGTTATAATCTCGTATTGTATGAGTCTTGATCTTCTCGTTATCTAATTTACTCTTTTTTAAACGCACTTTCTGTAACTTCTTGTAGGAGGAGTGTTTCCAATCTTCTTCGTAGTGGTTTCCGTGAGAGCCTCGATCAGTTGATTCAGTCATATGTGGAAAGGCGAGGAGGGGCTCCTATTGATTGGGATCTCCACCAGAACTTGCCCCTTCCTCCATCACCTGAGAGGGACGAGGACCAACAGAATGACGAGCCGAATGAAGATCCACGTGATGCTACTGCTAGACCTTCGCTAGTTTTACCGACTCCTCCAGCGCCACCACCACAACCTCTTTGGCACCAGGAATTGCACCATTCCGGATGGTCTCGTCATAGTGCTCATCGTTCAGAGCTTGTATGTTATCCACCCTCACCCCCTCGTGTTACAACTTTCATCGTTCAGAACTTGTCTTTTAACTCCTCTGACACACTCGATTCTTCCAACTTCCAGCAGGAATGGGAGATGATGAATGATCTACGCGCTGATGTTGCCAAACTCCAGCAAGGAATGAATCACATGCAGAGGATGTTGGAAGCTTGCATGGATATGCAACTGGAACTCCAACGCTCGGTCAGACAGGAAGTTTCCGCTGCTCTCAATCGATCACCTGGTGGACAAGGTCTGCACTCGTGCTGCTAAGCCGTAGAATACAACTTCTGCCCGCTAATTGTCACTGACTCACCAAGCACATCTTTTTCTGTAAATGCAGGGGCTGCTGAGACATCAGACGACGGGTCAAGATGGGGCAACGTGAGAAAGGGCACCTGCTGCGTATGCTGCGATAACCATATTGACGCCCTACTGTACAGGTATGGTGGTTATCAAATACACGATCTTCGTTAACTCAAGACAGTTACTGGTTCTCTTTGGTTTTGGCTTATATTTCTGTCTCTGTGCATAGATGCGGGCATATGTGCACGTGCTCGAAATGTGCAAACGAGCTGGTGCACGGAGGAGGGAAATGTCCGTTGTGTCGAGCACCCATTGTGGAGGTGATTAGAGCTTACTCCATACTGTAAAAAAAGATGTAGAGAAGAAGAAATAAGGGAGGTTTAAACAACTGTGGTAAGATATATGGTGGAGTATGGAACAACAATTGGCACTAATTGCTTCCTCATTCAATTCGTATATAAATTAATGCCAATTCTTTTAAGTATGTGTGGTGACTCAATTTCTGGTTAGCCATGTTAATGGATAAATGTTAATTTCATTTCTTCCATTTAACAATGTTGTTTCTCTCTAAAGTACTAGTAGTATAATTAATTACCATGAAATTAGTTATTTGCATCAAATTATAATCAAGAATGTGCCCAATTTACTTCACATTTTGAGATTGGACAGTTTACATGTGAATATTTCAACACGCCCCCCTTATACGTAAAGTCCTTCGTATTATGTTAATATCCGAATAGAATCACTAGTGCTTTGTCGCATTCTTATTCGGTTCAATACCATGTTAGATTTTACGGAGGATCACTTGTGTCACATTCACATTCACATTCGGTTTGATATAATGTTATTCGTGATTGGTGATGGAAGAACAACCAAATCCTAGTGATTTTTTCGTCCAAAAATCAATTGGTGATTAGGGAAGTGGTTCTATTGGAATTAAATTGATCTCTTTTTTACTTCATATTTTCAACGTTTGACCACTCATGTAAATATCCCATTGCTCGTTACAATTTCAAAACACAAACAAATCCTTTACATAAAAGAATGCTTTTTGAAACTGCACAACCAAGTGAAAAAAAAATATGTTGAAGCCCCCTTCTTCAGACATTCATTTACAAACAACTCAAGAAGATGTTGTTGGTACCTCAAAAATCAAATGATTATCTACTTTCTCAAAACTTCCTCAAAATGGTTTCTTGCATCAAGAATCATGGCCCTTTTCATGCTGGTTTCTTCCTAGAAACCGGCATGAACCGAGGATCGTTGAGCTCTAGACATTGAAAGCTCTGAGTTTCATCACGAGCTGCTCGCGTTGATCCTCCACCTCTGCGTAGTTTAGGCTCATATCAAAGTATCGCTCCCGAATCTCTTGCAACTCCGCCTCGAGCCGTTTAATCTTTCTTTCATTTTCTCCTTTTGCACTGTCCACACAATAGAAAATCCAACCCCAACTTTCATTCTTCCATACCATGCCTTAAAAAACTACTAAAACAGAATTGTAGAGAGGAATATATACAGTACCTCTCAAGCTGTGATTCACACTCCACATTGGCCTCTGCAAGTCCATTCTCGCGCGTCTAGAAAGAGACGAAGGGCGTTAGATTTGTCATGTTGCAATGGATACTCGCCCCATTGCAAAGACAATACACAACAAAGAGATAGATTGAGAGATCAACCTGAACTTGAGGTCCATGACATTTTGAAGTGGATTTACGGCATCCATCTTCGTCTCCTCTTAGACTCTCGAGACGTTTCACCTTCATCAGCAGCTGACTGTTGACAATCTTGATCAGATTCAGCTCATTCCTCATCTCTGCATCCTGCACACACACTGCATCTCTTGCTATCAAATCTCCTTCGAGCCGAAGAATCTTCTCCTCCAACGCGACCTTCCTTTTCCTGCAGTCCTCCTCGTTCCACACCGCCCTCTTCAGGATACAAATCTCCTCAGCCATGGATGCATTCGCGCGTTCCATCTCCTGGTGATCCCTCGAGACAGACCTCAACAAGGCCTCAAGCTTCTGGCTCCGAAGCCTCATCTCTTGCCCCAACACTCTCAGCCCCAAAACCTCCTTCTCCACCTCAGACGCCTTCACCAACCGCATATGCAACAGCGAATTCTCCTCAGCCAGACGAAGCCTCTCGCCCTCAGACACCTCCAGCCTCGAGTCCAGCTCATCGATGATGGCTTTCACCTTCGATTCATAGTCAAGATCTTCGACATCCTCTTTAAACTCTCGAAGCGTTCTTGCTTTCGTCTCCAAAGCCAAACACCGGCTTTGGAGCTCCCGTTTCTGCTCCCTCAGCTCCCCGTTGAACTTGTGAACACAGTTGCATTCCTCCATTAGTCTCTCGGCTGTAGCCTGAAGCGTTACATTCACTTCGCCTAATGCCACACGCCCTTCCTCGGCCTCCAACCACTTCCTCTCCATTTCACTCAACTTCTCCCTCATTAAAGCCTTTTCTGACTCAATTTCCTCTCCCAATCTGTTGACATGTTTCTCAAGATTCACGCGTTGTCCCTCCGACTGCTGCAGCTCCACACGCCTCGTCTCACTCATATCAGTAAGGTACCTCAGCTGAGCTTCCAAACCGCCAACGCGCTGCAGCAAGTAGATATTCTCTCCTTGCAGATCAGACAAGAGCTTCATAAGCTCGGTTTGATCCATTTCGTCCATCATTTCGTCTAAGGACTCTGAGACGAAGACGCCATCATCAAAATCAGCAATCTCATCTTGAAGAATCTCACTCTTCTTCTCAAATCCACAACTATCTTCATTGCTAATCTTGGACACATTCATCCTACCTTCCAAACTCATGATCTTGTCTTCCTTCTGAGCTAATACGCGCGTGCAATCAACGACAAACTCCTTGACAACGCGCCTCCACACACCCTCCTCGATCCCCACCTCTATGTTCCTCTCCTGCAGTGCATTT
Source organism: Salvia splendens (assembly GCF_004379255.2). Lineage (NCBI taxonomy): Eukaryota > Viridiplantae > Streptophyta > Magnoliopsida > Lamiales > Lamiaceae > Salvia > Salvia splendens. Next base: position 33,742,978 of record NC_056044.1, on the reverse strand, counting down.
TCAAGGATCAAAACCTCATACTGGAGAGCTCCCTGCATCTCCGAGACGCAGCTGTTTTCCTCTTCCAAATCACTACCATTCGAATTCTTCGACTCATTCAAATAAACACTTGATGGTTTGTTAGCAGAGACAGAAAGGCTCTCTATCTCAAGCTTTTGCTTCTCAATAGTCTCCTCCATCTCCTGAAGAATCGCGATAAGCTCAATGTTTGATTCTCGGGTCTTGTTGAGCTGAGAGAACCGATTCTCATTCTCCTCCCTCTGAAACCTCAACTCCTCTTCCAACTCCTTCTGGCCTAAAAATGTATGCCTCTCCTCCTCAAATAAGGCCTTCGTGTTTTCGATCTCTTGAGTGAGCTCTTGGCACTCCAAACGCGACGAAGCAAGCTCCATATTCAGCCTTGTCACACACACACTCTGATCAGACAACTCATCCCTCAGCCTCTCCAAATCCACAGACAACTTCCTTGCCTTCTGCTCCCACATCCTCGCCTCGGCCTCAAATTCTCTCACGTTCGAATCATTACCATCATCGTCATCACCATCTTCCTTTAAAGAGAGATTTGGCTGGAGCAAAGTGGCTGCAGCATGGCAAGATCTTCTGAACTCCTCCCTCTGATTCCGTTGAAGAGATCGAACTGACCTCACCGAGCTATGGCTCCAGCTCTCATTCGAATCAACCGAGTCCTGCCTTCCAAAGCCATGAGAGGAGTAGCTGCTCTGCCTCCCCACAGAATCATCCATGGAGTCGAAGCTGTAGCACGTCTCCTAGAATCGACAGCATTAGGCCATGGATCATCATAAAGTGGGAAGTTTTTTGCAAAAAAATTCACTTACTTTGTTGAAGCTGTTTTTGTTGAAAGAGTCTGATGCTTCAGATTGATTCTCTATGCTTTCATGATCTAAACTCTCATCTTTTGCTGCATTCATGGCTCTCCATTTCTCTTCCCTTTGCATTAACAATTACACAAAAAATGTGAGAAAAAAGATTACATTTATAAAAGATTTTAACAAGATTGTGACAAACCTTGGATTGGTTTTTGGTGTGAGGCATTTCACTTCAACCTACAAAGAAGCAAGAATTTCACACATTCATTAACTAGAGCCAATCATATCACAATGAGGGCAAAAGAAGACTTTTCACAGTTTTTCCAACAAGATTTTTATTGAAATCATACAAATATTAAGCCAAAGTTAGAAAAATTTAACAAATTTCCAAAAGTTATATTTATATCATTGCTTCTTTATTAATCTTAGTCATTCATAAGATTAAAGATCCAACATAGAACAAATTCTTGATTCACATATTTTACTAAAATAATAAAACTTCAAAAAAAATTATCATAACACAAAATTACTAAAACACCTTTATTTAAATAAAAAAAACGATTCTAGTTCGGTTTGATTTTTCCATTTTAATTCGTCCGTGTTCATCCTAAATCTCCAACTATCATGCAAGCGACAATGTCAGAACGATATCAAAGCACATAACAAACTTACTTGTAAAGCAGTCCCGTAGCTGCATTTTTTGAGAGGCAATGTAACTAACACCGGAGATTCCGAGCTCAAGAAAGCTGCAAGGTTCAGTTCAACCTCTCCAAGAATACTAGATTTGGAAGATCCCTATAATAATTAAGTATAGAAATGTGAATCTTTGGTTATATTAGAAAAGAGACATAATAATCTTCTAAGAAATGAAATGTGTAACCGTTGCAACAAGGAATTTGAAGAGACATTCCTCCAAATCAATGTCTGAAATCCATATTGATTCTGCAAAGGTTTCTGTCCAATGGCAACTCCCATTTTTCACATTTGCCTTAACCGATTTACGCACTGTTTTACCTGATTCTAGAGAGATGAGGGAGACATAGATTTTGTCCCATCCTTTTGGAACCTAACACATCAAGAAACATACTGTAATTAATTTTTATTAATGAGAACAATAGTTACAAATGATTTATTAAATTTTGTGACGTTTATGTTGTCATGAATTGTACTACAATAATTATTTGATTATGCTTTAAATGAACTGTCTCCATATAGGGGGCTTGTCTAGGGGTGGGTAGGTACAGTATACCTTATCGAAACCACCATACCGTATACCTTACCGTAAATTCGGTATGCGAAAAAATCATACCTTTATCTTACCAAAATTTTCGGTATACCAAACTTCGGTATACCTTATTTTCGGTATGGAGAATTTTCATACCGATATCGTACCTCATTTTCGATATTCCGTACCAAAGTTCGGTATACCATACTTTTGCGGTATACCTTACTTTCAATATCAATGAAAATTGAATATTTGAGTTTTTAGAATACTATTTATATTTTATAGTAATTTAAATAATATACGGGTATTAAATACTAGTATATTTTATTCATATTATATTATATTTCACAATAAATTTTATAATTTAAAAATATATAAAATACTTTATATATTATTATATTCATATTTTATGGTATATACCTTAAATTACGGTATATACCGAATTTCGATATGCCACGGTATATAAAAATTCATACCTTTACCTTACCGAAATATTTCAGTAAGGTATCATACCGTACCGAAAATCACGGTATACAAAAATTCAGTATTTTCGGTATTTTTTCAGTACGATAAGGCCGGTATTTCGGCATTTCGGTATTTTTTCCCAGCCCTAGGCTTGTCAGCCGGCCGGGCCAGTAGTTTAGGGACGCCAGACGCAGAAAAAAATTGATAGGGGCTGTGATTTCTAAAATGAATTCAATAATTATATTTTTTTAGGTGATTAGATTAAGGGTGTATGCACATTAATTGAAATAAGTTTTGATAAATTTAAAGTCTTTACAAAATTGAAAAAAAAATGTTTCGTATGGGGTCAAGCCCCTTCGCCACTCACACCAACATCTTTATTATTTTTTTAATACTTACACTTGTATATTATACTACAAAAGTATAAAGAAGAATGACTCTCTTTTATATATTAAAATGATTATTATAACAAATTATGTTATGTGTAATTTATAAACCGATGATCTATATATAGAAATTTCTGTAATATAATAACAAGTAAATATATGAAAACTTTGAAAAATGTGTGACATAGTATGACATACTATCAATTATCTATTTACGAGATAGCAAATTGATCCAAAAAATGTGGATTTCAACCGTATCACTATTATCGGGACATTTTATTTCCAATTATAGCACCACTTTAGTCAAAAAAGCAATCTATCATAACTTAAAATTTTGACAACTTTTATTGGAGGTGACGACATAACTCTATAACAAAACAAATAAAGAGGCCTAATTAATTATTGTCTTGAAAAGGAGAATCAAATAATAACCAAAACTCATCTTTATTGGCTATAAGTAGTAGTCCTAACCACCATTTTATTGCCTAGGTCCACTATAATAACATCATAGGCAACTATATAACTTCTAGATTCAAACATATTCATGGCCACCAATCAACTATTAAATCAAATGATGCTAAACTCTTTTAACTACTTAATTAGTAAAAGTTTTAGTTGCTCATATATATTGCTACGTAGTATCTTCAGCCAATTTTAACTACATAATGAAAAAAAATTTAGTAAGAAATAATATTTTTGCAATAATAATTAACTAGACATACCACGTGGCAATGTTTCCTAACCAAACCACTGATTCTACTCCCAACTAGCTAAAATCTCACATTTTTTTTGCAATTGTGATTGACTGAACACATTATCTGACAATTGATTATCACTCCTTACTACCCAATTTCTTCATCAATTAGCTAAAAACTTTCACATTTCTAACCTATTTCACCAAATTGCAAAATAATCAAATACTAAAATATCTAATCTATATAAATACAAAAGACAACCTAGGAATGGGAAATTCCCTAACCAGCCCATGTTACTACATAACAATATGGATAAGAAAGCATGTGCAGAGAATCTGCATCTAACCAACTCAAGATTCCATTAAAAAAGGCATCTTTTCAATTGAAAAAAAAATCAAGAAACATAGATACACATACATACACAAATGAAAGGAGAAGAACCTGAGTTGCTTGAATTTTGGAGAAAGTGAAATCAAATTTCTGAGCAGATGCATCTGTGGTGGCTGATGAGTAAGATGATGAAGACTTGTGCCTGTGAAGTCTGAAAATCTTCTCTCTTATCATTTCTCAATTGTGTTTTGTGTGTGTGTGTTTTGTGTGAGATATTTCCTTCTCTAATCACTCTATACAATTTAAGAGAATAAATAAAAGAAATGTGTGTGTTTGTGTTGAAGAGAATGTAAGTAATAATGATGTGAATTGGTCAAGTAGAAGAAGAAGAAGAAGTGATGAGGGATATGGTCAGGCTGGTGGGGTGGGTGGGGTTGGGGGGGGGGGGGGTCTGGTTTATGGAGTTATTACAGTTGGTTTTAGTTTCTTGGATTTTTGCTATGTCTTTCTCTCCACCAAATTTCATTACTTCTTACCAATTCAATCATTGTTTATCCTATTCATTGCAAGAGATTAATAGTTGTGTTGCTTTCTCTTATTTTAAAATAAGAGCATAATACTCCATCCGTTCCACAATAATTGCCACTCTTATTGTGGGCACGTATTTTAAGAAATGTAAAAAAATGGTTGAAAAAGTTAATGGAACGTGAGATCCAATTTTTTATATTGGTTTATAATAAATGTGAGTGAAATTAGTTAGTGGAATGTGAGACCTACTTACCATTTATGGTAAAAATGAAGTGTGGCAATTATTGTGGGACGGACCGAAATGGAAAAGAGTGACAATTATTATGGGACGAATGGAGTATTAGATTTCTCAAATACTTTTTCAACATTATATCAATATTCTTTAGTAAAATCAATTTAATTGTATGCTCAATGGCTATCCAATTCCCACACATGTAGCCTACATTTGTTTTTCTAAATGCCCTTCAACAAAATACTTTTCCCAAATTTTATTGATGATTTTAGTTTTGAATGAAGTGTTGCAGTTCTAACCAAGATTAAATAAAGGGTAAACGATATTTTTCGTAATACATTTCTAACAAAAAGTGAATCATAATTGGATTATTGGGGTAGATAAGATTAATAATTGTGACAAATTAATCATTGTGAAATCTATTACTTAACTCAAACGCAAGTAGTGACTTAGTTGTTAATATGATTCTCCTATTAGATTTAATACTAATTTAATACTCTTCATTTAACTAGTTTGTTATACAAGAGAAATATACCATTGATCCCCAATTGAAATTAAAAAAAACTCATACACTTTCAAATAAGTGAACTTTATTGCTTTTTTTTTTGTTACATTTCGCTTTCGACTATGCTTCTGAGTACTTTCGTGTTGATCCATATATGTTTTTATCTAAATTTTATTTGGATATTATACTAATAAATATTATTAACACATATAGACATAAATTCAGACTATGACAATATAATATCTGTAATCAATTTAATTTCTTTGTTACTTGCCATTTCCATGGCTCGAGTGTATGCATTAGATGAGATCAACGAAAAAAAATCAATTTAATATTTCAAGATTTTGGGCCAAGGCCTGAATGATGTTAGAAATATTGTTTTTTAGGCCCATTAATGTAGAAATTGCTGGGCAGCCCATATTACTAGTTTACGGGCTTGATTTGTGTTGATTAATTGGGCCAGATATTTATATCCGAATAATATCCCATTTTAGATTTTCACGATACAATTTTTTGCTTGAGGTGATTTAAATGCATTTTTGATCATAGTTTGGTGTTTAATTGTTTTTTTTAATAAAATTTTTTAGTAGTCGAGATGTCGTCTTTTTGTTCTTGGTCTATTGTCATTGGTATTTGTCTAGCCATTTATTATGTATGATTTGCGTTGTTTCTCTTTTCTGTCTCGTGGACAAGTTGTGTTTGGATTTGTGACGTCTCATGCTTTTATTTGTTTTGGCTCGCTTCTTTGACTTGAACATTTTGTAGTTCATCTAAAAAAATGATAGTACTACAACTTTGGCAAATTTTTCATTTATCTTTTCCTTTTTTTCTGGATGTGGTGATGTTTTGATTGACGAATCTAATCCTTCATTGATTTATAGGCAATTCGATTGGTGGGACACCACGGACTGCTCATACCCAAAACCATGAATCGATTTCATGGAACTAATGTTAAAGCATCTAATACATCTTAGAATCGGTTAAAAGTTATGTTATAAAATAGGTATGTATAAAGAGACATGAAAATTGAAGGACTAAAAAAGGATATGAACTTGATTTGGGCACTAGTGATTAGTACATTATGACTCCAAACTACAAGATTTATTTGATTTCAAACGTAAATTAGAGGATTATCAGTAACTAATTAAGCAGATGCTTCAGCCTTCATCTCATTCTTGATTGCCGTTGCTAAGTGATCGTAGGCGTCCGCCCACGCGCCACTCATCTCGTCGCTGCATTTCTCCCCCATCGCCTCTTTCACCGTTCTCAACAATGCTTCTTTCACAACCTGTATATTGCTTCTCGTGAGTTTCAATTTTTTAAATCGTCTTGTCTGTGTACATAACGACGTCTTTGATAATGCTCGAAATGCAATTGTTTCATTGAAAAAAGTATTTCCTTTTGTTTCTTTCCAATTATTTCAAAGTATTCATTTCTTTTCTTATTTTAGTTAGATATTGTTAATTCGAACATCGCCAGAACATATCGTTTTGTATATAAATAAGATAATTGAGAGAAAAATTGAAACATGTTAATTTAATAGTTTATTTTCAAATGCTATTAGACAGACTAAAAAATTCATAAATCAAATAACTACTAGATTTCCTCATTTAACTAATCATACCCAACATAATCTTTGGCCCTCAACGATATTATTGGCTTTACTTACCCTAATTGATTCTTAGATTCTCGAGATTCACTTAGAATAGGACGGAGGAGTATTATTTAACTAATCTTTGGCCCTCAACGATATTATTGGCTTTACTTACCCTAATTGATACTTAGATTCTCGAGATTCACTTAGAATAGGACGGAGGAGTATTATTTAACTAATCATGCTGATACAGACCAAACATGAGAACTCATCCCAAAAGACTAACATGTTAGGAGAGATAGCACATTTAATCTATATACCCTAAATAAGTTGTTCTCACAACCGATATGAGAATTGAGTCCGTAACACATCCCCAACACAATCTTTGGCACTCAAAGATGTGCCAAAGATAACTTAGATTCTCGAGATTCAGAGTATAAAAATAAATAAAAGTAGAAAAAGATTTACCTCGAAATGAGGGTCAATGACTCCTTTTTGAAGGTGAATAGCTCCCAACCATTTGAGAGTAGTGTCTGCCACCACTACTTCACCTTTCTCATGTAGCTGAATTGCTGACTCACATGTCTTTCATCAATTTCATCAAAACACCAATTAATCAACATTACCAATTTTTCAATATCCAAAAAAATTGAAAATATAGAGACACCAACCATCTTGAAAACCTTAACAGCATGAGCCTTTAGCTTTGGATTATTTTGTGGGATTTCATCAGAGTCTTTGAGAAATGAGAACATCCCCTTAGCTGCTGGTGCAATCTCCAAAATTCTACAATGAAACATTCAAATTAATCAACTTTGATATATAATCAAGAATTGTGAGAAAGAGAGAGTTACATACAGGGTGAAGAACCGAAGACTGAGATTAGAAACATCATGTTTCATGACTTCCCATGATTCTTTAACCAATCCTTCTTGTTTCTCACTGAATCCCACCATCCCTCTCTGGTTTGATTTATGCATAGATTGGAGTAATTTATAGGAGTAATTTATTTTTTTATGGAATTATTATAATTGGAAGATATGGGGCATGACAAGTGGGATTATCTAATAATTTTGTTTTGTTTTTTATTCCATTTTTTGTGGTCCAGATTTGTACTATTATCACTTTTATTTATTTTCCAATTTTTTATTTGATTTTATCTTGCTGGAAATGTTTTTTTCTTCTAGTATTTACCTCAAATTTTGGTGGAGTTCATGTTCCTTGGTTTGGGTGGATAAAATGAATATATAAATTAATGTGGTTTTTACCTTTTGATTTCTTAAAAATTCTGTTGTCACAGTGTTTACACTTTACATGGTAATAGCACATGCACATCATTAATCCAAAGAAAAATGATTATAGTGACTGATATAGTATAGAAATGGATTGATGATTCATACATTCATTTTTAATATATGGCCGAATCCAAAGAAATGCATGGTATTTAATATTTATCCTCACATAGATATATGACTATTTAAAAAAATAAATTTACTTCTTTTTAAATAAATTTTTATTTATTTATTTTTATTTTGAAACACAATAATAATACTCCTGGATGATTATACTAATGGGCTAATGGGCCTAAAATGGGTAGGAATATATATTACTCCTTGATTATTATACTTATGGGCTAATGGGCCGTAGACAACTAAAGGCACAAAACCATTGTCATTAGAAAATCTCTTTGAGAAAATGCTATATATACTTTGACATAACAATTAATCATTAAGTCTAATTAAATAATTTTTTTTTAAAAAAAATCTTATGAAGAAGTCACAAATTTATAATTAGAGTTGTCCACACCATACAACCCCCATATAGTCAGTGAACCTATGGTCAAATATCTAGTTGAGAATGAATCTCTTTCGTAATTTACTTGACACAAACTAATAGTAAAATGATATTTTTTTTTGGTTAAAAAACCTCAGAATTTAACTGGTGGTCAATAAATATGAGTCTATTTCGTCTAGAAAGAAATCCACAGGTGAAATTAGAAAATTTCTTTTCCACAAAGTTTTGAAATAGTTCTTTGTACAATTTTCTTTATTTTTGTTTTATTTAATTTGCATAATTTAAAGACACAAAAGGTCACTAATAATTTGATGACTTCTAGCTAAGTATTATAGCATTTATAAAGGTTCATTTTGACTCCTTTTGCTTGTTTCTAAGGCCACCTGCAACGCGTCACGCGGGTGGCCCGTATTCCATCACGAAGGGACGAGATGACGGCGTGACGCGTTGCAGCGCCCCGTCTCGTCCCCTGCCCGTTCCGCGTCCCGTCCCGCTGTGACGAATGGCGAGACGTCTCGCCACGCGCCGAGGCGACGTGGCACGCTTCGGCGCCATGCGTGACGCCCACTCGCCGGCCCGCGAGTGGGCATCGTCACGCTGACGCAATAAATCATTTTTTTAAAAAAAATCGAATTAAAAAATGAAATTAATCAAACGCAAATAATTAGGATTTTAATTAAATAATTAGGATTTTAATAATTAGGATTTTAAAAAATTCGAATTAAATAATTAGGATTTTAATTAAGTGTTTTTTTATTGTTTTGAATTTTAAGTTGTATTTTTATTTTATGTTGTAATTTTATTTTATTTTTAATGAAGTGTGTTTTTTTTTAATTGAATTTGGTTGGAAATAAAAATAAAAAATGAAATTGAATGAATAGTAATTTAAGGGACGATTAAGAGACGGAGAGTTGCAGGTTCCGTCCCTTAGTTAAGAGATGGAGTAAAAAAGTACAGTAGGGCCCTGAATAGTAATTTAAGGGACGGTTAAGGGACGGATAAGTGACAGCGTTGCGGATGACCTAATAACACTTGAACTATAATTGATTTTGTACTACTTTTAATAGACAAGTTTTTACCCTCGTTATAATTGATTTCTAGTGGTGCTCTAATAATTTCATTTGTGGACTAGTCCCATTTGATTAATTAATATTATCGCACATTAAAAGTTCAATTCAAAATTGTAGTTTTAACCACCTTTAAAAAGTGGAAATCTGAGTTTTGTACCAAGATATTAGCTCGAATAATGAAAAGTTATATGGAAAACTATAATTCCACGTGGCACTGTCGAAGTAGAAGACGAAAATGAAGTCTTTAAGTCTATAAAAATGAGTTATATGTATCATCTTCTAAATTTCAGATCCAAAAAAAAAATATTTTGTCCTTACATAGATACACCGATCGAGAGACATGATTTGACATTATATTAATTTCATTAATAAGACAAAAAGATTGTGGGCTACAATTTCTGAGATGGGCTTGTGTATAAATTATTTATGTAAATTATATGATGGAGTACATTTTTTTGATAAATTGATACATGCATATTTAAAATCGGTGATTTCGGCGGCTACAAAATAAATTACTCCTTGTTTTTGAATATTTTAAAACTTAGTTACCTATTCAATCATGTGGGTTCAGATATAGTAACACCTATATCTTAGATAGTATATACAATATAAAATCATGATCAGTAATAGAGCAAATTTGGACAATCTAGCTAGATGCATTTCACTTGGATTAATTTTTTTTTTCACCATTAAAGATCAATTTCATAACTTTAAAAATGAGCATTTATATAAAATCTTTGACATTTTTCTTCACTGTTATATAACCCTAAATTCTAGGGTATTACACGTTTAAATTTAATGATTTGACATGTACATGTGTAAACATTAAAAACCTAGCTGACAAGTTGTATTAAATGGTATCGTTTAAGTAGCCGAACGTTTTATCTACACAAGAATAGTAGTGTTTTATGTCCATTATAGTATCATACACTATTTCCTCCAAATATGAGAATACGAGATATTTGCCTGCAGGGGCAGCGCAGTTGGCAATGAAGAGGCAGATCTTGCTGCAATGAGCCTGGGTTCGAATCTCACTACTGTCGTGTAGTTGTTTCCATCTCTCAGGCACAAGTGTGAGGCCTTGGGAGATGAGCTTCTGACAGCTAGTGGGTTAAAGTCTATCCCTTAACAGGCTACTGCGTACCCTGATTTAACCCCCTCACATGATGTCTGGCCGGAGTGTGGGGGCCGTCAAGGTGACAGAATCGTCTTTTTTGCTACAATGAGATATTTAAGAAAAATGCTAAAGTTAAGCTGATCATTTTACAAAATTACAAGATTGATCAGAAATTGATCAAATTTGGTGATTTTTTTTCTTTTCTTTTTTATTTATTTATAAATTTTATCAATTTGTTCTTATAAAAATGAATACCGTTAATACATACTTTGTGTTTAGCAATGAGCTATTTTGTGTTTAAGTCAAGCGTAAAGTGTATGTTTATACATTTTTTATCACTAAAAATAATTTCAAACTTAAAATCATTAAATATCAATTATGACAACTACTTCCTCCGTGCTATAAAAATAGGTCGAATTTTCTTTTGTTTGTCTGTCCCATAGAAATAGATAATTAGTTCATACTTATTTGTGCAAACTTTTTCTCCTTTTTTTACTTTATCATTTATGAGCCGCACTATTTACTATTGTATTATTTCAACACCTTTTTACCTTCTCTTTCACTTTATTAATTACACATTAAAACTCGCGTTATTCTTAATTAGCTTATATGAAGAGAAGTATATAATTATTACTTCCATCTCATATATTTAATTTTTTTAGAGAATATAGGTACACTTCTTTACCTTTACAATTTTTTTTGTTAGGCGGTTAAAATCAATGCCTCAATTTCAGCACTAAAAGCAATTATTTCATTTTCGTACCTTTTTCTATGTGAGTATCACATCATTCGACAAATTGTATAACAACTTTTCGACTGACGTTTTTGACTCAGAGGATGAAATCACATATTGCAAATTTCAGTTGTAAATTACTTAACTTTCTATTGTCGTTGCTTTCATCTATAGTTACATTAAAAGTAAATAAATCTATATAATCATAATATAACAAACCATAAAAAGATATTTTATTAAATATATTAAAAATAAATGAATATATACCATCATAATAAACATTATGTCATTATTTTTAAAGTTTGATCTTATCCCATCAATAAAAATTATTTAACGTGGATGCCACAATTATTGTAGATTACAGTTTTTTTATAATTAAAATATCATGATTATTGGAACATTCACATTAATTTAGGACAAACATCGAAAATGTCAAGCTGGCATTTTCTAATTGATTATATAGAAGTACATGGTCCCTTTAAGATAATGGTCCTATATAAGCACATCACATGAGTGTTGTTTCAATGCCATCCATATACACTTTTATGATACATTTAAATAATTTGGGTCACCACCCACCCCCACTATTTGAGAAATTTGGTAACTGAAAAAATCCTTTAACTAGAAATTGGAAAAAGGTATAAGAAAGTAGACACTTTTTTGTGGAATTTAAACAAAATGTATAAAATTTAATGTGTCATTTCAATTTCATGCGCTTATATTGCCATATTTAAGCTTATATATGTAATTATAGATCTAGGATCAATGAATGTGTTATTTGATTTTGGGTTAAAAGTTAGATAGATTTGTTGATTTTCTGTTTCCTACTTTTGTGACTGAAGTCTGAAGGGGCATGAATGAATTTAAGCAAATTGAAAAAAGAGGGATTTGGATAATATATAAATATGAGACTGCAAATTCAAGGAGAGCTTAACAACTCATACAAACAAGATAAGCCTTCTTTTATGGCGTCCATCTCATAAAAATTCTAAGACTAAACGTGTTTAGCCTAGAGCAATTATGAGATGGGTCACTCCTATCAAGTATTTCAGAGAGCGTATGAGTCTGGACAAGGTACACCGGAAAGACTTCTGATGTGTGTGGGGGATAGTCATTAGTTTGGGAACTAGATTGTTACAATCATATTCTTTGGTGGATGAAATTAACAGATAACGCTAACATATGTGGTACCCTTTTGATTTTTTTCTTGTGCTCTTTCATTACCTTTCTTATGTAGTGGTTTATGATAGTTTGTTTTTATCGTTATAACGATTTTGTTGTTTTTTGATGATGGTTAAGTTCTAAACTAATTTTGTACTATTACTACTTTTTTGCTTGCCAAATTTTGGCTCTAAGCATTTCTTTTATATGAAAACACCATTATTATTTTAAAAAAACACCATTATTATTACTCCACTATGTATATATTCAGCTTCTCTCTCAAAACAAAATACTACAACTACCTAGGTAGGAGTATTACATTTTGTCTAACTTGAATTTGGTTCTCTTTTTATAAATAGAATCCGAACACCTAACTAATTAATATCGATCAAGTTTATGGTACGTTCATTCGGTGCAAAAAGCAAATTTTCCCAAATTATAAGATGACAATAAGGGTCAATTTATTAAATTTGAGCAATGAAGTGATGATTGTTTGGACCACAATTCATTTTCAGCTTTATAGTATCGTGTTCCACCATCAATTTGTTTTTATATCATAAAACGATATTTTTTATTATGTTTTATCCAGTTTTCTACAAATTTAAAAGCTATCACATTATTTCTGGCCGATCCTAAAAGCAAATTAGGTCCTCCTTGATGATATGAGGGCAATAGTCCCCTCTCGCACCCTCTTCGTGAATTCGCCGCACGCTAATTTACAATTAACCACATTGTAAGCTACATCTAGCGTGTAATAATGGAACCTTTGTTATTGAGATTTTCTTTATAACTTAAGAGCATCCACAATGGGGCACCCTATAGTACGCCCTATAGGGCGGCCTATGCTCCACCACATCATCATTCTATCATTCCACCTGCAGTGGGACGCCCTAAAGTACGCATTATAGTTTTAACTACTATTTTGTTAATTAATTTTATGTTTTCAAATATGGCATGCAAAATTATAAAAAAAACACCATGATTAAAGGCAAATCCTACATTACTTAATTAAAAAAAAGTTAAAAGAGTTAGAAATAAAAAATAAGTTCACCACAGATAATAAAAAAGAGCATATTCTACATCATTCCCAGCTTGTGGTGCAGATCATCGATCATCCACTTGAGGTATTCGACTTCACCCGGGTCCTCGCACTGCCTGAGGGCGTGGTGCGTGTCCAACAACGTCCTCCGGTTGGCAGCCGCCACCAACTCCGCAGCCGAAAGTCCCGCAGCCGAAGTCGGGGCCGGGGCCTGTGAGGATGTCGCCTTCGCCTTGCCCTTGTTCTTGGCAGCCTTGCTGCCAATGGGACACCGAGAGGACATCGGTGTGCCGAAACTCTCATCCTCGTACATCGGCTGGTTGAGGTCCATCGGAGGTGCGCCGCTGTCGCAGCTCGTATAATAACCAGCGGCGGTGTTCTTCGCCCTCTTCGCCGCAGCCGATAGAGGAAGAATCCTTCCTTGGAACTTTTGCTTGTCCTTCAAGAGGAGCCAAGAGTTGTAATGCTTGAAATCGCCGTACAATGAAATGTACGACACAACTGCTTTATCGCGGACATCCGTCAAACTCTCACCGCTGCCCTTCTCCCTCAAGAACTTCTCATACTCCGACGAGAACAAATTGACCTGCTTCTTCACCTGATCCCAGTGCTTGTGGAGCTGCTCTCTATGACGCTTGTAGGCGGTCGGCGGCTTGGCCTCGTTGTAGCGATCAGCGATGCGCTCCCAGTACGCGATTTGCTTTTGGTTGTTGGCAAACACTGGGTCCTCTAAAATATCAATCCAACACCTCGTCAAGACGATGGTTTCATCCGGGTTGTAGTTCGTCCTCCCTGGGGCGAACTCTTCATTCTTCTCCGGAAGCGGCAACTTTTGGGCCCTTTGCCTATTCCGCTTCTTATTGGCGGCGGAGCCAGATGCGCGGCGGGGTGGGGCGGGGGCGCGGGTGGGAGACAGCTCCATGTCTGACAGCCCGTACGAATCCGTACTGAAATCGGGATCGTACTGAGTGTTAGAGTCGAAGGGCCGGTATTCATCAGGGTCTGTACCAGGTCACCGTGCACCACCACTGAACATCGGACTATTCGGACTTGGGTAATTACCGGGATTCATTTTATAAGTGAAATAGAGAATGGAAGAGTGAAATGAAGTATAATTGTGGTGTATATATATAAACTTTAAAGAATTAAAAAATAAAAAAAGGAAAACGCGTTGCATCGTCCGCGGTTTCGTCCACATCGCTCGCTGTGGGGCTGACGATACCGCGGACGATGCCTGGTCGAAGGCCTATCGTCCGCGGACGAAGCATAGGGCGCGGACGATGGATGTGCCATCGTCCGCATAGCTACAATGCGCCCACTGTGGATGCTCTAAGAGGAAAAGTAGACAATTTTAGCCTTTTGCAACCCATAAATTAACTGTGTTTGTTCCGACAAACATAGGTTAGAAGATTGTTTTATGTGAGTATAATTGTTTGCTTCAGTCAGTAAAAATTTGACACAAACCTCAATCAAAGGCAAAGATATTTATTAAATTTATACACACAGTTTTTCCTCTGACTCGTACAACAATACTGTTTTAATCAGCTTTATTTTTAACTATCCAATATTAATGTATTTAATAATATAGCAAAACTAAAAAAAACAGTGAATGAGAGAGAGGTCACCCATCAACATCTATTGATTTTCAACATTTTAATTTCATTGGGCATATTAATATGTTTGTAGAATAACTTATCTTGAAAA
Source organism: Salvia splendens (assembly GCF_004379255.2). Taxonomy (NCBI): domain Eukaryota; kingdom Viridiplantae; phylum Streptophyta; class Magnoliopsida; order Lamiales; family Lamiaceae; genus Salvia; species Salvia splendens. The sequence goes on along the minus strand of NC_056044.1, from coordinate 33,727,573 downwards.
TAACAAATTGATTATTAAATAACCAAAGTGATTTGTTCCTCTGTTAAAAATATTAACAAGAAAAAACCCAAGCTCAAAACATGATTTTAGCAGTTTTTTTACTATATATATTTATTTTATTTTTTTCTTGAGTACTAGGATGACCTCATGAGTTTGGGCCATTATTTATTCTCTATTATTTTTTATTTATAATTTTAGTTCACTTTTGTTAGATATATGTGCGCTTATTTTCTATTTTATCGATTAAAAGAATTGTTTTTTTCATTTGAAATTAAAAAAATATTTATTTTATAATTAAATTAATGGTCCAATAGGCACATATCTTCATTTTTAATAAGATAGGAACGGATTTTGGACATTCTGACTGATCATAATATATAGGTTTTCATAACATAAAGAATAAAGGCAAAAATTGATCTTGAACATATGCTCGTTTTACGATTTTGGTCATAAACTTTATCTTTTGAATTTTTGCATCCTGAACATTTCAAATCGGATCACAATTGGTCCTGGACTAACTGTTCCATTAGTTTTTAACGGTCAACGGGTTTAATCCCGATTTTGACCAAATTATACTGTTAATTATGATTTAGGGTTTAGAATGTTAATTAGTCTAATTTGATCAAATTAGACTGTTAATTATGATTTTAAATGGATATTTATTAAATGGATATTCTCCTATTTTCCCTACGCCTCATCTCGCAGCCATAGCCACCCGACCCAACCCCTCTGCCAGCAACCAGGCCGGCCGGCGGCGGCTTCTTCGGCGGCCCGGGTAACGGCTTCGGCATACCCGGCTACGGCAACTACGGTCGCGGCCCCAGCGGAGGCGGTTCCACGCATGGCATCGTACGCCCCACTGTTGCCAGCTTTGAAAAGGGACCCTACTACAAGGAGAAGATCACCTGTCCGGCCAAGTGTTTCAGCTTCTAGAAGGCCAAAAGGGACCAGCACCCCCGAGCCCATCCCTCAAGAGTAGTTAGCGGTGGTTAGAGATGCCCACCGGTTCCGGTTCCGGCGGTTAACCGTCGAACCGGAACCGCCGGTTCCGGTTCAGAACCGGAACCGTGGCAATATTCCCGAACCGGAACCGTCGCAATTCGGGTCGCGGTCCGGTTCAGCTTCAAGATATTTCGAACCGGAACCGTCACCGAACCGGCGGTTCGGGACGGTTCGGAACCAGCGGTTAACCGCGGAACCGCCGGTTCGGGTGCGTATATCGAGGCATGGGGGATGGGGCCGGCGGCGGCAGCTTTTCAGCAGCAAAACCGGCCGGAACCGCCGGTTTTTCGGCGGTTAACCGGCGGTTAACCGTGAAAACCGGCGGTTAACCGCCAGTTCAGTGGCTTTCGAGGCGGCGCGGAACACGGGGCGACAATGGCGCAGCTTTTGCAGACGGTTCGTTGACCGAACCGGCGGTTTTATCCCGGAAACCGGCGGTTCCGGCGGTTTTCCGCCAAAACCGCCGGTTTTGTGAAATTTCAAAATTTTTTTTCCAAATTTCAAATTTGAATTCTTCCATTTTCCCCCTCATTTTTATCTATAAATACCCCCTATTAGAAATGCAGCAATGTGTATATGGCGTGCTGATATGTGTTTGCTTAGAAAATGGGCAACATTTTGCAAGAAAAAAGGGTTGATCCCAAGGTAAGAGAACTACGTGGGCTTTGATTCCTCAATAAAATTGTGGATACGTAGGCAACTCAACTTAAATTTGAAAAGTTTAACTTTGAAAGTTTAAGTTGATCCCAAGCCCTTTTCAATTTTTCCTTTTCCCCCCCATTTCATGTTTTTTTTTTATTTACCTTCCGAGTCCGACGAGGCGACGACACTTGTAAATTATATTACATTGTTGTATGTTGTTGTATTGTATACTTATGTATTGTAAATTGTAATGTATCGTTGTCCGTTACAACTCAAAATCAATAAAATTTATTTCATTTTCTCCTTATTCGTCTTATTTGTGCTTGAATTATGCATTGTCTTGTTCCGATTTGTTGTATAAAGCCAAATTTCAAAATTAAAAAAAAAATAATTGAACCGCGAAACCGCCGGTTCGAAAACCGGAACCGCCAAAACCGCCGGAAAACCGGCGGTTCCGAACCGGAACCGGAACCGCCGGTTTTCGAACCGGAACCGGAACCGGAACCGTGAAATAGCCTCACGGTCCGGTTCCGGTTCCGCCTCCGCCAAAACCGGAACCGGCGGTTCCGAACCGGAATCGCCGGTTTTCGAACCGTGGGCAACACTAGCGGTGGTGGGGGAAGGTTGTAGGTGTTGCCAAAGCTGTGGTTGAAGAGGGGGAGGCTGCAAGTGGGGGGGTCAGGGAGTCGTAAGGGAGGGGGCGGCTGACTTCAATCAGTTTTTGGAGTTGGTACTCGGGAATGGCAATGATGTAACGGCGGCGAAGGGGAGGCTCCCTGATGAATTAATCTTATATTCATTTCATTTTTTTAAAATAAGTTTTATTTTATTTAGAATAAATAATTTTTTTAAATAATTAAGAATTATCTTTAAAATGATTAATTGGGTCAAAATCTGATTAAAAAACATTGACTTTTAAATGGGCTTAATTAAGAAAATTAAGAAATAATTAGGGAGTAAAAAAGCATAATTAATAGTCTACTTTGGTCAAAATCGGGATTAAACACGTTGACCGTTAAAAAACTAACGGAACAGTTAGTCCATGACCAATTGTGATATGATTTGAAATGTTCAGGATGCAAAAATTCAAAAGATAAAGTTTAGGACCAAAATCGTAAAATGAGCATATGTCCAGGACCAATTTTGGCCTTTACTCTAACATAAAATATTATTTCAAACTTTTAAATAAGTACTTACTTATATAAAAAAAATGAACTATAAGATTATTTAATTAAATTATAACATATGACTTTGTATCAAAATTATTATGCGTCTATTTTTCGAATCTTAACGTAGATCGTCAGATGCCATTGTGCATGTAACTTTTTAAAAATGACACGGCATAAAATTACCCTCATTTATGATCTAATATATCTGAAAATATGAACAATGTCAATATTTAAGGGCCAAAATAATTGATGAATGATATTTTTAATACAAAGTAGATAACTTAAAGTTTAAAGTGACATTTTCCTAATACTTCGTTCCATTGCCCGACAGCCTAGCTAGATAGTACTCTAGTATTTTTTTTATAATATGAATTTATTTTGATAGGAGTAATATATTTTAATAAACGGCTAAATGCTTGAATTTATACAAATGAAGTACAATGAGCATTTTTTCTTGGAAAATGTGGAGATATTTAGTTTATCCAATGAATTAGTATATGAAATATAACCAATCATATAATTAAAATTATTATGGATGTAAAAAAATAGGGATCACATATTCATGGATTTATTACAATGATTATCCCATTTGTCAATTGATTTTGGCTCCTCAACCACATCCTTCCCCACCACACATGTATTCAATTACAATTAATAATTAGGTAATTTATTTATTTAAGTACGCCTTAATCTATCTACAATATGAATGTTGTGAGATTAATTATGTTAGTAGATTAATTATGTTAGTAGATAGCTAGTAAGGTAACTGCAATAAATATATATTATGATATGGAAAAGATTAAAGTAATTAAATTATTTTCCTACTTATTATAAATAATTAAATAAATAAAATAATGCCTATATGCTATATACAGAATTTAGGCAGCCATGTGAATATCACTAGAGGGTAACGTGCCTATGTATACACCAAATTTAAATTGAATCTTACTGATCTTTCAATTTTTTTATTTAAAAGTAAACGATAATTAATCAAGAAAAAATCTCTTGTTTTGTGAACGTGTAGATATAGTCAGCCACGATGTTGGAACGAATATTACTATAAACGAATATTGATATATTTTATTTTACTTAGGTGAATATGTAGAGTAAATTTACACAATCACTAGATTAAAAAAAAGGACCGTGTTGGTGTAGAGTGGTTAATAATCGAAACCAAAGATTTCGTGCTTGAGGCCATAACTTTTAAGTTTTTATTATTTAGTATTAAAAAAACATATCATGCAATTCATTTAGTAATTGTATTTTATTAATATTGTACAAAAATATTTCAAATCGTCTTATGCAACAATTTTACAAAATGTCACTCGTGTTTGGATTTAGATCCGTACAAAGTGACATATTACTTTATAATTTTATTAGCTATTAATTCCATAGTAATCTGATTTATGAAATTATATATGAATGAAACTTGACACATATTTATAGTGGACTAGTGGAGTATATGTTACTATGTGAGAAACTATTATAAATACAACAAATATATTTATCTATAGATGCTTTACTTTATGATTAGTTTTCACCATACATAAATAATTGATATGAAAATTTGTGACTGCGTGTCAAAATGATCCGAATTGACCTATAGTAATACTTAATTAAACTGTTTAACATAGAACTATTAATATTACTGACAATTAGAAGTCAATTTTAGCAATCCCAAAGACGTGTCAGTCTCAAATCTCATTCAGATCAACCATATTACCTACTAATTATATTTTAATACTTACAATATTACATTTGATGATCCCATCAAAACTTCTCATTTTCTTCATCCAAAACATGAAATTTAAATAATAATTTGTCTTCTTATATTAATTAACTAACTAATTAATTAATTAGTTAATTTGGAAAAGTACGTTCCGTGAAAGAAAAGCAACTAACCAACCTCACCTATATTTTTTACTCAAAGTCATCAATTTAACTTTTTTTCACAAGTATATTACACTTCATTTATTTATCTAATTTTTTGGCTATTGAATACTCCTTGATTAGTACTAGTTCCATTCAATAACATTAAAAACAATCAAACTATCAGTTACGGCAATAATTATTTTATAGTATGTTTTTTCTTTTTTATATATATCGTGACTACATTACAAAAATAATGGTGCTTTATTTTATTTTTTAAAATTGTTAATTAATGAAATAATTTTTTACTTTATGGAGTACGTTTTTTCTTTTTAATATATATTGTGACTACATTACAAAAATAATGGCACTTTATTTAATTTTTTAAAACCTATTAGTTAATGAAATAATGTTTTATAACATGATGCTGTAGATCACATTCCACATGCCATGATTTTGGATCAGTTCGTAATATTTTTTAATTAATTAAATTAATCGATAGTGAGACAGCAATTTCCTAACCACATAAATAAATAATGAATTCAAACTATGATAAAATATGTGTTTTTCCCAATTCAAAAAAAGACAACCATAGTTGTCATGATCATTCATCACCAAATCATCTCACACTAATAAAATCGGACAGATCGAAAAATGAAGAAATTTACGCCAATGAATTACTTATTTGCAAAATTTCGTTTTTTTTTACAAAAACATCATCCTCCCAAATCAGTTACTAATTCCAACTATTGAAATTCCAGTAATTAAAAAAAGTCTCATTTTTCTATTTGTGGGTGTCCATCATAAACATCCTATTCTATTTCCGGTAAGCGTTACTCAAATCCTCAAAATCAAATGAAAAATTTAATAGTTGAAGAGGAATAAAACTTTCCACCTGAATCAATTGAAAATTTTATAGTTGATGAATGAATTAATTGAGAGATAAAAGGTTTGAATCCATCTCAAGATAGCTCAATTAAATGTAAAAACCAAAAAAAAAAGTATACACATCTCATAAAAAAAAAGATAATAAGCTTGAACCTTTCATCAAGCCAATCAATTAATTCACATTCACTATCAATAATAATAATAAAAAAAAATCACCACCACCACCGCCGGCGCCGCCTCCGTAATTACACTACGCATCTCCGCTTCACCTCGGCCCTCCTAAAAAACGACTCGATCTTGTCCTCGGCCACGGCCTCGTAGAAGTCGAGCTCGTAGAGCCTCCTCTTGCAGGCGAGGAGGCTCCCGCGCCTCGGCTTCCTCGGCGCCGGCGGGCAGCTCACCACCGCCGGAATCCGGTGCTCCGCCGACTTCGGCGTATAGCACTCGCCGGTCATGGCCACTTTCTCGGATTCTTGAGAAGATGGCGGCGCCGCCGCCGCCTTCATGATTGGGACGGCTCTGATCTCGAGATCTGCAGACATCGTTACGCGAGCCAGGGGGGCTGAGGGGGGGGGGGGGGGAAGAGAGAGGGAAAGGAGATTTTATGAATGTGAAAAAAGAAATGAGATGGTTTGATTTGTGAAATGTGAAATTTATTGTTGTATATATGTATAGTAGGGGTGGGGTGGGGGGTGGGGGGTGGGGGGTAGGGGGGGAGGCGTGCGAAGTAAGGTTATTGAGTGAGGAAAAAATGTGGGGTGGGATTTCTTTATTCTTACACAAAGATGAGAAGAACTTTTGTAACATGTCTATGTCAAGAGATAGTATTTGCTTTTGGAGAAGATGCATCTCTATCTTGGGCTATTTCTTTTTAATCTCAGCATCATCTCCAAACTCACAGTTTTGTTTGTTTGTAATCACTTTTTGTTATTTGCTTTTTCAATGGTCACATGTAATTTGGGGTTTTAATATTTATGAAAAGTGGTTTTGGATTCTTTTCACTTTAGTTAGTTGGTTCTTGGCTGCATATTTTGTTTGGGATGAGAACGACGCGTTTTGGCTCGGGATAATGGGTTCCGTGGCGCCGGGGGAATTTTACTCTAGACGGTTTAACGGTGGGCTCGTGTGGAGATTTGTCTGTATGGTTTTACTTTTCCGTGTCGGGTTTTGCTAGGGGAATTTTGTGTGGGGCGGTTTAACGGTGCGGTCGTGTGGAGATTTGGATCTAGATTTGTGTTTATCGGTGTGTCTGAGATAATGTGGGACCGTTTCTGTCATTTTTTTGGATTGTAGGTTGTTTCGCCCGTGAAATTTGTGGTGGTTTTGCGGGTTTTGAGGTTGGATTTATTATTAGTGAAAGGATTTTTTTGTTTCTTTTTTCCATTTGTTTGTTGCTTGTTTTGATATCCGCATTCTACGGGATGAGATAATTGCCTTTGTACCGGAAGACGATGGTGGATTTTTTTTTATTCTAGTTTATGTGTCGGGTTTCGCTTGGGGAATTTTGTGTGTGACAGTTTAACGGCGTGAACATGTGAGGATTTAGATCGAGATTTGTGTTTATCGACGTATTTGAGATAACATGGGCCATCTCTCACTTTTTCCTTTTTCATTATTGGTTGTTTGGCATGTGAAATTTATGGTTGGTTTGCTATTTTTAAGGCTAAATTTGCCATTCTTGAAAAGATTTTTTTGTTGTTTTCTTTTTCTCATTATTTGTTGCTATTTTAATAATACACTTTTTAATTTACGCATTGAATTTTGTATATTTTGTGAGTCGGTATAGCTTAGGCATTAGCAATGGGGCGCCCTAAGGCGCGCCACGTCATCAGTTTTATCCTCCTATCCCCCACTTGCAATGGGGCGCCCTAAGGCGCGCCCTATATGTTTTACTATTGTTTTATTAATTAATTTAAATGTTTTCAAATATATAATACAAACTAATTTAAAAACACAACGAGTAACAAAAAACCGGCGAAGATTGTATTAATTACACAAAAGTTACACGATTCAAGTTAGCTAATCTACGCAATTCCCAACGTCCGGCGCAACTCATCGATCAACCCCCGGAGATATTCGGCTTCGGCGGGGTCTGTACACTTCTTGAGGGCCTTGTGCGTCTGCAACAACGTCTTCGCCATCAAGGCTGTTGCCAACGACTCATACGTAGTGGCCGTCGGGGTCGGGGTCGGGATCGGGACCGTGATCGGCGATTGCGCGGCGGTCGAGGATGATGTCGCCGCCGCCTTCCCCTTGGCCTTCGCAGCCTTGACGCCTATGGGACGCAGAGAGGACATCGGTGTGGCAGAATCTCTTCTTCCACGTACGTCCGGTTGAGGTCCACCGGACGAGTTCCGCTTTCGCTGCTCGTGTAACCACCAGCTTCGGTGGTCTTCGTCCTCTTTGTCGGGCCTCGGCGGCGGCGCGGCGGGAGGGGGCGACGGGTCGGCATGGAGACGGCTCTATGTCATCCAAACCGTACGATCACGTACTGAATTCGGGATCGTACTTCGTGTTGGCGTCGAACGGCCGATATTCGTCGGGTTCTGTACCCGGCCAACACGCCTCACCAAACATCGGACTGTTGGGAATTGAATCCATTTCGTAGTAATAATAAAAATGTGAGTTTCGAGAGTGGAATCGTGAAATGAAACGTTACAAATGAAGGTGGGGTAGGGGTATTTATACAAAAAATAAAAAACGCGTGCCATCGTCCGCCGAGCCCACAATGGCGCGGACGATGGCGTGGACGATAGACCATCGTCTGCGTCCATCGTCCGCCGAGCCCACAATGTTGCGGACAATGGCGCGGACGATAGGTCATCGTCCGCGCTTCTTCCGCGGACGATGCATCGGGCGTGGGCGTAGGGCGCGGACGATGCATCGGGCGTGGGCGTAGGGCGCGGACGATGGCGGGCACCCACAATGAAGGCATTGTCCACGCCCGAGGACGATGGCCGCCATCGGGCGCCCCATTGCGGTGCCCTTAGAGTAAATTAAAATAGACCTATTTTCATTATTTAAATTAACTTGCCTTTTCCTTGTATCTCACTTATGATGACTTGAGCTTAAAAAAGGGAGGCTTGAAAAGTGCTTTTTTATTGCTTGTTTTGAGGGTTTAATGATTTTAAAGTTGCAATCTTCCATCTTTACTATACATCTCACCTAGATTTTGCAATTCATCAAAGCTATGAGTTACGCTACCACTAGAGTGGTAAGAGAAGTAATGAATATATTATACTGTATAATATTATAAAAATATCAATATAAATAAAAAACTCTATTAAAATTTCCAAGTATATTTAATTTGGTTGAAGCATTTTCAATTATGTCATAGGAATACTATATTTGCGTTATACCATACTAAAATCTAGTATATTGTAAATTATGATACACCCAACTTTTGTACAATATATTTAAATACCAATCATTTTATATGAGAATATTGTTTCATACAGTACTTCTGGTACCGTATCAAAAATTACGATATACTACCAAATTTTTGATGATTTATATACTCCATATTCATAAGAGCAAGCCAACATCTTAGAGAATCACTTTACAATAGTATAAACCTTAGTGATCACACTTCTAATGCAGAAATCAGAAGCAATGTATCCTATTTTAGACCAAAAGAGAGATTCTTAACTTAGATGACAATTGGTCTCATTATTCCCATTGCTGTCTAAAGTAATAATGCTCTGCTGTTTATACTGACCTTAGTTATGAAATATGAGGTGTCTTACATTAATTAACTAATTAATTAATTCAGTCCACATGAAGTTTGGTAAGTATATATGTATAGTGTGTGTGTGTGTGTGTGTGTGTGAGAGAGAGAGATTAGCAACAATAGCAAATTTAGAAGTTACGTTACTTGAAAAAGTAATAAAAGTGCTAAAATGAAAGGGCTCCCACCACCATCCCCTCACACGCTTTTTCCCCACTTTCTATTTTTGTCGGTTTAATTTCTTTTTTTTTCGCCTTGAAATATAACTTTAAAAAAATTGTGGAAGGTATAGCTAGTGGTTTAATTATGATTTCCAGAATAAATATTAGTACTACATTTGAGTCTAAAAAATTGAAATTGTGGTAATCCTGGTACATAGATTTATAGTGTTGGACATTACTACTGACAACTAGATACGATTATGTGACACATGCTTTACTAAGATTGATAAAAAATGTTGTTTTGCAGTTTAAGGTGACTATCTTTGCGAAAGTTTTGAAAAGCTAGGTTGATTGACCTCAAACGTGAAACAATGTTGTTTCATTCACGTTGACAGTTGTGTATTATCTCTAGTTGCCGATCATAGCTTTACAACGTTGGAAATAAAAAAATGGCCGTGAATTTGATGTATTAGACTTGATAGTGCATGATCGAAGTGTTGCTTAATTGATAATAAATTCATTTATCTTCATCAATAGATCGAGACTTCAAATCAGCATCATCACCGGAGAAATGTAAAACCATTATAAATTTGCTACAAAGCCTTATTATTTTCCTAAAAAACTAATATACATATAATCACATTGCAAATAGGGATGGTATCATATCCATATGTTCGAAAACTACTACTACTGTACATGCGGATTACGAGGAAGAATCTATTTTTGTCTTAATCCGAGGAAGAGAGAATCGATGCTATCCAACAAAATAAGCAAAGATGTGCAAAAACACAATTACAAATTAGTGATAATTAATAAGAGCTAAGAGGGGCTTCAGCCTCTACTAAATAGTAGTACTGTTTTTTATTTGTATAATATATTTTAACATTCAATATAATTTATGTGAATCTGTATAATACTTTTAACATTCAATATTAATTTATGTGAATCGTTGTGTAAATGTTTATAGCTAAGTATAGTTTTTCTTATTATAGCTTCATGTAGTAAAATTATCTATCTATAAACATATTACAGTGGTGCATCTAATCAATATAATTATAAAAATATTCTCTTTTTATTTTTTTTTATCTTTTTCTAGACCAATAATTGATAATAATAAGACATTTCACATGGTAACTTTATCGATATTAAATTTTACTGCTAGGATTTTACTCCAATCTAATCAATGAGAATGTTTCCAAAAAACATTAATTATCTAATCTCAACATGTTTGCCACCTCTCTCCCACCCCCAAAATCCACCCCCCCACCCCCTAACCATATTTTTTATACTCTATGAAAAGTCTAAATTTCTAAGAGATAAATTCAAATACAAATAATTGTTAATTATAAGAATGTGACGCCAAAAACTACATTAAGATAAAAAGAGTATCGGATATCTTGATTAAATGGATGGTCAAAATTGATTTATGTGTTTTTATCACTAAATTTATTTTTGTATAGTAAAGATTTTTAATATACCAGTATCATATAACACCGTGTTGAATTTAATTAATGTAGAGAGAATTATTTTAATTTAATCATTCTCTTCTATGTATATTATACAAGGCAAATAGTCAAATAATATCAAAGATTTATATGTATTATACATTACGATTAAATATTTAATTCATGACAATCGAGAATCATATAAGAAACATATTCCAGATTAGATTTCTATTTGATTCTATCTTGATATTATAATTTGCATTGGATACCATTTGAGATGAGCCATAAATACACGTATCTATCAGATCTCAATTATCAGATCCATTATATTTAAATATAGATATAAATTTTAATATATATGTGACAAAATAATACTAACTTTCTAGGAAACTAAGTTCCATATAATTCATCGTATAAAGTCAGTGGACTTCGTTGTTTTTTGTTATTATTCTATTTTTAAACCGCTTTTGTATTATTAATATTTTGTTGCTTGCTAATGCTTGTTTAGAACATTTTTTATAAAGAAATAAACACTCACTGCACAAACACACAGTATTTCAATTTGCTAAAAAAAATAAAAGGAAAAGCCAAATTAATTTTGAGATAAAAACTTATTCTCCATGAAGCATATATTTCATACATGAGTGTAATTTATTTTATAAAAAAATGATGTCAAACTTCTAATATTGTCAACAATGCAAATTAATGACAGTGTTTAATTATCTGGATCTTCATGGAATTGTTATGGACAAATATAATAAATTTACCACTTTTTCTTATCACTAATTAATTTTATAAGAATTTTTTTCTTCTTATCACTAATTAAATTTGAAATCAACTTTTTAATACCATGTCCACTCCATACTAGATTTGTCTAAAATAGTTAATAAATATTTGTAACATACAGAATATGACAAAAAAAATTTTTGGATGATAGTAGTATGTGACAGAAAAATATGATATGGACAAATAATTTAATCTTATCCCGTTATTAATTACAGATCCTTTCGGTTATTTCATAAACATGCCACGTTTTTAAGATACTTTTATTATACACAACTTCAACTAATAATCTATTCTTCACACCATTTACATAGGGGTGGAGGGCACCCCAAATAATTTTGATTTCTTTCATAAATATTTTATTCATTTTAAGTTAAAATTAGAATTTTTAAATACATTCTTATTTAATTAGTTAAATTTGAGAATTATGAATTTGTTCCATGTAGAAACTTTATCACATCTATGTTATTCTTATTCTTTTTCTGTAAAATTAATATAAGAAATTAAAGTAAACTCATAAATTTTGTTTAGATTTGTTAAATTATTTTAAAAAACGTTACTCCATCCATCTTACAATAAAAATCATATTTTGCAATTTCACTCCGTCCTATAATTATAAGAGTCACATTTCACTTTTAACATAAATATGAAATAGGTCTCACATTCCACTATCTCTCTTCACTCTCATTCAATTATAAAATTAATATAAAGAAATGGACTTCATATTCTACTAACTTTTCTAACGCAATATTCATTACATTTTTTAAAACTCATGTCCACACTATGAATCCTATTGTAGGATGGAGGGAGTACTAATTAAGTAGTCTGCGAAATACTATCGTTTTTGGGCAGTTCAATTACCACCGTCCCAAGATAAGCGAGTCATATTCCTTTTTGGGATGTCCCATTATTAGTGAGTCATTTCTCTTTTTAGCAAAAAATCATCTCTATTATTTTATTCTCCATCTACTTTATTCTCTCTTTACTTCTTTATTTTTTTCTCTCTCTCATACTTTACTCTATCTGCTTTAACTCTTTAAATATCAATTTGTTAATCCCGTATCTAAAAGAAGTGCTTTGTTTATTTTGGGACAGAGAGAGTATGTCCAAACCAAATGTGTCAAAAATTATTGACTGAAATGACTATATATATCTAAGGGCTATAATACTTATCAACTATTGGCCCATTCAGATTTTTACTACTATGAATTTTTAATGTGGCGAAAAATGTAGTAACTTTTAGTACGTAACAATTTTTTACGATCCAAATATTTTGAATTTTGTAATAGACTAAAATTCATGGTAAAAATTATAGTAATAAATTATAGTTTGTGTATCTTTAGGCTATTATTCTTTTATTTAAAGTGAATAGTTTGCAATGATTGTATACAAAAATTCATGCTCAAGGTGGATTGTTCCTCGTGATTTGTTGTGGATTTTAGCAGACAAATTATCATGTGATTTCACCATCTTAACCACCACCAATAACTTTATTCCTTCACAAGCTTCCTTAACCACACATATTTAATCCATTTGAAATTCATCATTTGTTCTCCAAAACAATTCAATCCACTCCAAATTCCACCCATTTTTTTGTAGATAATACAGTTTGAATACTGAAAATGGTGTTTCATTTTTTATTCAAATCGTTGGATTGTTTTCGTGAATATTTTAGTAAAATCTTTTGATGGAAAATCATGAGATTTTTGAAATATAAGATGGAACAGTGTTGTGAAATGGAGGATCTTGTTTGATAAATCTGGGTTTATTCTATTTGCATTGACGGATCTAGGATACAAATTTTGAAGGGCGATATCAGTAAAAGTGAATAATGCTTTTATATTTTAATGATGTGTGAAATTGTAATTTTATAGCATAAATTGAAAAAAATCTCAAAACGATGTTGTTTGAATGATATGGATTAGTAAAAAACCCAAAAAAAGGCAATTAAAAAAATGAGATTGGATTAACAAAATAAAAGAGAAAAAAAATACTCGTCGAGTCATTTATTTTTTTTTTGGCAAAAAAATAACAACTTTGCTCGTTCTTATTCTATTCACTTTTCACTTTTCTACTTTATTATCCTTCTTACTTTATTATCTCTCAACTTAATTCGTTAAAAATAATTTTCTTAAGACGTTTCTTTTATAAGAAAATTGTACTAAACGAGTTAAATAGGGAGATAATAAAATAAGAAATAGAATAAAGTTAGAATGATAATAAACTGAAGAGATGAAAGAAGAATAAAATAGAGATAATTGTGTGTTTTTTTTTGTAATGAGTGATTCTGATTGAGACAAACCAAAAGGAAAAGCAAGTCATCTTCGGTAAAACGAAAGGAGTAATAGAAAATCAAAATTGAAAACAAAATCAAACTGCAAAAAGAAAAATCCACGCCTTCAATTGCAAGCACTGAGAAATCATGAAAAAAGTACTGCTAACATAAACTACCACAGTTTCATGGTTTAATCAGCCTAGCTTTTATTCAATTTCTTCTTAATCAAACATCCACAAATATAAACCACCACAGTTTCACATCCTCAAAACTAAAATGTGGTAACATAATACAAATTTTTAACACCATGTATGTGTGTTTAAAAAATTTGTAGTATAAAAAAATGGATTTGATTGAATCGACTCTCAATCTGCTGTTTGATTCCAGTAACAAAAATTGGATCTTCACTTCCGCTTGATCAACGAGGACACCGAGGTTTCGTGCAACTGCAGCAGAAAGGAAACTGCAAGTCAGTATCATAGCTAATTACAGAATACAAACTCTAAGCTATCAATGTTTTGTGCCTATTTTGATTCTTGCGACTTCTGCACCTTTGTTTCTTTTTTGTTCTTGATTTCGAAAAGACCAACTATGATTATTAGCACATAGATAGCGAGGTAGAGTTATACATGATTTCCAAGAACACAGCAGCAAAACAGATAGTTGGTCTATAAGAAAACGTACAATTTAAATCAGGTGCAGAAGGCAAAGAATAAATGATGCTCTAAATTTTTATAAGAATTATGATTCGGATAAGGTATTAGTGAACGATGACATACTGTGTAGTTTTGATGACAGAAGAGTGCTCTGAACCAAGAGACGAACTATTGCTGCTGTGTTGCCTGAAATAGAATCACTTAATTTCATGGAATGGCATGGTAAAATTCGTTTTTCACTAACTTGGCCATATACAAGAACAACCCGAAGCTGCATCATAATAGTTCAAATATGAAAATGAAATTTTTATTTCATTCATGACATTGAGTAGTAAACAACGAGAACGATATAAGACCATAGACTGGTATGGCTATAGAACAGATGCTTAATTTTCTGCATGCTTCTAATGATTTGTTTTATCGTTAAAAGAGATGGGGTTCAGAGGCACGGCCAAGTTGTGGTGTCTCCTAGAAATGCACCCGAGTGTCATATGCAGCAAAGTTACATACTGAATTCTAATACGACAGATGATATCATGAGAAGCAAAGTAATTCGAGAGAATTTGAAAGTACCGCTATATACTATTTCACTCCAGCTTGTTTCAACAAGTGCCGATAGCTACGGCCTCTTATAACACGCTGCCACTGGAACTGAACGGAATGTTTTAAGCTCAGATTTAGCCTTTCTTGAACAAGCCTGAAACACTTATATATCAGGACATGCTACAAAAGGCACTTTGTTCAGCTACTGAATCGAACTCATGCATCAGCATATCTTACCATCTAACAAGGCACCTCTGGATCCCACGGCTGACGGGGCGAATATAGGATGGATCACGTTGGGTGTACAACAAACCAACCTGCAGAATGTATTTGATTTAGAAAATGATAACAGTTAAAAGTATGCTATACCCTCAGATATGAGCTGGATAGCGGGAGAGTTAACATGTGTTAAGTACTATAATTGTCTTGTCGTAATAAAGGACTAATCATGACATATCTTCTATAAAGCACCACTTCTGTTACCCTTCATTGTTTATGAAACATAGGAAATTCTTAAAAATAAGGAAGTTCGAAAAAGCTCACAAGATGATTGCCATCTGTAGCTTACAGGAAGTAGAAACTCCACAATTCAGGTGTGAGGTAGTTCGCGTAGAAAATGTGCATGCACATATAAGAGACAATAGCGCATCCTCGATTTGTGGAAAGCCGAGAAAGGCAAATAATGAACTAAGAATCCATTACAGTCACAAAGTACACAAAACAAAAGTCATTATTACCTGTAGCAGTGCATCAGCAGCTGGATCCTCCAAGAACTCGAGGCTCCAGTCAGCAAAGTAATTAACCTGCATAGAATTTTAAGGAAAATCATGTTTTTATTTTTTCAGAAATTCAACTGACCAACTCATTTACATGAGCAGAACATCTGAAGAACTCAAATACCAATTTAGAAAACTAGACTACTTCCAAGCACTCCCCTGATTTTGAATTGCTTAAACGAACATAACATTCATCGAGTAGTATTTTAAGTATAATATAAAATGTAAATGAGAACCGGACCTTATTTCCAATGAAGGAAAAAAATGACGAACAATATAGCCAAGTACAAAATCACAGATTAAATGTGGCATTTATCATTGAAAAGAACTAGCTCCACAGTTTTAGGTTCAGTTTTACCGCAAATCCTGCATTCACTAGAGACTGAACGAAGTCCATTAGCTGAATTTTAGCCCACACTGCTATATCTGTTGTAGGGGGATGCCTCCAAGGAGCACCAACTCGTAATGTATCCTCTGGGATTTTCCCATTTTGTGCATCAACAGCAAACTTTTCCAGGAGCAATAATGCTTTATCCATGGCTGGATTTACAACGCTTACCTATAGCAGAGAAATAGTGTTAAATAGAAAACAGATGCGGAACTCGAGAAAAATGAATAGCTTTTCCATATTTTCTGCTAAAAAGCAAACATATGAGCAACATACAGGGTAGAGTGAATTCTTGCAATGCAAACATATTATCTTGGAATAAAAAAATTGCCTGCCTCAACTAAAATTAGTCATCCACATGGAATAAAAAATTGACTGCATCAACTAAAATTAGTCATCCACAGGCAATCTTGAACGATGAAACAATAGGAATCTTATACATGACAAAACTTCAGAGCTAAGGATTTTTCTGTAAGGAATGTGGAACATTCATGCCCATCATAAGAAAAGGGAAAAGAAATGGAAATGCAGATCAAAATTTAAACTTATTAGAACCTTACTTGTAGGTATGCCAGATACAGGTCCATGATATCTTCAAACGTATTCTCAAAGTTCAACCTGAGATTGGAAGGATATACATGTTTAGCCACCTTTTTAGGAAGACTGTAAGCAAAAACTAAACCTAGAGAACTAGAACAAGATGATTACTAAGAGGAAAATGCATAGATTGCAATAAAACACACTATTGGCCAGTACATGTATAGAAATTTAGCCTATTAATAGTGCTTACTTTTGGTAATCATTACTGAGCTTGAGAGCATAAACCTCAAATAGATGTCGGGAATTTGGGCCCAGTACCTCATTAATCACCTCCCACTGCACATTAGATTAGCAATGTGAGTATATGAACCTTTTGAGAATTAATTTGTGTGTCTCATATCTCTACATGATCAAGTACTTATTAGAAGCATAAGCACAAATGCAAGACTTCAATATTTGGAAAAGGTGAAATTTTGACAATCAGATCTTGAAAAATGCAGAGATGCAGTGAAAAGAACTAAGCAACTGAACTGTAAACCAAAGAACCAAGAACAATATGTTTACAGAGTTTGATCGTAAAGATCTACGTCTACGAGAGGATAGCTGGAATTCACTATCAAGAACAAGAAACACAAGAGAATACAAAATTTCACACCATCATCAATAGACCATCTACTGAAGACATGCATTCTACTAATCATGTTAGTAGTGATTACAACACCAGACCCATCAGTACAATTATCAATACTACAGATTCTTCTTAGTACTTGTTGATCGAAATTTTTTGTCGTACTTATTACTCCACAAGATTCAAATAGCTCCATGTTAAATCCAAATTAACAAGATTAGGTGCTCAGGCTTCATCTTTATGGTTTAACAGTGTACCACAGACCATTCACCTACAATTACTGATTCTTCTTTGATCTATATTCTTACTTCTCTAAACAATAGAAACAATGATTCAAAATCCAATGGAGAATCAGGACAACTGGCTCTTAGTATATGCCAAGCACAAAATCAAGTAACGACAAGCCACACAGCAGGAACAAAGAGGCATAATTTTAACAATTATTGCTGACGTATTAAGAAATATGGTGCCAAGAATCTAATATACTTTTTTAGCAATCATGTTTCATACTAAATTTATAAGAAAACATGAAATTTTTCAAGGAACTAATTATAATCACAAAACTTACAAAGTTTCTTTAATCAACAATACCTCAGACTGACTAAAATAATCACCAACCATATGCAATTTTCCTTCTGCTGGAGACCATCCGAATGTCTGAAATTAACATTTGCATCAAAATAACTGAAGCTCAACTAATAGCACATGTACAAATATACGAGGGTGTTTACCTCACGGGAGATGAAAACATCTGGAAATCCAAAATCAATAAAAGCTCTATAGGAGTAGTATCTGCATTTTTTTGAGCTATGGTAAGAAACTAGAACAACAAGTGCACTAAATAAAATGGATAGTGACATTAATCAACTGGAAGAACAATTATGAAGTCAGAACACAAACTCATACAGCTAATAATTTTGGTCAAGACTAAGCTTTATGTATCTTTTGTTTTACTGCAGTGTTTGGTCAATTGGTTCTAGACTTCCAAATTGATCTTATGCTTCAATAAGCCAAAAATAAATAAATACTAAATAAGAAGACTTACCCATCAGAGGTTACAAAAACAACTGGAAGACACCTTTCATTTGCACCCAAAGCTATTATTCTCCAAATCAGGCTGTCGTGGTATGTGGCTCCACATATCATTCTGTCATTCTCTAAAGTAGCATTCTTCAGAAGCTCTATATTGTTTATCACCAGCTTTGGCTACTTATTTCATCAGTACCGATAAAAAAAAGGAAACAACAGAGACAAGAAGTTAAAAGTGAGGCATAGGTTGAAATGTCAACGATAGTGGTCTCTAATAATCCTCCAATTATACATTGCATGAACAATTTATATTTTACTATGGATTAAATGCCAGATCCTGTTAGTACCATTTACTACACCATAAGCATCAAGACTCATATCTACAAAGAGTGAGATACGTTTTGAATGTTTTGACAACACCACCGAACTACTCGCATTTATCTTACTAATTATTTACTTAGAAGGTTTAAAAGATATTCATCTCTGCATTGACACAGAATTCACAGGTCTTCTCTTTTTTTGGTTTTCAGTTTAAGATTCCTAGATCTACCACATGGATGGAAATATAATTAAAATACTTAACCAGATTACAGTTATAAAACTTAAATACCTGAAAATAATCCACTTCTGCAGCTAAAGACAATAATTCAAGCAACAAACAAGGCCAGTCAGTAGCAGAATGTGCTAGGGATCGCGAAAATCCACCCCTGCTGTTCAAATCTTGAATGGCATTCTCCCTCCATTTTCCTTGAACCCTAATAACCTCTTTAGCCAACTTCAGTGCTGCCATGGCTTCCTTGTAATATGACGACTCTTCCACAGAAATGCTCTTGTCGAAAACCCCATCTAACTCTTGCTCACTTAATGCAGAAGAAAATTTAAAAACTGCATTCTCCCACAAATTTGAGGGGGATACCTTGTTCTTTTTATTAACTATACGCATTTTGGAGACGGCACTAACATTCAAAATCTGATTAAGGGCCGTGGTTGGCCTGTGCCATTTGGTAAGAGTGGTAAATATTTGGTGGGAACTAATAGTCCCAAGCTTTATGGCCCTATGGGCCATTGACTCAAGGCAGTCCTCAAGCTGAGTCTTTAGTGTAACAAGTTTCGGAGATGGACACATGGTCCATGATATCCATGGATATGATTGCCCATGTTTTGGATGGTATTCCTTTATTGATTCTGCAAAGTCAACATAACCAGTAACATGCGGGCCAGTATTCCATTTCTCAAATAGACCTGCCAATAAGAAAAGTGGGAAAGCTCTTTACATCGAGTCCATCAAAATGGTAGGTCCTAATTCAAACTTAATTGGTTTTCTGCACCAAACATCACAAAACACACATTCAGAACATGTTCTCATACATGGGAAAGCAATACTGAATCACCATTGCAAGTTATGCTAAAACTGTTACTTGCTAATCAATGGAGACTGTAATGCACACAGCACATTATCGAAAATCCTAAGGGGGCATTCAGTATTTGAGGTTTAGAAACTTAGGATATCCTAAAGCCCTTGATTGTTTCTAAATTACGATAACATGATTGATTCATATCCTCTTGAAAGGGCTACAATTTGAGAAAACCTTATGGCAAAGATAAAAACACTCAATTATAAAGAGTAAATGCCCTATAATAGTTAACAAACTGGTGAACAAACAACCTACTAGTCATGCTAGAACTAGAGAAATCCTTTCGACGAATATAAAAAATACTCAATCGTGTATATTGCCAATCGTAAATTGTAAAATGTCATTGAAAAGTTAACAAATTGGGGAACACACAAGCTACAACTATTAGTCCCCAGATACAAAATGCATCAAAAAACATAGAAAACATTCTCTAAATAAGTTCAAAAGTAAAGCTATCATGAATCGAAATTCCATTATCTCACATTTCCACTTTCTCCTTGACAAATTCCACATAATTGAGCTCAGCATACCACAATCCTTTAATAATCTACATGAATACCAACATACACACACACACAAATACAAATGGGGATTCATATTTGCTCACGTTCAAGAATAAGGGTGGTTTTTCCGACGCCACGGGGGCCATGAAGGATGAGAGGCTGATGGACGCGGTGGTGCTGCACGTGATTGTTGAGCACTGTTTCCAGCAGCGGCCTTGGGATGATTCGCCATGGCTTAGCGTTCGCCATTGATAATCAACTCTGAAAATCAGATAGCACAAAATCGAAAATATTAAGAAATTGGAAACGGAGAAATGCAATCTCGCAGAGCTGTGGTGAGCATCAAACTTACAGACATGGCGACGGAGGCGGAATTTTGAAGGCTTTGAACCCAAAATTGATTCCCCCAACTTGTTTCAGATACCTGCTCTTTTGCTATTGCAAACAATCGTCGATACACTCATCAATCGCGCGTTATGTTTGGTGCTAAGATTTTTTTGAATTGTGATTGGATTATAGTTTCGGTTTTTGCAGGTAGCACTGAATTGAAGTTCAGTTCAATGGCGGCTTCAGTGAAAATGGGGTTTTTTTTATTTTTGTTCTAAAATAGAACTTAGATTCCTCGTTTGTTCTAGCGTTTTTTTTGTTCCGGATTTGGGAGAGACGCATGACCCTCATGCGTGAAGGTCATGCGTCTTAGGTATAGACGCATCTCTCTCATGCGTCTGTTGTTTTTTAAAATATAATAGACGACGTGCGTCTCTATTTCGAATTAAATCAGTTCCGCGAGAGGCAGAAGGCAGAATACACGCGAGAGAGAATTCTGATAGGCGACTTCCGGCGATTCCTTGGCGATTTCTTGGCGAATCCGACGATTTCCTCTCGTTTTCCGGTAAGTTTCATTCAATCCTTCAACATTCCTTCCTTATTTGTTGTTAATTTGCATAGTTTGTTTAGATTTCCCCTAATTTTTGTAAATTAGGGTTTATAACAAATTGCTCAATTTTGTCCGATTTTTTGGTGTTTAGTTAATTGTAATGGATTTTAGTGGCTAAATTCATTCTATTGTATAGTTATTCATATATTAGAGATGCTTGGTGTTGTGATTTTGGTTGATATTGAAGAATAAAGTATAGGTTGAATTGCATATTTTAATTTAACCTTAGTAGCTATATGTAAATTAGGCCTTATAAAGCATGAATGGTGTTGAATTGGAGTGAATCAATCATTTGATTTATGATTTGTTGTTATTTTGAAGATGAATTTGAATGGATATGTAATTTGTGTTGTAATTTGTAATTGTTGTTTCGTGAATTTGTACTTAGATTAGATGGAGACTTCAAGTTCTAGTGAGCAATTATTATATGGACCCGAAGACCCGTCCTTGCTAAATTTACAGAAACATCACATTTCACATAAACTCATGAAAGAGGGCACAACCCAAGTATTTAAAGTCCGAAGGACAGAAAGCAAGACTTGGGACGTCGAAATTCACGAGAATGTTAGATATTGGCTTGACGTCTTTGGTTTCAAAGGCGTGATCGATTGTGGGAAGCCCATGAAGGTGGACAACGAGCTGATCACGACGTTGATTGAGCGTTGGAGACCGGAGACGCACACTTTCCATCTACCGATCGGTGAGGCGACGATCACCTTGGAAGATGTGCAAGCCATTTGGGGCTTGAGGGCGGATGGTCGCGTTTTCACAGGGCGTGACTATCATGACAACTTTTCAGACTGGACCAACAAGTGCCGCGATCTGTTGGGATGGATACCAGATACTTCCACAGAGACAAAGCAAAGCGGTTTGCTGATGACCGCACTGATCAACCAGACAAGGATGCCTCTGGGTGATGACCTACCTATGTACGTATACATCCAAAGGGCACGTATCCATGCCCTAATTTTATTAGGAGGTCTCATTCTACCGGACACCACGGGGTGTAAGGTGCCATTTATGTGGTTGAATGGGCTTGGGGATCCAGAAGAGGTGAAGAATATTAGTTGGGGAAGTGCGGCATTGGCCTACCTTTATCATTATCTGTGCGAGGCTTCCATGGATAAGAGAAAAGAGTTGGGCGGGCCTATGATGCTTCTGCAGCTATGGGCGTGGGAAAGAATGCCCACATTGAGGCCTGCGTTCATTGGACCAGTTGTACACGAGCCATATACACCATGTGGCGCCAGGTATATGTCTAAATATTTATTTATTAATTTATATTGGATTATTTGCTTACATCAAATATATGTACAGGTGGAAAGGAACAACGCAGATAGGAAATGCTCTTAGACATTCGGTTGAGCATTATCGTGACCAAATATCTCTGATTAGACCTGGCCAGGTGAGTATTATTTCGGTTTAGACTTCATTTATGAACTTATTACGGAATTATTCAGTGGCATTTGCATTGCTGTTTTGTAGTTTATCTGGACGCCATACGCACATTGCATACTGCCTGACTACTGCAATGATGTGACTGGATGCTCTCTGTGCGAGACCTACTTGGTATGTTGGGCATATGTCGAGGCCCATGAGCCTGGACGAGTGCGACGACAGTTCAATCGGTACCAGGATATACCGCAGAATGTAGACAGGATGCTAAGGAACGCCGATCATTTAGGCAAAAATGATCGGCGTGGTAAAAAGGGCAACAACTGGGCAACCACGCACCAGTTCTACATTGGGGAGTGGGACATGAGGTACGAAAGGTTCCAAGCTGCCGAATACGCCGCACCAATGTCTTTGGATATTCCCATGAGCCCGGGTTATATGGCGTGGTATAACAGAATTACAGTGACGTACATGACTCGGCCTGGGGCACGGGCCACTGCTGGGATGAATGAGTCGGCTGCTTCGATGCGACTATTTGTAAGTTTGTTATATTAAACTATATGCTTTCATGTGATATAGATTGTTTCTTATTGATATTGGTATAATTTTTTGTCTAGGTTGAGGCTTTTCAGAGGGTTTTTCATTTAACTACGGAAGACGAAATGGACCCCCGAGTGCGCCAGATTCGAGAAATTGTTAGGACTACCCTCGAAGATACGAACAACGGTGATGTCATGGAGTACCCCGCTTCTCAACATCAGGATGTGGTCATGCCGTACCAAGAAGAAGTAGTTCCACGGCGTCGTGGAGCGCGTGGTGTTCGGACTGGGGGACACGGCTACACAAAGCAGTTTAGGATGTCTCAGGCGCCTCCCGATTATGTAGCACCAGAGGCGCAGTATCAAGAGCATGACCCACCCCAGTGGTATTCACACCCGACGCATGAGTCTCAGTCGCAGTGGGACCGTCCACTGCATTCTCCAAGCCAGCCTGAGCCCGATTGGAATCGTCGCTCATATTCACAAAGCCAAGACATGTCGCAATGGAGTGGGGCCCGAGCGTCGGTCGATTCATTCTTCCAGAATTATCAGGTCATGCCTCCTGTACAAGCTGAAGAAGAAGACGATGATGAAGAAGAAGATGACAACATTGTCGAGGCACATGAGGAAGAAGACGTTGTTCATAGCATCCATGGCCAACCTCGTCCAGCTGCGGAGGGTTCATCACGCAGCGGGGTTAGGAAGCTCGTGAGCAAAGTGTACAAGAGACTATCTTCGAGGAAGAACAAGGGGATTGAACCGGCTAAGTACACTCCGTCGTCGTATAAGTAGCATGAAGAATGAGGGTAGAATTGCTCGGATTGATTGAACTGATTGCAACATTGTTGCATATGATATGATATTTGGATATCTACGTTATTGTTTGGTGCTCAAATTCATGTTAATGTTTCTATGTTGGTGAATTAATCATGTTTCTATTCTATTGAAAAGTCTTAATTGAATATTAATATATTACTATTAATGAATAACTAAATAGTTTATTAATTATGTGTTATAAATATAATTAAAGTAGGTAAATGTGAAAATAATCCGAAAACGCCCGATCGGGCGAAATTAGTAAAATAGAATCGCCCGAGCGGGCGAACTCTCTGTATTCTGCCAGCCTGCAAGTTAGAGACGCATGAGGCTCATGCGTCTCTCCCTAAGACGCATGAGCTTAATTATTCAGTGGAGTTGAGACAAATAATTTCCATTTTCCAATAGTCCGAAACACAAGTTTAGATTTAATTGGCAGATACACAGAAACAACGTTTCATAGAAACTACACAAAACAAATTAACTACAGTGCTAGTGACATATAGAACAAACTACAATTCATCATAACACATCTCTTCTCCTGCCAAGTCCTCTTTGTCTCAAGCTCCTAAACAAAATAAAAACAAAGAAAGTTATCTTCTTACTCCATGCATACAAAGGTAAATTAAATATATAAAATCAATAATTGAGAAGGAAAAATACCTGCACTGCAGATGTCAACAATTTAGTCGGTGAGGATCCTACATAACACGACCAACTGTGCAATTTCTACGGTCATGGCCATCTACACCGCAATTCCTGCACTTGCGGGGAGCTCTCGGTTCATCTTCCTCGCGTACATCCATTTGATTAGGAATCCTCCTTGTTCTGCCTCGTCCACGCTTTCGCGGAAGCAACTGCTCTGGTGTGATACGTAATTTCCATCCAGGATTTGCCCAATAGTCTTCGTGTCTTGGTGCTTGAAATGAGACACCATAGTACTGTGCTTCCCACGTAGCTTTGTGGTTGTGTTTATCAATGAGTTCAAACATAGAGTTACCTCGATCTCTGGCAACGGTGCACGCATGGGAACAAGGAACTCTCCACATCTGCCACTTCCCACAACTGCACTTTGAATCCATAAACTCGACGTCTTGTCTGTTATTGCCCTTTGCCTGTCCCTTTTCAACACGGGGACGACTTCGAACTTGGTAATGACCTTTTTCTCGGTCAAGTACTGAACAGTAATGCATTTGCCCCTTTGCATCATACGCAGCAAGTTTGTCCCTCGCCCACGGGGTCAACCGACCTTCGGTATGTTGTATTTCTGTCTTTCTCTCTGCCCACCATTCCACTGTTCTCCAAAATGTCAGATCAACCAAAGCTCTAATAGGTAGCTCTCTTATACCTCTCAACACGTTGTTGTAGCTCTCTGACATGTTTGTTGAGGGCACCCCCCATCTCAGTTCATCATCGTAACAAAGAGACCAGTTCTCTTGTTTGGCTTTGTTGAGCTCGTGTATCGCAACAAGACTTTCCTCCCGTAGTGCACGTCGCCGTCGCACGTACTTGCGTACTTGAGTTGTGACACCCAATGCCCATATCATGCCTTTCGCTTTACCGCCCTTACCCTTAAGTTTAGTCAAGATATTTTTCCTCACATGGATAAAACAAAATTTGTGGTGACATATCGGCGGCTTTTTCCATTCATCAGAACGCATAGCCTTTAGGATTCCTTTATGCCTATCCGAAATGATGCACACCTCCCTTTCGTACTTCACCACATGGATTCTGACATGATCCAAAAACCACTCCCAGCTGTCGCCAGTTTCTTCATCGACAACAGCATATGCAACAGGCAGACATCTCTTGTTAGCATCAACACCACAAGCAACAAGAAGCTTACCTTTAAATCTTCCTCGAAGGTGAGTCCCGTCTATTGTTAAAACGGGTTGGCACTCCTGGAAAGCATGTATAGCAGGCCCAAGTGCCCAGAACACATAATAGAAGACTTTAGTACGGCCCTGGCTCAACAACTCGTTGTGCCTCCACTCAACGATTGTGCCTGGATTCCTATACTGCAGTTCAAGCATGTAGCCTGGCAAATCCCTAAATGACTCCTCCCATCCACCAAATACAATCTCTAAAGCCCTTCTCCGTGCATACCATGCCTTCTTATAACTGATTACCACATGAAATTTGTCATGAACAAAATTTCTTACGGCTGCGGCACTGAACTCGGCATTTTTAAGCAACTGATGTCGAATACACAAAGCAATCATTGGTGATGAAAAGTTAGCATGTCCTCTATCATTACGATGGCCTTCACAACTATGTCGTCCACACCACTTCCTAATCTCCCACATATCATCATGGGCCATGTGTGTAACAGAAACTTTCCACCGACATTCATTCGCTTTATCAGCGTCGGTCTCGCTGATAATAGCTGTCCCATCTTCTGTCCTCCCTGCTGGATATTTGCACACGGCATGCCACCTTCTTACTTTGCTCTCAACCACCCTAAATTGTCGGTTTTGCCTCAGACTCCACATAGTAATAGCAGTCTTCACATGCAGTTTGCTATCAAATTTTTTTCCCGCATTAATCCGATATGGGTGTTCTTCATCCCAGTACATGGTACTGCGTTCATTACCAACTTCAGGTACCTCAGAAGGACCACTAGGCAGTCTGCGAAAATATTTCAACCCGGTGTGAACGTATTCTGGAAGTGGTTGTTCACCTTGCACGACGGGTTTATACACTACCTCCTCATCACTAGAGTCAGCACCAGAATCATCACTTAAAATCTCATCAGACGAGGATGACGACAATTCTGGATCATCAAGGTCTCTTCGTACAACATGAACATCATCATGCTCTTCTACATTCTCTTGAGTATTCAATCCAACATCAGCAGCATCTGCAACATCTGTTTGCTCATTCATACCGCAATCCATGCTCAAAGGTTCAAACCTCGTAGATGATCCAACACCATGATCAACAATTGGTGGGATGAAGGCATTTCCAACATACGAATACTCAACAAATAATTCAATATGCCGAGTAGAATTTAGAGCCGCATTGAACATATAAAACACACTTTGATCACTGTCAACCGCAGTACATACATAACTCATACCGGTACCCAAGAAACAATGCCTCCAAGATATTTCGATGAAGTGTTGGTTTGAATCTATTCTTATCTTAACACATATCATTGCAACTAATTCAGATAATGAGACACATGAATCCAATACGATGGAAGCTCTCGCACGAGGAGGATCATAACAAATACCCACTTGAGGAAGTTGATATATTCTACCACCCCAATATAAACTCACGTATACTTGCATGATTTCTGCAAAAATATATATACAAACCAACAACAATTAAAGACAATTTTTTTCATTAAACCCTAATATAGTAAGTATACAAAAGATTTATCAAAACCCTAATAATATGCAAATAAACAACAAATACGAGAACAATGTTGAAAAATTGAAGGAAACTTACCGAAATATGAAGGGAATCGCCAAGAAATCGCCAAGGAAATCGCACGGGTTGTCTTCCTCTCTTTCTCTCGCGTATTCTGCCTATTCTGCCGTGGGAACTGATTTAAGCAAGTTAGAAACGCATGAGGCTCATGCGTCTCTACCTAAGACGCATGACGCTCATGCGTCGTCTATTATATTTTAAAAAACAACAGACGCATGAGGGAGATGCGTCTATACCTAAGACGCATGTCCCTCATGCGTCGTTAAAAAAAACGAAAAAAAATAGAGACGCATGACCCTCATGCGTCTCTATGAAAGACGCATGACGATCATGCGTCTCATTAAAAAGAGACGCATGAGGGTCATGCGTCTCTCCCAAATCCGGAACAAAAAAAAACGCTAGAACAAACGAGGAATCTAAGTTCTATATTAGAACAAAAATAGAAAAAACCCGTGAAAATGGAAGCTTAATTTGCTAGCCGCCATTAGGTGTTTGTAAATATATCTCTAACAAGGTCTATTTTTCGCTACACAAGTTTTAATAATTAATATTAATTAATTATAGAACGAATATGAATATCGATCAACATTAATAAATTTAATGGATGAATAACCATTATATTTTAATTATATTTTTAATGACATCATCACTCATTCATGACAAATTGAAATGTTTAATTATATTGGATTGGATTCAATTTTATAATTTTTTTTAGTGTCAAAATAACATTAACACTTTTATTATTGTGAAATGACCAGAAATTTAAAAATCATGTCATTCAAATCTGAAACTTTTAACATCGAACATTAACCACACTATTACCTGGCCAGCACACATTCGAAAGGTCGACGGTGGTAACTGGTATATTTGCTATTCTCTCCGTCCCACGAAAGATGTCACACTTGTGGGACGATATGAGATTTTAGAAAGTTTTATTTTATGCGTTAAATGGAAAGAGAAAATATAATTTTTATATTTATGAAGAGGGAATTTTTTTAAAAATGAAAATGTGACATCTATTGTAGGACAAACTAAAAAGAAAAGTGTGACATCTATTATGAGACAAAGGAAAAAGGGAGTATAAATCTAAAGATAGTAATCGATATTGGTATACAATTCCACAAAACAAGAAATTAAATTGATGCAACATTGAACAAATAAAGTAGGTTTCCTTTAATACTTATGTTAAAAAGAAAATCAAGGTCTCAAATTCTATCCATCTCAATTTCATCTTTGTCAAAGGGTTTCTTTTTCTTTAGAACTATGCTATTATTATGGATTATGAATGGTATATACAATTCAAGAAACAATAGTTGAAACCTCACTAGTCTTGTACTATTGTAAAAATGCATTGCGTTTTGTACCCTCGGTCACGCTGCCCCGTCTCCAGCAGCCTATGCTCATGTCGTGTTAGATAATCGTATAATCGGGAAGTGTTCGGATGCTGTGAGAAAATCGAGGGCCGTGACGAGCATGCCTTGCCTCGACTCACGAACTGAGGACGAACAACTGGTTCAGCTGCAATGTGCAAGTCAGATAGTTCCATAAACAGCCTGTCTACTTTCCTCCTAGTGTCTTCTGCTTGTATCCGTGCTTCATCCGGTCGAGTAGTTTCTCCTTTGTCTTCCTCTTCTTGTCCATCTTCAGCCTGTATCGCTCCTCTCTCTCCCTTTCGTACACGCCTTTCCAGAAAATTTCTCCGGTTAACGGCCACAGCCACGGCCTGTATGGGTGGTCGCCGTCATCTGCAGCCTCAGCAAGGTCTTCGTCCATACTTTTCAATAAGGTGATGTTGAAATATTTTGGCCACATGAAGTCTCTCCGTTGATCGATAGGGTGCTGTTCTTGCACCGAGCCTGAACTGGGGTCAATGTAAACCATCTTTCGCGCGCTATGATAAGCCCACACATTAACTAGGAGTTCCAAGATTCGACAGTAACAGTGCTTCTTCTGCACCAAGTACAACTCAACATGAAAAACTTATTTGTGTGTGTGTGTTTACATCATTTCGGAACCGTACCTCGGGTTCTGAAAATCCCAGAAAACAGGCGGATGTGTTCGCTGAATTCATGCGTAGGCTATGAAGAGAATCAACAAACATCCTGTGTCATCAAAGTCGTTGTTAAGAGTCGAACTATTATCTGTTTGACTACCTCTCAATGTAATCCTGCAGTGGGGTAAGCCGGCTTGCACGTATGTTATGAATTCAAATGATAATGGCGCATAACGGAAGTACCTAGAGAACATCACAAACTCCAGAAATGAAGACGTAGGCATGGCCCAGCCATGCAGTGCCGACCAATGCCCACCACCTTGAGGCATGGGAGGTAGAGCTTCTACGTTTGATGGCAACCCATACATTTTTCGAAATGCATCTTCAAAAGCTGTTCTGTGAGTTTGGAATCATCAAAAGGATATGAATCAGTGTTTCGAACCATGTTAGTGAAGGTGTTCTGTTCTGTGTTCTACAATTTTACTGGTGATACTCACTTGCACCGTCCTGCATTCATGATATCGCATATTGACCAAAAAGTAGGCAGATCGTTTAGTCCCATGACACCGGCATCCATATCAAGATGAGTCCAAAAGTATATCACATCCCCATCAGTGTTTCCTTGTATTCTTTTCTCCAAAACATCTTCAGCTTTTTTAGATAAAAACACCTGAGATGATTAAGAAAGATTAGTCAGATGCAGGCAGTGTTGAATCCACTAGAGCAATAAATTTTAAAAACCGTAACTCGGAAGAGAGTAGACGGAGAGGACTCAATTTAATTATACTGTGGATTAATATGGCAGTTAATATACATACCCTCTTCGCAGCAGCACGCCATGACTGAAATCCTATCCAAGGTCCCTTATGAATGTCGTCAATTCCGTTAGCTATAGCAAACATTCCTCCAATCTCACATAGAATATCACGATAAGAAGTGTCATTTAAGATAAGAAGCCGACCAACTCCATCCACATCATCTGAACTCAATCTCCGGGCTCTGCTAGACTGATACACCAAGCCAAAAACAAGAAAGTACTATTGAAGTAGCAATTTAATGCAAGGAAAGGAGAAAATGTAATAAAAATAATGGCCACATCTAAATACTTATACCAAATTGTATTGGGTCTTAGATTAGTATGGAAGAAATTGTTTAAATGAAATCATAAAACAGGGGATACATGGTCCATCTGATTTACATTTAATTGCCATATACCAGAAATCCAAGTACAATGCACCAACCCATTTGTGAGGAACTTACGAGGCTTAACCCACGGTATAGCGAACCATGGTGCAGAAATGGCCAACCCCCAGCACCATTGTACATCTCATAAATGCAAATTGGCTGCCCTGTTCTTTCTAGCTCGCCTTCATCTCTCAGGTTTGTTTCAAATCTGAGCTTTTCTGATTTTCTAGCATTACGATATATCTCATCCCATTCACCAATATCTTTCTCCATTCTTTCATCAAACTACACAGCATAAGCTAAACAGATAAATAGGGTGTTGTAGTTAAATGACAAAAAAGACTTCAATAGCAACAAAAGTACGACCATACCTCCTCTCTTTCCAGCATCTCAACTTCGTCAGAGCTCTCTATTTCGTTTAAGATCTCCCAGTCCAAAGCTGTTGGCATGTCCTCTTCCAGACCTTCAGGATTGGCCCCAATGACATTTCCTAATGCAGCATAATTTACCATGTCTTCCTCAAGGTCGTATACAACAGTCGAATTCACCCTCAAATGATCTTCTTTATACATATGTCCTCTCTCACTAGATATCTGGTCAAGTTCTTTCCTAAATTGATTCCATTCCCATTCAATATTTTTCAGTTGGGAAGCAGGGGTTGGCA
Organism: Salvia splendens; assembly: GCF_004379255.2. Taxonomy (NCBI): domain Eukaryota; kingdom Viridiplantae; phylum Streptophyta; class Magnoliopsida; order Lamiales; family Lamiaceae; genus Salvia; species Salvia splendens. Next base: position 33,696,170 of record NC_056044.1, on the reverse strand, counting down.
GCAAGACATCTGATGGGAAATCAAAGACATCCTCCACTAACTTCGCAAAACCAAAGATGCATTCACTTGCAAACATGTTCTTGGCACGAAGCCTTCCAGAGGAAGCAACAGAATGTGCAAATTTCGATAAGTTTCCTTCATATATCAAGAGGGCAAAGGCATTTCTTAATGCTTCAGGATGGTTTTTTGAAAAAGTTATCCCATTAACTCCATCAACAATCTGCATTCAAAAAATTAATACATAGAAAAGATGAGCTTCCAGGATAGCTACAAGATCATTCAAAAGAGAAACAAATGTGACGTACATATTTTCTTATGACAGGATAATCTGGAGCAATTATAGGAATCCCAAATGACATGGCTCTAGTCAGCAAATGAGGAAATCCCTGCTCTTCTTGGGAGGATCCGTACAGAACTATATCAGCCATCAGTATTAGACTGTCAACATCACTATTTATGCCGTAATGCATCAATGATCCTTGCTGTAATCCCAGACGAGTCGCAATGTCCTACATAGGTGTAACAGTGATAGTAAAGATAACATCCAGGGCAGAACTGAAAACTGTCAGTTTCTTCCAGTAGAAAGAAACAAAAGAGCATTTCCAATCTCAATTCCAACATTGTGGATTAAAAGAATGAGCCAGGATAATTTAACACGCACATGCATAAATCATAACACATTAAATCAGATGTGAAAAGAAATGGAACAAATTTAACCAATCATATTAATCATTACAGGCATCTGCTGTTGTACCGACAAATTCTTGCTGGAGTCAGTGTTGTTAGGGTCGAGGGTCGCACCGGGTCGATAAGGTGAAAATTCGGGTCGCGGGTCGACGAGTCGACTGGGTCGAGAGACCCACTAATCTAGGCTAATTTTTTTTCCTTTTAATATTAAATCAAATAAATATATTACTCTAATGTTTATAATATATCAAATAATATAAATGTAGACGCAATTCATGTGAATAGAGATAAAGTGGAAAATAAAAATTATCAAAATATCAAAACAATTCATAAGTCATAAGTATATCACAAAATAAATAATTGAAACCATTGTCTGAAAATGTCAAAAGAAAAAAGTTATGAAATGTGCGTCATTTTGTATGTAGTATTAACTTATAATAAAATAGGAGTGGAATGTGAAATCTATTTTAAAAATTAGTAAAAAATAAATGAATATGTATTAGTAGACAAACCTATATAAAATATGAGACGAATAATTACAGAAAAATTAATAAATTAATACAATAGATTATTATACAAATAAAATAATAAAACTTCAAATAGTACAATTTGAATCTCGAAACGTTTATATAGTAGAAGAACAATATTAATTTATTCCTAAAATAATATACTCATTTTCCACCATTAAATTATACTCCAAACATTGGATTTACAATATATCCATGTAAATATATTGGATTTAATTTAACTAATCAAAAATTTGGTAAAATAGTATTTTTATTGCTGCCTAAAAAAGTGAGCTAAACTATGTCAATTTTTTATATTTTCCTAATCCCACTAAACAAATGAATAGTGACAAATGATGTACTCTATTCCCAAGGCTCATAATTATACTCCTCTCTCCTCTCTCTTCTCCATCATCTTCCTTCATTCAATCTCTGTAAAAAAAACGCAAAAACACTGTAGCCGTAGCCGAAACGCTCGACCCACCCGAAACGCTTGACCCCGCCGACCCAACCGACCCAGCGCGACCCATGCATCTCGATCAACCCACCCATGTTGGGGCGGTCATGGTCTCGACCTGGGCGACCCGGGCGACCCGGGCGCCAAATTAACAACACTGGCTGGAGTAACAGTCACTATTTTCCAATAGAGATATCAAATTTAACCAATCATATTAATCTCATTGGTGTCTCATTTTCTGAAGCCCACATGCACAGATGCAGTAAAAAACTTATAACATTCAGAACAGCCAATTGCAAACATATACCTGCAAGGAATCACTGTATTGTCTGCTTGAGTTTCCACAAAGGAAAATGAACTTTGATGTAAATCCAACATCATTTTGTCCTGCATATTTGAGGAGTACAGGTTCTAGATCATGCATTGCCACTGCATAATCCCAGGCTAGGTCATAATAGAAGAATGAACTCCCAAGAACTAGAACCAGCAGGTCATCATCTTGAAAACCATTCTCCTTCCGCATCTGATATTTGGAATGAGTCTCACTATAGCTTTCTGCAGCCCAAACATCTTTTGGAGATCCAGGAATAACATAGAAGTTTCCAGTGTCGAGAACACTATATAAGATCTGATAAAGGAAAACACATAATAAATAATCAGAACCAAGACAATCCATAAATAAGTAAGAAGAAAGTTCCAGAAAGAATATTACCGGGAAAGAAAATTCTGGAAATACCACAAGATCAGCCCTACTGAAGGCCATTTTCCAATTAGAAATGAGGTGGCCCCAATCCATCTCCTCGTAAACTTGTAGACGGCTGGCGAGAGTATCCTCTTGGATAATCCATATCAGAGGCACAGAGCAAAAGGGCTCCTGCATAAGGCTGCATAGATATCAAATTGACAAATCATAGAATATCAAATAGCACTATGCAATGTACACTGCATGAGAGCATCCATAGCATACATGTTTGCAATAGGCTATAGGAAAAGTGGAGGATTCCTAAACTATTGTTATTTTCACTAAAGCTCATGTTCAAGATGGTCCTTTTGAAACAGAACAATCCTCTGCAGCTTATCTCAAGAAACTTCGGGGGAAATAAATTTAGTGGTGTATTGACCCAGAGTTCAACTGGAAATGCAGTCTGAGGAGAAATATCAAGTTTGGCATGTTAAACATAGTGGTGCATGGCATACTAGAGCATTAAAGACTAGAGAAGCTAAAGAGAAAACGTCAGCTAAAGAGAAAACGTCACTTCTTGCAGTTTCCTTCAGTCACCCTCTCATAGACCGCAAGCATGGAACAACTCATAGGGATGGACTCACAATATTAATCTTGGTCATATTTGTGTGGGATCCTCATTGTGAAAATACTAAGCTATAAGCATGTGCATGCAATCAGTGCACCACTCAGATCTATCAGAGGGTAATTTCACTATCAAAAAACAGCAAACTAGCTGACCTCAAATGGCTAATTATATATGGGATTATGGGCGGTAGAGAAGTGGGTTTAGAGGACAAAATTTACTAGACATCAGATCATAGTATTTTACTTTTGTATTCACCCGATTCGTGATATAGATCCAGGGATAAAAGGTAAAGGATATATCTGAAACACGAAAAAAATTCTTTCAGAGAAACAATACCTGGAAATGGCATGTTTTGCTTCAAGCGAATCCGCAACAATACCTTCATAACTGTAGGCAAAAAGGCATTGCTCAGCTATCATGGCAGGAGAAAACTAATCAACAATATATGCTAATAACATATAGAACTTCCAGGGTACGATAAAAAACAGAAGAGAAAACATACATCGACCAATCAGTGTACCCATATCTCTCAGGCCATAAAATTGAAACTGGACCTCCAAGCTCTTGCCAAACAGAACGCGCTCTCCCATCTTTGAGGGCATATAACTACAGAAAGTATATAAGGTAGGTCAAGGTTTTAAATTTGCATAGTAGGAAGATATGGACATATTTTAGTAACTGGAAATATCACAAGTTCCAACTACAAGCTGATATTTGTTCCTACAGATTTTACTTAAAAAGCAGACTCTTACCTCATAAATTAGAAGACTAAATATTCACTTCTATTGCAGCAAGAACGTATGACTTTATTTCACATGCATGAAAGAGTAATAGTAATAAGAGCTATGGCACACTTTCAATCAAGAAGGCATACATGCAAGTAATGTTCCCAACTCGAATTCCAGGGAGGCTGCTGCTTCTATCAAGGTCTGGGGCCTCTGGGCATGAAAGCATATGATCTTTAAACTTTCTGAATTATATTATATCCAGAGCATGATGATGAATGCACATATTTTATCCAGGCAATGTTCAATTACAATGATCATTCCTTTAGCTTTAGAGATGAAAGTAAGGAGGGGAGAGGGAGAAGGAGAAGGAGAAGGAGAAGGAGAAGGTGAAGGAGAAGGAGAAGGAGAAGGAGAAGGTTAGGACACAATTGGGCACTTAGTTTGTATGATTTTACAATTGTCATTTTGAATATAAAACAGTTAAGTAGCATCAAATGAAAACTTTTATGAAAAAATACCTTAAGCAGATAACCAAGACCTTTTAAGTTCTTCATCAAAGAATACATCAATAGTGCTGAAGGATCTGTCTTCATGTTCCCTAAGATCTTGCATTGATAAAAAAGAGTATATAAATATATTACACAACTTCAATGGTAATACATTTGAAGTATGGCAATACTGGAAGTTGTTTCCTTTAGGGAATGCACCTAAGAAGTAAACAAGAAATTAAAATTTGGACAAACATCTAATCCCTACCTTGCAGGGGAAAAAGGTATGCAAGGTGGCTACCTATGATAAATTAGAGGCTAATACAAATAGATGACTGCATAAAATATGACAAGACTATGCACGTACATATGCAGGGAATGAATGTCACAAACAAACAGCATTGCCTATCTGATATAGATTCTCTTTAGCATTCAGATAATTGATAAGTGATCTAAGAAATGCATAGTCACCAAAAATATTAGCAGAATTTAGACCATGCCATGTTTTCCAGTGATTCTTGCATCTTAATCTATCCTCTTGATACCCTATTAAAGCCAAAGCTGGACTTATGAGATGATTAGCACTGAACAAAGCTCTATCTCAAATTTCTACAACTATAATAAGGATGATAACAATCTAACATTTGTTTGTCAATCATGCATATTCCGGAAATGTACATAAAAATTATGTGAAAGCATTTGAAAACATGATTTGAACTACTTTTCCGTTGAGCAGAGGCGTTAGGTTTTGGTACTTATACTTTTCCATTCCAGATCATTAGGTATATGAATTCAACAGCTACCAAATCTGTGATCATGCAAACCACCAAATAAGCGCGTATAACTATATTAGCTCATAATTAACATTAAACTCCAGACTCCAGTTCAATCACAGGAATTTAAATTTCCTAATTACATCGCTAACAATCACTTACCAAAGCGATCCTCGGAGGCCGAACGCCTAGCCTCGGCTGGCTTCTGAGCGAATCGAGCCGGCTTCCGTTCAAGTCTATCCGCCGCTGAGGCACAAACTCCAGCGAGCTCCCCAGCTCCAACCCCTCCTTAACCGACCACCTCCACCGCATTCTCCTGTCTCCGCCAACTCCCTGCCGGAAAGCCAGCATGATCGAGCTCTGCATAACCATCGATGCCACAGAAAACACGAAAATCACCGCGAAAATGCAAAAGTAAAGCCGCGATTTGCCTCTGAAGGGGAAGAACGACAGCTTCCGCTGCTTGTGGTGGTGAGATCGGGAGGTTTTATGCGCCGGCGCCGTCGTTTTGGAGGAGCGCGGAAGTTCGGCCGCGCTGCTAGCGTTGTGGTACCGCTTGAAGGCGAAACGGTCGCGGATCGAGTGGAATGTGGCCGCCGACGCATCGTCGGAAGCTAAATCTGCGGCGGGAACTGAGTTGCGACCCATGGTTCCCAATCTCGGGGATCTATTGAGCTCGATTTCACTGGATTTCGAGGTGACTGAAGAGCTGGAAACGGTTTTCAGGTGAGAGAGATAGTATGATTCGTTTGCAGAGTGTTGATAGTGTTGAGTGTGATTCGAAGGAGAAGATAAAAAAGTCGTGAAAAAATTTCGACTTTTTGATGTGACGCGTTTTTCTTTGACGCTTTATGCCAATCATTTTACTTTTTCATACACGTAATAAATTTAATTATTATAGAGTATAGCTTTTTTATTTACGTCCACCTTCAAATCAAATCCAAATCTAGATTTTTATTAAATACTATATCATATTCAGAATTATTTATTTCAACCCATATATATTAAAATTATATCTTAAATAATTTCATTTTCACTAACTTTATATCTTTCATGATCATATCTATATAGGTATTTAATTTACATTATAGATTAATGTCACTACACTTTATAATCATTAATTTCATAAATATTAAGTACTAAATACGAGTATTATTTATTCAATATAATACTAGTATATAATTTGAAAAAATAAATAAATTAACATGTCACAATAATCTTAAGTCCATTTGACCCAGTAATGAAATGAGATGATTAAAAAACATAAGATTATTAATTAAGTGAAGCAAATTAATTAATTCCATTAGTCAAACTTATTGAATTAATTTAGTGACAAAGCCAAGTTTAGGTAATTAATTACAATCCATGGCCCATTCAAATCCAATTAGACTTAATTATCGAAACTTAACTAAACCAATCATAGTTTCAATAATTGGGTGCTTACGTGAAATTGACTCTCTTCATTCTTCCAACAATAGTTCAATAAATTCGATGATTACTCGAAGAAAGATTTATATGTGGTGAAGATAATTAATTACTTATTGGGCCAATTAATTAATTTAGTGACCCGGTTTAGCTATTTATAAAATCCATTTCAGCTCATTAATAAATCCAAAATGACCCAACTAAGGTCAAACTACCATTTAATCGAAAAAGGCCAAACTAAGGTCAAACTACCATTTAATCCAAAAGGGCCCAACTAAGGTTAAACCACCAGTAAATCCAAAAGGCCCAACTAAGGAACCAGCCCAATTCACAGTTGACCCATCGAGCTTAGACCGGTCCACTATGATACATGGTTGGCTTATCGTAAAATTACTAACTCTGTCTACCATTAAGAGTCTCCATTGAGTTTGGCAAGCAAGTAAATTCTATAGTGCAATAAATCGCAAACTATATTACATCAAACTTATACTACTATTATATTAAACTTTTTCAACTCACTTTTCTTAAAATATGAGCTAGAGAAAGAGACTCCTGATGGGACCAAATGGGACCAGATCGAAATCTTGGCCTTTGAAATCTATTGAAGAATTCAAAAATCTTTCCGGCATAAACTTGTCCGGTTCGTCCCATGAGACGAGTTCCCTCCCAATGGCCCACGTGTTGACCATCGCCATGGTTCCGGCTGCAACGTCGTACCCTTTGATATGCACATCCTTGCTTGAGATTCTCGGCGAAAGTAGACGCATGTTTTCCTTGATCACGGCCTTCATATAACCCATTTTCTCTAGATCATCTTGCGTTATGTGCTGCTTCTGCTTAACGACACCTCGTACCTCGGACTGCAACTTCTCCATCACCCTAGGATGTCGTAAGAGCTCCGACATCACCCATTCCAAAGACGTCGAGATTGAATTAGTTCCACCAATAAACACATCCTATATATATATATATATCCAAATCGACAAAAATATTCAGGATAATCACAAACTAACACGAAAGTAATCGAATTAGGTTACCAAAAGCAAGGGTTTGATGCTATCTGGATCCGTGGAGGCATCTTGGTTGTAGATTTGGAGCAAAATATCCAAAAAATCTTCTTCTTCTTCTTCTTTGCCCTTGCCATTGCCCTTGCCCAAGCGTTGGCGGTCTTGAATCACACTCTCCAAACCTTGATCCAGCTCTTCGGCAGTGGTGTCGAGCCTTTTATCAAAACCATTGACACGACCAATCCATCCAAGCCACGGAATAAAATCACCAATGTGAATTTCCCCAACAAGCCGCATGAAAACCCTAACCAAACGCATGAACTTCTTCCCGTTCTCCGTCCCAATGTATCTCCCACCGAAGCTGGACCTGAAAATCACTTGGCCATGCATCTCCTCAATCAGTCTCCTCAGATCCACGGGGGCCGAGGCGGCGACGCAGCCCTCGATCCTTATGTTCTGTTGCTCAGCATCTGCAGGACGAATATGCTCCTTATAGTGGTTTAGGATTTAGTTTACCATAAGAGGGTTTTAGTTCACTGTAAAGGTGTTTAGTTCATAAAACAGATTTGAAGATACGGAATGAACGCCGCCATGATAGCGAACTACGTGTTTTCAAAATCTGTCCAATCTCGTCCTTCTATTTTTTGATCTGAAATTTGATCTCTAGTATTTGAGAATTTGAAATTCTATGTCATGTTATTATTAAAAAAAGTTAACTGCTTGTGTACAAATTATTTCCAAATTTTGGTGTTACTAACTTTATTTTTTTTTGTAAATAATTAAAAAATGAACTTTTTTTTTTGAAATCAGGCATATATAGTCCAACTTTCGTTAGGCAACATCACAGAGTCTGATGTAAAATCCAAAGGTATAGTTGGAAAGCTATCAATGGTAGCTTTCTAGTAGCCCAAAATATTGGATTTTCGTCATTAAATGTAGTTTAAAATAGCTTTAAATTTGCTGTCACAAAACTCTACATTTTCTTTTTCTTATTAAAATTTGGATTTATATACGACGTACCATTAAAAGACATTATAACTTACACAAATTTGAATTTGCTTGAATAAAGCGGATGATAGAATGAAAAACTTGAATATCATACTTGTGATAATCACCCAATCTTAATAAATACATTGAAAAATGCTTGCTATCCACTAAACACGATCTGCATTAGTCACTAATAACCTTTCCAAAAAATAGTAGCAAACTGTCATGATGACTTGAACACTTGACCTATCAATTGGAGTGGAAGCGTCCTACCAAACATTTGGAGCTCTGACATATAATACTCTACATGATGACGAACTATTATTTAAATCCTAGGAAACGCCGTATTAGAGAAGGTGTGTATCTATATGATTCAATCTCTTACAACCCAATATTTGAGAAAATCTGATGAGGGCTTGCATTACAAAATCAAAACCATAATAATTGGTGGATATATACCTTAAAATTGAGATAATTTCATTGACTTAGTAAATAAATCTTGGAGTGTTATCACTGAAGCCGCCGAGGCATCATCATTAATCGGATAGATACAACGTTATTCATGGTTTTGACTATACCTAATGCTTTCCTTTTTGTTACATTCGCCTTATAATACAGCCTCCGTCCCACATTAAGAGTCCACATTTGACTCGGCACGAATTTTAAGAAATGTAAAGGAAAGTGTGTTGAAAAAATTAGCGGAGTAAGGGATCCCACTTTAGATATTAGTTTTATAATGAAATGTGTGTGGAATGAGTTAGTGGAATGTGAGGTCTACTTACCATTTATAGTAAAAGTAAAAGTGGACTATTATTGTGGGACGGAATAAAATGATAAAAATGGACACTTATGTGGGACGGAGATAGTATTATTTTTAACATATTATTGTGGATTTTAGACTCTTCTCGACCGTAACTCTTTTAAAACCAGCAAGTTTTACTATGAATTAAGCTTCCCCAAAAAAAATATTTTAGATTATTCAAAATTCACACATATTTATCCAGAATATTTTCATTAAGTGTTTTTTCGTGAATTGATGGCGAGAGATATATAAGTACCTAATCAACAAAATTGTCTTCATCCACCTAGAAATAAACTCCCTCTGTTTTCAAAGAATAGTCTATTTTACCTATTTTGGCTAGCTCAAAATCAGTCTATTTCTGTTTTAATTTTTTTTAATTACACTACCATTTCTCGATTTATGCATATCATCCTTGCACTGGGGCTGTGCTAATCTGCTCTGTATCGTTCCTATTTTGTCGGATATTCCTGAAGGGACAACTTTTTTATTACACATATACACTATTAGGTCCTATTAGGCTGCAACACAGCCCTGTCCGCCGCTGTGCTCGCGCCAACGGCACGGCGCTACTCGATAATAAGAGCACATCCGTGCCGCTGAGCAGGTCAACGTGGCAGCCTCCTATTGGCCAACGGCAATGCCGTTGGCTTTTTCTATTTTTTTTAAATTCGAATTTAATTTAAAAAATAATTTTTAAATAAAAAAAATATTTTCCCACTTCCCAATAAATTATATCTGTTTTCTCCCCACTTTTACTTTATATTTCATTTTTTCCCCAAAATTCACATTTTTCATCTATAAATACCCTCATTCCACACAAAAATTTCATCTATAATTTTTAATTTATAGAAATTTAATTATGTAATTTTTATTTTTTAGGACTTTAATTAAAGTCCTAAAACCCACTTCGGACGTAAAATAAATAAATAAAGCCGAAAATTTTTTCATTGGTGGGAAATAACAAACTCGGGGTAAAGTTCGTGATATTATTTGCCAATTTCAAGGTTCGTGCGAAACCCAACTTTTTGAAAGTTACATAATATTAGGTGCCAATATCCCAAAAGAAAATGGAAGTGGAAGCAAAATAATAGATGCGAGTTTTCATTCTTTAATAGCTTATCGATTGAATAATTATTAGTTAGGTGTCATATAAAATATAAATACAATGATATATTGATAATAATAGTAGTATTTTGTAATGGAGTGTTTGTACATGGAAAATAAAAATAAATAAGGTGTTTTGGAATCTAATGCCACAATACAATAATCTTAATTAGCTATAGAAACATTCTGCTTGCTCAGAAAACCCTTTCTCACACACTTACTCCCTCCGTCCACAATTTAAAGAACCATTTCGCTATTTTGAGTTGTCCACGATTTATAAAACTATTTGTTTTATTCCAATTTTAGTATACAAACCTTTTATTCTATCAACTTTTTACACTTACAATCCAATATAAAACTATTACTTTAAATGGGTTCCACATTCCTCTCACTTTCTCCTTTTACTTTTCTTCACAAAGTTAAACAATTTATAAAAACTAGTCCCCAAGTCAATTACCAACAGCCAGGTTAGATTGTGAGTAACTATTTTCACAACACATTGCATATAATACAGACAATACTCGCACTGCCTACACACACTAGTATGGTTACACACAATGCATAAATACATACGCACAGGTTACACACTACACACACGGCATAAAAATGCATGTCCATATACATTGTACACACAATAGACGCACATAGTATAATTCTTAACCTAATCATGCATAATACTGATATTATTTTTAAAAATATTACAACGTATACAATGAGATCAATAATAGGAGTAATATACAACGCCACTCCATCTCAGGCTTTCCATGTTTTCAAGATTTAGATCCATTGCAGCTTATGGTGAGAGGAAAACCACATAACCCCGCGTTTCCTACGTATGAATCATTGTCAAATGTTAAAAATTGATTACCCTGCGGTATCCTTCCAACAAGCTTATTGTAGGACACCTTGAGGATTGAAAGGAATGTGAGCTGTTCGAGCTCCATCGGAATCGTCCTTGTTAGCTGGTTTACTGAGACATCAAGTGCTTCAAGATTCGTCATGTTCCCAAATGATTTTGGGATTGCCCCCGTCAGGGAATTGTGGGATAAGTTGAGAACCGTAAGCGTCTTCAGATCACCAATTGCTTCTGGAATCTCTCCATCGAAATTATTGCTAGAAAAATCAACGTATGTGTATTCTTCCAAGAGCCTAGAGAGTGAGCCTTGATTCAAGTCCAAGTAAGTAAAGTCCGGAGGTAAAACCCTCTTGTACTTCTTACTACCCAACACCATCTTCTTCCAGCTTGAGAAACTTACCTGTTGCAGATTTCCTCTGAAATGATTGGAAGACACGTCAATGGCTTGAAGATTAGGCCAATCTCTACCACATCTCACCTCTCCAACGAACAAGTTCGAACGCAAAATTAAAACTTTCAACCTTGATGCCAGCATGCACGGGAAGCTACCTTCAATCTTGTTATGCTCAACATTCACCATCTCCAATGAATTACAATTTCCTAGAGTCTTCGGAAAATTCCCTCCTAAGTTGTTGTTGTTGACATCCAAGAACTTCAAGCGACAGCTGGTGGAAAATTTATCCGGGATATCACCACTGATGTTGTTTCGCCTAAGATTCAACACTTCAAGACTAGACATCCATTCCGCAATACATGGAGGTATGCTACCACTCAAGTTATTGAGAGACAAGTCAAGAATTCGAAGTGACTCACTACCGCAAAAGGACGTTGGAATCGATCCACTTATACTGTTATTTGCAATAGACAAGAACATCATAAAGGTATTGGAGCTTACAAAGGTAAGAGGAATAGGCTTGTCAAATTTGTTACTAGAAAGGTCGATATACGAGGCGCCTTGTGGGAGAAGGGGCAACTCGCCATGGAGCTGGTTCGAATGCAAATCCAACTCAGCAAGAAAGTCGGGAATATGGTAAGGCTTTTGCAAATCAAACAAGAGATTATAAGAAAGATTCAAATGATAAAGACCTCCATTTCCCATTTCCCAAATCCAACTAGGTATCTCCCCGGTTATCTGGTTGTCTGAGAGATCCAAAAAGTTCAAGTTGGATTGTTTTAGAAAATCCGGAATCTTGTGCAAGTTGCAAGAAGAAAGGCTCAACTTCTTTAGATGGGAAAATCTAGACAAATTTGAATTTGCATCAAGTGAAAAGTTGTTGTGAGAGAGATTCAAAGTTGTAAGGTTGTGAAGCCTATGGATATTTTCAAGTTGAAAAGTATCATTGAACAAGTTGTGAGATAGAGAGAGAACCTCAAGACTTGGAAGATTGAGGAAAGAGTTAGAAATAGGGCCTTTGAGTTGATTACTACTCAAATCTAGCTCAATCAAGCTAGAGTGATTTAGAGTGGGAATGGTCCCCTTAAGTGAATTGTTTGCTAGCTTCAACTTCTCAAGACTTACAAGACTTGATGAATCCTCAACTCCACCGGATATGCCCTCGTTGTCGAGTTGAAGAATCACAACATGGCCTGCTGCGTCGCACCCCACGCCTTCCCACTCGCAACAATCATCGGTTTGATTCCATTTCAACATGGCCTGCTGCGTCGCACCCCACGCCTTCCCACTCCACCGGATATGCCCTTCGAGATGATTGCTACTCAAGTCTAAAATGGTAAGGCTAGAGTGATTCACAAGGGGAAATTCTTCAACAAGCCCACTCAATTGGTTTTTTTGTTAAGATAAAGTTCAACTAATGAAGGGAGGTCAAGGAGAGAATGGGGGAGGTTTCCAGAGAATGAATTGGCCGTCAAATCAAGACGAACGAGCTTCAAGAGACGACCAAACATTATCGAAGAAAGTGAGCCCGTGAAGAGGTTATACGACAGGGTAACATACTCTAGCTCGGTTAGGTTAGCGAAGGTGGATGGAATCGGCCATGTGAATTTGCAACCACCCAAGTTTATCTCGGACAAACCTTTTAAATTGTCAATTGAGCTTGGTATCAACCCGGAAAAGTTTGTGCCGGTTAGTTTTAACAACTTGAGAGAACCATTTTGAGTGAATGGAGGTATGCTTCCACTCAATAGTTCATTTTGAGATAAATCAAGATACTCCAGAGTGGGTATTTGGAAGATCACACTAGGAAAAGATCCCTTTAAACCCGAGTTAAAAAGACTCAAGGTGGTTAGGCCAGAGAAATTCGCAAACAAGTCTAAGTCTGCTGCTGAAAGATCATTTGAATCTAGTCGAAGAACGTAAAGGGAATTGAGATGGGAAAAGGACCTAGCCAAAGGGCCGGACAACGAGCACCAAACCAAGCTCAACCCGGTGAGGTTGGGTAGATATGATGAGACAATGTGGCTCCATTTTCTCCTCTCGTAGTTTGAAAGAAAGACTCCATCAAGATAGAGCTCTCTAATCCATGTCATATTCTTCAGAAGCATCTCCATGCTCGGGTGCTCCAGCCTCATAGGCTCGATATCTCAGTAGTCGTTGCTGATATCGAGACTAATCAATCTCCTCAACGAGGTGATCTCAGCGGGAACCTGCCCACCAAAACCGGCATTTGACAAATTCAAGTGTGTCAAATAGTTGAGATTGTGAATACCTCTTGGGATGGGAGGGGAGTTGAAGTTTTTGTAGGCAAGGTTGAGCTTCTGCAGATGCTTGAGTCTTAAAAGAGATGAGGAATCCCCGACTCCATCGGAAATTGCCTCATTTTCGAGCTGCAGGCTTACGACGTTGCCTGCAGTGTCGCATCCCACGCCATGCCAACTGCAGCAGTCGTCCGTTTGGTTCCACTGCACGAGTTTCGTTGAGAACGAGGAATCGAAGATTAATTCTTTCTTGAGTTGAAGCAACAGGGCTTTCTCATGTTGGAGGCATTTTGTGTGAGAAGAATGAGTTGTGGAGATGAAGGAGGAAGTTAGTGTAGAAATGAGGAAGAACAACTTTAGAAGCATTGTGAAGAGAATACAGGTTGATTGTTAATGACTACCAACTTGGTTTAAATAGGAGGCCTTATTCAACTTTTTAATGTTGTGTAACTCAACTTATAATGATTTGAATTGACACTTTTAAGTATCTAGTTATTAATTAATTTTGAGCTAGCTTTTTTGGTAGTTTTCATTTTTTCTTAAAATGGATAAAAACCTCCATTTGTTTTAGGAATTTAGAGAACAGTCAAGTGTGGTGTGTAGACTTCAATATAAAAACAGCGAGATCTATGGTTCAAATTTCACTACTTTTATTAGTCCCAAAATTTTAAAAAAAATGAAATTAAGGACTTGAGAAGATTAACTTGAGCTATCACTAGTCTAGCTAAGATTACTACAATTAAATTTAAAAATTACTAATCAGAGAAATTTTTTGGAACATTTGGGTAATTAAAGATTTGGCATGATATTTGCTAAGGATCTCAAAGTCTTTGTTTCCAACTTTAATACTGTATGAAGTCAATGTGATCTTTTGTCCATATATCATACTATAGTATTCCACAATGTGGGCCAATCCGCGTGACATTTTTTAGTCCTACTTATCATTAATATAGATAAATAAAAAAAGTGGGGAATCGAAGAAATTACATGTGGTGAGAACTGAAGGAGACTTAAATGGTTGACTTGAAAGACATGTATTCCATCTTTAATATTGATTTTTTAAATAATTTTTCTTCAATATTAGTCTAATTGTATGGTTTTAAGATCCACCGATATTCAGTGCTCAATATTCCAATTAGATAGGATTTTATAGTAAATATTGATTATATAAGGGTTAATTAGCTCAACTCAAGGTCAGGATATGGCATGATTTTTAAGTTCTAAATTTTAGTTATACTTTGCGCGTGGCATTTCATTTAACCACTGATTATCTTTTTAGCATAGCACACTCGTTTGGGCAAATACTATCAAAGATTGGCTCTCACAAATTAACCCCTTCTCCTTTCAACAATTTTTATCCATCTCATGTTAAGAGATTTCATAGAAGAACAATTGAAAGTCTAATAAATAATTTTTGCTAAAAACAATTTAATTAATTTTATACTTAGCTTTACAAAACTATTTCTCCATCTGTGACTTGAGATAGATAGTGAAATAAGGGCTTAGATAGTTGTTGGGCTCATTCTAGTTTTGGGCTTATAATTAGTTTTGGGCTTTCTATGCCATTCTAGTTTTGGTTTGTATACTTATTACTTGCATTTATTAATGAAGCCCATAAGCCCACTTCCTTCATCTAAAATTTTAAACAAAAAAAAAAAAAAAGAAAAAGAGCGCTTGGAAATGGAATCAACTCATGGCAGTTGGTTTGAATGCAAATCCAGCTCAGCAGAATGACTTGAAAAATGCAAGTCTTTGCAGACATGGGACCATAGAGTGTCCACAGTGGGGGAGAGCCACGACGGGCGGCCGAGAGCCGAGAGGGAGCCGCGGCCCACCACTGCAGCGGGCCGAGAGCCGCGGCCCGGCCACCGAAAAATATATAGTATTTTTTTTTGCTTCTTTTTTTTTATAAATACACGCCATTTTTCCTCCATTTTTCTACCCCAATTCAAACACCACTCTTTCCAATCTATTTCAATTCAATTCAAACACCACTGTGCAATTTTTTTTATTTACAATCCAAATTGTTTTATTTTAATTAAAATTATAAATATCATAAATAATAGTCTAATAAAATTTATTGTAGTTAAATTAAAAAATATCATTAAAAAAAGTAAATAAATTAATTTTTATGGCCTTTGTTATTTACCATTATGGAGAGCCCAAAAGAGTCACATTTGATGGCCAGACCAACTTTGGTGGCCCTTGAGGGCCACCATTGTGGACACTAATAGTGGAAGGAACCAAAGTCTAAGAAAAATTCAACAATTTTGAATCAAATCATTAATGATCTTCTCTTTTATTGGCTACATCCAAAAGTGGGACCAATCTCTAAGAAATCACAAAACCTTGCAATATACGCCAAATTTATTATCACACGCTTTAAAGAAAAGTCGTGACATATTTCACATACATAAAAGCAACAAACTTGGCTGGTCTGGTTTATTATATCATTACTCGTTCTTTGCAATGACCATTTCTTCCCTTTCCTACTTACTCCTTTTCTCCATAACTCTAACGACAACGAGCATCTCCGTCCGAGTCCACGGCCAGTGCCTCGAGGATCAAAAGGCCGCGTTGCTTGAGCTGAAGCGCGGCTGGAAATTCGACCCTTCGTATTCCAAGAAACTAGTGCATTGGAATGAGACCTATGACTGTTGCAGCTGGGGTGGTGTGGATTGTAATAATGTCACAGGCACAGTTCAAGGGTTGTATCTTTCAAATGAGTCCATTTCTGGTGAAATCCACACCTCTTCAAGTATTTTCAGTTTAGGGTCTCTGTTGTTCCTAGAACTGGATAATAACTCATTGCGCGGCGCAATTCCCCGCCGTCTGTTCAACCTTTGGTCCGTCACGCTCTCGAACAACTTGTTCGACAACATTTCCCAACCAGAAAGCTATGCGTCTCCCCCTCCTCCAACAGGTCCTTTTGTTATTGCTACCAATTTTTCAGTGCCTACTGTTTTCTTATCTCTTGCTAATAACCGTTTAAGTGGAAAAATCCCGACCTTCTTCTGCGAAGGCCTACCCACCATCCAAGGCCTCGATTTGTCATTCAACAACTTCAGTGGCAGCATACCTCGCTGTCTACTCCGAAATCCGTATATACGGATGCTCAACTTGAAGGCGAATAAACTCAACGGCAGCATCCCGGATCAGTTCGGCAATTGTGCTCTTACAACGTTAGACGTGAGCCACAACGGCTTAACTGGGGAGATCCCCAAGTCCATTGCAAGCTGTGAATCCTTACAGGTTCTGAATGTTGGATACAATAACTTGGATGGTTTTTTCCCATGCATGCTTCCTCCGAGTTTGCACGTTCTCGTGTTGCATGTCAACAGATTCCGCGGAGAGGTGAGGTGCGACATGAGCTGACCGGATCTTCAAATTGTGGACATCTCTTGTAATAATTTCAGCGGCAACCTCAGCTCATTGAGATTTTCTAGTTGGAAAGGAATGATAATAGAAAGTAATAAAAGTGTAGAGCGTAACTATTCCGAAGATTATAATGTTCTTCTTCTTGGTCTAGATCACTACTACCATGATGAGGTGACAATAAGCCTTAAGGGGGTTGAGCATAAGATTGTTAAGATTTGGCCTGAGTTCACATGCATTGATTTCTCTTCCAACATCTTCAACGGAGACATACCAGATGCAATCGGTGATCTACGCACACTCTATCTTCTCAACTTATCCCACAATGCTCTCACTGGCGCAATCCCAAGGTCCCTAGGTGCCCTGCCGGATCTTGGAGCGCTCGACCTCTCTGTTAACCGGATCGGAGGAAGAATACCCGAGGAGCTCGCACGCCTCACATTCCTTTCATTCTTGAATGTGTCTAACAATGCTCTGGTTGGAGGTATTCCAAATGGCCGTCAATTCCAAACATTTTCTTTGAATTCTTTTAAAGGGAATAAAGGGTTATGCGGCTTCCCGCTCGACAGAAACTGCAGCAGTGCGCCGCCTCCTCCTAGCACAGGAAAGGGTATCGCGCCATCAAAATCGAAAGACAAGGAGATAAAATGGGAATATGTGTTTGCTGCGCTTGGTTATGCCGTGGGATCAGGAAGCATTTTCTGGACACTTTTATGTTGCAGAAGGGTTAGAGAGCCATACTTTGAGAAGATAGAAGAGGTTGTTCAAGATATATTCGATCGAAGAGCCAGGAGAAGAAGAGAAGCAAATAGAAGAAGAAGATTACAGATGAGGAATGAATTTAGGAGACAACAAAGAAGTTGGTGATAATAAACAAGGTTGTTGAGTATCTTGTGTGAGTGTGGAAGTTTGAAGTACTTTTGTTGTTGGTGTTATATATTTTCATGAGGTGATTAATAAACAAAGAAGTTGGTGATATGCATTCATCGCCACACGCATCGCCCGACACGATTACATATCTATATTTGAAGAATTAATTTCTTAGTTTAGATAATTATGTATGTATTTTGAAGAAAAATCTTTCCAAGGAGACAACGCGTAGAAAAATATAGGAATCTCATTAATTTCCTTTTTCACAATCTAAAGTGATTGTCTTTAAAGTGACTACTGAAACAAATAAAGGGACTATCAACATTGAATTATTTTCCTTTTCCTATCCTTTTCCTTAGTGGAACCATTGAAAAAGGCAAGTCTTCGCAAACCAAACGGACCCCAACAATTTTGAATCAAATAATAAAGATCTTAATTATATCGTAAAGTTGGATCAATGTCTAATTAAGAAAATTTATCAGCACACTTTTGAAGAAATTTCGTGATACTTTTCACGTTAAATTGAGATTTAGATTTAGCTTCTAGTTATGCATTACAATTCAGTTACTTTTAACATGTATAAAAGCTACAAACAAGTGCTCTTTTATTGTATCATTACACATTCATTGCAATGGCATTTTCTTCCCTTCCCTACTTATTCCTTTTCTCTGTGACGGTGATGGCAACGGGCGTCTCGGTCCATGGCCAATGCCGCGAGGACCAAGAGGCTGCGTTGCTCGGGCTCAAGAGTGAGTGGAAATTCGACCCTTCTTATTCGAAGAAAATGGTGCATTGGAATCAAAGCCATGAGTGTTGCAGCTGGGCTGGTGTGCGATGTATTGATGGTTATGTAATCTGGTTGGATCTTTCAAATGAGTCCATTTCAGGTGATATTAGTACCTCTTCAAATCTTTTCAGTTTGAGACATCTGACAATGTTAGATTTGAATTCTAATTCATTGGGTGGCATGATTCCCCACCAATTGTTTGCCCTTCACCAGCTTATGTACCTCTCACTCTCAAACAACTTGTTCAACAACATTTCTCAACCCGAAAGCGAGGAATCCCTTCCCCCTTCTCCACCCGAAAGCGAAGAATACAGCATAGAATTCCTTGGCCACTTCTTAGATCTTGCTAACAACAATCTAACCGGAGATATTCCAATCATCTTCTGCAGTTACCCAACCTTCACCGTTGGCCTCGACTTGTCCTTCAATAACTTCATCGGTAGCATACCTCCCTGCCTCCTGCAAAACCTCAAAGTGCTCAACTTGAGGGGGAATAGAATCAACGGCAGCATCCCAGATCAGTTTCAGAGTTGTTTTCTTTCCTCGTTAGACCTCAGCAACAACGACTTGGGCGGGGAGATTCCAAAGTCCATTGCAAGGTGTGCCTCCTTGCGCGTCTTGAATGTCGGATACAACAACTTCGATGATGTCTTCCCATGCATGCTGCCTCCAAGCTTGTCGGTTCTCGTGTTGCGTTTCAACAGATTCCATGGCGAGGTCAGGTGTAGTACCAGCTGGCCAAATCTTCAAATTGTCGATATTTCTTTCAATGATTTCAGTGGAAGCCTCGGTTCGTTAAGATTCTCAGGTTGGAAAGAAATGATACTAGACTCGAATGTGACACATCATCGGAAACTGGGCTGCCAACCGGAACCTGGGCTGCCAACCGGAAACTGGGCTGCCAACCGGAAACTGGGCTGCCAACCAGAAACTGGCATAAGCGCAACTGGAACCACTGGGCTGCCAACAGGAAACAGGCGTAAAAAAACAATTATTAATGTTGGTTCTCCATTGGATTACTACCATGATGAGGTGACATTAACCATGAAGGGGATTGAGCTTCAGCTTGTCAAGATAACTCCGGAGTATACCTGCATTGATTTCTCCTCCAACAGCTTCAACGGAGGCATACCAGATGCAATCGGTGATCTAAGCTCACTCTTTCTCCTCAACTTATCCCACAATGCTCTCACTGGCGCAATCCCAAGATCGCTAGCTGCCCTGAGGCTTCTCGAAGCGCTCGACCTCTCTGTCAACCAGCTCAGAGGACGAATACCAGAGGAGCTTGCGCACCTCACATTCCTTTCATTCTTGAATGTGTCTAACAACGTGCTTGTCGGAGGTATTCCAAATGGCCCTCAATTCCAAACATTTTCTCCGAATTCCTTTGAAGGGAACAAAGGGTTATGCGGCTTCCCACTCAGAAACTGCAACGGGCCGCCTGGGGCTGGTATCACGCCATCAAAATCGAAACACAAGGAGATAGAATGGGAATTTGTGTTTGCTGCTCTTGGTTATGTTGTGGGATTAGGAAGCATTTTCTGGGCACTTTTATGTTGCAGAAGCTTTAGGGAGCCATACTTTGAGAAGATAGAAGAGGTTGCTGAGGAGATATTGAACCGAAGAGCCGAGAAAAGAAGAGAAGAAAATAGAAGAAGAAGATTAGAGATGAGGAATGAATTTAGGAGACAACAAAGAAGTTGGTGAGATGCATTGAGAAATACATAAGGGTGTTGAGTGTCTTGTGTAGGTGTGAAAGTTTCTACTTTTCTTTGTTGGTGTGAGTATTATTTTGTAAGGTGATGAAGGTGATTATGTTTGTTTGGTATTTATCTATTGTAAGAAAGTTGTCGTCTCATGTTGTCGGTTTATTTCATCGTTGATTTTTCGATGAGTAACGAACTGAACGAGCTGGAGTGAACAAGTTAAGGTCTTGCGGTAGTACAAGTACGAGATTGGGGAGCTTTTTTTAAAAAATTCCAGCCTTTGTGAGAGACGAATGAGCCTCATGCGTCTTTCACTTCAATTAAACGAATGAGGTCATGCATCTTTACGAAAGACGCATGAGCCTCATTCACATCGTCTTTGGCATCACTAATAATATAGATATCATTTGCCAATTTATCTCTTAAGGCATTTCATCGAACAGTTAGAAGTTCGCCAAACAAAGCATCTTCATCAAGAACAACTTTTTATGTGAACTCACTGTGATACGAGCCTCCTTCGCCTAGTTAGATTTGTTCCTTCTTCATTTAATTAGTTTAGATTTATTAGGGTCTTGCATATCTTTACATATATTTGTTTCTTGTTCGATAAGTTAGGACTTAGTATTATAAATAGGGAGGAATGTGATCAATTCAATCAATCAATAAGAAGAATATTATTTTGCTCTACTTACGTGACCCCTTATCAAATCCTAGTTATCGCGTTGCCCGACGGGAAGATCCCGCGCACAACTCGTAACTATTCTATCAAGAAACTCTAGCAAGCGTGCTGCCCGACGAGAGCTCTCGCGCACAGCCGGTTCTTGCTACCGCCGATCCTTCGTTAGGACGCCGGTGAAACGGGATACGACGTAGGGTCGTATCATCTGGTGCTTTCATTCTATGTACTCATGAGACGATTTACCAACAACGGAAAGGCGGTATGGGGTTCCTCACGCCCAGATTCGTTCCCGTATGGGGCGTCGCGCCGTCAACAGCCTGTTGATCGTCGCAACCTTGGGAACTCGCAACATTCACGGTTGGAGGAGTGGGAGTTCGACGTTACGCAATCGGAGGAGTTGCATCTTGATGACTCGGTGAGGGGTAAGCTGGATCGTTTATTGGATCGCCTAGACATGTTTGACGTTTGGAGGGACGAAACCGATCGCCGCTTCCAATATCTGGAGCCGGTAATCTCTCGCGATGCTGAACCGCCGGCGGCTTTGGAGGACGGAGATGTTTGGGGGGATGATGGTTTTAGGCGTACACAATATGGTGCTAAGGGATATAATTATCGAAACCCTAATGGGGGAATTCGATACAGTCAGCAGGCAGCTCGGGGTCGGCGCGGAGGCAGGGGCCGTTCGGGGTCTTGCTGGGATCCACCGTTGAATCTGCGGAACCGTAAACGTACAGTGGGGTTTGATTACTCGCAGGAGAGGCAGTCGAAGTGTTGGGACCCTCCACAACGCGTCCAGACCAACACAGCCGGTTACGACCAGCCCATACGTGGGCACATGGAGGCACCTCGTTTCGATGGGACAAATGCATCAAATTGGATCTCGAGGGTCCAATCTTACTTCAATCAGTTGATGATCCCCGATGCCCAACGATTGCACTATGCGGTCATGTTATTTGATCAACCAGCGGCGAATTGGGTATTTAACTATTTGCCGAATAACGATTTCGTGACGTGGCAGGATTTCTTGGAGGATGTGCGTGATCGTTTTGATCGTCAAGGCCCTACACCATTTAGGAGGGAGAGACTACAGTTGGATAGACCGCTGTCCTCAGCGGCTACTATGGCTCTAGCACTGGAGCTGTCCGATACTACGTCAGAACGCACACCCCAGCCATCAGGAGTTGCGGTTCAATCCCAGGGAGGTTTGGGACGGGCGGCTGTTCAGCTTAGGCCACCGATGGTCCGGGTTTCGCAGGCAGAAAAGGCGGAACGGGCGCGGTTGGGTCTATGTTATTACTGCCCTGATATATGGGTCATGGGGCATGTATGCAAACAACGTTGGTTATGCTATGCTGAGGAGGATGATGATGTTCCCAACAACGCCGCTCACAATGGGGGCGCTAATCTTGATGTGGATGTTCCAATCGACGAGTCCCTAGAAGAGATCGTCAAGACCGACAATACGCCGCGGCAAGTGCTCGTCGGGGTATATGATGAGAAGATTGGTGAAGGATTTATGTCCGTAGATGATATGGAGACAAATAATGGGGAATTGGAAAACGAGTGTAGTCCTTTTGAGAATGATGGAGTCACCAACAAGTTGGAGTGTTTATGGGAGAATCAAGAGTTGATTGAGCCGTTGCAGATGGAGCTTAAGAAGGTGAAGGCCACAGGCTTGACTACCATTGTGGAGGAGTACGAGACGCCTACGGTCATCGGTGACTGGAAGCCGTGGAAGATAGACGAGAGCGAGGAAATGCAGCGTCGAGATTGCATTGCTGAGCTTCACAAGAGCTACAGAGAAATGATGCGTAAATTCGATATCCTCAACTACCAGAAGATGTATGCCGTGGGTTTTGTGCAGCAGAATGAGTTCCAGCAGTTTCAAGTTCTCCTTCAAAGGTTCATAGAAGACGAGGCCGTCCAGGGGGGGCGAGTGCAGACCTATGTCAAGGCTCGTTGTGTGTTTGATCCAGGAGGAGATGCCTCGCCGAAGCTTCTGTTTTCAACTTGTCGTCGCTTCGTGGTTCCCACCTTGAGGACAAGGTGGATTTTATCCGGGGGAGGGTTGATACGAGCCTCCTTCGCCTAGTTAGATTTGTTCCTTCTTCATTTAATTAGTTTAGATTTATTAGGGTCTTGCATATCTTTACATATATTTGTTTCTTGTTCGATAAGTTAGGACTTAGTATTATAAATAGGGAGGAATGTGATCAATTCAATCAATCAATAAGAAGAATATTATTTTGCTCTACTTACGTGACCCCTTATCAAATCCTAGTTATCGCGTTGCCCGACGGGAAGATCCCGCGCACAACTCGTAACTATTCTATCAAGAAACTCTAGCAAGCGTGCTGCCCGACGAGAGCTCTCGCGCACAGCCGGTTCTTGCTACCGCCGATCCTTCGTTAGGACGCCGGTGAAACGGGATACGACGTAGGGTCGTATCACACTGACACAATATATATTAAAGCAAATTATGATCAAACAGCGTCTTTAAAGTAAATATGTGTATGAATAAATCACAAAATGTAATTGCCCTGACCTCCCATCTCGCCGACGCCGACCCCGACCATCCTATGATTGCCGCATCCTGCAAGCAACGGTATGCTGATTTTTCAATTAAATAGATGCCCAATTGTTTTGTTTAGGGAGGGGCCGCTCTATTTTCGTTATGAGATTTTAGAAATTAGCTCAATTTGTATCATCAACTTGGGAGTAGGAATTTGAAGTTATTACTTTTTCTAGATTTGGGAATTGAAACTAAAAAAAACTGATTTCAATAATATCATTTTTGTAAAATCTCTATGCTGCGGAGACAATTAAATACACATAAATTAGCTGATCCGTTCAGATTTAATAAATTGTTTGATTTTATAAACAAAAATGAATAGAAAAAGTTATTGAACTTATATTTACTTACATAATAAAGTTAATGGAAGGTGAAGTCAATTTACCAAAAATAAATAAGTAAAATGAGACATTTATTAGCGTATAGACAAAAAATGAAAAAATGAAAGAATATCAAAAACTAGTGCATCCATAGACTAAGATCTAAGAGAATAAAAAGACGAAGTATCATTCAGCTTTATTTTTTGATATTGTCACGACATTACAAAATTAAGGATAGAGGTGCCCAAGGTGTACGGTTCCGGCAGTTAATCGCGAAATCGTAATCGGCGGTTACGGTTCTAAACCGGAACCGTGAGAATTTACCCGAATCAAAACCGTTGATTTTAGAACGTGGTTTGGTTCATGTTCAAAAATTCACGAACCGAAACTGTGCCGGAACCGTTGGTTCCGGGCGATTCCAAACCAGAACCGCGAAAAATCGTCGAAAAACCGTGAAACTGAGCCGAAACTGGCGGTTCAAAACCATGAAAAACCGATAAAATCGCCGGTTCGAAACCGGTGGTTTTGGAACCACCCACCAAGATGACTCGGACCCCCGACCGAAAGGTTAGAAGGTGAAGCGTCTGCCAGGCCCAAACATGGGTAATGGCTAGTAAACTGACATCCCCAAGAGGAAATTAATCCCCAAGTTGGGCATCCCAGGGGTCGAACTTGTGACCTCCAGGAGGGACGCGGTATCTAAGCATCCTTTTCCGCTAGGCCAAGTGGCTTGGATACCGATTAAAGTAGAGATAATGAAGAAGAGATTAGAAAAGGGTTGGTAAAATAAAACACCAAATAACACTACACAACGGATAAACACTTCAGCCCAAAAGGATTCCCTTCGGCCCAATAAATTAAAAACTTCAGCTCAAAATAATTATATGAATCTTGAGTTCTCGGCCCAAACACTTAACAAAGGCCCAACCCAAACACACAATATGACCCAGACTCAAGCCTCTCTCTCTAAACAGAGTCGCCTCCCTCCTTCTTCTCTCTACCGCCGTGTGCCCGAACTCGCGCCGTCATTGTTATCTCTCCCCGCCGCTGTTCGCTCGCTTCCTTTGTTATAGTTTTTCTGAACAAATTGGACTGCAGCAGTAATTTACCGCGGTGAACAAGATGGTGGTGAAGGTGGCAAAAGTGCAGAAAACAAAGCCCTTACCTGCCGTGGAGCAGGTGAAGTAAAGCTTAATGTTGGAAATCTCTCCAATTTCTATTATTTTACTGTAAATTGATTGTTTGAGGTTGATTTGGATTGGTAGACTGAAGAAGAGAAGATGTCAGTTAAGAAATATCTGCGAGGGGAAGCTGCTGATTTGGGGGTAAATTGTTTTTTACATTTACAGCTGTGATTTGAGGTTTTTGTTTGGATGTTTTGATAATTGTGTTTGTTGCTTGTTGCAGGAACTACAAGATAAGAAATTGAAGGGTCAGCTAGCTGTGAGGGAAGAGTTGTATGGGAAGTCTGCCCAAGCTGCTGCTCAGGCTGAGAAGGTGACTCCTTGATTTGCTTCAGATACTATTCTTAATTTTTTTGTTTTCAGTAACATTGAGCTATTAGTGAACTTTCAGCATTGAGAAGAGATTAATTCTTTTTGGTGTTTGTGTAGTGGCTTATGCCGAGTGAAGGAGGCTATCTC
This sequence comes from Salvia splendens, assembly GCF_004379255.2. Lineage (NCBI taxonomy): Eukaryota > Viridiplantae > Streptophyta > Magnoliopsida > Lamiales > Lamiaceae > Salvia > Salvia splendens. Next base: position 33,670,433 of record NC_056044.1, on the reverse strand, counting down.
GAAGTGGAGGGTATAGAGAAAACATGGAGGATTAAGCAGGACGCAATAGCTGCTGAAGTAGATATCTTGAGTTTGAGGAAACAATTCGATATTGTCTTGCCAGGTTCGGATCTCATTTATAAGTGAAATTGCATATTTTTCTGATGAAGTAAGATGATAGTTATTCTTGGATATGATGTGCTATATAAAGTGAGTCTGACTGCATTAGCAACTTAGTGCCATACCATATGAAAAACTCTTGATGTATCATAGTTGGACGACTCGAATATTGATTGATTGATGATATGAAATGGGGCTTGCAGAAATTAATATATTTTCCAAATGCAGAGTGGTATTGAAATAGTTATATGTTCTTAATTGGATAGATTACGCTTCATATTTGTTTATTGGCTTAGAAACTGGATAGTTATATGATTAATGGCAAACATGTACCTGTGTAGATGTTGCTTTCCTATAATTTTCACATGTTCTTTTACCCTGCTTCTGGAAGCAGAGGATATATGTTGTTGCTTCATGACTCCATCACCTTTTCTCGATTCTCAAGTTATATCTATTTGCAGATCTTGGCCCCTACACTCTGGATTTCTCCTTGAGTGGTCGATATATGATAGCGGCTGGGAAAAAGGGTCATATGGCCCTTCTGGACATGAAAAATATGGACCTCATTAAAGAATTTCAGGTACAACGAAACTTATACTTCACTACTTCATGTTTATGTCAGATTTTTCTAGAATTATATTCGCTTTTGGATTACAATAAGGTGGTTTCGTTGTAATCAGCCAAAATATATTTTTCATCATATGGTGCCTTATGCGATGCTTCTCTTTTATTTTTCCTCAAGCATACACAAGCACATATATGTACATGTATGCACAGATGTATATATCTTATATTTGTTCTAAGTACGTAGTTGTTCTAAAGGCTATTTTGAATTTTGTTGAAAGTGGGATATTAAGCTGTGCAAGTCTTTTCAGGTTAGGGAGACTGTTCGTGATGTGGTATTTTTGCATAATCAGAAGCTTTTCGCTGCTGCTCAGAAGAAGTAAGTCCCTCTTGTCATTTTCTTTACATGAGAAATGATTTGGTTGTGCAGTGAAATGAAAAGCTTTTTCTTGAGGACGAATGGTTTACATTAATATATTTGGAACTTCTTAAATTCCAAATGATATAAGAGATTTTTTTAGCAATATATCTGAATATGGTGCACTTATGTGTGGCAGGTATGTATACATGTATAGCGACAATGGAACTGAAATGCACTGCCTCAAGGTTAGCAATCTAATCTCTTGCTAATTACACAGTTGCTAATCTTTTAGCGTTTTAAACTAGGCTGCATATGATTTTACTTAGTGGGCAGCCATTTAGAACAAAAATGCAGGATCGAGAGTGGAAAAACTGGTTTTTATGCTGGTTGAATGGATCATGGTTCATGACTTTCAACACTAGATGAAGTTAACATTGGCCATATGTTTAATAGATCCAATTTTTCACAACAAGGAGCTTGGGAGATTATTCTTTTGATTGTTTACAACTGATCATATTTCTCTGTTTTTCAGGAGCATGGTGCTGTAACGAAATTACAGTTTCTGAATAAGCATTTCCTGTTGACCTCCATCAATAAACTCGGCCAGCTTCATTACCAAGATATCACAACAGGGGAGATGATTGGCAATTACCGAACTGGTCTGGGTCGCACTGATACAATGGAGGTTAATCCCTACAATAATGTTATTGGCGTCGGTCATTCTGGTGGCACAGTGAGCATGTGGAAGCCTACCAGTGCTGCTCCACTCGTCAAGATGCTGTGTCATCAAGGTCCCGTCACAGCTATGGCATTCCACTCAAACGGACATCTCATGGCAACAGCCGGGATGGAGAGGAAAATAAAACTGTGGGATTTGAGAAAGTTTGAGGTTCTCCAAACATTACCAGGCACCACCAAGTCTATGCAATTCAGTCAGAAAGGTCTGCTCGCAGCTGCCACCGGCGGATCCTTTGTGCAGGTATTCGGAGATTTATCTGGGTCTCAAGAGTACAGCCGATACATGGGTCATTCCATAGCTAAAGGATACCAAATAAGGAAAGTACAGTTTAGACCTTACGAAGACGTTCTCGCCATTGGGCATTCACAGGGTTGGTCTTCCATATTGATTCCTGGATCTGGGGAACCCAACTTCGACACTTGGGTGGCGAACCCCTTTGAGACACGTAAGCAAAGAAACGAGAAGGAAGTGCGGTCCCTTCTCGACAAACTGCCCCCAGAGACCATCATGCTGGACCCATCCAAAATTGGTTCGGTGAAGCCTGCTACAAAGAAAGAAGGGCCCACTAAGCAGGATATAGAAGCACAGAAGGAAGCTGCTATAGAAGATGCGAAGAAGACTAAACTCAAGAAGAAAACGAAAGGTCGGAGCAAACCTAGTAAGGTGACTAAGAAGAAGCAAGAAGCCATAATGAGAGCCAAGAAACCTTTCTTGGAGAAACAAGATGAGAAGGTGAAGAAGAAGAGAAAGAGAGTAGAAGAGGAGAATCAATTGCCCAAGTCTCTGCAACGATTTGCGCGGAAGGTGCCGGCTTCTTGAAAGCTACAGCCACATGGTGTTGTATGCTCTTTCTTCATGCTCAATCCCTTTACTGTTGTAGAAATTGAAATTTTGGCAACTTAGATAGATAATCCAGCTTAGTTTAATTTATGAGACAAATGCAGCAGCTTACACACAGAAATACTGAGTTATGTTAGATGAATGATAGCTGTGCTATCTTTTTGCTATGTGCAAAAGCTTGATTTTTGCTCTACTTAGCTTTTTTATCTCACTTTTTTTACCATTACCACAACTGTTTTTTTTTCACTGTTTTCTTTGCTATAACTCTTTATTTAATTTTTGGTTTTTAGTTAATAATTTGGGCACTAGGATTGAACATTATTATTTAAAAAAAATATCTGTATGTTCAGTTTTTTTGTTAATAAAAAATATTAATTGGGTCTTACAGATGATGAACTATTTTTTGAGTTGAAAACTGGCCCAATAAGGTAGTGATGAAATTTTGGGATGGTTAATCTCACACTAATTTAATACTCCTGATTACTTGAATAAGCTTTAATATTAATAATAAACACAGAATCCATGAATGGTAAGATAAGTGGTGCATTTAGATATTAAATAGGGACCATTATTGTCTTTTAAGAAATTCATGAACATTAGTTTTTCAAAGAGGGCGAAAAAACTCTAAATCCGAATAATAGAACAATATATTAAATTTGGTTTGGATTTTTGGCTTTATGGGTCATATAAGTTTTTTTTCTTTAAATTTTGATTTTTTTATTCAATCGAAAAGAATTGAAAATTCAAATTATAATTAATATATATAACTTTATTTATATTTTTCTAATATGATACTTTAATACTAGTTAAACTTTGCTTTTAGATTTTACTTATTGTTACAAAAAATTTTGGATTTTTTGGTTCAGCTCAGATTTAGTTAAGAATTGGATTTCAATTTCGAATTTTCAGATCAATTCGAATTTATATTCTTTCAAATTCTAATCCAAGATCCAAATATCCACCATGGTTTTTCCTCTTCTAAACTTAATTAGTCAACAATGGCCACAACAAAAGGGATTTGCTCCAAAGATTCTTCCTAACCTTTATAATTAAATTATTGCTAATGGGGCTCTTTTATTTGACCAATATACATGGAGTATCAATGCTTTCAAGAACATTAAAAAGCCTCAAGTAATAAACCATTATTTTTCTCTAAGTAGGAATCTATTCTCTTGTAAGTTGATTGGAAAGCAAGAAATATTTGGAGTTGGTTTACATCAATGTTTTAAAAACCGGACCGGACCGGCCGGTTCGACCGGTTCAACCGCGAACCGGTAGGTGGTCCGGTCCGGTTAGCACTATAAAACCAGTGACATGTTCAACCGCCATGAACCGCCGAAACCGACCGGCCGGACCGGTCTGGCCGGGAACCGGAAACCGGTTCAAATGCTTTTCAAAATTTTATTCTAAAATTTTGGCCTTGATAGGGGTCAAACTCAAGACCTCTCGGTGAACTTTCCAATAATTCTACCACTACACCACATGGACTTCTTGATAGTAATATGAACAGAAGTTATTTTCATATGTTATACACGAAATATTTTATCTATATAAACTAATAATTCGTGTTTAATATGTATATATGTACATTAAGAATATGTGATTAATTATATTAAAAGTTTACTACTATTTGATTATATACTAGGAGTATTTACTAAATATATGTTTTTAATTTATGTTTATTCATATATCTTTGTGTATAATATTATTTTGCCGCATCACTTTTTGAAAATAATACTATGAACTTATTTATTTTTATACATAAATATTATATTTTTTATTTACAATAACTTACTACTAGTATAATTTATATATTTAATTATATTTGTTGATAAAAAATTAATAAAATTCTATCATTCACTAAAAATATATTCTTTTTAATTTTATATTCTTTTAAGATAATTTATTTTAATTTTATATATTCTTTTAAGAAATTGTTAATTATAATATATTTCTTATATTTTAATTATACTTTTACAATCACTAATGTTTTATAATATAGGAGTTTATAATTATACATAGAGTTTAATACTAGTTTTTAATATTGTGTATTATAATTTATTATTGTGTTTAAACTTAACGTCATTAAATATTCTAATATACTAGTACAAGACTTGTTTTCTATAATAATACTATTAAATGTATAATACTATAATATTTATTGATAAAACATTTAATTAAATTTTATTATTTACTACTAAATAAATAAATAAATATATAAACAGTATTCCGGTTCAACCAATGATTCAACCAGTGAACCGGTTGAACCAGTAATGACCCGGTTCGTTTGCCGATCCGGTTTTTAAAACATTGGTTTACATAATCTGTGTGAGTTTATTAATATAATCAAAATCTTGCAAGGTGGGAAATTGACATTTTCTTTTGAATGGATTAACATAAATATCATAGTTAATGGAGTAACTACTTTTTACACTCTTTTCTTTGCATTTTTTCTTTATTTTCCATTTTCTATCTTTCTTTGTCATGATAGAGCTTTATGACTATATCCACTAATTATGTTGATTGTTTCATTTATACAAAGAGAAATGCTCAAAGTCAGAAATTGTCGAGTAACATAATAGATATGAACAAAAACAATAAAAGAAAATATTTTACTTAATCAATATATAGATAAAACTAAACGTTTCATTCAAAACCACTAAAAAAGAAAAATAATTGGTGAACGCAAGAAAATAAAAGCAAAAATACATCATATATTCCCAATGTTAGCCACCAACCTCATCGATCTTTATCTTTAAATCTTAGGGATATAAGTGTGGCACAGTTAAATATTTTTTAACCATTGAAATAATCATTTTAATTAGGGTAAAAGAAGTAGTACTAACTTTGTCTTATAACGACATAATAATGGTGGGATTTATCCACTTTTATATTATCTAAAGTGGGGAGAAGAATGGGTCAATTATGGTACATTGCAACTTTTTCTATTTCGATCATAAAAATTTATTATTTTGATTAATCAAATTTAAAAATTGTAACTTTAGACGACATCTCAAGTGAGAAGTTGGTCCACATTTATCAATCATTACCAAAAAATGAATATATATAGTTCCCACTTATATAGTAGTATAATGTAGTAATTATTAAGTATTGAAGTTCCTATATTAATAAGCATTATCCCTAAAAATGAATAGTTAAATAATACTCCTATTTTTTTATTTGTGACTGATTATTTATCCTTGTGGATTATTTACTTGAATTTATGAGACATTGGTAACATAAATTAGTGAGCAGGCGCCGCATTGGGGGCTACGAAATTAATGTTAATTAAAGTGATTTAAGTTGGTTTTGGGTGATAATATCAACCGAGACAGTCATATTACATCTACATTTAGTGTATGTATCACAAAAGTCTATGTCCTTCTTTTAAAATAATAAGAAAATTAAAAAAAACAGGTCTGGTTGATATTAGAATATTAGTTAGACTTAAAAAAATTGTAGATTATATTTTCCCTAAAAGAATTTCCAGAAAATTTAAAAGTAGTCTTATATTCCTGAATATATTTAGTTCATTGTTTCATAATAAAACTATCCGATGATAGGTTCAAGTGAAAGCCGAGTCAAGGATCGACCGATTTCACAATCGGACATAAAGGTTAAAAAAAATTCTTTTAAATTCAACTTCTCGAATTGTCGCAGACCCAAACTTCTGGTTTGGATTTAATTTCATTTACATTCTTCTCATCCGCCATTCATTGCCAACAAAGACTACCATACAAAGATAATAATCAAATGTCACTATTGTATAGCATAAATACCATTGAATACAATGTGGAAAATGCAAGCTTATAGGGTGATAATTCTCTATCATTTCAACCAAACCTAATATATTAGCCCCAAAATATAGCATGAGAAACGTAGTTAGTACTGTAATTAATTAATTAATTAGAGCACTAGCTAGACCATGGACATCTTTGACATTTTCTTTTTACTACGTTTTATACTACTATTCATCACATAATTAAAATATTCAATTAAAAGAAAATGTCAATTTTTTTATCTCTTCCCTAAATATACTACATTTTTTTCCTACCTAACATACTAAACAGCATCTACTCAATAAAATACACACATGGTCGTAATAAATATGTACACTGTGATGAATGATGCTTTCAAATATTTAATGTAAAACATAATGAACATTATTAACATAAAGAGTGTTACAAGTTACACGTATATAGGAGTATTATTTATTTTCAAATCTAATTATACTTAGCCGTAAGGGAAAAAATTGGCTACCCTAAGAAATTCGTTGAGTATACCATCAAAATACACACTATATTCAAACTTATTCAATATAAATTGGTAATAATATAAAGTCAAATTAAAAGCTATTTATAAGGTAAACCTTTACCAGTCGAGCCTGTTTTTTGCCAGCTCTAATCCTATTAAGTTAATAAAATTCACACCAATAGTAGTACTTTATTACAATATTATACATAGATCTCACATTTATCATAGTACTACTAGTATTTATTTTCATACTTTAAAACTTGGATATATCCCACATAGAATCCTTCCAAGTAAACAAATAAAGAAAGAAAGAGTTAAAACAGCTTAATGAAGATTTTCTAGAAGAAGAGAAGAGTATTAGCACAAAATAGAATTTTAACAAAAGTTGTATTGCCAAAAACCTTTAACTTATAATCAATCACAAACACAATAATTTTTGGGAAAATGTTGAGAACTGTCGCTTAATAAATTTTTATACAAAAATACTGAAAACTAAATATTAGTGAACATAAAATAGAAGCCTAAACTACAACATAAATAACAAAATATAAAATAAAAATTCTATTCAAAATCATTTTAGAAGAAAAATAATATACAAACACAAAAAATAGCAACGAAATCAATACATATCTTTAAGGATCAATAATATTTTAAAATACAATAGGTCAAAAACAAATTTCTTGTGCTTTTCTTGGTCACAACACCTCAACTTTGAGGTGTCAAAATAAAACTCAACTCGTGTTGTAGAAATCGAATTCAATATTACCTCAAACCGACTGAGAAATCCCCTTTTGCCAAAAAAAAGCAAAAACCCAAATTATCTTTCAAAATACACATACTCTTTTTTTGTCCATCTGACTTTCTAATGAAAATCACACACTAATGTGTGTGTTGTCTTTCTCTATATATGCGGTTTTCTTGTCACCTTTCCTGTGCTTGTGTAAAATTTCATAACTTTAATCGAAACAAAAACAAGAAATCCGCATTAAATCCCAATCCCAAAAACCACTCTCTCACATAGAATTAAAATTAAAAAGCCTTTTTTCTCCAAAATCATTTCTTTGAGGTGAAATATGCAAAAGCTGTGCAGCTTCGGGAGTTCATGCAAATGGGCTTCTCCAATTTCCTATCTTTTGCAGTAAAGATTCGATTTTTATCGTTTTCTTGACTGTTTTGGGTGATGGGCTCGAGCCAAATCGGCGGCGGAGGGAGTAAGAATGGGAGTAGAGAGAGTTGCGGCGGCGGCGCGTCGTCAACTTTTGCGTTTTTCTTGTTTTCGTTTGTCGTTTTGGGGTCGATTGGGGGGCTCTATGCGAGGTTCATGGTGGCGGCTAACGTGAGCGGGGCGGCGCACGGCTGCGAAGAGGACAATGAGGGCTCGTGGGCTATTGGAGTTTACTATGGAGATTCTCCCTTTTCTCTTAAACCCATTGAAGAAGTATGTTTCTTTTCTTTTTATTTTATTTTTTTGTTTTCAAGATTTTTTTTATATTTTATTTTGTGTATGTTGTTGGATCATTGGAATTGATTTTTGTGATTTTGTTGAAGCGTTTCTTGGTTGTGTTTTTTTATTAGGGGACATAATTTGTTTATTGGTTTATTCACACCTTCAAATCTGTGTAGATTAAATATTTATGTAGGCATAATTTTAGTCATTATTTTTCTTTTCAAGATTTTTTTTTCTTCATTATATGCTTGTTGTAAGTGTTTCTTGGTTTTTGTGGTGGAGTTTTGAGCATCCTGGTCATGTTTTTGGGTGTAGATTAAATACTTCTTTAGGTATGATGCTTTCCTTGTTCTAGTGAATTTCCTCAATCAATTGTTTATTTTGGTTTTTAAAATTATTTTTTTCATCATATGCATGTTGTTGGATCATTGAAACTGTTTTTGTAACTATGTTGAACTCTTTCTTGGTTTTTGTGGTGGTGGAGTTTTGATCATCTTGGTCATGTTTTTGGGTGTAGATGAAATATTAGGCATGATTCTTTTTCTGAATTTATTGATTTTAGTGAGATAATTTCTCAGTTTCAAATGATCTGTGGAATATATGATGCAATCATCTCTCTGTATATCTATATATACATTCAAGATTGATGTTTAACTGAAGATTATGAAAATTATTTTGTTGGCAGAAGAATATTTGGAAGGAGAAGAGTGCAGCTTGGCCTGTGGCTAATCCCGTTGTCACTTGTGCCTCCCTTTCTCATTCTGGTTTCCCCAGTAATTTTGTTGCTGACCCTTTTCTCTTTCAACATGTAACTCCCTCTCCCTCTCTCTCTCTCTCTCTCTCTCTCTCTCTCTCTCTCTATTTGCATCTTTTTACTGTTAATTGCATTATACTATTGGAATCTGATGATAAAGTTTACAACTTTATCAGATTATAGCAAGTGGGGTTGAGTTGTAAATTGGATCAGAAGTGTCCCTCTTTTAGTTTAAGCAAAGAAATTTGGCAAACAAAGTAGATTTGAATCCTCACTGGCTAACTGGGAATGAAATAAATTCGAACAGAATGGACTATATTCTTTCCCTTTTTGTATTTGAGCCTTCTGTAGAGATTTGGAATTAGATTGATTGGATTTATCAAAATTTGATCAAGGCTTACTTGAGAAGTAATCTGATAATACTATTGTAAGGCTTTGTTTGATAGCATGGTTTAGGTCAAGATTAGATAAGTTATCTTAGACTAAGATAAAAAAAAGTGAGATTAGAATTAAGTTAGTTTGTGGAAAGGAGGAAAAGAATCAAAGATACACTTTCTTCTTAAGAAAATTTTGTTAGTCTTTGATAAGTTACAAGAAAAGATTCATGCTTTTCTCATGTTTTTGTATGGTGTGTGTGTGTTTGATGTTTATGACAGTGAAATAGAGTTATGATTTATCTACTTGTCTTGATTTCGGTCGAGGCAGTATTCACTTTCGATTTCCAGTTCATCTAATGTTTGATCACATGATCCAGGGCGATGTTCTTTACCTGTTCTTCGAAACGAAAAATTCGATAACAATGCAAGGAGACATCGGTGTTGCACGAAGTGTAGATAAGGGAGCGACGTGGGAGCAGTTAGGGATCGCCCTCGATGAGGATTGGCATCTCTCATATCCATATGTGTTCGAGTACAATAGGAATGTAAGAGCTCGAGTCGTTAAGCACTTTCTTTTTCGCCTTTCTTGAACAAATCACTCACTGTAATGTTTTGTGCAGATATATATGATGCCCGAGGGCAGTGCGAAAGGGGATCTCCGTCTCTATCGCGCAACCAAGTTCCCTCTGAAGTGGACGTTGGAGAGGGTCGTCATGAAAAAGCCGCTTGTGGATTCGTTTATGATTCTTCATGAGGGGAAGTACTGGCTTTTTGGTTCCGATCACAGTGGCATTGGCGTGAGAAAAAACGGGCAGCTGGAGATCTGGTATAGCATCTCGCCTCTGGGTCCGTGGAGACCTCACAAGAAAAACCCGATATACAACACGGACAAGAGTGTGGGGGCTCGGAATGGGGGGAGGCCTTTCATGTATAATGGAAACCTCTACCGAGTAGGTCAAGACTGTGGTGAGACGTACGGGCACCGGATACGTGTATTCAATGTAACAGTTCTAACAACTCTGGAGTTCAAAGAAGTTGAGGTTCCCTTGGGTGTCAACGAGCCGGTTAAGGGACGGAATTCGTGGAATGGCGGCCGCAACCATCACCTTGACGCGCAACAGCTCAGCTCGGGTAAGTGGATTGCAGTTCAAGACGGAGACAGAGTTCCCTCAGGGGACTCTGTTCGTCGCTTTATTCTCGGTTTTGCTTCGGTTATGGCGGTCGCTATGCTGACCGTGCTCGTTGGAATGCTTCTCGGAGCTGTGAAGTGCGTCGTGCCGTTGGGTTGGTGCCCCCACGATATCGGGAAGAGGAGCGACGCTTTCTTGGCTTTGGAGAGATCGAGTTTTTTCTCCTCCAAGCTACGGCTCTTCTGCAGCCGCCTGAACAGAGGATGCTCTGCTCTTCGAACTAGGATAGGGCCGAACACGTGGACCGGAACTCTCGTCGTGGTTTCAACAGTCTTGATGGCCGCGGTATTAGTGTGCACTGGAGTTCGGTGTATGTACGGAGGGAGCGGCGCGCAGGAGCCGTACCCGGTGGAAGGGCACTACTCTCAGTTCACGCTTCTCACGATGACCTACGACGCTCGGCTATGGAATCTAAAAATGTACGTCAAGCACTACTCGAGATGCGCGTCGGTGAGAGAGATCGTCGTGGTGTGGAACAAAGGAACCCCGCCCCGACCGGGCGACTTCGACTCGGCCGTACCGGTTCGGGTAAGGGTCGAGAATCGAAACTCGCTCAACAACCGGTTCAAGCCGGATCCCCTCATCAAGACCCGGGCGGTCCTCGAGCTCGACGACGACATCATGATGACGTGCGACGACGTCGAGCGCGGGTTCAAAATCTGGCGTAAGAATCCTGCCTGTATCGTCGGGTTCTACCCGCGCCTCGTCGGGTCGAGGTACCGAGGCGAGAAGCACGCGCGTAAGCACGGCGGGTACAACATGATCCTCACGGGGGCCGCATTCCTCGACGGCCGGGCCGCGTTCAGGAGGTATTGGAGCGAGGAGGCCGAGGCCGGGAGAGCCTTGGTCGACGAGCTATTCAACTGCGAGGACGTGCTGATGAACTACTTGTACGCGAACGCAAGCAAGGGCGGCATCACGGTGGAGTACGTTAGGCCCGCGTGGGCGATCGACACGTCGAAATTCTCCGGCGTGGCGATTAGTAGGAACACACAAGCACATTATGGAGTTAGGAGCAAGTGTTTGAAGGAGTTTTCTGGTATTTATGGGAGTTTAAGTCACAGAAAGTCTAAATTTAGAAGAAGGAAGGATGGGTGGGATGTATAGTATAGTATAGTTGGGGATTACTAATTTGTTTTGCATTTTGTTTGATTTTTTTTGTTTCTTTTTTCTCTTTCTTTTTCTGAGCACAATGTATTTCTTGTTAATTGTTTATAGTCTACAGGTTTCTGTACATTTTGTTTGTATATATATTGGTTTGGATGAGTTTGATTGATATAATTTGATGAAATAGTAATAGATGATGAATGTAGAAGAGTGACATGGGCAGTCATATTTGTCATTTGAATAATATTTTGGCTTATAGTTTGATTGTAAAGGAGTGTCTATGGCCATCCCTATATTATGTACATGTTTTAATTTATTGGATGTGTCCAATTGCTATCTTCTAATATGGACCATTTCTTAGCACAATTATTTGAGTAAAATTGTTTTTCCCATTTGACATATATAGGTCCCCATTCTTGATGAGGATACATTAGCAATTTAGCATAGATGAGTTATTTTTTTTATCTATAAACATAATTTTTAGGTACTTTTACTTGTTAGGCCTATATGTTTCATTGTCTTGTTGTTTCTTATTTCTTTCTACCTTATCTTGTGGTTATGCCTATAACTCAAGGTTTCAGGTTCGAATTTGTTCTGACATGATTTTTAATAAGTTTTGTTTATTTATTACTAAAAGTAAATAGATGGCCTCAACACTTGAAAAAGTTTTAGGGTCTGTTATATTGCTAACTTCCTCTTAAATTGCTAGCTACAACTAAATGATAAGCATTAGATCACTGAATCAATGTACAAGATCATTTATCCACGACTATCAATACGATGCAGAAAGAATGTCAATTAGAGGTATTTATGTAAATTAACAAAAAGTTAAGGTTTAACCAACAATTAAAAAATATCCTAAAACTTTAAATAATTTTAACTATCTCAATTTATATTATTTTTCTACACAAAATATATCACATTAAAGATAATTTTATAAGGATTCTAACAAGATGTCACTTGCATATGTTCCGGTGTCAAAATTTGAATTTTTTTTAAAATTTTCATATTTTCACTTATCAGATAAATGTAAATGTAAGTATCAAAATATATTAATATAATATGTATACAAGGTTAATACAAAATTGTGTTGACATATTTAAGGAATCACGTTGATATTTTTTATATACTATATTGATATTTTATCCAAAACTCTAAATCTGACCATTCTTCTAATTTATTTAAATTTAAATAATAATAAAAGGAAATTAAACATGACAATTTATTGACCACTAGATCACTGGAAATACTATGGACTTAAATTAATTGTAGTTAATGATTAAAAAATTAGTTAGCAATTGATCACACCCCTGAAATTATACTATCTTTTTCATTAAAAAAGTGCAACAATTGATTGTTAAATTTTCACAAAATAGTTTTGAAACATTATTAATAGTGTAATTATATTATTGTGGTTATATTATATGCGTTGTAAGAAGTGGTTGTACTTTTGAGTCTGACTATAAAACACTTTAATTCTTGTTGCATTTACTATCCAATGAATTTTATTTTATTGTATAACTTATTGAAGTAATTTAATTCACACAATAAAATCATTTAGAATAGTATTTAAAAAGGTTTATATAATGATGGGACGAGAATTTTAAAAAATTGGGTGTTCAACACGAAGTTGGAAAGAGATCCATGAGTTTAATGACAACACTAATTTTAGCATAATAAGTAGTAATACAGTAGGCCGAATGAAATCTTTTTAAAATTAATTTCCTTTATTATTAATTTTTGTACTAATATGCATTTGATTGAATCTCAACACTCAACACTCAGACTTTTTAATTTTTAGAAATTGATAAAGTAAACTGACAATCCTGAAAATAATAAAAAAATTAAATTAAATTAAATTATCGACACATTTTCCATTATCATTGATTAAAGGAAGAATTTTCTTGAAATGCTTTATAAAGGAAGTTTTTTTTTCTTTTAATTTCCATTAAAATTGATACTTGACATTAAAAACACGTGGTTAATTTAATTCTACAAAGAAACTAAAAACTAATTCAGTGCTAAATATAGTAAAAATACACACATTTATGAGTTAGTAAAAAAGAGAATATTATTCATATTATAATCGTGCAACATCTTCCAATGAAATGGAAATGAAATGCAAAACTTTATTTACTTTTTCATAAAAAGATGTAGAAAAACGTTTCTCCTAAAATAATGGAATCATATAATGTTTTAATAAAAATTTACAATGGTTCAAGAATTAGGATGCTTCATCTGCCAATGATTTTGATTTGTTTTTATATATTTTTTTTCATTTTCATGTAGTTTTCCATTCATCCTAATCCGAAGCTTTTCCTTTAGACCATCCACAATAACCGCCCAGCGACCGCCCAGCCGAGCGCCGGCGCTGGGCGGTTCGCTGGGCGGTCTATTGCAGCCGCCCAGCCGCTGACTGGAGAGAGAAACCGCGCAGCGCTGGGCGGTGGCGTGGCGCTGGGCGGTCGGCTGGGCGGTCCTTTCGGCGCTATTGCAGCTCCCGGATCGCCCAGCGCACCGCCCAGCGCGAAAATTAATTTTTTTTTTCCGAAACACTATATATACGCGCTTTACTCGTCATTTTCATTCGCACCACTTGTTTTAACTTTTTTAAATTTTAATAGTATTATTAAACTTTTCCCGTATATGTCTCGTAAATTAAATTTCGTATATTGTGTGATTGTTAATTATGTCATTTTATATAATTGTTATTAGTGATATGACTATTGATGTGGCTGGGCTATTTATGATGTGGCTAGACTATGGCTGGGCTATTTATGATGTGGCAGGAGGATTTTTAGTGCTGATGATGTGGCAGTGACTGTGCTATGGCTGGGCTATTGCTGGGCTATTCCTATTGTGGATGGCCCTTACAAGGCCTCGAAAGATTCACAAAGTTCATACCTTTTTCAGACATCACATTTTCATACTTGCATACAAAAACCAAAGAATAAAAAGGGGGGAATTGCAATTGTATATGTATTCAATCACAAATTTGTGTAAGGAATCATTTGCTTTTCTGGGGTCTCATTTGAAATGGTGGCTTTATCAGATTGCTGTCTGAAACAGAGAAAAGAGGGAATATTTGTGGAGAATCTAATCTGATGTTTGATGGGTAGTTTCTTCAGGTTGTTTCTCTGCTATTCAACGGTCTTCACTTTGATTGAAAAATACATCCTGCTCTTGTCTCAAGATTTCATTCTTTTGTCTCTAGAGAGAGAAAGATTGCTTTTTTAAAGGGGAATTAGGTGTTTTGTGTTGTTTTGCATGTAGTTTTGGGGGAAAATTATGTTGGCAACAGTTAATCCAACAATGGAGAAGGAATTTGATTCGAAGCTGAGGATTGAGAGCAGCAGTTCTTCTTCCAACAATGATGGTGGGAATGATGATTCTCAGAGATCTAAGGTTTTTTCATTCAGAGCTCCACAGGAGAATTTCAGCATTCAAGATTTTGAATTGGGCAAGATTTATGGTGTTGGTTCCTATTCGAAGGTTTATTCTTCCCCCTTTTCATTTCTGTGTTATTTTTTTTTTCCAATTTTTTGCTTTTCTGTGTATGTCGCTGCTGATTGTGTGGATTCATGTGTTGATTTGATGCAATGTTTGAATTGATATTGATTCCATTGAAATTGATGTTTCTTGCCTTTTTTTTCTTGATTCCCCTTTGAGTGCGTGTTCTTTGTATTGAGAGGAGCAGAAGGTGCTATGGAATTTCGCAATATCGAACCTTTTTGTGTTGTTTCTGTTTATAATGTTTCTTTCAGTTATAGCACAAGACTACAAGATTTATGGTGTTGGTTCCTATTCAAAGGTCTATTCTTCTTTGCTTTTTCCTCTCTTTTTCATTTCTTGATTGTGTGGATTCATGTTGTTTTGATGCATTGTTTGAATTGATATTGATTCCATTGAGTTTGATGTTTCTTGCTATTCCTTGCCTCTTTTCTTGATTCCTTTGAGTGCCTGTTCTTTGAAGGTGCTTTGGAATTTCGCAATATCCAACCGTTTTGTGCTGTTGTTTCTTCTCAGTTAGAGCACAAGACTACAATATAATCAATGCTTCCATTTCTGATAATGAGAGCTTGGAATTTTTGAACACTGGTTGTTGAGTCACTGAGTTCTTTTGAATGCTGCAAATTTAGAATAATCAGATGATTAAAAATCGATGGATGAGATGTTAAATCTTCCTGAAAACTCTATTTACAGATATTATGGTGTATGTTTCTGGCTTTAGTTGAAGTATGTTTCTGGTTAGTGTGCTATGGACATCGAGAATTTGATGCTTGTTTCCCTTTTCATCGGTCGGTTATTGTATTTGTAGAACCTTTTCACGCAATTTAGTAAAGCTTCTAGTCGTTCGTTTCTTCTTAGATTTAAGCTATCAAACTCGATTTCTTCCCGCTTGAGTATCATCCCAACTTTCCGATTATGGTAAAAAGGGGAAAGTATTAGTCTTTATATGTGTAATGCAGGCGATGCGTATTTCTCATATGCTTTATCGTCGACAGGTTGTCAGAGCCAAGAAGAAAGACACAGGAAAGATCTATGCTATGAAGATCATGGATAAAAAGTTCATCACGAAAGAAAACAAAACGGCTTATGTAAAATTGGAGCGCATTGTTTTGGACCAGTTAGATCATCCCGGTGTAGTGCGATTGTTTTTCACATTTCAAGACAATTTCTCGCTCTGTGAGTATTACTTGTGACATTGCCATACATTCCCTTTATTTTCTTGGTTCACGACGGTAAATTGATGTTCCTGTTTTGATTATATTCTCAAGACATGGCACTTGAATCTTGTGAAGGGGGAGAACTTTTTGATCAAATTACGAGGGTAAGTAGATTTTTCAGAAAAGCATCGGTCTTTCCTAGCGATTTCTCCTGCTGAAGTATCTTCATTGGTTGGAATGCAGAAAGGCCGTCTATCGGAGGAAGATGCTCGTTTCTATGCAGCTGAAGTGGTGGATGCTCTCAAATATATCCACAGTATGGGCTTGATACATCGAGATATTAAGGTATTTTGTCTCCTTCAAAAATGTTATCTTGTTATACTTAGCAATGCTAATAGTTTATAGATGGCAGCCGGAGAATCTGCTGCTCACTGAAGACGGCCACATCAAAGTCGCAGATTTTGGTAGCGTAAAGCCTATGCAAGGCAGCCAGATAACTGTCCTTCCAAATGCAGCATCGGGTCAGTCTGTGATATTATTGTACTGCCTACAAAGATCAGGCGAATTCGAAATGATAATTGTTTATGCTTTTTAATGTATTCAGATGATAAAGCATGTACCTTCGTGGGGACAGCCGCCTATGTACCTCCGGAAGTTTTAAATTCCTCTCCGGCAACTTTTGGGTATGAAGTTGGGTTATTTATCGAGTTTTTTTCTCTTCTTGTTGTGTTCGAACTTGTATTATTCTTTTCATCAGTCATGACTCGGTGCTCATTTGAAATGCGTACGACCAGGAATGATCTGTGGGCCTTTGGATGTACGTTATACCAAATGCTTTCGGGGACGTCTCCTTTCAAGGATGCCAGTGAATGGCTTATTTTCCAAAGAATTATTGCCAGAGACATCAGATTTCCAAATTACTTTTCGGAAGCAGCTCGGGATCTGATAGATAAATTATTGGCAAGAAATACTAAACCTCATTGCTATTTGTTTCCTCTCTGTTTCATACCTACTTTTCAACTTTTCTTTTGCAAATTCGCATCAGAATCATTCATTTTCGCTTAATATGTGAACTAGACAGCTCTATATATGGACTTAATATCGGTTTCTGATGGTTTCACGAAAATATTCCACGTGCTAGTATAAAAGGATCGATGCTCATCTGCACGCTGATTCATATGATGTTTGCCTCGTCTAACCATTTACATTTTTAGCAGAGAATCTCCGTCTCTCATTTGTTTACTGGTGTGTTTTCCGGTGCAGGATATTGACCCGAGTCAGAGGCTGGGGGCGGGACCCAATGGTTATCTAGCTCTGAAAAGCCATCCCTTTTTTAAGGGTGTTGATTGGATAAATTTGAGGGATGTGAACCCACCTCAACTAGCTTTAGACCCAGCGGTAATATCCTTTCTATTTCGTTTCGTATTCTATAGAGTTCTTTTCCTTGAAAATCGAGGTTTCAAGAAACATGTGAAATTTCAAAAACTCTTGCTGCCTTGTTGAAAATTTCGAAAACATTGTCCAGGCTCAGTCTCCTGGATGTGAAGATCACGATTCTTCGTGGAATCCCACACACGTTGGAGATGGTTCGGTGAAAACAAGTGATGGAAGTGCCGCAGTTGCTTCTGCCTCTGATACCGGTAGCATCAATAGACTTGCTTCAATCGATTCATTTGACTCAAAATGGTTAGTCCTTAGAGTTGTTTTTTTTGTTTAAAAAATTTGAGACCTTTGGATCATTTTGCTTCGTATATGGATCACGTGATGTTTCACAACGAGTGCTATTCATGTTACTCTACATGTAAATCCGTTGCATGACAATTTATCTAGAACGTTCAGCTCAATTCGGAAACAGATTGCATCTTTTGTTCTTTGTTGATTTTTTTGTTTGTTTGACAGGCAACAATTTCTGGAGCCGGGCGAGTCAGTTCTTATGATCTCGATGGTCAAGAAACTGCAGAAGTTATCTAGCAAGAAGGTGCAGCTCATCCTTACGAATAAACCTAAATTGATCTATGTCGACCCAGCTAAACTGGAGGTCCGAGGAAACATCATATGGTCAGACAATCCTGCCGAGCTGAACGTTCAAGTTATAAGCCCTTCGAATTTCAAGATTTGCACAGTTAGTCTCGCTTCTTCTTTTATAATGCTGAGACTTGGCATAATAGCATGAATACATCCTTATGTAATGAAAAAAATTGTATCTTGATACAGCCGAAGAAGGTCATGTGCTTTGATGATGCAAAGCAACGAGCAGCGCAGTGGAAGAAGGCGATCGAGGCCCTTCAAAACCGGTAAATTGCTTACTGGGGTGACAACACATACTGCTGGATATGCTTATGACACAATGGTAAAACACAAAGTTGAAAAAAGAAAACTTGAGGCGACCCGGGAATAGTTTCGGATGCTGCTCCATTTGGAAGCTTTCGTTCGAGGATAGTCGTTGTTCTAGCTGTTTAAGATGAATTGATGATGCTCTCATGGATGTGTTATCCACCAGTTTTGCTGCAAAAAATAGTTTGTTCAGAATTAATCTCCCATTTCAAATGTCATTTAATTTAGATCATGTTTTTGCTTTGATTTTAGTTCATCATTGTACTTCATATTTGGTTGATGAAATCTACAGACTATGAAGTGTAAAAGACCAGAAAAACATTTGATTCATTTAAATTTGTATGAGAAAATTCATTGGGTTTAATTTGAGGGTTTGTTTTAAGATTTTAATTGCACTAATTTACTTGAATTTATTAATCATCAAATTGCTACTTTACTAGGAGGAAGTTTTTTTTTTCACTTTAATAAAATTGTTATTTTACAGTAAGTTTATGAATGTTTTTCTAAAATAATCTACAAACTTAGGGGTAATAATGGCAATTGACCGATAAATTGCTGAAAAAATCACGAAGTTCGGTTAAATGTTGGTCTATACTATGTGAATTTAAAAATGAGAAAACCATGAAGTTTTGCAAGTAATATTCTCAATTATCTCATGGTAAATAAGATCGGTTGTCAACACAAAATATACTATTGATATTTTTCAATCAAATGATATCGTTTTTATATGAATAGACGGTATCCTGTTACTCAGTCTCGAGGATGCCACACATGAATTTGCTAGACGAAATTACTTCATAATTTTTCCAACATTTTTGCCATTCAAATAAAATAAAAAAGAAAATATTTAGAGATATATTTTTCTTCGGTAGGTCAAGCTCCCACGTTCTTCAAAACTCTTTCTACACTTGGAACTCAAAATTTCTTTGTTTCTCCACTTTCATTCTCTATCAATCGTTGCAATAATTCATCAGTTTTTGCTGCTTCAGCTTACTATCTTCGACGACGATCTTCCTTACGCAGGTATATACTTACTTTAGAAAGTTAGATTCTCCATATAACTAGTATATTCTCAATTTTTATTCTAGGATCGGATCCAGTCCTTTTTTGTTATTGAAATAGTACATTTACGATCGTTGCTGTCTAACTTGATTCACCAAATTCATGGATTGATAATTGAATTTGTTTCTCTTAAAATTCAAATGTAAACGGGTGGAAAAAACTGGTGGAATCTAGAATCTCGTGTTGGATCACATCTAGGGTTTATGATCTGAGCTTTGTGGTGAGCTAGAAAATGCTAACTAGGATAAGATTGCATTGGAAATTTCCAATTCCTGTATAAGATGGCAATTCAATCCGGATTGGGTGGTGGAAATTACTTATTGACGAGGTGGGGATGGGATTAATAGCTCTTCTTAGCAGTTGAATTTGTTGGTAGTCTGAGCTTAAAGAGGATTTATCAAAGTCTATAATGTAGGTTAGCTTGGTGATGAATTATGTAAACACGCACGGACCTTGTAGTTGTGTAGAGTACCATGTTCTTGTCGATGTCGGAAGAAAATGTTACCGTGTCGGACTTTGAGTTTTAGTGTTGCTTCTTCCTGGTGGTAGCGGACCTTGTAGTTGTATAGAGTGTTATCATATTTTTGTCGATGTTGGAAGCGAATGTTACCATGTCGGATTTTGAGTTTTTGTGTTGCTTCTTCCTAGTGGTAGCGGACCTTGTAGTTGTATAGAGTATGATATTCCTGTTGATGTTGGAAGCAAATATTAACATGGTGGATTTTGAGATTTTGTGTTGCTTTTTCTAGTGGTACTCGATATGCATTAACGTGCTTCTCTTTGTCATTGCAGCCTTTCTTGAAGTTCTGTGAATATGGCCAGCAGTAGCCAGAACGGAATTCAGCTCTTGTTATCTGCAGAGCAAGAAGCTCAGCACATTGTGAATACTGCTAGAACTGGTGAGAACTCATTACCCTTTTTGTCGAAGTAGTATTGCTCAAGCAGTCTGACTCTGCTGTCTTATAAATTCTGGATATTGGTTAGTGAATCTAGTTTCAACTTTCGAGCTCTTTCTGGTTGTGCCGAGTGCTGAAAGTTGATCTTTGGTGTTTGGCGGATATGCATTACAACCTAGAGTTTAGTTGGAAGAAAGTAACTTATAAGTTCCTACATTAAAAATGTGTCATATATGTATAGTTAGCAATTTGTATTAGTGTGTGAAAGATACACTACTTAAGCTTGGAACGAGTGATTTGAACATAACCCGGCTTCGTGTGCAGCAAAACAAGCTAGACTGAAGCAGGCAAAAGAAGAGGCCGAGAAAGAAATTGCTGAATTCCGTTATCAAATGGAGGCGGACTTTCAGAATAAGGTTGAGGAGGTGAGGATTTATAGGGTAGTTTGATGGGAACTCTATTGAATTATTTGCCTGTTATTTTAACATGTCTAATTTACGTCGTCCTATGCTCCAAGACGATATTTTCAACGCACTTGTTTTTTCCTCATCTTATTCATTTCAAGAAGCATGTTTTTGTCAGATCGTTCCTGCTTAATCAGTTTATATCCTATTCTGAGTTCTTCTATGACAGAGCAAACTCTTGCAATCGGCCATCTGGTCCGAGCTCTAGAGTCTCTAATCGCATGAGATTGAACTTTTTCATGCGTTTTACAGAGCAGTGGAGACTCGGGTGCCAATGTGAAGCGCCTTGAGCAAGAAACTGATGCAAGGATCGATCACCTGAAAGCAGAGGCTTCAAGAATTTCTCATGACATTGTCTCCATGCTTCTAAGACACGTGACAACCGTGAAGAACTAAGCTTGTGTTCGAGCCTGTTCTGTTGGTGCAGTTCTTGCCCATTTCTTGAAGAGGACTCGCTATTTCCATCATTTTCTATTACTATGAATAGTGTCATTCTTTGTCTGTTTACTGAGCTATATTGAGATATTGAACCAATAAATTGTTTGTGCTAAATTAAATTGCAACGAGGCTTGTTGTAGAGTGTGTGAAATTTGAGTTCGGATTTGGTGTCGTTGTGAGGTTTGACGTCGAATAATGGGTCTCGTAGATGTTACACCCGATGAAATATATATATGTATGTTTTATCTCTATCCTAGTTTGAAATACAAAGTCCCTTATATTTTGAAAAATTGGACTCCTAAATAGTGACGAGAAATTTAAACAAAGAATACGACTCAACTATAGTGGACAAAAAGAATAATTTTTAATAAAATTCATATATTTGTAAATTTCTCCTTGTTTATGAGGATAAACAACTAGTGGAATGATGAATCATTTTAATGGATTAATTAGTAGTAGTTGGTGTAGATTTTCAAGTTGAAGTCTTCGTAATTTTGAAAATGTGTATTCCAAGTCAAGTTGACTCAATTATGCCAATTGCCAAACAATAAGTTGAAAGGAATCTCAATATTCACAAAGCAAAAATTAATCATCATACTTATCGCAACTTGGAATGTAAACCCAAAACTAATAAAGTTCATCTCTACCTTAAATCACTCTCACATGACAAATAAACGTCTCGTCTCGTGACTCTTCCATCCTAATTCACATTTATGAAAATTCACATGAATCCCTATGCTTGGTCGACATGTGAGTTAGGTAAGATGCACGGCTTATCGCGACTTAGATATAATATAATTGCACGCCTAAATAGTGACGGATTTAAAAATAAGAATTCTTAAGTTGATCTACATGGGAGTTGGTAAGATGTTCCGACTTATAGCTATCTAGATACAATATAATTGTACGTTTACACAGTGACAGTGACGGATCCAGAAAACAGAACTTGTGGGGTCAGAACTTGGAGTTTGTTTTTCATATTGTATGGACCAAGCCTTCCATCAAACAAATGCCCAATTTTTCTTTTCTTTAGTATGAATATAAAGTCTACATTCTACGCTTGATATTAATATTTGGCATTTGCAATGATACATTATACATAGTAGAGTTCACAAAAAATGGATTTATCCAAATCTATATCTATATGGATGGACCTACCTATCCCATTTCCCTCTCCACTAAGGAATCATGATTTTCAACTTTGACCCTATCCTACCCTACCCTAGTCTATCATATTCAACTCCAATAGTACTACTCCCTCCGTCCATGAAATATTGTCCAAATTTGACTTAACACAAGTTTTAAGAAATGTAAAAATGAATGAATTGAAAATTTTAGTTGAATGAAGTTGCTACATTTATATATTAGTTTTATAGTAGAATGTAATAGTTAATGGAAAGTGATGTCTATTTACCAAAAATAGAAAGAAAGAAAAAAAAAACAAAGTGAACAACTTTTCACAGACGGATCAAAATGACAAAACTGGACAACATATCACGGACGGAGGGATTATATATTTTCTCTCTCTTCTTGAATATAAATGATACAAGAATTGATGAAGGGAACACAAGTGAGATTAATCAAATGGCCAAACCTATACTACTCCTAACCCTCTCTCTCAATTTATTCCTCCTCACACAAAACAGAGTACTAAGTTGTGACAAACAAGAACAAAACTCCTTACTATCATTCATTTCTTCTCAATCACCTCCTCTCAACCTCAACTGGTCTCCCTCCTCCAACTGCTGCCGTTGGGAAGGCATAGCTTGCACACCCGACGGCCGGGTCACGCGTCTCTGGCTCCCGGGGAAAAACCTCACCGCCGCCTCTCTGTCTCTACCAAACCTCCCATACCTAGCCCATATAAACCTCTCCCAAAACCACCTCTCCGGCCTCCTCCCCTCCCTCCCGCCCCGCCTCATCACACTCGACTTGAGCTTCAACGCCCTCACCGGCCCACTCAACCGCACCCTCCCCACCACCACCCACACGGTAGACCTCTCAAGCAACCGCTTCAATGGCTCGCTCAATCCCTCACTCATGCTCCTTCGACCATCTAATTTGGCCATCTTCAACATCAGCAACAACGCCTTCACCGGCCCCAACCCTTCGTCTATCTGCAACGTCTCCCAATCCATCAAAATCTTGGATTTCTCCGCGAATCAATTCACTGGCCCTATATCTCCTTCCATCACCCAATGCTCAAACCTTCAAGTCCTCAGAGGAGGCTCCAACTCCCTCTCGGGTCCACTGTCACGCGACCTTTACACCCTGACGAGTCTGCAAGAACTCTCCCTACCTAACAACCAACTCTCCGGGCCAATCAACGACGCCATTGCCAACCTCTCCAACCTCGTTATCTTAGAACTCCATGTCAACGAACTAACCGGTCCGATACCTCAAAATATAGGGATGCTTTCGAGACTCGAGCAACTCCAACTCCACTCCAACAACCTCAACGGCACATTCCCACCATCTCTAACAAATTCCATCAACCTCACCACTCTCCTCCTCCGCAACAACCTCCTCAACGGCCAAATCTCCGCGCTCGACTTCTCCAAACTCCAACGCCTACATGCCCTAGACCTCGGAAACAACACCTTCACCGGCACCATCCCGGACACCCTCTGCTTAATCAAGTCCCTCACAGCGATCCGCCTCGCCTACAACGAGCTCACCGGAGAAGTCCCTCCATGCATGGCCTCTTTAAAAAACCTCACACACCTCTCCCTCTCCGACAACCTCCTCTCCAACGCGGCCGGCGCCCTGACCACGCTCAAACACTGCCACAACCTCGCAGTCCTCTTCCTCTCCCGATGCTTCCACGATGAAATAGTGCCAGACGACAACGACCTTCTCCACCCCGACACGTTCAAGAATCTCCAAATCCTCACCTTAGGAGGATGCAAACTAAACGGCCAAATCCCATTCTGGATCTCAAAATTAAAAAAGCTCAAAGTTCTGAACCTCTCATTCAACAAAATCCACGGCCCAATCCCGGAATGGATAGGGACAATGGACAGCTTATACGTACTCAACTTAACACAAAACTCATTAACCGGAGAAATACCGCACAAAATAACTCAGCTTCCCGCTCTAATATCCGACAACACCAGCACGGATTTGAGCCACCTCGCGCTGCCATTCCTATTCGACAAGCTGCAATACAACCGTCTCTTCAACCTCCCCCGCGGGGTGAAGCTCGGGAACAACAGCCTCACCGGGATCATCCCGCCCGAGATCGGGGAGCTGAGGCTCCTCCACATTCTGGACCTCAGCAACAACAACTTGAGCGGAGGGATTCCGGACTCAGTATCAAAACTAATGAATTTGGAGAAACTCGACATGTCGGGAAACGAGCTGACGGGGGAGATTCCGGAGTCATTGACGAAGCTGCATTTCCTTTCGGCGTTTAGTGTTGCGGATAATGATCTGGAAGGGGAGATTCCGAAGGGGGGGCAGTTTGAGACGTTTGGATTTGGCGCGTTTGAAGGGAATCCGAAGCTGTGCGGAGAGGTGGTGAATAGGAGCTGCGGCGGCGGAATTGGTTTTAGGCCGGCGGCGGGGGAGGATGAGGAAGGTGGTGTGAGTTTTTGGTGTGGTGTTCGTATCCCTTTTGGGGTGGGGTATTTTGTGGGATTGGTTGCGGTTAGTGGTGTGGTTTTGTTAAAGAGTTGGTAGTGATCAATGATGAATTGGCCTCATTTGATTGGATTTCTTCTACTTCTTTTTTGTCAAATGAGATAGTTGTAGGAGAGGATGTGGTGGTTATAGGCTTGATTTGTCGAATTTGCATCGAGAAACGAGTGTCGTGCAAAATTGATTTGAGGTCGGGATATCATCAAATCAGAAT
Source organism: Salvia splendens (assembly GCF_004379255.2). Classification (NCBI taxonomy): domain Eukaryota; kingdom Viridiplantae; phylum Streptophyta; class Magnoliopsida; order Lamiales; family Lamiaceae; genus Salvia; species Salvia splendens. Next base: position 33,644,987 of record NC_056044.1, on the reverse strand, counting down.
CGGGTGATGGCGTAGGATGTGTGTTCTAATTAACCTTTCAATGCTCATAATTTTTTTTGGTATTGTTTTTTTTATGAGTTTTGAATCTTGTGTTTGTCTTTAGCTTCTGATTCGTAAGAGTATGTATATAGAATGTTTGATTTTAAGAGGTGGAATTATTATTACTTACTTATTGATTTTGAAATTGTTACATGTAGTAACTTTTACTAGTTACTCCATTCGTCCATCGAAAATAGATAAGATTGTGAATAATAAGGGTTTTAATCTATAATGATAAAATAAAAGAGATAGGAAAAATAAGAGCAAATAAGAGAAAATGTAGTGAAATGAGTATCAGTGACTGTGGGATCCACATTTAGAATGAGTGTAGAATTAGTATTAGTTGAAAACTTTCCTTTTTAAACTTAGTCATTTTGTGTGGATGGACCAAAATGACAAAATTTGTCTTTTTTTTTGGACGGAGTGAGTATTATATTTGCACGATGAAATTACTCCTCCTCTGAAATAATTGACTCAAATTTAGAAAAACAATAAAAATAAAAATTAATACTAACGTGTACTAAGTCATTGCTCACGTAAAATATAATACGTATAGCATTATATTTATTCATAAATATTAAAAAAAACTGAATGACATAAAAATTGCAAAAACAATGATAAGTTGTAACTTTATAAAATGCAAGCTCTAAAAAAGACTAAGAGGGAGTACGTAATATTGTAATCTAAATGAGTCGAACTGAATCGAAATATGGAGTAAAATTTATTAGGATATTTGGATCAAATTAAATTTCATTCATTACTAAATTTAGAATTTTTATTCAATTCGAATTAATAAAGAAAGTCAAAATCCAGTTATTATTTGAACAAAATGCAGAAATGCAACTGTAACAGTCGAAAATCCTGCAATTCTCTTTGTTGAAGACGACAAACTCCGGCGAGGTGCGATTTTCTGTTCCTCATTCGACTTCCGCGGATTGCAATCCGGTTATTAATTGCAAATTATACAATATGGATTATTGAATATGTGATCTCAATTTGAAACTGGAGCGTCGTTTTGGTGTTTTGCTCAAGTGAATTTTGCGGCTTTTTTGCATCTATTAGAAAAATGTCATCGGGTTTTAAGTCATTTTGTTGAACTTTCGACATTAACAGTCGAAGTATTTTGAGTTAGGTAAATCGACCGATTTAATATCAATGATGTGAAAATGTTATATGCATTTCATTCAGATTTCTGTTTAAAGCAATGAAGAAAAGAAGAATTCTTTATTGCTTTCTAACTATAGCTTCGATTTTCATCATTATGACACCCAATTTATCATTTCCCTAATTGTATGTGCCTCCTCTTCATAGATTGAGCTTCGATTGTTGTAAAAGAAGATAGATATTTTGCTAAAGATTCTAGTGGCTGCCGTTACTATGACTTATTCAGGAGTCCTAGGCCTTGTAAGCTCACATTCTTTGGTTGTTTCAATTTTTTCATTGATCTAAAATTCTAGACAAGCCACTAGATCCTCTGGACTTTGCGATCGCTGAAGTATCCATCTCATAAGAGCATTACTAGTACATCCTTATTCTCCAAAAAAGTCTTTAATCACTGTATTTACTAGTTGGGTTTTTGCAGCAGTTGTTATCCATATGAAGTCAGCCGACAATTCAAAAGGCATCATGGAGGACAACAATGAAGAAGAGGAGGTGTGACCCAGATAATATATCATTGTTACTGATATCAATATGGTTTTTTTCCAAGCAAATTTGTTATTGTGAATTTGTCTAATTTCTGCAGTTTGAGCATTTTGATGATTTTACACTTGCCTCGTCATGGGAAAGGTATGGCAGTGTACTGGCAATACATATTAGGTTATCTTCAAGTAGAGCGCACTGCTAACAGCTGCATAACCTATTAGGTTCATTTCTGAGATAGAGGCCGTCTGTCGACAGTGGTTCGCTGATGGCCCAAAGAACCTATTGGTAAGCCTTGTTCCCTGGTGGATTTGTTCAAATTCGATAACTCCCTCTATACTGCCAAGCAGCAACCTTAAACTTTATTTCTTTCTCCTTTCTTTTATCTATTTGAACCGAATTAGAAGGTTAATATGTAGCTATGTGCTCGAATCATGTTTTCATTAAGTCACAAGATCTTGATGGTTCCATATCAAATCCTACTATATACAGCTGCAAATAATGTCATTGAGGCAGCTGTGGGGTATTGTGAAAAACTGAATCTATGTCATTATCAAATTAGTTTCTGCTTTGCCTGATAAATCTTCAGCAGAGGCTCTGTTGAAAACCACTATCACAAGTTGGCTTTATTTTAAACTGCATATGGTTATATCCATAAATAAATTGCGCTTGATGTGCAGATTGACTTCTGTTCTATTTGGTCATAGGCAAAGGGTGCTGTTCAGGTGAATCAGCTAAAAGATTTGTACAAGATCAAATCTGAATTCAAATATGCTACGAAAAGTTATTGCATGGAGTACTATTTTGCAACAGTTGATGATGGTACTCATACGCAAACTTAACTACAAAATTTACCTTCTTAGAAGGCGCTTTTTCTCTAGCACGTTTCTTACTAGGATATCTTACCGTCTCAGGTAAAACCCTTGATTGGGATCATGCATTGCACGATCTGCAGCTTTCATTTGGGGTGAAGGAGTTTGTGGTCTCTCTCTCTCCCCATGTGTGTGTGTAAACTATTGTTTTTGGATAATACCTCTGAGCTCATTGTTCTCAAACTGTCAGGTGATTGCCCCGCAAAGTGCAAGTGGTGTAGTTCTTGATGCACCAGAGGCAAGCAAACTTTTGAGTGCAGTTGCGATTGCTTTGTCCAACTGTTCATGGTTTGACTGCTATTGTATTCTTGCTAAGTGTTTCTTCCTTACATTTCCAACATTGGTATATTTTGTAAATTAAAGAAATGCTCTTAGTCTTAAGAGCATGAGTAAGGAGGGGCACTAGCTGAACAGTTAAACTCTAGGGATCTAGAATGTCGATAAACTTGAGAAGATTATTAGGAAGAATAAGAAGACAAATACATAGTATTAGTTTAGGTGCCGGTATTTGTATTTGCTTATTCCACTGTGTTAATGTAATTTTATCTTGTACAACCAGATTTCCAAATTTGATGTATGTCGGATTTCATGACCTTCTATCCTCTTGCTTTCATCTTCTTTGGTCATAATGTAGTTGAGTGCTCATGTTTACACTTATAAGTTGCTTTTCTTCTTTTGACTGAGGACTAATAATGAAGTGCTGTTAATATGTGTTGGGGTTGCTCATCCTTTGCAGCCTATGGCCTGCGTTTGTTCCTGTTCATGACTCTTCGCGAAAAGCATATATTGGTATTCAAAATATGGGAACCGTTTTCACTAGAAGGTTTGAAGCTGACCGCATTGCCAGCCAGGTTCCAGTAAAGCTTATGCATTTAGAAGGACTGTACGAACTGTTTGTATCCAAATTTGTGAGTTCCCTCTATCTCTCTCTCTCTCTCTCACACACACACACACTGGTAAATTTTTTTTATCTTCTGGGGTTTAACATCTATGGAACGCACATGGAACATGTCTGTTCATTTGCATAGCAGATGAATTTCAATAATTACTCGAATTGCTTATTATTTTGATAGATTGGTTTTGTATAGTTGTATGCATATCGAATGCATTAGCATGTTCCACTGCAATATTGGTTATCAATTTCCTTTTGGGAATTGGCTTCAATTACTAAGGGATTAACTGTTATGCCGTTTACTTACAAAAGTCCATTTTCTGGATATATTCCCAAGGCCTATACTGCTGTGGACTGGTCTATGAATCATTTTGAAGTCCATTTTAAGATGAAGCTAACCTACAGAACTCCCATCCATGATGATGAGGATGAAATTCATGATCCTGATGCTGACATCACAGGATCCAGTGAAAATCCTGAGGTTGAGAATCATGGGAAAGCTCAATGGGATGACAATTTTCCTTGGAGCAAGTGGTACTCTGCAGAGGACCCAGTAAACGGTGAAACACTTCTGCTAGCTATATTGAAATTTTATTTTGGTTGCATAATTTGTGTTGGTCAAAGTCTTTTTTACTGATTATCTGGGAACAGTACATAATTTTAGCATTATACCCGATGGTATATCTTGGATTCCTAAGTACCATGATTTTTCCTTATGCAGGATTTGAGCTGCTTGCCATATGGTTAGAGATAACAGCTGAAAGTTCTCTGGATATGGCTGAACTAGAGAATGCCTCACCAGTAGAAGCTGATAAGTGGTTCTTAAGTCCTTGCCTATCTGAGTATCTGTAAGAACACCGTTGTAATATGTGGGATTCTCAAAATTTCCCCCATCATGTTTTGAGAATTTTGATTTTTAGCACACCATGTTGTCAGCTGCAAGCAACTTGTTTTAACTGTCGGGAGAAGGGATAGTGTTGCATTAAGTAAAGGAGAATAACATTCATATGGGCAATATATGTGGACTAGGACTCTTACACTACTATTTTACATGATCTATCTATTTGTTGATTCAACTCCATTAGCCTTATTCCATACTTATACTAATATCGGGAGAAGGGATAGTGTTGCATTAAGTAAAGGAGAATAACATTCATATGGGCAATATATGTGGACTAGGACTCTTACACTAATATTTTACATGATCTATCTATTTGTTGATTCAACTCCATTAGCCTTATTCCATACTTCTGTTTATCGTGGCTCTTATAAGTTATCTCACATGATTTTAGCAGTGGCCGAAGTATCTTTTTTGGAAATTACATTACTATCAACTCCTCACCTATTAAAAGTTTGTTTGAAATACGAAATATTTGTCCCAATCCCAATGTTTATGAAGTATATAGTTCTGTTTAACCTAAGGGAGAGAAGTTACTTTTAACTTCTCATCTTCCGATCAAATATTTCATATCTGAAATAGTTCCAATCCTTGTTGACGAAATGGAATGATTCGTATTCATCCATGTTTAGCAGTGGCGTTTCTGGTGGAAGCACTATTGGATTTGCGTCCCAGCTGCACCTTCTAGTTAAGGCACTGGAAATGTCATCAGAGGCCAAGTTCATTGAGGATTTTATATCAGGTTTAAAATTTTCCTACAGCATAAGTTCATGTATGAAATGTGAATTGTTGTTGACACGTGCTGTAGTTTCTCATAGTGACTTCTGATTATGTTCCCCGGCCATGTTGAAAAGTTAAATTTCTAGTAATTTTGAAAATACTCTATGTATTCTAATTTAGTTTTGCAAACTCAGGTTCTGAAGCTTTGAAGTCTTCAGCAGTTGTACCTCCACAGACAGTTCTTGATCGTGTGCTAAAAGATCTCTTTCATGAGGGTACAATTTTTTCTTATTGTTGTTGTAACTTAGTTATTTGATTCTTAGGTAAGAAATGTCCCTTACTGAACTTTTTGTCTCAAAATTCAATTCGTCAATGCTAGTTTCAAAGATCCATTTTCCGGTTTAGCTGAAGTTGTCCATCTGTCTGAATTGTTACTTTAGTTAATTTCATTTTCTTTTTTGGCAGCTGTGGAAACAGAGATGAATTCCTCTCCAACTGAGCATAAAAATTCTCGATCCATTAAAGGCGCTCCGCAGGAATCACCCTTTGCACAGTTCTGTTTACATGCTCTTTGGTTTGGGAACTGTAGTATACGGGGTATTTCTGTTAATGGAACTTATTGTAAAACAGTGTATTCATTTTTTGCCTGACCTATCATTTTGCAATTTTCTCACTGCTCTTCATCTTGTTTATTTGATTAGCAATTTCTGTACTCTGGATAGAGTTCGTTCGCGAGGTTCGCTGGTGTTGGGAAGAATCACAATCACTACCAAGAATGCCATCCAGTGGCCCAATCGACCTGTCCACTTGTTTGATTAACCAGAAACTGCACATGGTTGGTCCAATCGACTCTCTCTCTCTCTCTATTTATTCTTTTTATATGTCCCGTGACATAGCATTTAAAGCTCTCACTTTGTGTTTTTAGCTTGCTGTGTGCATTGATCAAAAGCATAGAGAGGCAGAAGGGCAATTTGTTGATGCGAATGACACTATGACTACCCAGGTCCTGCTGTTTTGTTTTGATTTGATTTCGTTCCTTGTGATTTTTCTATTACACTGCCATCGACCATCTTACGTTTAGTATCCATTTGACTGCAGGAAGATCTTCAGAGTCCAACACACAATTCTTCTTCTCGCGGAGCTAGTAAAGAAGGTTCTGACAGGAAAGACAAAAGGTATAAAAGATAATACTTGCTAGAATTTGGGTGTTTAAGATACTGAATACATCAATGTAGAACCAATTTTGCAGATTATGCAACATTTTTTTTTGTTTATAGATAAAAACGTCTTAAAGTCTCGATGTTTGTTTCGTGAAAGTTCTTGAATCTCTTATATTAATGTGTCTACTTGCATTATGAAGTTGTTAAAAGTGAAGCCATTGATGAGATTATCCTTGAGATTGCTTTCTTGGTAGTTGGTTCTCGAATGCAAGTACTGAGTTATAATAGATACTTCATATTTCTGCATTTACTAACATTCATCCCTAAATGTTTTTCAGCAATGTGGCAAAGTCGATGATGCTCTTAAAGTCGCACAAGATTATGCATGCTCCGATCACCCTGGTATTCACTTTCTGCTGTTTTGTCTCAAACAACGGTAAAATTATATCTTTCTCACTTTACTGTAGGAACCACCTCCAATGACAGAAGACATGCACGAAGAACGTCTGAAAGCTGCTGTAGCCTTGGGTGATTCATATGTAAGCAAAAATTACCATTTGATATGATATTTTCATTATCTAAACATGACTCTCTTAATTTCTAATGTCATTCCGTGGAAAATAGTCTTGTGATCAACAATTTGGTAGTAAGCATTTCACATCCAATGACCATTGGGAAACTATTGGTGTTAATAAAAAGACTTTTTACTGGTTTGGTCGCTGAAAAATGTATTATGTATGTTCCTAATTCGTTTTTGTTAGACTTATATGTGAACTGACAATTGTTTCGTGCATGTCATTGCAGAGCTTCTCTGCTCAACTCGAAACAGAAATTTTGGCCTCAGGTGATTGACTTTCTTTATTATGCCTGAATTATTCAACTTAATATTGTATTTCTAGCTTCTGAACTTGAATCTTATTTTTCAATAAATCCTTGTACATTCTCTTCCACTTGGTTTAATTTAGCCTTTAAAACTTTTATTTTTGTTCACATTAAACCTTTGTTGGCAAGCCGTTGCTTATCATTTATTCGTATCTAGCCCTAGAAGTTCTCTATTTGACGATATAAAAGCATATCTGAAGTGTATTCTACACAGATATGTCATGCTTTGCACACACGCGTATATATAAAAAAATCATTTTCTCATATCATGTATTGTAACCTGACTGCAGATATGTCTGCTTTCAAGGCTGCAAATCCAGATGCTGTATTCGAAGATTTTATCCGATGGCACTCACCACGGGACTGGGAAAACGATGAAAATGAGGAAAATGGAGCATCTGAGTCCAGTTCATGGCCTCCTCGTGGAAAACTTTCCGAGAGAATGTCTGATCCGGGGAACTCGTGGAGAAAGATCTGGAACGAAACCCCTGCCGTGCCTGCTTCTGAACAGAAACCACTTTGGGACCCGAATAGAGAAGGAGAAAAGGTTTTACATTTACTGATCATAATCGTGTATTATTTCGACATAGAGTCATGGGTTCCATTTCATCTATTTCTTCAGTCATGTTGGATATTTGTTACCTGAAATCAGGTTCTTCATTACCTGGAGACTCTAAGACCATACCAACTGCTGGAAGAAATGGTCTGTGCTGCCTTCAGAGCAGCAGCCGACACTCTTAACCGGACCTCGTTCGGTGATTTAAAGCAGATGAACATAAAAATAGAACAGTTATACATAACCATTGCATCAGTTCTCAGAATTTTCCTAGGTAACTTTCTCTTAATACATTTTGCTTATGTAATTAATTATGTACGGTTCCAACTTCGAAGTAACTATTTGCTGATCCTAATACAGCGCAGAATACGGCCACTGATACTGAAGTTCTTGAGGACCTCAGGAGGCTATCCACTACTTTCGAACACATTGAGAAGTTAGTTCTACTCGCGGCATCTCTTCACGTCAAATTCTTGCAATCACCATACCTTGGCCAAGCGATCTTCACCGACTGCTTCAACTTCTACCTCCCAAATATGGGAACAAGCTCTGCCAATGCCCAGAATGATACCCAAAGGGTAAGCTTCAACTGGATTCTTCCCCAACTCTTCGTTGAACACTAACTGCCATTGTTTGATAACGATGCTATTTGTATACACCAGGAATTCGACAAGAAGCAACAAATAAGGTCAGGCGACAGGGACTTAATCCTCAGCATGTTTCCTCCACCCACAGCAAACCAGTCATGGAGGAGAGTATTGAGCATGGGCAATCTCCTGAACGGTCACGAGCCTATCCTAAGGGAGATCATATTCTCTAAGCGTGACCATGAGAGTGGAAGCTACTATGCCGCCTCGTCCCCAAAGCTCCATCAACAGGACATAGAAACCTACAGAATGTACGTATCTGGAACTTCGAATGATCTTGGGGTTGCACTTGCTGTTGCCTCATTTGATTGAATCTCTTATGCTATATATATTTTTTCGACAAATGGGACAGTTATAGGAGAGAACGGGGTGGTTATAGGCTTGATTTCTCGAATGAGGAACAAGAGTGTCATCTAAGATAGATTTGAGGTCGGGATATCATCAAATACGGGTGATGGTAGTTGTGTATTATTAGACTGCATATAGAATGTGTTTTCAACCTGTCTATGCTCAAAATGTTTTTGTTTTACATATTTTGGATATTGTGTTTTAATGTGTGGTGTTTTTCACTTAGAATATATTTCTGATTGTTTGATTTTATAAAATGAGTTTAACAGTGAAATTCTTGGAATTGGGGTATGATAGTGTTTACATATTTTGCACTATAAATTTTATATTTACTGTTTCACATTTAAATAAAACTATAAATATAGGAATATATTGACACCTTAATTTTTATTTGGCATTTTTTGTCAAGAAACGTCAATATCTCTTCTAAAGGGATCCAACTTTTTTGTTCAAATTTAATTGGACTGTATTAATAATTTTGTATTTTACACTCAACTTTTTGTCTTGTAGAGATCCGAACAAATGTCGACACTATGATAATTAATTTCCACACCAATTTAATTTAAAACAATTTATTTTTTTAGAATTCTCGATTTTTATTTGACTTCTCCTCTCCATATGGCATTAATATTTCCACTCTGTTTTTCCATAAACTCGTATTTTTAAATAGATTTACGCAAAAATCAATATTTTCATAATCATGTCTACAAAATCAATTAATATTCATTAATGAGATACATAAAAATGAGATGCATACAGCTAGCTAACAGCCATACTTCGTTATTTCCAACAGTAATAAATTTCGTCGGCTACAATTTTCTATATAATAAAACAATTTTTGCTAATTCCTATATCCAATCTGATTTTCATTATTCACTTGTTTCCATAGTCAACAGATGCCCACAGTTCGGGAACCGGCGGTTACGATTCAAAACCGTCGGTTTCGATTTTGGAAATTGTCGAACTGAAACCGAACCGCGAGGGTATTTCACGGTTACGGTTCCAAAATCGCCGATTTCGGTTTCAGTTCTGAACTGCTAGTTTTTCGGTGGTTTTTCACGGTTCGGAACCCCCACTTTCCAACAGATTTTGCGGTTTTGGCTCGATTTTTCACGGTTTTGCGGTTCCGATTTGAAACCGTCCGGAACTGGCAGTTCCGGCACGGTTTCGGTTCTAGAATTTTGGAACCTGAACCGACCCACGGTTCCAAAAGTGACGGTTTCTGTCCATTTAAATCTCACGGTCCCTTAATTCACTAAATACTTGTTCCTAATGTATGTGTATAAAAGATACTCCCTCTGTCCCATAATAGATGACATACTTGAGAATTGACACTAGATTTTAGGTGATATTTTGTGTGTTAAGTAGAAAAAGAAAATAATATATTTATATTAATGTAAGATGGAGTTTATTCTAAAAAAAGAAATGTGACATTGGGACAAACTAAATAGGAAAGTGTGACATCTATTATGTATGGGCTACGTCTTAATTACGATAAGAAAATTTTTATCATCTCTATTAATAATACACTATAAAATATGGATAAAAAGTTTTATCCTATCGAGCTGTGATTCTGTATCATGTTTTGATTAGTGATCTTTGTAGTTTTATCAAAACGTACACGCCATTTGTATACGTCAATAATAATTAAAAAAAAATTCTAATATTAATAAAATTAATAAGTATGCAGAAGAAATTAATTTCCGAAGTCGTTGAGCAAAAGAGGCACAAACGGCGCCGTTTCAGGTATTTTAATTCCACAAGCTTCCTCTGCCTTCTCTCTCTCTCTATAGTTGCCTCCGCCATAGCTAAAAGCTCACCAAACCTCTCTCCAAAACCCCACGTTGAAAAATGGGAGACTCCAACAGCATAGTGGAGGAGCAGAAGAACCCCTTCGTAGTCTTCTTCACGAACTTAATTTCCTCAATTAAGCTGCCCTTCCCCCCGAAGAAAAACGGCGCTAAGTCGGAACACGCCGTGGAAGCAGCGGAGCCGCAGAAATCGGCGGCGGATGATGAGAAGAAGCCAGGATTCGTGACGTTTCCGCGGCAGAGCGTGGAGCAGATCAAATTGGAAGGGGAGACTGATGCAGCTGGACGGACTACTAATCCATTGATTTTGTGGCAGGTATTGATTCGTTCGTGGTCGAATTGATTTTATTTGTGATATGTTTCGATGCGTGTGATGAATGATAATCGTGTGAATTTGTTTGATATTTTCATCTTGCTCCTTTGATACTGCTGAATATCTCTTGCTTATTGGGTTAATTAAACAGGTAGTAAAAAAATTGTCTGTAACTTGTTGAATGTTATAGAGACTGATGATTTGAGTGTAACTGTAATTGATATTCATCTTGCTCCTTTGATTTAATTTAAAAGGTAAAAAAAGTTGCTTGGAACTTGTAAACTGCTGAATTAACTGAAACTGTAATTGATATTCATCTTACTCATTTGATTCTGCATAGTTTATATGCTGAGTATCCTCTTGTTTATTGAGTTAATTATAAAGGTAAAAAAAATTGCTTGAAGCTGGATTGAGTGAAACTGTAATTGAATTCATCTTGCTCCTTTGATGCTCTCTAGGTTATATGCTGAATATCTCTTCTGTTTGTTTATTGAGTTAATGAAAAAGGTAAAAAAAGACAAGGTTGCTTGTAAATTCTAGAATGTTATGTAGACTGCTGAATTGACTGAAATTGTACTCATCTTGCTCCTTTGATACTGTTTAAGTTGTATACTGAATATCTCTTGTTTATCAAGTTAATTAAAAGGGTAAATAAAGTTGCTTGTTATGCAGACTAGTTAATTGACTGGAACTGTAATTCTATATGTTATATGTTGAATATCTCTTGTTTGTTGAGTTAATTAAAAGGTGAAAAAGGTTGCTTGTAACTTGTAGGATGTTATGTCGACTGCTGAATTACTGAAACTGTAATTGGTGAGGTAATTAGGTAGGATGGGAATTCGATGAATTGGTTGATTGCCACGGTTGCTTAGTTGACTGTTTTATGCATAATTATGGCCGTATACCAAGTTATATGAGGAGTGCAGTTTATAATGGTTTATCACGAACTGTGCTCAATAGGCAAGTTTTTGCTTACTCTATGCTATCTATGGAACATATTTTCTCTTGTAAAGTTGTGTTTGCCATAGGATTTTGAGTCTCTTCTGAACTTGTGATTTGTGTTGTATCTAGCATCGAAAAATGTAATACCTTTTCTGTTTGTGATTTTGGTGGGGGTGGAATATCAAATCTGGGAAAAATACATACTATTATAACATATTCGCACTTGTTTCTATGAGCCTATGATTGACAAAGAATACATTCTTTCTTGAGGTATATTTGAACCTCTTGTTATTAGCCTAGGATCAAAATCTAAGAATAGATTACTTTATAATTTATATTCAAGCACTTTCACATTTCTTGAATATCATATTGTGATTATCTCTACCTTCTACTAGCTTTTACCAAATTAAGTTGGCGTCAATGAGAACAGGAAACCGTTTTTGATATTGTAATGCTTGCTCTTCTACAATCGCTCATCTTCTGTTGTGTCTGGCTGGTTGCAGGTCTATGCTTTAGGCGGAATTTTAGTTGCGAGGTGGGCATGGATGAGGTGGAACGAGAGGAAGGGACAGAAGAAGCCAGGCGTTGGTCCTCCCCCGTCTCAAGACTAGCCTCTTTGATCCCTCAAGTAAATGGATAGATATATGGTGTTCATAATCATGGTCTATTCTATGAAGAAAATGTAGTTCATACACTCAAAACATCAACTTTCTTACCAACTGCTCTGTCCCTTTTTCTCTTGGTTCATTTAATATTTCTACAGTTTTTCGATTATCAGTATTTATTTCTTTTCTTATTTTCATTCTTGAAATATAATCGGTGTGCCAAAATTGTCATATGCCACTGAAAAATTTTACTCCCTCGGGCTTAAGTCTATCGAGTCTTGTCCATTTTCTTTCGAAATGTCCCAAGCTAAATGAATCATTTCAATTTCTGGTAAAAATTAAATCTTTAACTATTCAACTCACCAAACACCATGTTCTTAATTCTTGTGTCGGAAAAAAGGTCTTAACTTGGGACGAAAGGAGTAAAAATGAAGCAGCAATGACTTGTGGTTGAGAGTTGTCTAATTCTTCTATCCATACATGCTGCATACCTTGATCCATTTTTGGATAAATGTATCCATTCTCTGTGTGTTAGAGAGAGAGGGGCACAAGTGTATCATTTTATGGCATGTGCTACATAGTAGTAAAATTTTTTAACTAAAGTGACAGCTACACATTTATTTATTCTATAATAATCCAGACAGGGTGATGACAATAACAATCACAAATGGTTAGCAATTTCATACAATGACAAAATTTGCAACACAGAACGTAGAATCTATCAGAATATGCCAAAACAGTAAATTAATCACATTACATCTGACAAAATGCATCTGACCATTCCTCCAAAGATATTTCAATTTATTGTATTATTGATCTTAGTTGAAGTATGAAAGTGATAAAATGCATTTATTCATCTAAAGGATAGCAAAAAAATTAGAGCTAGAGCTATTGATTTGGGATTCTATTCACTAGAATGCTACATACTACCTGATCCATGATGACAATAAGAGTGAGTTAGAAGAAGAAACTTGCCTTGTTTCTACCTATGTGGATTGCCAGAAATCGAGTCCGGCTTGTGCTAACTCTGTTCGCGATGTATATACACTCCCGAAGACCCGTGTCCAACTTAGGGTCTATATATTTTTGTCTCACAAAAAATTCTTGTAAAAAACTCCAAAGCTGCTATTGTGAATCAAAATGGCTGTCATATATAGAAAGACGGTCGAAAGCATCAAAGTTAGCCTTTAGGCCGACAAACTGACTACCGAACTGGGTACAGCCAGCTTCGGGCCATCTACACCCTCCCTCGCGGGTGCGTAGAGGGCATAAAGATTCACATACCCGGCATATAGGGTTGATGGAATCATCATCATCATCATGACGAGCAACATACACGGGACTATCTGGTTTCTCATCACTCTGCGTGCCCGTAGTGGAAAAGAGAGATTTTTGAGGAATCTCTGTTGCTATGCTTTCGATGCTAACAATGCAATCACCTTCTTCGGAAAACTGGACTTTGGACCCGAGTGCTTGTATTGCCCGTTTTATAGCAACATTTTCCTTTTTGGCACTCCTAGCCCAGTCCCTTGCTGAGCTGCTGCTGAGTTTCTCGTTTCGCAACTCATCTGTCAAAGACTCCACAGCTGATGTTGCTTCTCTAAGTTTTGCCTCTGCTAAATCTTTTGCCTGCCAACATTTGTTACTATCTGATTACTCTTCAATAATATCAATTATAGGGAAAGAATTATTGGGCTTTAAAGCAATCCAGAACTTTTCTAGAGGGGTTTTTTGTGTAAGCAGAAACAATAAAATCACCATCACGAACCCTTCCATCCCAGCCCATCTTATATACTAAGCTTTTCTGAAAACCCAAACCGATATAAGCGTACCAATCCAGTTAGATTATCCTACTTGTACAAAAGAATCCAAATTCAGGTACTTATTCCAACTTAGAGTGGAACATAGTTTAGAGGTCATGCTCCTTAAGAAAGGCCTCTACTGCACATTTTACTGACAAGCACGTCTACCAGTCTTTCCTATTTCGGGCATGATCTTGATGTATTACCAATCTTTCCTATTTCGAGCATGATCCTGATATCTGATTGATTGCCATACTGATAAGCATATAAGATAGGAAGCCCTAACTTAACCATATAAGATAGGAAGCCCTAACTTAACCCAAAACCATGGTCAAAGGTAAAGGGTTGACTCCCTATTATATGCTATTCCACACTTTCGTGTGAAACCGATGTGGGATCGTATCAATCCATCCCTCTTTTAAACCGGACGTCCACGGACGGCACACGCCACGGGCCCACCATCCGCTTTACGGCCCTTTTTCCTTTCGGGCCCACGTTTTTTTCGGTGGCACCCCTTGGTCACACCTACGGGTAGCCCCTTTCCGTAGGACATCCGGATCCACGTTCACCGCACCAAATTGATAAGCATATAAGATAGGAAGCCCTAACTTAACCCAAAACCATGGTCAAAGGTAAAGGGTTGACTCCCTATTATATGCTATTCCACACTTTCGTGTGAAACCGATGTGGGATCGTATCACTATTATTTGTGCATACATGCAACACAAGGATTTTAAATTAGAAAGGATCTTTTCCGGCCCCACAGACACAGATACGACACAGCTGAAAGAGAGGAAAATTAGGTGAACAATGATGAATAGAAACAAATTACGTACCTTCTGCAATTCAGATAATTTCTCAGCCATGTTTCTACAGTGTGTTTCTAACTCTCCACCTTGGGATTCTGATGGACAAGCCCATCGAAGGTGGAACTGAGGCCAAAGCGTTGGGGCTAAAGCTGCTGCTGGAGGTAATAATGGACCTTGAAATTTTGATGCGTCGTAGAAGTGGTTATAATGACAAGAAGGCCTATCTGAATCCCGCAACTCAGCTAAATACACCCACATGCACCCACATGCATCATAAACACCAGCTTGATGCCTTTCTTTCTCACTGATTTAACAAAGAATAAATCAGACAAGAGCAATATAAACCAAAATATCAATACATTTTTTCCACATCAAGTTGTTTGTTTCATGATGCAAAAGCCAAGCAAAGACTTCTATAAATCATGGCCGTGGTTACCAACTAAAATTCCTCACCACTCAGCATGGTTGTCGATTGTAATTCTAATTCATATTGTACTAAATCCACTTTATACATGAGCAGATATTGGAGGTAATCAGAAAGAACTAGCTTTTATAGATAAAATCCCTGCTTCATGATTTAACTTTGTATGTCTTTGGTGATTGTTGAATGATAGTAGATCATAAGTTCTCTACTTTGTAATACAGTTTTTGTATATCATTACCTTCTGATTTGTGGCAAATCCAACATCCCCAATTTTTTCAGCATTAAAACAATGTCATTCAGCGGTATACATCGTCCAAATTTCACTGTAAAATTTGGGGATGTTGGGTTCCCACATATTTAAGTAAAGATGGTGGCATTCTTGAAATGTTTTAAAGCCGTGTTGAATTTGCAAAATAGTTCATTATTTTATGATTTATTCAGCAAATATCCCTACAAAAAAAACTATACGTAAAAAGGGGAGCTTGCAAAGAAGATAAGTAACATAATTATGGCAGTGGGCCAGTGAGCTAGCAAGGAAAGAAAAAGCATATACCTGTTGCAGAAAAAGTTTCCAAAACGGCAGGAAAGAACACAGTCTAGTAAATCTACCAGGAATACCTGCAAAGCCATAAGATAGAGTTAGCAAGCAGCATTATGGCATAACATTATCGAATTAGCTATCTCATTATGCATCGGATGAAGGTATATTACCGAAGAAAACTCAAAGGCAAAGGGATACATTCGTAACAATTGGGAAATGCAATCAACCCACTGTAGAAAAATACTATAGTCAGTGACCCGAAAAGCAAAGGTGCCGTAAGATATTCATCACAAAACTCAATTCACACATAGGGCTCTTTGGGACAAAAATAATCAGACTGTAACTATGCCAGTTGGACTGCACTTCTATAAGTGACAGATGACTATAATCACTTCCAAAATCATGATCAAATCTGCTTCATCTGTTCATGTTATTTTGGCACTGGTTACTAAAGTAAATAATGAGCTGGTGTCCAACTGCCATGCAGCCATAGTAAAATTTAGTCTTACTGAAATTGAGATCTAAGCATTAGTATTTCTTAAACCCATTGAATATCGTAGAGTGGTGACTATAACATAAATGCACAGCATGAACATGCTCTTTAACTCTAAGGCGGAGCAATGACCCTTTTCAAATCCCCCTAAAATCGTTTACTAAACTGGTGCTACAAAATCTACTTTGTAAAAGATAGCTACTTCCATGAATGATCTCAACAAGCAGAGACAAAAACATAACGGTAGCAAAAATTAAGCATCAATTAATCTGCCAATGTTACTAGTACATCTACCTGCAGAAAGATAGGTGAACAATTATTTTGTGCATGAGAAGAATTAGTCTGGGTAGATGATTGGCGACTTGGAGATGAAGTTAAACTCCCAGTAGATGCCTGCCGTGTAAATTCAGGAATGCTTTCACTTCCTGACACAGTAGGCAGTCCCAGACGATCTGAAAACGGATGACCAAATGCAAGCCAGTCTTTTTCTACAAGAGCCTGTTTATTCAGAAAGATTTGAACTCAGTTACAAAAGCCAATCTCTTCTCATATTCTCTCGTTCCATATATATTGACCTGTTTTCCTTTTGGGCATATATATTGGATTATTTCCTTTTTGGAACACCTGTATCACTCACACACCTTTAACTAATACTTTACTACCCACTCACCTTTACACCATAAAGCAACATTCCTAAAAATCCATGCCAAGAAAAATAGGCCAATATATAGGACAGGGAGTATTTAATAAAACCTTAGCTTAAATAATCATCACACAACAGGTATAATGAACAAGATGTAATCTACATAATTAGCTATTGCATCAAACACAATGACTAGCCATACCTGGAAACCCTTGAATGTCCGGTAGTATGGATCAAGTAACAAACTTGCAAGAGAAACCAGCTGAGTTGTTCTGTCCCATCCATCACTGCAAACACCATTTTGGAACATTCATAAAAGATCAAATCAATCAGTTGTTCTCGGGCTTTAATAATAACAGATTTGGAAATGATGCACAAAATGAACAAATTATATCCATTTGAAGCAGCCAAAAATTATGGTTGAAAACTTAGATGTGTGTCACTTCTATATTATGCATTCATAAAACAGTTTTTAAGTTTCTTCTCCCAGTCCTGGGCTTCCAGAGAATATTGGATAGAGATAATATATTCTGGATGACACATAAGTTCAAAAAAATATCATTTTTTTACCTAAGTACAATTGGAGTTCCATTTGCCAAGTATCTTGATGACCAAAGATATTAATGTATATTTAATAAGTGCTATTGTAGAGAAACTGAGAAAGCACTAGCAACATATATATATTCCCTGTGTCATGATCTCTAGATAACTAAGGGTGAGGGTTTCAGAATCAAGAAACATTTATATTATACCACCAATAGGACCAGTCAGCAAACAGGTACAACCAGGAAGATACAATAAAATATCCTACCTACAATGGACTAGCACCGTAGCTGATTCTAGAGCAATGCGAGCAGCAATCCATGCTGAGCCAGCCAAAACACTCTGAACATGTATCAACCAACCACTGTCACCCAGAGTTGAGACTGAAGCAGACATACTGCTGAGATTTCCTCCTCCCCAAGTCCATCCACCATGTCTCTGTCAATAGAAGGGCAAGAATACAAGTATAAACTTATAAATATTACTAGCAAATAGACTAAATTTCATTTCTTATAACCCCTAACTCTGCTATAATTTCTGAAAGATGAAAACATCACCACACCACATTACGACTAATAACATCGATAGAAACAAAACTTTGTTAACAGAACTTTCTCTTCTTTGCATCATAACATAAACCCTTAAAGAGAAAGAATGCTGATTCTTCAATCCCTTTGAAAACACCTTTTGCAGACACAAGGACTCTACAGAAAGAAGACTAATGAAAGACTGCAAAAAAGTAAATGTCAGTAAATTCCATAAGTAGCCTAAAAGTAAATGAGTGACGAGTGATTGCAATAACAAATGTAATCAAAATCCCAGCTATACATGTTAAAGGATATCATTAATCTCCCAAAAAAAACCAATGTGTATAAACAGATTATTCTCTTGAGGTGCAACAAAATCATACCAAAAAAGAAGACAACCCATCTGACGATTTGGCACCATGAGTATCAACATAGTCTCTAAGCCGAGCAAGACTCTCGCGCATTGCGTGTATATTGTCTATACCAAAGAAGACGATCTGAAGAGTGGAGAAGGGAGGATGAGAAGAAGGCACCACTTACAGAAACACAATATAAGTGCTTTTAAAAGTTCGGATTTGACTATGGATTTAGATAGACCTCAGACTGAGAGTAGTTGGCGGAGGACTCTGACCCACCACCCATTGCACCATTCGCCAATGCATTTTTCCTAGGCCTTGCATCAGCTATATATAGCTTCCTAAATGAAAATACGGATTTGATGACTCACCGATGAAAGTACTGGAGATATTTTAGTTAAATACCTCAAACTGAATATGAATGACAGGTGATTTAGTTGCTTGATAACAAAAACAAATTACGATCATGGAGAGCCAAACATGGTTGAACTATAGAGAAGAAAATGAACACTGATGTAAACTCAATGAAAATAAGTTACCTCCTGCGCTCCCTTACTCCAGAAAGTTGAGTCCAAAGTGCGGCAACTAGTTTCTCATCAGAATTGCTGCAAAAAAGAGTGTATTGTATGGGTTCAGAAGACCATATATGGATTATGAGAGAGGAATGAAACTACAAGTTAGTTTAGAACTCCTACTTCTCACTATGATCACAGTCATAAATTACAGTATCTATGAAATCATTCACAACCCTTTCAAACCAGCAGACCGACAGGATTATTTTACATCCTATAATCACCTTCTCATGTTCATCATGAGGCCAACCAGTGGTTGTGAAGATCGCGCTAGGACAGCTCCAGTTCCTGCAGCTAACCAATTAGCCTAACTTCAACATGATACATAGAAATATTATAATGTGAATTCAGCTCGCACCAGGGTTACACCAGCAAATTACAGGCAATCTACACCGTGCACGGAAGGAACAAGCCTGCAGTATCTCGACATCGCTGACAGAAGTTGCAAGGAAAGGCATGATCGAAACCACTAAAACTATTAGTCTGAAATCTAGCAGCTCCTATGGAAAAACAGATCTGCATAGATTTTCTTACCTGATGGAGTTTGGAATAAGCAATGCAAATGGATAGGTAGGGCACATTGTATAGTTAGAATTCAAATTGCTTATTCTCCACCATTCATTGGACAGTGTGAATGATCCATCTTCAAGTGTTCTAGGGCAAGCATTGCGTGATTCTAGCCCAAGAAGCCGGAAGTACTCATTCAATAACCGCACCTTAGGGGTCGTGTTACTGTATCTTGAAGTTCCAGCAGCAAAAGCATAGAGATCCCAAAGTCTAGCTGGTCTAGTCCATCTTGATATAGCATCAAACACAGCACGCCTCTGCAAAATAAGCATTTTATTGCATAACAATGTGATTCAGATGACCATCTTCAGCATCTAGTAGAACCTATAAGCATAACTGAGATGCTTAAAAAGGTAAACTGATTTAGTTGCCCCAGTGCATAATTTGGACTGATTATTAACCCACGCCAAACAAATTAATGTTGATACTTATCACATGTTTTTGGAAACCCCGAAAAAGGTGAGACTTTCTGCCTCTACGTAGTGCCTTGCATTATAAATATACTATAAATTTGCAAGTACCCAAACAATTTAATAGAATTATTTTAGGAAAGCTTATTTTAGAAGTTTAACTCTTCATCGAATACCATAAACATCATGAATATAATCACCAGAGTAGGTTAGGAAAATCATCATATCCATAAACTTCCATATCCAGGATGACTGACCTGTTTCGTCCTAGGCCGAAAGCCAAAGACAACAATTCTCATATCTTTACCTGCAAAGGTTTATAAGAATAATACAATCAAATGCAAACAACCACACATCATAATCATGAGATACAAACACAATGACAGAACAATCATTTATGCAAAAACTAAAAGTTACTCCATCCATCCCATTTGCCTTCAACAAGAAGGATCTAAACAAGTGGGCTAATTAATATGCGTGCCCAGAAATTTTGGGTCATTATAAATGGACATAGGGGATACTAATTTACGATTAAACTGGCATTCCCTAATATCAATTACCGCAAGAAAATTCAAAACCTTCATTCAACTATCTCAGTATTCTGATCCAATTATTTTTTATTGCTCTCGCCTCTCGATATATTTACTTTTTGAGAAATGATGCTAAGAAGCATACCAATGACCTGAAGCAATCGTTGAGATGGATTCTTATCAATCTGCTTAGGAGCTGATGGCAGCTTCATACCCTTCAGCCAATAAAGAATATCAGAGTTCAAGATCTTGCATTATGAACTAACAAAACAACTGTTTTAGGGAGATGGTTCAAGAAATAAACAAAGTAAAAAGTAGCATGAGGTATGTAGAAGTGTGAAAGGAAAACCATCAAATTTTCTTAGGAAAGTACAATTTTATCTCACTGGAAAAATAATTACTGTGACAAGTAGGTTAAAGCCATAAGTCAGGGCCAAAAGGGCAATTTCCAGATGGGAGGGGGCAAAGTGCTTAAATTGCCTATCCCAGAAATTAGAGAAAACTATATTTAACTCTTGAAAATGATTTGCAATGATTCCTAACATAGAAAACTATTAGGATGTAAAATTCTTTGTGATTAGCATCTGCAAAGGATGTATATTAGCAAAATATACAAATAGACAAACTAGCATGTACACACCAGAAGAAGAGTGAAGGTTACAGACTCCATTCATTACAACTTACAGTTCTGCTGAACTTCTCAATTGCCGCCAACGGTATTGTGCCAAGTCCTATAACGCTTCTAGATCCATCGCTCTAGGAAAAAAAGGAATAGTCCTATAAGCAAAAGGTTACATTTATTTTCCAAATATTACATCAAAAGGCAATACTTTGATTTATAAAACAAATGCAATCCGGATTTGCCTGAAAATGTGGTTGAATTTCATAAGGTAAAGCACAAAAGATTGTATTTGACTCACAAGTCCTGATGGTGAAGACTGAATCAAAACTCAACAAGTTTTAATGTGATTGAATGAGATCTAGCCATCTAAGCAGTCAGCTCAAAGTTTAGCGGGTAAACTAGTAGGAATAAATCATTTGAACAATGGCTTCCACACAAGATACTTATTCATTAGTTAAGCTATAGCTCTTCTTTGTGCAGATGGCCTTTCCCACGTACGAATTGTGTAACGAGAATAATCAAACCAGAATAAGTGCAAGACTACAGTCCTAACCTTAATGTTTTAGCAGCATGATATGTGGCAAACTGCCAATAAAGTAGAAACACCCTAAATTTTAATACAAAATGAAAGAGACTGTATTAGCAGCAGAGGAATGAACATCTTACCAAGAAAAGAAGACGAAAATTTGTCACATATAAATCTCCTGCCTCGTCCGTGTTCACAAGAACAACGCCATGTCCCTGGAAATGAATCTTCAATTAAGTCACCCCAAAATATTCTTATTGAAGATGCAAATAATGTGGATGATAGCTTCTTATTTTCAAGATATTATCAATCAGCATAAAGCATATATGCATCCTAACCAATACATACCCTCCACTCTCTAGCAACATCTAGAACAAGAATGTTTATAATGTCTGTAATCTAAGGCCTGATTTACAAATTACACCTCTTCTAAGCAATGCACAGATAACCAGCAGCTAAAATCCTAATAGGCACCAGAAATCGAAATCACGTAAACATCCATAAACACTAGATTACACCTTCACTTAATACAAGCTTTTCTAAATTTTGTCATCATCCAGAAATCTTACATATTGCATAGTTATGATTAGCATCTTGAAGCTACTTCAAATAAGTTAATACGAATTTTAATCCAAATTCACATCCGCAAAATCAAACACTACAAGAAATCATACAATCCAAATTCATAGCCACACAACCACCAAAGAAGCTCAATTTTCAACATCACCTCTACTATGACAAACTCCCCATCGAACAACAACTGCTGCAATCCCTGCGGCACAGGCCTCAAAGTCGAAACTTGCTGGAAAAAAAAGGAAAATCACAAATCAAACACGCACAATTTCCGAAAACCTAGAAATTACAGAAAAAACGGTGCATGGCGATGAAATTGACAATACATCAACTTTGGTCCATTCGAGGGCGTCCCAGCTGCCGTCGCCGTCGATTTTCTCCGGCTCCGATTGACGGAGCGGCGTCGACCGTCCGGACCTCGCTCGCGGTATAGACATACGGTTGCATATACGGATCGAATTGGGGAAAGAATTCAGCTTAATCGGTGACAAATTGAGAGAAAAATTGTGTTAAATTTGTGAATTGACGAATTTGTGTGTTGATGCGGGTGATCGACGTCAGCGTGACACGTCACTACGTAGGCCCCATCTGGCGCGGGCCAAACCGCTTGTTAGTTAAAAAAACAAATTGTAGTAAATCAAAATTATATTTTGCAAATTTGGTTCTTGAATATGTTCAATTTACTTTTTTTTAATCAAACGATCATAATTTTACAAAATTATAGCATTCCACAAAAAGGTTATTCATTGCATCGAAGTTTGAAACGACGTCATTTCAACAAAAATTATCAAAAAAAAAATCAAAGTTTATGACATTTTTTCGTATATCAAAATTGGAGGATATTTTCTGAAATACGTAAAAAATTGAGAACGCCAACGCCAAAAAGGCATAGTTTCATGTGTTCAAATGGAAAAAAAAACACATCGGAGTCTGAGGATATGATTATGTTGTTACTAAAAGGAATGTTTGGAATATATTTTGTGACATAAAGCTCAAATTAACTATAAAAATGTTAGGATTGTATGTATGTATGTTTAGAATTTATTAAATTGAAGAATATTATTAAAAGACACTTAAATAATTGGAACATAAAAATGTATGTTTCCTTCTTATTAATATAAATTTTGTCGGTATTAAAATATGGAAGACTTATCTTATACTCCATGTTCTAATATATAAGAAGGGATAATAGTAAAATAAGGTGGCTAGGTTTTTTGTCGAATTTTTGTTGCATGTTTAAGCCAGTTAATTTATCACTTATCTAAGGTTATGTGTAACATATATACGAAAAAAAACGCCATTATAATATTTTTTTATTGACAGAAAGTTGAATTAATCATCTTTTAAAATACAGATAATTGAAATTATTATAGTATTCATTATAATTATAAGGCCCAAACTACATATTCCAAAGTCCAACCCACTTCGGCCCAAAAACCCATGACGAAAATACCCCCAACATCACATGTAATACCGAACATATCCCTAAAACCCAAAATCTAAAGAAACACACTCAGTGCGTGAAAAAATCACACCGCAAAAACCAGTGGAATTTGGAAACCTGCTCGCAGTCGCCACTCTCTCTCTCTCTCTCAGCATTCGTGGTGCGAGAAAATGGGGCTAAGCGATAATTCCATAACCAGACGGAGGAACAAAAGGATCAATAGAAAGGCGGAAAGTAAAAGGGATGCCTCGTCAAAGGTCTCCAGCCGCGTCGCTGCCTTCATCGCCGCCAAGAAGCGCCGTCAATCCGGCAAGCGCCGCCAGTGCCAGGTAACTTTTTTTTCTCTCCAATTGAATGATTTTCCAATATTGAGCTATTGGATTTTCGATTTCTGATTTCCTTGTTGTGGAATATGAGTTTAATTTTGGTGTTCGTGTTGTTTGAAAGTAAATGTGTAATCTTTTAGGTTTTATTCGATTTGGTTGCTAACTTCAAGCTGACTTTGCTAATTATTAGATGATTTGAAGCAAAAGTATTGGTTATAGTTAATTCAAGCTATGGCTTTGCTAATTATTTGTAGCTAATCTGTTTTATGTTAAAAATTGTGGGATATGTTGTTGAAAATTGGGAATTTTTTTGTTGTTGTTTTTTGGTTGCTATTCAGGGTATGTGCTTCAGCCTTCCTTCTCTTGAGGACCCTTTCAATGAAAGAAAGGGGAAACCCGAACCCATGGGGAAACGGAAGAGGGATTCGAAAGAAGATTGGAAGCTAAAGGATAAGAAATCTTCTAGGTTGAAGAAGGAATTTGTCAAAGGAAATGATCAACGTGGATGTCTTCCCGGGAACAAAACGGAGAAGTCTCAGATCGTGGAGAAGGGAAAGATAGCATTGCATTCGTGTATTAAGTTTATGGGGTCGGAGATTGCAACCAATCTGGGGAAACCGACTCACCAGATTATTAAGAGGGAAGGGTCCAAAGGCTCTTGGGAAGAAATTGTCTCGGACAATGTTTCTGGGAGCCCGTCAAAGTTTTTGCTCATGTGTTTGAACATGATACAGGATGCAATGCACAATGGAGCAGCCTTAAGTGATGAAAAGGACGAACCTCTATTTGCTAGTGCTTGGGGACTTGATTTTTGGAATTGTTACTCTACTGGAATAGATGTGCTGGAGGCCAGTGGAATTGACTCGAAAAGGGAGCAAATTTCTTGGATCGCATCGACTGCTGCTGATATCATTTCAATGAAGGAGAAAGAGGGTGTATCGTTTACTGGTCCTTTCCTTTTATATTTAGTGCCATCTCAAGATAAAGCGTCCGAGGTTTGTAGGATGCTTACTCAACTTCCCATCTAGCCGTCTATTAATTGTCTGTGTATATACCTTTCGGGATCTTAGATGATGCTATGGTGTCAGTCATGTATCTGAAATGTCTAATCACATATGCTGCGCAACAGTGTGCATCATATTTTAGTTGATACAGTACGATACCATATAATTATTGAAGGTCTCTGTTCCAAGATAATCTGTCTTGATAATTTATTATGCTGCCCTGCATCATCTATAGGTACGCGGAGTCTGGAAGCCGTTGAAATGGCTTGGCGTACATACAGTGAGTTTGCATTCAGGTGCTTCCATAGACCATCAAATAGACGGGTTAGTCTCCAAACTGGTTACTCCTTTTATGCAAAAACAGATTACTGCAAACATGCAACTTTCAGATGTTTGTGATTTCTAGAGATGCACGTTACTTTATTTTGGTCACTGATTGTTTAGTCTCGTATTTAAGAGTCAGCGGATTTTTTTAGTTTGTAGTGTCGGGCATTAGATAAAGGGGTTACTGTTTTCTGACTCATTGTGTTGCAAGTTGATGTAAATCTACGTGCTCTCATCCTGTTCTTTTTCCAAAACTTATTTATGTGAAAAGCAATGCGTTCATTCTACTGCTTTTTCGTATTTGTGTATTTGATATCATTGGGAGTGTTTTTCTTGACTTGTTCTCTTGTATTTGGCAGTTTAAACAATTGTGAACCAGAGTTTCTCGTCTCCACCCCCGATAGACTTTTGGAAGTTGTTGCATTAGAGGCCGTTGACATATCTGGAGTTTCCTTGCTGGTATTTTACTAATCTGTTATGCATAACAGTTTTCTCTGCAAAACATTTTCATCCACGTGTTCTCGTTAGTTTTTACATCTCCGTGTTCTCAACTTCTCATAGGTTGTCGATGGATTGGAATCCCCTTCTAGTGGTGCCTACTTCGACGCAGTCAAAGCCGTAAGGCAACACATCACGGGAAGTCTTAGAACAGTTGTCTTCTCCGACTGCATGAATATTTCATCCGATAGCTGAATCAGTCGGCAACTGAAACGCCATACGGGTTTATTCGTGAGTGAAATTTTGTAATGTTTTTTTTGTTCTCCGGTGCATCGGAATATAGCTTCGATATTATTTGGGTGCAGTGATATTGCATTAGGCTTTCTTGCATCAATTAGAAATGTAGGAGTTGGTTTCACTTAGAAAAAAGGCTGCATTTTTGTACGTCATGAGAGAGAATACAATTCACACAATGAGAACTGCAATTCATGTTTTATGCAGTTGAATTTTTGCAACTTGTATGCTTTGGGAGGCTTTATTTTTTCCAGAAGATCAGTAATGATCTTATGTTAACCCTTGTCTTCGTGATAACTCGATCTCTTAACTTATTGTTGTCAACTAAGTTGTGTTTTATCGTCTTACTCTAAAAGAGAGATTTAGTGCACTTCAATTTGTATTTTGCCACTGGATGATTATTATACAAGAAATATTCTTTTATTACAACTTCAGGATGTAAAAAAGAGAACTACTCGTACTATGTCTTAATCTCATTCAACTATTCTTGTATCCAAAATATTTCAACTTTTCATCAATAAAAAAACCCCCTTCTTTTCATATGTTCTTTTCTCAGTGCCAGAAACAAATTCAGGTATGTTGCAATTTTTCCAAGCAAATGTATTTTTTTTAAGAGTTTTATCAATTCTATCCCTACATCCAATTACAACTAATTTCCCTTTTTATGTTGTGCAAATTTTTTTGGGTATTCCAAATAATTTTGCTAAAAACAAATAAAAGATTCCACTATCTTAAATGGCTAAAACATTATTTGAGTGCTATATTACTATATAGAGTATGTTAGGGACCGGTCACCTATGTTAAAAATGTGAATAATTGAGACTTTTAACAAAAAAATGATGGAACTTATTATTCTACTTTAAAAGTTAGGTATGTTATAATTGTACTTTGAATGTAACTGAATTTATTATTTGACTAAAACATTATTTGTGTACTGAATTTCAAATCACTCGAAAAATTGAGAAATAACTAGCATAGTATGGATGAATACGAATGACTGGATGATACCTAAAATGATGGATGTTACCTAATAGAGGAATGATATATGAAGAACTACTTCTTAGTAGTGTAGAATCGTTGAACCAAATAAGAAGTTCATTATTGGACAACATGGAGTTCATTTTAAGATCGTTTAGTTCATTCTTTCTAGAACGAACTAAAACGGTCTAAAAATGAATATCCGTATAAAATGAACTTAAACAAAACTAAAAACAAACTCCGTAACAATATTTTAAAATGAACTAAAAAGGAAGGGTTCCAACACTTCGGTGCTATAAATTAGTTCGGCACTCATCACAATCATTACCTAATATTCTCAACATATGAAAATAGAGTCAACTCTTGATATACTCTTTCAGTTCATTACTAATAATTTTAATAGTGAATGATATTGGTTTTAATGCAAATTTAGTCAAATGTGAACAACCGAACGTTCTTATTGTTATTTGAACGTTAATATCAACATAGAAGAGAGAATGAGTAACAAGTTGTGTCGGTAGATGGGGAATGGAAGACGAATATATTTTGTATGAAAAAGTAGAACTACTGATTAAAGACGAACATACATAAAGTTTTTAATGCAGTATCTATGCCCGTATGACGCAATTCTAGTTTTTCGACAATTATTGTTTGATTACGTTGTAGAAAATAATAGAAGTAAAGAAGAAAAACTGATACCTAGTTTTTCGACATTGTTCGATTACGTTGTAGAAAATAGTAGAAGAAAAGAATAAAAACTAATACTCCATATAATGTCGGCATAAGTTAAATACGGAGTATATGACTATCAATTAATAAGTACGACGTAAATACCTAGATGTACTGAGGTAAGAAGTGAAAATGTGAATATATTTCGTACGGAAAAATATACTAACTTTAATTATGAACATAGAAGAGTACATTTTAAAAACCCAGTATTTGTATCCGTACAACGTAAATCTAAGACAATTATTGTCTAATTTATGTTGTAGATAATATAGAACTAAACGATAATACGATATTAATAGCAGTAAAAATATAATCCAATGTTCAAAATTAAGTATAGGGACCGGAAATTAAATGTGGGGATTGACTATAAGTGGCTTAGAGTATTAAATTTTAGTACTATTCTTTACATTTATTTTTTCCAATACACACTCTCTCCCATAATAACAATAAGGATATTTTTCTATTTTGGAATGTCCTATAAAAATATCTCATTTTATTTTCTTTCTTTCTATTAAGATGAGTCTCATTCTTCATTAACAATATTTATTTTTTCTTTCTATCTCTCTTATTTTATTAAGTGTGCATTAATAGTATCGTCTCAAATGTTTGTATTTTTTTTTAAAAGAAGGGAGTATTATATTACTACCTCTCTCATTTCTCCCCTTCGTTCTCTCTATTAAAAAAACGAATACTGTTATAACTGTTGCTGACTTGGCTTTCCGACATTGACTCACTCTCAAACACATCACTCCGGCTAGACGTACAAAACGGCTGTATCTATACATCGGTGAGCTCGACTGTAACTGAACAAAACTCTTGAATTTTCCAAATCTTTTTTCCATCACATTTTTTCCCCGTTAAACCCAATTAACACGCCTCTTAATTCTGTATCAGTAAAGGATCACATGAAATAATCTTCATTTAAGGTTTTTATGGGCTTTACTCAGACAGAGAGTGGGGAGAATTCATTGCCACATTTAAGCTAGGAATTAAATCACCTAATTCACTTTGATTTGCCTATTTATCTCTGTTTGGTGTTTTTCATTTCCATTCAATTGTGAGGTACAGGGTAGCTAAGAAGTGGTGACTTTGGCATGCCTATAGATATATATATTGTGTGGAATTCAAGCTGTGAAAAATGCAGGTGGTTTGTTATTTTAGGAAATTTGTTTTAAAGATGGAATTTTTTCTTCATTTTCTATCACTTTGATTGCTCTAAAAAGTATGTTATTTTTTTAGATTTTGGGGTTTGAAGAAGCAAGAATTGGGAAAGGAGTATGAATATCCATGTGGTTTATTTATTTTAGGAAATTTGAGAATATATGGATGAAATAGGCTGTTGAAGGAAAAAAAAAGGGAAAGGAGAGTGAAAATGCAGGTGGTTTATTTATTTTAGGAAATTGGTTTTAAAGATGGATTGATTTTTCCATTTTAGATCAGTGTGGTTGTCATAAAAAGAAAGGTTTTTTAGATTTTTGGGGCAAATATGGATTGCAAAATAGCATAAGGCTTCTGAAGAAACAAGAATTGGAGGAGTATGAATCTGGAGTTTGGGATGCAGCAGAGTGATGAAGGGGTTGAAAATTGGGAGGATTTGCTCGGGCTCTACACCGATGTTTTGCAGGACGGATGGGGCCAGGGGGGCAGTTTCGGGCCAGGTGGTCCCGTAGGGGTTCAGAATGGTTGCGGTGTGGCTTTTGCTGAGACGGGGAATGAGACTCGTGGTGGCTCGACTGGGCTATCCGGGGCAGATCAGTGGAGCCGTGGCGTTGATGATGTTGGAAATGTGGTTCTTCCTAGAAAGGTTGAGTCTTTGGAAGAATTGTTGGGTAAGGTTGTGGAAAATCAGGATATTGGTGGTTACAATCTGCAGCAAATGCAAAGTGAGTAAAATTTCTTGACAGTTTAGTTTTTTTATTCAAAAGATTTCAACTTTAATGTTTGCTATGCTCACATGATGTTGTTCTAGGTTATATCTTTTGTGTGTTTTGAGTCATTTTATGTGCTTTATGTGTATTGATTCATTCTACTCCTTAACTAGATATTGAATTATGCATAATACTCCCTTCGTCTGCGTTAAGTGTCTCGTGTTATGGAACATGGGTAGAAAAGAGTTAGTGGAACGTAGATCTCACTTTTTCAGATATGACTTTAATTAGTTTCGTAATGAAATGTGGGACCCACCTATGATTTAACGGCGGACGTGAAGAGGAAAAAGTTATTGTATACTTGCTCTAGAAGAGTGGAACAAAACAATACTTCTTTACTGATTCGATGCGGATTTTAAGAAATGTAAAGGAAAGTGAGGGAAATTCGTTAGTGGATTTTGGGTGTCACTTTTTATTTTTAAATGAAATGTGAGTGTAATGATTTAGTGGAGCCTAAGGTGCACTTACCCAACATGGAAAAAAGTGCACTTAGGACTTTTAATTACGTACGTACCGAATGGCAAAATGACACATTTTTTTTATCGCGGACGGGAGCAGTATCTGATGGTTGTGATGTTGTGTTTGCAGGTAGACTTTTGGTGGATAAAAGACCAAGCGACGGCCTAAGTGTACCGCGAAGTTCAGAAGACGGGGACTCCTCGAGTGTGAGTCGGCCTTTCCATCTCGGACCAGCAACACCGGATCACCGTAGCCTACTGAAGAACAGACAGCCGCCTCATCTGTCAACAGAAGAAAACAGTAAGAAGTCTATGCTGTCTCAACAAGCTGAAACTGGAGAGAGAGAGCACGACGATTTCGTTTCCGATGCCCTGAGTTCAGCGTCTCCTGACGCTTCAACGACCGAGGAGAAGCGAAATCCAGTTGGCGGAAACAACGGAGGAGAGTTTTGTAACGAAACACCACCTCAGAAGACACCAAAGAGGAGAAAGCACCGGCCGAAGGTAGTGAGGGCAGAGAAGCCTAAACGAACTCCAAAGCCCGCGGCCAAAGAAAACAAGACCCCCGGTGGAGATCCTCCCACCAAAAGGAAGTACGTGCGCAAGAAAGACATTAAAGGCTCGACGAATCAAGGGAAATCGTGTAAGAGATCGTTAAATTTTGACTCGGAAGACGAAGTCGGAAAGAAATCTAAATGCAAAGAGTTTGACCACCACGGTGACAGTAACTCGGGGAGCGAGGCTGTGCATCAAAACATTAGCAGCGAACAGACACAAACTCCGTTTGCAGGCAAAATCCAGCCTCAAGAGTCACAGGCGTTCGCAGCCACTGTCCCAACAGCCTCATCGAAAGGCCACACTCTTAATGCCATTGCAAGGAGTTTGAAGGCGGGAAGTACTAATCCGGGTGCACACGGGCAGGTAAACAGTCATTCAAGTGGCGGCTTTAGTCAGCTTCTTATTCTAGCAAACACCCGACAGCAAAACATGGATGGACCGAGGCATCCGGGACTTCAGAGTACGCCTCAACGTTCGTGGGATTTGGTTACTAACAGGGATGAAAAGCAACCCGAAAGAGCATATTCCTATACTGCGCCAACACAACACCGGATTGTCCACTTTAACGAACAAAGCATGACTCCGTGGCAAGATTTTGCAGAGAGGAATGGGCTCAGAATGCCTTCTGCTGAAAAATTTTCCGAACAAACTGTAAGCCCGAGCAGGAGCATTCATGGCCAGACATACAGACAGCGCATGAATGTTGGATTGCCATATTTTGGCATTGAAGAAATAACCAAACTGATGAATCCAACGTACGAAACCAACAAGGCCACCCGCCATTGGCGCGTGGATTCCATCAATTCTGGACTCCGGTTTCAGAAGCAAATGTCCACTTTTAACAGAGGCCCTAAAGTTGTAAAAAGAAAGGAGATGGCGGCTGGGTCTGCTCGCGTGTCAGCAAAGAGGCATTACATCAGAAAGACGCCACCAAACAAAATGTCGCGTACAGATAGAGTAGTACAGCAGGAGACGAATGTCTCGGGTACGCATCTTTCAGCAAACTTTCCTCTTAATGTATAGTTTTATTTGCACGAAATGTAATATCTCTGAACATAATAGAAACATGTTTGCAGTTGATAATATAACAGAAGGCATGAAAAGGCTACAGATCAGTAAGGGAGAGGAAACTGCTCACGTTCCATACGCAGGAGACGGTGCTGTGGTTCCATATGAGGCGGTCAAGAAACGGAGGCCACGTCCCAAAGTGGACCTTGATCGAGAGACGAACATGCTGTGGAACCTGTTAATGGGCAGTGAAGGAAGTGAGAATGAGGACACCATGGACGAGGATAAACAGAAGAAATGGGATGAAGAACGAAGAGTCTTCCGTGGTCGAGTGGATTCATTTATAGCCCGGATGCATCTTGTTCAAGGTATATTTATTAAAATTGATAGTATTAGACAAATTTCAGTATTCGGATAACCGGAATGAGAACTTATCTTGGCAGGCGACAGACGATTCTCCAAATGGAAAGGATCGGTCGTTGACTCGATAATTGGAGTATATCTCACTCAAAATGTCTCGGATCATCTTTCGAGGTATGGTTGGTTTCCACGATAGCGAGTATTGAGGAATAGAAGATGATAGATCGCGTTTTTAACGTTTTTCCACATTGCCTGCAGCTCGGCTTTCATGTCTCTTGCAGCCAAGTTTCCTGGCAAGTCGACAAATACTAGAGATACATCGTGCCAAAACGCGGAAAAACCATCAGCTGAATATGTGGTCCGCGTAACTCATCCTGATGGAACGACTTGTCATCAGCGAATGACGAGGGAGCCAGTTTACGACCACAAATCGTCTGAACACGGTTCAGAAGAAGTTCCTTCGGGCAAAGAGGCCAGAATAACAGAGGAATGTATAGCTTCGTCACAAACTTCTTCAGGCTCCGTGAGTTTCCAAGCCTCGGAGGATATCAGATCAAGCTCGGGATCAAATTCTGAAGCCGAGGACCAAGCAACCGGGAGCAATTCTCATCGACCTTTGTACCTCTTCGAAGAGGCTGGAGGAATAGCAGAACTCCAGAAAAATCAGATGCCAGAAATGGGAGTTTCGTATCCGGACAAAATTCTCCCGAACGATCTTCGGGAATATGAAAAGGAATGCACCTCTTCTTTAAGTTCTACGCTTTGTGATACGACACACGGATCAGTTGTAGAAGAGTTGCATAATAAATCAGCCGAAGCACTCGGGCAAAACCCCACAGGTAATCGAAAACTCTATGCAGACAGCACACTTGAGCCAACCGAGACGAAGACAGTCCATGCTTCTGATGAACAATCAACAAATGCAACTGCAAGAAAGCAGAAAGGCGAGAAGGAGAAGGAAAAGGAAAAGCCAATTGATTGGGATTCGTTAAGAAAGCACGTGCAATCAACGGCGGGCAAGGGAGGAAGAAGCAGGGACACAATGGACACTCTGGACTACGAGGCCTTACGAAAAGCTGATGTTCGTGAGATCTCTAGCACTATAAAGGAAAGAGGAATGAATAACAAGCTAGCAGCGCGTATCAAGGTATGCCGAACGTTGCACGTTACTTAACCCGATGAAGAAACTAATTGGATGTTTCTGCAGGAATTTCTCGACAGACTAGTTAAAGATCACGGAAGCATTGACCTAGAATGGCTTCGAGACGCTCAGCCAGACAAAGTCAAGTATGCATAATGAAATTCGTCACGCTTACTAATTACACAGATTTACGTAGTCTTACATTTTCTCTATTAACAACTCGTGTTGTTGCAGGGATTACTTACTGAGTATACACGGGTTGGGGCTGAAAAGCGTGGAGTGCATACGCCTCCTAACGCTTCACCATCTAGCTTTTCCGGTAAGCACACTTGCCTGCAAGGATCAACGAGAAAGAAAACCATTTCACTGACTGTTTGTTTTTAGGTTGACACGAACGTTGGACGAATTGCTGTCCGGCTTGGTTGGGTCCCACTTCAACCGCTCCCGGAGTCACTACAGTTGCATCTTCTTGAACTGTAAGTTTGCATCACATCATATATAGTTAAGGCCGCGGCTGATAAAAACTCTATTGCTTTCGTGAAGGTACCCGATGCTGGAGTCGATTCAGAAGTATCTTTGGCCTCGACTCTGCATGCTCGATCAAGAAACCTTGTAAAATTCTCAACCCGAATCAGCCTATCGCGATAACAAAGTTATATCCTTATGTTCATTCCACTGACAATTGTATTATGTGCAACAGGTATGAGCTACATTACCAACTGATAACATTCGGGAAGGTAACTAACTAATCATCGTACAAATCCAGAAGAAACGTTTTACGATAGTTACTTACCATGCATCTGATCACGATACAGGTTTTCTGCACAAAGAGACAACCAAATTGTAACGCATGCCCGATGAGAGGAGAATGCCGTCATTTCGCCAGCGCTTTCGCCAGGTACGTGTAAAAATTATCGTGTTTGAAACAGAGAATAATAAAACTGCATAACTGATGCATTTGCAACTGGTCCAGTGCAAGGCTTGCTCTTCCGGGGCAAGAAGAGAAACGTGTGGTCTGTTCAGACGTTTCAACGGATCCCAGTCACAAATGTGGCGTAGTTGAAAAGCCTATGTTCTTACCTCCGCCCGAGGATCACATGGGGAGTGGTGCAGGGTTCACGACGACAAACTGTGAACCTATCATCGAGGAGCCAGCCTCCCCCGAATCATCGATAGAATATACAGAAAGAGACATTGAGGATGCATTTTACGAGGATGATCCTGATGAAATCCCGGAAATAAACCTCAACATCGAGGAATTCACGACTAATCTAAAGAGCTTCATTCAAGAGAATAAAGAAATGCAAGAAGGCGATATGTCCAGATCCATAATTGCACTTAGCCCCCGTCTTGCTTCTATTCCCGCGCCCAAACTGAAGCACGTTAGCCGACTGCGGACTGAACACCAAGTGTAAGTTCATAACCTCCATCCAAAATAACAAAATATAACAATCCTTATTGGTATTCTTTTTCTCTCTTTCGTTCATCCTTCTGTTGTCGTAGATGAGTAGTAGCTTTGAGCATATTCGATCAGTCGAAATTTTCATCGATTTATGATACGTAATTGCAGGTATGAACTCCCGGATTCACATCCACTACTAGAAGGGGTTAGTTACTCCCCATCTCTACGTAAGCTTTTAACATTTCACAATGCATCAATCTGACAACGAAGTAAAATATGTCTGTTAGATGGATAGACGAGAGCCTGACGATCCAAGTCCGTACCTTCTCGCCCTATGGGCGCCAGGTGAGACTGCAGACTCGATTCAGCTTCCGGAAGGTAAATGTAGCGCTACAGAAAGTGGCATGTGCGACGACAAAACATGTTTTTCATGCAACAACACGAGAGAAACACACGCACAAACAGTGCGCGGAACTATTCTAGTAAGTGCTAGTATAAATTTCCATTTATAGACAAACAATGAACCCGATTGTTTTTTAATGCTAAACGAACTACCTCTTTGCAGATACCTTGCAGAACAGCAATGAGAGGCAGTTTCCCACTCAACGGGACATATTTCCAAGTCAACGAGGTAAAGAACTTCTCATGATTCATATTTTCCGTATGAAATTGCCTATCAGTGATGATCAATACATCCATATATGTTGAAATACACGCAGGTTTTCGCTGATGATAAAACGAGCAAGGATCCTATTCACGTACCAAGAAGTTCGATATGGAATTTACCAAGAAGGACAGTCTTCTTTGGGACCTCGGTCTCGACTATATTCAAAGGTAAATTCAATCTAGTATTAGCTCACACGTAAAGAGTCGAAGCTAAGTGACTTAGCAATATTCGATTCGTGGTTTTTAGGTATGTCGACGGAAGGTATCCAATACTGCTTTTGGAAAGGTACGTACGGTCTTCAGCTTTCGAAGGAGTGTACCGATTGATTCCATCCGTACTTATACTCGTAAAATGAAAAATGCGTTGCAGGTTTCGTGTGTGTTAGAGGGTTCGACCAAAAAACTCGAGCGCCACGGCCTCTGAAGGCGAGGTTGCATCTTCGTGCAAGCAAGATAGCAAAGAAGAATGAGTGAAAACACAAGATAATGTAGAGCAAGCCACCATCACTCCAAGATCAAGATGATAGAAGAAGTGCAGTAGGATAGCATTATACATGACATTCTTTCACATTCTTGTTCTGGTTAGTATCCAACCACGTACACGTATGCAGCAAGGAGAAATTACTAGGATAGAATCTCATAATTTCATAGACAGTCCTTTCCAACATGTAGTTTTTCATCTTTTCAATTTATGCTCGACTATGAGCCATTTTTTCAAATGGAGAATTATTTGACAGAAAACAATAAATAAGAAAATGTAACATTTTTATAAATGTATGTATACTTTCTAGCATGTTATGCATACTACATCGTGTACTCCCTCCGTCCGACAAAAATAAGTACTACATTTTCTTTTCTTTTTTTCCTTGTAAAAGTATCTTATTTCCATTTATGGAAGTTCTTCCAAACTATTACTCATATACATCAATTTATTTACAATTGTAATTAGTATGACTCACTATTAAATATTAATAATAGGGGATATTGGCCCCTAATATCACGGAACTTTCAAAAAGTTTGCTTTTTTTCACGAACTTTCAGTTTGACAAATAATATCACGAACTTCTACCTGAGTTTGTTATTTCCAAGCGACGAAAATAATCCGACAAATAATATCATAATACGGACTTTTTTTCATAATTTCTCGACAACAACTTCGAGAGCTTCAAGTTCTTCAATATTTGAGGATTTTTCTTGAAGCACACCCTCCAAAATTGTTCTTCCATTAATTAATATAGTCGGAATTCTTTAGCTAGTAGGAAATAACATACTCGGTTAAAGTTCGTGATATTATTTGTCAAATTAAGTCGTTGGAAAAAACCAACTTTTTGAAAATTCCGTAATATTAGGGGCCAATATCCTAATCTATACATATATAAAAGCGGAATACCAACCTATCCATTTTCCCGCCCAGTTTCATGAAATATTGTTCACTATATTATAAAATTTCATTAGCATATAATATACTATATTAACACATGATTGACATGAGTATATAACATAAGAGTTGTCAAATCAGTCAAATCACACTTTTATATATCCAATGGTTACGATGAAATTCTCTTGACCGATGCATAAAATAAGACAAAGTGGTGTGATTATTCCATTCGTTACAATGTCATTGGTCAATAGATGTTTTATTTAATATTGAAATATCTTTTATATATTAAATCAGATTTATAAATAAATTTTACCAGAATTCTTATTTTTTTTTATTCTCTACAAATAGAGATCACATTTTGCTATAGTTCTATTCAGAAAAAATCTTTATTTTTCTTTGCATATAATCTTCTTTCTATTTTACAATTTCTCATTTTTTAAAATTGATTCAGTGTGGATAATGAGAATGACATGTTCTCTAATACTTAAAATTTCACACCTTCCTAAGATTATTTGTATTTGAATTGTTACAATTTATGACTCTTGTTTATTTATTTTTATTTTATTTTGACATTTTCTACAAATTTTTATAAATTTAATAATAATATAATAATAAGACATATATGTATATATAAATGCCACCTACAACAAACTCCATTTTCCTGCCCACTGATTTCATACATAGAATAAAGGGAAGTCAGAGTAGTCAAATCTCATTCATTGAGGCTCTCAAGCTACACGGTTAAGGCCATCCATAATAGGAATAGCCCAGCCATAGCCTAGCCACAAACTTCTTCTGCCACATCATCAGCATTAAAAATCCTCCTGCCACATTATCAAAACAAGCAAATAGCTCAGCCATAGCCTAGCCACATCACTAATAACAATTATATAAAAATGAAAAAATTAACAATCACACAATATACGGAATTTAATTTACGAGACATATACGAGAAACCTTAATAATACTATTAAAATTTTAAAAAGTAACATTTAAAAAAGTACAATAATTTTAAAAAATTACAATAATTAAAAAAAAGGTATAATAATTCACTCCTCGTCTCCGTCGTCGTCTCCTCTGTCGCTGTTGCCACCCTCGCCTCCGCCTCCGTCGCCACCGTCGCCGCCGCCTCTACTCCCGCCGGTCTCCCTCCGTGCCGCCTCCAACTCGTCCTGCATGCTCATGAGCAATGTTTGAAGCAAACTCTTTTCCATGGGGTCCACCGTCGCCCGTCATTCGGCCAACGTCTTGACCATCTGAGCGCGCGTTTGTTGAAGCGCGAAGAATTTGAGATCCGCTGTGGATTGGCCAAGGGGGATGCCGACTGGACCTCTTGGGAACCCCCGGCGACCCCCCTCGCCTCCCGTTGAGCCCGCTTGTGCCCAACCGGGCGAGTTCGGCGAGCGAACGAACGAACGAGGGGTCGGGACCTCCTGGGCCGTCTCGGGGAGGTCGTGGGAACCACCGCTGCTGCCGCTGTAAACACTGGTATAGTTCAGTCGTTGCTTCTTCGGCCAACCAGCGTTGACACCTACTCGGAACTTCTCGGAGTCGTTCAGCACAAGATAACAGTTCCAGTAGGTGAACTCCTTATACAACCCGGGCTGGGGGAAGGCTTTCTCCGCTATCCTCCTGCAGTCTTCCTCTGTATGGCCACTGCTCTGCATGCGGAGGGCGTTGGCGTACAAGCCCGAAAATCGGGAGACGGCAGCCCTGATTCGGTCTCACCCCTTCCGGCAATCCTCCCCGTTGTGTGGCCTCCCCTCCGGGCAAAATGTCTAGTAGGCTGCTGTTATCTTGCCCCACAAGTTGACGATCATCTGGTTGTTCGAAGTGAGTGGATCATCGCAAACACTGACCCACGCCTTGCACAGCGCGGCGTTCTCAGCGTCCGTCCACCTTCTCCGGACCTGGCTATCCTCACCCGGCTGCGACGACTCGCCCTTCTTCTTCCCCTTGCCCTTCTTCTTTGGGGCGCCCCGCACTGCCCCCCCCCCCCCCCGTGAGAACGGGTGTTTCCGGAACACCGAGCATATCAAACCCCAACTCCTCCAAGGAGAAAGTCTCAAATTGCGTGAACTGCATCTCCGTTGGGGTCGAAGTGTGCGAAGAAGCAGTCTAAAAATCAAAACTGGGGCGATAGACGTTTTCATCCCCCGGCATCCCCTGCGTCCCTGGTACCCCCCCTGTCGGGGGTTGCACCGCCAGTACCCACCCTGTCGTCCCCTGCGTCGGGGGCTGCATCGTCGTCCCCCCCAGGCATCATCTGCAT
The DNA here is from genome assembly GCF_004379255.2 of Salvia splendens. Taxonomy (NCBI): domain Eukaryota; kingdom Viridiplantae; phylum Streptophyta; class Magnoliopsida; order Lamiales; family Lamiaceae; genus Salvia; species Salvia splendens. Next base: position 33,606,012 of record NC_056044.1, on the reverse strand, counting down.
CCCGGGTGCCCACCCCGGCATCATATGCACACCGGGCTGCATCTCCGGTACCCCCTGCCACGCCGGCATACTCCCCCCAGCTGCCATCCCGGGTATCATCCCCTGCCAAGGGTACATGTTGTAGTACCCTGGCATCGGACCCCATCCACCTCCCACGGGTACCGGGGGAGTTTGAGACCCGGTCGTCACTGGAGTACCTTCGTTGGTGTTCTCCATTTCTCGGTGTTGATCTTGTACAGAAATTAAGATAGAGAGAGTACTCGTTAAAACCAGTGGTGCGAATGAAAATGACGTACAAACCGCGTATATATAGTGTTTCGAAAAAAAAATCGTCTAGGCGATGCGCTAGGCGATCCGGACGCTGCAATAGCGCCGAGCAGATCGCCCAGCGCATCGCCTAGCGCCACGAAATCGCCGAGCGCTAGGCGATTTTTAATTCCGAAAATGGCTGGGTGGTTGCAATGGACCGCCTAGCGCCGGCGCTCGGCTAGGCGGTGCGCTAGGCGCCATTGCGGATGGCCTAAGACTTAAGACTTGGAAACAATAATTATGTTAGTATTACCCAATGAATAAAATAAAAATTCTTTTAAATGTTATCCTCTTAAGTCTGATAAATAATACTGGTGGCATTTCAAAACCTATCAGATAAAATTCTAATTCAGAAATTATGGAGACTCCTCATTTTCTATAAATACAAGTTCAAAGAACTAAATTCATTTTGCTCACCATACACTGCATGCTGCTAATCCTATTCAGTAAGTTCTTCTCTTTCTTTATGAATGTTCAAAGTATCATTTCTTTTTTTGCATTTGTTATGTATTTATTTTGTTGTTGATTGTTGTTACATTTTTAGAGTCCTATTTACAAATGGAATTAGAGATGTAACAATTTTTTTCCCATCTCAGCTACGTATCATCCTCTTTTCTTTGCTTGCCATCAAAGTGAGTTGCAGTTTCACAAAAATTACTGCACCAGAAAAAAGAAAAGTGAGTTGCATAAAAAACATAATATATTGATTATACTTGTTACTCCTACTTTGATACAGGTATTTATAGAAGAATGAAAAAATTAACAAAGTCTACAAGAATAAATCCACGAAGCGAAAATTCAACAGGTCAGTTTTCATATTTTTTAATGTAGCACATGCAATTAATGAAAATTTATTATCAATATTTAGATAATTCCTCTAAAATTAATAAGTGATTGAGGCAGAAAATTAGTTTTGCAAGTACGCTTTAATATACAATTTTTAGTGAATGAGGACATATAATTGAGCTGATATAGAAAGGATGTTTTAGTGATCTGTATTTATTTTAATCTCATTTAGTTTAAATATTCTTCTACTTTTCTAAAAGAATTCTTCACTTATTGGGCTAAATTGTTTTATTCGTTTGCCACTTCTGAGATGTAATATTTTTGAATAGTGAATATTTGTTTGTCGTTGTGCTTCTTTATATGCCACTGTGCATGTTTTACTATTTTTTTTTCAAATAGTATTACTCATTTTTTAGAGATACAAAATACTTATGTAATACAAACTTCACAAAGGTTTCTTCGTCCACGGATGGTTTGTCGAAATCTAGCTCATCTTCTATGATAGGTAAAAGGCTAAACATTTAGATAGCGTCTATTTCATTCAAAAATTAACCTATAAATAAATATTGTTTTGTCTTACTACTATATTTCTACTATGCACCGATTTATTGAAATAAATGTGTTTGCCATATTTTTTATAGGTCATGAAATTGGTGGTATTGACTGTGTAGTGAAACTTAATAATTATATTCTTTAAGTGATTTGGAAGAAGAGCACGACTTGGAGAATTTCATTCTTTGCTAGAGATTCTCATTTGGAAGAATTGAGTTAGCAACAATTGCAAAATAAATCCCAAGCTTAAGGCATTGTCTTCATCAAAGCTCCACGGTTTCAAGAGTTTTCTCTCCATATGTCATTGATTTCAAGAATTTTCTCTCCATATGTCATTGATGTTATTGTGAAAATGCTTAGCTAAAGATTTATTTTTTCTCCAAACATGTTATTGGATAAATTGTTCGTGTGAATTATTCTATTTCTCTATCTTATGATCATCCTTATCACAATCGTATTGTTTGAATTTATTATTTTTGTTGCATCAATTGTAGAAGATCTTTATTATTATTTAAACGTTTCTTTAAGTTTGAATAAGATAGATCTTTGGGGTAATTAATTATCAATTAGAACTGTTTAGAGGATAATATGATAATGGACGTCATGTGCTTATAGTAGTTGATCTTTGAGTCACGCATATCCGTAGGGTTCTTAGATAAACGAAAGTTGGTTTATAGAATATGTGTTCAGCCATTATATGTCAAGCATGTTCAGTGCTACCATTGAGAGTTGATTGTGTAATCCCGTAATTCATAAGATATAATTGAATATTAGAATGAATCACCGTTTTATCTGTGAATGATTGGGGTAACAATTTCATCTCTTAATTCGTCTTGCTCATTTTATTTCTTTTAATTATTGTTGCATGATCTTTGATCAAAATCTTCAAAATAAAGTATTTATTGTTATGTATTTTGTTTGCTTTAGAGTTAAATAATCTTTACTTTCCTTGTGGATCGACACTCGAAGTACTACATTCGATGATGTATTCTTGCAGTATCGTTGCAATATTAGATTTATTTTATTAAACTTGTGTGATCTTGCACTTGATTTTAGAACTCGAAAATTATACATCAGTTGCGATGATGATTATGTTAGTTGTGATGATACATTTAATATTATGTTATTTCAACATAAAGTCCATATTCTATTCAGGTGTCTCGGGAGTAGACGTGGAAAAAATAAGTATTCACGTTTCTACCCTTCTACATTTTTCTTATGTTGAGCCTTTCTTATTGTTTTGTGATAATAATGATATTAGTTGTGATGATGCATTTAATATTGTGTCGTTTCAACATAAGATTCATCTTTTCAAAATACTGATCCGTGCGATCTGTGATGATAATGATATTAGTTGTGATGATGCATTTAATATTGTGTCGTTTCAACATAAGATCCATCTTTTCAAAATACTGATCTGTGCATCGCACGGATGTAATACTAGTAATAATAACGTGGGTGTGAGTGTCATTATCTAGTAAACATATTTTAATTAGAGCATCCACAATGGCGGCGAGCGGACTGGCTAGCCGATTCTCGGCGCTGGCCGGTCCGCTCGCCGAACCATTGCAGCCGGCGAGCGACAAATCGGCGAGAAAAACGGCGAGTGCACGCCGATTTGCGGGTGCTAGCCGATGCGCTCTCCGATCGGCTGGCCGCCATTGCAGACCCCCGATCGGCCAACCGATTATTTATTTATTTTTTATTTAGTTTTGGCGGGTTTTAAATATTGTAATTTGGTTCTTCAATTATCGAAAATTACATTTCCGGATGAAGATTTATGTATAGCAACTTTAATGGAAATAAAAAATTTGGCGAGCGATCGACCAGCTCGACCCCAGCCAGGGGCTCTGCCCCTTAGACCCTGCTCTCGGGGGCGCTGCCCTCGAACCCCGTCCAATCATAACGAATTCAAACAAGTGTGCACTCTGCACTTACAACTTATTTGATGTCTCATTATGATCATATTGATCAATCAAGTTAATCCAATTATACTAAAATATCCAACACCGGATATCGCGCGACAACGGCGGCGACGGCGACAACGGCGAGGAGTGAGGCGGAGGGGGGCTCGTGTGTGTTAGAGGAGTTTTTTTTAATTAATGTAATTTTTTTAATTAATGTACTTTTTAAAATTTTAATATTATTATTGATTTTCTCCTATCTGTGTCGTACATTTAATTCCGTATTTTGTGTGATTGTTAATTATTTGTTTTTATAATTTTATTTATTGTGGCTAGGCTATGGCTAGGTTATTGTTTGTCCTGATGATGCGGCAGGAAGTGTTTTTAGTGCTGCTGATGTGGCAGGAGAAGTTCGTGGCTAGGCTATTAATGTGCCGTTGCTTGTCCAAAATGATGGTGGATGCTCTCATCTTTCTTTTTATCTGTAGTAGTGAATCAGATTAACTGCAAAAATATGTAAACCAGAAATCATCAACAATGTCGCTCGATCCATCCGTATTCGAAACCACAGTCCCTTCCCGCTACATCACCTTCACACTCCCCCTCCCCCACCTCCTCCTCCGCGCCGCCGTCCTCGATTCCCCCTCCCCCTCCGCCTCTTCACCCTCCTCCACCGCCGCCATATGGGTCCCACAAGGCCGCGAATCCGACTGGATTTTCTCCACCTTCTCCGGCCACCTCCAGCTCCTCCTCTCCTCCCCCACCCCCCTCCCCCTCTCCCGCCTAATCCTCCTCGGAAATCCCCCATCTTCCCCCATTCCCACCTCCTTCAATTCCACCTCTCCGCCACCGCCACCGCCGCAGAATCTCGCCCCCTTGCTATTAGGGCTTTCCCCCAAATCCGAATTTCTAGGTCACAGTGAAATCCCAGAAGTGCCCTTGCTGGTTTACGAGGATGAGGTGGTTAAAAGTTCAATCTTGGAGATCTGCAATGGGCCTTTTGTAGGTGAATTTCTCATTGAGAATGTTGAATTGAAGTTCGATGATGGAGTTACAGAGTTTAGGAGAAGGCTGAGGTTTAAGAGAATGCCTAATTTTGTCCAGTCCCAAATGAGAATTCGGCCTAAAAAAGATTCAATCTTGGATAATTTAGATGATTTGGAGTTTGAATTGGAAAAGGGTGCTTTGGTTCAGCCCTATTTAAGCCCTATGGTGGCTGGCATTGCTGTGATCCACCGCTTCTTGGATGGAAAATCCCGGCCGAGAGCGTTGTGTTTGGGAGTTGGTGGAGGCGCATTGCTCGGATTCTTGGCCGATCGCCTCCATTTCGAGGTTGATGGAGTCGAGGAAGACGAGGTTGTGTTAGAAGCTGCCAAGAGGCATTTTGGATTGAACAATGATGAGTTTATCCATTTGTTTGTTGAAGATGGGATTAGATACCTCAAGAGGGTTGCTAACAAGTATGACATTGTGATGGTTGATTTGGATTCGAGTGATGTGATGAGTGGCGTCTCTGCGCCACCTGTGGAGTTCGTGGAGGGCTCCGTTCTCAGGGCTGCGAGGGAGGTTCTTCGCGACGAGGGTGTCCTCGTTGCGAACGTGATTCCCTCGAGCAAGATGTTCTATGAGAGGTTGGTTTGTGAAGTTGGTGAGGTTTTTGAGGAAGTGTATGAGATTGATGTTGGGAATGAGGAGAATCTTGTATTGATTGCAGCAAAATCAGGTGTTGGAGAGGGTTGGGATGGGGAAGATAGTACATTTTTGAACAAGTTGAAGTTGGTGGTTTCATGTTGTTACATAGATTCCATTAGGAGAATATCAAAGACTAGATGATGATCATGTGATTTTCTTGGCTTCTTGCTATGCCAAGATCTTGAGTTTGGGCATATCCGTCATAGAATCTGAGGGTTTAAAATGTGAAATTTCAAATTTGAGGTTTAAACTTTATATAGTACGGAGTATAGTTTATATAAGGGATATTGGCTCCTAATATCATAAAACTTTTAAAAAGTTTGGATTTTTTCCACGAACTTTTATTTTGGTAAATAATATCATGAACTTTTACCAAGTTTGTATTTCCCATCGACGAAAAAAATCCAGCAAATAATATCATGATACGGATTTTTTCCCGTAATTTCTCGACAACAACTTCTAGAGCTTCAACTTCTTCAACCATTGAGGATAATTTTTCTTGAAGCACACTCTCCAAAATTGTTCTGCAATCCATTGATATAGCCGGAATGTTTTCGCTAGTGGGAAATAACAAACTCGGGTAAAATTTCGTGATATTATTTGCCAAATTTAAAGTTCGTGGAAAAAATCCAACTTTTTGAAAGTTCCATAATATTATGGGCCAATATCCCTTTATATTAAACTTTATACTTTATAGTATATCATTTGAGCTTTAATTCAAATTCTTCACATATTTTATCCTAAATATTAAACTATATTTTATATCATTTGAGACTTAGTTCAAATTCTTAATTATTTGTAGGTATAATTAGATATTGGGTTCCTTATTACTCCATTTCCCTTTGTTCCATATTAATAGAGTCATTTTTCTATTTTGGGAAGTTCCAAGTTAATTGACTTGTTTCTACTTTTAGCAAAAAATAATTATCCCTTTTATTTTATTTTACTTTATTCTCTCTTCATCTCTCTTACTTTAATCTCTCTTACTTTTTTCACAATCAATTTAACACACTGTTTTTAAACTTCGTGCTGAAAAGAAATGCCTACAGAGGGAGTATTACATTGAAGATCAAATTCAATATATCCAAAATTACAAAGCATAACAATCTAAGTCATTCGTAACAAACACAAACTAATCTTAGTCATGCATCTAAGTATTACTCTATCCGTCCCATTAAAATATGGGCAGTTGATATGGAATGAAAATTAAAACAAAATTGATAAAGTAAGAGAGAAGATGAGAAGAGTAGTTTAAGTAGTGGTAGTGGATAATTGGACCCACACTATTATTAATACTGTTTAATGATGATATAAGTTGTAAATAAATTAATGTATATGGGTAATAAATTGGAAAATCTTTCAACAAAGGAAATGCACATATTTTTGTAGGACGGATGAAAATGTAAAATGCATATATTTTTATGGGACGTGGATACTATTAACATTTATCTAAAAGTACAAAATCATTTTCTATTTTATTCTATAAAATTATCATTTTAATGTTTTCTACATTTATAAATTCTATAAAATGAAATATTGATAATAAAACACTATTTTGATTTTATTCTCACTACAACATTTTCTCAAGCACAATTCAATCAACTAACAAAATCCATTTAGCACGTTTCCTCAACCCCATTCACTCATCTTCTTCAATTCTTCATCTTCTTCTTCAACCCAATTCTATTGTTTTCTTCAAACTCATTTCGTCGTTCACGTTTTCTTCAAATTCCTTTTATCGTTCACGTTGAGCCACGTAAGTTTTCACTTTCAAAATTTGTTGATTTCGTTGCAGACCATGATTGTTATCTATATTATTCAAAATATGCAAAAAGATAGGATTAAAATCTAAGAAGTCACTCTAAAAAAAGTGGCTAATCAAATCAGTTTTCAGTTTTAAAAGTGGAAGCCAGTACATAATATTAATATTTACTTATAATACATAACATGAACTATGGAACCTTATTGATGTGATGAAATGTGAGGAATTTATCTTCAATTTATAATGGACATTACAACAACACAATTTGTATTTTTGTATGAAATTAATCTGCATTGTTCATCACAAACCAATCTTCGCTTTCACATAAGAGCACAACAACACAATAATCTTAGTCATCCATCACAAACCAATCCTAATGGTCATCTAAAACTATTTTATATAATGTTGTCGAAATTTTATAAAAAAAGGGTTTTTCTTTTAAATTCTGATAATATAACATTATTTAATATTCTTTTCAATGAATATTTTTCAAGCCCAATTAGGTCGAATTTAATAACCTATTGGCCCAATCATTAAGTAATAAATGTGACAAGCCCATTAAACCAATACTCTTCTTCTTAAATAAAAAAAATAGATCACGCAGCCCTCCTTTTTCTTCAACCCTAAAATCTAAACTTTACAACCCCTGTAAGTTTTCTGCACTTATTCTCTTCGATTTGGACTTTGAAAAGTTTACCGATTTTTGTTGCTTGTATGGTCTTAATCGATTGGAATTGAAATATATGCAGCTAAAATGGGATTAAAGTCGAAGAAGAAGCTAGCTGCGAAGAGCTCGAAGAAGGCCGCCGTGCAGTTTTCTGCTCCAAAACCTAAATCCGAAGGCGCTGATTACTTGGTATGTTATTATAATAAAATAATTTGAACTTTTCCTTTCTGATATGAATGTAATTGATTATTTTGCTTGTATTTGGGAAATACAGCCTTTGGAGGGTGGTCCTTCGAAGAGTATTCCGAAGACGGAGAATAAAGAGAACAAAGCAACCGTTTTGTATATTGGAAGAATTCCACACGGATTTTATGAAACTGAGATGGAAGGTTTGTTTTGCTTATTTTAGTTACATCAGCTTGAATATACTGTGTTTTTCTGACTCCGTGTAATCGCCTTTTGCAGCTTTCTTTCAGCAATTCGGTGCGGTTAAGAGACTTAGGATTGCTAGGAATAGGAAGGTTAGTTTCTTTTTTGTTTTTGAATTGCAAATATGCTTTTGGATTGGGGAAGTTTGATTGTTTGGTTGCTGTATGTCATGTTGTTATATTGGTAGATTGTGCCTGTTAATTATTTATCTATAGAAGATGCTTAGTATTTGGTGGAGGTTTTGGCATAAAGTCTATACTCTACTGCTACATCGGTCGAGTTGTTCTGGCGCTATCTAAGTAACATGTTCGTGCAACCATTTTTGCACTCTATTTTGGAACTTTGTGTGCTTTGCTTACCATTTGTGGTGTAAATTACACATGTGCCTTAGATCTCTGTATTGTAGTTTTAATAATTACCAAACACAATATGAGATTGCTATAGTACTGTGATGTCAATACTTCACGTAGGCAGTGTAGACATTGATATATAGCTACAATCGATTCTTAACAAATGAAGAATACTAGGGTTATTGTTGAGGTAAACTATGAGTTTATGAGTTCTGATACATTTACTGACTCAATAATTTAGGGCTTTATACACAACGAAGCTCTTTATTTCTCAACTTTGGTTACTCCTGCTTGCTTTAAGTAGATTTGGGTGTAGACAGTCTACTGATTTTGGTGCATTGTTGCTTTAGGCAATTGTTGGTTGAGTATTACAGCTGCAAATCCAGTTGGTTCCTCATAGTTACATGTAGCACGTTAAATGCTAAATATGATTCAGTTGTCTGGTTGTCAATCAACATTCTGAATTTATGATGTTTCGTTTTGCGATTCTTGGTGTTGGAATGAGTAGAATGTTGACATATAATTTGTATGTGTGAGATCAAGCATTTTTAAAATTCCTCTGTTGAATTATGTGCATTATGAAGTTGATATAATTGTACCATACAAAATGACGAGACATTCTATATCTTCTTTCATTTCCTCCATTTATGTATCTTGTTTCATTTTTCTTTTTTAACAGACCGGGAAATCGAAGCATTTTGGATTCATCGAGTTTATGTCTCCTGAGGTAGTACAGTTCTATTTAAGATAATATCATATCTTTGCATGCTCTCTGTTTGGCTGTTCCCCTTTCTCACAAACGAATTTTCCGGCCGATGCAGGTTGCCAAAGTTGTTGAAGAATGTATGCATAACTATCTAATGTATGAGCATCTCCTCCAAGTTAGCATCGTTCCTCCTGAGAAAGTTCATCCAAGATTGTGAGTACAGTCTTTAACCGACCATCAATCTTGCTTCTTCAAATATTCTGTTTTGAAATCAATATTTTGGTCCTAGGAGGATTTGCATGCTGCCCTTAGAGTTGTTTTAGTGCGTCTTTCTAACCAGAAATATTTTTCAGATGGAAAGGCGTCGGCCGCTCTTACAAGCCAGTGGACAGGGTTCACATTGAGAGGAAGCACCATGACAAGGTGAACAACACAACACAACACAGACTTCTCAAATCCTCGTATTTTGATTTCTCTCGTTCTCATACTTTCTTCCCGATCAAATATAATTCCTAGGAACGGACCCTAGAGCAGCAGCAGAAGTTAGTTACTGGCGTGCTGAAAAGGGACCAAAAGAGAAGAAAGCGCATTGAGGCAGCTGGTATTGATTACGAGTGCCCAGAAATGGTACGATGTTACGATCTCTTATCCTTTTCCCCTAGTTTCATCCTGTTGGTTTGAAAGGCCGTCCTTATATTCTGGTAGTGATTTATTTGTCATAACCTTGTCGCGTCATTAAACTGTGCTATATGAAATTGATAGGGGATAGTTTCTCATACGAAGGGCGGACAAAGACGATCGATTTTCGTTTCACTAATGGTTTTGGTTATTATGTTATTTGCAGGTGGGCTGTGTGCAGGCTGCTCCAAAGAAGATTAGATTCACAGATTGAGTGAGGAGGACTTGTGTTGATCTATATATTAATATACTAAAACAATGGAAGCCAAAATTTTGTAACTGACTGTTGAGATTCTTGAATTAGCCATTTTATTTTCATCATATTAAAAGTTGGATCTCATATCTCAATCTTCAAAGGCTATTGAGCTTCTTTAGGGTTATATTCATTAGTCGAAAAAAGTATTCGATTAATGTAAAGTGTAAACTAGCTTCATTGGATCCAAACAAAACTACAAATAGTTTAAGCTGTTCGATTAATGTAATGTGTAATGAAAATATGCTTCTTCAATTAATAAGTTCATGTTCGAAGATGTTTTTGGAAAGTCCGTCGGGATGGGGATGTGTCGGGACATCCGTCACACTATTGATGCTCTAAGAGCATCTCCAATGGCGGACGTCCGGTCGGACATCCGGTCGGACGTCGCGACGGGCGACCGGGACGTCCGCCATTGTGGCGTTTAGGGTCGGATACGGACGTCCCGTGAGGACGTCGGGTGTCCTCGGACGTCCCGGCGACGGGCGGGCGGACGTCCGCCATTGTGGCGTCCAGTTGGACGTCCCGTTTTTTAAATTTTTTTTTTAAAACTCTATATATACGGCTCGTTGAATTTTATTTCATTCGCACCACTTGTGTTAACAAGTTTCTCTCTCTACATCTCTAATTTCAAGTATATCTAGAATGTCTAGTGAAAGTGATAGCGAGAATGAGTTGGAGGTCGCTGTTGAAGGTGCGATAGAGAGGCTGCTACAACAGAGGTTGCAGCGGCGGCAGCAGGCGGCGGTACCTCGGCCGATCCATCGTCGAACTCAAGTACCCCGTGACCACATTGCTGCACATATTCGGTTGTATGCGGACTACTTCGCTCCGCAACCGCGTTTTGGGGAAGCCTTATTCCGGCGACGCTTTAGGATGCATCGTCCGCTGTTTCTGCACATCGTGGGTGCTTTAGAGAGAAGATACCTGTATTTTAGGATCAGAGAGGATGCAGCTGGCAAACCCGGACTCACGCCCTTGCAGAAGTGCACTGTCGCAATCAGACAACTAGCGTATGGAGGCGCGACCGACATGTTCGACGAGTACCTCCACATTGGCGAGTCGACAGCCGTCGAGTGTCTGCAGAATTTTTGCGCGGGCGTGAGAGCGATATTCGGGGAGCGGTATCTTCGGAGTCCGAGCCCCGAAGACTGCCAGATGCTGATAGATATGCATGGGGTCGGTGCACGGGTTCCCTGGGATGTTGGGCAGCATAGATTGTATGCATTGGGAGTGGAAGAACTGCCCCGCCGCCTGGAAGGGGATGTACACTACCGGCTTCAAAGCCAAGCATCCCACTATGATCCTTGAAGCTGTAGCTGACTACCGGCTGTGGATATGGCATGCTTATTTTGGAGTCGCCGGGTCCAACAACGACATCAACGTTCTCCAGTCGTCGCCCCTGTTCAACGCTCAGTGCAATGGCGTTGGTCCCGCCATCAGTTTCGTCGCCAACGGCAACCAGCATAATATGGGGTACTATTTGGCGGATGGAATATACCCAAACTGGCCCGTCTTTGTGAAGTCAATCAAGCATCCGCTCGGACAAAAGAAGACATACTTTGCGAGCCGTCAGGAAGCAGCGCGCAAGGATGTGGAGCGGGCATTTGGTGTGCTCCAGAGTCGGTGGGCGGTTGTGAAGGGTCCTGCACGGCAGTGGTATATTCCCAACATCGGCGATATCATGTACGCATGTATCATAATGCACAACATGATGGTCGAAAATGAAGCTGCGGAACTGACTCAGTGGACCAATGAAGATGATACGGGTGCAGGTCCAAGTCACGGCGTGGCCACCGCGAATGTGAATATGGGGGTACCTCATGGAGAGGTCGCGCGGCTGCGTGCATTTGCCGACATGCGGCAAACAGATGCCCATGTTCGACTTCAGCAGGATATCATCGAAGAGGTTTGGACTCGGAGGGGTTGACGTGATAATGTATGAAGTTTTTTTTATTAGTATGTAATTTTTTTTTTCGAATCATGTATGTTTTTTCCGATGAAGTTGTTAATTTTTCCCGTTCGTATTCTCGGTCAAATTTTATTTCCGTAAATGTAAATTGTTTTATTTGTGAATGTATGATTTTTTTTTATTGCGGGATGTCCTAGTGGGAAGGGCGGACATAGGAGGGGATGTCCTAGTGACGTGGCAGTGTGATGGGAAGTCCTAGTGACGTGGCAGAAGGTGTTTTTGGGATGTCCTACTGGATGTCCTAGTGGGATGTCCGCCCACTGGAGATGCTCTAATATACCATTGTAAAGTGGACACGTGGAACCCATAATTATGGGAGCCTCATTCAAATCCAACTAAAAACTGCTAACAGTTTCTCAGTATTCTTAAAGCTCTCAAAGATTCAATAAGAAACAGCTAGAATTTGATAAATCTAATCCCAGAGTTTATTCATTTCCTTCAAATACATCACAATCCGAAACAATCTATGCAAAACCAAATCAAAAAAATCAGAGAAGTGTGATGAGGATGAAGACGAGCAGAGCAGCAACGATGGTGTATTTGAGAGCGGCGAGCACGATCGCCGCCGATATCACGACCAGCTGCCACAGCACCTGCACGCTCGCCCACGTCAGCAGCCCCGTCAATCCCACGGCCACGATGTTGTCCGGATCCGGATCCAGCAGGAGGTCCTTCCACCGCAGATTCAGCCGCGGCGGCCGCCCGTTCTTCGCGTTGTCATCGCCGGATTTCTCCTTCGGCAGCTTCTTGCTCTTGTTGTCGCCGTTGTTCTGCGCGTGAATTAGGGTTCTGTTTGGGCGGGATTTTTTGGGGGAATTTGAGATTGAGGGGAAATTGGGGATTTGGAGGGGGAGGGGTTTGGAATTGAGGGAGGAGATTGGGGGCGGCGGCGGTGGGGGGAGTTTCAGAGATAGCATTGATTTCGGTGGATTCGACTGTGTGTGAGTGTGTGTGGTGAATTGGTGGGAAGAAGATGACGAAGAGGTACAATCAGTTGTGCATAAAGCCCAAGGCCTATTTCAGCTCTGTATTTGTTTAGAACTGGTGAAACGATGTACAACCATATATGCACAAGGTCCAATACATCTTGATTTACTGCCCAAAAAGAAAGAAAAAGAAGAATCTCATTGTATTTATGTATGGAAAACTCATGATAACTACAAATTCCAACGACATACCATAAGACCGAACTCAAACACGACACGATAAGGATATCCTTGATTGAATACGAACACGATTCATATAGCCAGAAACACGATTTTATTTGTATAGACATAATACGATATCGATCCAATAATATGATAAAATAACAACTCAATTTCACGCATCATAACAATCATACAAAATCTACATTCTCAAAGTTCAAATTCTAATACTCAAATTAACTATAACTAGTAAACTAAGAACTGAATTATTTTAAAAAAAAGTAATACCAATATTACGATAAGAACACGATAATATTCGACACTAATATCAACTTACAATAATATATTGCATGTGTGTGTCGTGTCCGAGGTCCAACACCTATTTTAATTCTTGTACCCTAAAATGAAAATTTATAATGGATTACATGAATCATGACACGTCTACACGATAAGAGCACAAATACGTTAGTACTTAATTTCGTGCTTGTCCAAAATTTTGAGGGTCGAACATCTCTTTTACTTCTTACTTACCCTGAACTTGCCAAAAGAGAACCGGAAAAAAAATGAAGACAAAAGAGAAGGAAAAAAAAGTGAAAATCGACCACAGTGGGAGTCGAACCCACGACCTTTTGATCCGAAGTCAAACGCGCTAATCCACTGCGCTATGCGGTCTTCTTATTCTTCATTTCTAATTTAATTTTCTTTAATATCAACTCTTGGTTGGTGACTATCATCATTGCTTCTTAATTTTAATTTAAAATGATTTCTATTCGAATAGTGTAATGATTCAATAACAAAAGTACTCCATAAAAAAAGAAACTTGACCCTTCCTATTAATTCAGTTTTTCTTATTTTTATTTGTGAAACATCTAATAATAGAAGGACTAATAACTTGTTTTGTTAAACAACTTATTGTACATCCATATGTGTATGTATTTGCATAAATACCATAATATGATGTGAAAAATTCAGACAATGGTAATGAAATAAAGGAAACAAGGTTTGTATTATTTGCAACAAAAATAGGTAGGATATGGTATTAATTAGTGAAAAATCATAAGCAGGGGCAATAAGGACATTTGAAGTCTATTGGGCTTTGACAAGATTGCTGGACTTTATTATTTCAATGATCTCATTAAACAGACATCGAAATTTCAACCTACAATTGTAGTCCAAATCCACTTTATCAAATTAATGGGCCGATAAACGTAGGTATAATAGAGTAAATTAATTTAATTTTTATATTTTTGTGGAATATCAAAATAATTTAATATTCTAGATAAAATTTTGAATATTCAATCTAAGGGTATGGATAATGTAAAATCTATTTCTAACGTGAAAAATAAAAAATATGGTATTAAACATATAAAGTCAATGCATTTACAGCAAAATTGACCGTATTCTAAAAAAAATTGTCTATGAAATGATGAATCATTGAATATCCATACAAAGCAATTCATAATAGAAACAACAACAACAATAATAAAAAATAATAATAAAAAATCAAATGTAAATATCCAAACATTAAATGTGTTAAACTCAATTTTGGTATTGGCTTAAATATAGTATACTACCGTAGCTATACCTAGTCAACAATTATTTGTGCTATACATTCTAATCTTACACGACATAAATATTTTCCTACCTATGCTAAAATAATTCAAGCATTCATCTGAATAATTCCTCACCTCATTTAACGACTTGCATGTGTTACACAATTTAATGACTCAATTCGTATAGCAGTGTCATTTCACATCAAATATATTTTCTAGCCTTTGTTATAATTATAGACTTATAATTAATCATATAATAGGAGTAATATTTTGTGTCTTCCAATATTTAATTTGTCATAAATTGGTGAACTGAATTGAAGTTCATCTAAATACTACGGCAACTGACAGCTGATGCATTTCTGACATTCAATCGAAGAAAGCATTATTTTTCTAACCACAACCTCCTAAATTGAGATAAAACATTGAATGTTATTCAGATATATTCATATATGAGTTAATATATAGTCTGATGTAGAAAGCATTATTTTTCTACCCACAACCTCCTAACTTAAGATAAAACATTGAATATTATTCAGATATATCCATTCATATATGAATAGATATATAGTCAGATGTAGCACAATAATTTCACATATGTTTACCATCAACCTTATACGAAACAATTACTCCAAAATAATACTGCTAGTATAAAATAAAATGAAAATAATTTTCTATAAATTTATTATTAATATTAATTACTCCCTCTGTCCAACTGAAAATGATCCACTTTCCTTTTTTATTTGTCCCAACCAAAATGACTCATTATTTAAAATGAACTTATTTTTATCTGTACTTTATTCATCTCTCTTACTTTATTACTTTATTCATCTTTCTTACTTTATTCTCTCCACTTAATATACAAAATAAAGTTGTATAAAATCTCGTGCAGCCCAAGGAAAGGGTCATCTTCCTTGGGACAGAGTAAGTATTATTATTACTTTATTATATATTGTGTTAAAATTAATTAAATAAAACATTTTCTTTAAATATAATTTAGGGGTCACTGGTGTAACAAATGCTATTTTTTGACTTTTTGTTAGGGGTCACTGGTGTATAACAAGTGCAAAAGTTAGGGTCATTAGATGCCGTTCACTCTACATTAAATTATAATTTTTTACTTTTTAGATTCTTTTGTCAAATTAAACTGAGCCAAACTGAAAATCCAGAAGATTGTTTCGATACAAATGCCCATACAAAAATCAAAACCAAATTTAAAAATTTGGCATTGTACAAAAAATCATTAAGTTTGGTTGAGTTTTGGTTTCTCTCCCAACTTTAAAAACCAGCTATTAGAAAGATCATAATTTTTGAATTTGTTCACAACTATCACATTATAAAAAATATATTCCGGCCATATACGTGTAATACATTATTTATATTTGTGAATCAAGTAATGTCATTTTCTTTATCATGAATAGACAGCTTCGTTTTTCACCGCGCGCGAGGTTTAGTTAGGATTTTTCGACTATCATATCATGTACAATTCACAATAAAAATTTCACCAATTGAGAATAAATTTAAAATTTTCAATTTTTTGTCTAATTTTTAAAATTGCAGAAAGAACTAAATTTCAATCAACTTTCATCAGGTTGAATAAAAAAAATATTGAGAATTTTATCTAACATAAATTTCATTACAAAAGTTGAGACATTGCATATGCAGTTTTCTGACTGAATGCAGGTACACATTTAAAGTATGGCATAAATGCATATCTATTTTCTGACAAAATTCATAGCTGTATATGACTTTTACTACACGGCCCCTGACTTTTATAAACTGGTCAACTTATTTAAATATAACAATTAAAACAAAACATTATGCATCTAGAAATGATTAAATAAAACGTTATGCATATAATTTTCCTCTTGTAACAAATATGTGTATTGTCAACAAGAATATACTTAATATCCTATAATTAGATTTAGATGTTAATAAGATATAACTATATCATTTTGGAATTTGAACCAATTGATATAGAGCTATATAAACATAATTTTTTTAAATAATGCATTTAAGTCAAAAAAAGAAAACAATTAATGCACCAGCATGAATGCCTTAATGATATTGTTAGAGATTGAAATACTTGCTGTCATATACTAATGTATTATTTGTAATTAATAGAACTAATTCAATCTATATAATAATTAAGCAAGTAATTTACATTCACCAAATAACCTACATAAATTCTGTATTACTGTGTGACATGATAGTACGAAATGAATTATTTTATGATACCACTTTTTTTAATTAATGGTGTACCGTTAGTCCCACCAAATATCTCTTAGGTATGTATAATTCAAATATTTATATGGTCAAATATATACTAACACTACTAGAAAAATAGGCTATCCTTACATTTATCTTATCACACTTTGTAAAAGATGACATCACATATACCTTATCACTACACCATCCTTTGGCCACATTTATATTCAATACTAATATTACATAACTAAATAAATGTGAGAATAAGACTTCTTTACTTACACTGTCAACTTTCTTACAATTCTATTATTAAAAAAAATTTCATGCGTAATTCTTAAAACTAATCTAATTAAAAAATTATGTGAGTAAAATAAATTTGGTATTTGAACATAAAATATAATTAACTTCAAAAATAATATTTAAGGAAACGGCATTGGACATTGGTACCTTTTATTTATAACTTTATTTAAAACAAATGATAATTCTCATTTAATTATACAACAAGAGAATTTATTTATATATCATAGAAATAACTCAGTAATGATATAATATATTTTTAGAAAAATTTGAATAATTTAAGAAAATCATCAGATATTATTTTAAAAAATTAATAATCATTAATTTTTATAAAATATATATGTATGATTAATAAACTAGTGATATCTTTACAATTAAGTTAAATTTTAATAACTCTTGTTTTAGAAATTGAGAAATAAGCGGCAAATGAATAAAGAAACTAGCTCCAAACCTAATTGAAATAAAACTGCCGCCCACTCCTCTACGGCTATCGGCAAATTCAATTCTAATTCCCTCACCTTAGAAACCTCCGTTCAATCCATTTAATTCTAATTCCTTCACTGCAATCGCGTTAGATAACCTTCTCGAGCCTAGGGTTGCTGAATCCCTAAAAAAGCCCGACGTCGATGGCCGTTCCAGGCACCTCTACATATTCCCGGCTCTCAATACCACGCCGGAGCAGTCGCCCATACCCGACTACTCCTTCCGCGACCCGCCCTCCCCTTCTCCCTACGTCGCTAATCACAAGCGTCGCGGCGGAGGCAACGTAAGGGTTCCGGAAACTGAGAGTTTTAATCTGGATGAGGAGGAGGATAAATGTTTGATTGAGTGCGTAGACAGTGTTTCTGAGGTGGATGAAGGGTGTTTCGATCCCAGGATTCAGGTTGATTCATCCGATTTCAGCCAGATTCAAATGGAGAGCCGCAGCTTCGTCTCAGCGCAAGGGGAATTTTTCGACGCAATTGATGGTATAATTCAATTATCTTTTTAGATCCCTGATTTTGCGACGGTTTTCAATGTCAATTGTTTTATTTTGATATCCGAGTAGAAATAATTACTGCAGCATATGTTTTGAGAATTGTTAGCACGCTTGGGATGCTGCAAACCGATTCCTCTTATTTGTTGTTTTAGAATTCTTAGTGATTGAAGCTATCAAAAGCCTTGATAGTACCTAAAACTACCACTTTAATTGAAGCTTGTAGTTGGATAGATACCAATAGGTGATATCTTCACTTGGGCAATTACTTATTTTTTCCATTGCATAACGGAGCAGAGATTTTTAATGGAGCAGATGCTGCCCACCTGAGAATCATATTGCTGACCAGAGTAGATTGCGCCCAAAAGGTTCTAATTCGATGCTTCTCTATGTTTTTATGAAATTAAGACCCTTGATGTTTTGTGAAATAGGTTAGGGATTAAAGAAATAGGTTTAATTTGTAATTTTGTTCTGTTAACATTAATGTTGAGCAGATATTTGTCATACTATATGTTCTTGATCGTGTCTCCAACGAATGCACGTGTATTCATTAAGACAATATTTCGTCATCTAGTGATAAGCATGATGTAGTTGAGAATCACCATTGCATCCTTATACAAATTTGTATTATGATGGGGAAAGTCATTATGTCATGGAGTAATATACACTGTGCGGTTGTTCCCCTTTATATTTATTTCATATGTAACTTAGAATATGTATTATTTGGAGTGCTAATAATTTTTTTGGTTTTTCTTTTTTGACAGATATAAGATGCCTACTCTTGAAAGAGATAAGCAATGCACCTACAACTATGTTTGTCTCTTTTGAATAGATTAGGACTTTACAAATTTTAGTAGTATGGTTTTTGTAGTTTTAGAAGTGTAAAATCATTAGATACTTGGGGATTTTTGTATATTAAATTTGGCATTGTATATACATTCTTTTGCTGGATTATTATTAATAGCTTATTATGAATTTTTTATGTTGCAAGTGAAAATATAATTATATATATATTTAAAATAAAGTGTATAATTGTATAAATATTTGAATGATGAGAATATAAAATACTATCAAAACTTGCAGGTTAAATAACATATAATTAAAGGGGGAGTTTGTAAATATAAACAATTATAGGAGGCATTCTGTAAATTTTCATTTAATATAACAGTGTAAGTTAAGATGACGTTTTGTCACAGTTTTGAATGTGATTACATGTTGCTTTGTGTGTCATTTTTAAGTGTGGTAATATAAGTTTTATGCTTACATTTAACCTAATATTACATCTGTGAATATCACACTTGCTACACGTGTGACTATAGGTAAACTGTAATATGAGTATATTTATCTTGCCATTTTCAAATGTGATGAAATATCATTTTTCTAGTAGTGTAACACCGGATCGTCGTATGCGTCAAAATACAGAAGCTGTGCGGCAGCCATCAATAACAACAAATGACGGACAAGAACGAAAAAATGAACCATAATCATAAAAAAGTGGGATGAAGCTGCCGCACTGGAATGCAGACTATACGGTACTAAAATGTGGGCTTCAAAAAGTGAACCCCAGTTTCAAAAAACTTGAAGTGAAACTATTAAATTGTGAGATTGGCTATAACTCTAAAGATCCAAAATAACTAGTGAAGAGATATGATAGCTTTAATATATCACTTCTTTTTCTTTCACCAATATTTTTTCGAAAATGATTTTGTCCTATAATTTAACCCAAAGTGGCCCAAAGAAGAGATCTCTTTGACTTTGAGTTCTGCAAATTCAATGACAGAAGGTAGTTGGAAGTGTTTAATTACTTAGATTACTGCTTTTTTTTTCTTCTTGAACCTCGCAACCACCCTCTCTCTATTTCTCCTCATTAATTGCTCATTCATTTCTTTTCCTATAATTTCCTTTTCAATTATACATGATATTTCAATATCATAATGCTTACATTAGTCCTCTCCTAATTTAATGAGTGATGCTAGATTTCCTATAATTTCCTTTTCAATTATACATGATATCCAGTTCAGTTTATTTCCTATTTAGAAAAATCATCTTTTCTTTCAAAAATATAGAAGGATATAATAATGTATAGATTTAAATATTAAATAAAACCAATAGTAATTTATTTATATTTTATTAATCCACACAGTTATATGTGTGGTGCTATTCAATCAAAATGTGATTTGTCATAATTTTAATTTAAGATATAAATTAATTCATCTACTAGTGATTTAATATAAGAATTGATTCACCTGAAAAATGTGATAATATAATGATATTTGAACATTAAATAAAACTATTAAATTAGAACTATTCTTATTAAAATTTCCAAAAAACCTGCATATCTCCAAAATAAGAAATGTAATAGACTTTTTGCAATTGCTGCATTTTGAATTAACATTGATTAAATCCCAATCGAAACACACACACACAATATTCATAAAATTCTCCATGTACACTTTATCACATGCACCACATAGAGCATTAATTAATGAAATACAACGTCAAACAAGAAACGAAAGCCAAATTCCCAAAGCTACTAATATTCACATAATAACAACCAACCATTAACGATTAACCACAACCACAATTTATTAAATCAAAATCAAAATCCAATACCCTTCAGTACTACTTCTCACCTACACCACCAAGTTAGTGATAAAAATATGGAGTATCTTTCATAAGCTCTTGAATTAATAATAAATTTTTGGTTTAATTTCATGTAAATTTTCATAGAAATGTCTTCTTGAAATCAACGTAAAATGTCAGTTTTCAGATAAAAAACTAGTAAATGTCTTCTTAGTTTCAACATGAAATGCCTAAAACCGTAGTAAAATTTTTTTTCTAGATTTGTTGAATTCATGATAATGTGTTTTAATTTGGAATAAAATTCACAAAAGAATCTGTGAAATTATTTCTTGGCCTCAACGCGAAATATCTGACTTAGTCACTTTTAAGAGGAAAGAAAAGATATAATGTCGCACGTAAAATGTTTAACTTCACTACTCTTTAAAAAATTGTTAAATATTCTCTTCATCTCAACGAAAAATGCCCGACTCTGTCACTCTTCAAAGTAAAAACCTTAATCTCAATGTAACAAGTAAAATGTCCAACTACGTCAATCTTTAGAAAAAAACCGTGAAATATCTTCTTGATCTCAACGTAAAACATCTGACTTCACTCTATAGAGTAAAAACCGTTTCTAACAACATAAAACATCCGACTCCGTCACTCTTTCGAGTAAAAACCGTTTCTCTCAACGTAAAACATCCGACTACGTCACTCTTTCGAGTAAAAACCGTTTCTCTCAACGTAAAATATCCGACTCCGCCCCGTCACTAACTAAACAAACAATTAATTCCCACCAAAAAAAAAATCAAAATTCAACAGCCTTCATTAATCCCCACCTGTAATTTCCAGCCCTCAACCATTCATATAACAAACCCCCTACTCCCAAACCCTCCCATTCCTCAACCCTCAACAAACCATGGCTTCTCTCCTCTCCTCCTCTCTCTCCCCTTACTACCACCTCCTCTTCGCCGCCTTCGCCTTCCTCCTCTCCGCCCTCCTCCTCGCCTTCTCCCGCTCCTCCTCCTCCTCCAAAAAACTCCGCCTCCCCCCGGGCCCCCCGGGCTACCCGGTCGTTGGCAACCTCCTCCAAGTCGCCCGCTCGGGCAAGCCCTTTTTCCAATATGTCCGCGAATTAATCCCGAAATACGGCCCCATCATAACCCTTCATATGGGAACCCGGACAATGATCATCGTCAGCGATGCTGATTTAGTCCACGAGGCATTAAACTCGAAGGGCCAACTCTTCGCCTCCCGCCCGCGTGAGAATCCCACGCGGGCAATCTTCAGCTGCGACAAGTTCACCGTCAACGCCGCCGTCTACGGCGGCGTCTGGCGCTCCCTCCGCCGCAACATGGTGCAGAACATGCTCAGCGCCACGAGGCTCAAGGAATTCAAATCCGCACGTGAATTGGCGATGGATCGGTTGATTGATCGGTTGAAATTCGAGGAGGCGGCGAACGGCGGCCTTGTTTGGGTTCTCCGGAATGCTAGATTTGCCGTTTTCTGCATTTTGCTATCAATGTGCTTTGGAATTGAAATGGATGAGGAATTGATTGAGAGAATCGATGATTTGATGAAGGCGGTGTTGATTGTTCTTGATCCGAGGCTCGATGATTATTTGCCAATTTTAAGCCCTTTCTTCTCGAAGCAGAGGAAAAAGGTCTGGGAGGTTCGCAACGACCAGATCCAGACCCTGGTCCCTCTGATCGAGAAGCGCCGTTGCGCGGTCAGGGACCGCGCGACGGCGACGGCCGGGATGGCCTCATTTTCTTATTTAGACACTCTCTTCGATTTAAGCATCGAAGGGAGGAAGTCGACTCCGAGCGACGCGGAGATCGTGACGCTCTGCTCGGAGTTTTTAAACGGCGGGACCGACACGACCGCGACCGCGATCGAGTGGGCGGTGGCGCGGATGATCGAGAATCCGTCGATCCAGACGCGCCTCCGCGACGAGATCCGGGCGACGGTCGGGGACCGGAAGGTCGACGAGAAGGACGTCGAGAGGATGCCGTACCTGAACGCCGTCGTGAAGGAGCTCTTGCGGAAGCACCCGCCGACGTACTTTAGTCTGACGCACGCAGTGACCGAGCCCGCGAAATTGGCGGGCTACGATATACCTACGGATGCGAATGTAGAGATTTTCTTACCGGGTATTTCGGATGACCCGAAATTGTGGGTCAACCCAGAGAAGTTTGACCCGGACCGGTTTTTTGAGGGTCGGGAGGAGGCGGATATAACCGGGGTGAAGCAAGTGAAGATGATACCATTCGGGATGGGTCGGAGGATTTGCCCCGGTTTGAATATGGCGACGGTGCACGTGCATTTGATGCTGGCCCGGATGGTCCAGGAATTCGGGTGGGCGGGTTACCCGGATTCGGGGAATGTGGATTTTAGTGAGAAGTTGGAATTTACGGTGGTGATGAAAAATAGTTTGAGGGCTAAGATCACACCGATGGCATGATGGTAATTTTACTTTGGTAATTATTTTGTTGTTTTTTTAGTAATTTGTTCTTAATTAATTTTGATTTTGGGTTAGGTTTTATGAATGTGGAGGGTTTATTTTGGTTGAGTTGGTTTTGTTGTATCATATGTGTATTTAGTTGCAATTTATGTTACTATTAGTACATTTAGATGAGAAGCACTTAAATAAGAATATTGCTCTTTCTAAATATGTTTGCAACTTACACATATCAAGACTTGGACAGAATTAGCTATGTTATCCTTAATTACGTCTACTTAGTTGCCAATTATTTAAAAACCTATATACTTAATTCTAATTTAGTAAATCAATTCACCTAAAACAAAATAATAATTAATTTTGTACTTAATCTTATGCTCACATGCATAGAGTAATGCAATGCATGGGGGGTCACCTCATATATTATGATGCTCAAAAGTTGATTGTCGAAATTTAGATCACATCAAATTTATTGTGATTTTGTTGGGTACACATCAAAATCAAAAGTGCAAATTTTGAAGGCCAAATATAGGTTCATGTCTCACTATTTAGCATTTTTTGACCTTCCAATATTAATTTATTATGAATTGATGTATATCCAATCTTTTGACATTTTCATAATACTATCATAAGGTCACATTTAAAAACTCCATGATCATTTATAACTTGGACCTATAATCCATGATCACTTCTTCTACTATTTTTTCCATTTCTTTTATTTATCAATTATACATTAAAAGTCATTCATATGTTTATTTATTTTTTTAGACATGGAGGCATTGAAATAATAAATGGACTTGGAGTAAATTTTATTTCTTCCTAACTTAAAATTGTGGCACATGGTGGAGTACAAGTATACAACCAATTCTCACAAAAAGACAAAAGAAAGTAGGTATTATAATTTATTAATTACATTAAATTTTTACCTTTTTGATGGTTGGAATAGCTCATGAGGGCATTTATTTGTTTTTTCCAATTACTTTCGCTTTCATTTAGAGAAGTCTAGAAGCATACTAGTTACTTGGTTAATATCGTTCTAATCATAAATTATAATCTTTCTTTAATATTGTCAAGGCACTAGTAGATTTTATTGTTATTTCATCCAAGATGATAATAGCTTCTTTAATTGCATTTATACATAGTAGTTTAGTCATTAGGTGTTAGGCCACAAAAACAATATTACCAAAATATTATCTACACAAGGCAAACCAAGAAATTAAGGAAACATCAAACATTGGCTTCAAGTTCATAACTATAGCTATATTAGTAGACATTTGTTTCTAACTAAACTAACAAAACTGCCTTCCTAAAATCACAAATACAAAATCAAATAAATCTATAAAGAGAAAGATAGAGAGGAAGAATACCACTAATTCCATATTCACAAGAAGCCTAAAATCAACAACAATATGCATAGACATATAAAAACAAAGCATCAACTTCTCCGAATGCTCGACTCACCGATCGGACGGGGTCCCGGTTTTCACATTTCCCGACTCTTTGGCGTCTCCGAAGTGGACTGCATCCGCCTCTGGCCGACAACGGTGGTCCTGAACGGAGGGGTGCACCGAGAGGTTGTTATGGGACAGAGACTCGGGTCTCGGGCCGTTATTTGCCATGCAATGACAGTAGTGCGCGTTGACAGGCTGCTGAGACCGGACAGCTGAGCTGAACATCGGCTGCATGAACCACTTTTTCTCGGGAAGCTCACGGAGCGAGACTCTGCACACCGGGCACGTGGAGTGCTGCTGCAGCCATATGTCGATGCACGCTGCGTGGAAGGAGTGGCCGCAGAGGGGTAGGAAACGGAGCGAGTCCTCTCCGTGATACTCGGACAAACATATCGAGCACCTGCCACAATGAAAGCAACAACAAGAGTAAAACAAGGATGGATTCTTATAGATGTATTTAGACACTATTAATTCAAACATTATCAATGTTATATTCCTACAAATGTTAGCAATTTTGAGAATCTTCAAACAATATTACTATAAGGTCAGAAAACACAGTAACAAGCATGTTCTTCTAAGTTGAAATTAAGCACCATAAACGCGGCAAATGGTGTTCGAACGATGATACAGTATCCCTTCGATTGCTACTAAGCATCGTCTTTGAGATTTCTATCCGGTTCTGCCTAGACAGATGTATCTTGTCGTCTTAAGTTCGCTCGTCTCTGTTTTTCCTCATCCTCCCAATGGATTCGGCTTCTAATAATTCTATCATGGCTAAATCCGGGCTTCATCACAACGAGAATGGCCTACCCCGCCCATCCCATACCGTACCACACATGATATATGTAAAGCAACATCAAATTTACCAAAACATCACCATCTGATAGCTTAAAAAATCTAACTTTTTCACATACCGGACCTAAGAGATTCGCCTTTGTATCATAAAGCACAATTTCAATATAACGAGTAAGCATAATATGTTAACAATGCAAGAAGATTCTCATATCCGGAGAAAGAAAGGGAAAACAAATGTTAAAGCAACGGAGTTTTTTCCTAACGAAACGAACCAAGAGGATATCACAAAACTCACTGAGCATTTTCTTTTGATGTCAAGCACAGGTCTTGGTACTTTCTCGTGGGAAAATTGGCTACCACGAGCGGCTTGATTCCATGAAGTCCCCTTTCCAACTGTTGAAACACACAACAATCGAGTCAGAGACAATCATACTAGTGCTTATCGAATGAATTACACGGCTACATCAGATCAAACAAAGCAAACAGTGCTGGTAAAAACTCTTGATTCGACGAATCCAGTATAAATAGACTAACTTTGGAGATGCTAAAGATCAACAGTTCTTATTTTCATATACAGAAACTAACTCCCTATTTGGGAGCCTAATAAATACAATTACAACGAAAAGTCATACGACAAATATTCCGACTGATAACTGTCCAAACTCCCAATTTGCAACACATAGCAGCCAAAGACAAACAATCACAACAAACATGAATAGGATAATAATCCAACACAGCAAGAGATGACACCAAATTTCATATGCAAAAACTGTCTAAAACTCCCAATTTGAAACACATATGCAGAAACTAATTCCCTATTTGAAAGCCTAATAAAAACAATTGCAACAAAAAGTCATGGGAGAAATTCCAATAGAATAATCCAACACAGCAAGAGATGACACCAAATTTAAATGCAAAAACTGTCTAAATCCCTAAAGGTGTGATGAAAAGAAAATTCAGGATTTTGGTTTATGTCATAAATTAAACATAGAAAAATCTGCAACCAAATCAAAAAAACAAAAACCAAAAAAACAGAAAGATAGAGAAAGAAATATGCTTACAATGCTGAAATCAGATCCAGAAGCTCTGGCAAAAGACCTTCTTGAAGCATTCAGCTGAATTCTTGCACAAAGTAACCTCGTGCACACAAACACTATAAACATGGTACTGACTGTGAATCCAATCACTGTCATCACCAAATTTATGCCTGAAGATATCATTGTTATCCCTTCTTCCACTATTTCAAATCAGTTTTTCGTTTGTTTTGTTTTTTATGCACTGACACTACTGTCCGACTAATCCAAGAATCATTCTCTCTGTCCCACCTCTGCAAACCCCAGATGAATTTCTTCAAAAAATCTTGCAGCCAACAAAAAAACCCTCCAACTACAATCAAATTTCAAAAAGATTGCATCTTTCTCACTCAAAATTCAATCTTTATGTTGGGTTTCACACCGCCAAGGTTTCTTGTAGCTGTATTTAAGATGAGGAAAAGCTAATGGTGAGGGTGGAGAGAACCCAAAGTGGAGGACTGAGAAACTCCATATAGGGTAAGGCAAGCTAGGAAAAGACAGAATAACAGTGAAAGTTTTAAAGTGGGAATGCAGAATTCATTGTCAATACAGTTTCAAGAATGATAGAGAGAGATGACTATTAAGCAAACTTATTGAATTGAGAAAGAGGGATTGGACTGAGTAGAAAACAGAGGAAAGTAGGAAGAAAAAAGCAGGAAAATTAGACAAGAAAAATTAATAAATTCACTATTTTATAGTACTAACACCTTTTCTTGGTGATGATATGGTTTAGGAGTATGATCTAATAAAGATATAGAGATAGCACATAGATATAGTATTTTATAGAGATGGGTTTGAAACTTAAAATAGAAACTTCACTTTGTGCACTAACAAAAAGAATTCTACTATGTTTTACCTAAAAATTGCGCTATTGAACTTATATGATCTATGATATCATATTTAAATTATAAAAGTGGAATATTATTATTATATCTATTTTTTAACTATAACTCGTGCAAAAAAATAGGTCCGACATCAATTTACACAAAATATATGGATTACAAAATGAACTTCTAGATATTAAGTAAGCTATTATTTCTACAAGAACTCATAAAATTTATATTTGGTGATTTATTGTGATTGTGAAAAATGTGAAATAACGTGTGTTATAAGGTTGATGGTTTATCGTTAAAAAATTTATAAGTAAATTAGATTTATAAACATATTTATGGTGGTTTTCTTTAACAAAGGGATTAATTTTAAAATTTTGCACATGATCCCACTCTCTTAATTTGTGGTGATTAATTATTTTCAATTTGACTACATAAAGCTTAATCCGCCTCATATTAAAATAATATCTCGTGGATAATTGAGATTCATAGCCTTTTGCCGATTAGATTAGGTATTTTCATTATCTTTGAAGAGTTAAAAAAGTTCATTAAATGTATAATTTCAAACGTTTGACCATTATAAGGTCGGTGGTGCCTATTAGTTGAGGCTTTAAAATGTACCATTCGAATTAAAGTTTATACTAATTAATCATATTTCACAAAGATTAAATTTTTAAAACGATGAATGGAAAGCAATATACTCCAAGTCTCCAACCGATGAGAACATTTAATTAAAATAAAATTAAATCTAGAAGATTCGATGCGATTGTTTTATCACAGTTCATATTACACGTAATCATATTCCCTTTAAACCCCTAATAATAAATATTAATTGACGTCACTGAATATATAAAATGATAGTACTAATAATAATTAAGATATGAGATATCTACCAACTAAATTTAATTTATAGAAGCTTGATTCATGAATATTTTACATAGATTCGAGAAGATTACAATATCTATGGATATTCAGCATCATATATTTATTTTCCCACTCCATCCTCAAGAACATTTAAAAAAAAGCCAATCTTATCAAAATATTCATGTAGATTTTCCCTATTGTATGATATTCTGTTGTTGTGGTTTGGTATTTAAATATTATGTGGTTTCATAACAATTATTTTCGATGTGAATTGTAGTTCACAGGCCTGTCTATCAATGTTTGTTCTCTAATTTTTACCTTAGCATTAATTATTAATTAGAAATGTGTATATAGTGATATATTCTTTAAATTTTATTGATACATATCATGTGATCTTGGAGAAATTAATTTGAGTATACTAATAATTGACACAGTCCCATGATTTAGCATGTGTTTGGTTCGATTTCAAAAGTCTTGAAAATCTTTTGATTTGTTTCTTTCTACTTTTTCCCATCCTGCATACCAGTTACCAACTCCACAAGGATAGGAACAATACAAATTTCAAAATTTCATACTATATTTATATTCAGACATACCAATCAATTGTTCCAATAATACTATATACGTAGTATGTATACTTTCACTAGTGAACTATATATATGGAGGTTATATTGTTAACTCAACACTTAATTGATAACTATAATTAAATAATAGTCATTAGATATTCAAATAAGA
Organism: Salvia splendens; assembly: GCF_004379255.2. Lineage (NCBI taxonomy): Eukaryota > Viridiplantae > Streptophyta > Magnoliopsida > Lamiales > Lamiaceae > Salvia > Salvia splendens. Next base: position 33,577,005 of record NC_056044.1, on the reverse strand, counting down.
GCCTAGATTATCAGCCCGGAATGTCAATACGATCGACAAAAAATGTCAATATGGGTATTAAGGTCAATTTACAATAAATTAGTTGTAACTAATTTTTGAAAAATATCTCATAACTTTAAAACGCATATAACTTTCTCGATTTAAATTATTTTTTCGAACAACATATATCAAATTAAAGATAATTTCATAAGGATTCTAACGAGATCTCACTTGCATATGTTCCGATGTCATAATTTGAAAATTTTCAAAATTTTTCAATTTTTTCGTACAGCAACAAATGTCAACGTAATATATAAAGTATGTCAGTATAATACAAGTAGAATGTCATTCTTAAAGCAATGTGTTACATTCTTAGAGCATTGTGTTGATATTTTTAAAACACTATATTAATATTTTCATCCAAAACCCTAATTTGGTAGTTTTTTTTAATCTTTTTCGATTTAATTAATAAAAACGAAAATTACCCGTGGTAAATTTTAGACCACTAGATTTCTAAAATCCTATAGTCTTAAATTAGTTGTAGTTAACAACTAGAGGGTGAGTTATCAATGGATCACAAGCCGGGTATATACTAAATGTTTTTTTTCTAATTATATTTAGTTTTCCACTGTGATGCGCAACAATGACTTGTGGAATAATAATCATAATGTATTAACCACAACTATCTTGAAAATTTGGTAGTATACGTGCAAATAATTAAAAAAAATATTTACAATTGTGAATCTAATGTATTCATATTTGGTGTTATTCAATTGATCATTAATTAACATTTTTTTACTAGTATAAAATTGCCACTAAAATTAATTTGTAAATTGAAGACTATTGTGAATGTAAATTGTTAATTAATGATCATTAATTAACAATTGAAGACTATTGTAATGTAAATTGAAGACTATTGTGAATGTAAATTGATTTGTAAATAGTTAATTAATGATCAATTAATTTGTAAATTGAATCATTAATTAATGATTCAATTGATCAATTGGAAACCAAATATAGTCCCTTTTTGATAGTAGCTAGATATTGATTTTTATGTAACATAATTATATGAAGTTTCCACCGATTGTTCTAAATTTATACGGGATATTGACATCTAATATCATGAAAATTTAAAAAAGTTGAATTTTTCCCATGAACTTTAAAATTGACAAATAATATCACGTACTTTACTCCCGGTTTATTTTTTCCCACGAATGAAAAATTCATGTTATTTTAATAGATTGAAGAACAATTTTGGAGGGTGTGCTTTAAGAAAAACTATATTCAAAGATTGGAAAACTTGAAGCTCTCAAAATTAATGTTGATAAATTACGAAAACAAATTCGTATCATAATATTATTTGTGGGAATTTTTTCATTCGTGGCAAAAAACAAACCGGGGGTAAAGTTCGTGATATTATTTGCCAATTTTAAACTTTGTGGGAAAAATCCAACTTTTTGAAAGTATCATAATATTAGATGCCAATATCCCAATTTATAATGATGGACATTTAAGATGCCTTTTGAATAAATCAACTCGATTCTTTAGATATTTTGAAAAGGTACCCAAAGTTGTTATTTATTGGAGCAAGCAATGATGTTGTTCTTGGCCTCCAAAATATCTATATAAGATGATGGGATCCAAAGTTGTACTTTTATTATTAATATATAATTACTAAATTATGATTCAGGCTATCAATTTGTTCAAATCATGATGTTAAAAGGAGAGACAAGAAGAAGCCCTGTAATCAAGGTAATGAAATTCATGATGTAAAGGAATTATCTTATCGTGTTGTTTTTGATAATATTCCAATTAAATTACATTTAAATTATGGACGTTTTAAATGATAAATGATATAGTACTATTATTTCTAAGTCGGTGGGACGGTGGGAGTATTAATTAAGAAATTAAAACTCTTCTTATGTAGCTCTAATAACTCTATAAGAAATAATTCATGATACTTGGTTTAGTTAAAAACTTAAAATAGTCAAAAGTTTTAATTGTAAATTGATATTTTCACCAAAAGTAGGTGGTTGAATCATTTAAAGAGTAGTTTGAGAATTTTTTATTCCTAGTACTATTATTTAAGGTTATCCAAACATCTTTCATACTTCATCGCTTGCACCATTTCAGTTAGCACCCAAATGGTAATTAAAGAGACTTTGACATTGGTATATCTATGTGAGATCGGTCGATACTAATGTTGTTATATATTTTTTATTTTTATTAGTTAATTTTTAGTGTGTTGTTATTTTGGTTTACAATATTTACTATATACCTTTTAAATTATCTATATTCGCGGTGGACTATACAGCTTGCCAATTCTTGATTTTGTGTATTTTACATTTGCATAAAGATATTGGCAACACAAGCATTAGTTTTAAATCTCAATATACATCGAGATGGATATATTTTAAGACTAAAATATGTATACATAGTGCTCAAAGAAGTTGGTTTTATCATCTATTATTTTGAACATGACTACCTATAATTGGAGCTTAACTTTGTGGGTGGGGGCTCACCACTAAAATATGTACATCAATATAGAGTGGACTTAATCAACCCATAAATTATACTCCCTCCATTTCAAATAGATGTTACATTTTTTCTTTTAGTTTGTCCAATAAAAAATGTCATATTTCTATTTTTGGAAAAAAGTTATCTCTCACATAAATATAAAAATTATATTTTCTCTCTTCATTTAACACACAAAACAAAACCTCATAAAATCTCATGTCGTCCCACAAATGTGACATCTTTTGTGAGATTGTGGGAGTATAAGTATACAAATTTTGATGACATTTCTTGATTTCTAAATGTTACATCCTCTAATTGGGGAGTGTCCCCCTTTCCATGCATACAAATTTTAACCGTACTCCCCTTCCTTAATCAAGTAATTTTATGAGTGAAATCACGATTTCACTTTTATTATAATTTTAAATTAATTATTTTGGTCGAATGTATCGCAAGTGAAAGACGACCGACCTTAAGAAACATTAAGATTTATTTAATCTTAATTTGTTGATAGAATATTGTTTATGGATTAATATAAAATGAAATATTACAATTGTGGAATTTTGGGGTTGGTAAGGCATAAATCATCACAACTTTGGACCATCATATGCAATGCAACTACGAAAGCCCACTTGCCAAAAGTTATGGGATGCCACATATATTCTTAGGCCCACACATTATTTTAATTTCCAATATAGATTTTGCTATTTTGGAATGCCACATATATACTTAGGCCCACACCTTAATGTTTATCTGAATTTGGTAAAAATAATACAGTAGTATTTTTTTCGTCCCAAAAAAATATGTACTTTTTCTTTTTAGTCCATCACATAAGAATATGCACTTTCTAATTTTAGAAACTCTTTTCCTCTAACGAAGTGAAACCCATTCTACACTAACAAAACTTTACCTTTTCTCTTTACTTCTCTCTTACTTTACTAATTTTGCATTAAAACTCATGACGAAGTGTGAAGTCAAGACTTGAAGATTGATTCCATTTATTCATTCTTAAATAATACTTCTACCAGAAAAAAAAAACTCACGAAGCCAAACTTATTGAATGTGGGGTGATGTTAATTCGAAAGACAATTTTTTTTTTCAATAAAAATCATTGAAACTCTCATTTTTAAAGGTCGATCCACCGACCCCATCTGAATCTACACAACAACAATGCTCGTAAATGATTCACTACTTACCAATCCTCTACATTTATCTACATCCAAAGAATATGGATGTTTTCACATAATTTTTTTGTCTAAACACAACAAGATTATGAAATATTAACAAATTTAGGAGAAACGTTACAAATATTTAGTGACCCTAACTAATTACAAATGCATATAATTGCATAACCACGCACTTGTACGAACCCTTTCATCACATGTCCTTTCAAATGATGAATGTTAAAGATGGGGCTCACCACTTGGAAATAAATAGATAAAGAAATAATCAATTATATATAATCACAAGAAAAAGGCATAATTATCTACCAAATTGGTAGTTATCATGTTTTTAATTACTTAATGCTCTGTTTTTTTACGTTCCTGTCCCACTTTTGATCATATCATGTCCATATCAAAACCATAATATAATCAATCCATTCTGCATAATCAACATTATTAAGACTGTGATTAAGTGTTCTAATTTCTAAGTATGCTCTCAACTCTTTTTGTGCTCTGATTTATAGAATGCGAAATGTGGGCATTGTAATGTAGAGTAATTAGCTCATAAAAGCACGATTTATTTTCAATTTCCAAACATCACCCGTTCTTGTAATATTAATGTTGTAAATTATAATTATTGTTAAAAAACGATTATTATTTGAAAAATTTAACTTTAGTTTAAATTTTTATTGAATCAAAATAATTTTAAAATAATAAATATTAAGTGGTATTTATGTGTTAAAATATGAAGTTTTTGGGAAACTTCAATGTTGGTTCATGTCGAGAAATCAACATCCAAAGGCTTAATCAGAACTAGGGCTGACAATTTTCGACACGACACGATAATCTGACACGAATCCGCACGAAATTATTGGGTTGGGGTCAAGTCTTATCGGATCCGTGTCCTCATCGGGTTGACCCATTAAGAACCCGATAATTTCGGGTTGAGTTCGGGTCGGATGCGGGTCAGATACGGGTAACCCATTAAGAAACAATATTATTATTTTTATTATTATTTAAAATATATATTACTTTAATTTTTTTAATTTCTTATAAATTAGGTTTAAATAGTATAAAACGAATTTTAATTGTGTAAATTAGGTTATAAATTAAGGTTTAATCGTGTAATATTAGGTTTTAATCGTGTAATATCAGGTTCGGGTTGTTATCGTGTCGTGTCAACCCATATTATATCGTGTCGATAACGGGTTCGTGTCGGGTGCGGGTCGTGTTCGGATTTGAAGGTAGCAAGTCGGGTTCGTGTTCGGATTTACAGTTTCCTTAACAGGTCGGGTTCAGGTTAGGCCTTATTGGGTTGGGTCATTATCAGGTTGACCTGATAACGACCCAATCCGCACGATTTGCCAGCCCTAATCAGAACATGACAAGCTTAACTCATCATGTAAATTAACTTCATATTCCCCCTTTAAGCATAGGTTTGAATAATGTAGCTATAATCCGTTTTATCTGACTTATTATATTTTAACACAATCAGTGTTTTTAAATGTATACACAAAATTTGATAACAAAACAAACCATTGGTGGAATTAAATACAGGCCTCAAGAATTGCATTATACAGTATATATATCTATGCTCTTCAACATTTCTCATTCATTTTTCAAGCTTACATTTTCTTGTACAAATTATGACCGATCATAAGTATAGTAACCATAAAATATGGAGTCGGACGTTGTTAAATACTCTTCTTACTTCATAGAAAGTTAAAATCTGAAAAGACAGATTGATACCACACATTTGAGTAGTATTAAAGGCAAAACACATGCAGAATGCAGAACCGAAACCCTAAACCCTAAACCCGAGACCAAAGGTCTTGGGTTCAAGACCATTTTTTACTTTGGTCTTAGTTCATTATAGAAAATTTATATTTTAAAATAACCTACATTATTTCTTATAATGCTACTTTTTTTTATTCTAACTTTTGCGTTTAAAATTAGTTTTTTATTGATCACATACACTACACAACTCTTAAACTTATTTATAAATTTACACTAATAAATTCTTTAAATGATAAATATAACTAAAAATGGACAATTGACATTTAAATTATTCTAGTATTTCTTTGTTGAACGGGTTAATTATGCAGAGAACTAGGATTAGTTTCATGGATGAGAAGATCGCAATTGATTTGTGAATCGTGGTACAAAAGTTTAGGAATTTTACCGTATTTATGTTATTTGGAATTCAAATTTGATATTAAAATTTTGTGGAGAAATAAACACATACATTCACAAATATAAATGAGATGAACACATGAATTGTTTACCCAACTCGATACAATAGTTTAGGGCAATTAATTCTACAATGATAGAACACATTTGTTTATAAGCAAAAATAGAGAATATTAACTCTAGTCAAACTAAGAAACATAGGGATGTAATCAAATGCAAACTCTAAATATTGTATAAACTCCAAACTATGATCTGGACCGTTAGAAAATGTCAACATATGAAAAAATAACAACAACAAAAAATGTCAACACAGTGTCCACACTATGATCGGACCGTTCACACTGTGTTGACATTTTTTATTGCTATTATTTTGTCATCTATTGGTCCAAACCATAATTTAGAGTTTGTACAATATTTAGAGTTTGCATTTCATCACTACCAAAAAAACATACTCCCTCCATCCGCCATTAGGAGTACCGTTTCTTGGCGGCGCGAGTTTCAAGAAGTGTTAAGAAAAGTGAGTGGAAAAAAATTAGTGGAATAGCGGTCCCACTTGTGTATATTAGTTTTAAATGAAATGTGAATGGAATGAGTTAGTGGAATGTGAGACCCTAGTGAACCGGGGCTCTTATTCGCGGATGGACTAAAATGGAAAAACGAAACTCCTATTCGCGGACAAATGGAGTATCACACAAAGAAAATAAATCTGAGATATACTAAAAAATATATTAGCTTCAATTGTTTCCTTTTCAGGCTCCCTAACCAACAAATTTTGGCTATAACTTCCCCTACAAATTTTGACATTATTCTTATAAGTAAATGTTGGAAAATATTTTTAACCCAAAACTTCTCTTATCCGCTTCTTGATAGGCATTAGGATTCTAGCAAATCTATATCATATCTTTAGCTATAAAATCAAAACCCTAAACCACTATATCACTAAAACCCCAATCAAATCTACCTTCAATCCCACTCCCACAATCCAAACTCCCCATGAATCTCTTCCACCACACCCTCGGCGGCGATTGGGCGGAGAGCCGCCGACCTCCCGCAGCCGCCGACCTCCCAAAACCCTACAAAACCCTAACCGAAACCGACATAAAAAACCTCCAAGAAAGCGACATCTCCACCGTCTCCGCCGCCCTCTCCGTCCCCAGAGGCCTCGCCTGCTCCCTCCTCCTCACCAACAGGTGGGACCTCCACTCCGCCTGCGACAAATGGCTCTCCGCCGCTGTCAATCTGCCGCAGCAAGGATCGGCGACGTCGAAACGCGTGATCTGCAACATCTGCTTCGATAAATTTCCACCCTCTAAAATGGCCTCCGCCGGCTGCGGCCATCTCTTCTGCTTAAAATGCTGGAATAGCTATATTGGTAATGCGATCAATGATGGTGCCGCCAGCTTGATGCTCCGCTGCCCGGAGTCTGGCTGCGGAGCAGCTGTGACGTTTGAAATGGTTGAGAGATTCGCGCCGGGACCGAAAATTAGAAAATACCGCCGCCTTCTCCGGCAATCCTACGTGGAATTGAATCCGAATCGAAAGTGGTACTGTTACATATATATTTATTAGTTTTATGCATGAATTAGACTTATAATATGTTTGGATTTAAAGTCTCATTTACTAAATATGTATTAGTCAAACAACTGAATCACTGGTTTTTTTCTATAAATGTACTTTACTTTTATTTTTTGAATTTGCCGAACATTTACTATAGGAGTATTAATCATATGGATCCCACTATTTATTGATGTTTCATTTTATGAAACAATGTAGGTATACTGTAAATACCTATTCCTTTCATAGTAGTAGAGTCATTTCCTTTTCAGTAAAAAGTCAACATATTTCTTCCCGCTTACTTACTTTATTCTCTTTTCATGTCTATATTTTTTTCATTGACTATTTGTATGAGACGAATAAAAAAAAGAAAATATGGTCTATTTCTATTGGACGGAGGGAGTAATTTTTTTCAATTTTCAAATTTCACATTAAAACTTAGGCGGAGTTTGGAGTAATTTTTTTCAAATTTCACATTAAAACTTAAGCTGAGTTTAGAATAATTTTTTTCAAATTTCGCATTAAAACGCAGGCTGAGTTTTTATTTTCATCTTTTATAGTATTTCATAAATTTCGCATTAAAACTCGGGTCATTCCAAATTTTATATTTTAACGAGTAAGAAAGACTATATAAAACGAGGAATCCGTACATAGGGATTTGATTTGATTTGATTTGATTTGATTTGATTTGTTCGGCTCACAGGTGCCCGGCCCCGGGATGCAACCTAGCAATCGAGTACGAATTCGACGGGAGCACGAGCTACGACGTCATCTGCGCCTGCTCGCACACCTTCTGCTTCTTCTGCGCGGCCGAGAGCCACCGCCCCGTGTCGTGCAAGGTGGCGGCGGCGTGGCTGGCGACGAACAAATCCGAGGCGAAGAGCTCCAAGTGGATCGTCTCCAACACGAAGCCGTGCCCCAAATGCCTCCGCCCAATCCAGAAAGACTACGGCTGCAACCACATGATCTGCACAGCTCCCTGCGGGTTCCACTTCTGCTGGAATTGCCTCTCACCAATGGGTAGTAACCACGTCCTCACCTGCGCTGATGAGAAGCGGAAGATGAAGATGCCGACGAGCGACGCGGCAAGATACACCCACCACCGCGAGAGGTGGGAGTTTTACGAGAATTCGGGGAAGGCGGCGTTGGGGGATTTGGAGCGGGCGAGGCGGTGGCGCGGGGGCAGGAGAATGGGGTTTGTGGCGGCGGCGTGGGAGCAGATTGTGGCGTGCCTCCGCGTGCTCAAGTGGAGCTGCGCGTTTGGGTATCACGTGGCGGAGGCGGGGCTGTTGGAGTATTTGCAGGGGGAGGCGGAGGCGGCGGTGGAGAGGCTGAAGAGGTGCGTGGAGGAGGGGATGGGAGATAAAGGGGTTTATGTTGATGAGGGGAAGCTTAGGGGGTTTGAGGTGAGGATTTTGGATCTAACACGTGTTACGAGGAGGTGTTTTGATACTTTGGTTTCGGCGTCAGAGAATTGGTTGACTGAAGTTGGGGGCTCGAAGAGGAGCAAGCCTCAGAGAATCTCTGTGACAAGGCCCGGGTACGAGAGCTCGAAGGGGAATATTGGGAGCTCGAAGACGAGCAAGCCTCAAAGAAGCTCTGAGACAAGGCCAGGGTACAAGAACTCGAATAGGCTTATGTACTTCTTCTCTACCTCCGACTCAGACTCAGACTCTTTACCCTTTGACTCGGGCTCAGAGTAAGAGGAGCCGAAGAGGCTCAAGTACTCCACCTTTGAGCTTGAGAAGTCGAGGAGGCATAACTCCTCCTCGACCCAGACGGGAGAAAGCTCCAAATATAAGAAATAGAGGATGCAGGTGATAGGGTTTTTATTGCTTTATTGTGTAACATTTTTCGTTTCACTAGTGTCATTTCTCTTGGAACTTTATTTAGAGATTACCTGAAATATCCACAACAAATGCTTTGTATTAAAATAAGTTTAATTAAATTATCTGAAATTAATCAACATTTTAATAATTAAGTTTTGGTCGGTGTTCATCAATAGACTTATCTTATAAGAATATAAAATTAGACGAAATTATGTGTTCAAATTTATTGAAAATTGGCCAAAATTTAGGATGCAAAGAAACCGAGATATCATAAAGCGAATGTAATGTACTTGAAAAAACAAATAAACGTTCTTAATTGAATAAAAATATTTCGCTAGCCAATCTTTTTTTGTAAGGCGCCTGCAAGGCTTGAGTTTTAGTTAGAAAAGACATGCAATTACAAAGGAATTGTTTATCCATATAGTTTATGTATCTATGTTTGGGGCGACACCAAGCCAGAAATTTTACTATATAATTTCAGGATCATTCTCCCATAGAGCACCTCTGGTTATAAGTAAAAATAATTTTTTTTAATTTTGGTCACACTAGGAAACATATTTCACAAGGAAATAGAGAATAAATCAAAGATATAGTAAGAAATATACTGAGCTCAATAATTTCCTTACATGCTCCATAATTAACAAATTCGGACTCTAACTTTCTCTGCGATTTTTAACATTATTCTTTTAAATAATGTTGGAAAATCTTTTCAACCCAAACTTCTCTTCTACCACAATATAGGGAAAACCCTACCATCTAAACTCCACATGAATCAATTTCACACCGCCGCCGGCGATTGGGCGGAGAGCAGCCACACCGCCGCCGGCCTCCCAACTACAAAACCCTAACCGAAACCGACATAAAAAACCTCCAAGAAAGCGACATCTCCACCGTCTCCGCCGCCCGCCTCTCCGTCCCCAGAGGCCTCGCCTGCTCTCTCCTCCTCACCAACAGCTGGAACCTCCACTCCGACTGCGAGCAATGGCTCTCCGCCGCCGCCGCCGTGAATCCGCCGCCGCAAGCATCGACGTCGAAACACGTGATTTGCAACATCTGCTTCGAAAAAATCCGCCCCCATAAAATGGCCTCTCGCCTGCTTGCTTGACGCTCCGATGCCCGGAGTATGGCTGCGAAGCAGCTGTGACATCGGACATGGTTGAGAGATTAGCATCGGATTTTGAAAGAGAAAAGTACCACCGCCATCTCCGGCGATCCTACGTGGAATTGAATCCGAATCGAAAGTGGTACTGATATGGATACATTTATATTTTTTAATACATGAATTAAGCTTATCATATGCTTCGATTTAAAGTCTCATTCACTAACACGATTCCGCACACCATTAAATAATTATATTAATATTTAAAAGTACTTTTTTTTTGCCGTTTTTGGTTTACCCATAAAATTAATCCACTTTTATTTTTAGAAATTTATCACCAAACACTTACTACTAATCATGTGGGGATGTGGGAATGTTTCATCAATTTGAAACATTGAAACAGTTTGCAATTTTGCACAAGTTTTCTTTTCATTTTATATTTTATAAATTTTGCATTAAATTCTAGAATCTCTATTTTCTTTTCTTTTGCTATATTTTACAGTTTTCTTATTAAAACTTATATGAGTTCCAAAATCTTTATTTTAAGGAGACTATATAATACTCCTTCGGTCCCACTAAAGATGACTCACTTTTCTTTTTAGTTTGTCTCAACCAAAATAATCCATTACTGAAAATGGAAACATCTTTCTGTCTACTTTAATTCCCCTCATTACTGAAAATGGAAACACAAAATAAAGCTGTATAAATTCTCCTGCCGCCCAATGAACGAGTCATTTCTTTGGGACGGAGGGAATACTACCTCTATTTCTTAAATTTTATCACATTTTTTCATTTCTTTCCATCCAACAAATTTATCACATTTTCACTTTTTATTATTTTTGGTCCAACTCAAATTTTATTATGAAACTAATATATAAAAATAGTACTCATATTTATAATTTTGTGAATTATTTATGTAGTTGTTAGGATTTGATTTGATTTGATTTGATTTGATTTCGGTCTCAGGTGCCAGGCCCCGGGGTGTGACCTAGCAATCGAATTTGAATTCGACGCGAGCCTGATCCACGACGTCGTCTGCGGCTGCTCCCACACCTTCTGCTTCCTCTGCGCGGCGGAGAGCCACCGCCCCGTGTCGTGTGAGGCGGCGGCCGAGTGGCTGGCGGCGAACAATTCCGAGGCGAAGAGCGTCGCGTGGATCGTCTCCAACACGAAGCCGTGCCCCAGCTGCCACCGCCCGATCCAGAAAACCCAAGGCTGCGACCACATGACCTGCAGAGCTCCCTGCCGGTTCCACTTCTGCTGGAACTGCCTCTCTCCGATGAGAAACCACGGCGACACCTGCCGCCGCCGCACGGCCGAGGAGAAGGGGAAGACGAAGCGGCCGGAGAGCGACGCGGGAAGATACGCTCACCACCGCGAGAGGTGGGAGTTTTGCGAGAATTCGAGGAAGGCGGCGGCGGAGGAGCTGGAGCGGGCGAGGTGGCGGTGCGGCGGCGGGAGAATGGGGTTTGTGGCGGCGGCGTGGGAGCAGATTGTGGTGTGCCGGCGCGTGCTCAAGTGGTGCTACGCGTTTGGGTATTACGTGGCGGAGGCGGGGCTGTTGGAGTACTTGCAGGGGGAGGCGGAGGCGGCTGTGGGGATGCTGCAGCGGTGCGCGGAGGAGGAGATGGGAGATGAAGGGGTTTATGTTGATGAGGAGAAGTTTAGGGTGTTTGAGGTGAGGATTTTGGATCTAGCACGTGTTACGAGGAAGTGTTTCGAGGATTTGGTTGTGGCGTCGGAGAATTGTTTGACTGAAGTTGGGAGGTCGAAGACGAGCAATCCCCAGAGAAGCTCTGACTCTGACTCTGAATCTGAATCCTCGGACTCAGAAGAGTTAGAGTATGAGGAGCCAAAGAGGCATAAGTTTTGGAGGTTGATTAAGAGACTTAATTATCTTATAAGAACTATTTGAGTTAGAAATTTTTGAAAAATTATCTTACAAGGATACAAAATTATAGTATATAGATAATAACTATTCGAGTTAGAAATTTTTGAAAATCAATCAAAATTTAGGATACAAAGAAAAATGAGGTCTTTTTTTAAAGCTCATGTGAGAATATAATTAAAAACACAAATTAGTTTCTTTAATTGAATAAAAAATGTCGTTAGCCAATTAATTTTTTAGCGCATCTGCCGGAAGATGACGTTAATTTGCGTTACAAAATAAAAAATGACTTAATAGAGTATTTTAAAAAAAAAAGCAAAAAAGCCAAATCCAAAGCCAAAAAAAAAGCAAAAAAGCAAGAAAGTTGTTGATTATAAGGTTTGTAGAGTGGGAACGGTGTTGCTTGGTGGAGATATGTTTAGTATGTTGTAATATAGGGATTTGATGATAATGTTTGTATTTATAAGTGTGTGGAAAATGTAAGAAGCAAGTTCCATGCAATAACTTAGTTTGAAGAAGTCGAATTAATTTATGTAGAAATAGTCAATTTTGCTAAGCTGGAGAAAACGTGGCTAATTAAGACTTGGAATACAAGAGTTGACCTTTTCTATTCTATATCTCTGATGTGTCCAAATATCTATTTGCTTAGACGAGTAGTCTGTCTCACAACAATTCCAAAGTTTCAAAAATAAACCACAAAACACAAGAAGGTAAAAAACAACTAAACCTGAATTGCGATAATCGGCAAATTATGCCAGAAAGTGTATTATTTATAGTTTTCTTGTATTCGTTCGCTGCCATTTTTGTAATGGTTTTGGATTATGCATTTGTGTTTATCAATGTATTAATTTCTTTACTTTTTTTGTTATTTCGGCATGATTTACCTTTTTTATTTCTATTTTGTTCGTTATTTCTATGACTCTGAGCATTTGCACTACATCAAAAAGAAATGACTAGTACTACTTTATTTGGGAATCTATTAGTATTTTTCATGGTTCATTTTAATTATGTAGCTTATGAGAAATGTGATCTTATTTTGGAGGTGTACGATGTGCCTAAATATGATCTTATTTTCTTATAATGAACTAAAAATGATGTAAAAATAACTTTAGTTGTGCTCATATAATGGACTAAAAATGAAGTAAAAATGGAGTATGTTTTTGGTTATGTGTTATGCATTTAAGGGGTGTTTTGTCTATCATTCTAGCTTAGGTTTCTCATTCATTCAACCTTTTAATGATCTATACATACATAATTTATCATTCATTCATTCTACGCCATCACTTTAATTTACTAAAAATCCTCTACCAATTTACATAAATATAATTAGTTTTTTAGGAGTATCTAATTAGAATACACTTGGATATTCATTAGGATTATAGTATATCTAAATCATATCATTAAACCCTAAACCACTATATGATCACTAAAACCCCAATTAAATTAAATCTACATTCAATCCCACAATCCAAACTCCCCATGAAATAATTACACCACAGCCGCGGCGGCGATTGGGCGGAGAGCAGCCACACCGCCGCCGGCCTCCCAAAACCCTAACCGAAACCGACATAAAAAACCTCCAAGAAAGCGACATCTCCACCGTCTACGCCGCCCTCTCCGTCCCCAGAGGCCTCGCCTGCTCTCTCCTCCTCACCAACAGCTGGAACCTCCACTCCGCCTGCGAGCAATGGCTCTCCGCCGCCGCAAGCATCGACGTCGAAACACGTGATTTGCAACATCTGCTTCGAAAAAATCCGCCCCTATAAAATGGCCTCCGCCAGCTGCGGCCATCTCTTCTGCTTACAGTGCTTGAGTAGCTATATTGCTAACGCGATCAACGACGGCGCTGCTTGCTTGACGCTCCGATGCCCGGAGTATGGCTGCGGAGCAGCTGTGACATCCGACATGGTTGAGAGATTAGCATCGGATTTTGAAATAGAAAAGTACCATCGGATTTCGAGTTGATTTTGCGTCATTTCTCTTTGAACTTGATTTGGAGATTACCTTAAAAACTTTTATGGTTTAATATTTGATCACAATAAATATTTTGATATAAAACAAATTTAAATAAATTATCTGCAATATATTAAAATTTTATTAATTAAGTTTTGGACACATTTTCCATTAGTAGACTTATCTGGACACAAAATTAGGGTTAACTATTTGCGTTGAATTTTTTTTGAAAGTCGGTCAAAATTTAGGATGCAAAGATAAATGAGGTCATTTTAATAAGTTCAAAAACATAAATTAGCGTCCATAACTGAATGAAAAAAATGTCTTTAGCCGATATTTTTTTAGAGCACTGCAAGTTGGAAGATATATGACTTTAATTTAGTTAGAAAATTAAAAAAAAACGACATCTATAATAGTCATTTAAAAAAAGAGCAAAAAAAGCGCGTATTTATAACAGCAACAATAGATATTCAATTGAATAAAAATAAATACATTTTACATAAACACTTAATTTCTGCTTGATTCATTTACAAGTTTCCAATTGCAGCCACACACTTAAATTAACTAGAAAAAAATAAAAGAATGTCAATTAATACTATACATTTATTTTTAACCTTTTGCAGCCTGATCTCCAAGTTAGGGTCGGCCAGAAACGCCATGGCCGCCCCCGGTCTGCAACTTTTTTATTTTTATTTTTTTGAAGAATAAGTCAAACCCTATTTCCAGTCAATGGTTCTGCCTCCGAATTATGTTTTGGATTCGCCACTAGCCTGATCTCCCTGTTCACCACCTTCCACAATTACATTTGGTGTTCTAATCCTAAACCTCTCATCTCTAAACTCATTTATCTCTCCCATATTTATTTCTCTCTGTCTCATGGACTTCATGCTCATGCTCCTCTTCATGCTCCCACTCTTGCTCATCTGCTTCTTCTTCATCTTCAACGCGTGCCCGATCTTCTTGAACACTTCCTCGTGGTCTCCTTTGAAGACCTTGTCGAAGAACTCACGTCTTTCCACATAGATCTCCCCGAACATCTCTAGCGCGCCTAGAAGCCTCGGATCGACCCTCTTGCCCGAGTTCCATCTGATGAAGTGGGACGTCTTCGTCTCTTCCTGTCTGTTTGAATAATCGAAGGCGGGGTAGAAAGACGAGGATGCACCATTGTTTGATGGCTCCATGTAGTATGTGGGTGTAGAATATGTGTAAGGATTCATATAGCTTTTTGTTCAAGAAAGTTGTTGAAGATGTAGAAAAGATGTTGCTTGGAGATTTGTTTAGTATGTTTGTAATGTAGGGACTCAATGAGAATGTTTGTATTTATAAGGGTGTGGAAGAAAGTTCCATGTAATAACTTCATTTTACGAAGTCGTATTAATTTTATGTAGAAATAGTCAATATTTCTAAGGTGGAGAAAACGTGGCTATGCCTATGACTTGGAGCACAAGAGTCGACCTTTTCTGTTCTAGATATTTTGGATGTGCATGATGTGTCCAAATATCTCTTGCTTATTTGCATTATAGAAGTCTAACACTTTTATTTTCTTGAAAAGTTTAGGACTAGGTTTAGTTATTTTTTTTACCTTAGTGTGTTTTGTAGTTTATGTCTGGAACTTTGGAATTGTTGTGAGACCACTCATCTCGATGTTTGATGTTGGTGGATAATGCCAAAAAGTGTACTGTTTATCGTTTTCTTGTGTTTGTTCGTTGCTTTTATTCCATAGTGGTTTTAGATTGTCTATATATTGATTTCGTTGTTTATCTGTATGAACTACTTGTATAATGCTATTTTGATCACGATTTCCATGGCTCGAGCATTTGTACCAAATCGAAAAAATTAACTTTATTTGAGAAGCACCAATTGAAGTTTAATTAAAATTGGAAGAAATCCAAATATCTTTAGATAATTTTTTTTTCTTGTCACACGCAAGTTTGTTTAATTCCATGTTAAGATAAGTTGTTGATTCTTACTTCTTTTAAGCTATACATTGATATAGTTGAACTCCGAGATGAATGGATTCTGAGTGGATATATGTCAATTCTTAGCTAGATTTGTGATTAGCCTTAATTAAAGCTATTATACATTATTATCGTATTTGGTTTGCTTTCACGTTATTATTTGCTACTAGTAGTACTATTTTATAGGGATTAATTATGTATTTATATGTAAAAACTTATCTATACGCGTATTCTTCTCAAGTTGGGTGAGATCAAAATTATGAGCAAATTTGCTTTTATTATACGCGAATTATTTCATGGATAGTAACAAATTTTCATGCTCCAAAATACTATTCAAACATATGAATAATTGGCTGCAGTTTTTTTATAAATTTATTTCTAATAAATTATTAAAAAGAAAAATCGTTATTGTTCATAGTCGAAATAATAGAATTGCAGGGAAAAATTGTGGTCCACTTACTTTTAAAAAGTGTTTACTGAGAATATTTAAGTCTTCATAGCTTAAATACATAATTTAGGTTGTTTTGTGATCTTTCTACCAACAAACAGTTCCGATAATATATAATAATGTTATTAATTTTAATCCAGTCTACCAAGTGATAACTATATATTTCATATATTTTAATACACTTACAATATATAATAATATGATAAAATATATCTTAATAATTTAGTCAAATGTATCATATATTGTTATAGGTCATGATAATTTATTATCATTTCTATGATTCCATATATCGTTGAACATGACATGCAATAGTAGGCCATGCCCTACTTTATTTAATTTGATCCTATGATGAGACAATCACTACATATTTGCAATTAGTATAGAGAGAGACAGACATTTAAATGGAAGGTCTCACATTCCAAGAATATGTAGTTGTATCATACTGTAGTCCTCTTGAAAATCTTAAATCGTACGAATCGTCACACCAGAATAAATTAAAAAAAGCCAAAATTGCATACTAATTTAATTTGTATTATCTGACGAAGTCGAAGTCAAGATTATGTAATATGGAATCAGTCAAAGTTGATTTTACTTTACTTTCAATATTTTAGCGGAGTAATTTATTCTGGAGTGAGTGAAAATATGAAATGCTTCCTAAATTTCTCATCAATTTCATTTGAATTTTAGTGTGTGTGTGTGTGTGAGAGAGAGAGAGAGGGAGGCTTGCCTAATTTTCTTATTAATTTCGCCGAAAGCCTAATTTTCACATTAATTTTCGCTGAAATCCTAAATTCGTCGAAACTTTCTCTCATTAATTTTGCTAGAGATAATTATATTTGAATAAGTTTACGAATAATACTTAATGCCATATAAGTATTCAATAAACAAAACTAAAAAAATAGAAAATACACTCATATTTGAAGATTCAACTATTCAATAATTTTGTAATGAGAGCGTAAATGATTTGCTGAATTTCAAATCATTCAAACACGTTTCAGTGTTCTGCATGAGAAGGAAAGATTAGATTTTCTAACTTTTGACCTATTATTAATTAGTTATTACTCACATTTTCTTTGAGGAAAAGTACACGAAATATATATTTAAAATCTGAATATATATCCTATTCCTCATTCCTGACTAAAAAATACTCCATATATCTCGAGAAGAACAAAAATGAAATATTTTGACTTTTATATTTGGACTGTATAACTGAAATAAATTATAGAAAAACTAATTTTCTGCAAATTAGGTAGTAAAGTGCTAAGAAATATACCTCGATTCTTCAAAGTCTTTATTGTACCGTAAAAGATGCTCCCATGCATTTCTTCCCTTTCTGGAACAAAATTCAGCTAAAAGTTAAAACTCCAATTACGTAGTACTGGTATTTCTTTTCGATATAAAAATTATAAAAATATATATGGTGAGTTAAATAGACATAAAATAAAGCAAGAGAAAAAAGAAAATAAAATTAGACAAAAATATTTATTTTTTTTTAAAAGGAAATGGTTCACTTGCGCATACCTTCTGTAAATGAATACGACTCAATTACACTGATACAAAAGTAGGGGTGGGTAGGTACGGTATACCTTACCGAAACCATCATACCGTATACCTTACCGAAAATTCGGTATGAGAAAAAATCATACCTTTACCTTACCAAAATTTTCGGTATACCGAATTTCGGTATACCTTATTTTCGGTAAGACAAAGTTCAATACCGATACCATACTTCATTTTCGGTATATCATACCTAAATTCGGTATACCGTACTTTTTCGGTATACCAGAGTTTTACGATATATCGGACTACGATATGAGATACCAAAATCTCATTATTTTGCATATAATTCTAAATACAAAAACAATGAAAATAATATTTCAAAATACTTAAAAAAAATCCAATTTCATAAAACTCAAACATTCAAATAATGTTAAAAAAACTACAACAATTAAACTCCATGCAATTAAACAATGTTCAATATCATATCACGAACATTAAGTAATAATATCTTAATATCATCTTCAGTTCTTGCAGCCTCCACTGTCCTTCAATTTATCATCATAAACCTGCATTTGTGAAGTTTTAAACAATTTTCAGTAAACTAAATTATTAACTCAATAAACCATATGAAATAATGCATATATATACTACTTGCCACAATCTAAATAGACTTGGATGCGTAAATAATAAACAAACCACATAGGCACAACTCTTTTTTTTAAAATGAACATTAAAATCATGATTCACAATTTTTAACTATAGCGAATAAAATTACATAGATCCAATTTAAGAAATGACAAGTTAAAGAGCTTTAACATGTATACGTATTTAGTAAAGATAAAACTCTGACCTCCGTTCGTCTTCTTGGCTCAAGTTCATTAATTAGAAGATAAAAGTGGATCCCCTAGCAACTGTTCATCTTCTTGGCTCAAGTTTGCATCTACAAAAAAACATATATCGGTATATACCATATTTTCGGTATATACCTAAAATTACGGTATATACCGTATTTTCGGTATATCCCGGTATACCTCGGTATATGAAAATTCATACCTTTACCTTACCGAAATAAATCGATAAGGTATCATACCTTACCGAAAATTGCGGTATACCGAAAATCCGGTATTTTCGGTAATTTTTCGGTACGATAAGGGCGGTATTTCGGTATTTCGGTATTTTTACCCAGCCCTACAAAAGAGTACTAGTTTTCCTACAATTCACAACTATGAAGCTTCTTACTTGTGAGTTTATTATACTTTTCATATAATCCACGGCTATGAAGCTTCTTAATTGTGAATTTATTCTATTTAGCCTATATTTAACTAATTCAAAACCTATAAACTTCTTTGTTGCTAATTCATGTTGACTAAGTTAATTATGCATATTTGCATCAATACAGAACTATTTTAAATGCTGAACACAGAATTAAAAAAATATGGCATTATAAAAGAACACCTTAGAGAATTTTTACTTTGTTTTAATTCATTATAAAAAAATTAGATTTTTAGATTGTTTAATTCATCTTTAAATCTGAATTTCATAAATAAACTAAAAACAAAGTAAAATGTTGTCTTATACTGATATACTCCTAAATTTTTTTTGACCACAGATAATACCGAATCCGCATTTGGCAAAATCCGACTTATCATAATCCACCGGCTTTGCGGTTTAAGGAGATGTTTTGCCGATAAATAACCCTATTAACTTTTATGTTTAGTTTCAAAGAATACATTTTCTACAAATGGGGTAAAGTGTCAAGGAATATGAATACCTGGATTATTATAATCCAAAGATTCAATTCAAATTTCAAAGTCTTTTGTTTACACCGTGGAACAAGCTATTCCCATTTCCTAGCTCCCTTTCAACATCCAACAAAATTCAATACAAGACAAATCCCCAACTACTACAATATAAACACACACCACACACACTAAATCCTCATTCACCACAAACTCACAAACCAACTTAAAAAAAAACTTCACACACAAATTTGAAACTAAAATGCCGAGCCACCAAGAAAAGATGATTCATCACTTCCCGCGGCGCATCATACTGGTGCGCCACGGAGAGAGTGAGGTGAACGAGGACGAAGGCGTCCTCGAGCACGTCCCCAACCACAAGATCAAACTGATCAAGAAGGGGACCGAGCAAGCTCGGGCAACGGGGCGGATGATAAAGGAGATCGTGTCGGAAGAGGAGGCATGGAAGGTTCTGTTCTACGTCTCTCCTTCTAATAGGACGAGGGAGACGATGGACGAGATCATCTCCCGAGGCAGAACGTTCGAGAAGAATCGGATCGTTGGAGTGAGAGAGGAGTGTAGATTGAGAGAGCAGCATTTTGGGAATTTTCAGGATTTGGAGGAGAGGAGGAAGATTAAGAGAAGTAGGGTTAGGTATGGGAAGTTCTTCTATAGGGTTCCCGAGGGTGAATCGAGTGCCGATGTTTACGACCGTGTTTCGAGTAAGTTCCTCGTCTCATGTTTTCGGTTAATCGTAGTTGTGTCCGCAATTTTTTTAGGGGTAATAGTCATTTATATTAATTTAAATCATGAATTTTGGTCAAATTCTGTATGATCCATGAATTTTGAAATTAGAATATTAAATCATAAGTTTTGATTTTTCTCCGTTGTCACATCCATGCACAAACAATGTTAAAATTGTAGTATGATTCATTAAAAAAATATTTCTATCGTTTATATTCCATTATTTTATGTCAGGTTTCTGAAAAAAATTTTCTAATTACTATAAGAATACTAAGAATCTTGATTTCAAAGATCTCACACATTTTCAACTTTTTTTTATAGTATTACTTTTTAATCTTTGATCAATTCAATTGAAATTTGGATCATATATTATGCATTGTTACAACTTACAACTCTATTAAATTACAATAATGTCATAAACCAACATTCTTACCACAAAAATTCCTTTTTTTAGGTTTTCTTGAGGGGCTATGGAGGGACATGGAATCCAACAAATTTAGCAATGAGATGAATTTGATAGTAGTCTCACATGGACTCACTATCCTTCTATTTCTCATGAAATGGTTCAATTGGACTGTTAATCAGTTTGAAGAGCTAGCCAATCCAGCTAATTGCGAATATCGAGTCCTAGAGCTTGGCCCGGATGGCGAATATAGTCTTGCTTCGTACCACCAGCTAGACGAGCTCAAAAAATGGGGTCTATCTGATGAGATGATCGAGGATCAAATTATTCGAGCTCGAGGTCTCCAACCTTTTCTTGATCGGAAGTGTCTCGTTGCGCCCACCAATGATTCGGCATCGGACGACAGCATCGGAGATTATTTCGATGAGAAATGAATTGGCAAGTCTAGTACTTGAAAAGTACTAGGGCTTGGTCTAAAAGGTTTGATGTTGGTTTAATTCACTAATAATTGTTGTTAATTTGTATTTGTTCATTTTTATTTATTTATTGGTGGGTGTTTATGATGGTTAACATTATTCAATTGTTTTGTAGCATTTATATATTGCATGATGTTGTACGTCCGAATTTTCTTATTATGTATTCTTTTATCAATAATGAAAATAAAATGTTCTAATTTTTTAGTTTGGTTGTAGACTTCTTGTTGACTTTTTCATGATGTATACTTTTATGGTCTATATAAAGTAATCCATTTTAGATTATTTGTTTCTGAGCCAATTCTCAAACTAACAAAACATTTGGACCCACTAAATTATGGTTTTTAGAGGGACCATCTAATATATCTGCTGAATTTCTGATGGATATATCATTGGGATATATTATTGGTAACATTGTGTTTATATTAAATTAATATTTAACCAATATAATTTAATATATATTTCAAATATTTGTACACATTGTACTAAATTAAACCATTCTTTATTGGCATGTATAATGATAACTAAGTTATTTTTCAAAGTTATCATTCCAAACTTTATTGTGGATAAGTTATTCACTCCCCATCACTCATATTTTATCTTGTTAATTTCTATGCTTGACTTCAGAGTTAAGGTAAAAGAAACATAGAAATAAATTAAAATTTTTAATCATTTGGTTCATACAAGAAAAGACATGTTCGTTTTTTCAGAGTCACCAACACTTGAATGTGTCCCGACACCAAACTTGCTCATTTTTCAAGCAATATATTATTAGAGGAAAGTCAAAAATATTAATAATAACTCCAAAAAAGTACAATTATTACTCGATTAATTCCAATGTTCTACTTCACTACATATTTTAATCTTGTTATACAATTGATGTACTGTTAAAAATAATTATAAATATAAAAAAATACTATTTCATGTGCATATATATGATTAACTATGAAATCATAATACTATAAAACAAACAAGTGGGCATACCACACAATTGTAATATGATTAAAGCAAAAGCAACAATGTGGATAAAATCATAACGTGCCAAAGAATACATATGGATCAATATATATAGGGATTAAGGAACCACAATTTGTTCATATAAAGATATTAAACACATACATAAGTATTTGAGAATGATGAGTATTGCAAGCATGGGGAGCAACGGCCGGCCTTCGACAGATGAAGGTGACGAATGTGAGGCTACGAAGACTGCGATCTCGTCATATCTAGAGAGAGAAGAAGAGATAGAGAGGAAGAAAATGGAAGTGAAAGAAAGGGTCGAGTCTCAACTCAACCGTGCCGAGGAGGAAACCAGACGGTTAGCTCAAGTTTGGGAGGTAAGTATTTTTTTTTCTAATAAAAAAAACTTATATAGATATTTTTTCTGTTAATTAAATACATATGATTATGTAGTTAGTGTTTTTTTTCTTAATAATATATCCAGTTTCATGTTATGTTAATTGTGGAATTTAGTCAAATTCTAGTCAATCCCATAATATTTGTGCATGATTACATAAATGTAAAATTAATCCATTTAATTAAAGAAGTTGCTAAGAGTTAGCTTCAATATTTATATTTTATAAGTTTTATGATGAATGTTGGATTTAAATTATATTTTTGAATTTTGATTAATGTAATAGGAATTAGAAGTGTTGACTGATCCAATGAGAAAGGAAGTTGGAGCTGTGCGCAAGAAAATTGACTTGGCCAACCGCGACCTTAAATCTCTTGCCCAAATCTGCAACAAGAAAGTAACCTTTCTATCTCTTATATTTCTTCCGTCTACGAAAAAATAATGCCCAAGAAGGAGAGGAAGACTAGGCTTTTTTTTATTTAAAAAATTTAGTACTATATCATTAAATGTCTCATTCTATTTTTATTCTTTGACAATCAGAGTTCATATAAAAATCAGATACACATTTCACTAAATTTTTCCATTCATATCCAACCGATTTCTCAATCAGTACCTTATTAAATAGTCCACACATGCTCAACTATATATATCGTCCTTGGCCCAATAATTGATGACTATTGTTATAGTTCGAACTAAATAATTCAGCACAATTAAATGTGATTATTTTAGAATTATATCAAAATTAAGAATAGTTTATGGTTAATTATAACCTCTGCATTTGCACATCTTGAAATTTGGCACAGGAGAAAGAATACAAAGAAGCAATGGAGACTTTCAAAGAAAAGAACAATGAAAAAGCTCAATTAACCAATACCCTTGTGGAGGTAAATTATATGCTATACTTTATATATGCATGAATTTATAATATGTTTATGAAATTTTAGCGACAAAGTGTTCGTCTCTATGTAAATAAAATCAATTTATAATATTGCATAAAAATACTTTATATTTAATACCAGTGACGAATTCTTTGCAAATAATAAAGTTCAAATAATGTAGGAAGAGAGATTTATGTAGCATATTTTCTATATATTAATGATTTATAATTATATTTATTTTCACATTTGGTGCAGTTGGTGAGTCAAAGTGAGAAAATCAGAATGAGGAAATTGGAAGAACTCAGCAAGATTGTCAGCTCAAACACTTAAAACAGAATGTAAATCAATATTAATGTTCGCTAATCAAGTATCTAAATCTAATTTGTTTAATAATGTCCTTTTATCACCCAATGTCCATAATATCACTTGACCTTTTGCAATTTTATAAATTAGTTGTAAAACCATGAATTTAACATTTGCCTAATGAAATATTTTAATTTTCTTTGTAATAGTACATTGTTGTTTCAATGCACATGTGTTTCAAATTGATGACGTAAATAAATGTGTGTCGAGAAAAATGATAAAATTCACGAGGGGTATCTAGACAATTTTTTTAAATTTTTTTTGAAATAGGGTACAATAATATATGTGCAAAATAATAAAATAACACTCCTATATCTATCAAGCATATTGTGAAAGTTTGATTGCATCTTTCTCTCCACCTGGGCTGTCTATTGTGTCAAGGACCACAAGTAATCGTGTGGATACAAATTTTGAAACGTGTCTTTTTAATATTTTAGACTTTACAAATATAATTGACAATTATTTTGTATAAAACCGAAATTTTAATGAAAGGTTAACTAATCAAGGTTAATGCTCAAATTTGCATAATTTTTTTAAAAAATTCAACTTTTGTAATCGCGACGAGAATTCTCATATTTCATGTATTATTACTATATTAGAGGATGATAAACTAAAATGGCTATTATAATTTCACATAGCTTAAATATTCAAACATCAAAATCGATTATTCGAAATAGATTTGAAATATCACGGGAGTGTTATATTGCTAACTCAATATTTAATTGCTAACTATAATTAAATAATATCCATTAGATATTCAAATCAAGGGTCTAGATCATCAGTCCCGTAATGTCAATACGATTAACAAAAAAAGTCAATAAGGATATTAAGATCAATTTATAACAAATTAGTTGTGACTAACTTTTGAAAAATATTTCACAACTTTAAAACGCATATAACTTTCTCGATTTAAATTATTTTTTCGCACAACATATATCAAAATAAAGATAATTTCATAAGGATTCTAACGAAATCTCAATTGCATATGTTCCAATGTCAAAATTTAAAAAAAAAATTCGAAAATTTTCATAAATTTCGTTAACAGCTTTATATCACTACATGACTCATAATATATCAATACAATGCTTGTACAATGTCAATATGAAATTGTATTGACATTATCATGTTTTTGTGACGCCGTATTTCATACACTGTATTGACATTGTGTTTCTAAATCCTAAATTTGATAGTTGCTATTATTTTTTTAATCTTAAAAAATGAAAAACGAAATTACACGTGACAAATTGTAGACCACAAGATTTCTAAAATCGTATGGTCTTAAATTAGTTATAGTTAGTAATTAAATGATGAGTTAGCAATTGATCACTTCCCATGAAGGTGTGATAAATTTTACAATATTTAGTTTAGATAAAAAAATAAACCAAGAAAATATTTCCAAAAGTGGAATTTTTACATCCAAACTTCAAAATATTTAGTCAATTATGTGTTCTCCAAAAATTATTAAAAAAATAAATGTTATTATAGCCTCTGATCTGTACATAAAATAAATAAGAAAATATTCCAACAGTGGAATTTTTACATAATCTCTTTTGAAGAGAAGTAACAATGTAACACCAATAATCAAACACTTTGTGATCCAAAAAACGAACACTTCTGTTCCTGAACAATTTCTCTCCGATCAAAACTATTTCAGCTCACTGAGAGACAAAGAGGAGAGAGAGAGAAACAAACTAAACCAAGCCAGCACAGAGTTTTTCCAATACAAGTAACTGAAATTCGCTCAAGCAACGCAGTCACCGCTTCAAGGAAAAACAGCCAACATATTAGTTTTTGCTGCAATTTCCTCTTTGCATCTGAAAGCACCCATTTCTTAGCGAGATTCCTGCTGTTATCACTCGGTAAAAATCGTTTCTTGCTTCTATCTTTGTTGGGCTTTTTTTGTTGCTTACTCCTTTTGTTGATTGTTTGCTTGATTTTGGAGTTTGGTGTATTGGATATCCAATTTTGCTGGTTTTGTGATAATTAATTGATTTGTGTATCAGAATCTAGAGTAGAAGTTGATGAATTGAAGGGAAAGGGTTTGTAGAATCTTTTGGGGGAAGTGAATAAGACTATCGTGTATTTAGCTGAAATCAAATTATTTGCTGATTTTCTGGGGATTGGGCACTGGTTTGCAATGATGTGGTTAAAAAGCTGATTTAAAAGAGATTCAGTTTAGTATTGCTCTTAGTTTTTACCTTTGGATTTTTAAGTAGGGATTATTGGCATTTAAATCAGAATTTTGGTTTAGTTCGATCCCATGACTTTTGAAACTGGAATGATAACTTTTCCATTTCTCGCAATTGTCCCACGATGGTCAGAATCGAAGTATGATGTGCAAACAACTGGATAAAACGACAAAACGACGTCGTTTTAACTAACACTCAAAATAGAATGGCGTTGTTTTGTCCAAAACAACGCTGTTTTGCTGTCACATCATATCTGATTTTGCATATTAGTTTAGGTTTTGACCACAAAGAAAAATATTGTCTTACATGACAGTTATCCCTTTTAAGTGCGGTGTGAAGTTTCTGCTTGTCTGTTTTGTTCCCAACTCAGATTTTATTGCTTATATAGTATGCTGGGATTTTCACTGGCGGGAAAGCCTTCGTGTGTACTTGATTACAATGATGAGGATTGCAAGAATTGTTTTTTTTATAGTGTACATGGATGGCTATCTTTGATGCTTTCTGAAGTGGTTGAATGTTGATTCTGTTAGTCTGTTCAATAACATTGCTGATTGTGCGTATGAATCCTGATTATATGATTTTCGTCTTCATTAGGCATCGTTTCTTGAGGTGGGTTTCTTGGTTTTACCTTTGCATAAAGGAGTATAGAGTTTATGAACTGTGCCTCAAGCTTGCATTGTGTCAATGGCTACTGCTCAAACAGTATTACAAGTTTGTGGTGGAAATATATGTTACCTTCTTAGTTCAGAGCCCCTTCTCAGCAGATCTTGGTCAGGGTCTCATTCTCGGTCTTTTGTAAAATATAAAAGAGGAAAGGCTGCAGCTTGTTTCGAACCTATCAACTTCTTGAAAAAACCATACAACGATAGTTCTTGTCAGTTTCCTCGTTCAGTCACCTCCAACCGCTTGGGCCTCAGCAGATGCAACTGCGAACGAGCTGAGAGTCTGAGAGGATTAACATCCGAGGATGGGTTTGGGACATCCAATGGTGGGATTCATGGCAATGGAACTATATTGCGTGAGGGTAACACGGATTCTATCGAGGATGAAGCGTGGGATCTGCTAAGGGAATCGATTGTGTACTATTGCAATAGCCCTGTAGGTACGATTGCTGCAAAGGACCCGTCTGAATCCATCAATGTTCTCAACTATGATCACGTTTTTATCCGTGATTTCATACCTTCTGGCATCGCCTTCCTGCTTAAGGGGGAGTATGATATTGTTCGTAATTTTCTTCTTCACACTCTTCAGCTGCAGGTGAGCATTCACCGTAATTGTAACTTAGTTTAGTCTGTCATCTTTCTCGTGATGTTCTCTAATCCCGATCTATAGAATACATGAAAAAAATCTTCCCATTTTTTTATATTTGCAGAGCTGGGAGAAAACGATGGACTGCCACAGTCCTGGCCAAGGGTTAATGCCGGCTAGTTTTAAGGTGCGGACGGTGCCTCTGGAGGGGGACGACACTGCAACAGAAGAAATTCTGGATCCCGACTTTGGGGAAGCAGCAATTGGGCGTGTAGCGCCAGTCGATTCTGGTACGTGCTGAGACATTTACAGTGTAAGCTTTCTCCATCACAAATTACCTTCATGTGTATCGTTGCTTTGTGTGAGTAGGTCTCTGGTGGATTATCTTGTTACGGGCGTATGGAAAATGCTCGGGGGATAGATCTGTAGAGGAGAGAATAGATGTCCAGACTGGAATTAAGATGATCCTTAGGCTGTGCCTCGCAGATGGTTTCGATATGTTTCCTACGTTATTGGTTACCGATGGTTCTTGCATGATTGATCGCCGTATGGGAATACATGGCCATCCATTAGAGATCCAGGCAAGTAAATCTTTCAAATACCTTTTGTTGATAGATATAAGAGCATATTGCCGAAAAAACTTAAGTTTAATCGAATTATGGCTCGTCCTACAACTTTAAAATTAGCTAGAAAAACCACGAAGTTTGGCTTTATTCACAATCATCCCACAGATAAAAAAATCTAGGCGCCTACGTGAAATATATCGTTAAACTTTTTTTTTATGAATAAACCCAACATTGGTAACCCAACGACGGTGACATCCGTTTATGATTTCTAGATTGCCCTATTAAATACAATTTCAGCAAAAAATTTCGTACTAGAAATTGCGAAAAAATAAACTTCATGGTTTTTCCCGCCGAGCTTTAAAATTACGGAACAAACAAGAATTTGATTAACCTTCTTGTTTTTTCCATCAATTTTCCCTATATAGTTTAATATGCATTTCTTCACTCCATTTCCTTAATAGCGTTTCGTTGTTTTCATTAAAAGCTTCAGTTCGGTGGAACCTCAAAGTTACGGCTTTTATATCTTAACGGTAATGTGATTGCAGGCTCTGTTCTACTCTGCATTGCTATGTGCACGTGAAATGCTTGCTCCGGAGGATGGATCGGCCGACCTCATTCGGGCATTAAACAACCGCCTTGTTGCATTGTCGTTTCATATTAGAGAATATTATTGGATCGACATGAAGAAACTCAATGAGATCTACCGATACAAGACTGAGGAATACTCATACGACGCAGTTAACAAATTCAATATCTACCCCGATCAGATTCCTCCTTGGCTCGTTGAATGGATGCCTCATACAGGGGGCTATCTTATTGGAAACTTGCAGCCTGCTCACATGGACTTCCGTTTCTTCTCTCTCGGAAACCTATGGTCTGTAGTTAGCAATCTTGCAACACCGGAGCAATCACACGACATATTGGACCTTATTGAAGCTAAGTGGTCGGATTTGGTGGCTGACATGCCGTTTAAAATATGCTATCCCGCTCTTGAAGACAAGGAGTGGCAGATCATAACTGGCTGCGACCCCAAGAACACGTACGCTTTTTTCATCATTGTCATTCGGCCATCTATCTGTATCATGTATTTATCTTCCTCGTAATAATGCTTCGGTTTATTCTTTTTGCAGGCCTTGGTCCTATCACAATGGTGGTTCCTGGCCAACTCTTCTTTGGCAGGTAGACTGCTTTCTTTAATTCTGAATTGATTTGAAGATGTTAGCCGGCTTGCAAGAATACGGCCTAATCGACGACATACTCTAACGGATTGAATTGAAAAGTTTTGAGCTTGTGTGATCCTTCAAATACTCATTAATCAATCTAATCTATAACCGACGGCCATAACGCTTGCGATTTCACTTCCTTTGCAGCTAACTGTTGCTTGCATCAAAATGGGGCGACCCGAGATTGCTGAAAGAGCCATCAAGACTGCAGAGAAACGGATTTCGAAAGACAAGTGGCCGGAATATTATGACACGAAGAAAGCAAGGTTCATAGGGAAGCAAGCGCGGCTATTCCAGACATGGTCTATTGCAGGATATCTCGTCTCGAAGCTTCTACTCTCCAACCCTAACTCGGCCAAAATGTTGACTACCGAAGAGGACTCTGAGCTCGTTAATGCCTTCTCGTGTGCGGTCAGCGGCTCGAGCCCAAGGAGAAAGCGGGGTCCGAAGAGTTCCCAGAACCAGAAGTCTTATATAATTTGAGGATTAGCCACATATATATGGAACAGGTTAGCACTTTCAAGATGCTTATAATATACTCTTTAAAGCAAGGGTGATTATTTATTGGTTTGATTAACTAAACTGAAGTTTTCAGGTTGAACTGAAATTATGTAAAGATTTTCTTTGTTAAAAGAAAAAGTAAAAATACCATTATACTCGTTTACCAATTAAGGAGTATGTTTCATGAGATTAAGAAGAGAGGTGGGTTGATATTGATACGATATATCTTACCGAAACTGTCATACCGTATACGGTATGAGTAAAAATCATACATTACCTTACCAAAATTCGATATATTGAATTTTCGCTATGACCAATTTCAATACACCTTACGGTATTTTCCGTATAATGGAATTGTATGGAATTGTATGACATATACCGGATTTCAGTATGGTATATCGTAATTCTGTTATACCATTATATAATAGTACTATTATATTAAAAAATATGTAATATATGTATAAATATATTCGCTGGTCACAATATGTACCATTTTTATTGTGTATATTGATTTCATTGTATACATGTATAACATAAATTCCGGTATATACTATATACTTTTATGTAATGGAGGGAGTATTTTCTATTGTTATAGATTATGATTTTTTGGTGTTCAATATTTTAGTATGTGTGGCTAGTTCGATATCCGTTGTTCATAGCATGTAATAGGGTGTATATTATTGCATACGTAGCATTAGCAATGGGGCGCCTTATAGGGCGCCCTATGCACCGTCACATCATCATTTTATCCTCCTATCCTTCCACCCGCAGTGGGACGCCCTATAAGCCGCTCTAACGGCCGTCCTATAGGTTTCACTATTGTTTTGTTAATTAATTTAAATGTTTTCAAATATGTCAATGCAAAATAATTAAAAAAACACCACGATTAATTAAAAACTGCAAATCCTACATTGATTAAAAAAAGGTTACACGAGTTAGAAATGAAAAAAAAAGTTGACTACTCTACAAAAGTCCCAATTTGCGGCGCAACTCATCGATCATCCCCTGGAGGTATTCGGCTTTGGCGGGGTCCTGACACTGCATAAGGGTGTTGTGTGTGTCCAACAACGTCCTCCGGTTGGCGGCCGCTGCCAACTCCGCGTAGGCAAGTGATGCCGGGGTCGGGATCGAGGTCGGGGTCGGGATCGGCAATGGGGGGTGGTCGCGGCTTGTGAGGAGGATGTCGCCTTCGCCTTCGCCTTCCCCTTGTTCTTCGCAGCATTGACGCCAACGGGACACCGGGAGGACACCGATGTGCCGGAACTCTCTTCCTCCTCATACATCGTCCGGTTGAGGTCCACCGGATATGCGCCGCTTTTGCTTCTCGTGTAAGCACCGGCTTCGGTGGTCCTCGTTCTCTTTGGCGCAGCCGATGACGGAATCCCGCCTTGGAACTTCTGCTTGTCCTTCAAGAGCACCCAGATGTTGAAATGCTTGAAGTCGCGTACAATGACTGGTACGACAACATCGCTCTATCGCCCAAATCGCTCAAACTCTCGCCGCTTCCCTGCTCCCTCAAGCACTTCTCGTACTCCGCCAAGAACAGGTTGATTTGCTTCTTCACCTGATCCCAGTGCTTGCGGAGCTGCTCCCTATGGCGCTTGTACGCGCTCGGTGGCTTCGCTTCATTGTAGCGCTCGGCGATGCGCTCCCAGTACGCAACCTGCTTTTGGTTGTTTGCAAATATCGGGTCCTCCGAAATATCCACCCAACAACTCGCCAAGACGAGGGTTTCATCCGGTTGGTAGTTCGTCCTCCCGGGGGCGTACTCTTCATTCGTTTCCGGAGGTGGCAACTTGTGCGCCCGGTGCCGGTTCAGCTTCTTTCTGGCGGGGGCGGGTTGGAGACGACTCCATGTCGGATAGACCCTACGAATCAGTACTGAATTCGGGATCGTACTGCGTGTTGGAGTGGAAGGGCCGATATTCTTTAGGGTCTGTACCCTGCCAACGCGCACCACCCCAAAACATCAGACTATTCAGACTTTAATTTTCAAATAAAAAATAAAATAATAAAAAAACGCGTTGCATCATCCGCGTCGCCCATAGTGGCGGATGATGCCCTATCGTCCGCGTATCGTCCACGGACGATCTATAGGGCACGGACGATGCATCGGGCATCATCCGCACACCCATAGTGGCGAACGATGGCGCGCCCGAGGCATATTGTCTGCCATGCCTCGGGCGCGTCATCGTCCGCCCCATTGCGGATGCTGATGGATTATTTTGTTTGACTTTTTCTTTGATTATTGTTTATGGTTAGATTTTTATTTTACTGTTCTTTGAGACATCTAGATAGGCAAAAACTGTATCCAATTTATTCTACTATTATCTTAGTGAACATAAGCAAGTTACTCCAGATATGACACTTGTCACAGAGAGTCTTGAGTGGATCAATAGATTTTATATCAAAATTAGTCTTGAGTGGCATGCAACTGCGAGGGCATTAGGTTAGGTTAATCTGACATTTATTGTGCAATTGCAAGGCATTAAGATAATAGGCAAAATATATTGTATAAATAACTTATAAATTACTTAAAATATTTTGGCGACGGGATTTGGGATGGGGAATTAACTCTCTCCATATTGCAAACAACAAGCCTAGGATATTATGCCCTTTTATTCAAAACTAAAATAATACTCGTACTAGTATTTTCCAAGTCAGGCCCCACTGGAAAAAATGAGTGAAGCTTCTGCAATCTAACTTATTTGTATTTGTGGAAAAATAAAATAAAATAAATTAAATCTAACAATACAGATATAAACATGTTTAAAGTTTGAACAGCTTTACGAATTTCTTTTTAATCAAGTTTGATGAAACAAGCTCATCAATTTGGAGATATTCACAGGTGTAGAATACATAACTAAAGTAAAACATATAACCACATATTTTCCTGTCCCATTAATGGAAAATGCAAAATGAAGCTAAATCAAATAAACCCACGTATATTCTTGTCCTTTTAACGGAAAATGAGTCAATTTTGGAGGCAAAAGAGACAAAGACTATTCAAAAGGTGTCAATTGCATAATTAAGCAAAATCAAATAAAGTCACATATTTTTTTCCCATTAATGGAAAATGCATAATGAATTGAAGGTAATCAAATAAGGCCACATATTTTCTGGTCCCAATAATGGAACATCAAAGAACTTTTCAAATAATGCTAATTATATTTAACGTGGGAATGGAGAATGATATGTAAGTATAAATTACACATAAGAGTACATCCATGAATATGAATTTCACCAAGAATGGGATTAAATTGGTACCACTTACTTGAAAATTTCCTATGTAATTTGTACTTATGTATTTATCACTCTTACCGAATAAATATAGAGAGAGGAAGTGATTCAAAATAAAGTGAGAAAAATATAATATTTTTTCTGTGTCAAGTTTATATGTATAGTGTCAAGTTTGATATTTATTCGTATATGATATTTATATTAAAACAACACATATATGCTATGGTGAAATGTTACGTGTACTCGTTTTATTTATAATTAGTGGATACAGGTCTTTGGTTTGAGTCTCATCAATCTGTGAAATATTTTTAATTTATTTGGAAGACTAATAATAGAAATTCATATAGAGAAGTATATATGATAAATATGTAAATGGGCTGAGAATTACATTGTTGAAACCCATCTTAGGTTTTAATATTGGGCTGAGATTACAAGAGTGAGATATTTGTTCTTCCGCCTTTGGCCTCATTAGAGCGTGCGGATTTTTGCAGATTTACAACACCATTTTTAATTTATTTTATCCCTAAACGATTCTTTGAAATTTTAACAAATATTTTAAAAAGGCCAGCTTTGATGCTTAACATAATTTTATACACTGCAACAACTCTAAATTTGAAATTGAGCACAACCACAGAAGTAGAAACACAAGCATGACATCCAAAAACGTAAAAAAAGTAATTCGAAACAACCAAGGAAAGATCCCCAAATTAAACACAAGGAAAGCACACAATCCTCCTTTAGTCTTGCAATCTAAGTTACCCTGTGTGTTGATGCAGCTCTGTTGCGTCTCTTCTTTGTCTTATATTTATAACCAACTCCGAAAAAGAATTCCACTAACCATCTTGGCCTTCCACTCCTTATAATCATGTATCCAATTCCAATCCCAACAATGAATCCACTTCCATATCCCATCACAACACATCGCCAACCAAATCCATCTATGAATTCATATTCATCATCACCCTCTTCTTTTGCAGGCTGCATCGATTTCCCATCATCCTCGTTGCATTTTCTTGTCAACGGAAGTCCACACAATCTTAAGTTTCCCACATACGAATCATTCTCAAATGTGGAGAACTGATTGGATCGTGGTATTTGCCCAACAAGATTGTTCATTGAAAGGTTTAATTTTGCAAGAAATGTCAACCTTGTCAATTCACTTGGAATTTCTCCATCCAGTTTGTTTGTTGACAAATCCAACGATTCGAGTTCACTCAAGTTTCCAAGAGATGAAGGTATATGTCCTGTGAGGCTATTGTGGGTTAGGTTCAAATATTTGAGAATCTTAAGATTTCCTATGGAAGGTGGAATAGTCCCAGAGAAACTATTGGAGGATAAATCAATTGTTGTGAAGGTATCAAG
The DNA here is from genome assembly GCF_004379255.2 of Salvia splendens. Lineage (NCBI taxonomy): Eukaryota > Viridiplantae > Streptophyta > Magnoliopsida > Lamiales > Lamiaceae > Salvia > Salvia splendens. Next base: position 33,542,647 of record NC_056044.1, on the reverse strand, counting down.
TAGTCTATTCAACAACATATCCTGACCTTTCAAGGTGACTATCATATCCACATAACTTAGATAATAATAGTCGTCGTTGTTTTTTTCTTTGTCATGGAAACTCTTTGTGTCATCTCTTTGCTTTTCCTCTATCATTGCTCTGAAATTCTTGAAATATCTTTCGGGGAGAGAGCCTACAAATGCATTATGAGATATATCTAGAACTTGTAACATAGGAAATGGAAACTTGGTTCGTGAAGGAAGCGACATGTTACCATCAAACTTGTTAGACCTCAACACTAGCACCCGAAGCTTGCGTAGGCGTTCCATCCAAAAGGGAAATTCATCTTGTATTCTATTATTTCCAATGTCGAGACCCCTTAGACTTCGGCAATTGATTAAGGATTTAGGTAATCGTCCGTGGAATTTGTTATTACCCAAATTGATGGAAATAAGACTACAATTCTTAGAAAAGGTAGATGGAATGAGGCCACTAAGGTGATTCATGTTTAGGTGAAAGATGATCAATGATCTGCTGAAGTTTCCAAAGCATCGTGGCAGTCTTCCTTCCAAAGTATTATTCGAGAGAAGAAGATAAGCAAGGGATGACAAGTTGCAGATGGAGGATGGGAGCTCACCATTTAATTTGTTGGAAGATAGATATAAGAACCCCAGCTTTGATAGATTCCCAACGGTGGATGGTATTGAACCTTCAAACAATTTATTTTATAGTTAAATCAAAATTCTTTACTTTTAAAAATTGTACATGCATATCATGTTGTTAACTAAACTAATACTCCATATTGTAGATAAAAGCACCATTTAATATTCTAGAAATAACATAATATTTTAGGTTTATATTGAGATATTTATATAATGTCAGTTGTGGCTGCACTTGAAGGACACAGACATAGACACAGTGCTAGGAGAGACATATATGTAATAAAAGGTATAAGTTGTTTACACACAAAGAGTCAATTTTGGGATTTGTTCCAATATTACATTTATATTAAGACCACATAAGGTCTAATATTACAAATACACTATCAAAATCATTTATACTTTATATTATGACCACATGAGGTATAACGTATTATTCCTATATTACATTTATATTTAGAAGCTCTAATATTAATCAGTTTTATCTAAACCATTAGAGTTCATTTTGAGAAGGCGTTAGGTGATATGCTACATGGAAACATTAACTTTATAATAACAAATAGACTAAATTTTAAAATAAAACTTTTTGGTCCTACACATTGTTTGTTAGCTTTTTGGTCCCAAACATTATGTTTTTGTTCATATTTACCGATTCCGTTAAAACTTAACATCAACTCGATTTTGACTTGATTGATAAGTTAAAATACGGAACAAATATATTGTGTAAGATCAAAAGATACCACACGTAAAATGTATATGATCAAATAGATTTTTTGTGCAAATGTACGAGACTAAAATCGGACTTTAAAATGAGATTGACAGTTAAATATGAACCAAAACATAAAATTTAAGGGACGGAATGAATGATCGTAGCAAACCGAAGAATAAGAAATTCAGTAAGGATATGCCTAGTGTTAGGATCGTCGACTGCAACATTAGTTTGATATTGTCCGCTTTGGGTCAAGCCCGCACGGATTTGCTTTTGGGTCACTCCCAAAAGGCCTCAAACTAATTGGGGTTGGACAGGAATTATATACACCTTCCAACTTCCCTCACTCATCCGATGTGGGATGGGTTGGTACCCCAACAAACCTCCCCTCAAACCGAGACCACATCGGGAACGCAATCGACACAAACATGGGTTATTCCAGCCCTGGCCCCTGGGTCATCCTGGGCCCGACTCCAACCCGAGTCTTTCAGGGCCCGACACTCATCCGATGTGGGATGGGTTTGTACCCCAACAAACCTCCCCTCAAACCGAGACCACATCGGGAACGCAATTGACACGAACATGGGTCGTTCCAGCCCTGGCCTGGGCCCGACTCTAACCCGAGTCTTTCAGGGCCCGACCCTAACCGGGGCTCATCCAGGCCCGACCCATAGCCACCTGGGCTTTGATACCACTTGTTAGGATCGTCGACTGCAACATTAGTTTGATATTGTCCGCTTTGGGTCAAGCCCGCACGGATTTGTTTTTGGGTCACTCCCAAAAGGAGTCAAACTAATTGGGGTTGGACAGGAATTATATACACCTTCCAACTTCCCTCACTCATCCGATGTGGGATAGGTTTGTACCCCAACAAACCTCCCCTCAAACCGAGACCACATCGGGAACGCAGTTGACACGAACATGGGTCGTTCCAGCCCTGGCCTGGGCCCGACTCTAACCCGAGTCTTTCAGGGCCCGACCCTAACCGGGGCTCATCCAGGCCCGACCCATAGCCACCTGGGCTCTGATACCACTTGTTAGGATCGTCGACTGCAACATTAGTTTGATATTGTCCGCTTTGGGTCAAGCCCGCACGGATTTGCTTTTGGGTCACTCCCAAAAGGCCTCAAACTAATTGGGGTTGGACAGGAATTATATACACCTTCCAACTTCCCTCACTCATCCGATGTGGGATGGGTTTGTACCCCAACACCTAGTTGCAAATTAATACTATAAATCATTGTCTTCCATGTTCCCACTCAATCGGTTTACGACTTGAGGTATTTTCCATTTACAGATATAACTCCCATAAATCAGAATGTTGATTGTCAAGATGACCAATCTTTCATGAAATAACTCCCATAAATCAGAATGTTTAAATAAAGTTAGCATAATTTTCAGATATAAAAGAGTTGGCGAAAATATCACTATTCACCCTATTACCCAAATGTATGAACTTTTTTCAATGTCCGTGTTCAAATATATCTAAATTATTCATGTTAATATCCAGAGTAATGAAATTCAGGTCCAATCTGCCTAGCTTGCATATAGGAAATCGTTATAACAAAAACTATTATAAAAATGACATAATATGCAACAAGATTATTTAATGAATGTCTAGTTGCAGACGAGAATGGGAGCTCACCATTTAATTTGTTGGAAGAGAGATCTAAGAACCACAGATTTGTAAGATTTCCAATGGTGGATGGTATTGGACCTTCAAACCATTTATTCGAAATATAAGAAGGATATAAATCAAATTTCTTTACATCTAAAATTGTACATACATATCATGTTGTGAACTAAACTGCTACTCCATATTGTTGGGACATATATACTATAGCCTTAATTATAAAGTATAGACTCTCAATTGTGGATGATACAATTTTGGGACATAGGCATAACTCATATGGTAATATCCTGAGGAACAAAATCGTTTTCTAGCAGGCATGTAGAAAATCACTATAACAAAATATTCTAGAAATAACATAATATTTTAGGTTTATATTGAGATATTTATACCTAGCTCGCATATAAGAAATCATTATAACAAAAACTATATAAAAATGACATAATATGTTATGTAGTTTGAAGTCTCTAGGATTACTAGGAAAGCCGCTAGTCTAGGCTAAGCCCTCTCTCGAGTGCACCCAACCCGTTGATTAACCATTAATATTGAAGTCTCCTTCTAATAATTCACGATTAACTCCTTAAAACAAAAGGCTCAAGCCCTCACTCTAGAATTCCTTCTCTCGAATGTAAATTATCTAGGTGTTGTTCATTCTTTTATCAATCCTAATTAGGTATCTCTCGATTACTCAAAACTAGGTCAACAAACCCAATTGGTAGCTAAGCAATTGAATTGAAAAAGCTCAAGAATAACACAAAGGAATCACAAGAGCATAGGTAATCAAAAGTCCTTGAATTAATCAAAAGCATTCATTGTAGTCTTCACCAAAACTCTACAAGGGAATTAGCTACTCATATTCAATGCAAATTCACAAGATAAATCCAAAGAAATCGAACTAAACATAAGAAACTAATAGAGATACTCCCAAAGGTGGATTGAATGGGCAAATTGTCTTCGTCTTCAACCTTGTCGATGAATCGGACTCTTTGTCGCTTCAACCTACTCTCCAATCTGAAAAACTCCTTCTTGGGGCGTGTCTGGTCTCCTTGGGCACGAAAACCTAGCTCTCCTTTTATACCCGGGACGGAAATAATAGCAATTAACTCTCGCAGAACACATCGCCCGGCCGGGCGATTTTAAGTCGCCTAAACGCCCGGTCGGGCGATCTCTCGATGGACCCAATTCTTCACATCGCCCGGTCGGGCGATTCTTCCGAGGGGGAACGCCCGGTCGGGCAAACTCTCTGGATTCGTTCCTTCTTTGTACAAACGCCCGAGCCGGGCGTTTCTCTTGTACATGAACGCCCGAGCCGGGCGTTTCTTCTGTATTCCATCTTCAAGCTCGTTTTCAAGTAATTTTCACCTGTTTTGTCCCCAAACACTAGACAAACTCATCAAAACACTTAAGTAGTGGATAATGGATGCAAACTCAAGTAATATGCTACAAAACATTGAAGTATTCACGTTAATCATCCAAAATACTTGCTAAACCACGAGTTTATCAGTTATAAAAATGCCCAACAAGATTATTTAATGAATGTCAAGTTGCAGAGGAGAATGGGAACTCACCATTTAATTTGTTGGAAGAGAGAAATAAGGAATGCAGATTTGAAAGATTTCCGATAGTGGATGGAATTGTACCTTCAAACCATTTATTTGAAATATAAGAAGGATATAAATCAAATTTCTTTACATCTAAAATTGTACTCCACGTGCATATCATGTTGTGAACTAAACTAATACTCCATGTTGAGACATATATATATCCATAACTCATAAGTATAGATTCTCAATTGTGGATGGTACAAGTTTGAGACATAGCCATTACTCATATGGTAATAACAAAATTCATGTTCTAGCAGGCATGTAGGGAATCAGTATAACAAAATATTCTAGAAATGACATAGTATTTTAGGTTTATATTGAGATATTTATATAATGTCACTTCATACTAGCATGACATCTTGCACTTGAGTAGTTATTAAATTTGGTATTTGGCCAACAAGATTACTCAAGAGATTTCAAGTTGCAAACGGAGGTTGGGAACTCACCATTTAATTTGTTGAAAGAGAGAACTAAGATCTCCAGATTTGTAAGACTCCCAATGGTGGATGGTAATGGACCTTCAAACAATATATTTTAAAATTAAATAAGGATATAAATAAAAATTCTTTACTTTTAAAATGTAAATGTATGAATAGCATTTTAATAGCACATTTATGAGTAATGCATTGCATTCTTTATAAAAAGTATTTAATTCAAACTGATGATCGTTTCAAACCGTCATTAAAAAGAAAAAGAAATTCACTATGGAATATAATTCATTGTTTTCCAACTCCCATTGGTTTATGACTCGAGCTATTACACCTGAAAAGTTATTGGTTGAAAGGTCCAGCCTCCATAAATTTTGTAGGTTTCCTATCTCTGGTGGGATGGTGCCATAAAACGAGTTATTAGAGAGAAACAGATTGTTAAGGATAAAGTTCCTCAACGATAGGAAATCGAGTCGAACGTCGCGGGAGCTTTGCCCGTCGATCAATCCGGCGTCGAATTCTAGGGTTCGTGCTTTGTGCACGAGAGAAAAAAACGTTAAATTGCGTAAAAGAAGTATTTTATTTCTTGAATGAATGAACTGAAGAACAATGTCCACTATTTATAATAGTGGATACTAATTTAATGAGTAAGACAAAAGATATGAAAAAGATATGCAAATCCATAATTAACTAACTAACTAACTAACTAACTAATAATAATAATAATAATAGTAATCGTATCAACTTCCCCACGGTTGAAATCCACCTTGTCCTCAAGGTGGGAACCACGAAGCAACGAAGAGAGTCGAAGACAACAAAAGCTTTGATGTATCCCCTCCTGGATCAAACGTTCCCGGTCGCTGCGTTGGAGCAATTTCAGCATCATTCGACAGTTGCTCCATATGTGCAACTAAACAAGTAGCCACAACATGAACTAAGGCATCCTTTGCTTCTATCTCAAATATAGAGTCCGTGGAACGTACTCTTTCCCGTTCATCACGACGCTTTTCTTCTGCCAAAATCAATGACTCTTTCTCATCAACTCGGTCTAGATCCTTGTTTTCACCATTAACTTCAATCCTATCATTCCCCTCGCCAAGATGCTCAAACTCCATTGAATTGACCAATTCAATTGGAACCGAAGTGTGATTACTGTAATCCTGACTTGGGCTGCACGGCGGTGGGATCCCGGCTAGTAGGGGCGGTTCATCTTCAAACAATTCCCCCTCCTGTCCATTGACATTGGGGCTGCACGGCATAGAGATCGCGGGTGGAGAGGGCGGGACAACCATTAGCATCTCAGCTCCGTCATAGGGCTTGCGGCTGAAGAGCATGACTTCGCTGCAGCTCTTATCTTGGACTTCCTCTACTACAACGGCCTCATCAGGTACGGCGACGGCCTCCAATGGGCCTCCTCTGTACAGCGGTACAACAGCAGCCGGCAGTTGCGCTGCTGAGTGGTGGTGACTCGTCAGTGGACACCAGCTGATAGCGGGCTGGTAGTTTTGGTGGGGTAGGTTTGCGGCAGCGGCTGCTGTCAGCGGTGGCTGTTGATAGGCGATGGGCTGGTGGCCGTGGTGCAATTGGTGTCTATCCAGCTTGTATGGAGGCAGCGGTAGATTCTGGGGTCCGGCATAAGGACTTCGCAGCAGCGGGTACGAATTCGTGTAGGTGTAGGGCGCGTGAGGTGGTTGTGCGACGGTGTACAGCCAGGGTTGGTCGGGTGGATCAGGTTCAGGCTGGAGCGGAGAGTGCGTTGCTGCTACCCTGCGCTTATGCTCAACCAATTGGGTTTCGAGCCGGGCGAGCCTAGCGAGAATATTCTCCCATGTTGCTACTGTTGAATTCAATTGCAAGCCTTCAGATGCTTGCGATATCTCCCACCATGAACGAAAATTGACTTCGGCCATGAGTTCGAGAATGAAAGCACCACTTGTTAAGGATAAAGTTCCTCAACGATAGGAAATCGAGTCGAACGTCGCGGGAGCTTTGCCCGTCGATCAATCCGGCGTCGAATTCTAGGGTTCGTGCTTTGTGCACGAGAGAAAAAAACGTTAAATTGCGTAAAAGAAGTATTTTATTTCTTGAATGAATGAACTGAAGAACAATGTCCACTATTTATAATAGTGGATACTAATTTAATGAGTAAGACAAAAGATATGAAAAAGATATGCAAATCCATAATTAACTAACTAACTAACTAACTAATAATAATAATAATAATAGTAATCGTATCACAGATACTCGAGGTTTGTGAGCAATCCTATTTCTGATGGAAGTTCCCCGCTGAATTCATTGTCTTCAATTAGTAGTGAGATTAGTTTTCTCCAACTCGTGATGAAAGAGGTCAATATTTCACCAATCAGGCTATTGTGAGATAGGTACAACTCAGATAAATTGCCCAGATTTGATAAGGATGGCGGCAATGGCCCCGAGAGTGAATTCTGGGATAAATCTATGTAGGTCAGCTTGTTACACAGGCCGAGCTCTCGGGGAATGGAGGAATTGAATCTGTTCATTCGAAGATCTAGACTTTGGAGATTCGTGAGTAGGCCTATAGAAGGAGGGATTTCTCCTATAAATGAATTATTGTACAGCTCTAGATTTTGCAGGCTTGGAATAAGGCTTACTGAATCAAGAATCTTGCCAGAGAAGAGGTTTTCGGTTAGGCGAAGATCCTTCAACTTGGAGAGGTTAGTGATATTTGGTGACAGGGGGCCTTGAAAACTGTTGCTGGTGAGGTTAAGATATTCGAGTTTGACCAAATTGCTGAACAAAGTTTCAGGAATTTGGCACGTGAAGTTGTTTTGAGACAAATCAAGGAATGTAAGGTTGAGACATGTGGTTATGAAGTGTGGGAATTCCAAGTTGAGTTCATTCACACGAAGATTAAGGTGAATTAGGAAAGGGAAATTGGGAAATCTAGACCAGTCAGGAGATTTAAAGTAATTGGAGCCCAAATGCAAGAAGCGCACCTTCCTCAGATTGCCAATCTGATATGGGATTTCTCCAACCATATAGTTGTTGGAGAAGCTCAGGTACCGAAGCTCTGTCAAGCGGCCGATCTCTGGTGGAATGGCGTCGGAAAACAAATTGTCGGAGAGGTCCAAGAGATTGAGGCTTGTGAGGTTGCCAAGAGCAGCTGGTACGGAGCCGTCGAGATAATTTCCGCTGAGGTTGAAAGTGGTGAGGTTCAGCAATGCAGTGAAATGGAACAGATCCAATGTCCCTGCAAGGCCTGCACTGGGGAGACTAATCCCACAAACAGATCCCTCGGCGTTGCAGCGAATGCCAATCCATCTGCAGTGGTTGCTGATGTTGTTGACGGACCAAGACTCGAGAGAAGCAGAAGATGATAGGCTGAATTTCCATTTCATCAGCTTCACTTGTGGCTGCTCTTGAAGGGCACGGACATAGACACAGTGTTAGGAGAGAGAGATATGTAAGAAAAAGATATGTTGTTTTCATGACTGTTGTTTTTATCTATCTACTCTTCTTTATTTGCCTATTTATATGCAAACTAGGAGATACCCTTTTACTCAAAATTAAAATAATATATTCCAACACTAAAAAACATAATTGTGCAAAGTTTGGCGTGTGGAATGGTTAGACGATGATAATGGGAAAACATCTTTGTGAATGGGAAACATAATTGTGTACAAGACTTTAATGTGAATCACATTTCTTTTTTTTTTTTTTATGGAATAGTCAAGCTTTTTTATAGAGTCAATTTTGGGATTTATTACATTTATATTTTCATGGCTGATGTTTTTGTGCAAACTAGATATTTGTCCAATATTACTCTTGAAGGACACAGACACAGTGTTAGGAGAGATATATATGTAAGAAAAAGGTATGCTGTTTTCATGGATGATGTTTTTGTCTATCTAGTCTGCTTCATTTGCATATTTATGTGCAAACAAGGAGCCCTTTTACTCATAATTAAAGTAATATATTCCAACAATAAAAAACAACTTTTATGTGAGAAATGATTGAATGGGAAACATAATAGTGTACAAGAATTAAATCTGAATCACCTACCTTTTCCATGGAATAGTAAACTTTGTTTTCTCTTTATTTTTTTATTATTTTACTTTATATTTTCCACTGAAATTACTAAACTTCATTCTTTTAATATTGTGTCCATTGTCCTAAAGGAGCTCGCTCCTCATATGATACATATCTTTTCATGTCGCTAGGTAGTTTGATAAACCAAGCTCATTAATTTCAAAGATATTTCATCTATTATTTTGATTGTGGGACATCCATACATTTTAAAATTCCTAAAATTTACTTTATAATTTCTCATGGGCAATTTAAATTACTTTACAAACACAAAGAAAACCTTTACCTCTGATTGTTGAAACAATTCCAACTGTCTACCAATTCTTCAATTTAATAATAAAATGCAACCGTCGCAGATGCTCTCTACTTTATGTTAGATTTGGGAAACAAAAGTCTAAACACAAATTCATATTAAATTAGCACTAAGATTAATTTGTTGGCCGTGTCAAGAGGACTGCCACTTGAAGAAACCACAAAGAATCTTTGATTGTTTGGGGTCTTAAATTAATCATAGGAAATGTGGTATAATTAACATTCAAAAGCAGAACACTTTCTATTTTTATAATAAATTTGGGAGACTTTAAATTCGGCTTTTTGAAAACTCGAGTAAGATATACTCCTTCCATTCCATACTAATGGATGCGTTTATTTTCAGCACGTAGATTAAGAAAAATTGTGTTAGGTGAGTTAAGTAAATGAAGAATAAAGTGGAAAGTGAAAAAGGTAGAGAGATGAAAAGAGAAAAATGTAAGAGATAGTAAATTAGGTATAGAAAAATGTGTTGAATTTTTACTAAAAAGGGAAATAACTCTATTGCTATGGAACGTACCAAAATGGTAAAATGACTCTATTACTATGGAACGGAGGGAGTACTCATTTTGGGCTGTCAAATATGCCGTTTCCGGTCTTTTTAGTGACAGAACCAGAAATTTAAACTAAGTGGTACCATTAACCAATTTTCAGGTCCTTTCAGTTAGAGAAATTTTTTATCTCTCCTACTTAATTGATTAAATATAAAATGGTTAATGAACTGATACAAATTAAATAATTAGAAGTGCAAGTTGTATAATATTGGCCATCACATTTTAATTAATTGTACAATCAAAATAGATATATCCATGTAGAATTCATGTACTCCAACTCCATCAGATAATGCCAAATTAATGGCCCAAGTAGGTTATCTTCATAAGCAGTCTTTCATATAGACGCAAAATTAATAAAGAAAAGAGATCAGGAGAGAAAATAAATAGAAAATGAAATTTCCTTTTGTGAAAGAAAAGACTATAAATGAAAATAATAGATTAATTTAAAATACGTTTTGTTTAACAATTAATACGAACTTACATTACTGATTTTTTTAAAGGATAAACAATTATAAATTATTTTAAAGCATTTTCTACTTAGTCTAAAATGCAACACGACAAAGTTGAAAATGCTTAAACTTAGGTTCTGCCATAGTAAGAAATTTTACTAGTAAAATATTTGGATATGAAAATATTTGGGCCTTGATAAAAGTTACGTTTGGGCCTTGATAAAATATTTGGTTATGAAAATAAAAGTTACGTTTGGCAAATTACTACCTAATACTCTCTCCGTCCCAATAAATAAGACACAAGATTTTATGCAGTGGTGTTTTGTGAGTCAATGAAGAGAGAGTAAAGTAAAAGTGAAGATAAAGTAGAGATATTAATATTTCCATTTTAGGAAACGTTTCATTTTTATTGAAATAATCCAAAAAAGAAAACGTTTCATTTATAATAGGACATAGTGATTAAGTTTTTGGAAAATAAGAGTGGTCATGGAAAATATACGTGAGCCCAAGTTTGTATTATAATCACAAGGCTTTGTCAAATTATTTAGTAATGAAAGTAAATTTTATTTTGGGTCAAGTTATGTGTTAATCTTTTGTGCTTTCGTTTCGTGATATTAGAGGGGTATTCGAGTCCTTAGTCCATATTAAATATCTCATATTGCAAATTTTAAAAATCCACAATTAAATCTCATTTCATTTTTACTAAAATATAATTAGACTTTACATTCCACTAAATCATTACAATAATAATAATAATGAAAGAAAGAAGACAATTTTCCACATAGTTCTAACCCTACTTTGTTGACCTGTCTGTGCAAGTCATTATTTATCTAAAATAAAAACAATTCTTATTATCTTTAGTAAGTTAAGTATAATTAGATACCCCTAAAGTCTTGGTTACTATCTTATTATATAAAATTTGCTTATGATTTTAGTCAAAGATAAACAAACAATCATTTAGTTTTGGGGCTGGAGACATTATTTGGTGAAAAGAGTAGAATTTTGTTTTGGGCCAATTTTAATGGGCCTTCATTCATGTGGATCGTTCTTTTGTTTGCTTTTTCTTGATTCTTCTGTTACAGTGTTCTCTTAAGCCTTTTATCGAATACCTGTGGCGCGAACTGTTCCATTGAGTTATTTTGTGCTCTGCTCTACTGCTTGATTGAGTTGGATAGCAACCAAATTGCTATGCGTAAATGGTGTTTTGCAATTAATGGAAATTTATACGGAGTCCTCTTTTTCTACATATTTAGCCGTGTTTTAAGTAAATGAAGCGTGACTTTTATTGTACAACGGACTAAAATGGTAAAATGTGATTCTTATTGTGGGACGGAGAGAGTACCATCTATGAACAGAGAAACCCTAGGACAAAGAGATAATTATTTCATTTTTTTCCAGTTTAATGTATCTCAGTATTACACTATCAATTTATCAAGCATCTGGAGTCTTTGCTCCACATCAATTGTTCCAACACTCCCAATTACACCTTTCCATTTTTTTGAAATATCAGCTGCCGTGACCAAAATCGCTTAATCTGGTCACAATTTCACTAATCCACGGTTGACCGTCATTTTTTGACGGAGCAGGAAAAAAATGACCGATTCGGCAATGTTTTCATTTGTTTAGTAGTCAATTTTCGAAAAAAATGAATGTTCTTAACTAACTTCGTATTCCAGCCATATGTCGAGGACCAAAATAATACCTTAACAAAATTAGTAAAACATGATAGAGGCATACAAAAAAAATGGTAGAAGTATTATTGATAGAAAATGAAAACACAAACTACAAACTGGCAGTCTGACTAATTTTTGTAAATGGATCAAAATGGAAAAACATAACTATTGGTTATGTACCATAATTTTACCAATCAATTTTTTTGTTGGACAGATTTTTTTTTCAAATGCAGAACACATGTAGCTTAATACTTTAGAGAATTTATCATAGATACTAAGCAAAACGAGATCACTAGCAATGAAAAAAGTAGAAAGAAATAGAAAACACAACTCAAACACAAGGACATCACTCCCTTTGGCTTTGAATCAAATTCCCCTGCGTGTTAGTGCAACTCTTTTGCGTCTCTTCTTCGTCTTAAATGTATAACCAATCCCAAAAAAGAATTCCACTAACCATCTTGGCCTTCCTCTTCTTATAATCATGTAACCAATTCCAATCCCAACTACGAACCCACTTCCATATCCCATCACAACACATCGCCAACCAAATCCATCGATGAATTCATATTCATCATCACCCTCTTCTTCTGCAAACTGCATCAATTCCCTATCATCATCTTTGCATTTTCTTGTCAACGGAAGTCCACACAATCCCAAGTTTCCCACATATGAATCATTCTCAAATGTGGAGAATTGATTGGATCGTGGTATTTTCCCAACAAGATTGTTTATTGAAAGGTTTAATTTCGCAAGAAATGTCAACCTTGTCAGTTCACTCGGAATTTCTCCATCCAGTTTATTTGTTGACAAGTCCAACGATTCGAGTTCACTCAAGTTTCCAATAGATGAAGGTATATGTCCTGTGAGGCTATTGTGTGACAGGTTCAAGTATTTGAGAATCTTAAGATTTCCTATAGAAGATGGAATATTTCCAAAGAATCTATTGGAGGACAGATCAATTGTTGTGAAGGTTTTCAACAGTCTCTTAATTAACTGATCCCGACCTTTCAAGTTGAGCCTCATCTCCACGTAACTTAGAAACTGATCACCTTCAATTTCTATTGGCTCAATCATTGCTCTGAAATTCTTGAAATATCTTTCAGGTAGAGAGCCTACAAATGCATTATGAGATATATCCAAAACTTGTAACATAGGAAATGGAAGTTTTGTAGGCGAAGGGAGTGATAAGTTGCCATCAAACTTGTTAGACTTCAACACTAGCACTTTAAGCTTGGGAAGGCGTTCCATCCAAAAGGGAAATTCATCTTGTATTCTATTATTTCCAATGTCGAGACCCCTTAGACTTTGGCAATTGAGTAAGGATTTAGGTAATCGTCCGTGGAATTTGTTATTACCCAAATTGATGGAAATGAGACTACAATTCATAGAAAAGGTGGATGGAATGAGGCCACCAAATTGATTTTGGTTCAGATGAAAGATGGTCAAATTTCTGCTGAAGTCCCCAAAGCACTGTGGCAGTCTTCCTTCCAAAGAATTATTCGAGAGAAGAAGAATACCAAGGTATGACAACTTGCAGATAGAGGATGGGAGCTCACCATTTAATTTGTTGGAAGAGAGAGATAAGATCATCAGATTTGTAAGATTCCCAATGGTGGATGGTATTGGACCTTCAAACAATTTATTCGTGAGATAAATAAGGATATAAATCAAAATTATTTACTTTTAAAAATGCACATACATATCATGTTGTGAACTATTGGTAAATGTTGTGGAATGAGCCCTCAAGATTATTCAAGACATGACAAATTGCAAATGGAAGTTGGGAGCTCACCGTTTAATTTGTTGGAAGAGAGATCCAAGGAGTCCAATTCTATAAGATTCCCAATGTTGGATGGAATTGGACCTTCAAACAATTAATTTGAAAGAAAAAAGAAAGATATATATCAAATTTATTTATATTGAAAAATACTCATTGGCAATATGGCGGTTATCCGCATTAGATATTAACATTTTAGAGTAGAAGGACCACATAAAATCGAAATGTCAGTTGTTAAGATGACCGTTTAAATAAACTTAGCATAATTTCCAGACATAAAAAGTGTTGGCGAAAATATAACTATTCACCCTAATGTATGAACTTTTCAATGTCCGCATTCTAACATATCTAGATTATTCATGTTAAAATCCAAAGTAATGAAATTCACTATTCATACCTGGCTCCCATATAGGAAATCATTATAACAAAAACTATAATAAAAATGACATAATATGTTATGTAGTTTGAGAGTTATAAAATTGCCCAACAAGATTATTTATTGAATGGGAACTCACCATTTAATTTGTTGGAAGAGAGATCTAAGACCCACAGATTTGAAAGATTTCCAATAGTGGATGGAATTGTACCTTCAAACCATTTATTTGAAATATAAGAAGGATATAAATCAAATTTCTTTACATCTAAAATTGTACTCCACGTGCATATCATGTTGTGAACTAAACTAATACTCCATATTGTAGATTCTCAAGCACCATAATTTGTTGAGACATGTACATCCATAACTCATAAGTATAGATTCTCAATTTTGGATGGTACAAGTTTGAGACATAGCCATTACTCATATGGTAATAACAAAATTCATGTTCTAGCAGGCATGTAGGGAATCACTATAACAAAATATTCTAGAAATGACATACTATTTTAGGTTTATATTGAGATATTTATATAATATTGTCACTTCATACTAGCATGACATCTTGCACTCGAGTAGTTATTAAATTTGGTATTTGGCCAGCAAGATTACTCAAGAGATTTCAAGTGCAAACGGAGGTTGGGAACTCACCATTTAATTTGTTGAAAGAGAGAAATAAGGAATCCAGATTTGAAAGATTTCCGATAGTGGATGGAATTGTACCTTCAAACAATATATTTTAAAGTTAAATAAGGATATAAATCAAAATTCTTTACTTTTAGAATGTAAATGTATGAATAGCATTTTAATAGCACATTTATGAGTAATGCATTGCATTCTTTATAAAAAGTATTTAATTCAAAATGATGATCGTTTCAAACCGCCATTAAAAAGAAAAAGAAATTCAGTATGGAATATAATGCATTGTTTTCCAACTCCCATTCAATTGGTTTATGACTCGAGCTATTTCACCTGAAAAGTTATTGGTTGAAAGGTCCAGCGTCTCCAAATTTCGTAGGGTTCCTATCTCTGGTGGGATGCTGCCTGAAAACGAGTTATTATAGAGATCCAGATACTCCAGGTTTGTTAGCAATCCTATTTCTGATGGAAGTTTCCCACTGAATTCATTCTCTCCAATTTGTAGTGAGATTAGTTTTCTCCAACTCGTGAAGAAAGAGGTCAATATTTCACCAGTCAGGCTATTGCCAGATAGTTGCAACCAAGATAAATTGCCCAAATTTGACAAGGATGGCGGCAATGGCCCCGAGAGTGAATTCTGCGATAAATCTAAGTCGGTCAGCTTGTTACACAGTCCGAGCTCTCGGGGAATCGAGGAATTGAATCTGTTCATTCCAAGGCCTAGAGTTCGTAGATTCGTGAGTAGGCCTACAGAAGGAGGGATTTCTCCTATTAACGAATTATTGTACAGCTCTAGAATTTGCAGGCTTGGAATAAGGCTTACTGAATCAAGAATGTTTCCAGAGAAGAGGTTGTCGGCAAGGCGAAGTTCCTTCAACTTGGAGAGGTTAGTGATATTTGGTGACAGGGGGCCTTGAAAACTATTGCTGGTGAGGTAAAGATATTCAAGTTTGATCAAATTGGTGAACAATGATTCAGGAATTTGGCCGGTGAAGGTGTTTCTAGAAAAATCAAGAAAAGTAAGGTTGAGACATGTGGTTATGAAGTGTGGGAATTCTGAGGTGAGTTCATTGTTATAGAGATTAAGGTGAGTGAGGAAAGGGAAAGTGGGAAATCGAGACCAGTCAGGAGATTTAAAGTAATTAGAGCCCAAATCCAAGAAGCGCACCTTCCTCATATTACCAATCTGATATGGGATTTCTCCAACCATATAGTTGTCGGAGAAGCTCAAGTATCGAAGCTCTGTCAAGCGGCCGATCTCTGGTGGAATGGCGCCGGAAAACAGATTGTTGGAGAGGTCCAAGAGATTGAGGCTTGTGAGGTTGCCAAGAGCAGCTGGTATGGAGCCGTTGAGATAATTCATACTGAGGTTGAAAGTGGTGAGATTCAGCAATGTAGGGAAATGGAACATGTCCAATGTCCCTACAAGGCCTGCACCGGAGAGATCAATCCCAGACACAGATCCCCCGTCGTTGCAGCTAATGCCAATCCATCTGCAGTGGTTGCTGATGTTGTTGAGGGACCAAGACTCGAGAGAAGCAGAAGATGATAGGCTGGATTTCCATCTCATCAAAACCTCTGCTTCACTTGTGGCTGCTCTAGAAGGACACAGACATAGACACAGGGTTAGGAGACAAAGATATGTAAGAAAAAGGTATGCTGTTTTCATGGCTGATGTTTTTGTCTATCTACTCTGTTTCATTTACCTATTTATATGCAAACTAGGAGATGCCTTTTTACTCCAAATTAAAATAATGTGTTCCAACACTAAAAAAACAACTTCAATGTGAAAAACATAATTGTGAAACACGGCAAAGTTTGGCGTGTGAAAACATCTTTAATGTGAATCACATTTCTTTTTTTTATGGAATAGTCAAGCTTTATTGTTTGTTATATGACTCTAAGTTGTTAACATACAAGGAGTCAATTTTGGGATTTATTCCAATATTACATTTATGAATTACTATATTTTTTTATTCTATTTGGAAGAGCTATATCTTTGGGGATAGTACATGAAGAATAAGATCTCTCCAAAGATATACCTAAATGCATATGGATAAGGTCATAATGATGATAAAAGAATACACCTATGTAAATGGGCTGTCAATACATTGGTAAAGCCCATTTTTGGGTTTTAATTTGGGCTTTATTTTTGGGCCTTATAAAATGGAAGTGCAATGAGAATTATGTTGGTGAAAGTTCTTTCATTTGGACTTTTACAAATATGGTTTAATCAGACAAGTTTCATCAATTTTATAAAAATATTTCATCTCAAATTTAGATCACGTGACGGCTATATATTCTAAACTTTAATAAATTATACTCATCAACTTAGATTAATATTTTTGAAATACAGAACAAGTTTTAGGATAAGCCTTTACATATTACAAACTCTAAATTTGAAATCGAGTATGAGCACATAACTAACAATTAAAAGTAGTAACAAACAAATAGAAAACACAACTCAAAATTGTCCACTTTGGTTTCGATTTTAAGAAATTAAAAGAAAATGAGTGGAAAAAAATTAGTGGAATATAAGTCTCATTTTATATATTACTTTTATAATAAAATATGAGTAAAAATGAGTTAGTGGAATGTGAGATTTGAGACGTGAGACATACTTACATGAAACAGAATGCATAGCTATACACATTCAAACAGTTCGCAACAGAAGAAAGCAAAATTGCAATCTTCATAAAAACAGAGGTATATAAAGTTAACTAATTACATAAAACAGAATCCAACAGTTCCCTACAAAGGAAATGCAATCTTTCTTCTTTAGTGATAAGCAAAAAAAGCGTAATTTTAAGTAATTAAAAGCCATATAACAAAGGAAAGGGAGCAATCAAGCACGTCACAATCCACTAACACCTACGAACTCCAACAACATAAATATCACACTAATTAGTGAATTAACACATAAACCACTCCTCAAAACAGATTATACTCCCATTCCCATGCTCAAAAACAATAATTGAGCTAAGTGAGAAATTAGGGTAAATTCACAATCCTCCGCCTCCTTAAAATTCACAAAACAACGAAGCTTCTAGAACAATTCAAGCAGAGATGTATCAGCTGAGTGAATAATCTAACCTTCATTCATCGACGAGAGGGATCCAAGAGATAACAACAGTGAGATATTTTAATCTTTATCCTCTCAAGAAAGGAAAGATTGCATAGGATATTCTAAGCCGGGAAAGGATCAAACTCAGCAATTAATCGATCAATGACTCATTGATATGTAATTGATTAAGATTAGGAATAGATTATTCTCTCCCATATTTACATGTAACCTTTCCTATAAAGAGATGTAAAAGGCTGTACAAAAATACACATAAATAAAAAATGATCCCTTCTCTCTCAACACTTTTCCTCTCGATTGATGCCCTCTTTTGAGATGGTATCAGAGCAGGTCGCCGACTGTGGGTCAAATTTAACTGACTCAGCAATATATTTGGGCCAAAATTGAAAAAATGACTGACTCATCAGTATATCTAGACTTAAAAATTTGGGCCAAGTAGTCCAACCGATCGAAAAAATTGGGCCAGTTGTCCAATCGATCAGAAAAAAGCCCAACCTCTTCACCTTGGAGGGTTTGGGGGAGAGTGTTGGCAATTGAAACTAAAAATATAAATTACAACTATCCCACATTGGTGTACAAAGAGAACTGAAATCATTATATAAGTCTCATGGGCTCCTATCACCAATTGATTTTAGGATGAAACTCATGGATTTCTATCATGGAATCAGAGCCAGGATATCCAATTATGTTGAATAGGTTAGGTTGTTGCCGGTGGTGTACCGGCTTTATTTCTGGTGGCATATTGAAGTTCTGTTTCATGAACGCTGCAAGTTGTGCAACAAATTCGGGTGGGAAGCCTTTTTGGCTGTCCCCGATTGAGGTTTTTTTGGGAGTTTCTGGTTCGGAATTTGACATGGTTTTGGTTGGTTGATTTGCAGGTTCTTGGTTAGAAAGGGTCAGGCTAAAGGCCGAGAAGGGTTAGGGACGATGATGATTCTGTTACTGAGTCCCCATGGAAGATTTATCCTGCTCTCACTGTGTAGGAAAGAAACATACGAAAGAAGGTTGCTTCCTCCTAATTGGATATCCTAAATGATGGGATGAAATGAAGAAAACGAGAGCAACAAGGGCGGTCAGTCGAAACCAGTATCGGGGCGGTGGTGGAAGAGTAGCAGTGGCAGTGGCAGTGGCCGGAGGAGGCTGGACCACACCGATGAACGGGCTACCAGCATCGGTCTTCCTCCGAACAGCAACGGAGCAGTGGCCGTTGTTTTTGCTTATTTTTTTTAGATTAGTTTGTTTTTGTTAGTTTTGTTTTTATTTTTTAAAAAAACCCGAGGTGAATATAGTAATGAGCATAACATAAAAAACTTAGAAATACTCATGTTTAGGGACATCAGACCTAGTCATGAGCTTAACATAGAAAACTTAAAAATACTCATGTTTAGGGACATCAGACCGAGTTGCCTATGATGAAAAGTTCTATTATATTTTGTTTGAGTTGGCTTGATATATTGATTTCATAGTTTTGTGAAAAGGTGCATAATTAGTTAATTGCTTGTTTGCCTTGAATCGTGCTTATACCCTATGAGACTTGAGCTGTAAATTTCTTTCTTGTGTGATTTATCTGCATTCATGAACTGAACTTGCTCCCGGTCAGCCTAAGTCTACATAGTGTTTAAATGATAAAAAAGGACGTTAGGCCATCTTTCTTAGCTATTTTATATATCCAAATTTATGACCTAACTCAATATTTTTCCTAGCTAGCCACTTTGAGCCTTTAAAGCCTTTTTCTTTGGAAGCTAAATAAAAGGGGGAATATCCATAAAATCTTGGGGAAAGTTAGTTTAAATGTTGTGAAATGAGTTGGAGAGATGAGGTAGAAAGAAAAGAAGTGTGTTTAAATGTGAAAATTGCATAGACATATGTGGTTTGGATTAGAAATTTTGTTGTGCATATAAAAGAGAAAGGATATATAAGAAAAAAAATAGAAAAAAATGAAATGAAAAGAAAAAAAAATCAAAGAATTTGGGAAGTGAGAAGAAATCTGGACAAAGTCTAGAATTTACTGAGATTTGATTGTTAGTTGGGCGTTGAGTTTGATATAGTAGAAACTGATCACTTTTGCTATGTTGGGTTTAGTCACTTTTAGGTCAAACCCACGCAAATTTGTTTTTAGGTCATTCCCAAAAGACCTCAGCCTAATTGAGATTGAACATGAATTATATATAACTTCCAACGTCCCACGCACGATATGGAATAGGTTTGTACTCAACCGTTTGTGTCGCTACAACTCATATACGGTTCAAATGAATTTCGTAATTTTGGAAATGAGTTAATTAATTTAAACACAACATCTAATGCTAATTATATTTAACGTGGGAATTGAGAATGATATGTAAGTATAAATTACATACATCCATGAATATGAATTTCACCAACAATGGGATTAAAATTGGTACTACACGTGTAATTTGTACTTATGCATTTATCACTCTTACCGAATCATTTCTAAATAAATATAGAGAGAGGAAGTGATTCAAAATAAAGTGAGAAAAATATAATATTTTTTCTGTGTCAAGTTTATATGTATAGTGTCAAGTTTGATATTTATTCGTATACGATATTTATATTAAAACAACACATATATGCTATGATGAAATGTTACGTGTACTCGTTTTATTTATAATTAGTGGATAGAGGTCTTTGGTTTGGGTCTCATCAATCTGTGAATTATATTTTTAATTTATTTGGAAGAATAATATTAGAAATTCATATAG
The DNA here is from genome assembly GCF_004379255.2 of Salvia splendens. Classification (NCBI taxonomy): domain Eukaryota; kingdom Viridiplantae; phylum Streptophyta; class Magnoliopsida; order Lamiales; family Lamiaceae; genus Salvia; species Salvia splendens. Next base: position 33,521,996 of record NC_056044.1, on the reverse strand, counting down.
AGAAGTATGATAAATCTGTAAATGGGCTGAGAATTACATTGGTGAAACCCATCTTAGGTTTTAATATTGGGCTGAGATTACAACAGTGAGATATTTGTACTTGCGCCTTTGGCCTCATTAGAGCGTGCGGATTTTGCAGATTTACAACACGATTTTTTAATTTATTTTTCCCCCAATCGACTCTTTGAAATTTTAACAAATATTTTTCGCTTTTTAAAAAGATTTGTAATAATATAAAATTAAGATGTTAATAAGATGAATAAAAGTTAATCCAACGCATGAGAATTGTCTTCATTCAGTTATAATACCCTTGAGCTAGTTGAACAAGCACATCTTGTGCTATGCAATACACTTTGTAGTTTGAACTTTTAAAACGTCGGAGTTTTTGTTGGGTGTATTTTTAATGTGACAATTGAAAGCTTATATATGTTTAATTTTCCAAACTTTTTCCTATATCACAGATGACTTTTTACTTCCTGCGTCCTAAGGAATATAATCCATTTTTTGGGTGACATAGGATTTTATGTAATTTTATTTTGTGAGTTAGTTGGAGAGAATAAAATAAGAGAGACGAAATAAAATAAATAAAAAAGGAATTTTATTTTTAATAATAGATTACCTTGAATGAGACAAACTAAAAAAGAAAGTGAGTCATCTTTGATGGATGTGAGAGTACTAGTTTGCAAAATATACACAACATAAATTAGCTTTAATTCTTAACATAATTTTATACACTACAACAACTCTAAATTTGAAATTGAGCACAACCACAGAAGTAGAAACACAAGCATGACATCCAAAAACGTAAAAAAAGTAATTCGAAACAACCAAGGAAAGATCCCCAAATTAAACACAAGGAAAGCACACAATCCTCCTTTAGTCTTGCAATCTAAGTTACCCTGTGTGTTGATGCAGCTCTGTTGCGTCTCTTCTTTGTCTTATATTTATAACCAACTCCGAAAAAGAATTCCACTAACCATCTTGGCCTTCCACTCCTTATAATCATGTATCCAATTCCAATCCCAACAATGAATCCACTTCCATATCCCATCACAACACATCGCCAACCAAATCCATCTATGAATTCATATTCATCATCACCCTCTTCTTTTGCAGGCTGCATCGATTTCCCATCATCCTCGTTGCATTTTCTTGTCAACGGAAGTCCACACAATCTTAAGTTTCCCACATACGAATCATTCTCAAATGTGGAGAACTGATTGGATCGTGGTATTTGCCCAACAAGATTGTTCATTGAAAGGTTTAATTTTGCAAGAAATGTCAACCTTGTCAATTCACTTGGAATTTCTCCATCCAGTTTGTTTGTTGACAAATCCAATGATTCGAGTTGCCTCATGTTTCCAAGAGATGATGGTATATGTCCCGTGAGGCTATTGTGGGTTAGGTTCAAATATTTGAGAATCTTAAGATTTCCTATGGAAGGTGGAATAGTCCCAGAGAAACTATTGGAGGATAAATCAATTGTTGTGAAGGTATCAAGTAGTCTATTCAACAACATATCCTGACCTTTCAAGGTGATTGTCATATCCAGAAAACCTTGATACTGGTCATCTTGTTTTTCTTTCTCGTAGGAAATCTCTGTGTCATCTCTTTGCTTTTCCTCTATCATTGCTTTGAAATTCTTGAAATATCTTTCTGGTAGAGAGCCTAAAAATGCATTATGAGATATATCTAGAACTTGTAACATAGGAAATGGAAGTTTGGTAGGCGAAGGAAGTGATAAGTTGCCATCAAACTTGTTAGACTTCAAGACTAGCACTTTAAGCTTGGGAAGGCGTTCCATCCAAAAGGGAAATTCATCTTGTATTCTATTATTTCCAATGTCGAGACCCCTTAGACTTTGGCAATTGACTAAGGATTTAGGTAATCGTCCGTGGAATTTGTTATTACCCAAATTGATGGAAATGAGACTACAATTCTTAGAAAAGATAGATGGAATGAGGCCATCAAATTGATTTTGGTTTAGATGAAAGATGGTCAAAGCGGTGAAGTTCCCAAAGCACTGTGGTGGCAGTCTTCCTTCCAAAGTATTATTTGAGAGAAGAAGATAATAAAGCCATGACAACTTGCAGAGGGAGGATGGTATTGGACCTTCAAACCATTTATTTGAAATATAAGAAGGATATAAATCAAATTTCTTTACATCTAATATTGTACATACATATCATGTTGTGAACTATTGGTAAATGTTGTGGAATGAGCCCTCAAGATTATTCAAGACATGACAAATTGCAAATGGAAGTTGGGAGCTCACCGTTTAATTTGTTGGAAGAGAGATCCAAGGAGTCCAATTCTATAAGATTCCCAATGTTGGATGGAATTGGACCTTCAAACAAATAATTTGAAAGATAAAAGAAAGATATAAATCAAATTTATTTATATTGAAAAATACTCATCGGCAATATGGCGGTTATCCGCATTAGATATTAACATTTTACAGTAGAAGGACCACATAAAATCGAAATGTCAGTTGTCAAGATGACCAATCTTTCATGAAATAACTCCCATAAATCAGAACATAAATCAGAACGTTTAAATAAAGTTAGCATCATTTTCAGACATAAAAGTGTTGGCGAAAATATAACTATTCACCCTAATATATGAACTTTTCAATATCCGCATTCTAACATATCTATATTATTCATGTTAATATCCAGAGTTATGAAATTCACTATTCATACCTAGCTCGCATATAGGAAATCATTATAACAAAAACTATTATAAAAATGACATAATATGCTATGTATTCTGAGAGTTATAAAAATGCGCAACGAGATTATTTAATGAATGTCTAGTTGCCAACGAGAATGGGAGCTCACCATTTAATTTGTTGGAAGAGAGAACTAAGGACTGCAGATTTGTAAGATTTCCAATGGTGGATGGTATTGGACCTTCAAACCATTTATTCGAAATATAAGAAGGATATACACCAAATTTCTTTACATCTAAAATTGTACATACATGTCATGTTGTGAACTAAACTACTACTCCATATTGTAATAAAAGCACCATTTAATTTGTTGGGACATATATATCAATAACTCACAAGTATAGATTCTGAATTGTGGATGGTACAAGTTTGAGACATAGCCATTACTCATATGGTAATATCCCGAGGAACAAAATTCATGTTCTAGCAGGCATGTATGGAACAAAATATTCTAGAAATAACATAGTATTTTAGGTTTATATTTATATAATCACTTCATACTAGCATGACATCTTGCACTCGAGTAGTTATTAAATTTGGTATTTGGCCAACAATATTACTCAAGAGATGTCAAGTTGCAAACGGAGGTTGGGAACTCACCATTTAATTTGTTGAAAGAGAGAACTAAGTCCACCAGATTTGTAAGACTCCCAAGGGTGGATGGTAATGGACCTTCGAACAATATATTTTAAAGTTAAATAAGGATATAAATCAAAATTCTTTACTTTTAAAATGTAAATGTATGAATAGCATTGTAATTGCACATTTATGAGTAATGCATTCCATTCTTTATAGAAAGTATTTAATTCAAAATGATGATCGTTTCAAACCGTCATTAAAAAGAATAAGAAATTCACTATGGAATATAATGCATTGTTTTACATGTTCCCACTCAATCGGTTTACGACTTGAGGTATTTTACCTGAAAAGTTATTGGTTGAAAGGTACAGCCACCTCATATTTTGTAGGTTTCCTATCTCTGGTGGGATGCTGCCTGAAAACGAGTTACTATAGAGAAATTAACAAGGATATGCCAAGTTTCAAATTAATAAGTATATTGCATGTGAAACCAATATTGCCAAGGAATATAAAGCATTGTTTTCCAAGTTCCATGTGAAATCGGTTTATGAGTTGAGGTATTTCACCTGAAAAGTTATTGGTTGAAAGGTCCAGCTCCCACAAATTTTGTAGGTTTCCTGATAAGTCGTATTCTAGGCCTCGGTTACTGGTCAGTATGACAGGTTTAAATGATTATATTTGCAAAGCAGTTGCTCAAAGTGTGCAGGATAAGTGTTCTGGCCAGTAGGGAAGTTCCGGAGTGTTCGGGTAGAAAAAGCGCCAGCATGGTCTCATACTGATCCGTATACATGCTAAAACGGCTTGAGATGAAGAAGACGGATAGCTGGGACGGATTACCCACAATCAAGGGCAAAGAAGTCAAATTGCAGCGAGGATTTACCCTAAAATCAAGGGTAGCCTCCCTATAAAAGGTAGCCAAGTTGGAGAGAGAAAAAAGCCGCAAGCGGGGGGGGATAGACTTCAATTCACCATCATCTTTAGGTAGAGAGTTCTCTCGGTAATTTCAGTCTTTCAGCCGTGTCCACTTCTTGCCTCGCCGAGCCATGATCACCTGACGTTCAGAATGTTCCCGAGTTCCAGTCATCGTCCGTTCCAGTTAGCTAGATCGTAGTTCCAGTCAGAGATTTTATCGCCCGGAGTGGCAAACAATCTTTAAATTGCTTTCGTAGTTTAATTAGTTCTCCGTCTTTACGTTGGATTTCTGTTACATTTTGGGATTTTGTTGTTTTGAAATGCTTGCTTTGGATATCCGAACGTGTTAATGCTATGAAGTTGATTTCCGTTTCGTTCATTGTAGTGTTCTTTTCTTTCCTTGTCTAGTTAGCTTAGATCTAAGATTTCTCGGTGTTTTAAGTGCTAAATCTCTAAATTCTGTTACGTAACAAATTTCTTTAGGATAGGTAAACATGTACTATTTGATCTGGAAGTAGATCGTTGCATGCAAGGCTTCGTTTTATTTTCTGAATCGATCTTTCATGTTGACCAGCATGCAGAAGTCCAGTTTCAGCGTTTGATTTCAGATTTGATTTCTTAGTTCTAGATCTGTGTTCGCGAGTTGTTAATCTGCGTTTGCCGGGTTGGATCTGGAATTGTTATCTGAGTTTAAGTTGTGTTGTTGGAGAAGACGATGTCTACATCCAGATTGGGGACCACCTTACTTTTATTTACTTTTGCTTTCTTTTGTCCTTCACCTCTGGTTGTACCTGCAGATCTGTCAGCCTAGTCACCACTACCTCCACTACACTCTGAATATTCTGTTTAGCCAAAAATAGAAATACCGTCCTTTCCAAACAATTTCTGTTACACCATGTCCCCTCATTTCCACGTACACAGTCGCATTCTATGATCTGCTCCCCCATCCTAGTCAGTAGGACGCCACCCTTTAATTACTCGCCTAGGTAGAAACTCAACCCGAGCGTGGTAGCTAACCAACCCTCCAAAACATCACCACAGTAGTTTAAACGCACCATCTCTGTGGGATTCGACCCTTACCTCCACTATACTGATCAGTAGAAGTGGGTTGAGGAATCTTTGAAGACGAGGTCTAGGCTTAGTTAGGATCTTTATCCTGCCAGTAGGATATATCCTCACTTGAACGACACCTACGCACCTCGTAACCTCTTCATTTCCTATCTCTGGTGGGATGCTGCCTGAAAACGAGTTATTATAGAGATACAGATGCTCGAGGTTTGTGAGCAATCCTATTTCTGATGGAAGTTCCCCACTGAATTCATTGTCGTATAGTCCCAAATAAGATAAATTGCCCAAATTTGACAAGGATGGCGGCCATGGCCCCGAGAGTGAATTCTGGGATAAATCTAAGTCGGTCAGCTTGTTACACAGTCCGAGCTCTTGCGGAATGTTGCCAGAGAAGAAGTTGTTGCCGAGGCGAAGATCCTTTAACTTGGTGAGGCTAGTGATATTTGGTGACAGGGGGCCTTGAAAAGCATTACTGGAGAGGTCAAGATATTCAAGTTTGACCAAATTGGTGAACAATGATTCAGGAATTTGGCCTGTGAAGTTGTTTAGAGACAAATCAAGGAATGTAAGGTTGAGACATGTGGTTATGAAGTGTGGAATTTCTGAGGTGAGTTCATTGTAATAAAGATTAAGGTGAGTTAGGAAAGGGAAAGTGGGAAATCTAGACCAGTCAGGAGATTTAAAGTAATTAGAGCCCAAATCCAAGAAGCGCACCTTCCTCAGATTGCCAATCTGATATGGGATTTCTCCAACCATTTGGTTTTCGGAGAAGCTCAGGTATCGAAGCTCTGTCAAGCGGCCGATCTCTGGTGGAATGGCGCTGGAAAACGGATTGTTGGAGAGGTCCAAGAGAGTGAGGCTTGTGAGGTTGCCAAGAGCAGCTGGTACGGAGCCGTTGAGATAATTCCCGCTGAGGTTGAAAGTGGTGAGATTCAGCAATGCAGTGAAATGGAACAGATCCAATGTCCCTGCAAGGCCTGAACCGGGGAGACTAATCCCAGAGACAGATCCCTCGTCGTTGCAGCGAATGCCAATCCATCTGCAGTGGTTGCTGATGTTGTTGACGGACCAAGACTCGAGAGAAGCAGAAGATGATAGGCTGGATTTCCATCTCATCAAAGCCTCTGCTTCACTTGTGGCTGCTCTTGAAGGACACACACATGGACACATGGTTAGGAGAAAAAGATATGCAAGAAAAAGGTGTGCTGTTTTCATGAATGATGTTTTTGTCTATCTACTCTGCTTCATTTGCCTATTTATATGAGATGCCCTTTTAATCAAAATTAAAATTATACTATATTCCAACAATAAAAAACAACTTCAATGTGCAAAACATAATTGTGAAACACGGCAAAGTTTGGCGTATGGGAAAACATCGAAATGATTTAATGGGAAACATAATTGTGTACAAGACTTTTTTTCATGGAATAGTCAAGCTTGATTATTGGTGATATGACTATAAGTTGTTTACACACAGAGTCAATTTTGGGATTTGTTCCAATATTACATTTATATTAAGACCACATAAGGTCCAATATTACAAATACTTTATCAAAATCATTTATACTTTATGTTATGACCACATGAGGTATAACGTATTATTCCTATATTACATTTATATTTAGAAGCTCTAATATTAATCAGTTTTATCTAAACCATTATTACTTCATTTTGAGAAGGCGTTAGGAAATAATAACTTTATAAACCATTATAGTACGCATTGACGAATGCAATCCACCAGCCACAGTGAAGAAACTCAGAGAGAAGTTCTACAACTTAAATATAAGCAATTTCGTAAAGACATTCATTCAAAAATTAGACAGCCTTCTAAAACTTCATAAAAATACAAGTACACTTAGTTAAGTGGTTGCACATGTGCTGAAGCAAACCATATCCCACATCGGAGAATGGACAAGAGTTGCAAGCATATAAATGAGCTACCCCAACTCTATTAGTATGAGGCCTTTTGGGGAGTACCCCAAGAACAAAACCATGAGGGCTTTGTCTAAAGCGGACAATATCATACTATTGTGGAGTTCGGGTGTGCACCACCGGACCCTACAACACAAAACACAAACCCAACAGAAAAATGCAATCAGAATGCTAAGCTAAATAATTACATAAAACAGAACCCAACAGTTAGCTAAAAAACAATGCAAAATGCCATTCTTCTTCATTTAATAAAAGAAAAAGGGAGCAATATGTTAAGGACCTAAATCCTTAACGTCGAATTCCACACAAAATCAAGAAACAGAGACCGTAGTCGTCGAGCGCCCAAGAAAGATATGCAAATCCCTAATATATCTAAACTAATTAATACTGATATAATACTCGTATCACAATCAAACACAGAGTATCATTGGTTCACGTTGTGTACCCCACGTAGTTAAAGAGTTAACGACCCCTAAGCACGTATGACCTAATATTTAAATTGAAATGTGGATGAAACTTTTTGCATAATTTATGTAAACGTCCGACATTTTGTACCAATATGAAACAAATGTTAAACATTTTATATGAATTATGTAATCATCCCCCAAAAAAGGTATAATTTCAATAATGTTATCACTGTCTGGTCCCTCCCTATTTTGTGATTTTCAGTCATACCAATGTAATATGGAAAATATAAAAAAGGATCCTATTTTTAGGGATTCTTAACTCTCTTAGATACTTGAATTTGTCTCACAATACCCTCATAGGACATATACCACCATCTCTTGGAGATATGAGATTACTCGAGTCGTTGGACTTGTCTTCAAACAAATTGGATGGAGAAATTCCAGGTGGATTGGCAAGGTTGACTTTTCTTGCAAAGTTAAACCTTTCGATGAATAATCTCGAGGGAGAAATACCATAGTCTACTCAACTTTCCACATTTGGTAACGAATCATATGTGGGAAATGTAGGTGTAGGGATCAGACTAGGGTCGGATTCACTATTTACCAAGACCTCTTTGTTCTTCATTAGGGAGCTCAGTCAAACTCCAACCATGCGACTGATATTACAATCAAAGTTACAAATAATCTTGAATACCGAATAGACCTATCTATTACACAAGATTACAGTTCACTCCCAGCTTCAGCTTCTTCAACCCTGCACACTTGACAAACGAATTAGTACTACAAGAAACAGATCCTTTCGGATCTGGAGCAGTTACACGTAAGAACACAAGATGCAATGAAAGAAAACACAGAAGAAAAGCTGCTTCGGCTCAGACACTCGCCGATAGCACAAATCTATTCTCAAGAACACAGATCCAAAGGAGCACAGCAGAATCAACCGATGATTAACCTCACCCTCCAGATTCCAGCTCAACCAGACTCCTACATCCCAGATCTACACCGTCCGAGAACACCTCACACCGAAACCCTCAAAGACAGAAACCCTATTTCTCAACCAACACCGGCAACCGAAGTAGTTGCCCTCACTGTTACTGTAGCAAGGTCTACAGCCCTTTCAACCGAGAGAAATCTCACAGAAACCGCCGGAGAATCGTCGGAGAAGAGAGCAGAAAAGAGAGAGAGACAGAGAGAGTTTTGGAGAGCTTCGAGTGAGAGAGAGAGTGAATATCAAAAGGATGAATGAAGTGAATGGACTCACCTCTCACATAACAAGCACACACCACAATCCAACGGCTGAAAGCCTTGATCCGGGTGAGAGTACACGTGGCTGCATCTGGAGAGTGAGAATTAGTTTTGGGCCAAGCCCAACACAGCATCGTCTGGGCCAAAGACAAAACCAGCCCAAATGAAGGTCCACCAATTTATTCAACATACTCCACCTTGGACTTCATTCTGAGAAACCAACTTGTGCTATAAGCTAAAGTGAAATAATCATCACAGCCTGCAAGGTAATTCCCCCTTAGCTTTAAAGAACAAAAAAGTTCACTTGCACTCAGGGGAACCACCACACTGCCTCCAGACACCAGAGGGATAGACCCATTAGTCTAGGAGGACTTCCAGCCTCAAGTCATATACCAGCTGTACCAAAGCAAGTAAAATGACTGAGGACTTTACCCCGGGACATGCAATCTAACCTAAATCAAAATGCAAAAATTTGATGCAGAAAACAAGTTTTTCAGCAGGCAAAGGTTTTGTACCCATATCAGCAGGATTCTTATCTGTATGGACCTTATGCAAGAAAACTTCACCTTTTTCTACTATGTCCCTAATGTAATGGAACCTTACATCAATGTGCTTAGTTCTATCATGAAAAACAGGGTTTTTACATAACTGAATTGCAGATTGAGAATCAGAAAACACAGAAGGAGATAACTTCAGAAATTTCAGTTCAGAGAGAACTCCCTTTAGCCAAACTGCTTCTTTCATTGCTTCTGTGATAGCAATGTACTCTGACTCTGTAGTGGATAGAGCCACTATATGCTGCAATTGGGATTTCCAACTGATACAAGACCTACAAGCAGTGAACACATAGGAGGTAGTTGACTTCCTCTTATCCCTGTCATTTGCATAGTTAGAATCCACAAACCCAGTTAAGGAAACACCATCTTCACACTTAGAGTAACACAAACCATATTTTGCAGTATTTTTAAGATATCTCAGAAGCCATTTCACAGCTTCCCAGTGCACAGAGCCAGGATTAGACATGTATCTACTGAGGCATGACACAGCATAAGCAATGTCAGGTCTGGTGCTTACCATCAAGTACATCACTGACCCAATAGCATTTGCATAGGGAATCTTTTTCATAGCATCAATATCAGACTTGGTTTGAGGACACTGATCTTTACTCAACACAAAATGAGAAGCCAAAGGAACAGAGACAGGCTTTGAATCATACATATTAAATTTTTTAAGAATTTTGTACACATAAGGTTCTTGATGCAACACAAGGGTAGAAGACTTCCTATCTCTTACAATATTTATCCCTAAGATCTTCTGAGCATCACCCAAATCCTTCATGTCAAAATTCTCACTCAAAGCAGACTGAACTGACTTTATGGTTTTCAAGCAAGGTCCCATTATGAGCATATCATCCACATACAGCAGCAAGAACACAGGCACAGGAGAATCAAGGTCTTTAACATACAAGCATGCATCAAAAGTACTTCTTACAAAACCCAATTTATGCATGCAACTGTTAAACTTAATATTCCATTGCCTAGGAGATTGTTTCAACCCATAAAGAGCCTTTTTCAGTAAACACACATGATTGGGAAACTTGGGATCAACAAAGCCTTCAGGCTGTTTCATATAGATAGGTTTATCTAAATCACCATGCAAGAAAGCAGTTTTTACATCCATCTGTTTCAATTCCCAATTAAAGTGAGCACACAAAGCAAGCATCAATCTAACAGTAGTGAACTTAACCACAGGAGCAAAAATTTCAGTATAATCTACCCCCTCTTGTTGAGTAAACCCTTTTGCAACCAATCTTGCCTTGTACCTAAGGCCCTCCACCTCATTTTTGAGTTTATATAACCACCTGCAATCAACCACAGATGCACCAGGGGGCAAGGGAACAAGTATCCAGGTAAGGTTTATCTTTAGGGAGTGCATTTCCTCTAACATTGCTTTATGCCATTCATTCCAGTACTTTGACTTAGTGGCATGCTTATAGGACTGGGGTTCATCCCCATCAGATTCAAAAACATTAAAAGCCAGGTTAATAAGAGCAACCATGCCAACAAATCTATTTGGTTTAGACACATTCAATCTTCTAGTTCTATCTCTGGCTAACACATAATTGCTCAAATCAGTATTATCAATTGCATTTTGAACACCAGTTGGACTATGCAAAATATTCTGAGCAGGAGAGTTTTGCCTAATAGGACTATCATGCATCTCATTGTCATTAACATTCAGGGGCAAATTATCAATCAAATCTCCCTCATGAGGTGTCTCAACAGGTGTAAATACTGGATAGGTATGCCAGAAAGACTGCTCCACCTCACTTGGAGTATCATTTTGATTCTCCACATCAGTGAGTGGTACTGTGGGCTCTTCCTCCATAAGAGGTTCACTGTCCACAGGGAGTGGAGCAGGGTCAGTGGTCAGACCTAAGCAAGGGAAATCAGTCTCATTAAAGACTACATCCCTGCTTATAATGACCTTAAAACCTGGTTCATCCCTTAGCCAGACTCTATAACCCTTAACACCCTCAGGATATCCAAGAAAAACACCTTTCCTAGATCTAGGCTCAAGTTTATCAGACTTAGTATGTACAAAAGCAGTACAGCCAAATACCCTCAGGTGAGAAAGAGACAAATCTTTTCCAGAAAACACATGCTCAGGACACTGACCATTTAAGGGTACAGAAGGAGATCTATTTATCAGATAAGCAGCAGTAATTAAAGCTTCACCCCAGAACTTCTTTGACAAACCAGATTTGGCAAGCAAACATCTCACCTTTTCAAGCAAAGTTCTATTCATCCTTTCAGCCACTCCATTTTGTTGGGGTGTATAAGGAACAGTTTTATGTCTTTTAATACCATAAGCAGCACACAAGTTATCAATCTGGTTATTGCAAAACTCAAGACCATTATCAGTTCTGATAGCTTTTATCTTCTTACCTGTCTGAGTTTCAATCAACATTTTCCAGGTTTTAAATCTCTCAAAGACATCAGACTTATGTTTCATGAGAAAACACCAAACCTTCCTAGAGAAGTCATCAATGATAGATAGGAAATAGACAGAACCAGAGTGAGAAGATACAGAGGCAGGACCCCACACATCCATGTGCAAATATTCAAGCACACATTTGCTCACATTAACAGGCACAGGAGAATGAAAAGAAACCCTGTGCTGTTTACCCAGCACACAGGTATCACAGAAGGGCATACTGCCTTGCACATCAGAGTCAGATAAAATAGCATGCTTCTTTAAAATATTTAAACCTTTTTCACTCATGTGTCCTAGTCTATCATGCCATAGCATAGTTTTATCACTTTTAACCACATTGGCAGAGGCACTAGCACATGAAAGAGGTTCTGCAGTACAAACATATAAACCACATTTCTTTTTGGCCTTAAAAAGACACATAGATCCTCTGCAAATTTTCATGCATCCATCCCCCCATTTTCCCCCCATACCAGCAGCTTCTAAAGCAGTACAAGACATCAAATTGTAGCACAGATCTGGAACATACCTCACATTTTTCAAGCAGAGCACAAAACCATCATTAAACTTTAAACACACAGTACCAATACCATGGATTTCACATTTTTTATCATCAGCCATAGACACATAGGTATTAATAACAGGTTTCAGCTCAGAAAACACCTCCTTAAAAGGACTAACATGATAAGTACATCCAGAATCACACAGCCAATCATTTGAATTAAAAGGACACATAGGGGAAGCATTAATATACATCAGATCATGAACCATGAACACACATTCATTATTTGCATCATATTTTGCCACATTGACAATACTTTCAAGCTGAGTGTCATTATTTTGGATTTTCTTCTTCTTAGGCTTAGTGCACTCCTTTTTGTAGTGCCCCACTTCCCCACAATTAAAACACTTTCTGAAAGATTTAGGATCCCTGCTATTGGACCTAGATCTATTCTTTTTCTTTGAATTAGAGTTGGAACCTGATCCATTATTGGTGTCTTTACCCCCTCTAGACTGAGATCTACCTCTGACACTCAGAGCTCTATTAAAAGCACTCTTATCAGCTGCCCTTTCCCTTAACTCAAGTTCTTTAGATTTTAAGGAGCTAACAATCAATTCCAAAGGGGCAGTATCCCTGCCATACTTAATGGCTGCCTTAACATCACTATAGGAATCAGGTATGGCATTCATTAGAGCTATACTTGTGTATTCATCTATGGTTTTATCACCAGATCTTTTTATATCTTGCACAAGCTTCTGGAATCTATCAATGTTATCATCAATGTCTTTAGTTAAATCAAGCTTAAATTTGAACAATTTTTCAAGCAGATACATTCTAGAAGACATAGAGGTCTCTGTATACAGAGAATCAAGATTTTTCCACATTTCAGAGGCAGATTCAATATGATCAACTTTCCTAATCACAGAATCAGACAGATTTAACACAATGGTGGCTCTAGCCAACTCATTCATCTCATCAATTTTGTCCTGAGCAGTTGCCTCAGGCAAAGAACCATCAACAACTTTAAAAACCTTTTGTTGAATCAAAACACATTTCATTTTCTGCTTCCAGATCACAAAGTCATTTTTACCATTGAAAGGGATCAAACCAACAGGCTGAGTCATTTTTGCAAAGATTTTTACAAGAGCACAGGAAGCAAGGCAAACACAGAGAGCTTTACACACCTTTAAGCACACAGACATATAGCAAGCACTTAGAACACACTTTCTCACAGAGAACCAGACTCAATTCCCTGACTGTCACGAGCACACTGGCAAAGGCTATCCCAGTTCGCAATCACTCGCTCTTGGAGGGCGCAGGGGTTCACTTTGGCAGTATCAGTACTTAGTGGCCAAGTGAAGTGAGATCAGATTAGGGATCAGACTACACAGAGCACCACACAACAACAGCAGAAGCGAAAACAAAAAACACAAGAAATCAAGTAAAACCTAAGTTCTTGCCAAGAACCAACTACCAGCAACAAAAAACCCAAGCCTATGTTGGCACTATAACAGAAAACCGTAAAACAAGAAGGTCACAGCCAATTTACCAGAGTGAATCCCCACTCGAAGGAGGATTCCACTTGCCCACCGCCTTACGCGACTTGGCGTGCCGACCTAGTCCCCCCGTGGCTCTGATACCACTGTAGGGATCAGACTAGGGTCGGATTCACTATTTACCAAGACCTCTTTGTTCTTCATTAGGGAGCTCAGTCAAACTCCAACCATGCGACTGATATTACAATCAAAGTTACAAATAATCTTGAATACCGAATAGACCTATCTATTACACAAGATTACAGTTCACTCCCAGCTTCAGCTTCTTCAACCCTGCACACTTGACAAACGAATTAGTACTACAAGAAACAGATCCTTTCGGATCTGGAGCAGTTACACGTAAGAACACAAGATGCAATGAAAGAAAACACAGAAGAAAAGCTGCTTCGGCTCAGACACTCGCCGATAGCACAAATCTATTCTCAAGAACACAGATCCAAAGGAGCACAGCAGAATCAACCGATGATTAACCTCACCCTCCAGATTCCAGCTCAACCAGACTCCTACATCCCAGATCTACACCGTCCGAGAACACCTCACACCGAAACCCTCAAAGACAGAAACCCTATTTCTCAACCAACACCGGCAACCGAAGTAGTTGCCCTCACTGTTACTGTAGCAAGGTCTACAGCCCTTTCAACCGAGAGAAATCTCACAGAAACCGCCGGAGAATCGTCGGAGAAGAGAGCAGAAAAGAGAGAGAGACAGAGAGAGTTTTGGAGAGCTTCGAGTGAGAGAGAGAGTGAATATCAAAAGGATGAATGAAGTGAATGGACTCACCTCTCACATAACAAGCACACACCACAATCCAACGGCTGAAAGCCTTGATCCGGGTGAGAGTACACGTGGCTGCATCTGGAGAGTGAGAATTAGTTTTGGGCCAAGCCCAACACAGCATCGTCTGGGCCAAAGACAAAACCAGCCCAAATGAAGGTCCACCAATTTATTCAACAGTAGGATTGTGTGGATTTCCATTGACAAAAAAATGTGAGGGGAGTGATGGAAAACCATCACCGCCTCATGTGGAAGTGGAATCGGATAGGGAGATCGAGTGGGGTTATGTGTTTGCTGCTGCTGGTTATGCTTTGAGCTTAGGAATCTTTTCCTGGCTGCTTTTGTTCTGCCGATGTTTCAGGTATAAATACTTTGAGAAAGTTGATGATGTTTTTGAGAAGATCTTTGAGTGTTGCCAGCGCTGGAAAAAAAGAGATTGACGAAGAAAGTTGTGAGGAACTGTTAAGGAAAACTCCCTAACGTGATGCAGCGATTGAGTATTAGAAGTCCCGGGAGGCGAAATCCCGTCGACAACTAGGGTTTGCTATTAACGAAAAATAACCAGAAGAAATAGGCGAAATTTTCTGATAATCCTTTATTAATTTCAGCGCCTATTTATAATCTAAGGACCCTAGTGTTGGTTCGACTTACGGGCCGGGAAAGAACCAACAAAGAAAACCCGACACGGAGCTTATAATTCGCTCGACCCAATTATTCTAACAATAAAATAAAACCAAACCAGAAAATAAAGAAAACATAAAAATAAAGAATCCTAATCTACGAAGCCTTTCGCACGTCCTACTTGGGAACGTAGTCCCCGAACCTCACCGGCGCCTTGGCTCGCCGGGCCGACTTCCTCTGCTCCCGCCTTTCCCTCGGCGACGGCCTCCCCTGCTCCACCGTCTCATAATTCCGCTCCGGGACCGATGACTCCCCTGACTCGTCCTCCCCTCCGGCAACACTGGCCGGTCCCGTTTGGTCGAGAGGGATCACCGTATCAGGAACAGTGAGGATAAGGCTATGTTATGTAGTTTATTCGCAGAAGAAAATTAGTATGAATGTTTTTGTTTTAGTTATCCAATGTTTAGTGTTCTCCTTTGATTTTGATTGTAATCCTGATTGTTTTGCTGCTGAAAATGAAAATATCGTGTCTAAATTATTAATATTTTACAATAAGAAAAATTCACATATAAAATGAAGATTTATACTCAGTCAAACTAGCATATGAAACAAAAAAGCTTAAATGAAATAATGAGACTCAGTCAAATATATAATTTTTTAATATTTTGAAAAGATATAATTAACTCTATGACTATGTCAAATATTTTCTTACTTCTCTGTATAGAACCACTTGTAAGCCATGACTATTTAATTTCACCAAAATTTTATATTCAATTTTATTTGATTCGTCGATCGATTAAAATTTTCTAAACAGTACTTTGTGCAAGAAAAATCAATGTAGTTTTTGCCAATAAAATATTGATCTCAAGTCAACTATACTGAAATATAGATAATTTTATCAGCAAATACCTCATAACGAGTAACCACTGTAGAAAATCGATTTCCATAATAATTATTGCACCCAGAAAAAAAATATATTTCCTCCATCCACTAAATATGACTTATTTACCTTCTTGGTTTCAATCAAGATGATCCAAAGTTGGAAATACCATTATCTCTAATTTATTCCCTTTTATACTTTTTTCTTTCCACTTAACACGTAATATAAAGCTGCACGAAATCTCGTGTCGCCTAAAGAAGGGGTCATCATCAGAGGGAGTAATATTTTTCTAGGTAACATGATGTATAGTACCAGTATGCCATATTTTATGTCCAAATTCCACCACAGCTATATGTTGATATATATATGTCCAATTGTCTATTCATAAAGCGACTATTTATTTAGTGATAAACGTAGACTTGACTTGAGACCACTATATTTGGACTGTATATTAAGGCATGCCTTGTTTTAAAGGTCTTTTGGTGATATGATTTCAACCATAAACACATCTTTCTTCTATTATCCAATCTAGTATTTATATAGTTGTATTTTACTCTCAACGTATCACGTAAATTAGGGGTACAAAATTTGATTAAGAGCTAAAAGTAATGAATACAAACAACAAATATATGTTGCATACAATGAATAAGTTTTCTACAGTATCACATTTATACCAATTTCATAGGCTAAAGGATTTGAGTTTATATCCAATATACTATACAAATAGATACTCATCCGTCCCATCTCAAGTAATTGACTGTTTTCAGGCACTTGTTTAGGGAAAATGACAATAAATAGTTAAAGTGGAAAGAAATTAAAGTAAGTAAGAAAATAATGTAGATATGCTTATCTTCTATGTTATTCACTCACTTACTTTACTTTCTCTCTACTTTAACTATTTACTATCATCATAGCAAAACAACGATTAAAAAGAAGTCAATCACTCGAGTTGGGACGGAGGGGGTATTAAATTACTAAACTACTCTTAATGATATAATGCCTTTGTCGCAGCTGAAATGACACATTTCTTAGTCGTACAAGATTTTAGAAACTGTTTGTTAATGTATTAATTAAAAAAAAATGTGAGTTTAAATATCAACCGTAGAAAAACATTATGAAAAAGGACATTGACTCGACTTAAGAAGTCTTCGTCTAGTGTCTGTAATTAGTCATGCATAGCAGTCGAAGACAAAAGGAGCTATCAATCTTTAATCACATGACAACGGTGATGAATTGATCGATGTAGTATCGTTTTCCAGTTAAGCTGTAATTAAATTCATTTTGGAATAAATTAACAAATTGAATTGAATATTGTAAATATTTTAGTTTAGAGGTATAGGAATATAATTTAATTAATTTTTTTACTTGACGTCATGGAAATATTTAAAGGACTGAAAGCCTCAATTTTTTTTAACACAACTTCAAGATCAGATCTACAGTCAACATGAGATTCCTTAATGTAGAGTTCTTTTTGTATACATAAACCATTTTCTCTTTTTCTAGGTAAATAATTTTGGTGTATAGGAATATAATTTTAAAGTAAATGAAAAATCATCACTATTATGTTTATGATAATAGACGACTTTTGGAGTATCATTTATTTCAAAAACAAAAGATAAACTCTCTCTCTCTCTCTCTCACACACACACACACACACACTTTTGAGGTATATATATAGTGGTAGCTCAAATCTTGTATACACCACACATTGGTAGCTACTTTTAAAATAAAGCCTAATGGATACATCTTCCCATCTCTACCTCCTTATAACATCATTCTTACTACTTCAATGGTTGATTGTTTATAGCTCAGCCAACTCAGATATAAACATCGATCGTTCGTCCCTTGTTGCTTTCAAATCTCAAATCTCTTTTGATCCCCATAATATATTAGCCAAAAATTGGAGTAGTGAGAGCAGTATTTGTAGTTGGATCGGAGTTACTTGTGATTCTCGCTATCACAGGGTGACTCAGTTGAATATATCGTCCTTGGGTCTTGCAGGAACCATTTCTCCAGAAATCGGAAATCTTTCTTTTCTTGTTTCTTTAGATGTTAGCAATAACTCTTTTCATGGTCCTATTCCCCATTCTATTTTCAACATGTCATTTTTACAAGTTTTGAATTTACGGATGAATAGTTTATCTAGTAGCCTACCAGATGATATCTGCAAACACAATCTGCGTAGACTGAATTATCTTCGTATTTCTCACAACGAGTTGTATGGGGAAATACCATTGAGTTTGGGGCAGTGTTCAAAGCTTGAGTATCTTTCTTTGTACAACAACAGTTTTAGTGGACATGTGCCAACACAAATTGGAAACTTGACATTGCTTCAAGAATTAGGTTTGGGTGCTAACTATTTAAGTGGTAAGATCTGATCTCAAGACTTCATATGACATGTACAAACTTATAAGTATATAATTGGATGTTGACTTGATGCAATTTATTCACAGGTAATATTCCAAAAGAGATCGGTGCTCTTACTAATTTACAAGCTTTGGGCCTTGGTCCCAGCATGTTAAGTGGTATGATCTTATGTCAAGCTCTTATATTCCTTGCATTTTGTTTTGTTTTGATTGCTTTTGATGCAATTTACGTACAGGCATTATTCCGAATGAAATTGGGAACTTGACAATTCTTCAATATTTGGACCTTGGTAACAACATGTTAAGTGGTAAGATCCTTTTCTCTCTCACTTTATCCATTTTTTTCTCTTCCTCTGTTTCTTTCTTTACCAGTAAAATCCGTACCATTTTCGAAGTTTCTATTTTTAAGAAATGGAGAGAGTACGAGTATATAATTGCATCTTGATTTTATGCAACTTTTACGCAGGTAATATTCCAAAAGAGATAACTCAGCTTACTAACTTACAAATCTTGGTCATGAGTAACAATAAGTTGTCAGGTTCATTGCGAAAGGAAATTGGGAATATGACATCCCTTACCAACTTATTGATTAACCGGAATGAATTAAGTGGTATGATATTTTCTCTATCATTGCATTCATTGCTTTATTCAACAGTTAAGATATATTAACCTTCCAGTTTTGGTAAAACCATTAACTAAAATTCAATATATTAAGATATTTTCCCTTTCATTGTTTTATCCTCTTTCAATTTGAAAATCTAGTGTATTTATCAATAGTATCTATCTAGTTTCTAGATTTATAAATTGATCGATAACTAAATTTATCTGTGGTTCATTTGTAATATCACGTACAGGTCATATTCCAAAAGGAATCTTTCTTCTCAATAATTTATATCAATTGGAAATGGCTGACAACCGACTTGGTGAATCATTGCCGACGGAAATTGGTAACACAACCATCCCAAATTTGATCCTTAACAACAATAATTTAAGCGGTATGATTTTCTATTTCCTTTCATAATGTAAATTATTCCCATTTCATTAATCATGTTTATTAGATAATTAATATTGCTTTTTATATCTTTTATGTTAATACAACATTTTTAATATAGGATCAGTCTATCCATATAGCAAAAGAAAATTTTATCCATGCAAATAAAAATGTGGACAATTAATCATATTAGATTACTATACCTTACACAAAATAGTACTAGTATTTTAGGCCATATTTTTTTGGTGGAAAAGTAATATTGGCAAGGAAAATAAATCCTAGGAATATGAATCACGGAAATATGAAATTAAAACACAAAAATTAAAATATAATAATTAAAATATTATATACAAATTCAGAAGAATATATATTATCATTAATAAAGCTAATTTTTAATTTGATAGTTTCAATATACGTATTTTATTAATATAAAATTATAATTTTTCTACTCCATAAAATAAGAAAATGTACATAATATTACTTAAAAGTTATCAATTACATTTAATTAAAATAGATATAAAGATAAACAACAATAATCCTTAGATGGAGAATGGCAAAAATAGAAAAAGTTAAGACTTGCAACAGAAATTGAACTAATTTCACCCTAATAAATTATTTATGCTTTGTTTGTTATGATTTTGAACTTATATTAACTAATTGAATTCAATCGAGTAATTGAAATATTAACTCAATTAACTAATTGACGTAATAATGTTTAATTTTTATTAACAAAATAATACTAATAAAAATAATAATAATGTAATCAATTATTTTAAAAGTATATTAAGATTTTATTTATATATTATTAATTATAAATATAATAATTAGAATATCATATTTTATAATGAATAATCTTAAATACTTAGATTAATTTTTTAATAGTTTTCAGTTTTTATAATAATAATAATAATAATAATAATAATAATAATAATAATAATAATAATAATTGATAGAGTAAGATAGAGATAGAAAGAAAAAACAATAAATGCATTTTTAGTGGAAAATGAGTCCCGCCTCATTAGAGAAAAAAAGAGTTAACAAAATTTGAAAGTTTATACTTTTTAGGGATGGTCTAAGAATGAAATAGTTCATTATCGTTATTTAGAGACGGAGGGAGTAATTGTTATACAAAATATATTATATATATAAACATGGAAAATGAATACCTGGGAAAGGTTGGGGAATTAGAATCCTAAACACTTTGTTTTTAGGATTCTGTTTACTTTCCAAATTTCATTAAAATTCAAACAAACAACGGAATTTAAATTTTTAAGGAATGAAATTATTTTCTCAGACACAATCTTGCAAACAAACATGGCTAGAGTATTTTTTGATAAATTAGTCATCTTTATTTTAGGCAAGAAACAATCAACCATTTTAAATTGTTCTCTTACTTTTGTCTTTTGCTTATTCTAATATCTATATTATCTCTCTCATACTTTATTATCTCCAACTATTTTATTTTATTTTATTTATCTTTACTTAACTCACTCAACACCATTTCTTGTATTGTTGTGATAGAGGTAGTAATTTGATAAAATTGTAAATCACGTACAATTTTTACCTATATATATTACAACGATGCATTAATTTATGGCAACGTTAGATCATTCTTTGTTATACGTTTGATTCATATAGATTAAACTGAAATTGACACGAATAAAATAAACTTTCAGGTCCGATCCCATCCACCTTTGTGAATCAATCAAAACTGATTAACTTGGAACTCTCTTCCAACAGCTTAAGTGGGGAGATTCCACCATCCATTTGCAACTTGAGATCCCTCAAACTCCTCTATTTGTCAAACAATAGTTTGGAAGGAGTAGTCCCAGATTGTCTTGGAAACTTTAGCACATCTCTGTTACTCCTCCATTTGAATGCAAATAAACTTAGTGGTCACATTCCATCAACATTTACAAAGGGTTGCAGTCTTCAGTCCTTCAATCTGAATGGAAACAAATTGGAAGGAACACTACCCCAAACCCTAGTCAACTGCAATGGACTGATGGGCATTAATATTGGTGGTAATAAAATACAAGGTGAGTTTCCCTTCTGGATGGAAACACTCCCTGAACTTCGCATCCTTGTGCTGAGGTCAAATAAGTTTAATGGTACAATGTTGGAGTCTGCAAACACTGAGAAGCCATTTCCAAAGTTGCAAGTCTTGGATGTTTCACAAAATGAATTTGTTGGCCCGCTACCTGATAGATATTTCAAGAACTTTCAAAGTATGATAGATGCCCATGAAAAGCAGACCGATGATGGAGCAGATTTGTTTCTGAAATTTATAGAGTTGACGCTCACTTTGAAAGGATTGGATCAGTTATTGGAGCGATTACTAAATACCTTTACAACTATTGACTTATCCTCCAACAAATTCTCTGGGAGCATTCCACCTTCTGTAGGGAATCTTAACTCACTTAGATACTTGAATTTGTCTTACAATACCATCGAAGGACATATACCATCATCTCTTGGAGGCATGAGTTTGCTTGAGTCGTTGGACTTGTCTTCAAACAAATTGGATGGAGAAATTCCAAGTGGATTGGCGAGGTTAACATTTCTTGCAAAGTTAAATCTTTCGATGAATAATCTCGAGGGACAGATACCACAATCTACTCAACTTTCCACATTTGGTAACGAATCATATGTGGGAAATGCAGGATTGTGCGGATTTCCATTGACAAAAAAATGTGAGGGGAGTGATGGAAAACCAGTATTTCCTCAAGACGAAGAAGATGGTGATGAGTACGGATTTATAGATGGATTTAGTTGGCGAAGTGTGGTGATGGGGTATGGATGTGGATTTGTAGTTGGAATTGGGATTGGTTACATGATTATAAGAAGTGGAAGGCCAAAATGGTTAGTTAAATTATTTTTTGTGGTTGGATATAATAATAGTAAGACGAAGAGAAGAAATAGAGCAAAAGCAACACCAAGGAGAAGATGATTCAAGACAAACATTGTGATTTCCTTGTTTTTCATTTGTAAATCTAGCATGGTGTGTGTATATATGATGTTTTGTAATTATGCTTTATAAAATATGCAATTAATGTTGCGTAACCTAGGATGGAAACTTTTGTTCAAAAACTTATTAGTTTTCAACATGTCAACTTTGGAAGTTTTGAATTTGAGGAATAATAGTTTGTGTAGTAGTCTACCTCTTGATATGTGCAAACACAATTTGCATAGACTGACGAGACTTCGTATTTCTTACAACGAGTTGTATGGGGAAATACCATCGAGTTTGGAGCAGTGTTCGCAGCTTGAGCATCTTTCTCTGCAGAGCAACAAATTCAGTGGACATGTACAAATTGGAAACTTGACCTTTCTTCGAATATTATACTTGGGTGCCAACAACTTAAGTGGTAAGCTCTTAATTATTTCCCTACCTTCTTTTTTAGGCTTTATTTTCCATGTTTCTTAATTCTTCAATTTCTATGGTTTATATCTACAAATATATACTTATTTAAATACTAAATCTTAATTGGAATGGATGTATATCTAAATTTTCGTATTACATGTATAAACTCATATAGGTAGATATTAATTGATAAAATTATACGGGCTTAATTTTAAAAAATAATTTAAGCTCTTATTAATTTACTATCTTTGGTAGGAATTTTTAAGAAATGTAATTGAACGTGAGTTGAAAAAATTAGCATAATGTGGGTCATACTTTTATATATTTGTTTTATAATAAAATGTGAGTTAGTGGAACGTGAGTCTACTACCAAGAGTGGTATAAACGAAGTGGAACAATTAATATGAGATATGCCAAAATGGAAAACTAAGACACATAATGGGGGACGGAGGGAGTATTTTTTTTATTGTTATACCTTTATCTATGAAAAATAGTCTCATTTGTGGACCATATAAGTTTTAAATTGATAAAATATGAGAGAAGAAGAGAGAATGTGTAAAATAGGAGAGATAAAGAAAAAAGTGATTATTTCTAGAAATAAAAATAGAACTAATTTGGTGGAAAGACTAAAGTGAAAAATGTGTACGGGGATAGAAATAGAAAAAGTGATGAAAAAGTTTATATAAATAGTAAAATGGAAATAGAACTGATTTTGGTGTACAGACCAAAAAATAATTAGACTATTTTTTGTGTATGAAAAATATTATTTAGACAAAATTATAGATTCACATAGCAATGTAAACGCATACAGAAATATAAATTTGTGATAATGCATTGTTTAATGACAACTATAGATCATTGGTTGTGTTAATGAATTTGAATCTATGTGTCGTATTATATAAATTTTCAGGTCCAATATTATCCACCGTAGTGAATCAATCAAGAATGATTTATTTAGGGCTTGGTCTCAACAGCTTTAGTGGAGAGATTCCACCATCCATTTGCAACATGAGATCCCTCCAAATCCTCTATTTATCATACAATTATTTTGAAGGGCCGATTCCAAAATGTATGGTGAACTTTAGCACATCTCTTTCAATCCTCCATTTGAATGCAAATAAACTTAATGGCCTCATCCCATCAACATTTCCAAAGGGTTGCAGTCTTCAGTCAATCAATCTGAATGACAACAAATTGGAAGGAACACTACCCCGAACCCAACTCAACTGCCGGGGTTTGTTGGGCATCGACATTGGCGATAATGAAATACAAGATTCATTTTCCCTTTTGAATGGAAACACTCCCTCAACTTCGCATCCTCGTCTTGAGGTCAAATAAATTTAATGGTATGATGTTGGTGTCACGCCCGCATTTTCTAAGGATAGAAAACACGGTTGATTGCGACTAGGCGACACTACTAAAAATTTGACATATTATTACATTAAATTAGTCACACTTTATTAAAACTGTGAGCATAGATACTCAAACAATACATTGACCTTTCATCACATTTATATCATACACTAACGTTACACTGGAGTTAGATGTCATTTGAATAATCATATACTCACACTTCTGTTACGTAGAATAATGGAAACTTGCTCCTATTATTGCTCAAGGAATATATATTTTCATAAGTGAATATTTAAACATGATTCAAAAAAGGAAAATTCAAATTACTCAAAATAAGTTTAATTAGTGAAGAAAGTAATTAAAAACCACATACTGAAAAGATAATTGATAAAAATAAATTAAGTAGAAACTATTTGTTTTATTGTATACTCCATAAATTTTTTTATATTAATACTTTAAAATTATTATTATATTATTGATTTATATGATGTGTTTTATTTATTTAAATTTTAAGCGTTACATTAATTAACCAAGTCATATATGGAACTAACCTTAATCTTAATGTTACATTGTAATTTAAAAAATATATAAAATGTATAAAAACTTTAAACTACGCAGCATCATTGAATTCTTACTTTTCGTGAAAAAGTACATTATTTTTATTACTCCCGCCTACAATTTTTAGGGAATTAGCGGTTGATTACCAAAATTTTTCTATTCCTCCCGCCTACAAACCCAAAACCCTACCCCTCTCAAATTTCAACACTTCTCGTTGGGGAAAAAATAGTGACAGTCTCGGAGTCTCGGATTACTTCGCACAGGAGAAGAGAGTACGCTAGCGTGTTCCGGTATTTTTGTCATCCTTGCCCTATCTATAAATCTATAGATTGTTTTAACACTTCTCTTTAATTCTCTATATTTTGCGGTGTAATTGAATCTTCGAATCATTCAATTTGTATATGAATTTTTTGGGGTATGTTATTCCTTTCCAATTGGGGTAATTTACGAATTACATTGCTGTTTGTGAATAGGTGGGTTTAGTGTTTAAGATTTTGATGATTTGTTGATGGTGTCTAGTGAACATGAGAGGGATTCATGTCATGGGCGTTTTTGTGCTATTGTTTGATCGGATTGGCTGTTTCTGATTGCATTCAGTATTCTAACCATTCAATCCTAAAAGTTTTCTATGCTTATTTTATTGTTGTAATATATGCAGTTATGGCTTCTAAAGGACGAAGGCAATGTAAAAAGAATGTTCGTTTACAAGATGAATCAGATATATCACATCAAAGGTTGAAAAATCCTGAAGGTAAAAAGACAATTGGATAGAGCATGCTCATGCTCATCAATTGGTTTTATTTGATTTTTGCTATATGATATTCTTTTCCAAGTGGGGGGGGGGGGTTATTTACACATTACACTGCTCTTTGTAGATATGTGGGTTTTGTGTTTTGGATGTTGATGATTTCTTGAATGTGTTTAGTGAAAAAGAGATGGATTCATGTCTTGGGTGTCTTGTTTGAGATGTATTTGCTAGTTTTATATGGTTGTTTAGTGATGGAGTGCAGAACTTGATCTTTTTTTTTTACTTTGAATGTGAAATATAGCAAGGAGATATATCCTTAATCATTTTCATATTTTTTTTGGGTTATTAGCCTTGCGTCAAATGGATAGGGTAATCTATAGGTTGTATGCTTTTCTTCATTTTCATTTTTTTTTTGCCAAAGGAGCTTGCATTTGTCGCGTCTACCATCTTTGTGTGTTAAGTTTCTATGTGGACTTACTTTTGTACATGGAAATAATTTAATCTATTTGAATATATATTTTATAATGATATGCAGATTTTACTACCAGGACTACATTAGGCAGAAGAATTTATAATAGAAACATACATCAAGAAGATTCAAACATAGTCACACGTTCAAACCATGAGGATATGAGCATTGATATTGAACTAGAGGAAGATGAAGGTAATGGACAATCAAACACTATGACACGTTATGTAAGCTTTTTTTATTATTAGACTAATCCTATTAATTTTTTTATAGTTCAAGACGGTGCATTTGGAGCTAGCATTGTTGAAAAGGAAAGTAGAGGTCCTACCTATATGAAAAATATATGGGGTCGTCCTTTAAACTTACCACTCATGTCAGTTGAATATAATGAGTTCGGTCAACCTATAGGTGGTGAGAAAAGCAAGCTTTGTCATTTCTTAGGTTCGCTTGCGAGAAATGGCAAATATTGTCCAATAGATATTAAAAATTGGCATGCTATGACAAAGGAGAATAAAGATGAGATGCTCAAAGTTGTAAAGGTAATAACATTTAAAGAAAGCTAAGGTTATTTAATTTATCATTTAATTACTCGATTATATACACATATTTTTAACATTGACTGACTATGTGTCATGCAGTTACAGTTCGAGATCCCTATCATTGCCGAGAAGTGGATTTTAAGCTCCATCGGACTTAAATGGAGAACTTGGAAGCATCATTTAAAAACGAGATATTGGGCCGACGTATCTATTGAGCATTTAATTCATGATCGAGATGATAGAGTTTTAGAAGATCAATGGATCAATCTTCTTGCTTATTGGAGAACCGATAATGCAAAGGTAAATTTAATACATCCATATAATAATCATTTCATTTGAACTATGAATTTACGCATCCTTTTTTACTTGCTTTTAGAATACAAGTAAGAGAAACAAAAATGCTCGAGCCAAAAAGGTAATGAATCAAAGAACAGGGAAAACGTCATTTGCACAAGTTAAGGCCAAATTGGTAATGTTTTATTTCTTATATATTGAATTTTATCATTGATTTTTATAATATGCTAGTAACCTAATAATATGCATATTCATAGACAAAGGAACAAGGACGATGCCCGACTCGTGCTCAACTGTTTAGCTCCTGTTTTGTTTCTTCAAATGGGAACTCAAGTGATGTTGTCTCGAGTAAAATTGTATGTGTTATTGATATGTTTGTTATATCAAATTTATTATATTTTAATTTATACATTAATTTTTATTTTATAAATAGGCAGCTATGGCAGAATATAGGGATCAACTTTCGGAAGGTTCTGAAGATGTAATTGCTCCAAATGATGTATTTGCCCAAGTCGTAGGGAAGGACAGACCTGGTCAAGTAAGAATGATGGGTCAAGGAGTGTGTCCTTCAGATGTGTGGAATGGAACTCCTATAAACACATCAGATCGTTTAATAAGTGAGTATAGAGAAACAATTGCACGACTAGAGGCAATGCTTGGAGCACAACAAAGACCTTGTGCTTCACAAGCAGACGCAAGGCCAAATGCGATAGCATCTGAATCTCGTTCACTACGTTCTACAACGGCTGAAACTGATCAGGTATCTTTATTATTTTTTTACAGTTCTGACTTCTGAAATATATATATCATAGTCATATATATTTATATATGTAGATTTAAAATGCTTATTTATTTATTTTGGTTTCTTGGAGGTTGGAAAATATGTTTCTTTGAGAAGTATTCTCACGAAGAAAATCGTTGCTAAAGGATTTATTCAGAGCATTGATCCAAATATAAAAGTTGGGGGACAAATGTTAGGATTGAATTGGTGTGAAATTAATGTTAAAGTTGTGATTGAGCCGAAGGAACAATTGATTAGGCCTTACGACAACTTTCAAGAACTTTCCCAGACAGTTGGTGATATGATTGCTTGGCCATCTTCCTTGGTATTCTCTATCAATTATTTATTATACTACTATATAATTATTAAATGCATTTTAGTTTGATTCTAAGTATATTTTCATCTTATATATGTAGGTGACTCCCATTGAGTAGTGACAATTTGTTGATTCACATATGGATTCAAGGTAATCTATTGTTAATTAGTTAACTAATTATATTGATTACATGATCAATCTTGGTTTATTCTGTTTAGTGTTTCTTTCAATGTTAAATAATTTGTTCTAGGAAGTTGATTTATTTGAGGTTTTATTCTATAGAACACATGTAACTTTTCAACTCATGATAGTAATTTAAAATTTTTAAATTTTTTGCAGGGCACGTTGCAGAGGAACTTGTTCTTTCGACGAATAGGAAGAAGAGGCTCACACAAATTGTGTTATGCTCTTTATAATAGATTATGCTTTATAGTCTGTGCTAGTATGCTCACATAGTTTAAGAAGAAAATGAATTGGCATTTCATATTGTTGGAATACATGTTTAGAGTTTTGAAATACTTTGGATTTTTATATATTTGAATGTTAATTTATTTACATGATTTGTTGATAAAAGTTTGTTGGCTTATTAATTTTAGTTTATTTTTGTATTTTGTATATGGAAGTAACAAAAATATTTATATATTTAAAAAATATATAATTTTAAGCATTTAAAGGATGAAATTATATTTTTTTAATATTCGAAGGACCTATGTATAAATTATGGAATTTCGTAGGTGAAAATTGTAAATTACATACAATCAGGGGGGTAATGTAATTAGAACCATTCACATGTAGTATTTTTAAAAATTTTCATACGTACTAAGATAGTGTAATCTCAGATTATGTCTTATGACATTCTTGAATGACACTATAAGTGATTTTACATTACGTTTCCAAGTGAAATAGTAGACCCTCTATTCTTTCACTCAAACTATTATTACATCTTTCGTTATCACACTTGCACCCACTGTGATTATAGATGAAGTGTAATAAAAAAATATATATGCTGACATTTTTAAGTGTGATAACAGACCATTTTTTTAGTAGTGCGAGGGTTAAAGAAGCGGGGAAGAAATGGGAAAATCAACACAACTCGACCATAGCTCAAAATGAGTTAGAATAACTCAAATAAAATCATAGTATCATTTCAACAATTGAGAACTCAAAGGGATTATATCTCAACAATACATAAACTCAAAAGAAACAACATTCAGCGGAAGCGAGAGAAGAATAATATTATGTATGAAGACACAATATATTCAGAACATTTAAAACAAACACAAATCTTCACCAGCTCTGCTCAACACCCACCGCGCCCGACACAGCTCAACCTGCACATTTTAAAAAAAAATGCAAAGCTGAGTACTTGATGCACTCAGTGGACTCATGCTGAAAACATTTTATAAAAATAAGGTATTTATCATGCCATTAACGAGTGACCTCGGGGTTTTAACTTTGAAAGGGTCCGCGTCACTAAAACATCTCACCAGCATCATCATCATCATCAACCTCAACATCATCAACATCACCATACCATATCTGAACGTACATGACAAGGAATGTGGCCACATTCCAAGCCACTAGACCGGCCAACTCAAAGAGATAGCGCACGATCTACGGGGTGTACACTAGCCTGACTAGGGACTCACTCCCTAGTCAGACCCGAATTCGATTAACCATACATGGCAAAAGCCACTTCAGATAGGTCTCATAGCAACACAAAAATATGGCATGGCAAACATATTTCGCAAAAATAAATATACTTAGGACATAGTCCTTATTTAAAAAGAAAGCCCACCTCGTTCGTTTAAAGCCTTGACTTGTGTTCCATTCCGTTCTTGAAAAGCGTGTGTGAAGTCACCCGTTGATTTAATGGACTCCGAGCCAATCTTCCATTCAATTAATTTGGCGGTAAGCTTGCCGCCTCCATCGCCTTCTCTCCGTTGCGCCGCCATCGCCGTCACTCCCCTATCTTTCCCTCATCTCTGCCACAGCGCCGCTGCTGTCCAAGATCTGTCGGCGTCGTCGCTGCCAGGTCAGCCGCCGCTGCTCCAGATCGAGACAGCCGCTGAGATCCCCGCTGCAGCACGGACGTTGCTGCTCCGCCATTCGCTGCTGTCACCGCCGTTCAGCCGAGCAGCCGTTGTCCGCCATTCGCTGCTGCTGTCAAAGTGTTGCCGGTGTCTTCCTTCTCAACATTTTGTTTCTTATCTCCCCTTCGTTTATTTTGCCTCTTTCTTGGAGACCTATCCAAGCACTGCAGCGCCGTCACCGTCGCCGGTGCACGACTTCCATCTGCTTCGTGGCAGCGCCGCTGCACTCCACCACCATGGGAGTCCGTCGTCGTCGCGGTCTGTCCCTGCTCCCCGTTGCTCCTCGCCCTCGCTGCCACTGCCGGACACGCACAGGTAGCGGCGTCGCCTTCTTGTGTGGTGAAGAATCTGCCTTTCATAATCTGAACTTCTGCCCCCTCCTTTTTGAGAGAATGTGTAACGTGAAAGTAAATAGATTATTGTGTAACGTGAAAGTAAATAGATTATTGCTAGGGTTTGCTGAAACTGATTTGGTTCCTAATTTTCAGCTAGCGCGGATCATGGCCTGAAAGATTTTATGGAGCCGAAAATTTTTGTGTTGGCCGTTTAATTCTTTATAGAATAATTGGGCTTCGAAATGTCACGCCTGCATTTTTTAAGGATAGAAAACACGGTTGATCGCGACTAGGGGATGGTTAAAGAAGCGAGGAAGAAAGGGGGAAATCAACACAACTCGACCATAGCTCGAAACAAATGGGAATAGCTCGAATAAAAATCAGAGTATCATCTCAACAATTGACAACTCAAAGGGATTATATCTCAACAATACATAAACTCAAAAGAGACAACATTCAGCAACTCGAAACAAAATTATCTCAACAATACTTGGCGAAAGAAACAATATTCAGTGGAAGCATTTCGAGAGTAGAATAATGTTATGTATGAAGACATAATATATTCAGAAAGTTTTATTTACTATCTTCTTCACTTTATGCTCAACACTCACCCGCTCGTCACCGCTCAACCTGTACATAGGGAAAAATATGGCAAGACAAACACTTTCCACCTCCTTTCACATAAAAAGTATTTAGGACATAGTCCTTATTTAAAAAGAAAGTCCACCTCAAAAGCTTACTCCTTAACCACTTTCTGTTCCCACCGCAAACAACGTGCACAAGCTCACCCTTTTCGAAATAACATAATATGCAACAATTAGACTTTGCAAAATAAATTAATTTAAACCATGCATGCATCCTAAGTGTGTGCTCAATTTATCCTTCGTTCACATATACTCAAAACGGATTTATCAATTAAACACCAAAGTTCCCAACATAGAAAATTCTTCGTCATCACCGAAATTAGGTGGAATGAAAAAGAAACTGTGTAACTTACTATACTCCCAACAATAACCCACGTGTATATACTCCTTTCACAACACAGTACATAGTATTAGTATATTCCATATTCCACAATTGCAAAAGAAAAAGGGAAAATATTAAAAAATATACTCTAGCCCCGAATCCAATTCGTCTTCTTCAAAAAAACCAACAACAACTCTTTCTCTCCCTACTTCTCAAATTCTTTATTTTTACTCTCTCTCTCTGTCTGACCTCTTCTGCAGTTCACCAAAACAGAAACGATCCCAACTCATCTCCCTCGTTTCCAACTCGGCGCCGCCTCACGCCTCTCCATCGCCGCCATCGATACTGTGTTGCCGCTGTCTCTGTCTCAGCACCGTCGTCGCCATCACACTGCAATCCAGCCGCTACCCAGCTCCTCCGTCGGCAGCGACGCTGCTACTCACAACCGGTAAGTCCCTCTCCCTCATATTATTAAGTTTTTTTTATTTATTGTTTGCCTTCAAATATTTATGGGCAGAAACGGATTTACAAGATCTGGAGATTAAAGAAACGAGAGGATAGTTTCTAATGGCCCTAAAGATCGAGACTTTTCAAACATAAGACTCTATCAAGCACAAATCATTCAACAGTTTCAAAAATTTCAATTCGTGTACTACTATGAATGTTTGGATGTTAATCTGCAGAGGACTTCCAAAATTAGGGAGTATACCTTTGGAATGAAGAGAACAGTTTGAGATTGCAGAGAGGTGATTATTTCACAGGCTGCTCAATTGTTTTCCTCTCAACTGTGACAAGAAAAATATGGTGCTATGGGTTTAATATCCAGCGAGTTATATACACTGAATTGAAGTGGAAGATTATACCTTTGTTGGAAGGGAAGAAAACTGCACTGGAAATTATGAAACAGGAAATTATGAAACGGGTGATAAAAGATGCAGTTGTGGGGAGAGATATATAATGCAGAGATTAGATTTGTTTGTTGGAGAGATTTTTGTGGGTGGAGATATTGATGGAAAAAAAACGTGTAGGAGGGTTTAGAGGAAGGGATTTATGTTGGCGGCAGGAATTCAATAGGAATTATGAATAAATGGCCATATTAAAAGTAGCCCAATTGAATAAGTATAAATGGGCTAAAAAAAATAGACAAAAGTGATAGGCCCAAAAATATATAATTTCAGTACGTTGATTAACTTGTGGTGTTTTATTATTTTAGTACTTTGGTGTTATTCCATGTACATTGTAAACGAACGCCCAAATTTTCCCATCGACGACTCTCACGTCAATCTCGTCGACAACTTACACCACACAATTAATCAACAATAACTCAAGGATTCACTATTTCCATTCACAACCAATCGAAACGAAGACGGTATTTTATTCAAGGTCTATCACTCGCTCGTTCTCAAAACAAAAATCTTAGTTTAAAAAGATAGAAAAAAAAACCGGGTATTACAAGTTTCATAAAAAGAATTGGGCTAGGAAAAATAAATAAATTAGGTAGAAAAAGAATGATTGTTATAGGCCCCAAAAATGATTATATATTTCTATCGACAAACGAAACAAAGGCAGAAATTTTCAGGGGCACAAACGATGTCACTACGAGAACAAATAAAAAGATAGAAAAAGTCGGGGTATTACAGTTGGTGGATTCAAACTCAAACACAGAGCTACCATTTCCAAAGTTGCAAGTCTTTGATTCATCGCAGAATGAATTTGTTGGCCCTCTACCTGTTAGATATATCAACAACTTTCGAGGTATGATCGATGCAAATGAAAACTAGATTGATGATGGTGCAAATCATATCAGCTGCCGTTTTCTCAATAGTTTGTGTTGATTCAAACTCACAAATCTCACGCTTCTTTTATATATCTACTTGAAGCAGATGATCGAATAATAGCTGCCCACTAAACAGACATTAAACCACTAATTACATTCCTAATAAAATAGAGAATCTGGCTTTCTGCCAATAATGATGATCTCAAACTCATCGATGATAAACCAATAAAGAAATGGTGTTTCTCCGATACTCCTTATTCCCGAAATACAACTTTCCGGCCATGACATCACGTGGGATTTAATCAAACATTTAGAGCTCTTCTCACGGCGAGATAATATTTTGGGTATTTCGGCAAACAGTTGAAGCGCAATATAGCAAGACATATGAATAAGTTTTACATGATGAGTATTATTGACATCGCTTTTGCGTGTTTAAATATTCTGTCAAATTGTTAAATGTCACTTCAGTTATCGTAAAAATATTAAAGATGTCAACATTCATATTGAGATCACTTTCATCGACTTAGTAAATAATTCTAGAAATGTAATCAATTATGAAGCTGCCGCGGCATCATCAATAATTCATGGCTTTGACTTTACCTAATGCTTTCATATTTGTTACAATCTCCTTATAATAAATATCCTACACACATACATGTATATACATCGTATCTCAATCACAAAATACTACAATCGAAATCAAGTCGAAAATGGTAAAATCTTCTCATTTTCTCCTCCTTAATCCACTCTTGTCAGTTCACTATTTGATGTATTACAGCTTAGCTACCGATATCAATACCGATCGTTCTTCACTTCTTGCGTTAAAATCTCAAATCACTTCAGATCCATCAAATATACTGAACAAAAATTGGAGCACTGAAGCCAGTGTCTGCAGTTGGATCGGAGTTACTTGTGATTTTCTCCTTAATAGGGTGACTAAGTTGAACATATCGAATATGGGTCTTGTCGGAACCATCCCACCAGAAATCGGAAATCTTTCTTCTCTCGTTTCTTTAGACATGATCGACAACTCTTTTCATGGTCCTATTCCCCCATCTATCTTTAACATGTCAAATTTAGAAGTCTTGAGTTTGAGGAATAATAGTTTGTCTAGTAGTCTACCTCTTGATATGTGCATACACAATCTTGATCGGCTCAAGATTCTTTCTATCTCTGACAACGAGATGTATGGGAATATACCATCGAGTTTGGAGCAGTGTTCGCAGCTCGAATTTCTGAATTTGTACAACAACAAATTTGATGGATTTGTGCCAAGGGAACTTGGGAACTTGACCAAGCTTCAAACGTTGAACATTGGTGCAAATAAGTTGACAGGTAATTTCATCTTATCTCCATGGACTATAGTCAAATAATTCTTTTCAATGTCATCTTCTATTATTTTTTTATAGTCATATACGTAGAGATCATTATTATAATTAGGTATTGTCCATATTTTAAAAATTATGTTAGACTTTTTAATTACCTAAAAGTTAGGGAATAGGAATTCTTCAAAGTTGTACTCCGTACTAGTTTTTCTTGATTTCTGAATTTTAATTACTTTTCTTGTAAGAAAAAAAATCCAACAAATACGTATAATAATTTCAAAGTCAAGAGTCATAGTATTATATTTTAGGTCTTAGTCCTACTAAACAAATAGGCATAACTTTGTGCAAATTTAAATTATTATTATGCTATATATACTAAATATTATGCACATGCAATTGGATTTGATTTCATGCAGGTAATATTTCAGAAGAGATTGGTCGTCTCACAAATTTACAAGGTTTGCGGATGAGATCCAACAAGTTAAAAGGCACATTGCCAGAAACTATTTTCAGCATGTCATCCTTGCAATATGCTGACTTTGCCTATAATGAACTAAGTGGACCATTGTCACCACAAATTGGAAACATGACATCCCTTCTCAGAATAGGCCTTGAATCCAAAGTGGTATTATCATTCTTCATTCCTCTCAAAATTTTCTTTAACATTTGCCCTTTTCAGTCACTTAAGTTGGTGATTTTAGGTACTATCCCAAAGGAGATTGGTCGTCTTCCTAACTTCGAGCGATTGAGCATGTCTGGTAATGACTTTAGTGGTTCGTTGCCAAGAGAAATTGGGAACTTGACAATTATGTATGGATTGTTCATTCACAGCAATGAGTTAAGTGGTATGATCTTGCTCTCTTTCACGTACAATTCTTTTGTTTTATGATCATATCGACCGTTTTTTATTAATTTCATAATACACAAATGGCGTAGCGTTGTTATGTGGTATTCAAATTCGATTTTCAAATTTCATATTTGTACAGGTCATATTCCAGCAGAGATTGGTCGTCTTGTTAACCTGGTGGAGTTGCAATTGGAAATAAACCATTTCGAAGGATCACTGCCAAAAGAGATAGGAAACATGACACTCCTTAGCTACTTGTGGCTGAACAACAACAATTTTACTGGTACGTTTTCATGTCTCTTTCTATATTATTGGATTATAAAGTTACATTAATTACCTAATTTGATCTTTTGTTAATTGTTGCCTTTTCTTATCATCTATTGTAGCATTGTGTAACATGTATCTTATACTACTAGATGCTTAAAAAATAACTAAATATATGTGGGAATGATTTATAATCTCAAGGTACTATTCCAAAAGGAATATTTCTTCTCAACAATTTATTGCAATTGAACATCGCAAGCAACGAACTTCATGGACCATTGCCGAGAGAAATTGCTAACCCAAACATTCAAGATCTGTGGCTTCACTACAACAAATTAAGCGGTATGATTTTCTATCTAATTTTCCACTTTCATAATGCCTAAACAATGTGTAGTTATTAAAGCAAAAAATGGTTACTATTTCAGGTCGGATACCATCCACCATTGTGAATCAGTCAAGGCTAATTAATTTAGCACTATATTCCAACAACTTTAACGGAGAGATTCCACCAACCATTTGCAACTTGAGATCCCTCAAAATTCTCTATATATCAGACAATAATTTGGAAGGAACTATTCCAGATTGTATAGGAAATTTGAGTACATCTCTGTCTATCCTCAATTTGAGTGGAAACAAGTTCACTGGACACATCCCTTCAACATTCCCAAAGGGCTGCAATCTTGAGTCAATCAATCTGAATGGAAACAAATTGGAAGGAACACTACCCCGAACCCTACTCAACTGCTTAGGTTTGCAGGGTATCTACATTGGTAATAATGAAATACGAGATGCGTTTCCGTTTTGGATGGAAACACTCCCTCAACTCCGTATCCTCATATTGAGGTCAAATAAGTTCGATGGTACAATGTTGGTGGATTCAAACACCGAGCAACCATTTCTAAAGTTGCAGGTATTGGATGTATCACATAATGAATTTGTTGGCTTTCTACCTGATAGATATTTCAAGAATTTTTGAGGTATGATAGATGCCAAGGAAAACCAGATTGATGATGCTAATTTGTTTCTAAGATTTATAAGGTTGAAGCTCACATTGAAAGGATTGGATCAGTTATTGTTGTGGCTGTTGGATACCTTAACAACTATCGACTTATCCTCCAACAGATTCTCTGGGAGTATTCCACCTTCTCTAGGAAATCTTAACACTCTTAGATTCTTGAATTTGTCTCGCAATACCCTCGGAGGGCATATACCGTCATCTCTTGGACGCATGAGTTTGCTTGAGTCGTTGGACTTGTCTTCAAACAAACTGGATGGAGAAATTCCAAGTGGATTGGCGAGGTTAACATTTCTTGCAAAGTTAAATCTTTCGATGAATAATCTCGAGGGACAGATACCACAATCTACTCAACTTTCCACATTTGGTAACGAATCATATGTGGGAAATGTAGGATTGTGCGGATTTCCATTGACAAAAAAATGTGAGGGGAGTGATGGAAAACCAGTATTTCCTCAAGACTAAGAAGATGGTGATGAGTATGGATTTGGTTGGCGAAGTGTGGTGATGGGTTATGGATGTCGATTTGTAGTTGGAATTGGACTGGGTTACATGATTATAAGAAGTGGAAGGCCAAAATGGTTAGTTGAATTCATTTTTAGGGTTGGATACAATAATAATAAGACGAAGAGAAGAAATAGAGCAAAAGCAACCACAAGGAGAAGGTAATTCAAGACCAACATTTTGATTTCCTTGTGCTTCATTTGTAACTCTAGCATAATGGGTGTATATATGATGTTTTGTAATTATTCTTTGTAAAATATGCAATTAATGTTGTATATCTAAGGTTTGCTACTTTTGTTCACAAAAACATATACATATTGATTCTATTGTGCGACTAAGCTCTTTCATGCAATCTTGGAGCCATATTTATACTACTTTGTAACGAGCAGAAGTATAATATTTCAATGTTCAAAAAATTAAATATTGAATTGTTCAAAAATATAGATTAATGACCATGGGAAGCATACCAAATGTTGTCGAGTTGCTCTCGAAATTCAATTTTTAATCCTAAAATAAATCTGGATTTTGGAGATGATGATGAGTCTGGATTTGTAGATGGATTTGGTTGGCGAAGTGTGGTGACGGGATATGGATGTGGATTTTTATTGCATTGGTTATGTTATTCAAGTTAGGATTTGATTTTATTATTATTAGTCAAAGGAGACCTCCATGGCATAGCAAGACATTTCCCGTCCATTCATGTCGCCGCATAGCGTGACAAGCTTATAATTATGCATAAATTTCATCGTGAGGTCAGCATAGTTTTCGGTAACCTCACCCAAACTCTCCAGTCACTGAATTCCCAAGACCACGTCCGAACTATGAATTCCCAACCTTGTGCCCTTGAATCAATAACTTCGCACGCTCACACTTCTCGTTACAGCTTAACGACGCCCCATTGCTCAAATACACGCGAAAAGGTTTGGTTGGTTTAACCTCCAATCCAAGTTTCTTCACCATATCAGGATTTGAGTTATGAGCATGAGTTTGTTTTGCCATGACTGAGTTCAAAGAAGATGGGAGGGCGGCGGAGCTGAAGGAGAAATCAAGAGGAGATTAGGGTTTTGGAAAAGATAATCTATATGAATGATGATATGAGTAACGATGGGATTAAATATATATATAGGAGGCAAGATATCATCTTGGAAATAGATTATTTCTCTTTTGTTTAGAGATATCAATGAGATTTGGGATCTTCCTAATTTATAGTGTTCATTGGTTAAAGTTATACGTAATATCAATGAGATTGGGATCTTCCTAATATACCTAACAATTAAAGTGAACTTTTAATTAAATTTGACAATGATTAAAACAATAATAATAATCCATAAATTTTACCTAGATGTGCTTAACAATTTTTAATTGAAAATGTGAAAATAAATAATAAAAGATTATGATTATCATCGTTATAGATATTGCTATAAAGTAAGATTGATAATTTTAAAAATCAACAAAATTTTCTTAATTCATACTAGTATAATATATTTGTAGCAATGTTAATAATAATAATAATAATAATAATAATAATACTATTTAACCCAATTAACAATATTAATATTGACAAATTGTCTAATCTCTTACGCTTGGCCCATTGGTCTCAATTCCCAGGCCCGTATCATGTGCTCGAACTGATTCAGTTGAGAGATATTCAATATATTAGAAACCCAAATGTAAGCCCACTATAAATTAAAAACACTAGGAAAATTTGACTTTAAGATACTAGAATCGAAATTGAAGATGTAAACGAATCAGGAAGATATGAAATGTATAAAGTATTCACTGAAAACAAAAAATATAATGGAATTGTTTTTGTTAACTGATTTATTTATATACTTTTTAAAATTATGTACACTTTTAAGTATATTAAAAATTCTTTAAAAATCTCACCTACTAATTTATTTTTAGTATTTTTTCCTTAAATTAATTGAACAAATACCAAGTCAAAATATATTCCACAACTACTATCCGAAAGAAATTAATGCATTTTTTGCCAATAAATTAAATTCAATTGACTTGGCTTTTAAGCCTTTGTAATGCATCAGTAAACCAACTGAAAAATGAAAGTGAATGGGCCAGCTTGCCATTGACTTGACTTGGAACTCTTCAACAAGAGTCAGTGATGAGTTATGTGTCACAGATATGTGGAGCTATCAATAATTAATATGATACGAAACACAGTCATTAAATACATGACAGTGGCGTTGAATTGATCTAGAATCTTTTTACAGATTAAATGTGATTAAATTCATCTTGAAAATATTTTTAAAATTTATAGCTTTTCAATTTGGGTTGTATGTACTATATAATTTAAAAATAACTGATTTTACTTCACTTTAGAAGTTATTTTTCATTGAGTTTTACATGCCTACTCCAATACACATGTGCATTAGGTGAAATTTTATAGGCTGAATTTAAACTCGAAACTTTTGAAATTTGAAAACAATAGTTGAGGTTTACTTACACGTTAGTATATATATAGTGGTAGCACACTATATCTCCACACATTTACTACTTTCAAAATCAATCCTAATGGATAGATCTTCACAGCTTTATCTCTTTGGAACCTCACTCTTACTTCTTCAATGGCTGATTGATTATAGCTCAGCCAACTCATACATCAACCTTGATCGTTCTTCACTTACTGCTTTCAAATCTCGAATATCTTTCGATCCCCATAATATATTGACCAAAAATTGGAGTAGTAGGAGAAATGTCTGTAGTTGGATCGGAGTTACTTGTGATTCTCGCTATCACAGGGTGACTCGGTTGGATATATCGTCTATGGGTATTGTAGGAACCATTCCACCAGAAATCGGAAATCTTTCTTTTCTAGTTTCTTTAGATTTCAGTGAAAACTCTTTCCATGGTCCTATTCCCCCATCTATTTTCAACATGTCATTTTTAGAAGATTTGAATTTGAGGAATAATAGTTTGTCTAGTAGCCTACCGTTTGATATGTGCAAACACAATCTACATAGGCTCAAGAGACTTCGTATATCTTTCAACAAGTTGTATGGAGAAATACCGTCGAGTTTGGAGCACTGTTCACAGCTTGAGTATGTTTCTTTGCGCAGCAACAACTTTAGTGGACATGTGCCAACACAAATTGGGAAGTTGACAATGCTTCAAGAGTTATACTTAGGCGCCAACTATTTAAGTGGTAAGATCTCAACTCCATATAATATGTGTGACATTTGCGTTTTTATTTTCATTTCATGTTACTATTCTTACATGAAATAACTTCAATTATATACCTAACCAATTTTAAATGCGAAATGCAAAACATAAAACAATAGGTTATTATAAGAAATTCAGATTTTAAAATGGCCTAGGTCATCTGTAGATCGTTTGGTTCATCTTAAAATCTGAATTTCATATGATTCACTAAAAATGAGGTAAAAATGACCTTAGAGGTTCTCTAATAGTCCTCTTTGTTTTGGTTATGTGTTTTGCATATAAGGGTAAGTTTGGCCTATAATATGTCCCAATGACTTTATATTGCATGTACAAAGGCATATATAATTGGATGTTGATTTGACGTAAGTTACTTACAGGTACTATTCCAAAAGAAATTGCGAACTTGACAAACCTTCAATGGTTGGGACTTCATAACAACAATTTAAGTGGTAAATTTTATTTCATGCTTTTACATTGCCTACATTTGTTAAGTGGTAAGATTTTCAATTTAAGTGGTAAATTGATTTGGTGCAATTTATTCATAGGTAATATTCCAAAAGAAATTGGAAACTTGAGAATGCTTCAATGGTTGGATCTTAATACAAACAAGTTAAGTGGTAAGATTTTATATCATGCTCGTTAACTCCCTGCATTTGTTTTGGGTAATTGATTGATTTGATTCAATTCAATTTACTCAGATAATATTCCAAACGAGATATTTGCTCTTACAAATCTACAAACTTTGGTCGTAAGTGTCAACAACTTTAGGGGCCACGTTCCTATAGAAATCGGAAACTTGACAATGCTTCGATTGTTAGACCTTAGTACAAACAAATTAAGTGGTAAGATCTTATCTCATGCGCTTACGGTCCCTACGTTTGTTTAGGTTTGATTGATATTTATTTCAAACTACTGACAGGTAATATTCCATTAGAGATTGGTGCCCTTACTAATTTACGATATTTAGACATGAGTTTCAACACGTTTAGCCAACACGTGCCACGAGAAATTGGGAACTTGAAAGAGCTTCAATCCTTGTACCTTAGTAACAACAAGTTATATGGTAAGATCCTATTTCATGCTCTTACATTCCTTACATTTATTTTAGGTTGATTGATTTGCTGCAATTTACTCACAGGTAACATTCCAAATGCGATCGGTGCTCTTACTAATTTACAAAATTTGGATGTGAGTGTGAACAACTTTAGTGGCCATGTGCCAAAAGAAATTGGAAATTTAAAAATGCTTCAATGGTTGAATGTTCGTACCAACAAGTTAAGTGGTATGAACTTATATTATGCTTTTACATTTTCTCATTTGTTTTGGCTTGATTGATTCGATGCAATTTACTCGTATAGGTAATATTCCAAATGACATTGGTGGTCTTACTAATTTACAAACTTTGAGCATGGATTTCAATAGCTTTAGTGGCCAAGTACCAAGACAAATTTGGAACTTGACAATGCTTCTAACGTTGTATCTTGGTAACAACATGTTAAGTGGTAAGATCTTATGTAATGCTCTTACATTCCTTACATTTGTTTGAGCATTTATTGATTTGATTCAACTTACTTATAGGTAATATTCCAACTGAGATCGGTGTCGCTACTAATTTACAATATTTGGATATGAGTTTCAACAACTTCAGTGATCATGTGCCACGAGAAATTGGGAACTTGACAAGCCTTCAGTTGTTGTTCCTTAATAACAACAAATTAAGTGGTAAGATCGTATCTCATGCTTTTACATTCGCTATATATGAGGCTTTTTGTGACAAAATAGAGCAATTGTGTAATCGAGACAAACAGAAACGTAAAGAGACAGATTTATGTGGTACACCAACATTGTGTTGGCTACGTTCACGGGCAAGAACAGAGAATGGATTGTATTATAATAACGTTTTCAGATTGCAGAGTTTTATGCCCTACTTCTATATAAACAGGCACACAACACGAGCTAGGCCCAATATGATAATTAGATACCATGTTTGGCTAGCGGCAAACAATACAGATTCAAGGCATACTAACCGGACTTGATTGATTGATTTAATGAAATTTATTCTCAGGTAATATTCCTACAAATATCGGCACCCTTACTAATATACAATATTTGGATATGAGTTTCAACAACTTCCGTGATCATGTGCCACGAGAAATTGGGAACTTGACAAGCCTTCAGACGTTGTACCTTAATAACAACAAATTGAGTGGTAAGATCGTATCTCATGCACTTACATTCCCTACATATGTTTACGCTTGATTGATTTAATGCAATTTATTTTCAGGTAATATTCCAAAAGAGATTGGTGCCCTTACTAATTTACAAAC
Organism: Salvia splendens; assembly: GCF_004379255.2. Lineage (NCBI taxonomy): Eukaryota > Viridiplantae > Streptophyta > Magnoliopsida > Lamiales > Lamiaceae > Salvia > Salvia splendens. Next base: position 33,479,386 of record NC_056044.1, on the reverse strand, counting down.
TTTAAGCATGAGTTTCAACAACTTTAATGGCCATGTCCCAAAAGAAATTGGCAATTTGACAATGCTTCAATGGTTGAACCTTCGTACCAACAAGTTAAGTGGTAAGATATGATGCTCTTACATTCCCTACATTTCTCTTGGTTTAATTGATAGTATAATGCAATTTACTCACAGGTAATATTCCAAAAGAGATTGGTGCTCTTACTAATTTACAATATTTGGCAATAAATCTCAACAACATTAGTGGCCAAATGCCAAGAGAAATTTGGAACTTGACAATGCTTCAAATGTTGTACCTTGGTAGCAACAATTTAAGTGGTAAGATCTTAGTTCATGCTATTACATTCCATACATCTGTCTTGGTAACAACAAATTAAGAGGTAAGATCTTATTTCATGCTATTTCATGTTGTAATACAGGTAATATTCCAAAAGAGATTGGTGCTCTTACTAATTTACAAACTTTGAGCATGCAATTCAACAGCTTTAGTGGTCACGTGCCAAGAGAAATCCAAAACTTGCCAAAGCTTCAAGAACTGTACTTGGATGCCAACAATTTAAGTGGTAAGATCTTAACTATTTCCATGCTTCTTGTTTAGGCTTTGATTGGTGTACAACTGATTATTTTAAAGCCATATTCCTTTTATTTTTTTGATTTGTATGCTTTATATCTTGGAATATATACCTTTTTAAACAATAAATCATTATTTGGAATTGATGTATATACAAATTTTCATATTACATGTACAAACTTGAATATAGTTGGAATTGATGCATATCCAAATTTTCATATTAATTGTACAAACTATAGATCATTAGTTGTTTTAATAAATCTGATCCGTATGTCGTATAATATAATCTTTCAGGTCCGATACAATCCACCTTTGTGAATCAATCAGGAATGGTTTTTTTAGGGCTTGGTCTCAACTTCTTCAATGGTGAGATTCCACCATCCATTTGCAACATGACATCCCTCCAAATCCTCTATTTGTCGTACAATAATTTGGAAGGGCCAATTCCAAAATGTGTGGGAAACTTGAGCACATCTCTTTTAATCCTCCATTTGAATGCAAATAAACTTAATGGCCTCATCCCATCAACATTTCCAAAGGGTTGCAGTCTTCAGTCAATCAATCTGAATGACAACAAATTGGAAGGAACACTACCCCGAACTCTACTCAACTGCCAGGGTTTGTTGGGCATCGACATTGGTAATAATGAAATACGAGATGCATTTCCCTTTTGGATGGAAACACTCCCTCAACTTCGCTTGCTTGTCTTGAGGTCAAATAAGTTCAATGGTACGATGTTGGTGGATTCAAACTCAAACACGGAGCAACCATTTCCAAAGTTGCAAGTCTTGGATGTATCACAGAATGTATTTGTTGGCCCTCTACCTGATAGATATATCAAGAACTTTCGAGGTATGATAGATGCAAAGGAAAACCAGACTGATGATAGAGCAAATTTGTTTCTAAGTTATATAGACTTGAAACTCACATTGAAAGGATTGGATCAGTTATTGCTGCAATTGTTGGATACCTTTACAACTATTGACTTATCCTCTAACAGATTCTCTGGTAGCATTCCGACATCGGTAGGGAATCTTAACTCTCTTAGATACTTGAATTTGTCTCACAATACCATTGTAGGACATATACCTTCATCAGTTGCAGGTATGAGTTTACTCGAGTCGTTGGACTTGTCTTCAAACAAACTAGATGGAGAAATTCCAAGTGGATTGGCAAGGTTGACATTTCTTGCGAAGTTAAATCTTTCGATGAATAATCTCGAGGGACAGATACCACAATCTACTCAACTTTCCACATTTGGTAACGAATCATATGTGGGAAATGTAGGATTGTGCGGATTTCCATTAACAAAAAAATGTGAGGGGAGTGATGGAAAACCAGTATTTCCTCAAGACGAAGAAGATGGTGATGAGTATGGATTTATAGATGGATTTGGCTGGCGAAGTGTGGTGATGGGGTATGGATGTGGATTTGTAGTTGGAATTGGAATTGGTTACATGATTATAAGAAGTGGAAGGCCAAAATGGTTAGTTGAATTCTTTTTTGGGGTTGGATACAATAATAGTAAGACGAAGAAAAGAAATAGAGCAAAAGCAACTACAAGGAGAAGGTAATTCAAGACCAACATTGTGATTTCCTTGTGCTTCATTTGTAACTCTAGCATAGTGGGTGTATATATGATGTTTTGTAATTATGCTTTGTAAAATATGCAATTAATGTTGTATATCTAAGGTTTGCTACTTTTGTTCACAAAAACATATACATATTGATTCTATTGTGTGACTAAGCTCTTTCATGCAATCTTGGAGCCATATTTATACTACTTTGTAACGAGCAGAAGTATAATATTTCAATGTTCAAAAAATTAAATATTGAATTGTTCAAAAATATAGATTAATGACCATGGGAAGCATACCAAATGTTGCCGAGTTGCTCTCGAAATTCAATTTCTAATCCTAAAATAAATCCAATCCCTAAAATTCTAACATGAATCAAATTTTGTGGAACCATATTTTTCAGTAAATATAATATCTAACAACATTATTTTGGTAACTCAACTCACTCAACATAAAAGATAATCATAGATAGAAATTATTCCTTAGCATAGCCCACAGCTTGTGGGTTTGATTTGATCTTATTGGGCCATCCTCACGCATTGTCGGCCCATGCAGAGATCCGACAGATTTCATGTATAGATCACATTGTTAATATTTGGTCAAATCTTCATGAGTGATATATATATATATAGCTTCTTTAATTTCAGTGCCTATCTAAAATCCTTTTTAACGTTATCTTCTCAACTTATCCTATCTACTTAGCGTGATTAAGTTGAAAAATATGATTTTAATTTTGACGATTAAGTGAACTTATGCTAGTAACATGCCTTCATTTGCTCCAACTTATAGATTATATATGTTTGAGTCACTATGGAGGAAATCATGAAAAATTATTGATAATATTTTTTATTTGAATAGGAAAGAAAATTATAATTTCAAATTAGAAGGTACTCCCTTCTTCGTCCCCATAGAATAGTTTGTTTTTTTTTTCTATTTTAGTCCTTTACGAAATTAGTCTACTTTCATAAGAGGTGGACCTCATTCTCTCATAACAACACTCTAATCCCTTTTTATTTTAATCTCTTTCCTATTGTACTAATTTAGCTTTAAAACTCATGTTGTTCCCAAACTGTGCTGGGAATTATACTGGTGTAGTCCATGTGGAGGTTTTAATATTGTGCCTTGGAACATTATTGAGTTATCACCTTATTTATCTTTGATATTTCTATATACTAGTACTCCCTCTGTCCGCGAATAAGAGCTCCATTTTTTCATTTTTATGGGACGGGGAGTGTATATATATATATAAGATTATATGTACATGTGATAGACCCTTGGTCTATCGGACTAGAGCACTAGTGAGACGAAGAACAAGATAAACCCTAGTTGAGGTGCTAGGGGCGATTTCCGCCAGAACTGGGGAATGAGAACAAGTAATTAACTTTATTTCTCAATGAATAAAAGAGTACATAGACCTCAAATTTATAGAATACTAACTAGACTCAATAAAGATAAAGATTGCATAAAAATAACTAACTAAAATAGAAGATATGCTAAATAAATAAAATAAAGAAGATATGTTGGAGATCTTTAATGGATATGCTTGACGAGATTCACAAGATCGAGTGCCCTATCAACATGTCGAGTGTTTAGTAAAATATGCATTTAAGGTATCTTGTAACTATCCACAACAAACTCCCTTTTCTATCCGTTCACACTCCATTTTGAACCCATTTTCAATTTTGAACCCATTCTCAACAAACTCCCTTTTCTATCCCTTTTCTATGCATTAAAAAAGTGGTTATTTGAAATCTTCAAAACTTGGGATGAATTATAAAAGTGAATTTTCTTCCCACGTTTCCACTTAATTTTATGTGTAAATAATCAACATTTGTAATTATATAAACTATTGGTCTAAATTTTCAACATTGATTATCGTTGATTTATTCAGCATAGAATGTAGAAGTCCAAATTATTGACTTCTGATGATTTGTATCCCAATGAAAAATTATCACTATTTTGTTTATGATAAAATAATTTTTTTAAATCATTTTTAAATGTACGTCCATAGAATTTATTTCCGTTTAAAACAAGTGTCACCCCAACCATTTGCCACTGACTTGACTTACGAAGTCTTCGTCAAGCTTGTAGAAAGGTCGAAGATATGATATGTGTCACCAACTTTCTTTATTATAGGGTTGAATAATCAAAAGGTGAACTAATGTTTTTGTGCCATAATTCATGCAAAATTCAAAATGTGTTTACATAGCATTTATTTTACTCTCAAGTCTCAAACAATTGTCACTCTCCAATTGCCCAAATTCCCTTTCCACACACACACACACACACAGTTTGAGGTATATATATGTATAGTGTTAGCTTAAATCTTGTTTACCTCCACACATTACTACTTTTAAAATCAAGCCTAATTAATGGATATATTTTCCCATTTCTACCTCCTTATAACATCATTTTTCCTTCTTCAATGGCTGATTTATTCTAGCTCAGCCAACTCAGATATCGTTCCTCACTTACTGCCTTCAAATCTCGAATCTCCTTCGATCCCAATAATATATTAACCCAAAATTGGAGCGGTGAGAGCGACGTTTGTAGTTGGATCGGAGTTACCTGTGATTCTCGCTATCATAGGGTGACTCAGTTGAATGTATCATATATGGGTTTTGTCGGAAGCATTCCACCAGAAATCGGAAATCTTTCTTTTCTCATTTCTTTAGATGTGACAAAGAACACTTTTGGTGGTCCAATTTCCCCATCTATTTTCAACTTGTCATTTTTAGAAATTTTGAATTTAGGGGAGAATAATTTGTCTAGCACTTTACCATTTGATATATGCAAATACAATCTGCATAGACTCAAGAGACTTCGTATATCTTTCAACAAATTGTATGGGGAAATACCATCGAGTTTGGTCGTCTTAGTAATTTTGGGCGACTGAGCATGTCTGGAAATAAGTTCAGTGGGTCATTGCCAAGAGAGATTGGGAACTTAACAACCATGTTTGGATTGTTTCTTCCCAGTAATGCTTTAAGTGGTATGAATATCTTTCTACCTTCTTACTTACAAGTCATATTTTACTAATTTAATTTGTACCATTCTTTATTAATTGAAAACAAATGATTGGCATAGAATTGTTTCACAATTTTATATTTATATACAGGTAATATCCCAAAGGAAATTGGTCGTCTTAATATCTTGGTAGAGCTGCAATTGGAAGAAAACAATTTCAATGGATCACTTTCTGAAGAGATTGAAAACATGACACGACTTAGTTACTTGTGGCTCAACCACAATAATTTACATGGTATGATTTCATATCTCTTTCGATATTATTTTTAATTACATTAGTCAAATTAATTACTGAATTAACTCATTTGGATCTCATGAGTTGCCATTATTTCACAGGTAATATTCCAAAGCAAATCGGTCGTCTTAAGTTGGAGGTACTCAATATTGCAATGAACCATTTTAGTGGTTCGTTGCCTAGAGAACTTGGAAACTTATCAGCCATGCGCCAAGCATGGCTTGACGTCAATAATTTTAATGGTATCATACTCACACTCTATGTCTTTCTTTCCTATATTGAATAACACTATTACACAGATTTTATGTTTAGGTGAGTATCATGAGTACCATTAAAAATCATAGTTATTCCACAATGAAGGTAAATTAACCTTCCAATTAAAATTCATTGTATTAGTAATATTTTTTATTAATAGGAAACAAAAATGTTAGGTGATATTATTGGATACAAATTTACATTGGATAATATGAGTTGCCATTTTCGAAATTTGTACGGCCATGTAATATTCCAAAAGAAATTAGTCGTCTCAATAGTTTGGAGACACTCACTATTGCAATCAACAATCTTAGTGGACTGTTGCCAAGTACTGTATGTCATTCTTGATCCGTGTTCAAAATCAATTTTTAGGTCCAATACCTTCCGCGATTGGGAATATGTCAGAGCTGACCTATTTAGGACTCCCTCATAACAAACTAAATGGAGAGATTCCATCATCCATTTGCGACTTGAGATTACTGTCACTCCTCCATTTAGCAGACAATCATTTGGAAGGACAGCTTCCAATGTGCTTGGGAAACATCAATAGTTCACTATTGCTTCTTAATTTGGGTCAAAACCAAATCACAGCCCTCCAATCTACATTTGTAAAAGGATGCAGTCTTCAGTACATTAATCTGAAAGACAATATATTGGAAGGAATACCACACACCCTAATCAACTGCCAAAATCTGGAAAGCATTGATGTTGGTGATAATGAACTACGAGGTGCATTTCCCTTCTGGATGGAAACATTCCCTCAACTTCGCGTCCTCATCTTGAGGTCCAACAAGTTGAATGGTACTATGTTGGTGGATTCAAAGGCTGAGCATCCGTTTCCGAAGTTGCAAGTCTTGGATATAGCAAGAAATGCGTTTGTTGGCTCTTTACCTGATAGATATTTCAAGAATTTTGGAGGTATGATAGATGCTAAGGATAATATGACACGCGTTGAGAAGGATGTGCTCCAGAGATATTTTGACTTAATTGTCACTTTGAAAGGTTTAGATCAGACATTGCTGAGATTGCTGGATACGCACAAATCATATGGAACTATGCCATTTTCTCAATCCACTAAACACGATCTGCATAAGCCACAAAACTACAAACCCACTAACTATGCCACTAATAATTAACAAACTGTTATTCAAATAATGGAAATTAACAAAAATGTAAATAAAATATAAAGATCTGAAAGCACAAATGCAACTAATAAAATGGAAAAAAAAACAGATTACATCGCTTTTGCGTGTTTAAATGTTTTGTCAAATTGTGACATGTCACTTCAGTTATCATAAAAATATTAAAGATGTCAACATTCATATTGTTTGACTTAAATACTAGGAATCGTCATATTTTAGAGAAGATGATAACCAAGGCTAGTGGTATCTATTTAATTCAATCTCTTACAATTGAATCTTTGACAAAATCTGATGAGATCGTTCATGAAAAAGTCAAAAACATAATAATTGGGGGATAAATACTTTAAAAATTGAGATCACTTTCATTGACTTAATAAATAATTCTGTAAGTGTAATCAATTATGAAGCCGCCGCGGCATCATCAATAATAAGATATACACAACGTAAATTCATGCCATTGACTTCACCTAATGCTTTCATATTTGTTACAATCTCCTTATAATAAATATCCTACACACATATATGTATATGCATCGTAACTCAATCACAAAATACTACAGTCGAAATCAAGTCGAAAATGGTAAAATCTTCTCATTTTCTCCTCCTTAATCTACTCTTGTCAGTCCACTATTTGATGTATTACAGCTTAGCTACCGATATCAATACCGATCGTTCTTCACTTCTTGCGTTAAAATCTCAAATAACTTCCGATCCATCAAATATATTGAACAAAAATTGGAGCACTGAAGCCAGTGTCTGCAGTTGGTTCGGAGTTACTTGTGATTTTCTCCTCAATAGGGTGACTCAGTTGAACATATCGAACATGGGTCTTGTCGGAACCATCTCACCAGAAATCGGAAATCTTTCTTCTCTCGTTTCTTTAGACATGAACGACAACTCTTTTCATGGCCCTCTTCCCGTCTCTATCTTCAACATGTCAAATTTAGAAGTCTTGAGTTTGAGGAATAATAGTTTGTCTAGTAGTCTACCTCTTGATATGTGCATACACAATCTTGATAAACTCAAGATTCTTCGTATTTCTTACAACGAGATGTACGGGAATATTCCATCGAGTTTGGAGCATTGTTCGCAGCTCGAGTATCTTTCTTTGTACAACAACAAATTTGATGGAATAGTGCCGAGGGAACTTGGCAACTTGACCAAGCTTCAAACGTTGAACATTGGTGCAAATAAGTTGACAGGTAATTTGATCTCCATTGACTATAGTTTAATAATTCTTTTTAATGTCATTTTCTATTTATTTTCAATTTCTATTATTTTCAAATTAATATTAACAATATTATTATTAGTATGGTTATTTATTATCATAGTTATCATTATTATAATTAGGTACTGTCAACTTATATTAAAATTTATTGAAGTTATTATTTAATAATAATAATAATAACAATAATAATGATTAAATATAAGGTAGGGAATAAGAATTCTTGAAAGTTGCACCACTTTGAATTTTAATTACTTATCTTGTGATATAAAAAATCCAACAAATACGAATAAAAATTTCAAGGTCAAGAGTCATAGTATTATTATTTTAGGTCATAATCTTACTAAACAAATAGGCCAAGGAGATAAGTTTAATTGTATTCTCTATTTCTCTATAGACATAACTTTATACCCCTTTGCCTGCAAATAGGAGTCTCATTTTTCCATTTTGGCCCATCCGCGAAAAAGAGTCCCGGTTTATAATTACCATAATTGGTAAAAGGGCCTCATATTCCACTCACATATCATTTAAAACTAATATATACACATCAAACCCATATTTCACTAACTTTTTGCTACTCACTTTTCTTAACATTTTTTAAAACCCGTGCATGAAAAAAATGGGACTCCTATTCGAGGACGGAGGGAGTATAAATTAAAATATTATAATGATGTATGAACATGTACTAAATAATATTCAAATGCAACTGGATTCAACTCATGCAGGTGATATTCCAGAAGAGATTGGTCGTCTAACAAATTTAAAAAGTTTGAGCATGAGTTCCAACATGTTAAAAGGCTCATTGCCTGCAACTCTTTTTGGCATGCCATCCTTGCAATATGCTGACTTTGCCTCCAATGAACTAAGTAGATCATTATCACCACAAATTGGAAACCTGACATCCCTTCTCAGAATAGGCCTTGAATTCAACCATCTCAGTGGTATATCTCATTCTTCATGCATGCCTCTTTAGAATTTATTGAAGTTATTATTTTAATAATAATAATAATAAAGATTAAATATAAGTTAATTAGGGAATAAGAATTCTTGAAAGTTGCACTACTTTGAATTTTAATTACTTATCTTGTAAGATTAAAAATCCAACAAATACGAATAAAACAATAAAACTCACTATTTATAAATGCTTTAAAACACTAGAAATTCAAAAAAATAAATAGAAAAAACAATCACAGGCTTAAAACTATAAAGCCGAAAAAAATAATTAAAACACTATTTTGCACTTACGAGGATGTCCGATGGCCATAATCCACTGTGCATCACGACTCCGAATCCTTTGTACGTTTCAAATCCTAATGTGAATTTCAACTCATTCCGGCATTGTTGAAGTTTTTAGTGTTTTCAGCTTAAAGTGCATCACTCTACATAAACTGAGTTATTAAATCTCCTTGTTGATGATTAAACTGAGTTAATTTGGTTTATGATTTCTATCATAAACCTACAGGTGAAATTCCAAAAGAGATCGGCTATCTTACTAATTTCGAGCGATTAAGCATGTGTTGCAACAATATTAGTGGTTCAGTGCCAAGAGAACTTGGGAACTTGACAGCCATGGTTGGTATATACCTTCACAATAACACTTTAAGTGGTACGACCCCAACCCTTCATAACTTACTTTATTGTAACGTTTTATTGCAACTAAAATTAGTTTAAGTCGTTCAATTTTGTGTCGACATGAATGCGTCACATTTTCCCATTCCTTATTAACAGAGACACTTTTTTCAGCACAGGGTTTAAGAATAGTGTCTTAAATGGATAGTGAATAAAGTAAGACATAAAAAAGTTAAAAGAATGTTAATTTTTTCCAGAAATAGAAACTCAATTATCTTGGAACTTCTCAAGATAGAAAAATGACTCAATTAGTTTGGAACTGATGATGTGGCGAATTTTTGATGGGAATAAATGCAAGTAATAAATGATCACAACACTGAAAATTACGTGGTTCGATTTACTGAGGTAAATCTACGTCCACGGGAAGAAGAGAGGGCAAATTTGTATTGCTTGATCTCGCTTACAGATTACAATGCTGATCTGCTATATGAGATTCAGGATCTAGAGAACTTAACCTTTGTCTATCTGATCTAAGTTCTATTTATACATTCGAACTAAGATCGTGGTTTTTAGCCCTGGTATGGGGGGTTGATAACTGCTTAACACCACTAAATAGATCGTGGGTGTAATGGAGGTCGTGGAGATCGTGGGTGTAATGGAGGTCGTGGAGATCCTGCATGGGTCCACTATCTCCTTGTTCGGTCGAATACTGAGACCGAACTGCTGAACTTTGCCGATCAGCTTTTGCCGATCTGAGAGTAGAACCAATCGAGCTATAGGCTGCGACCGAACTCTTTGGTTGTGCCGAACTGATACTCTTTCTTGGGTTTTGGGCTGATGGGCCGTCACTGCCATTGGGCTCGCAATTATTGTATAGTTACTTAGTTCGTATCCCATCACCACCCCCCCCGAAAAGCGAAGTGAATCACTTCGGCATTTTGGATAAGTGTAAGGGGGAGGCCGACGTCAGGGGACGTGCTCTGCACGTGTCTGCATTAAATGTGACAGCAAATCCGGCCAGAGAATCCAGAAAAAGTGGGATTTGAAACGGTGCGACGAATTTGAAAAATATTTCCTTTCTTCATCATTGGAACACTTTTGCGATTATTTCTTCTGCATTCTCTCTCTTTTTCGTAAAATTTTCTTCCGCTTCTTCAAGAATTTCTTCAGAGACTTCCGGCCATCAAAGAGTAAGAATCATGTCTTCTTCTTCTGAAACTGTTTCTGAATCAGGTAGTGGTAGGAAGGGGGGTAAGGGATCTTCTGGCCGGAAAAAGTCCGGGGAGAAGACGGTAGAATATTTTCACAGCATTTTTAGTAAGGATACTGTGATATCCTTACACAGAAAATATTTTCTTCCTGGGGGGTTAGCGGTGATTCCCGACGACACTCATAGGGCTAACTCGCCGCCGGAGGGTTATGCCACCGTTTACGAAGCCTGCTTAGAATGCGGGCTTCGTTTCCCTCTTCTCCCCGCCTTTGTAGAGCTTCTTGATTTTTTCCAACTTCCTTTAGGTCAGGTGACTCCCAATTCTTGGAGGCACGTATCGGCCTTTGCTGCCGAGCTGCGTAGACTAGAAAAGGATCTGTCTCTGAGGGCAATCCTTAATTTCTTTCAGTTTAAGAGAAAGGGATCCTGGTTTTACTTGATCCATTTACAGCCCTTTAGAGCCTTCTGTAAAACCAAATGGCCGAAGTGGCAAAATCGCTTCTTTTTTTTACAATAGGACAGCGGCTCCGGAATTTTCCTGGAGAGGGCCGAAGTCCGTAATTCCTCATCCTCGGGTAGAACCGTTGGACGAGCTCGAGGGCGAGCTCAATAAGATTCCCATGATTAGGAAACAGTATTTAGAATCTGAGCTCGTCAAGGGTGACTTCGTGTTCGACTCCTCGTCTTCGGACGAAGAGACTGAGGGTGAGGATTTCTTTTTTATGCTTTACTGCTTTAGCGGCGAAAACTAACTTTGTTTTCTTGCTTTTTGGCAGTGAACATGCTAAGCAAGCTTGGTCGCAAATCCTCCGAATCAAAGGAGCCGGAGAAACAGAAAACCGCCAGCTCGGCGTCTGATGCCGAGAAGAATCCGAAGAGGCAGAAGACCTCTTCGAGTCAGTTTTCGGATCCAAAAAAGCCGGAATCGACTTCGGCAAGGGGGAAGGCGAAGACTCAGAGACCCCCAAAAGCGCCAGAGAGAGAGATGGGAGTGGTTACGGCCACTTCGGAACATATCTCTGAGCCCTTTTTATGGCCAAAAGACTTTGTAGAGGTGAATTTTCTTCTTGATTTTCTGGCTTTGCTTCTTTCCTATATTTTTTTTTCTGTGGCCCCTCTGTTGACTTTTTCCTTTTTCCATTTTCAGAGGAACAATATGCTCTGCAAACTCGTCACAGTTGAACTTTCTAAAGCGTCCAGCGATTATGATGAGATGCAGAGGAATTTGAATGCTGCTCGTCACCAGGCCGAACAGGCTCGGGCAGACTTTGAGAGGGCAAGGGCCGCTATGATCTCGGCTCAGGATGAAGCCCAGCGTGCCAAAGACCAGCTCATCATCCAGAAAGAGCGGTCGAAACAGAGGGAGGCCGCCGCCGTGGTTGCTCAGGGGGAGGCTCTCCGTGTTTACACGGGGAAACTCTTTTTGAGCAATCAATTTTCGGCCCTTATCGGTGATCTGCTGAAATTGATGACCGATAATGTTGAGCAGGGACCCGAAGTCGTCTTGCCGCTGTATGGCCGAGAGATTGCAGCGCGTCTCCAGAGTCTGCCGCTCCTTGAGGAGCTTGCGTCTTCATCGGTCCTGCTTTCTGCTGAACGAGTCCGTAATTGCCGTGCTGATCGTGACGAGAACATGGAGACCATCTTTGCCTCCTTGGGGCCTGTTTCACCCGCTTCAATTTTCCAAGAAGAGGGTGAGCAGGAAAATGAGGCCGGCAAGGAGACCGAGCAGAAGGATCAGCAGACCGGCGACGGGCACGCCGAGCAAGAGGTGCAGCAGACCGGCGATGGGGGTGCCGAGCAGGAGGGAGGGAGTAGGGAGGCCGAGGCTGAGACCGAGATAGACAAGGAGAAAGAAGCTGAAACCCACAGGGAAGCCGGAGACGAAGCTGGCGGAGTATGATTTCGTCTCCCTTCTCTTAGTTTAGTTTCTTTCTTTATATTTGTAAAATGGCCTTGAAGCCCTCCTTGTGTAAATTTTTTCTCGTGAATGAAAAAATTCTTCTTTCTACACTCGTGTCTTCTTTATAGTTTTTCTTAATCTCTTTTACTCCTATTGTGGTTTACTGCCTGCTCGGTAAACTGAAATGCCGAACTAACATAGCTGCTTCGTATTCTTAACTGTAAGGAGCTGGAGGTACTTCACTGGAAGCGGCTATACTCTTTGGCTTTAAATGAAGCTGAGAAAAAAGCTATAGATGACCAGATAAAGTATGATGAACTCTTGGCTCGTTTAGTGGAGCTGGAGTCCAACAATAAGGACTTAGAGTCCATAAAGAAAGATCTGGAGGCCGAGCTGAATACTGTCATCGCTGAGAGGACTGCATATGAAGGTTTCATCTGCGGGCGCGGGGGAATGACTATATCTGAAGTTCGGAATCAAGTTGATGAACTGTGGGAGAAGCTTCATGTACTCCGGAAGAACAATGTGCTAGAGAGCTCGGCTTGCCAACAAGTTGTGAAATCATTGCGGCGCTTGGCTTCTCTGTACGATATCATTCTTTCCCAGCGTCCCTCAATCGAGAGATTCCTTAGCCGTTTCCCGCTAACAGATGCTCACACTCCAACTCAAACCTCTAATCCACTTACTCAAAATTCTGCCCCAACTCAGCAACGGACTCAGGAGCAACCGGAAACGTCAAGACAAGAACGCCCTGAAGTTCGTAGAGGAGTTGTGAATATGAGTGAGCAAGATCAGCGAATGCTTCGTGAAGAGACTCTTCGCCGCCGAGGTGCTAGAACTTCCCGGACTCAGGGAAGAGGCGGTAGGTCGATCAGAGCATCTCGTCCACCTACTTATTCTTCAACTGCTCGGAACGCCCGAACTCAGCATCATGAGGATTTTTCGGATAGGTGGCTCAACTTTAGCAATCGTAGACAGTAGAGTAGTCCTTTGTAATGGTGTAACGCATTCTCGTAGGGCAGCGGAATTGTATGCCCAACAAGACTTAGTAAATGAAATTTTTTCATTTCGCTTCTATCACTGCGTATTTACAGTTCAGCGATTTTTTATTTCATTTATTGTACTTGTCCTCGGTCTTATGAAGTAAACTCTTCTTTGACCGGACTTAGTTTGTGTCCTTATTTGGCGAGTTTTATCGCTTGGATTGGACTTTCCCTAGTTAACCGGAGTGGTTTTCGGCTTATTGCAGTTCGTTTCAGACGAATTGCTTGTTTCTTAAGCTGAATTGTGGAGTCTTGTATCTTCCTTAGAAGCTTGGACTCACAATTGTCTTTAAAACATGATCTAAAAAAGGGGATCAGCCTTTAAAGAACAATATACCTCAGTAATATTTATAAGAGACAAAACGCACATAGAGAGACAAATAAAAAGGACGAAAAAGATTTTAATCTTTTAAAAAACGACAAGTATAAAGAACAATAAAAATATGAAAGCACATACCCCTAGGACCGAACTAGACACAAGACTGACCGGACCTTGTCTCTTACAAATAGAACTTCTTGAGGTTGGAAATATGCCATGTTCGGGGTACTTGTTCTCCTGACATGTGAGTTAATTTATAAGACCCTTTTCCCAGGACTTCTGACACCCGATACGGACCTTCCCATGTGGGTTCAAGTTTGCCCAGCTTTTCTGCTCGGCTTACTTCATTGTTTCTCAATACGAGATCTCCCACTTGAAACTGCAGCTTTTTCACCCTTTGGTTATAATACCGGGTTACTTGCTCCTTGTACTTGGCTGCTTTTATGAAGGCCAATTCTCTTCTTTCTTCGGCAAGATCTAGTTCAGCTCTCAGTCCGCCGTCATTCAGTTCCGTTGAGAAATTAAGTGTTCGGGGGCTGGGTATGCCGATCTCAACCGGAATTACGGCTTCAATGCCGTACACTAGACTGTACGGAGTTTCACCGTTGGAGGTTTTTGGTGTAGTTCGGTAAGACCATAGGACTTGAGGAAGATTTTCTACCCATTGTCCTTTGGCTTGTTCTAACCGAGTTTTTAATCCTTTCACCAAAATACGGTTTGTTACTTCCGTTTGTCCGTTTGCTTGTGGGTGAGAGACCGAAGTGAACCGCTGTTGAATATTCAACTCTTGGCACCAACTCTTGAATGTTTTGTCAGTAAACTGAGTCCCATTATCTGAAATGAGGATATGGGGTATGCCAAATCGGCAAACTATGTTCTTCCAGACAAAATCTAATGCCTTTGAGCTTGTTATCGTAGCTAATGGTTCAGCCTCCACCCACTTTGTGAAGTAATCCACGGCAACGATCAAGAATTTCATTTGCCGGGGAGCTTGTGGTAGTGGTCCTACTATGTCTATGCCCCATTGCATAAAAGGCCAAGGGCTTTGCATAGCACATAGATCAGTCTGCGGCGTCCTTGGGATATTTGCATGGATTTGGCATTTCGTACATTTCTTAACTAGCTGTACTGCTTCTTGTACCAAAGTTGGCCAATAATATCCCCATCTCAGAACTTTTTTAGCTAATGCTCTAGCTCCGATGTGGCTACCGCAAGATCCTTCATGAACTTCTCTAAGGATGTAATCCGTCTCCTCTGGTCCTACACATCGCAATAACGGTTGAAGGTAGGACTTTCTATATAGGACTCCTTCATGAAGTTCATACCGACGTGCTCGGCATGTGATTTTCCTTGCTTCTCTCTTATCCTCGGGCAGTTGTCCTTGATCTAGATACTTTAATATTGGCGTCATCCAGTTTGGTGAACTGGTTACTGAGTGTACTTCAGCTTCATCAATGCTTCTGTGTGGTAATTCCTCCACCTTTGAGCTCGGATATGAGGCCAACTTACTTAAAGTATCTGCTCGGCTATTTCCCGCTCTGGGAATGCGGATTATCCGAAAATAAGAGAAATTTCGGCTAATACTTTGCGCTTTGTCCAAGTATTTTTTCATCCTTTCATCACGGGCTTCACTTGTACCCAGCATGTGATTCACTATGACTTGTGAATCACAATGAATTTTGAGAGATTTGACAAGTAGACATTGCGCTAACTGAAGTCCGGCAAGAAGGGCTTCGTATTCGGCTTCGTTATTAGAGGTTGGGAATAAGAACCGAAGTGAATAAGTTACTTCGTGTCCGTCGGGAGCGATAAGTAGAATACCAGCTCCACTTCCTGTCTTATTCGAAGCTCCATCTACGAATCCAATCCAACAGTCCGGCGGCTCTACTTCGGGTTTCTGGGGCTGTGTTAGTTCATCATTGGTAGGATTTTTCTGTTCGGCAATAATAGGGATTGCCTGATCGAACTTTGCCTCTACAAGAAAATCTGCCAAGGCTTGTCCCTTGATGGCTTTCCGAGGTAGATATTCTATTGAATGTTCTCCCAACTCTATGGCCCACTTGGCAATTCTGCCTGATGCTTCTGGCTTAGCCAAAACTTGCCGAAGTGGAAGATCGGTTAAGACGCATACTTTGTGAGCATAGAAATATGGCCGCAGTCTCCTTGCTGCATTTACTAATGCCAGAGCAATTTTTTCCAGAGGTTGATACCTTGTTTCGGGACCTCTTAATGCTCGGCTTGTAAAGTAGATAGGACGCTGTTTTAGGCCTTCTTCTCGTACAAGCACCGCGCTAATGGTTTGATCTGATGCTGCTAAATATAAGAATATCACTTCGGCATCTGTTGGAGCAGAGAGAATAGGAAGTTCGGTTAAATAACTTTTAAGTTCGTCAAAAGCCTTTTTCTGTTCGGCTCCCCACTCAAACTTTGGTGCCTTCTTCAAAACATTGAAGAACGGCATTTGCTTTTCGGCTGCTTGGGAAAGGAATCTATTCAGTGCGGCTAGACATCTAGTTAGCCTTTGCACATCATGCATGGACTTCGGCATTGCCATGTTCTGAACAACTTGAACCTTTAGGGGATTTGCCTTGAGTCCTTCCTTTGAAACCCAACAACCCAGAAATTTTCCCGAATCTACCAAAAAGGTACATTTTTGAGGATTGAGTTTGAGGTTGGCTTTTTTGAGCACGTCGAGAGTGGATTTGAGATTGTTTTCGTACTCCGAAGTGCTTCTGCTTTTAACAACTATGTCTTCAACATATACTTCAACCTCTTTTCCGATCAGGTGCCGAAATAGCTTATCTACCATCCTTTGATATGTGGCTCCGGCATTCTTTAAACCAAATGGCATCTTTTTATAAGCAAAAATACCGAAGTCAGTAATGAAAGCCGTTTTTGAAGCATCATTCTCATCCATTAAAACTTGGTGGTATCCTTTATACAAATCAAGAAAACAGAAAATTTCGAAGCCTATCAAAGCTTCTACTTTTTTATCTATGTTGGGAAGGGGGTAGCAATCTTTAGGACAGTGCTTATTTAGATCTGTAAAATCTATGCACATCCGCCATCCTCCTTCTTTTTTCTTGATCATCACAGCATTGGCCACCCAAGAAGGATATTTTACTTCAAATAATACATCCGCTTTCAGTAATTGGCGGACTTCGTCATGGATGACTTGATTTCTTTCTGCCGCAAAGAGTCTTTGCTTCTGTTTTATAGGCCGGACTGAAGGATCAATATTTAACCGATGTGTAATTACCTCGGGAGACACTCCAGTCATGTCCAACGGAGACCACGCAAAGACATCTTTGTACTCTTTGAGGAGCTGGATGGTCTTTTCCCGGAGTAGAGGTGTTCCCGCGAA
This sequence comes from Salvia splendens, assembly GCF_004379255.2. Lineage (NCBI taxonomy): Eukaryota > Viridiplantae > Streptophyta > Magnoliopsida > Lamiales > Lamiaceae > Salvia > Salvia splendens. The sequence continues at coordinate 33,461,946 of NC_056044.1, read as the reverse complement.
ACCGATCTTGACCGTTCTGGATGGATCATCTTCGTATAACTGAACTTTCATCGAATTCGGCTCCGGTGTGACTTCGTTCATTTCGCCTGCCTCTGACTCCGGCTGCTGTGATTGCTATGCTTGATGGTGCCGATCTGATTGTTCGGCACTTTTAAGCGCAATCTGCAAACATTCTTTTGCTCTCTTTTGATCACCTCGGATGACTGATATCCCTCCTTTAGTGGGGATCTTGATTGTGAGGTGATAAGTAGAGCAAATGGCCCGAACTGTGTTGAGCCAGTCTCTTCCCAGTATAATGTTATACGGGGATCGAGCTTTTACCACAAAAAACTCGATCACCGTACTGGAGCTAGTAGGCGCTCTTCCTACCGTAATCGGAAGGCTGATAATACCTTCAGGGCGGGTGTCCTCCTGGGCGAAACTTTTCAGAGGAAGTGGGGCCGGACTGAGCCGAGCTGGATCCACTTCCAGTTTATCAAAACATTCTTTAAAAAGAATGCTAACCGACGCTCCTGTATCCACAAACACTCTGTGGATCAGTTTGTTTGCCACTCCAGCTTGAATGACAATAGCGTCTTGATGAGGAGAAATGGCCGGGACGGGATCTGCATCTGAAAATGTAATTACTTCCTCCTTCTTCAGCCTTTTATGTATTGGCTCCTCTCGATTGAAGCCTCGGCGCTCTGATTTTAGAGACGATTTAGTCTTCCCGGCTGGGAGAGCGTCAATAGTCTGGATTACTCCATCATATTGCGGCTCGTCATCGTCTTCGGGATCCTGTTGCCTTTTAGGATCCTGAGGAGCGCAGTTCGCACTTCTCTGTTTCTTATTCTTTTTCGGCGGCTTGCTTTGGTATTTTTTTAACGTCCCTGCTTTCACAAGAACATCAATATCTGCTGCCAAATTTCGACATTCCTCGGTATCGTGACCGTGGTCTTGATGGAAGGAGCAATATTTATCCTGACTTCGGCGCGTGGCCGATTTCGTCATCTGCTTTGGTTTTTCGAACATATCAGAATGCAGTTCGAAAATTTCCGCTCTCGACTTGTTCAATGGTACGAACTGAGCGGGTGGTTTCTCAGGATTGAGACGTGGTCCCAATCTGTCTTGTACCGGTGCCCTTTGAATTCTTTCAAAAGGAGTTCGGCGAGGATGCCCCTGATCGCTATGATCGGGCTTCCTCTTGTCTCCTCTGGAAGAGCTGTCTAAAGACCGTTTTCGACGGTCTGCCTCATCAGCCCGAGAAAACTGGTCCGCAATGTCCCACATCTCTTGAGCTGTTTGCGGACTGCATTCAACGAGCTTTCTGTAGAGAGCCCCTGGCAGAATTCCATTTTGGAATGCCGAAATGACAAGTAGATCATTGAGATCATCTACTTGTAGGCATTCCTTGTGGAATCTTGTCATGAAGTCGCTAATCTTTTCATCGCGACCTTGACGTATAGAAAGCAGCTGAGCCGAAGTGATTCGGGTTTCAGCTTTCTGGAAGAACCTCCTACGAAAAGCATCCATTAGATCTCTGTAAGATCTAATGCTGCCTTGAGGGAGGCTATCAAACCACCTTCTTGCGTTCCCGATGAGCAGCTCGGAAAACAGCTTACACATATGAACCTCATTGAGACCTTGGTTCGCCATATTATACTGATAGCGTCCCGGGAAATCATGAGGATCCACTAACCCGTCATAAGTCACTGACGGAGTTCGGTAATTCTGTGGCAACGGAGTTCTGGTGATATCATCCGAAAATGGAGTCTTCAGCGCTCCATACATAGCGAATCCGACATCTCTCCGGTATGGTGGAGATGGAGTTCTCCTGTGATTTCGGTTACAAGGAGGAAAAGGAACATATCGGTGGTGAGGATTCTTTCTCCTGGAAGATACGACACTACTGCGGTAGTGACTTTCATGTCTGGAGGGGGAGGGAGAATCCGCCGTTTTCTTCTCCGGCTTTTGGCTCTTTTGCAGGAATGTTAAGAGCTCATCCTGCTTCTCAGCCAAGAACAACTTGACAGCCTCATTCAAATCGGGCTGCTGGGGAGGCTCGGTGCGATGAGAACTGGAGGCAGATTTCTCCAGAGGCTGTTTTCCAGACCTACGGGCTGGACTAGCTTCCTCAAGTTCATCACGGACGGAAGTATGGGTATTATGTGATCTGGTACGCATTTTTTTTGATGGAAGAGGATCAAAAACTCGCTTTTATCACAGTTTTGGTTTTCTGTGTTCCCACAGACGGCGCCAGTGATGATGTGGCGAATTTTTGATGGGAATAAATGCAAGTAATAAATGATCACAACACTGAAAATTACGTGGTTCGATTTACTGAGGTAAATCTACGTCCACGGGAAGAAGAGAGGGCAAATTTGTATTGCTTGATCTCGCTTACAGATTACAATGCTGATCTGCTATATGAGATTCAGGATCTAGAGAACTTAACATTTGTCTATCTGATCTAAGTTCTATTTATACATTCGAACTAAGATCGTGGTTTTTAGCCCTGGTATGGGGGGTTGATAACTGCTTAACACCACTAAATAGATCGTGGGTGTAATGGAGGTCGTGGAGATCGTGGGTGTAATGGAGGTCGTGGAGATCCTGCATGGGTCCACTATCTCCTTGTTCGGTCGAATACTGAGACCGAACTGCTGAACTTTGCCGATCAGCTTTTGCCGATCTGAGAGTAGAACCAATCGAGCTATAGGCTGCGACCGAACTCTTTGGTTGTGCCGAACTGATACTCTTTCTTGGGTTTTGGGCTGATGGGCCGTCACTGCCATTGGGCTCGCAATTATTGTATAGTTACTTAGTTCGTATCCCATCAGGAACGGTGGGAGTAACTACTACCATATGTCATCCATCGGATCAATCGGGTATATTGATGTTAACTCAGTATTAATGAAAATTAAAATTTATTAGTTATAAATTTTAAGCAAGCACCAATGTTTCTTGTATATTGTTGCAGGTCCTATACCAAAAGAGCTAGGTCGCCTTGTTAATTTATGGGAGTTGCAGTTGAAAGACAATATTCTAATAAATGGATCTATACCGAAGGAAATTGGGAACATGACATCTCTTTCCTACTTACGGCTTTCCAATACTACATTAAGCGGTATGATATTTTCTCTTTCATTGTTATATGCTCCAAAGAGTTATATAAACTACTCCCTCCATCCCGCAATAGTACTCCTATTTAGTTATGACACGAGTTTTAAGAAATATGAAGAAAAATAGGTTGATTAAGTTAGTAGGATATGAGTCCCACTTATATATATTAGTTTTATAATAAAATTTGAGTGGAATAAGATTGAATGCGGGGCCTACTTACCATTTTACCATGGTAAAAGTGTGTTGACAATTGAAACTAAAAAATAACATATAACTATCCCACATCAGTGTCAAGATAAAACTGAAACTAGTATATAAATCTCATAGGTCACTCCTCCTATCACCAATTGGTTTTAGGATGGAACCCATGAATTTCTAGCATGGTATTAGAGCGGGTCACCGATTGTAGGCTAAATTTAATTGACCCAACAGTATATCTGGGCTTAAAATTTGGGCCAATGGTCCAAACAATCGAGAAAAAAATTGGGCCAATCGTCCAACGATTAGAAAAAGTTGATGGGTTTGAGGGATGGTGTCTAAAAAATAACATATAACTATCCAACATCAGTGTCAAGATAAAATTGAAACTAGTATATAAATCCCATGGGTCATTCCACCCATGGATTTCTATCAAAGTTAAATAGGACTCTTATTGTGGAACGAACCGAGAAATGACAAAATATGACGTGGATTTCTATCAAAGTTAAATAGGACTCTTATTGTGGAACGAACCGAAATGACAAAATATGACTTTTATTGTGGGAGGAGGTAATACATCGTGTACATGTTTTACATAAACATACATATATTAGTGTCATAACTTCATATTTTAAGTAGCACGATTTCATGTCTCTTTATATATTATTGGATACACTGTATTTATTAACTCATTGGATGTTATGATTGTCCTTTTCAAAATTTGTACGAGTAGGTACTATTCCAAAAGAAATTGGAAACCTGAAACACCTCAAGGAGTTATGGCTTCACGACAACAATTTAAATGGTATCATACTCTCTCTCTCTCATATGTCAATATGTCATTCTTGATCTCTGTTCAAAACCAATTTTCAGGTCCAATACCTTCCGCCATTGGGAATATGTCAGAGCTGGATTATTTAGTACTCCCTCATAACAAACTAATTGGAGAGATTCCATCATCCATTTGTGACTTGAGATTACTAACACTCCTCCATTTAGCAGACAATCATTTGGAAGGACAGATTCCAAAGTGCTTGGGAAACTTCAATAGTTCATTGTTGGCTCTTAATTTGGGTGGAAACCAAATCACAGCCCTTCAATCCACATTTGCAAAAGGTTGCAGTCTTCAGGCCCTTATTCTGTATGGCAATAAGTTGGAAGGAATAACACCTTCCCTAATCAACTGCCAACGCCTGGAAAGCATTGATTTTGGTGATAATGAAATACGAGGTGCGTTTCCCTTCTGGATGGAAACATTCCCTCAACTTCGCGTCCTCATCTTGAGGTCTAACAAGTTGAATGGTACCATGTTGGAGGCTTCAAAGACCGAGCATCCGTTTCCAAAGTTGCAAGTCTTGGATATGTCAAGAAATGCATTTGTTGGCGCGCTTCCTGATAGATATTTCAAGAATTTTGAAGGTATGATATATGCCAAGGATAATCTGACACGCGTTGAGAAGGATAGGCTCCAAACATATTATGACTTAGATGTCATTTTAAAAGGTTTGGATCAGGAATTGAAAAGATTATTAGATACGTTTACAATGATTGACTTATCTTCCAATAGATTTTCCGGGAATATTCCAGTTTCCATCGGCAATCTTAATTCTCTTAGATACTTGAATTTGTCCAGTAATACTCTCACGGGAGAGATTCCTGTATCTCTTGGGAATATAAGTATTCTTGAGTCATTGGATTTGTCATGGAACAGATTGAGTGGAAAAATTCCAAGTGATCTGACAGGGTTGACGTTTCTTTCGAAATTAAACCTATCAATGAATAATCTTGTGGGGCCGATACCACAATCTAAGCAATTTTCTACATTTCAGAATGAGTCATATATAGGAAACTTAGGATTGTGTGGATTTCCATTGGCAAAACAGTGTGAAACAACTGATGGTAAACCAATGATTCCTCCAGAAGACGATGATGAAGAGTCAGGATTTATAGATGGATTTGGTTGGCGAAGTGTGGTTATGGGATATGGATGTGGATTTGCAGTTGGAATTGGAATTGGTTACATGATTATAAGAAGCGCAAGGCCAAAATGGTTAGTGGAATTCTTTATTGGCGTTGGATATAGTAATAGTAAGATGAAGAGAAGAAATAGAGCAAAAGCAACAAGAAGAAGAAGGTGATTCAAGACAAACATTGGGCTTTACATGTGTTTCATTTGGAACACTAGCATGTTGTGTGTATGATGCTTTGCAATAATGCATCTTAAACTATGCAATGTTGTATTTCTAAGTTAGACTACTTTTGTTTATAAAATTGTACATATTGTCTCTAATGTGTGATTAAGCAACCCTTGCTTGCAATCTGCACAGATGCTAAAGAAAATCAAATATTTCAATGTTCAAAATTGTTAGATTCTAATCTTATGTCTACGACTTTGGACAAAAATTTAACTCTTGATATTCTTTTCTCTTAAACAGAAGTATTTGTTCAGAATCTGATGATGGTTTAAATGTGTCGTGTGTTTCTAACAATACTAGCAACTTCTATTAAACTTTAATGTGGACTAATATGACTGTAAGTTAGTACTCCCTCCGTCCCAAAGCGAAACACTTCTTTTGAGCACAAGATTTCAGGAATTGATATTTAAAGAGTTAAAGGAGAGAGAGTAAAAGTTGAAGTTGAGAGAGTAAAGTACGAGAGAGAGAAAAGTAGGTAGAAAATAAAGTTAGAGAGATGATTTTTTGTTAAAAAGAGAAATGACTCACTTATAGTGGGATATCCCAAAAAGGAATATGACTCGCTTATCTCGGGACGGATGGAGTATTTAATTAAAATATGCTATTATTGCATCACAAACTGGTAATGTTAGACCACACTCACTCGGTTCGAATGAGATTCCTTGGATCTCATTCAATGCCCGTTTTCTTGCCCATTTCACTTATATTCTTAGAGCATTCTAAACAAACTCATTAAACTCCCAAAAGTCATATAATTGGTCAAAAACTACAGATTTAAATGAGTAAACTCCACATGACCAATTGAACCTATCAAAACATGAGTTTATCTCTCTTTTCCCACTACTACGAACACCACGATCACCATGTCTACATCTCTAATACGAGTTGTTGCCTAGTCACTCTCAATAACGACCGAACATATGAGGGAAACGAAGCCAACACATACAAAAACTAAAGTTTCTAAATCATCTATTAATTAAAATATAAAAAAAAATCATCATTCAAACAAACAACAAAGCCTAGACATATAACAAATAGATAAATTCACTCTCATTTATGAAAGTATATCCAAATTTAACTTCTAATTCTAATAGGAAACAATTGCAAAGAAATTCAATCCCCATAAAATTCAACTCAAAACAAAACCTAAAACTATAAAACAACCAAAACACACCTCTCTTGTTTGAAGCCTTCATCGTACATCTTCTCGAATTTGCGAGCAAGCGCAAACATATCACACAAGGACGATGGCCTTCGCAAGTGAACTTCCCACCGAATAGGATCTTTCAAGCCCGATTCACATATGGAGACGAGGTGATTCTCCGATAGCGATGGACCCTTAATCTTGACCAAAAGCCTCTCGAATTCGTTCTGATATTCCATCACCGTGTTGAGTTGTTGCAGCTTACAGAGTTTCCCAAAATGATTGTCATGATATGTTGGATCAAACCTCTCTTTCACCGCTTCCATGAAATCAGGCCATGATTTCAGCAAATTTTGTTTTTTTCGGTAAATGAACCAACCCAGCGCCGCCTGCTCGAAGAGTAGTCCGACGAAGTGTAGACCGATGCTCTTCCGACATCCGGTAATAGTCGAAATACGTGTCAACCTTGAAAGTCCATCCCCATGGGTCATCTCCGAAGATAGGGTCGCTGCTCTGGATGATTGGACTTTGAATTATCAACATGAGCCATGGCTGAATTTGACAGAGCTGGGAGAAGATGAAATCACAATTTTGATGAAGGAGAAGATTAGGGTTTAGAAAAATATGGAGTAATCTTTGTCATTTTCGTGTATTTATAGGGAGCAAAATATCTTAGCCTATTAGGAAAAGTAAAATATTATTGGAAAATACGATTATGGAGGATATGATTTTTAGTAGATTACTTACTTCATAGTATTTGAAGATATCAAGAAAAGTAAGATTCATTTTTACTCTACTGTGAAAGTAAGCTATTTAACTGTATTTTATGATTTATTGTTATAAAGTTGTTACGATCTGGATGGAGAGAGAGTGTGTGTGTGTTAAGACACAATCTTATTCTTTGGAGTTGGGCTCTCTTTTGGGCTTGTTTGTTTTGTTTAAATCATTCAGTTGGGCCTATTAAGTTGGGCTCTCTTTTGGGCTAATATGGCCCTTTTCTATTATAAAAGTGATCAAGCAATATTCTTTCATAAAGAAATTTTGTGAGAAGTTTAATCTTTAAAGTGGATCTTTGCTTAGATATTTTGTGAAAGCGGTAATGATATTGGTTTCTCATAAATATTTTGTTTTATTGAGATTCCTATGTGTTTGCTATTCCAATGATTGAGGAAATTGAATTCAGGCTTTGGTGGAAGGCAAGAAATTAATTGACGGAAAGCGTCAAGATTAATTATTTTGGATTTTATTTTATTGTTGTTTAGATCTCTAGAATCTTTACTATGGTTGCAATAATTAAGAGATTACTCTTATCACGTTGCTATTTAGTTTCAGCAATTTTATTTGATTGGCGAAGCGATTAAACATATTTCACAATATTACTTAGTGCAAGAAAAATTAATACCAATGAATTAGTGACCTCAAGTCAATTGATGGATAATTTCCATGATAATTATATAAATAAAAGTAATACTTTTCTCAGTCTATATATAATTATAAAGGGTAGTGATAAAATGTAAACTCATATATTGCACAAACTCCAAACTATGATCTGGATCGTTAAAAAATATCAACTGATGACAAAATAGTAGCAACAGAAAATGTCAACACAATATCAACACATCATCAACCGTTGACACTGTGTTGACATTTTATGTTGCTACTATTTTGTCATCTGTTGATATTTTTTAACGATCAAGATCATAATTTAGAATTTGTATAATATTTAGAGTTTGCATTTGATTACGTTCCTAATTACAAATGTGTCATATTTTATGTCAAAATCCATCACCAATATACGTTAATATATATGTCCAATTGTGTATTAAAAAAAGCTACTTTTCAGTGATAAATATCGACTTACTTGAGACAACTTTTAGACACGTCGTGTTTTTAGGGTCCTTTCTATCTTTTGGTGATATGTTTCGAACCATAAACACATCTTTCTTCGTATTATCCAATTTCTAAATACGTTAAATAGTTATTTTGTCAAGTTCTCGCAACAACAAGATCAGACTCAAACAAAACTCTAAAGTAAATATCTCTACTTCAATTCATAAGCTTATAGCTCACTTATAACACTAGACCATCCTAAAGAAAAAATCATCACTATTTGCTCATGATAATACTACCTCCTTCCAACAATAGGAGTCGCATTTGGTGCGGACACAGATTTTAAGAAATGTAAAGAAAAATGAGTTGAATAAATTAGTGGACTATGGATCTAATAAGGGAAAAACCCTTATCAAGTGAAAAAGATAAAGAAATTCGCAGAGAAACCGTGCTCTGTCGACAATCAGAAATTCTAAACGAAAAACTAAATAAAGATAAAAGACAAATAATTACGATTTCATTGATTCAATAATGAGAATAACAATAGTCCTATTTGTAATAGGGATACTAACTTAATGAGCAAGACAAAAGATATGGAAAAGATATGCAAATTCATAATTAACTAACTAAATAATAATAATAATAATAATAATCGTATCAACTCATCGACTATGGCAGATGATTGTTTCTTGCTATACACTATAACTTTGAGAACATGTGATATATATTCTTTAGAGTTGTATGAACCTCAGTTTGCTGATTTGATTGCGTTATCAGATATTACGTCCAAGTGTGTTAGTGATTTGGATAGGCATAATTCACCGTTCACTCTCGATTTACTCGTTCCGGGTGCAAAGTTGTACGAATGGAGAAATTCACCTGTTCTGTTAGGGTTCAGGTTTGCTGCTGAAATGAAAATATCCTGTTGTGTCTAAATTATTAATATTTTACAATAAGAAAAATTCACATATAAAATGAAGATTTATACTCAGTCAAACTAGCATATGAAACAAAAAAAGCTTAAATAAAATAATGAGACTCAGTCAAATATATAATTTTTTAATATTTTAAAAAGATATAATTAACTCTAACTATGTCAAATTTATTCCTTTTTTTATTTTTTTACTTTCCACATATTCTGGTGTCCTAGGCGTAGAGGAACCACACCAATCCATCCCGAACTTGGTGGTTAAACTCTACTGCGGTGACGATACTGTAGGGGAGGTCCTGCGGAAAAATAGCTCGACGCCAGGATGATAAAAAGCTTAACACCTCTCATTCTTATTACTTTTTCAACGAATAAAATGAAAAATAAAAAGGTCGTCTTATTCAAAACCCCAATTATGACATCCCTTCTCTCCTACTTTACACCTCGGAACGTACCGTTCTTATGAAAATAATGTTACTGCACGGACGGGGGTTATAAATTTTTTCATTTTCATCGATTAAATAATATTGAAATTTAATTACTTGAAAAGTCTGTTTTAACACATAATATAATGGCCATAGAAGGGGTCATCTTCAAAGGGAGTAATACTTTTCTAGGTAACATGATGTATAGTTCCAGTATGCCATATTTTATGTCCAAATCCACCACAGCTATATGTTGATATATATATGTCCAATTGTCTATTCATAAAGCGACTATTTATTTAGTGATAAACGTAGACTTGACTTGAGACCACTATATTTGGACTGTATATTAAGGCATGCCTTGTTTTAAAGGTCTTTTGGTGATATGATTTCAACCATAAACACATCTTTCTTCTATTATCCAACCTAGTATTTATATAGTTGTATTTTACTCTCAACGTATCACGTATTTGTTGTATACAATGAATAAGTTTTATACAGTATCACATTTATACCAATTTCATAGGCTAAAGGATTTGAGCTTGTATCCAATATACTATACAAATAGATATTCCATCCGTCTCATCTCAAGTGATTGACTGTTTTCAGGCACTTGTTTAGGGAAAATAACAATAAATAGTTAAAGTGGAAAGAAATTAAAGTAAATAAGAGAATAATGTAGATACGCTTATCTTCTATGTTATTCACTCTGTTACTTTACTTTATCTCTACTTTAACTATTAACTATCATCATAGCAAAACAACGACAAAAAAGAAGTCAATCACTCGAGTTGGGACGGAGGGGATATTAAATTACTAAACTACTCTTAAAAATAAAATTGAAAAGATACTAAAAATTGATTAAGATTTTTAATGATATAATGCCTTTGTCGCAGTTGAAATGACACATTTCTTAGTCGTACAAGATTTTAGAAACTGTTTGTTAATGTGAGTATTAATTAAAAAAATGTGAGTTTAAATATCAACCGTAGAAAAACATTATGAAAAAGGACATTGACTCGACTTAAGAAGTCTTCGTCTAGTGTCTGTAATAAGTCATGCATAGCAGTCGAAGACAAAAAGGAGCTATCAATCTTTAATCACATGACAACGGTGATGAATTGATCGATGTAGTATCGTTTTCCAGTTAAGCTGTAATTAAATTTATTTTGGAATAAATTAACAAATTGAATTGAATATTGTAAATATTTCAGTTTAGAGATATAGGAATATAATTTAATTAATTTTTTTACTTGGCGTCATGGAAATATTTAAAGGACTGAAAGCCTCAATTTTCTTAACACAACTTCAAGATCAGATCTACAGTCAACATGAGATTCCTTAATATAGAGTTCTTTTTGTATACATAAACCATTTTCTCTTTTTCTAAGTAAATAATTTTGGTGTATAGGAATATAATTTTAAAGTAAATGAAAAATCATTACCATTATGTTTATGATAATAGACGACTTTTGGAGTATCATTTATCTCAAAAACAAAAGATAAACTCTCTCTCTCTCTCTCTCTCTCTCTCTCTCTCTCTCTCTCTCTCTCTCTCTCTCACACACACACACACACACACTTTTGAGGTATATATATAGTGGTAGCTCAAATCTTGTATACACCACACATTGCTAGCTACTTTTAAAATAAAGCCTAATGGATACATCTTCCCATCTCTACCTCCTTATAACATCATTCTTACTACTTCAATGGTTGATTGTTTATAGCTCAGCCAACTCAGATATAAACATCGATCGTTCTTCCCTTGTTGCTTTCAAATCTCAAATCTCTTTTGATCCCCATAATATATTAGCCAAAAATTGGAGTAGTGAGAGCAGTATTTGTAGTTGGATGGGAGTTACTTGTGATTCTCACTATCAAAGGGTGACTCAGTTGAATATATCATCCATGGGTCTTGCAGGAACCATTTCTCCAGAAATCGGAAATCTTTCTTTTCTTGTTTCTTTAGATATTAGCAATAACTCTTTTCATGGTTCTATTCCCCATTCTATTTTCAACATGTCATTTTTACAAGTTTTGAATTTAAGGATTAATAGTTTATCTAGTAGCCTACCAAATGATATGTGCAAACACAATCTCCATAGGCTTAAGAGACTTCGTATTTCTTACAACGAGTTGTACGGGGAAATACAATCGAGTTTGGGGCAGTGTTCAAAGCTTGAGTATCTTTATTTGTACAACAACAGATTTAGTGGACATGTGCCAACACAAATTGGAAACTTGACATTGCTGCAATTATTAGATTTGGGTGCTAACTATTTAAGTGGTAAGATCTGATCTGAAGACTTCATATGACATGTGCAAACTTATAAGTATATAATTGGATGTTGACTTGATGCAATTTACTCACAGGTAATATTCCAAAAGAGATCGGTGCTCTTACTAATTTACAAACTTTGGACATGAGTACAAACAAATTTACTGGCCCCGTGCCAAGTGAAATTGGGAACTTGACAATTCTTCAATATTTGGACCTTGGTCACAACATGTTAAGTGGTATGATCTTATGTCAAGCTCTTATATTCCTTGTGATGGAGTACGTACTAAACAAGCCCAACAGCGGTAAAGCCCATCAGCCTAAAGCCCAAGAAAGAGTATCAGTTCGGCATGACTAAAGAGTATCAGTCCGGCATGACTAAAGAGTTCAGTTCGGCACAACCAAAGAGTTCGGCCCCAGCCTACAGCTCGGTAAAAGCCAACCAATCAAACCCAACCAATCAAACTCTGCTCTCAGGTCGGCATCAAGCTCTACTCTCAGATCGGCAAAAGCTGCTCGGCAATAATTCAGCAGTTCGGTCTCAGTATTCGACCGAACTAAGAGATAGTGGACTCATACAGGATTTCCACCTCCACTACACCCACGATCTATTTAGTGGTGTCAAGCAGTCATTAACTCATGCAGGATAGTGGACCCATGCAAGATCGCCACGATCTCCACGACATCCACTACCTAGTAAATAGCTGCATGCCACGATCTTGGTCCTTTGTATAAATAGAACCTAGATCAGATAGATAGGGTTAGCTTCAAAAGACATTCTCTCGATCTCTAGAGATAGAATACAAAATAGCAAGTCTGTATTGTAAGCTGTAGAAAACAGATCAAGCAATACAACTCTGCCCTCTTTTCTTCCCGTGGACGTAGATTTACCTCAGTAAATCGAACCACGTAAATTCTCTGTGTCGTGATCTGCGTTTTTCCAGCATTCATCACTAACATCAAATTTTCGCGGATTCATCACTGGCGCCGTCTGTGGGAAACAGAGAACCAAATCTGTGATAAAGCGAATTTTTGACCCTTTTTCCACCCCAAAAAAATGCATACCAGATCACATAACACCCATAATACCGTTCGTGATAACCGTGAGGAAGCTAGTCCAGCTCGCAGGTCTGAAAAACGGCCTCGGGAGACATCTACCTCCGGTTCTCACGAAGAAGGAACAAGCCACTCCAGGAGTCATCGCACCGAGTCTTCCCAGCAGCCCGATTTAAATGAAGCTGTCAAGCTGTTCTTGGCCGAGAAGCAGGAGGAGTTCTTAACCTTCCTGCAGAAGAGCCAACAGCCGGAGAAGACAACGACGGATTCTCCCTCCTCATCTAGGCATGAAAGTCACTACCGCAGTAGTGACGTGTCTTCCAGGAGAAAGAATCCTCAACCCCGACATGTTCCTGTTCCTCCTCGGTACCGGAACCACAGGAGAACTCCATCTCCTCCGTACCGAAGAGATGTCGGGTTCGCCATCTACGGAGCATTGAAGACTCCGTTCTCGGACGATATCACCCGAACTCCTTTGCCGCGGAACTACCGAACTCCGTCGATAACCTATGACGGACTCGTGGATCCTCATGATTTCTTGGGACGCTATCAATATAACATGGCGAACCAGGGTCTCAACGAGGTCCACATGTGCAAGCTGTTCCCCGAGCTGCTCATCGGGAACGCCAGAAGGTGGTTCGACAGCCTTCCTCAAGGCAGCATTAGATCCTACCGAGATCTAATGGATGCTTTCCACAGGAGGTTCTTTCAGAAAGCGGAAGCCCGGATCACTTCGGCTCAGCTGCTTTCCATTCGTCAAGGTCGCGATGAAAGAATCAGCGACTTTATGACAAGATTCCACAAGGAATGCCTGCAAGTAGACGATCTCAACGATCTGCTTGTCATCTCGGCATTCCAAAATGGAATCCTGCCCGGAGCTCTCTACAGGAAGCTCGTTGAGTGCGGTCCACAGACAGCTCAGGAAATGTGGGACATTGTGGACCAGTACTCCCGGGCCGATGAGGCAGACCGTCGCAAACGGTCGTTAGACAGCTCATCGTCCCGAGGAGACAGAAGGAAGCCCGATCATAGCGATCAGGGGCATCCTCGCCGGACTCCATTTGAAAGAATTCAAAGGGCTCCGGTGCAAGACAGATTGGGACCCCGTCTCAATCCCGAGAAGCCGCCCGCTCAGTTCGTACCACTGAACAAGTCAAGAGCGGAAATTTTCGAACTACATTCCGATATGTTCGAAAGACCAAAGCGGATGACGAAATCAGCCGCGCGGCGACCTCAGGATCAATATTGCTCCTTCCATCAAACCCACGGTCACGATACCGAGGAGTGCCGAGATTTGGCTGCAGGTATTGATGTTCTTGTGAAAACAGGAACGTTAAAAAAATACCAAAGCAAGCAGCCGAAAAAGAACAAAAAGCAGAGAGGTGCGAACTGCAATCCTCAGGATCCGAAAAGGCATGAGGATCCCGAAGACGACGACGAGCCGCAATATGATGGAGTAATCCTGACTATTGATGCTCTCCCTGCCGGGAAGACTAAATCGTCCCTAAAAGCAGAGCGCAGAGGCTTCAATCGAGAGGAGCCAACACATAAAAGGCTGAAGAAAGACGAAATGATTACATTTTCAGACGCCGATCCCGTCCCAGCCATCTCTCCTCACCAAGATGCTATTGTCATTCAAGCCGGAGTGGCAAACAAACTGATCCACAGAGTATTTGTGGATACAGGAGCGTCAGTCAGCATTCTTTTTAAAGAATGTTTCGATAAAATGGAAGTGGATCCAGCTCGGCTCAGTCCGGCTCCACTTCCTCTGAAAAGTTTCGCCCAGGAGGACACCCGCCCTGAAGGTATTATCAGCCTTCCGATCACGGTGGGAAAAGCGCCTACAAGCTCCAATACGATGATAGAGTTCTTTGTGGTGAAAGCTCGGTCCCCGTACAACATCATCCTGGGGAGAGACTGGCTCAACACAGTTCGAGCCGTTTGCTCTACTTATCACCTCACCATCAAGATCCCCACTAAAGGTGGGATAGCGGTCATCCGAGGTGATCAAAAGAGAGCAAAAGAATGTCTGCAGATTGCGCTTAAAAGTGCCGAGCAATCAGTTCGGCACCATCAAGCATAGCAATCACAGCAACCGGAGTCAAAGGCAAGCGAGATGACCGAAGTCACTTCAGAGCCGAACTCAATGACCGTTCAGTTATACGAAGATGATCCATCCAGAACGGTCAAGATCGGCTTCGCAGGAACGCCTCTACTCCGGGAAAAGACCATTCAGCTCCTCAAGGAGTACAGAGATGTCTTTGCATGGTCTCCGTTGGACATGACCGGAGTGCCCCCCGAGGTAATCACTCATCGGTTAAATATTGATCCTTCAATCCGGCCAGTAAAACAGAAGCAAAGACTCTTTGCGGCAGAAAGAAGCCAAGTCATCCATGACGAAGTCCGCCAATTACTAAAAGCGGATGTACTATTCGAGGTGAAATATCCCTCCTGGGTGGCCAATCCTATGATGATCAAGAAAAAAGAAGGAGGATGGCGGATGTGCATAGATTTTACCGATCTAAACAAGCACTGTCCTAAAGATTGCTATCCCCTTCCGAATATAGATAAAAAAGTAGAAGCTTTGATCGGCTTCGAAATTTTCTGTTTTCTTGATTTATACAAAGGATATCACCAAGTATTGATGGATGAGAGTGACGCTCCGAAAACAGCTTTCATTACCGATTTCGGCATTTTCGCTTATAAAAAGATGCCATTCGGTTTAAAGAATGCCGGAGCCACTTATCAAAGGATGGTAGACAAGCTTTTTCGGCACCTAATCGGAAAGGAGGTCGAAGTGTATGTTGACGATATAGTCGTCAAAAGCAAAAGCACTTCGGAGTACGAGCACAACCTCAAGTCCACTCTCAACGTGCTCAAGAAAGCCAACCTCAAACTTAATCCCCAAAAGTGTACCTTTTTGGTAGATTCGGGAAAGTTTCTGGGTTGTTGGGTTTCAAAGGACGGACTCAAGGCAAACCCCTCAAAAGTTCAAGTCGTTCAGAACATGGCAATGCCGAAGTCCATACATGACGTGCAAAGGATAACCGGATGTCTAGCCGCACTGAATCGATTCCTTTCCCAAGCAGCCGAAAAGCAACTGCCGTTTTTCAAAGTGTTGAAAAGGCACCAAAGTTCGAGTGGGGAGCCGAGCAGAAAAAGGCCTTTGACGAGCTCAAAAGTTATCTAGCCGAGCTTCCTATTCTCTCTGCTCCAACCGAAGCCGAAGTAATATTCTTATACTTAGCGGCATCAGATCAAACCATCAGCGCGGTGCTTATACGAGAAGAAGGCCTAAAGCAGTTTCCCATCTACTTTACAAGCCGAGCATTAAGAGGTCCAGAAACAAGGTATCAACCTCTGGAAAAAATTGCTCTGGCGTTAGTAAATGCAGCAAGGAGACTGCGGCCATACTTCTATGCTCACAAGGTATGCGTCTTAACCGATCTGCCTCTTCGGCAAGTTTTGACCAAGCCAGAAGCATCAGGCAGAATCGCCAAATGGGCCATAGAGCTGGGAGAACACTCAATCGAGTACCTACCTCGGAAAGCCATCAAGGGACAAGCCTTGGCAGATTTTCTTGCAGAGGCCAAGTTCGATCAAGCAATCCCTGTCATTGCCGAACAGAAAAATTCTGCCAATGCCGAGCTAGCACAGCCCTTGGAATCCGAAGTAGAGCCGCCAGACTGCTGGAGCGGATTCGTAGATGGAGCTTCAAACAAGATGGGAAGTGGAGCTGGTATTTTACTCGTCGCTCCCGACGGACACGAGGTATCCTACTCACTTCGGTTCCTATTCCCCACTACTAATAATGAAGCCGAATACGAAGCCCTCCTTGCCGGACTCCAGTTAGCGCAAAGTCTGCTCGTCAAATCTCTCAAAGTCCATTGTGATTCACAAGTCATAGTAAATCACATGTTGGGTACAAGTGAAGCCCGTGACGAGAGAATGAAGAAGTATTTGGACAAAGCGCAAAACATCAGCCGAAGTTTCTCCTATTTTCGGATAATCCGCGTTCCCAGAGCGGAAAATAGCCGAGCAGATACCTTAAGTAAGTTGGCCTCAGATCCGAGCTCAAAGGCGGAAGAATTAATGCATCGAAGCATTGATGAAGCCGAGGTACATTCAGTATTCAGCTCGCCGAACTGGATGACGCCGATCTTGCAGTATCTGGATCAAGGACAATTGCCCGAGGATAAGAGAGAAGCTCGGAAGATCACGTGCCGAGCACTTCGGTACGAACTTCATGAAGGAGTCCTCTTTAGAAAGTCTTACCTCCAGCCGTTATTGCGGTGCGTAGGACCAGAAGAGACGGGCTACATCCTCAGAGAAGTTCATGAAGGATCGTGCGGCAGCCACATCGGAGCTAGAGCTTTAGCTAAAAAAGTTCTAAGATGGGGATATTATTGGCCAACCTTGGTGCAAGAAGCAGTGCAGCTCGTCAAGACATGCCCAAAGTGCCAAATCCATGCAAATATCCCAAGGATGCCGCAGACCGATCTATCCACTATGCAAAGCCCTTGGCCTTTCATGCAATGGGGCATAGACATAGTGGGACCACTTCCTCAAGCTCCTCGGCAAATGAAATTCCTAATCGTTGCCGTGGACTACTTTACGAAGTGGGTGGAAGCTGAACCATTAGCTACGATAACGAGCTCGAAGGCATTGGATTTCGTCTGGAAGAACATAGTGTGCCGATTTGGCATACCCCACATCCTCATCTCGGATAACGGGACTCAGTTCACCGACAAGACGTTCAAAAATTGGTGCCAAGAGCTGAATATTCAACAGCGGTTCACTTCGGTCTCTCATCCACAAGCAAACGGACAAACGGAGGTAACAAATCGTATCCTGGTGAAAGGGTTAAAAGCTCGGTTAGAACAAGCCAAAGGACAATGGGTAGAAAATCTCCCTCAAGTCCTATGGTCCTACCGAACTACACCCACAACCTCCAACGGGGAAACTCCGTACAGTCTGGTGTACGGCACTGAAGCCGTAATTCCGGTAGAGATCGGCGTACCCAGTCCCCGAACTCTAAATTTCTCCTCAGAAATGAATGACGACGGACTGAGAGCCGAGCTAGATCTTACCGAAGAAAGAAGAGAATTGGCATGCATAAAAGCAGCCAAGTACAAGGAGCAAGTAGCCCGGTATTACAACCAAAGGGTGAAGAAGCTGCAATTTCAAGTGGGAGATCTCGTCCTGAGAAACAACGAAGTAAGCCGAGCAGAAAAGCTGGGCAAGCTCGAACCCACATGGGAAGGTCCGTATCGGGTGTCAGAAGTCCTCGGCAAAGGGTCTTACAAATTGGCTCACATGTCAGGAGAACAGGTACCCCGAACATGGCACATTTCCAACCTCAAAAAGTTCCATTTGTAAGAGACAGTCCGGTCAGTCAGTCTTGAGTCCTGTTTGCTCATTGTGCTTTATTTGGTTTACTTGGTCTTTATTTTTCTCTGTGCGTTTTGTTTGTGTGTTTTGTCTGTCTCTGTGCGTGTCGTCTCTTACAAATGTTACTGAGGTATCTTGCTCTTCGAAGGCTGATCCCCTTCTTAGAACATATACAAGCTAAACGATTGTGAGTCAAAGCTTCTACAGAAGATACAAGACCACAATTCAGCTTAAACAAGCAGTTCGTCTGAAACGAGCTGCAATAAGCCAACGATTGTGAGTCAAAGCTTCTACAGAAGATACAAGACCACAATTCAGCTTAAACAAGCAGTTCGTCTGAAACGAGCTGCAATAAGCCAACGATTGTGAGTCAAAGCTTCTACAGAAGATACAAGACCACAATTCAGCTTAAACAAGCAGTTCGTCTGAAACGAGCTGCAACAAGCCAACGATTGTGAGTCAAAGCTTCTACAGAAGATACAAGACCACAATTCAGCTTAAACAAGCAGTTCGTCTGAAACGAGCTGCAATAAGCCAACGATTGTGAAGTCCAAGCTTCTAAAGAGGATACAAGACCACAATTCGGCTTAAAAATCAAGCACTTCGTCTGAAACGAACTGCAACGAAAGTCCGATTCTCGCGATAAAACTTGCCTGAATTAGGACAAGGGAAAGTCCGATCCACGCGATAAAACTCGCCGAATTAGGACAAGGGAAAGTCCGATCCCCAAATTAGGACAACGGAAAGTCCGATCCGAGCGATAAAACTCGCCAAATTAGGACACAAGCTTAGTCCGGTCAAAGATGTTTATTTCATCAGACCAAAGACGAGTCCAGTCAAAGATGTTTATTTCATCAGACCAAAGACGAGTCCGGTCAAAGATGTTTATTTCATCAGACCAAAGACGAGTCCGGTCAAAGAAGAGTTCACTTCATAAGACCGAGGACAAACATCAACTTACCCCGTACCTTTATCCAGAATGCCGAAGTGATTCACTTCGCTTTCCGGGGGGGTAGTGATGGAGTACGTACTAAACAAGCCCAACAGCGGTAAAGCCCATCAGCCTAAAGCCCAAGAAAGAGTATCAGTTCGGCATGACTAAAGAGTATCAGTCCGGC
The DNA here is from genome assembly GCF_004379255.2 of Salvia splendens. NCBI lineage: Eukaryota > Viridiplantae > Streptophyta > Magnoliopsida > Lamiales > Lamiaceae > Salvia > Salvia splendens. The sequence continues at coordinate 33,442,278 of NC_056044.1, read as the reverse complement.
ATGACTAAAGAGTTCAGTTCGGCACAACCAAAGAGTTCGGCCCCAGCCTACAGCTCGGTAAAAGCCAACCAATCAAACCCAACCAATCAAACTCTGCTCTCAGGTCGGCATCAAGCTCTACTCTCAGATCGGCAAAAGCTGCTCGGCAATAATTCAGCAGTTCGGTCTCAGTATTCGACCGAACTAAGAGATAGTGGACTCATACAGGATTTCCACCTCCACTACACCCACGATCTATTTAGTGGTGTCAAGCAGTCATTAACTCATGCAGGATAGTGGACCCATGCAAGATCGCCACGATCTCCACGACATCCACTACCTAGTAAATAGCTGCATGCCACGATCTTGGTCCTTTGTATAAATAGAACCTAGATCAGATAGATAGGGTTAGCTTCAAAAGACATTCTCTCGATCTCTAGAGATAGAATACAAAATAGCAAGTCTGTATTGTAAGCTGTAGAAAACAGATCAAGCAATACAACTCTGCCCTCTTTTCTTCCCGTGGACGTAGATTTACCTCAGTAAATCGAACCACGTAAATTCTCTGTGTCGTGATCTGCGTTTTTCCAGCATTCATCACTAACATCAAATTTTCGCGGATTCATCACCTTGCATTTTGTTTTGTTTTGATTGCTTTTGATGCAATTTACGTACAGGCATTATTCGGAAAGAGATCGGTGCTCTAACTAATTTACAATATTTGGACATGAGTACCAACAACTTTACTGGCCCCGTGCCAAGTGAAATTGGGAACTTGACAATGCTTCAATCGTTGCTCCTTTATAACAACATGTTAAGTGGTAAGATCTTCTCTACTTTTTTGATTTTTTCTCTTCTCCTCTCTTTTACTTTACTAATAAAATCTATACCATTTTCAAAGTTTCTATTTTTAAGAACGGAGAGAGTATGAGTATATAATTGCTATTTGATTTTGTGTAACTTTTACGTAGGTAATATTCTAAAAGAGCTAACTCATCTTACTAACTTACAATATTTGATCATGAGTAACAACAAGTTGTCAGGATCATTGCCAAAGGAAATTGGGAATTTGACATCCCTTACCTATTTATTGTTTAACAACAATGATTTAAGTGGTATGATATTTTCTCTTTCATTGCTTTATCCTCTATCATTTTGTAGCATGTAAGTGATTAATTAATATGATCGATATTTATTCTACAATTAACTTTCCAGTTTTGGTAATAATGTTAATTAAAATTCAATATATTAATACTCCCTCCTTTTAAAGTTAATAGAGGCGTTTCAGTTTAAAGTTAATAGAGGAGTAAAAAAAGAGAGAAAAATAATATAGAGAAGACTCTCATGTACATTATTCTCTCTTACTTTACTTTTTCTCCACTTTAACTATTTATTACTAGTATTATTTTTTCAAAACGAGTGTAGAAACAAACGCCTCTATTAACACGGAACGAAGGGAGTACTTTTTACACAGATTTTGGGAGGGAGGATCCAAATGTTTTTGTCAAAGTTATTAGCCTTCTCATCAAATACATGTGTAGTTTTGATAAAGTCTCGTCGCCTCAACAATTTGAACATTTAATTTAGTGTACTAATGAATAGTATCTATTTGTTATGCTACTAGCTAGTTTATAGATGAATAACTTGACCGATAACTAAATTTTTGTGTGGATAATTTATAATCACAGGCCATATTCCAAAAGGAATTTTTCTTATGAATTTATATGAATTGCAAATGGCTGACAACCGACTTGGTGAATCATTGCCGACGGAAATTGGTAACACAACCATCAAAAATGTGGTTCTTAACAACAATAATTTAAGCGGTATGATTTTCTATTTCCTTTCATAATGTAAATTCTGCCCATTACGTTAATCTATTTTATTTTGTAACTAATGTTGCTTTCTTCATCTTTCATAATACAGTTTTTATTGAGGATCAGTCTAATCATTTCAGAAAAAAAAAATTTATCCATGTAAAAAAAATGTGGAAAAAGTAATCATTTTAAATTACTATAACTTACACAAAAAATATGTGCAACCATGTCATTTACAATGTTATAGTCCATCCACCACAATATTATTGCTTTTAGAGACTTTTTAGATAAATGAGTAATTTTTATTGTAGGCAAGAAAAAAGAAATCATTTTTAATTATCTATATTATTCTCTCATATTTTACTATCTTCATTTATTTACTTTATTCTATCTCTACTTAAATCACTCAACACCATTTCTTATATCTTGTGATGGAGGAAGTAATTTGATAAAATTGTAAATTCACGTGATCAAATGCAAAATCTATATACTGTACAAACTCCAAACTATGATCTGTACCGTTAAAAAATAACAACAGATGATAAAATAATAGCAACAAAAAATATCATCACAGTGTCAACGGTTGATGTTGTATTGACATCAAAATCTTGAAATTTTATACTGTGTTGACGTTGTGTTGACACGTGTTGAAAAATTTGGAGTTTGTACAATATATAAAGTTTGCATTTTATCACTACCCCACCTAATATTGTATTTAACACTACTACAAGAATATTTTCGTGTAGGGGTGACTACTATATGTCATTTGATTTGGCTTAACTCTTTAATTATACTGCTACAAATTTTTCCCTAAAATCAGGTCATATTAAGATGATAACTAATTTAGTTTAATAACTTTGATAATTTATCAAACTCGTATATTGAAAATGTCAAACACATTGGCTTAAGTATGTCAAAAAGAATTTTGGATTGACATACTTTTAATGATCATTCTTTGTTTTAATGCATTTGTTTCATATATATCAATTAAAATTGAAATTGACACGAATAAAATAAACTTTCAGGTCTGATACCATCCACCTTTGTGAATCAATCAAGGCTGCTTCATTTAGAACTCTCTTCCAACAACTTAAGTGGAGAGATTCCACCATCCATTTGCAACTTGAGACCCCTAATGATCCTCATTTTATCATACAATAATTTGGAAGGTGCAATTCCATATTGTCTGGGAAACTTGGACTTATCATTTGTCCTATATTTGAATGCAAATAAGCTTAGTGGCATCATACCATCAACATTCCCAAAGGGTTGCAGTCTTGAGTCAATCAGTCTGAATGGAAACAAATTGGAAGGAACACTTCCCCAAACATTGGTCAACTGCCAAGATTTGCTTATAGTGGACATTGGTGATAATAAAATACAAGGTGCGTTTCCCTTTTGGATGGAAACACTCCCTCAACTTCGTGTCCTCGTCTTAAGGTCAAATAAGTTCAATGGCACGATGTTGGTATCTTCAAAAACTAAGCAGCCTTTCCCAAAGCTGCAAATATTGGATGTATCATATAATGCATTTGTTGGCTCTCTACCTGAAAGATATTTCAAGAACTTTCGATGTATGATAGATGCCACGGAAAACCAAACTGATAACGGAACAAAATACCTTAGAGGAGAAAACCTTAAAGGAATGATTGAATTGATGCTCACAGTGAAAGGATTAGATCAGTCATTGGAGCGACTCTTGACAACCTTTACAATTATCGACTTATCCTCCAATAGATTCTCTGGGCGTATCCCACCTTCTCTAGGGATTCTTAACTCTCTTAGATACTTGAATTTGTCTCACAATACCCTCATAGGACATATACCATCATCTCTCGGAGGTATGAATTTTCTTGAGTCTTTGGACTTGTCTTCAAACAAACTGGATGGAGAAATTCCAAGTGGATTGGCGAGGTTGACATTTCTTTCGAAATTAAACCTTTCGATGAATAATCTCGAGGGACGAATACCACAGTCTACTCAGCTTTCCACATTTGGTATCGAATCATATGAGGGAAATGTAGGATTGTGTGGATTACCATTGACGACAAAATGTGAGGGGAGTGATGGAAAACCTTCACCGCCTCATGTGGAAGTGGAATCGGAAGGGGAGATCGAGTGGGGTTATGTGTTTGCTGCTGCTGGTTATGCTTTGAGCTTAGGAATCTTTTCATGGCTGCTTTTATTCTGCCGAAGTTTCAGGTATAAATACTTGGAGAAAGTTGACGATGTTTTTGAGAAGATATTTGAGTGTTGCCAACGCCGGAAGAAAAGAGATAGACGAAGAAGAGTTGTGAGGAATCAGGCTAGAAGACAGCAGTAAGGATCAAGCTTGTTAGCACACGAAAATAAAAAAGTATGAATGCTTTTGTTTTAGTTATCCAATGTTTAGTGTTCTCCCTTGATTTTGATTGTAATCCTGATTGTTTCACGTTTTCTGGTTTGCTGCTGAAATGAAAATCTCCTCTTATGTTGTACAATAACAAAAATTCACATACTATAAAACAAAGATGTATACTCAGTCAAACTAGCGTATGAAATAAAAAAAAAGCTTAAATAAAATAATGAGACTCGGTCAAATTTAATATATTTCGAAAAGATATAATTGAGGCTATGACTAAGTCAAATATTTTCATACTTCTCTATATAGGAACACTTTGTAAGCCATAACGATTCAATTTCACCGAAATTTTATCTTTAATTTCATTTGATTCGTTGATTAATTAAATATTTTATAAATAATACTTTGTGCAAGAGAAATCAATGCAGTTTTTATCCAATAAAATATTGACCTCAAGCCAATTATATTGGTAGATAATTTTATCAGCAAATACGGATACCCCTCGAACTAGATCATCATAATGAGTAATCACCAACCACTATGGAAAATTAATTTCCGTAATAATTATTTCACCCATAAAAAAATAAAAGTAATAAGTACTTTTCTTATTTTATTTATGATTCCATACATGTCATATTTTAGGTCAAAATCCACCGCAGCTATATACGTTGATAATATGTTTATAATTAGTTTAATGTGATAACTTTGCTAACTCATTAATTCAACTATGTCCATGTGTGGCATTTAAATATAAATATACAAATATGAAAATATGAAACAAACATCAGAGTTTAAAATTTTGGAATTAGAATATTTCCCACAACAGAATCTTGCTCACATTTAGGAATTGCTCCCTGAGTCCTACCTAAGATAACACATTTCTTAATCGGCACGAGATTTTAGGAGTTGTTTAATATGTTTAATTGGAGAGAGAAAATGTAAGTGTAAATATTAAATGTAGAGAGAAAGAGAATAAGATATTTAATTGGATAAAAAAATGGTTGGGTGCATCAGTTGGAGAAAGTTACTAAAAATAAAAATGTGTCATCTTGGTTGTGATAAACTACAATGGAAAGTGTGTCATCTTAAATGGGACGGGGGAGTCTAAAAATTCCCATAATCATTGAGTCTAGTCCAAAGCTTATGGGCACGGTTCTATCTTCTTGGGCCAATATTTTAAACATTACGCATTGTCGACCCATCCATGGCATATACAATTATAATATTCCTATAATATCAAATAAATATATTAGAGGCCCATTTGTAAGCCCAAAATATCGAAGACCGCCAGTTAAACAAACTTAAATGAGGTAGCTATTTTAATAAATTAGCTACTGCAATATTTAGACAATAAGTTCTTAAATCAATATATATTAAAAATAATTTGCTGCAATTATTAAATTTAGACAATAAGTTCTTAAATGACATTGCTTCAATTATTAAATTTGGGTGCTAATTATTTAAGTGGCAAGATCTGAAAATCTCCATGATCTCAAGACTTCATATGACATGTACAAACTTATAAGTATATAATTGGATGTTGACTTGATGCAATTTACTCACAGGTAATATTCCAAAAGAGATCGGTGCTCTTAGTAATATATAATTGCATTTTGATTTTATGCAACTTTTACGCAGGTAATATTCCAAAAGAGATAACTCATCTTACTAACTTACAAGATTTGATCATGAGTTACAACATGTTGTGGGGATCATTGCCAAAGGAAATTGGGAACATGACATCCATTACCCGCATATTTTTTAAACTCTACTATTTTGTAGCATTTAAGTAATTAATTAATATGATTGATATTTTTTCAACAATTAAGATATACTGTACTATTAACCTAATAATTTGGGTGCCAATAATTTAAGTGGTAAGATCCTAATGCCAAGATCTTTATAATACTCGATACGTCGATGATTTAAGTATACATTTGAGTGTTTCTCTCCATACATTCATGATTTAAATACACATTTTGATTCGGTGTGGTTTTAAGTTGTTTGATTTTATGAAGAAATTATTTTTAAAAGAACAAAGTAATACTCCCTCCATCCTGAATAGTATGAACATTTGTTTCGGCACATGTTTTAATGTATAATTGATAAATTAAGAAGAGATAGAGAGAAAAAGTAATTTTAAGTATTTTTAGTATATAATGGATCTCACCTCTTTAAAGAACAAATACTTTCTAAAATTAGAATGTTCATACTTTTAGGGACGGACTAAAAATGAAATTGTTCATACTCTCCAAAGACGAAGGGAGTATGAAGTTAATTAAAATATCATTTAATACCACTGTTACAAAATAAATATTACTCTCTCCGTCCCTGAAAGTTTGTCCCATTTTTCTATTTCCGCCCGTCCCACAAAATTTGTCTCATTTCACTTTTTATCATTTTTTTATCGTGGACCAAATATTCCACTAACTCATACATACTCACATTTTATTATAAAACTAATATATAAAAGTAGGACCCACATTCCACTAACTTTTTCGACTCACTTTTCATTACATTTTTTAAAACTCGTGCCGGGCCAAAGTGGGACAATATTTGGGGGACTGAGGGAGTAGTATTTTGTAACAGTTGCATTAAATAATATTTTAATTAACTTTATATTACTTTATTTTTGAAAAATAATTTATATTGCATGTACAAATTGATACTATGATTGGGGTGTTGGTCTAATGCAATTTATTCATAGGTAACATTCCACGAGAAATTAGGAACTTGGCAATGCTTCAATGGTTGGACTTTGGTGACAACAAGTTAAGTGGTAAGATCTTATTTCATGCTATTATATATTTTGGCTTGTTTGGTATTGAAATTATATTTTTGATGTCATTTTATTAATTATTTTTGGAGGTAATATTTATTTTATTTCTGTGCTAGTTACGCATGTCTTTCATAAGGGTCTATTTTATAAGCAAAAATGAGAGAGAAATATTATTATAAGGAAAATCTCATGTCATATGAGAAATCTGTGTACATCTTTAAAATCAGATAATTGGGAACTTGACATTGCTTCAACAATTATATGGGTGCCAAGTACCAACAGTTTTGAGTGGTAAGTACTTATTTTCATGCTCTTAGATATTTTGGCTTGTTTGGTATTAAAATTATCTTTTTGATGTCATTTAATTAATTATTTTTGGAGGTTTCTCTGCTGATTTTATAGTTTTGCAGGGTCCATTTTATCAGTATAAATGAGAGAGAAATATTATTATAACATATATCTCATGTCATCATGAGAAATTCGTGTATATCTTTAAAATCACATAAATTGGGAACTTCATATCAATTTTGGGCTTTGATTGGCCCACTTATGTCACGATCGTACTTTCTAAAGATAGAAGGCTTGGTTGATTGCAAACGCGTCACCAATTATAACTCTACAGGTGATATTCCGAAAGCGATATGTCACTTGACCATGCTTCAATGGTTGTCACTTAATAATTTCAACGGATCATTGCCAAAAGAGATTGGAAACATTACACACCTTGGCTACTTGTGGCTGAACGACAATAATTTAAGTGGTACGATTTCATGTCTCTATATTATTGGACTACAAAGTAACATTATAAGTTACTTCGCTTGATCTAGTTGTTGCCATTTTCCTAAATTTGCTTTCACATATTAGTTGTTGTGAGCATGCATTTTTTTTATGAATAAATCAATCGAATATATCAAACCAAAAGGGGGTGGGGGGTCCACGACTCGAAGTTGCTTTTAACGACGTCATCAGATATATCACTATTTTCCACGACTTTATCTCTAATTCTTTTGCTCAATAATCACATGTCTCTCGAGATTCTTGGACTGAAAGTTGCAACTGCTTTCGATTATATTGATGTCGACACCGAAAAATATCTAACAGTAAATAGTGCAAAATTTCTGGCTTCGTCACTGTATACTGCACCTTAAATAATTATCACATATATGTGTAGCCCCAACTGCATTCATACTAAAATGGAGTTTGAGTGTGTATCGCGTTGTGTGTATCAGAGCCTGATGTGTGGATGATTTATATTCTCACAGGTGAAATTCCAAAAGAAAATTCTCTTCTCAATAAGTTAGTGCAGTGGAACAACGCCAAAAACCGGCTTCAAGGATCGTTGCCGAGAGAAATTGGTAACAGAAGCGCTCAAGATCTGTGGCTTGACTTCAATGAATTAACTGGTATGATTTCCTATCTCAATACTTTCTTTCATAATATAGAGACTCATAATGAAAAAATTGCATGAAAATTTACACTTTTCAGCTTTTATGTGTTAGGATAATAATGTATTATTCTATTACAATGATGGATCATGTTATTGTAATTTGACAAACTTTCAGGTCCGATACCATCCACCTTTGTGAATCAATCAAGCATGATTACTTTTTCACTACGTTGCAACAAATTAAGTGGAGAGATTCCACCATCCATTTGCAACTTGAGATCCCTCAAAATCCTCTACTTGTCGAACAATTCATTGGAGGCAGCAATTCCAGACTGTCTAGGAAACTTGAGCACATCTCTGTTGATCTTCAATTCGAATACAAATAAACTTACTGGACTCCCATCAACTTTCTCAAAGGGTTGCAATATCCAGTCAATCAATTTGAATGGAGACAAATTGGATTATTAATTGAACCATTCTTGAAAATTCAAATAGTTTGAATTTTAGTTTTTAGTGCATTTAATTTCACCGCGAAAAGCAGTCACTTTATACTGCCACCGTAAATATTCTCAAAATAAGGTTTGTATTTTAATCAATCGTACGTAAATACTACTCCCTCCGTCCCATAGTAGACGTCACACTTTCCTTTTTAGTTTGTCCCACAAAAGATGACTTTTTTCCTCTTTTGGAAAAAATTTCTTCTCACATCAATTATAAAATTATATTTTCTCTTACCACACAAAACAACGTCTCCTAAAATCTGGTGCCATCTTCCAAGTGTGCCATCTTCTTTGGGACGGAGGGAGTAATTCTATTCAATAAATAACAAAATTATGGTAATTATCAGGCCAAATTTTATTAGGAGCTTAATAAGAAAAGTGTCCACCTTGCCAATTGACTTGACTTACAAAGTCTTCGTCAAGCTCAGTAATATGGGTGAACATGTAGCTAGAATGGCAAAATATATGACACGTATATATTACATACAAATGGAGCTATCAATCATTAATCACATGAAAATGGTCATGAATTTGTTTTCACGGTTAAAATGTAAATAAATAAATTCTTTTAATGAATATTTTGCAAATTTAATATTGCATTTCCATTTTGGGGTACATCAATATTTGAAATAGTATACACTATACAAAGGATAAATAGATGAATTAAATTATTGTTCTAAACAAGATATATTGATCGATGTATGAAGAAGATGTTCAAATGAAAATATTTCGGACGTGCAATGCAAATGTTTTCCCGTGAAAAAAACCTAACATTCCACTAACTCATTCCACTCATGTATTATTTAAGACTAATATAAATAAGTGAGACCCATATTCCACTAACTTTCTTCCACTCACTTTTCTTAATATTTCTTAAAATTCATGCCCAAAAATTGAGCTCATACTCACGAAAAGAGGGAGTACTTGGTAAATACTTAAATCTTAATAACTTATCTGGCAGAATGCTTATATCTGTTTTCCATCTGTTTTCCACATCTCGGTTGATATTACTCCCTTGTCCATGATTAATTATCCTAAGTTGACTTGACATGATTTTTAAGAAATATAATGAAAAGTAGATAAAAAAAAATAGAGTTTTTATATAATTAGTTTTAAAATAAAATGTGAGTAGATTGAGTTATAAGAGGAATGTAAAGTCCATTACCAAAATAATTAGGAGTAAAAAGTAAATGATACACTTAAATGTGGATCGGGATCGGCGAAAACGGAAACTTGGTACACTTAATCATGAACTGATGGAGTAAAGCGCTTAACACCGAGGGCATCCACAGGGGCAGACAATAGGCCGCCCGATGCATCGGGCGCGCCATCGTCCGCCACTGCGGGTATGCGGACGATGGCACATCCATCATCCGCCGACGATATGCGTTCGACGTCGCATCGTCCGCCCCACTGTGGGCGAGGCGGACGATGCGACGCGTTTACGTGTTTTTTTTAATTCTATTTTTTTTATATATATACCCAACATCCTCCTTTCATTTTCACAATTGCATTCTCACATTTTCACTCTCAAATTACACTATAAAATGGATTCCGATGAATACACAAGTCTGAATAGTCCGATATTTGGGGGTGGTGCACGTTGGTCGGGTACAAACCCTGATGAAAATCGGCCCTTCGACTACAACACCCAGTACGCTCCCGAATTCAGTACGGATTCGTATGGGCTGTCTAACATGGAGCCGTCTCCAACCTGCCCCGCCGCCCCTTCCCACCTCAAGTTGAGACTTTTGTAGAGTAGTGAACTTTTTTTCATTTCTAACTCTTGTAAATTTTTAGTTAAAGTAGGATTTGCCGTTTTTTTAATTAATCGTGACATTTTTTAATTATTTTGCATTGACATATTAGAAAATATAAAATTAATTAACAAAATAGTAGTGAAACTTATAGGGTGGCCTTTAGGGCGCCCCACTGCATGTGGAAGGGTATACTATAAAATAATGATGTGGCGGTGCATAGGCGCTGATAAATCATGATTGGCTCACCCATAAATCATGATTGGCTCACCCACACGATCAACATTTCCACAACATTTAATATTCAACAACTACTTTTCTCACGAATACCAGTACTATTTTTTGATACAGAATTTTATCATCAAATATCTGCGCTGATAAATCATGATTGGCTCACCCACACGATCAACATTTCCACAACATTTAATATTCAACAACTACTTTTCTCACGAATACCAGTACTATTTTTTGATACAGAATTTTATCATCAAATATCTGCCACAATTGAATTGGCTCATACTTTTCGCAGGAGAAATAATAATAGAATTATTATTGTTAGTACTTGTATTCTAATTACAATCACTATTATCCTATAAAATATATTTTTGTAAAGTATCTCATGCAAAACTAATTATCAATAGCAGTACCAAACACATACAATTGCACAAACAAAACAATTACATGCAAGAGAATGTAAGCACATCTTAAGCACTTCACTCTCAATCAAAAATAAATTTCACTAACCATCTTGGCCTTTCATAGCAAATAATTTCATAGCCCATAAAAACTCCAATTATGAACCGGAGCGGATCACCTTCCCCACCTCATACACCATTTGCTACCCCACCAATAGAATAGTGCCATGTGTTTATTCTTTAAAATGAAAAATCTCATACACCATTAGCTACCCCACCAATATAATAGTGTACCGGCGGACACAGGTGCAAGGGGAAGCGGCTTAAGCCTCTCCCAAAAGAGTTTTCATAAATTTCTACTTCAGTTTTTTTTTAAACATTTTCAGAAATTAACTTCAGCCCCCACCAAATTAATGTCTTGATAGACTAAATCTTCGAAAGCTGAATGATACGAGGGGCTGACATTTTAATCTGCCGATCTAAATTTTGGGAAGAAAACGATAAAAGTTTAATACTCCCTCCGTCCCTGAAAATTTATCACTTATTTCCTTTTTCGTCCGTCCCTAAAAATTTGTCACCTTTCACTTTTACCATTTTTGGTAGTGGAGCCTACATTCCACTAACTCATTCACACTCACATTTTATTATAAAACTAATATATAAAAGTAGGACCCACATGCCACCAACTTTTTCAACCTACTTTCTATTATATTTCTTAAAACCCGTGCCGGATCAAATGGTGACGAATTTTGGGGGACGGAGGGAGTACTAATATAATAATATTAACAAAAGTCACAACTCCTTCTCTCCTCACGTGAGGATCATGTTTTTCCTTCTAATTTTAAGTATTAGTCCTTTTTTTTTGAAAAATCTGACTATTGAAAGTAACTAATTAATCAATAAGTTATGCACAATTTTAAATTTATTGTTTTGTTGGGGCTGGAGATTTTTCCTTCGCATTTTACAATTTTTATGTTTTTGATGCGCAGTAAAGTTCAAAGGTTTTAGGTGTTCGGTTTTTAGATGTGATGATAAATAAATGATTTTAGGTTTTAATAGTTTAGGTATTGTTTTCATTTTCTTTTTATTTCTATTTTTTATATGGAAATATTATATTAATATAGTAGAAGATATATAAGTATTTAATGAAAATTTTAATCTTTAATTTTATATTTTAAAGAATATACACATGTCACTATTATATTGGTGGGATAGTAAATGATGCAGGAGATTTTTCATTTAAAAGAATAAACACATGACACTATTCTATTAATGGGTAGCAAATGGTGTATGAGGTGGGGGAGGTGATCCGCTCCACCAACCAACACAACTGGTTGCCATCCAAATCCGTTCACAAAACCTAACTCCTCCTCCTCATCATCCGGCAACGATGGTTTTTTCATAGCTTTAAGAAAAACTAGCATATGAAACCAAAAAAGGCTTAGATAAAATAAAATAACACAACACGTTTTTTTTTTAAAAGATATAATTGATGCTCTGACTAGTCAAAATATAGGACCATTGTAAGTTGTAAGCCACGGCGATTTAATTTCACCAAAATTTTATCATCAAATTTAATTTGATTCGTCAATCGATTACATTTTTTTTCTAAATAAGTACCCCATCCGTGATGATGACTCACCTTCCCTTTTGATTTGTCACAATCAAGATAACTAATTATTTAAAATAGAACACATTTATCTATACTTTATTCATTTATCTTACTTTACTCTCTTCACTCAATATACAAAATAAAATTGCATAAAATCTTGTGCCGCCCAAGTAAGGGTCATCTTCTGGACGGAGGGAGTACCGTGTTACTTTGTTCAAGAGAAATTATTGCAGTTTTCGGCCAATAAGAAAATGACATCAAGTCAATTGAAGACCCCTCGAACCAGACCACTAAATTTGGACTATTAAAGAATACCGTGTTTCAAGGGTGATATGATTCGAACCATAAACACATCTTTCTTCTATTATCCAAAATCGAATTTATTCTCAATAATGTATCACGTAAATTAGGGGTGCAAAATTTGATTGATATCTAAAACTGATGAATATAAACAAGTATATAATGCATACAAGTAATAAGTTCTATCACATTTTAATACATACTTATTGAATTACTAAACTATTCTTGAAAATTAAAATTGAAAAGGATACTAAAATTGATCAATATACTAGCATAATCATTCTATGTTTTAAGAATTAACCAAAATAAAAACAATATATATTATATAGTATTATTAAACAAACTTAAAAAAAATTAGAGCACATATACATAGTAGATGCATAATCAATATCGTGAGAATGTAAAAACCATTTTTAGTGCTTGCGAAAGCGAATAAATACAGTAGATTTATGATTTTATCGGCCTTGATGAATGAATGCATATTGCTTTAAAAACCTGAGGGAGCAAAAAATAATTTTTTCTAGTACACTTAATTTTCACTACGAATACAATTACTTTATACGTTACATACAAATATTGTCGAATTATATATTAGGAGATTAATGAAAAATGATATCGACTTGACTTATGAAGTCCTCGTCAAGCATCTGTAATAAGTACTCTTTTCGTCCATGAAAGTTTGTCCCATTTTTTTCTATTTCCGTCCGTCCTACAAAATTTGTCTCATTTCACTTTTTACCATTTTTTATAGGAGACCCAATATTCCACTAACTCATTTATACTCACATTTTACTATAAAACTAATTTATAAAAGTAAAACTCACATTGCACTAACTTTTTCAACTAATTTTTCATTACATTTCTTAAAATCCGTGTCGAGTCAAAATAAGATAATATTTAAGGACGGAGAAAGTAATGAACAACAGTATAACACAAAAGAGCTATCAAGCATTAAGATAAGTGCCACACCCACCTTTTAGGTATGTATAAAAAGAGGTAGATCAAATCAGGAATACACCACATTTAAGCATTTTCAAAATAAAGCCTAATGGATAGGTCTTCCCTTCTCTACTTCCTTGTTACATCACTCTTTCTTCTTCAATGCCTGATTGGTTATAGCTCAGCCAACTTAGATATCAATACTGATCGTTCTTCACTTATTTCTTTCAAATCTCGAATCTCTTTAGATCCCCATAACATATTGACCCGAAATTGGAGCAGTGAGAGCAATATTTGTAGTTGGATCGGAGTTACTTGTGATTCTCGTTATAACAGGGTGACTCTGTTGAATATATCATCCATGGGTCTTGTAGGAACCATTGCACCAGAAATCGGAAATCTTTCTTTTCTCGTTTCTTTAAATTTGAGCGAGAACTCCTTTCATGGTCCTATTCCCTCATCTATTTTTAACATGTCATTTTTAGAAGTTTTGAATTTAAGGAATAACAGTCTGTCTTGTAGCCTACCGTTTGATATGTGCAAACACAATCTTCATAGATTGAACAAACTACATATATCTTACAACGCGTTGTATGGGGAAATACCATCGAGTTTGGAACATTGTTCCAAGCTCGATTATCTTTCTTTGCGCAGCAACAACTTCAGTGGACATTTGCCAGCACAAATTGGGAACTTGACATTGCTTAGAGTACTATACTTGGGTGTCAACAATTTAAGAGGTAAAATCTTAATATTATTCCTACTACTTTTTTTTTGCTTTGATTGGTCTACACATGTTCATTTTAAGGCCATATATATTCTATTTAATTCTTGAATACTTCTTTAATCTCTATGCTTTACATTTGAGAATATTTACTCTTATTTATATGCTTTGCATTTGGATTATTATTTATGCATGCATCTTCTTCATTTAGTTGATGTTGTAAGATGTGAGTTCTACACGTACTAACATAGAAAATTGCATACTAACGCAAAAATACACTTTGATTCTATGCAATTTTACAAATTGGCAGGTAATATTCCAAAAGAGATCGGTTATCTTACTAACTTACTACGCTTGAGCGTGAGGGTCAACGAGTTCTCAGGATCATTACCGAAGGAAATTTGGAACATGACATCTCTTACCAACTTATTGCTTAGCAATAATGAATTAAGTGGTATGATGTTTTCTCTTTCATTACTAATTAACCACAAGGTCTTGATTTCTATATGTAGATCCATAATTTTGCTTCCCCATTTTAGCATGATTTATCCTCTATTATAGCATTGTGTCAAATATTCTGCCACACATACAGATGATAACTGTCATGTGTCATTTTTTATTTAATAAAGATTTGTAGAGTTGTGACATATAGTGACATGTGTTGATCATCTGCAAATAAAAAATAAGAGGTGTTATACAATCTTAAGAGATGACTTTCATTGGATTTGGCGACACTAATACATTTTGTGAACGTGTATGTTCAATTTCCGCCTAATTATACACTTCTTGTCTGTCTTTCATTAAATGTCTCAGTTCTTATTCTAAGCCATTGAGTGACTCATTTTACATTTTTACTATTTTTAATAAGTGAACCTCGCATTTTATTATAAAACTAATATATACAATAGTAAGACTGCACATTCCATTTATTTTTTTCATTCAATATTTTTACAAAGTCAAACCATTTCTTAAAATCCAATTAGTCGAATATGGGACATTAATTATTAAACAGAGAGACTATTACATAATGCATTATTTTCCGACAAGAATACATCATCCATTACGTTATTGAAGTTGATTCCATATCAACTGAAACTTGATACACAAAATAAACTTTCAGGTCCGATACCATCCCCCAACTTTGTGAATCAATCAGGGCTGCATGCCTTAGATCTCTATTCCAACAACTTAATTGGAGAGATTCCACCATCCATTTGCTACTTGGGATCCCTATTGATCCTCGATTTATCAAGGAATAATTTGGAAGGATCACTTCCAGATTGTCTGGGAAACTTGAGCATGTCCCTGAGGATGCTCCATGTGGATGAAAATAAACTTACCGGCGCCATCCCATCAACATTTACAAAGGGTTGCAAACTTGAGTTAATCCATCTGAATGGAAACAAATTGGAAGGAACACTTCCCCAAACCCTAAACAACTGCCAGCGTCTGGGAGCCATCGACATTGGTGATAATGAAATACGAGGCGCGTTTCCCTTTTGGATGGAAACACTCCCTCAACTTCGCATCCTCGTCTTGAGATCAAATAAGTTCGATGGTACAATGACAGTGGCTTCAAATAGTGAGCAGCCATTTCCGAAGTTGCAAGTCTTGGATGCATCACATAATGCATTTGTCGGTTCTCTACCTGATATATATTTCAAGAACTTTCGAAGCATGATAAATGTCAAGGTAAAAATGAACGATGATGGGGATATTTTGTTTCATGATATGATAGATTTGACGCTCACATTGAAAGGATTGGATCAGTTTTTGGATCGACTGTTGTCAACCTTTACAACTATAGACTTATCCTCCAACAAATTCTCTGAGAGCATTCCGCTTTCTTTAGGGAATCTTAACTCTCTTATATTCTTGAATTTGTCTCACAATGCCCTCAAAGGACATATACCATCATCTCTTGGAGGTATGAAGTTTCTTGAGTCATTGGACTTGTCTTCAAACAAACTGGATGGAGAAATTCCAAGTGGATTGGCAAGGTTGACATTTCTTTCGAAGTTAAACCTTTCAATGAATAATCTTGAGGGACAAATACCACAGTCTACTCAACTTTCCACATTTGGAGATGGATCGTATGTGGGAAATGAAGGCTTGTGTGGATTTCCATTGACGAAAAAATGTGAGAAGAGCGATGGAAAACCATCACCGCAGCAAGTGGAATCAGATAGGGAGATTGAGTGGGATTATGTGTTTGCTGCTGCTGGATATGTTGTGGGCATAGGGATCTTTTCTTGGCTGCTTTTATTTTGTCGAAGTTTCAGGTATAAATACTTCGAGAGAGTTGAGGATGTTTTTGAGAAGATCTTTGAGCGTTGCCAGCGCTGGAAGAAAAGAGAGAGACGAAGAAGAGCTGTGAGGAATCAGGCTAGACAAAAATAAAAAAGAATGTGCTAGCAATAGTTTTATTATTAATGATTGTAAGGTTCCTTCTTAGTGTTTTGCAATATTTGGTATGTCCTTTTAGACTTTTGTGTCTACTTCTTAAGCAAAATGTTGCAATTATTCAGTAAGAAATTTGTAATAAAGACGGCCAAACTCAAAATTGTTCTACATATCCATCAATATTCCTTCTTAGTGTTTCTTATCCATGTTTGCTATCAACCCAAGTAGTAAACACCACCTTTTTGTCTTTCAGGTAAAATGTCTTGCCAATTTGGTAATAGAAATCAAATTTATTAAATACAGACAAACATTAATATTGTACCAAAAATGTCATCAACTTTACATAATATCATTAAAATATTCCAAACTACAAAAGTTGTCATACATTGTTATTAGTATTTGTAATTACAATCACTATTACCGTATAAAATACTTTTCTAAAGCCTCTGATCCAAAACTAATTACCGTACCAAACACATACAACTGCAGAAACAAAACTATCATATGCAAGAGAATGTAAACACATCTAAAGCACTCTTCACTCTCAACCAAAAATAAATTTCAATAACCATCTTGGCCTTTCATCCTTCATCCATGAATCCCAACGAGGAAATCCTTCTATCTTCACTATGCGACCGGATAATGGCTTTCTGCAGCAGGTTAAACAAGAGGTTGGATGCGGCTGATCTCCGGGTTGCTGAAATCCAAGCATCGCGCGACAACCCGGGCATGAGTCCTCAACTTATGAACAACCATGGATGCCTAGTTACTGGGAGATACGACCACCTTACGCTGTTACATGAAAAATATCATCAACTTTTACAACAAATACTCAAACTATTAATATTGTACCAAAAAAGTCATCATTAATAGAATTATAGTATATACACAATATAAGCATAGGGATATTAACATTAAGAACATTGTTCTTATTTATTAATTATACAACAAACACATACACATGCACTAACAGCACCTAATCACATGCTCGTTAAATACAAGAGAATGAAAAAAACATCTAAATTAAGCACCTCACTCCCTCTATTATTAAAGGAATTTCACCAACCATTTTGGCTTTTCATAGTGAATAATTCCGTAGCCCATAAGCACTCCAATAATGAACCCACATCCATACCCCAACACAACTGGTTGCCACCCAAATCCATTCACAAAACCAGACTCATCGTCGTCTTCTTGCGGCAACGATGGTTTTCCATCGCTCGGATCACATTTTTTCGTCAATGGAAATCCACACAATCCTGCATTTCCAGCATATGTTTCGTTCCCAAATGTGGAAAGTTGAGTAGACTGTGGTATTTGTCCCTCCAGATTATTCTTCGAAAGGTTTAACTTCGCAAGAAATGTCAGATTTGCCAATTCACCCGGAATTTGTCCCTCCAATTTGTTCGAAGACAAGTCCAACGACTCGAGCAAACTCATACCTCCAAGAGATGGCGGTATATGTCCTTCAATTGTATTGTGAGACAAATTCAAGTATCTAAGAGAGTTAAGATTCCCTACCGAAGGTGGAATACTCCCAGAGAATCTGTTGGAGGATAAGTCGATAGTTGTGAAGGTTATCAACAATCGCTGCAATAACTGATCCAATCCTTTTATTGTGAGTGCCATCTCTAAAAAACTTAGAAACAAATTTGCTCCATCGTTGGTCTGGTTTTCCTTTGCATCTATCATACCTTGAAAGCTCTTGAAATATCTATCGGGTAGAGATCCAACAAACGCATTCTCTGATACATCCAAGACTTGCAACTTTGGAAACGGCTTCTCAGTGTTCGAGTTTGTGGCCACCAACATCGTTCCATTGAAGTTATTTGACCTCAAGAGAAGGATGCGAAGGTGAGGGAGTCTTTCCATCCAGAAGGGAAACGTGCCTCGCATTTCGTTATCACTAATGTCGATGCCCCGCAGATCCTGGCAGTTGATTAGGGTTTGGGGAAGCGTTCCTTCCAATTTGTTTCCTTTCAGATTGATTGACTGAAGACTGCAACCCTTTGCGAATGTTGACGGGATGAGGCCATTAAGTTTATTCGCATTCAAATGAAAGATTACCAAGGATGAGCCCAGGTTTCCCAGACAATCTGGAAGTGCACCTTCCAAATTATTGTCTGAGAAATAGAGGATTCTGAGGGATCTCAAGTTGCAAATGGATGGTGGAATCTCTCCACTTAAGTTGTTGGAACGTAGTGCAAAAGTAACCAGACTTGATTGATTCACAAAGGTGGATGGTATTGGACCTGAAAGGGTGAAAATGGAAAATACATGTTCAATATTGTAATATAATGAAGATATTTTATAGTATAGGAATTGTGACATATACTAGTAAAGAGAAAACTGTGTGTGTTTAAGTTGACCTAGTGGTACAGTGGTTCATGTTCGAAGCGAATGTCTCACATTTGAGTCATGTGATCTATAAATTTCTTTTTAATTGCCAATAAAAAAGAAAAAATTGCGCACAATCCAAAGTGACTACTATTTCAACATTTTGTCATTGATAGGCATGCATATAGTGATCCTGATCTTTATAAAATGCATTAGCAAGGAATATGAATAAAATCAAGATAGATTTATATATCTAATAAAATTGATTCTTCACCCCTTTGGTTTCCACTACATTTCTTATAACAATGAAATAACAAAATGAGATAGAAAATCATACCACTTAAGTTATTGAAGTGAAGCCACAAATCTTGAATGCTTGTGTTGTTGCCAATTTCTCTCGGCAATGATCCACTAAGTTGATTGCTTCCGATGTTCAATTGCAATAAATTATTGAGAAGAAAAATTTCTTTTGGAATTTCACCTGTGAGATTAGAACTCATCCACTTATAAGTTTGATGCTATAGAAAATAATATGCATAATAAAGAAAATATCATACCACTCAATTTATTATCGTTAAGCAATAAGTAGGAAAGGGATGTCAAGTTTCCAATTTCCTTTGGCAATGATCCATTGATATGATAATTGTATTCCAACTGCAGCTCCCATAAATTAACAAGACGACCAATCTCTTTTGGTATAGGACCTACAACAATTTTACATCTCGAAAGTTCAGTGAATTTTGAACGATCCTTCACGAGTTTTAGAAGCGATAAATGCAAACGATAAAGGAAGAGAGGAAGGATTGGAACCGTACCACTTAAAGCATTGTTGTGAAGGTATATACCAAACATGGCTGTCAAGTTCCCAATTTCTCTTGGCACTGAACCACTAATTATGTTGCAACACATGCTCAATCGCTCGAAATTAGCAAGTCGACCGATCTCTTTTGGAATTTCACCTGTTATATGTTATCATGAATGCATGCACTTAGCTTGATTTAATCCTCAACAAGGATATATTCTATAAGTAGGGTATATAATTTGCATTCCAAGTTTATCTAATTAACTAACTCTATTAACCAAATCTTGTGGACCAGATTTAAACTAGTTAGGTGGACCGGGTCGATCCATCCCACGATATGGGCTTATCTAGGATCGGTCCATCAGTGAAATCAACCAATCTAGCCCAAGATCATCAGTTGTAGCAAACTCGGACCTTTTTCTTAACCCATGGGCCCTAAATTGTTAGAAACCCAATGTAGATCGGCCCAAATAAGACACAATTAAGGCCCAATCCAACATACCCTGCTTCACACATGGGCTTGGGCTTTGATTGGGCTGGGGTGGCCCACTTGACAAGTATATCAACTATTAAAAAATAAAAATAAAATAAAAAGTAGTGGAATTTGTACCAATTAGATTATTTCCTTCGAGGCCTATTCTGTGAAGGGATGTCATGTTTCCAATATCTCTTGATAGCGATCCATTCAAATCATTCGATGCAAAGTCCAAATACTCCAAGGAAGTCATGCTGTAAATAGTTGCAGGTATAGGACCTGAAAACTCATTGGAACTCATTCCCAAACCTTGTAAGTTTGTAAGATAACCAATCTCTTTCGGAATATTACCTGCCAATTTGTAAAGTTGTTGGAAATTAAAATTCAATCATATATATAATTATACGACTATAAATATAATTTGAAAAAGAAAAAAATATTAGGAGTAGAATATAAATAGACTAGCTAAATTTTTAATTAGTAAACTAAGAATTTAAGATAAAATCTTACCGCTCAACTTGTTTTTACTAAGGTCCAACAATTGAAGCAATGTCAAGTTTGCAATTTCCCTTGGAACGTGTCCGATAAAGTTGTTGATGCTCAGATCCAAACCTGCTAAATTAGTAAGACCACCAATCTCTTTTGGAATATTACCTGCGAGTAAATTACACCAAATAAATATCCAATTATATATGAGTTTGTGCATATGTAATATGGAAGTCTTGATATCATGGAGATAAGATCTTACCACTTAAATTGTTGGAACCCAAATATAACTCTTGAAGCAATGTCAAGTTCCCAATTTGAGTTGGCACAATTCCACTAAAATTGTTGCTGACCAAAGAAACATACTCAAGTTGTGAACAGTGCTCCAAACTTGATGGTATTTCCCCATACAACTTGTTGTAAGAAATATGAAGTCTCTTGAGCTTATGAAGATTGTGTTTGCACATATCAATTGGCAGGCTACTTGACAAACTATTATTCCTCAATTTCAAAACTTCTAAACTTGACATGTTGAAAATAGATGTGGGAATAGGGCCGTGAAAAGAGTTCTCGCTCAAATCTAAAGAAACGAGAAAAGAAAGATTTCCGATTTCAGGTGGGATGGTTCCTACGAGACCCATGGAAGATATATTCAACTGAGTCACCCTGTGATAGCGAGAATCACATGTAACTCCGATCCAACTACAGATATTGCTTTCGTTTCTCCAATTTTGGGATAATATATTATGGGGATCTGAAGATATTCGAGATTTGAAGGCAATAAGTGAAGAACGATCAGGGTTGATATCTGATTTGGCTGAGCTATAACCAATCAACCATTGAAGAAGTAAGAGTGATGTTATAAGGAGGTAGAGATGGAAATATCTATCCATTATAGGCTTGAATTTACAAGTAGTAATGTGTAGTGGGTAGACAAGATACAAATATATATACCTCAAACATGTATATGAGTGTGTGTGTGTTTTCTGTGGAGGGGAGAGGGGTTGGGCAGATAGGGAAGTGACAAAAGTGAAATAAATGCTATTTACATACTAAGTTTTAAGAGGAGTACATTTTAAGGGTTGAAGAAAAAGTCTTCTGAAAAATGCTTGTAGGTTTGGATCGGTGAATTGCGATACTCGTTCACATACTAATGCAAAAAGTCATGAATTATTGTAAAATGAATGATGGCTAAAGGAATAAAAGAAAATTGGTGATGGTTTCTTTTTTGCAATAGTGAAACAATATGTACATACATGCCTACTATAAAATACAGTAGAAGGTAATTTTGTCCAGGATGGGACATTCAAAAGAAAAATAACCTTATCTATAATGTTTTAATAATAATATATGAGAGATAGTTTTTTTCATGCTTATATTGATTTTTGTGTGCGAATATTGGTGTAATGATAGAAGAGTATGCATATGAAGTCTAAATGTTTCATGTTCGAATCGATTGAAAAGAAGGGAAAAACCAGAACTTGTGCTTTCAATTATTAACTTATATTTTCAATTAAAAGAAATTATTAACTTTAAATGATATTCTAATGGCTACGCTTTAGAATTAAAATTTCATAATAAAATTGCAAAATATTAAAAAAGTGAATTTATTTCCAGATTAACCTAGAATTAACTCCTTTGTCAGGAGATTAATGGTTGATAGGTTCATATATGTATGCGAACCTTTCTACATGACTTATTATTCACACTTGACGAAGACTTCCTAAATCAAGTCTATGGCGTCAATGGGCAAGGTGATACTTAATCATATTAATCTACTAATAAAATCTAGGTTTAATTCTGATAATTACCTTAACTTTTTTATCTATTGAGGAGAATTATATAGATATGTCGGTCGAGTTTGTCAAATTACAATTCTTTTTCTTTTTAGAACGTGAAAACATTTGCATGGAACGTCCGAAAGATTTTCATTTGAACATCTTTAAACATCGATCAATACATGTACCTATTATTCAAAAAACAATGTTTTGAAATATTTTGTTTGCTAATCTAAGAGTAATAGTTCAATTCATTTATTTTTCCTTTTTATAAAGTGTATATTATTTCAAATATTAATGTACCCCAAAATGGAAATGCAATATTAATTTGCAAAATATTTATTAAAAGAATTTATTATTTACATTTTAACCTTGAAAACAAATTCATGGCCATTGTCATGTGATTAATGATTGATAGCTCTATTTGTATGCCAGCACTCATTAATGAGCTTGACGAAGACTTTGTAAGTCAAGTCAATAGGCAAGGTGGACACTTTTCTTATTATGCTCCTAATAAAATTTGGCCTGATAATTAACATAATTTTATTATTTATTGAATAGAATTACTATTTATGTAGGATTGATTAAAATACAAGCCTTATTTTGAGAATATTTACGGTGACAGAATAAAGTGACTGCTTTTCGCGGTGAAATTAACTGCACTGAAAAATAAAATTCAAACTATTTGAATTTTCAAGAATGGTTCAATTAATAATCCATTTTCTATTAGAATTTACTATATTGGATTTAGTTTCAAATCCTTTTGCATACGAAATAATATAAATCTGTGCTAAAACTTATTCATTTGGAAACTCTTTAGATCAGGTCAGTAATCCTTATAACATGCTATTTTTTCAAGGTGTTCAATTGTGCCTATTAAATACTACAAAGAAGATTTAGTCTTTTTTTTATTTGACAATAGGTGTTCCAAGGTGTCTTTAGTGGAATCAGATTAATCTTGCTTGATCGGATTTGCGAATTGAGACCGAAAGTCTCCTAGTGGATAGCGGGATTTGAAGCTATGACATCAAGATCACCACAGCTCTGCGCTGCCAACTGCGCTGCAACCGTTGGTAGATTTAGTCTTCTACTTGTTATTCATTTATTTAAGATGAGAAAGAAATGAAATTTTCTATTGAAAATTTTAATCCTTGTCTAGCATCGATTTGATGATAGATCATATCTCATCTAGGATAACCCTCTTTCTTATTAGGCTTTTAAGGATGGGTGACTTATTTCTACATAATATCATAGCAGATCAAATCGATGTGGACCACTTTATCCATTTCTTGGTTGCGCGTGTGAGAGTCCGATGTTCAATGTTCATTCCAGCGCACACATGCAGAACATGCAAAAGACTCCACATTCTTGTCTCATCAACTTGAAAATGGTCATTTGTCATCTATGCATTCTTAGATAGCCCTCTCTTTACTAGCGCTTTTAATGGGGTGAGTGGTACATATCTACAAGTTTAGTTGAACTTTTCAAAATATTTTAGAGTATAAAATTTTCATATTAGAATTGACAAAATAAAATTACAAATATTTAATAGCTTCGATATTCGACTTACAAAAAATTCCATCATGCAGATTATTTTCTGATAGAAATCCATGGGTTCATCCTAAAACCAATTGGTGATAGGAGGAGGGGCCCATGAGACTTCTATACTAGTTTCAGTTTTCTCTTGACACCGATGTGGGACATTTATATGTTATATTTTTAGTTTCAATTGCCAACACCCTCCCTCAAACCCTTCAAGGTGAACTTTGGAGGGGTTGGACTTTTTTCTAATCGATTGGACAATCGGCCCAATTTTTTTTTTTCGATCGGTTGGACCACTTGGCCCAAATTTTCAGCCCAGTTATACTGCTGGGTCAGTCATTTTTTTTTTCAGTTTCAGCCCAGATATACTGCTGGGTCAGTCAATTTTAGCCCACAATCGGTGACCCGCTCTGATACCATGGAAATATATGTTTAAATTTTAACTTGTATGAACCTACGATTTACATCCTTCTATATAGTAGAGAGGCTCTACAAAATAAGGTAAGATTTACCCTAATTCTAATTACCTTATTACACGGTAATCACAATCAATCTCATATCTTCGTGATTATTTGCTCGTGATTTGATTCTCCATTGATTTCTTTCCAACACCCCCCCTCAAGTTAAGTAAGGGGGTCATCCAAACTTAACTTGCCCAATACTTCATGGAAACTTCTGGAGTCCACTGCTTTGGTAAGGATATCCGCTAGCTGGTCTTCTGATCTGACAAACGGTAGTTCCACAACCTTGGCTTCAATGTTGTCTTTGATGAAGTGTCGATCTACTTCAACATGTTTCATCCGGTCATGTTGCACTGGGTTCTCGGAAATGCTGATGGCTGCCTTGTTATCACAGAATAGCTTGCAGGGTCCGGAAGGCATCAACTCCAACTCGGTCATTAGCCTTTTTAGCCACAGGATCTCGGTCAATCCACTCTTGATTCCTCGAAATTCTGCTTCAGCACTTGACAAAGCTACCACCTTCTGTTTCTTGCTTTGCCAGGTGACCAAATTTCCACCAACGAATGTGAAATACCCCGTCGGTTGACTTTCGATCATTCGGGTTTCCAGCCCAATCGGCATCTGTGAATCCAAATATGTCCATATGACCATGCTTCTTAAACATCACTCCATGTCCCGGAGTTCCTTTTAGGTATCGAACGATCCGCAGTGCTGCTTCCAAATGAGCTTCTTGGGGTTTGTGCATAAACTGACTCACCACTCCAACTGCGTATGCAATGTCAGGTCTCGTATGGGACAAGTAAATTAGCTTACCAACCAAGCGTTGGTACCTTGTGCAATGCGTAGGCTCTGCTCCTTCTACTATCTGTAGCCCATGATTCTGCACCATAGGGGTATCTGCTGGCTTACAATCCAACATCCCTGTTTCTGCCAATAAGTCGAGGACATACTTTCTCTGGTTAATGAAGATTCCCTTCTTTGATCTCAAAACTTCTATTCCAAGAAAGTACTTCAACAATCCAAGATCCTTCATCTGAAATTCTGAAAAAAGGTTATGTCTTAACATCTTGATTTCTTCCTCATCGTCGTCGGTGAGGATCATATCATCTACATAGATGATCAGGCAGGTGATCTTTCCCTCCCTCTTCTTCAGAAACAGCGTGTGATCAGAATTACTTTGTTTGTACCCGTACTTCTTCATTACTTCGGTGAATCTCCCAAACCATGCTCGAGGTGACTGTTTCAATCCGTACAACGTCTTCTTGAGTTTGCACACTTGTCCACCTTTGAAGTCTTCAGAGAAACCCGGTGGGGCTTCCATATATATTGGTTTCGAGAGTTCCCCATGTAGAAAAGCATTAGTAACATCAAACTGGTGCATGGGCCACTCTTTGTTAGCTGCAATAGAGAATAGGACTCGGATAGTGTTCATTTTGGCAACTGGGGAGAACGTCTCTGCATAATCGACCCCATACGTTTGAGTGTATCCCTTGGCTACTAACCTCTCCTTGTATCTCTCAATCGATCCATCGGGTCTCCTTTTGATGGTGAAGACCCATCTGCATCCTACGGCTCGCACACCTTCTGGTTTGGCACATACGTCCCATGTCTTGCTTTTCATCAGGGCATTCATTTCTACCATCATCGCTTTTCTCCAATGAGTTATCTGCATAGCCTCTTCTGCTGTTTGAGGTATCTCTTCTTCTTCATATAGGGCGGTTGTGAATGCCCTAGCCATTTCATTGAGATTGGCTTTAGCAAGGTTTGCTACTGAATATCTGCTCTTAGTCCCAATCTTCTCCGGACTGTATCTTTTAGGCGGAATTCCTCGAGTGCTGCATTTGGGAAGAATATAACGGCCAGTGTCTTCGTCAACGGCAGTGACTTCATCTGTGTCAGGGTTGTCAGCAGTAATAGATGTACTCTTAGGTTCTGGTTCGGGAGTTACCTCAGATATCACTGGAGGAGGATTGGAGTGAAGCGTGGTTGGCTGAGGAGGATCCACAGTAGACATGACTTGCTCTGCGGTGGTGCTAGCTTGTTCTGTTGGTTCCGCCTCGAAGTTGCTTGATTGAGGCACCAACCAACTTGGGGGCCCACTTATCTCTCCTAGGCCATTCCTATTCCCACTACTCCCCCCCTGACCCCTAAGTTGGGTCGGATAAAAATATTCGCACTCAAGAAAGTTACGATTCATAGTAGTGATTATTTTCCTAGATGACGGATCATAGCATCTATATCCTTTCTGATTAATCTCATACCCAAGAAAGACACATTTCACAGCGCACGCAGAAAATTTTGTTCTTTCGTGTTTCGGAACATGCACATAGACAGAACATCCAAAAATTTGAGCGGAAGAGTGAGGGGTTCAGGGATTTTTGTTTGTTTTGAAAGAACTTGAAGGGGTGTTTTCATATCGAGTACTTTTGTAGGAAGACGGTTCATAAGATAGACTGAGGTAGCGACTGCCTCCGGCCAAAGAAACTTTGGGACATTCGAATCAAAAATAAAGCTTGAGTTATTTCAAGAAGGATTCTATTCTTTCTCTCAGCTACCCCGTTTTGTTCTGGCGTATAAGGATAAATAGATGAATTAAAATATTGTTCTAAACAAAATATATTGATCGATGTATGAAGATGTTCAAATGAAAATATTTTGGACGTGCAATGCAAATGTTTTCACGTGAAAAAGTCTAACTTTCACTAACTCATTCCACTCACATATCATTTAAGACTAATATAAATAAGTGGGACTCATATTTCACTAACTTTCTTCCATCCACTTTTCTTAACATTTTATCAAATCCGTGCACAAAACAATTGGACTCCTATTCAGAGAAAGAGAGTACTTGGTAAATACTTAAATCTTAAGAACTTATATGGCAGAATACTCTCTTGTCCATGATTAATTATCCTAAGTTGACTTGACATGATTTTTAAAAAATATAATGAAAAGTGGATAGAAAAAAATAATATAGTATGTATACTATTTTTATATAATTAGTTTTAAAATAAAATGTGAATAGATTGAGTTATAAGAGGAATGTAAAGTTCATTACCAAAATTAGGAGTAAAAAGTAAATGATACACTTAAATGTGGATCGGGATCAGCGAAAACGGAAACTTGGTACACTTAATCATGAACCGATGGAGTAATGTAAAGCGCTTAACACTGATGAATCATGATTGGCTCACCCACACGATCAACATTTCCACAACATTTAATATTCAACAACTACTTTTCTCACGCATACTAGTGTACTATTTTTTGATACAGAATTTTATCATCAAATATCTGCCACAATTGAATTGGCTCATACTTTTCGCAGGAGAAATAATGCTGTTTTTCGTCATCATCAACTTTGGAAATTTTATTTCCATTACAATTCTTCTTCCCATCACAAGAAAGGTAGTACTAGTACAATTTTCTCATGAATAGACCTCCAACAATTTTTCCTATAATCCTACCCACTATATTATATTTACAAAAGTATTATAAACATGTACACTGAAAACGTAGAAAAAACTATCAATTCATCTTTAGGATTTTGTTCACAATAGTATAACCATACATAATATTCCTCAGAAAATGATATTTAATAGAGTATGGCCTGACCTTTTCCAACTATATATCCAAATTTAAACATCTTCTACATTTTATTCTCTCCATATTTAACTCACTAAATACTACGCCTCCATATTTAACTCACTAAATACTACGCCTCATGTATCATTACTGTTGATTCATTTTGGTCATATCATATATCATTACAGTTGAGTTATTTTATTTTTGGCCAAAATTCAACACACTGAATTTCTTATTTATTCTTTCTTACTTTAATCTCACACTATTTATCAATTTTATGATTATTCATATTTTATTCTCACTTTTTTTAACTAACAAAATATTTGCTTTTTTAATCTCCATATAATAGAATGGAGGAAATTTCCTTAAAAATGTGCTAAAAATGACTGATTAACTTATCATATTAAAAAGTAGTACTAGTTCATTCGTGTGGTGGATTATAGCAAACGAAAAAGATAAAATCACATCCACGCACGTTTGAGGTCTCTATATAGTGGTAGCTCACATCTTGTCTACCCACCACACACTTAAAAATCCATCGCAATGGATAGATCTTCCCATCTCTACCTCTTTATCGTACTTCTTCAATGGCTGATTGATTATAGCTCAGCTATCTCAGCTGTTAACACTGATCGTTCTTCCCTTACCGCCTTCAAATCTCGAATCTCTTTCGATCCCCATAATATATTGACCAAAAATTGGAGTGGAGAGGGAAGTATTTGTAGTTGGATGGGAGTTACTTGTGATTCTCGATATCACAGGGTGACTCAGTTGAATATATCATCCATGGGTCTTGTCGGAACCATTCCACCAGAAATCGGAAATCTTTCTTCTCTCGTTTCTTTAGACGTGAGTGAGAACTCTTTTCACGGCCCTCTTCCACCATCTATCTTCAACATGTCAAGTTTAGAAGTTGTGAATTTGAGGAATAATAGTTTGTCTAGTAGTCTACCTCTTGATATGTGTAAATACAATCTGGATAGACTCAAAAGACTTGGTGTTTCTTACAACAAAATGTATGGGAAAATACCATCGAGTTTGGACCAGTGTTCGCAACTAGAGTTTCTTGCTTTGTACAACAACAATTTTAGTGGATTTGTGCCGAGAGAAATTGGGAACTTGACGAAGCTTCAATTATTGAACCTTGGTGCAAATAAGTTGACTGGTAAGTGTTTCTATTGACCGTGGATGGTTAAGTACTTCTATCAATGTCATTTTTTATTTAATTTTTAATTTCTATGCTCCACTTTTGAGACTTGAGAATTTACTTTCACCCTGTCGGACAATATATGTTCCACTTGAGTCAAGCACGACTTTTAAGATATTTGGAAATGCACGTGTGAATATTTAGTGGGATGCGAATCCCACTTTTATATATTAGTTCAAACACGAGTGAAGTAAGTTAGTGAAATGTGAGACTACTTATTAAATAGTGTATAGTAGTAAAAAAATAAATGAGACATGTGATGGTGAAGGGACCAAAACAAAAAAATGACACATATGATCCGACACAGATAGTACTAGCTCCCTCCGTCCGGGCCTAAGCAAGACATTTCTATTTTGACACAAGAATTGAAGTAGTGGTGTTTAGTGAATTAAATTATTGATAGTAAAGTATGAGAGAGAGTAAAGTAAGAAAGAGAAAGAGAGAAAAAACTAAGAGAGGAGATAAAGTAAGAAAGAGAAAGAGAGAATAAAGTAAGAGACATGATAAAGTAGGAGAGATGATAGGATAAAGTAGGAGAGGGGTGTAAGTTGATTGTTGCCAAAAAAAAAAGGAAACGTCTCACTTAGGTTGGGACGTACCAAAAAGGCATACATCACTTAGACTGGGACCGAGGGACTATTATTTTTATACGATCATATATGTGGATCGCATGTCATGATACTAGACCACTAACTATTGCATGATATCTATGATGTTATAAGGATTTGATGGTTAATATAGTTGGAAATTTTCTACTTGATAATTAATAACCCTATTATTACCACTAAGTTGCATGCAGAAAAATACTTGGTGCCAGAGAAGAATTAGGTGCTATATAGATAGAGAAACAGTACTCTAGTTTCATGGCAAAATATGCCTTGCCATTTGGATTTGATTTCATGCCACATTTTCAATGTGACAGGTGATATTCCAGAAGAGATTGGTCGTCTAACAAATTTACAAGGTTTGGGCATGAGTGCCAACAAGTTAAAAGGCCCATTTCCAGAAACTATTTTCAGCATGCCATCCTTGCAATCTGTTGACTTTGCCTCCAATGAACTAAGTGGACATTTATCACCACAAATTGGAAACATGACATCTCTTCTCAGAATAGGCCTTGAATTCAACAATTTCAGTGGTATATATGATTCTTCATCCCCCTTAAAATTTTCTATAAGTTACACTGAGCTGATAATTTGGGGCCTTTAGGTAACATTCCGAAGGAGATTGGCCGTCTTAGTAATTTCGAGCGGTTGAGCATGTCTGGAAATAAATTTAGTGGACCATTGCCAAAAGAAATTGGGAACTTAACAACAATGTATGGATTGCTCCTTCATAGCAATGCTTTAAGTGGTACGATCCTAGTCTCTCTCGTATTTTTACGAATATCAAATATTCTCTATTAATTTCGAAATACAAGAATGATGTAGCGTTGTACGTTGCAATCAAATTGGATTTTCAAAATTTTATTTTTGCACAGGTCATATTCCGATAGAGATTGGTCATCTTATTAACTTGGAGGAGTTGCAATTGGAAGTAAACAATTTGGATGGAACAGTGCCCAAAGAGATCGGAAACATGACATTCCTTAGCTACTTGTGGCTCAACAACAATAATTTAAGTGGTATAACTTAAGTAGTAGTAATATATTACACTTAAAGAATAATATTTGTTTGCTACACTAGAGTAATAACTTGATCCATAACTAAATGTATGTGTGGATGATTTATAATCTCACAGGTGATATTCCAAAAGGAATTTTTCGTCTCAATAATTTAGTGTATTTGAACATCGCAAGCAACCGACTTCAAGGATCATTGCCGAGAGAAATTGGTAACCCAAGCATTGAAGGTCTATGGCTTCACTTCAATAATTTAAGCGGTATGATTTTCTATCTCATTTCGCTCTTATATATTTTTTCATATAGCAGCCTTAAATTTTATCCGTACCATATAGATACAAATTTGAAATATAGTAGCCACTTTGCAGTATTATAGTATATCCTTACCATTTTTGTAACTGTATTTTAAATATATTTAGATAAATTGTAAATTCACGTAAAACTGTGTATAATATGCTATTATTATACGCCATTAAAGTGCTACACCCCTTTATATCACAATAATACATTTTTTATGGTGGAATGGTATTTTCAATTTTCATCCTATATGGAGTATATTACCATAATGCATTATTTGTGAGTTTAGTGAATCTCGTAACTTTTAAAATTCTGGCATGCTAAGTGACTGAATTTATTGACGTAACACATACATATATAAAAACTAAAGATACGACTAACTAGTTGTATTAAATGTTGTTTAAGTAGTTGAATATATTGTCCATATAGTTGTTTCTGTTTGCAACAACATAGTACATATAACGGATTTTCCCTTCTTTAATTGAATTTGTTTCCATATTGCTCAAAATATAGACTTGACACAACACAACATAAACTTACAGGTCCAATACCATCCACCTTTGTGAATCAATCCAGATTGGTTACATTGGCACTGCGTTCCAACAACTTAAGTGGAGTGATTCCACCATCCATTTGCAACTTGAAATCCCTCAAGACCCTCTATTTATCAGACAATAATTTGGAAGGAGCACTTCCAGATTGTCTGGGAAACTTGAGCACATCTCTGTTTATCCTCCATTTGAATGCAAATAAATTAACTGGACTCATTCCGTCAACATTCACAAAGAATTGCAGTCTCCAGTCAATCAATCTGAATGGAAACAAATTGGAAGGACCATTATCCCAAACCCTAGTCAATTGCAAGGGTTTGCAGGGTATTGACATTGGTGACAATGAAATACGAGATGCATTTCCCTTTTGGATGGAAAAACTACCTCAACTTCGCATTCTCGTCTTGAGGTCAAATAACTTCAATGGTACGATCGTGGTGGCTCCAACCACTGAGCAGCCGTTTCCAAAGTTGCAGGTATTGGATGTATCTCAGAATGCATTTGTTGGCTCCCTGCCTGATAGATATTTCAAGAACTTTCGAGGTATGATAGATGCCAAGGAAAATCAGACTCATGACGAAGAAAATTTGTTTCTAAACTATATAGAGGTGACACTCACAGTGAAAGGATTGGATCAATTATTGCAGCGCCTGTTGGATACCTTTACAACTATCGACTTATCCTCCAACAGATTCACTGAGAATATTCCACCTTCCATAGGGAATCTTAACTCTCTCAGGTACTTGAATTTGTCTCACAATACAATTGGAGGACGTATACCGCCATCTCTTGGAGGTATGAGTTTACTCGAGTCGCTGGACTTGTCTTCAAACAAATTGGAGGGACAAATTCCGGGTGAACTGGCAAAGCTGACATTTCTTGCGAAGTTAAATCTTTCGATGAATAATCTCAAGGGACAAATACCACAATCCACTCAACTTTCCACATTTGGTAACGAAACATATGAGGGAAATGCAGGATTGTGTGATTTTCCATTGACGAAAAAATGTGATACGAGCGATGGAAAACCATCGTTGTCGCAAGAAGATGATGATGAGTCTGGTTTTGTGAACGGATTTGGGTGGCAACCAGTTGTGTTGGGGTATGGATGTGGGTTCATAATTGGAGTTTTTATGGGCTATGAAATTATTCACTATGAAAAGCCAAGATGGTTGGCAAAAAATTTTTTTGGTTAAACCAATAGTGAGTAAAGTGCTTTAGTTGATGTTAGTTTTGTTTGTGCATGTGTATGTGTTTGTTACAGTTGTGCATGAGATACTTTAGAAAATATTTTATACGGTGATGTTGTTGTAATTATAATTAAGAATGATGTTGTTATTACTAATACGCTTATATTTCGTAATTATAACAGTGATAACACTCACCAGGCATTCTGGGCTTTTCCCTTGAAATCGATTTATAGGTATTGCAACCAAAATTAATTATAAAAGCCCAATATTAGATGCAAGCTTTAATGACTGAGAATATATAAATCATATAATAATCTTATAAATTATTGAAATTATATGCAATTAATATATTGAAAATAATCTGCATGATGGAATTTTTTGTAAGTCGAATATCGAAGCTATTAAATATTTGTAATTTTATTTTTGTCAATTCTAATATGAAAAATTTATAAACTCTAAAATATTTTGAAAAGTTCAACTAAACTTGTAGATATGTACCACTCACCCCATTAAAAGCGCTCGTAAAGAGAGGGCTATCTAAGAATGCATAGATGACAAATGATCATTTTCAAGTTGATGAGACAAGAATGTGGAGTCTTCTTCATGTTCTGCATGTGTGTGCTGGAATGAACATTGAACATCGGACTCTCACACGCGCAACCAATAAATGGATAAAGTGGTCCACATCGATTTAATCTGCTCTGATATTATGTAGAAATAAGTCATCCATCCTTAAAAGCCTAATAAGAAAGAGGGTATCCTAGATGAGATATCTTCTATCATCAAATCGATGCTAGACAATGATTAAAATTTTCAATAGAAAATTTCATTTCTTTCTCATCTTAAATAAATGAATAACCAATAGAAGACTAAATCTACCAACGGTTGTAGCGCAGTTGGCAGAGCAGAGTTGTGGTGATTTTGATGTCATAGCTTCAAATCCCGCTATCCACTAGGAGACTTTCAACCTCAATTCGCAAACCCGATCAAACAAGATTAATCTGATTCCACTAAAGACAACTTGGAACACCTATTGTCAAATAAAAAAAAAGACTAAATCTTCTTTTTAGTATTTAATAAGCACAATTGAGCCCTTGCCTAATTCAAATGCATTCATACCTCTCTATATAAACCCCGCCCCACATGTAAGCCATGCCCATTTATTTT
The DNA here is from genome assembly GCF_004379255.2 of Salvia splendens. Taxonomy (NCBI): domain Eukaryota; kingdom Viridiplantae; phylum Streptophyta; class Magnoliopsida; order Lamiales; family Lamiaceae; genus Salvia; species Salvia splendens. Next base: position 33,407,606 of record NC_056044.1, on the reverse strand, counting down.
ACTCCACACCTACTATAGTGAAGCAAACCATATCCCACATCGGAAAATGAACAAGAGTTGCAAGCATATAAATGGGCTACCCCAACTCCATTAGTATGAGGCCTTTTGGGGAGTACCCCAAGAGTAAAACCGTGAGGGCTTTGCCCAAAGCGGACAATATCATACTAATGTGGAGTTCGGGTGTGCACCAACGATACCCAACAGTGGTATCAGAGCCCTGGTTAAGAGGCTGGGCCTGTGTGGCTCGGGGTTCGGTGGGTTGCGCTTGCAAGTTCTCCGATGTGGTGTGTGAGCTCGACCAAGACCTGGGGTGACCTGTAACATGGGGGCACAGACATGTGGTCTTGGTCTGGTGGTCTTGGTTTGAGGGAAGGATTGTGGTGAAGCAAACCATATCCCACATTGGAGAATGAATAAGAGTTACAAGCATATAAATGGGCTTCCCCAACTCCATTAGTATGAGGCATTTTGGGGAGTACCCCAAGAGCAAAACCGTGAGGGCTTTGCCCAAAGCGGACAATATCATACTAATGTGGAGTTCGGGTGTGCACCACCGGATCCCAACAGTGGTATCAGAGCCCTGGTTTAGGGGCTGGGCCTGTGTGGCTCAGGGTTCGGTGGGTTGCGCTTGCAAGTTCTCCGATGTGTGGTCTCGACCAAGACCTGTGGTGACCTGGTGACCTGTAACATGGGGTGGACATGTGGTCTTGGTTTTAGGGGAGGATTGTGGTGAATTGTAGTTAAGCAAATCATATCCCACATCGGAGAATGGACAAGAGTTGCAAGCATATAAATGGGCTTCCCCAACTCCATTAGTATGAGGCCTTTTGGGGAGTACCCCAAGAGCAAAACCGTGAGGGCTTTGCCCAAAGCGGACAATATCATACTAATGTGGAGTTCGAGTGTGCACCACCGGGGACCCAACAGTGGTATCAGAGCCCTGGTTCAGGGGATGGGCCTGTGTGGCTCAGGGTTCGGTGGGTTGCGCTTGCAAGTTCTCCGATGTGGTGTGTGAGCTCGACCAAGACCTGGGGTGACCTGGTGACCTGTAACATGGGGGCACAGACATGTGGTCTTGGTTTGAGGGGAGGATTGTGGTGAAGCAAACCATATCCCACATCGGAGAATGGACAAGAGTTGCAAGCATATAAATGGGCTACCCCAACTCCATTAGTATGAGGCCTTTTGGGGAGTACCCAAGAGCAAAACCGTGAGGGATTTGCCCAAAACGGACAATATCATACTAATGTGGAGTTCGGGTGTGCACCACCGGGACCCAACACCTACTTTGTGGAAGAGAAATTAACGCAGTTTTGGCCAATAAAATTCTTGACATCATTATTTTACTCCGCACCTACTTTGTGGAAGAGAAATTAATGCAGTTTTGGCCAATAAAATTCTTGACATCATTATTTTACTCGACACCTACTTTGTGGAAGAGAAATTAATGCAGTTTTGGCCAACAAAATTCTTGACATCATTTAGCATCATTAATTAGCACTATGGAAAATTTGTTTTCATCACAATTCTCCCTACCATAAAAATAAGCACCATACTTTTCTCTTAGTTAGACCTCCAAATCAACTTTTTCTTTGTTTATGAAGAAATTATAGTAATACTAGTACAAAATTAATATTGGTAGATGTCAACTTTCCATTGTCATCCTCTTGGCCCCACTTCTCACCTTTCTATCGTTTAAATAATTCTTCTAATGGAGGTTTTATCTTCGTTAGTTACGTCCATTTTTTGTAAAACTAGAGTTATTTAAAAAATATAAAAAGTAATTTAATTTAGAAAAAATAACATGTAGGATTACGACATGACTAATGAGTTTCCAAATGAATTATATTATTTCGCATGCAAAAGGATTTGAAACTAAATCCAATATAGTAAATTCTAATAGAAATTGGATTATTAATTGAACCATTCTTGAAAATTCAAATAGTTTGAATTTTATTTTTCAGTGCAGTTAATTTCACCGAGAAAAGCAGTCACTTTATACTGTCACCGTAAATATTCTCAAAATAAGGTTTTTATTTTAATCAATCCTACATAAATAGTAATTCTATTCAATAAATAACAAAATTATGGCAATTATCAGGCCAAATTTTATTAGGAGCATAAATAAGAAAAGTGTCCACCTCACCTATTGACTTGACTTACAAAGTCTTCGTCAAGCTCATTAATGAGTGCTGACATACAAATGGAGCTATCAATCATTACTCACATGACAATGGTCATGAATTTGTTTTCAAGGTTAAAATGTAAATAATATATATTTTGCAAATTAATATTGCATTTCCATTTTGGGGTACATTAATATTTGAAATAATATACACTTTATAAAAAGGATAAATAGATGAATTGAACTATTACTCTTAGATTAGCAAACAAAATATTTCAAAACATTGTTTTTTGAATAATAGGTACATATATTGATCGATGTATAAAGATGTTCAAATGAAAATCTTTCGGAAGTTCAATGCAAACGTTTTCACGTTCTAAAAAGAAAAGGAAATGTAATTTGACAAACCCGACCGACATATCTATATAATTCTCCTCGATAGATAAAAAAGTTAAGTTAATTATCAGAATTAAACCTAAATTTTATTAGTTGATTAATATTAAAAAGTATCACCTTGCCCATTGACACCATTGACTTGATTTAGGAAGTCTTCGTCAAGTGTGAATAATAAGTCATGTATAGGGGTGAGCAAAAAAACCGGAAACCGAATATCCGAACTGAACCAAACCGAAATTTTGAAATTCGGTTCGGTTTTAAAAATAAAAAAAATTCGGTTTTTCGGTTCGGTTCGGTTCGGGCGAAGAAAAAACCGAAAAACCAAAAAACCGAATTATATATATATTCTATTAATTTAATATATTATATTATATATAATATATATATTCTTTTAATATATTCTACTATATAATATATATTATATGTATTATTAATTTTATATTATATATAAATATTTTATTAGTATATATAAAATAAAATAAAATACACATATATAAATATATATTTATATTATATTTATTTTTTTCAGGTTTTTCGGTTTTTTCGGGAATTTCGGTTTTGTTCGGGTTTTTCGGTTTTTTAAGTTCGGTTTTCGGTTTTTCGGTTTCGGTTTTTCGGGTTCGGTTCGGTTTGGATTTTGAACTATATTCGGTTTTGGTTCGGTTTTGGTTCGGTTTTGGCAAAAAACCGAACCGAAACCCGAATGCACACCCCTAGTCATGTAGAAAGGTTCGCATACATATATGAACCTATCAACCATTAATCACCTGGCAATGGAGGTAATTCTAGGTTAATCTGGGAATAAATTCACTTTTTTAATATTTTGCAATTTTATTATGAAATTTTAATTCTAAAGCGTAGCCATTAGAATATCATTTAAAGTTAATAATTTCTTTTAATTGAAAATATAAGTTAATAATTGAAAGCACAAGTTCTGGTTTTTCCCTTCTTTTTCAATCGATTCGAACATGAAACATTTAGACTTCATATGCATACTCTTCTATCACTAGACCAAGATATGCACACAAAAACCAATATAAGCACGAAAAAAACTGATAGAAATCCATGTGTTTCATCTTAAAACCAATTGGTGATAAGAGGAGAGGTCCATGAGACTTATATAGTGGATTAAGCTCTTTATGTACACCAGGGATATTATTATATTCATTTTATGTTTCAATTGCCAACAAAAACTCTCTCATATATTCTTATTAAAACATTATAGATAAGGTTATTTTTCTTTTGAATGTCCCATCCTGGACAAAATTACCTTCTATTGTATTTTATAGTAGGCATGTATGTACATATTGTTTCATTATTGTAAAAAAGAAACCATCACCAATTTTCTTTTATTCCTTCAGCCATCATTCATTTTACAATAATTCATGACTTTTTGCATTATTATGTGAACGAGTATCGCAATTCACCGATCCAAACCTACAAGCATTTTTCAGAAGACTTTTTCTTCAACCCTTAAAATGTACTCCTCTTAAAACTTAGTATGTAAATAACATTTATTTCACTTTTGTCACTTCCCTATCTGCCCAATCCCTCTCCCTTCCACAGAAAACACAACCACACACACACACACACTCATATACATGTTTGAGGTATATATATTTGTATCTTGTCTACCCACTACACATGACTACTTTTAAATTCAAGCCTATAATGGATAGATATTTCCATCTCTACCTCCTTATAACATCACTCTTACTTCTTCAATGGCTGATTGATTATAACTCAGCCAAATCAGATATCAACCCTGATCGTTCTTCACTTATTGCCTTCAAATCTCGAATATCTTCTGATCCCCATAATATATTATCCCAAAATTGGAGAAACGAAAGCAATATCTGTAGTTGGATGGGAGTTACATGTGATTCTCGCTATCACAGGGTGACTCAGTTGAATATATCGTCCATGGGTCTCGTAGGAACCATCCCACCTGAAATCGGAAATCTTTCTTTTCTCGTTTCTTTAGATTTGAGCGAGAACTCTTTTCATGGTCCTATTCCCACATCTATTTTCAACATGTCAAGTTTAGAAGTTTTAAAATTGAGGAATAATAGTTTATCAAGTAACCTGCCAATTGATATGTGCAAACAAAATCTGCATGGACTCAAGAGACTTCATATTTCTTACAACAAGTTGTTTGGGGAAATACCATCGAGTTTGGAGCAGTGTTCACAACTTGAGTATGTTTCTTTGGTCAGCAATAATTTCAGTGGAATTGTGCCAACTCAAATTGGGAACTTGACATTGCTTCAAGTGTTATATATGAGTTCCAACAATTTAAGTGGTAAGATCTTATCTCCATGATATCAAGACTTCCATATTACATATGCACAAACTCATATATAATTGGATATTTATTTGGTGTAATTTACTCGCAGGTAATATTCCAAAAGAGATTGGTGGTCTTACTAATTTAGCAGGTTTGGATCTGAGCATCAACAACTTTATCGGACACGTGCCAAGGGAAATTGCGAACTTGACATTGCTTCAATTGTTGGACCTTAGTACCAACAAGTTGAGCGGTAAGATTTTATCTCATGCTCTTACTTTACTAGTTAAAAATTTAGCTAGTCTATTTATATTCTACTCCTAGTTTTTTTTCATTTTCAAATTATATTTATAGTCGTATAATTATATATATGATTGCATTTTAATTTCCTACAACTTTACAAATTGGCAGGTAATATTCCAAAAGAGATGGGTTATCTTAATAACTTACTAGGTTTGGGAATGAGTTTCAACGAGTTTTCAGGCCCTATACCTGCAACTATTTACAGCATGACTTCCTTGGAGTATTTTGACTTTGCATCGAATGATTTGAATGGATCGCTATCAAGAGATATTGGAAACATGACATCCCTTCGCAGAATAGGCCTTGAATATAATAATCTAATTGGTATGAGCAAATCACTTGTTGACGGTTAATTTGAGCTAAGTTTATGATTTCTATCATAACCCTACAGGTGAAATTCCGAAAGAGATCGGCTATCTTGCTAATTTCGAGCGATTAAGCATGTGTTGCAACAGAATTAGTGGTTCAGTGCCAAGAGAACTTGGGAACTTGACAGCCATGGTTGGTATATACCTTTCCAGTAATGCTTTAAGTGGTACGACCCCAACCCTTCATAACTTACTTTTTTGTAACGTTTTATTGCATTTATTGCTACTAAAATTAGTTTAAGTCGTTCAATTTTGTGTCGACATGAATGCATCACATTTTCCCATAATATGATACTCCCTCTATTCCTTATTAATAGAGACACCTTTTTTCAGCACGGGGTTTAAAAATAGTGTCTTAAATGGATGGTGAATAAAGTAAGACATAAAAAAGTTAAGAAAATGTTACTTTTTTCCAAAAATAGAAACTCAATTATCGTGAAACTTCTCAAGATAGAAAAATGACTCAATTAATTTGAAAATGAGGGAGTAACTACTACCATATGTCATCCATCGGATCAATCGGGTATATTGATGTTAACTCAGTATTAATGAAAATTAAAATTTATTAGTTATAAATTTTAAGCTTGCACAATGTTTCTTGTATATTCTTGCAGGTCCTATAACAAAAGAGCTAGGTCGCCTTGTTAATTTATGGGAGCTGCAGTTGCACTACAATATTCTAATAAATGGATCTATACCGAAGGAAATTGGGAACATGACATCTCTTTCCTACTTATGGCTTTCCAATAATAGATTAAGCGGTATGATATTTTCTCTTTCATTGTTATATGCTCCAAAAGAGTTATATAAAGTACTCCCTCCGTCATGCAATAGTAGTCCTATTTAGTTATGACACGAGTTTTAAGAAATGTAAAGACAAATAGGTTGATTAAGTTAGTAGGATATGAGTCCCACTTATATATATATTAGTTTTATAATAAAATTTGAGTGGAATAAGTTGATCGAATGCGGGGCTTTCTTACCCTTTATGGTAAATGTGTGTTGGCAATTGAAACTAAAAAATAACATATAACTATCCGATATTGGTGTCAAGATAAAACTGAAACTAGTATATAAATCTCATGGGTTACTCCTCCTATCACCAATTGGTTTTAGGATGAAACCAATGGATTTCTATCAAAGTTAAATAAGACTCTTATTGTAGGACGAACCGAAATGACAAAATATGACTCTGATTGTGGGAGGAAGTAATACATCATGTACATGTTTTACATAAACATACATATATTAGTGTCATAACTTCGTATTTTAAGTAGCACGATTGCATGTCTCTTTATGTATTATTGGATACAAAGTCGTACTGTATTTATTAACTCATTGGATGTTATGATTGTCCTTTTCAAAATTTGTACGAGTAGGTACTATTCCAAAAGAAATTGGAAACCTGAAACACCTCACGGAGTTATGGCTTCAGGACAACAATTTAAATGGTCTCTCTCTCTCTCTCTCTCTCTCTCTCTCTCTCTCTCTCTCTCTCTCTCTCTCTCTCTCTCATATGTCAATATGTCATTCTTGATCTCTGTGTACGAGTAGGTACTATTCCAAAAGAAATTGGAAACCTGAAACACCTCACGGAGTTATGGCTTCACGACAACAATTTAAATGGTATCATATTCTCTCTCTCTCTCTCTCATATGTCAATATGTCATTCTTGATCTCTGTTCAAAATCAATTTTCAGGTCCAATACCTTCCGCCATTGGGAATATGTCAGAGCTGACCTATTTAGGACTCCCTCATAACAAACTAATTGGAGAGATTCCATCATCCATTTGTGACTTGAGATTACTAACACTCCTCCATTTAGCAGACAATCATTTGGAAGGACAGATTCCAAACTGCTTGGGAAACTTCAATAGTTCATTGTTGGCTCTTAATTTGGGTGGAAACCAAATCACAGCCCTTCAATCAGCATTTGCAAAAGGATGCAGTCTTCAGGCCCCTTATTCTGTATGGCAATAAGTTGGAAGGAATAACACCTTCCCTAATCAACTGCCAACGCCTGGAAAGCATTGATTTTGGTGATAATGAAATACGAGGTGCATTTCCCTTCTGGATGGAAACATTCCCTCAACTTCGCGTCCTCATCTTGAAGTCTAACAAGTTGAATGGTACTATGTTGGAGCCTTCAAAGACCGAGCATCCGTTTCCAAAGTTACAAGTCTTGGATATATCAAGAAATGTATTTGTTGGCTCTTTACCTGATAGATATATCAAGAATTTTGAAGGTATGATAGATGCCAAGGATAATCTGACACGCGTTGGGAAGGATGAGCTCCAAACATTTTTAGACTTACGTGTCATTTTGAAAGGTTTGGATCAGGGATTGTCAAGATTATTGGATACGTTTACAATGATTGACTTATCTTCCAATAGATTTTCCGGGAATATTCCAGTTTCCATCGGCAATCTTAATTCTCTTAGATACTTGAATTTGTCCAGTAATACTCTCACGGGAGAGATTCCTGTATCTCTTGGGAATATAAGTATTCTTGAGTCATTGGATTTGTCATGGAACAGATTTAGTGGAAAATTTCCAAGTGATCTGACAGGGTTGACGTTTCTTTCGAAATTAAACCTATCAATGAATAATCTTGTGGGGCAGATACCACAATCTAAGCAGTTTTCCACGTTTCAGAATGATTCATACATAGGAAACTCAGGATTGTGTGGAGTTCCGTTGGCAAAGCAGTGTGAACCAACTGATAGAAAACCAGTGTTTCCTCCAGAAGATGATGATGATGAGTCAGGATTTATAGATGGATTTGGTTGGCGAAGTGTGGTTATGGGATATGGGTGTGGATTTGCAGTTGGAATTGGAATTGGTTACATGATTATAAGAAGCGGAAGGCCAAGATGGTTAGTGGAATTCTTTTTTGGAGTCGGATATAATAATAGTAAGGTGAAGAGAAGAAATAGAGCTAAAGCAACAAGAAGAAGGTGAGTGAAGACAAACATTGTGCTTTTGTATTATGTTTTGCATATAATGCATATTAAAGTATGTAATGTTGCATTTGTATGTTTGGTTACTTTTGTTTAGAAACTCATGTGATTGTACTATTGTGTGATTAAGCCCTTACATGCAATGGTGGAGCCATAATTATAGCTTGTAATGAGCAAAATTGAAAAAGAAACTGGTCTGCATGGATGCTAAAACTTTATGAAAAAAACTACTAAATCATTCCAGTTTGTTTTGTTTACATAATTTAATTGGGCTCTTTTGCATTGTTTGAGTAAACCTTTTATAGATAGGTTTTTTAATTTCAACTTTCATTATGACTTCGATGTAGGATAAATGGTTGTTTTATAGATAGGTTTTCAACTCTAAGTTTCTCTGTGATTTCGACGTGTGACAAATAGTTTTACACTTAAAAGAGAATTTTTGTTGCTTTATGTATAACTTTATATGATTCTTATATAAAATCTATGTTTAGCCTAGTGGTTAATGTGTTTTGAAAAATCATAGAGGTTGTGGGTTCAAGCCCCAAACTCAACATTTTGTTTTTAATTTTGACTTTTATGATACTTTTTCATTTTATTTGATTCTTTTTTTGCTTATACTTTTTTTCCTATAAGCATGTTTATATTTTTATGGTAATGTAAATTTAATTTAAGTAATGTAAGTATTTTATTTAAATTTATCATGTTTTATAATATATTATATTTTGCTATTTATTATATGAAAAAAAAATATTTAAATTATATATACAATTTCTAACTTCTTTTTTAAAATTATGTAATATATGTTTTGCATTTAATTTATTATTTAATTTTACTATTTATAATATGTGAAAACAAATATAAAAAATAATAACATTAAATTAAATAAAAAATAGATTTTAATTAATAGGACGACAACTAGTCCGCAACCACTGCAGAAGGAAGGGCAGAACTAGAAAATGTTCATGTGGTGACCACTAGTCCACACATTAGGGCAGACTAGTGGTCCGCCCATTGTGGATGCTCATAGGGTTGCTATTATAATTGATCAAAGATATTCTATTAGTATAACCGTACATTTGATCAATTTCCGCAATTTGATGAGACTATTCTCTTTTCTTTTTTCCCAATTTTATGGAGTATATCTATATATGTGAACGTATTATAATTATATACATGTATTATATATATCTCAAAAATCACAATACGTTAATTTAAATTTACCATTTTTTCATTTTGTATTTATTCATGAAAAAATCAAAAATAAAAACATAATACTCAGTAATAAACTAAATCATAATTAATCATGTTAGAACCATAACCACGAAATTAAAAATATATATATATATATATATATATATATATATATAATTTTATTTTACCATTACACAAAATAAAAAAAAATTGACTTAGTAATGTATGTATCTCAAATAATCACATTAACTAAGTTTACTATTTTTTCATCTTGCACTTATATATGAAAAAAATAAAAATAAAAAAAAATAAACTAAATTATAATTAATCATATTAATACTATAGGCATGAAACAAAAAATATTTATATAAATTTATTTGACCATTACACAATATAAAAAATACTTATGTATATGTATTAATGGTTAAAATTGTAATTTGAAAAGTTTTTAAATTTCAAAATTTTATTCTATTTATAAGACTATACCTTATATAGTGTAATTTCTACTACTTTTATTTATTAGTTTGTAATTAGTGGGACATACCACATCATCATTGCCAAGTGGTGTGCCGGACCACTGGATATTTTCTCTGTCAAGAATTCCGGGAATGGATCCCTTGTTGTGGAGGGGTGCACAGCAGGAGATGCTGCTCCTCACACCCCAATATTTTATAAATTTTTTTTATATTTAATTAAATAAATAAAATAAGGGGGTGTGAGGAACAGCATCATCCACCCTTTCCATGGCAAGGGATCCATTCCCCAATAATTCCATAGCGAAAACTCTATTAATTTTTTCTTGCGTAAAGTAGCTGCGGAAAATCTGGAAAATTTTTGTGGAAAAAAATTACATAGCCCTCGATTATAGAGATATATAGACTTTTGACTAGAGGATCCAATGAATTAAGTCTTTCTGAAAATATAGAGAAGACTTGGTCTTTTCTCTTTTATTTTTTTCAGGAAAAAACAGAAGGACAACTTTTAGTTGGTTTTAAGGTGATCAGCTTTTTAAAAATTTAAGAGTTTATGAACTTTTTCAAATATATTTGACAAAATAAAAATTCAAATAACCCACATTTCTATATCTTTCTTTTACTTTATCCACATTTTCTCATTATTTTTCATACTTTACCAATTTCACAATATAATCTTTGCTGTCCACCAACAAGACTATTTTTGGAGGAGGGAGGGAGTATTAAATATGCAAAATACTTATTATGTTAAATTAAAGTAGTCTTCCCTAAACCCTAAAACCATTCTTGAAAATTCAAATAATTTGAATTTTATTTTTCAGTGCAGTTAATTTCACCGCGAAAAGCAGTCACTTTATACTGTCACCGTAAATATTCTCAAAATAAGGTTTGTATTTTAAGCAATCCTACATAAATAGTAATTCTATTCAATAAATAACAAAATTATGGTAATTATCAGGCCAAATTTTATTAGGAGCTTGATGGTTGGGCGAATTTTTGATGGTGATGAATGCAGGAAAATACAGATCACAACACAGAGATTTACGTGGTTCGATTTACTGAGGTAAATCTACGTCCACGGGAAGAAAAGAGGGCAGAGTTGTATTGCTTGATCTGTTTTCTACAGCTTACAATACAGACTTGCTATATGATATTTTGTGTCTAGAGACCTCCCTTTTTTCCTTCTGATCTAAGTTCTATTTATACATTGAACTAAGATCGTGGCTTGTATCACCAATAACTAGGTCGTGGCTTACATCACCACTAACTAGGTCGTGGCTTACATCACCACTAAGTATGTCGTGGATGTCGTGGAGGTCATGAGATCCTGCATGGGTCCACCACTAAATAGATCGTGTAGTGGAGGTCGTGGAGGTTCTGCATGGGTCCACTATCTCCCAGTTCGGTCGAATACTGAGACCGAACTGCTGAACTATTGCCGAGCAGCTTTTGCCGATCTGAGAGTAGAGCTTGATTGGTCGGCTTTTACCGAGCCGTAGGCTGGGGCCGAACTCTTTGGTAATGCCGAACTGATTGGTCGGCTTTTACCGAGCTGTAGGCTAGGGCCGAACTGATACTCTTCCTTGGGCTTTGGGTTGATGGGCCGTCGCTGCTATTGGGCTTGTTTAGTACGTACCCCATCACTACCCCCCCCGAAAAGCGAAGTGAATCACTTCGGCGAAGCGAGTCACTTCGGCATTCTGGATAAAGGTACGGGGGAGGCTGACGTCAGGGGACGTGCCTTGCGCGTGACTGCATTAAATGCGACAGTAAAATCCGGCCGTTGAATCCTGAAAAGGTGGGATTCGAAACGGTGCGATGATTTTGAAATCTTCTCCGAATCTGATAAATACGTCCTTTCTTCATCAGTTGAACACTTTTGCTATTGCCTCTTCTGCATTCTCTCTCTTTTGCGTAAAAATTTCCTTCCGCTTTCAAGAATTTCTTCAGAATTTCTTCAGACTTTCAAAGAGTAAGAACCATGTCTTCTTCTTCTTCTTCTGAGTCAGGTAGCGATAGGAAAGGGGGTAAGGGGTCTTCTAGCCGGAAAGAATCCGGGGAGAAGACCGTAGAGCATTTTCACAGCATCTTGAGTAAGGATACTGTGATATCCTTACACGAAAAATATTTTTTTCCTGGGGGGAAGGTTGCGATTCCCGACGACCTTCATAGGGCTGACTCGCCGCCGGAGGGTTACGCCACCGTTTATGAGGCCAGCTTGGAATGCGGGCTTCGTTTCCCTCTTCCCCCTGCCTTTGTAGAGCTGCTAGATTTTTTTCAACTCCCTTTAGGTCAGGTGACTCCGAACTCTTGGAGGCACTTATCGGCCTTTGCTGCCGAACTGCGTAGGCTAGACAAGGATCTGTCTCTGAGGGCAATCCTTAATTTTTTCCAGTTTAAGAGAAAAGGATCTTGGTTTTACTTGATCCCTTTACAGCCTTTTAGGGCCTTCTGCAAAACCAAGTGGCCAAAGTGGCAACATCGCTTCTTTTTTTATAATAGGACAGCGGCTCCGGGCTTTCCTTGGAGAGTGCCGAAGTCCGTGATTCCTCATCCTCGGTTAGAACCGTTGGACGAGCTCGAGGGCGAGCTCAATAAGATTCCTATGATTAGGAAGCAATACCTGGAGTCTGAGCTCGTCAAGGGCGACTTCGTGTTCGACTCCTCGTCTTCGGATGAAGAGACCGAGGGTGAGGAATTCTTTTTTGTGCCTTACTGCTTTTGTGGCGAAAACTAACTTTGCTTTCTTGCTTTTTGGCAGTGTACATGCTGAATAAGATTAGCCGCAAATCCTCCGAGCTTAAGGAGCCGGAGAAAGAGAAGGCTACCAGCTCGGCGCCTGATGCCGAGAAGAATCCGAAGAGGCAAAAGACCTCTTCGGATCCAAAGAAGCCGGAGTCGACTTCGGCAAGTAGGAAGGGGAAGACCCAGAAGCCCCCGAGAGCGCCAGAGAAAGACGTGGTCTTGGCGCCTCCTTCGGAACATATCTGTGAGCCCTTTTTATGGCCCACGGACTTCGCCGAGGTGAATTCTCTTCTTGATTTTCTGGCCTTGCTTTTTTTCCTGTATTTTTTGTGGCCCCTCTGTTGACTTTTTGCTTTTTCCATTTTCAGAGGAACGATATGCTCTCCAAGCTCGTCGCCGTTGAACTCTCCAAAGCGTCCAACGACTATGCTGAGATGCAGAGGAAGTTGGCGGCTGCTTGTCACCGGGCCGAGCAGGCTGAGGCAAACTTTGAGAAAGCCAGAGCTGCTAGGATTTCGGCCCAGGATGAAGCTCAGTTTGCCAAAAACCAGCTCGTCATCCAGCGAGAGCAGACGAAACGGAGGGATGCTGCCGCCGTGGTTGCCCAAGGAGAGGCTCTCCGTGCTTTCGCGGAGAAACTCTTTCTGAGCAACCAATTTTCAGCCTTTGTCGGTGATCTGCTGAAACTGATGACCGATAAAGCCGAGCAGGGTCCCGAAGTCATCCTGCCGCTGTACGGCCGAGAGATAGCAGCTCGGCTTCAGAGTCTGCCGGTGCTTGAGGAGCTTGCTTCGTCCTCGGTCCTGCTTTCTGCAGACCAAGTTCGTAGTTGCCGAGCTGACCGCGATGAGAACATGGAGGCTATCTTTGCCTCCATATGGTCAGTTTCACCCGCTCCAATTTTCCATGGAGAGGGTGAGACCGAGCAGCATGAGCGGCAGACCGGCGATGAGCAGGCCGAGCAGGAGGCGCAGCAGATCGGCTACGGTGGCGCCGAGCAGGCTGGGGAGAGCAGGGAGGCCGAGGCTGAAGCTGAGGCAGACAAGGAGAAGGAAGCTGAACTTCACCGAGGAGCCGGAGACGAAGCTGGCGGAGTATGATTTCGTCTTCCCTTCTCTTAGTTTAGTTTCTTCCTTCTTGTAAAATGGCCTTGAAGCCCTCGTGTAAAATTTTTTTTCTTATGAATGAAAAAATTCTTCTTTCTGCACTTGTGTCTTCGTATAGCTTTTCGTACTCTCTTTTACTCCTGTTGTGGTTTACTACCTGCTCGGTAAAATGAAATGCCGAACTGATATAGCAGCTTTGTATTCTTAACTCTTAAGGAGCTGGAGGTACTTCACTGGAAGCGGCTGTACTCTTCCGCTTTAGACGAAGCTGAGAAAAAAGCCATAGCTGACCAGATGAAGAATGACGAACTCTTGGCTTGTTTAGTGAAGCTGGAGGCCGACAATAAGGACTTAGAGTCCGAAAAGAAAGATCTGGAGGCCGAGCTGAATACTGCCGTCGCAGAGAGGACTGCGTATGAGGATTTCATCAGCAGGCGCGGGGGAATGACCATCTCTGAAGTTCAGGAACGAGTTGACGAACTGTGGGAGGAATATCACGTACTCCGGAGGAACAATGCGCTGGAGAGCTCGGCTTGCCAACAAGTCGTGACATCATTGCGGCGCTGGGCTTCTCGGTACGACATCATTCTTTCCCGGCGTCCCTCAATCGAGAGATTCCTTAGGCATTTCCCGCCAACAGATGGTCGCACTCCAGCTCAGACCCCTGATTCACTTGCTCAAAACCCTACTCCAAGTCAGCAACGAACTCAGGAACAGCCGGAAACGTCAAGACGAGAACGGACTCAGGAGCAACCGGAAACGTCAAGACAAGGACGGACTGAAGTTCGTAGAGGAGCTGTGATTATGAGTGAGCAAGATCAACAAATGCTTCGTGAAGAGACTCTTCGCCGCCGAGGTGCTAGAGCTTCCCGGGCTCAGGGAAGAGGCGGTAGGTCGATTAGAGCATCTCGTCGACCTGCTTATTCTTCAGCTGCCCGGAATGACCGAACTCGGCTTCACGAGGATTTTGTGAATAGATGGCTCAACTTTAGCAACCAGGGACAGTAGAATAGTCCTTTGTAATAGCGTAACGCCTTCTCGTAGGGCAGCGGAGTTGTATGCCGAACAAGTTTTAATAAATGAAATCTTCATTTCGCTTCTATCACTGCGTATTTACAGCTCAGCGAAAAAATTTCATCGTGCTCGTCCTCGGTCTTACGAAGTAGACTTCTTTGACCGGACTCGTCCTCGGTCTTATGAAGTAAGCTTCTTTGACCGGACTCGTCTTTGGTCTTATGAAGTAAACTTCTTTGACCGGACTTGGTCCTCGGTCTTATGAAATAAACTTCTTTGACCGGACTCGTCTTTGGTCTTATGAAGTAAACTTCTTTGACCGGACTAAGCTTGTGTCCTAATTTGGCGAGTTTTATCGCTCGGATCGGACTTTCCCTTGTCCTAATTCGGCGAGTTTTATCGCGTGGATCGGACTTTCCCTTGTCCTAATTCGGCGAGTTTTATCGCGTGGATCGGACTTTCCCTTTGTTGCAGTTCGTTTCGGACGGACTGCTTGTTTCTTAAGCTGAATTGTGGTCTTGTATCCTCCTTAGAAGCTTGGACTCACAATCGTTGGCTTATATATGTTCTAAAAAGGGGATCAGCCTTCGAAGAACAAGATACCTCAGTAACATTTGTAAGAGACGACACGCACATAGACAGACAAAACGCACATAGACAAATAAAAAGGACGAACAAGATTTTAAACTTTTATAAAACAAGCACAAAGAACAAGTAAAAAACAAAGAAAGCACATACCTCTAGGACCGAACTAGACACAAGACTGACTGACCGGACTGTCTCTTACAAATGGAACTTCTTAAGGTTGGAAATGTGCCATGTTCGGGGTACTTGTTCTCCTGACACGTTGACAAACTCATATTTTCATAGGTGTAATTGGTATGTTGAAGTGCTAAATGTCAATTCTATCACTTGAAATTGTCTTCATCTAACCGATTATTCTATCTTCTCGAGTTTTATGTGTTTTGTTGAGTGTTCTAGGAAGGATAGCTGAAAAGAGGAGAAAATGGGGCAAAAAGCGTTCAAGGCAGGAGAGGCACGAACAGAGAGACCCGGCCGGGTTAATTTCCAGTACAATAATCAAACCCGGCCGGGTAGAGCCTGAGGCCAGCAAGGAGTCTGAAAAGGAGACCCGGCCGGGTTAATTTCCAGTACAATAATTCAACCCGGCCGGGTACTGTAGCTTGACGCGTCTGAAAGCTGAAAACGCGATTTTTGAAGTGGATGAAATAGAAAAAATGCCTAGGGTTCGAGACACATTCTACCTACCGCCCCTACACACACACATACCCTGAAGAACACCTTTGAGAGAGAGAATTGAAGATTGAAGAGTCCACATCGGAAGATTGAAGCTTCACTCCATAGATCGATCTCACAGGAGTACTTAGTATCTTTATTTCATGTTTTTGTTGGATTACTTTATGTTGAACATGGCTTCCTTTATGAACATGAGTAGCTAAACTTTTCTTGTAGAATTCTTGGTGATGATGCACTAATTTCATAGTTTTTATCCGATTGATTTTGTTCTTGCCTTGCTCTTGTAGTTATTTGATTGTTCTTGAGTTTATTCCTTTCAATTGCTTGATCACCACTTGATTGTGTAGGATTAATTAGATTAATCGGGAGATGAAATAATTAATCCGAAAATAAGAATAATTCACACCTTAATACAATATAACTCGGGAGAGTTGAGGTTTTGAGTGAGGTCATTGATCTAATCGAGCTATTGGGAGTTAGAGGTTTTAGGATTAGAAGGGGACTTCAATCCTAGCATCTAATCTACAGGTTTCTCACCTCGGGAGGGGGTTTAATCTACAATCGTGGTCGACTTAGTAACTCTAGAGACACCAAAAGGTAAGGCGAATCAATTGGATAAGAACTTGGAATTGTGCATCGGATCCTTGAGTTCTACATTTTCTCCATATTATCTTTCATATCATTATCGCACCGTGTTTTCTTATTCTTAATTGTTATTTGCTTATTATATGCTTTTATTAGTTGTTAGAACAAACCAATCTTCTCTTGATTGTCTAGATAGTAGTTGATTTTTGTTCGTGGTAGTTAAGTTGATACGAAAATTGTCTCTGTGGGATACGATACTCTTGCTTACTAATTGCTACACTAGCCCCGTACACTTGCGGGTATTACTTGTGTTAAAATAAGTTGAGTCAAGTTTTTGGCGCCGTTGCCGGGGACAATTGTGTGTCACTATAGCTTAATATCGTGATAATAATTGAGATTACTAATCTAGATTTTACTTGCTTTATTTTTACTTTGTATTTTAAGTTCTCTAATAGATGTGTTTCCTTGTTCAGGTTGTATGCACACACGTTCTAAAGGTCCACCTCTAGAGCTTATCGATCCCGAGATCGAAGCATCCAACAGAAGGAGGAACGCGCAGAGAAGGTTAAACCAAAGGATTCGGGTTTCTTCACCCGCTCACAGGTGTCCACCCTCTCCTATCCAGAGAACTCCATCACCCAGTCCATCTCCACCTCCATCACCTATCCAGTACGAGCCTCATTCTCCAATTCTAATGGATAACGGGGAGGAGAACAACAATGAGGATCCTGTCATCCGCCAACTCCGTCTACAGCTGGTTGCCATGCAGAGGCAATTGGATGAACAGAATGTGAGGCCAGTGCCCGTGCAAAATCAATTTGCCTACAGACAGGTTGCTAATCCACCAGTCAACAATGCGGGGATAGCAGCCAACAGCTTTGAATTGAGGGCGGGGTTGATAGACAGGGCAGAAGCAAATGCATTTGGTGGGACAGGCTCAGAAGATGCCAACAAGCACCTCACCAAGTTTATACAAATCAGCAATACAGTGAAGGCGAACGGGGTCACAGATGAGCAAGTCCGCCTCAGATTATTCCCATTCTCTCTGAAAGATGATGCAAGGGACTGGTATGACAGCATGAGTCCTAACTCCGTGCCCACATGGGATGCAATGGTGGAGCTGTTCTTGGAGAAATACTATCCACCTAGTGAAGCACTCAAACGCCAAGCTGAGGTCATTCAATACAAGATGCACCCTCAGGAGAATATTATGGAGGCTTGGAAAAGGTTCAAGCAGCTGATGAGAAGATGCCCCAATCACGGGCTAACTCCGGGACAACAGATCTTAACCTTCTATAGGGGAGGCACGCTGGAAGCAATGCGTGAACTAAACATGAGCGCCGGAGGATCTCTCTTGAAATTGGGAGAAGCTGAAGCACTTGAAGTGATTGAGAGGGTGGCTTCAAATGATGATGGATGGAGAAATGACAGAGGCAAATCTTATAGGGTGGCATCCACCTCCGATAATGATAGGATGGATGCAATATCCAAGCAGCTGGAATTCATAACTGACAAGCTTGGGTATATGGGAACGAGTCAAGTTGGGACTGAGATGCAAGTCGAAGATGTGAACTACGTTCATCAAGGTGGCAACAACAGAAATTTCAACAATTACCGCCCCAACCAAGGAGGAGGCAATTACAACCACTATGGGAACAAGGTGCATCCTAACTTGTCTTACGGGAACCCGAATAATGCCCTGCAACCACCACCCGGATTCCAGGTATCAAACGGCCAAATCGTAGAACCGAAGAAGGATGAGCTGAAAGATGTGCTAATGGCCTTTATGAAGCAAACGGGAGAGTGCATGAAGGACTCCAACAAACGGCTAGTGCAGGTTGAAGCTAATGTGAATGACCTGAATATTCACATGAAGAGCATCGATAACCAGATGAGCCAGATTTCACAGGCCGTGGGTATTCAGCATCAACCGGGCCAATTTCCGTCACAAACAGTTGTAAATCCTAAAGACTTTAAGGATTGCAAGGCCATCAATCTTAGGAGTGGAAAGAGCTATGAAGGCCCAGCCATGCCTACAGAGAAGGAGGAGATCTCTAGAGAAGAGACAGTTGTAGAAGAGGTGGTTGAAGAAGATGAAGCAGTGGAAGAGGTGCCGCCTCCTAAGGCGAGTACCGTGATACCTGCACCCCCTGCTGAGGTTAAGATTCCCTTCCCACAGCGCGTGCAGAAGAAGAAACTAGATGATCACTTCTCTAGGTTTCTTGACATATTCAGGAAGGTGCACATCAACATTCCGTTGGTAGAGGCGTTGCAGCAAATGCCTAGCTACGCAAAATTTTTGAAGGAAGTGATCTCCAAGAAGCGGCGGTGGGTGGAGCACGAGACCGTCAACCTGACAGAGAGCTGCAGTGCTATTATCCAGAAGAAGCTGCCCGCTAAGATGAAAGACCCTGGAAGCTTCACTATATCATGCATCGTGGGGGATAGCCAAGTGGGCAAGGCTCTATGTGATTTGGGAGCGAGCATTAATCTTATGCCGTTCTCATTCTTTCAGAAGTTGAAGATTGGGACACTGAGGCCCACTACCATCACACTCCAGATGGCCGACCGATCTGTGTCGTATCCTAGGGGGATTGTTGAAGATATACTCGTCAAAGTCAATGACTTCATATTTCCCGTGGATTTCGTGGTGCTTGATATGGAGGAAGACCGGCATGTCCCTCTCATCCTGGGAAGACCTTTCCTCGCTACAGGGAAGGCAATGATTGATGTGCAGAAGGGAGAGCTCACACTCCGACTTAATGATGAAAGCGTCACATTCTCTATCTACAATGCGATGCAAAGACATGATGACGAGGATACAAGGAGAGTGGAGCACTGCAACATGGTTGAAGTGGTCGATGACTGTGTGAGAGGGATGGCCCGAGCCATCTCCCCACAAGATCAATTGGAGCGATGCCTATCGCAATCTATCTTTTCTCCTTATTATACTGATGTTATTGAGCCTAATGATGATTTATTGAATTTTGTAGGGGCTCTTAACTCGGCTGAGGAAGTCCCAAAGTTTCGACAGAAATTCCAGCCATTAAGGGATCCGAATGAGGAGGAGAAGAAAGAAGAGAAGAAAGAAGAGCTGAAGCCGTTGCCTTCACACCTTAAGTATGCATTTCTCGGGGAGAATGCTACTTATCCGGTAATTGTATCATCCTCACTCAATACTAATGAACTTGATAAATTGCTGAGAGTGCTTAGGAAGCATAGGGGTGCAATTGGGTGGTCTATCTCGGACCTTAAGGGGATAAGTCCTACTGTTTGTATGCATAGAATTCTCTTAGAAGAGGGGTCTAAACCCAAAGCTCAAAACCAAAGGAGACTTAACCCCATAATGCAAGATGTTGTTAGAAAGGAGGTGTTGAAGTGGTTAGATGCCGGGATTGTCTATGCAATATCGGACAGTGATTGGGTAAGTCCTACCCAAGTGGTAGCTAAGAAGGGGGGAATGACAGTAGTAAAAGGGGGAGATGATGAAATGATAGCCACTAGGTTGGTGACCGGGTGGAGAGTATGCATAGATTATAGAGCCCTCAATGCTGCGACTAGGAAAGACCATTTTCCCCTCCCATTCATTGACCAGATGTTAGATAGGTTGGCAGGGTATGAGTATTATTGCTTTCTAGATGGCTACTCCGGATATAATCAGATCTTGATTGCCCCAGAGGATCAGTATAAATCTGCTTTTATTTGTCCTTATGGTGTTTATGCTTTCAGGAGAATGTCATTTGGCCTTTGCAATGCCCCAGCCACCTTTCAGAGGTGTATGATGTCCATCTTTCACGACATGGTGGAAGACATTATGGAAGTATTTATGGACGACTTCTCCGTCTATGGTAGCTCCTTTGATCATTGTTTAGAAAATCTAACCCGTGTTTTGCAGAGGTGTGAAGAAACAAACTTGGTGCTCAACTGGGAGAAGTGCCATTTTATGGTGAGAGACGGTATTGTGCTTGGGCACAAGATCTCTGCAGGAGGACTCGAGGTGGACAGGGCCAAGATCGTGGCGATTGAGCAGTTGCCACCACCATCCAATGAGAAGGCTGTGAGGAGTTTCCTTGGACACGCCGGGTTTTACAGGCGTTTTATTAAGGATTTCTCTAAGATAGCAAGGCCTTTATGTCATTTACTTGCCAAGGATGCAAAGTTTGAATTTTCTCTTGAATGTGTGCAGGCATTCGAGACATTGAAGAAGGCGCTTGTGAGTGCGCCCGTGCTCATCTCACCGGATTGGTCGCAGCCGTTCGAGATAATGTGTGATGCAAGTGACATAGCCGTGGGATCGGCTCTGGGGCAGAAAAGAGACAAGGTATTCAGGGTGATCTACTATGCAAGCCGAACACTAGATCCGGCACAGGCAAATTATACTACTACAGAAAAGGAGATGTTGGCGGTTGTATACTCGTTCGACAAGTTCCGTCCCTACCTCATCGGGGCGAAGACTATTGTGTTCACAGACCATGCCGCCATCCGCCACCTCTTTGCCAAGGTGGATGCCAAGCCAAGGTTGATAAGATGGGTCCTTCTACTGCAAGAATTTGATTTAGAGATCCGGGACCGGAAGGGATGCGAGAATGTGGTGGCTGACCACTTATCAAGATTGGAGCACTGTTTTGAAGGTGAAAATATGAAGGTGCCCATCAATGAAGAATTCCCCGATGAGCATCTTTTCTTTGCTCAAGGCTCATCTCCGTGGTACGCCGATATTGTGAACTTTTTGGTGGCGCGAGTCATCCCCGAAGAGTACAAGGCATATCAAAAAAAGAAGTTCTTCCACGACGTCAAGTTCTACTTTTGGGACGAGCCGTTCTTGTTTAGGCGGTGTGCCGACATGGTGATAAGAAGATGCATTCCCGAAGATGAATGGGAACTTGTGATGAGGAAATGCCACTCTAGTCCTAGTGGAGGACATTTTGGAGCCAACCGAACGGCGATGAAAGTGCTTCAATGCGGTCTTTATTGGCCAAGTATCTATGGAGATTGTCAAACATTTGTGCTTCATTGCAATGAATGTCAAAGGACCGGGGGAGTGTCAAAGAAGAAAGAGATGCCTATGACTACTATTGTGGAGGTGGAGCTTTTTGATGTATGGGGGATCGACTTTATGGGTCCCTTTCCACCTTCATCCGGGCATCAATACATACTCTTGGCGATTGACTATGTCTCAAGGTGGGTAGAGGCTATCCCCACCCACGCCAATTCCTCCAAGGTCGTGATTAGCTTTGTGCAAAAGAACATATTCACAAGATTCGGGGCTCCAAGAGCTTTGATTAGTGATGGGGGGACCCACTTCAAGAATAGGTGGCTCGAGCTCGTGTTGCAAAAATTTGGTGTCAAGCATCGAGTTACTACCCCCTATCATCCTCAAGCAAATGGTCAAACGGAGCTAGCTAATAGAGAGATAAAGGGGATACTTGAGAAGACGGTGAATGCTAATAGGAAAGATTGGTCTATGAAGCTCGATGATGCTCTTTGGGCATATAGAACGGCGTACAAGACGCCGATTGGCATGTCACCATATCAATTGGTGTTTGGCAAATCTTGCCATCTTCCCGTGGAGCTAGAACATAAGTCTTATTGGGCGGTGAAGCAATTCAATGCCGACTACTACAAGGCGGGGAAGGAGAGACAACTCCACCTTAACCTTCTCGACGAGTTTAGAAATGAGGCATTTGAGAACTCTTCCATCTATAAGGAGCGTCTCAAAAACTATCATGACAAGATGATCGAGAAGAGGGAGTTCTTCCCGGGGGATTCCGTGCTACTCTTCAATGCACGAATGAAGCTCTTTCCCGGAAAACTCAAGTCCAAGTGGTCCGGACCGTTCAAGGTGAAAACGATGATGAAGAATGGAGCCATAGAGCTTCAAGGAGATGATGGAAGAGTTTTCACGGCCAATGGCCAAAACCTGAAGAAGTTCCATAGTTATGAGCAAAAGGAGGAGGTGTTCGTGCTTACCTTGGAACACGCCCAATGAGCTTGCAAAACGTCGAGCATGCGACGTTAAAAAGTTGCGCTATAGGGGAGGCAACCCCTAATAGGTTTTTTTTATTGCTTTTGTGTGTGGTTGTGGTTTTTTTGTTTTTGGTTTGTTTCTTTTTATTCCTTTCTCTTTGGTGAGTTTGTTTCCTCCATCTAGTGTTATATCTTTCTAATTCTCACTCTAGTGGCTCCCTCTTGGAATTTTGGAATTGGGATTTGTGGTTTTTGAGTTTGGTGCAAGGCTTGGAAAGGAAAAGATGCATTAGGCGGCAGAAACCACCCAGAAAGTGAAACCCGGCCGGGTTATTATTTAGTTCAAAAATTCGACCCGGCCGGGTCCGTTTGCAAGCCATTCGAAGTCAGGAAGTGGTCAAAAATTGCAACCCGGCCGGGTCAATATTCAGTTCAAAAATTCAACCCGGCCGGGTAGGAGGGACGCGTCAGGAAGTTTTCTCAAAGTGCAACCCGGCCGGGTTAAATTTCAGTTTAATAATCCGACCCGGCCGGGTCCGTCTGCGTGAACCCTAGATCTACATCAGGTACGAATTTTTTTTCCTTTTTCCCTTCCTTCTTCATAACCCAACGGCTCCCCCCTTTCTCACCACACAAATTGCTTAAAAATTGTTCACTACTCTCTCAATACCACCCACAATTTCCTCCACCCAACCCTTAAACTTGTGATTTGAAAGTGTTTCACCGTTTAATTTGTGGATTTTGGTCAATAACACGAAGAACACAAGAATTTCTACAATTTTCTCCTTCTCAACACTCAAGGTATGTTTTCTCTTGTCCACCCTCCTAGTTCATGGAGTAATGGCTAGACATTGAGATGGGTTTGAAGATTATGGAATATGTGAGTTGAATTTGAGAAGTAGGGTGCTTGAGGTGTGAAATATGCCTATAATTGTTGAATTGCTTGTGGGTATAGCCTTCAATTAGGAATGGGTATAGTTCAATAGTGAATTGTTGAATTGCTTGAGCTATAATTTGTTGAAATATGCCAATATGCTTGGTTTGAGATATAACTTGATTATGTGAGCTTGGGCGTAGGGATTGAGTCTATCTCCCGTGTTAATTGTTTTATTTGAGTTTTAGAAATTGAGTCTATCTTTCTAAAGTTCATCTTATTGTTAACCCTATATGATTGAGATTTCAATGCAATTGAGATTGAAAATTGGTTTGTTGGGAGTTTGATGAAAGGTATAGGGATCGAGTCTATCTCCCTAACTTGATGTCATAGCTTTTGATCGTAGGGATTGAGTCTATCTTCCTAATTTCACCTAGCTTTGTTTATAAATCGTTAATTGTGGACTAAAGTTTGGGGGAGTTGGCTCCTTGTTGTGGTTGATTCCAGGTACAATCTCAGATGGCCAACTTTGCTAACCCTCGGGCTTTGAATGTGACTTTAAGAAACAGAGATGAGAAGAACAGATGGGCAGCATTGGCACCTTTGGATAGTATGCCGTCCCGGTACCCGGTGGTTGACTTACTCACCGATATGGGCATTCAGGACTCTTGGGAAACGCTCAGGGACGCGGGCCACCTTAACTTTCTCTTTGCAGACCGCTATGGATCGTACAAGGCCCTAACCTTGGAATTCCTATCCACTCTCCAAGTGAATTACATCGACAGAGTATTGGTCTCCATCACTTTTCGTTTGGACAATGTCGCCCACACTCTCACTTTGGCGGAGTTCAACTCTATCTTTGAGCTACTCGATGACAATGAAGAAGGGTATATTGAAGAGCCTCAGGATTATAACAGTCACGACTTCTGGGGTCGCATTACATTAGATGAGGCTACGTCTAGCCAAGGCCCTACTTTTACCCCATCCCGTGCCAAAATCAACTCCATTCGGAACCCGGTGTTGAGGTACATGGCCAAGGCGTTGGTTTGTTTCCCGTTAGCACATAAGGAACTGGGAAGCATTTCCGAAGTTATACTCTTCATGCTATGGGGCATGTTGGCCCATCGACGGATCAATACCGGATACTATATGATCAAACATTTGGAGAGACAGGCGAAGAAGAAAAGTGGCAAATTATGCTGTGGAGGTGTGATCACCCGCTTGGCCCTCCATTTTGGGGTTGACATAGAGGAGCGCCACCCAGATTCGGGGAGCATGTCAATCGATTGGGACATTCTGAAGAAATCAGGCATGATCACTGTGGACGGCAGGGGCGCCGGGTATTTTGTTATAGACCCGAATACGCTATTCAGATTCCCCTCCCCTCAGCTAACCGCGGTTGGGGGGTGGAATTATCAGGCCAACTGGAGGATGAACTCCGAGGATCATATGGCGAGAATAGCAAGTGACCCCCCACAAGGCGAAGGATTTACAGGTCAACGGCCAATGCGTGTGGGCCCACGCCAATTCCCACACCCAGAGATACCCGACGAGCCCCTACCCATTCGGGATGATGATCCAAACACGGAAGAAGATGAGGAGGCAGCCGAGTCCAGCCAGCCAAAGAGGAGACGTCCGGTTGGCCGACCATCTACGGGCAACCAACTGGCCGAGATACTTGAAGGAATTCAAGGCATACGCCTCGACCAGCAGCAGTTGCGGGAGGAGAACCAAATTTGGAGGACTCAGCAGGAGTCAAGACTGGATCATTTTGGGGAGCAAATAGGCCACCTACAAGCTCAAGGTGACGCCAGGTGGGCAGAGGAGCAAGCCTTCTATCGCGCTTACTACGCAAGATTTCCTCCACCCTCCGATTAGAGGTATCACACCCCATCCACTTCTTTTCAAACTTATTCATTCCTTCGTATTGAATAAGTTTGGGGGAGTCTGACGTGGATTGGTGGTGCTTCCCTTCCTTCCCCGCTATCTCCGTGGATGTTTCGTGAACTGTCTGTTTTTTTGTTGTTTCCCTATTTGTTTGTGTACGTCCCTCCTGTGGGACTTGAATATGGGCATGTACTGATCGCATAATTATTCATACTATGAGGTGTTTATTTTGGGCGCTTATGACGATTTCTTGTGAAAATGCTTTGTGAAAATGGTGGGGATATGCGTTATTGGTTATGATTTGCTTTTGAGTGAATTGCTTGTTTGCTTGTTCAATGCCGATACCAAGTGAGATTTGAGCCTAACCTTTATTTCAGTGTGATATTGTCAAATACTTGTTGTTGTTTCTAGAACTTGCTCCCGATCATATTAAGTCTACATAGTGAATGTGAGTTTAGGAGATGACGTTAGGCCATCCTTCTTAAGCCACGTTATATATCCAAATCTATGACCTTATTCAAAATATTTCTCCCTAGCTAGCCACCTTGAGCCTTTTAAACCTTTTTTCTTTGGAAGCTAAAAAAAAAAAAAAAAAAGGGGGGGGGAATATCCATACATTCTTGGCGAATTTTAATTTATAATTTGTGAAAAGAGTTGGAGAGATAAGGTAGAAGGAAAATTAGTGCGATTTCTTGTGAAAAGGGCATAATTATTTGTGTTGAATGAGATAATAGGTTGTTCTAAAAAAAAAAAAAAAAAAAAAAAAAAAAAACTGGAGGTATAAGCTAGACGAAGTCTAGAGGGTCATTGGTTGGGTTCCTAAACAAATGAGGACAGGATGGAAGGAAGAAGTTTGACACTAGTCGTACTTTTCCGAGATGCGTTTTGGAAATTGGTTGTTTGTGGGTAACAGTAAGTTGTGGGGTACTCGTGCTTCTTATTCTTTTAGTCACTTAAGCCAAAATATTCCCCACCGTCCAAAGAGCCACGTTACAACCTTAATAAAGTCCTTTCTGATCTCAAACTCACATTCACAATCTAGTAGAGAAGATGCTTGATTTTGAGCAAGCCTATGGTAAACACTGCTTGTATTTTGATTTGAGAGATTATTACTGAATTCCTATACACTTGAGAGTGAGTGAGACATAAAAAATATATATATATATATATATATATATATATATATATATATTACACTTCATAAACCTGCGAGGGCATTGAAACCAAGTGATACACGAGACAGTAGCTCAAGGTAATGTTTGATTGATCTTGCAGGATTCCATGCCGTTGTTTTTAAAGATGAATCTGAAGCAAAGCCAAATTTCACCTCTTGTATGAGTTTATTCTTTTTGCGATATTCTTCTTGATTATTTGAGGACAAATAAGGTTTTAAGTTTGGGGGAGTTGACAAACTCATATTTTCATAGGTGTAATTGGTATGTTGAAGTGCTAAATGTCAATTCTATCACTTGAAATTGTCTTCATCTAACCGATTATTCTATCTTCTCGAGTTTTATGTGTTTTGTTGAGTGTTCTAGGAAGGATAGCTGAAAAGAGGAGAAAATGGGGCAAAAAGCGTTCAAGGCAGGAGAGGCACGAACAGAGAGACCCGGCCGGGTTAATTTCCAGCACAATAATCAAACCCGGCCGGGTAGAGCCTGAGGCCAGCAAGGAGTCTGAAAAGGAGACCCGGCCGGGTTAATTTCCAGTACAATAATTCAACCCGGCCGGGTACTGTAGCTTGACGCGTCTGAAAGCTGAAAACGCGATTTTTGAAGTGGATGAAATAGAAAAAATGCCTAGGGTTCGAGACACATTCTACCTACCGCCCCTACACACACACATACCCTGAAGAACACCTTTGAGAGAGAGAATTGAAGATTGAAGAGTCCACATCGGAAGATTGAAGCTTCACTCCATAGATCGATCTCACAGGAGTACTTAGTATCTTTATTTCATGTTTTTGTTGGATTACTTTATGTTGAACATGGCTTCCTTTATGAACATGAGTAGCTAAACTTTTCTTGTAGAATTCTTGGTGATGATGCACTAATTTCATAGTTTTTATCCGATTGATTTTGTTCTTGCCTTGCTCTTGTAGTTATTTGATTGTTCTTGAGTTTATTCCTTTCAATTGCTTGATCACCACTTGATTGTGTAGGATTAATTAGATTAATCGGGAGATGAAATAATTAATCCGAAAATAAGAATAATTCACACCTTAATACAATATAACTCGGGAGAGTTGAGGTTTTGAGTGAGGTCATTGATCTAATCGAGCTATTGGGAGTTAGAGGTTTTAGGATTAGAAGGGGACTTCAATCCTAGCATCTAATCTACAGGTTTCTCACCTCGGGAGGGGGTTTAATCTACAATCGTGGTCGACTTAGTAACTCTAGAGACACCAAAAGGTAAGGCGAATCAATTGGATAAGAACTTGGAATTGTGCATCGGATCCTTGAGTTCTACATTTTCTCCATATTATCTTTCATATCATTATCGCACCGTGTTTTCTTATTCTTAATTGTTATTTGCTTATTATATGCTTTTATTAGTTGTTAGAACAAACCAATCTTCTCTTGATTGTCTAGATAGTAGTTGATTTTTGTTCGTGGTAGTTAAGTTGATACGAAAATTGTCTCTGTGGGATACGATACTCTTGCTTACTAATTGCTACACTAGCCCCGTACACTTGCGGGTATTACTTGTGTTAAAATAAGTTGAGTCACACGTGAGTCAATTTGTAAGACCCTTTGCCGAGGACTTCTGACACCCGATATGGACCTTCCCATGTGGGTTCGAGTTTGCCCAGCTTTTCTGCTCGGCTTACTTCGTTGTTTCTCAAGACGAGATCTCCCACTTGAAATTGCAGCTTTTTCACCCTTTGGTTATAATACCGGGCTACTTGCTCCTTGTACTTGGCTGCTTTTATGCAGGCCAATTCTCTTCTTTCTTCGGCCAGATCTAGTTCGGCTCTCAGTCCATCATCATTCATTTCTGAAGAGAAATTTAGAGTTCGGGGACTGGGTACGCCGATCTCAACCGGAATCACGGCTTCAGTGCCGTACACCAGACTGTACGGAGTTTCACCGTTGGATTTTTTGGGTGTAGTTCGGTAGGACCATAGGACTTGAGGGAGATTTTCTACCCATTGTCCTTTGGCTTGTTCTAACCGAGCTTTTAACCCTTTCACCAAGATACGGTTTGTTACCTCCGTTTGTCCATTTGCTTGTGGGTGGGAGACCGAAGTGAACCGCTGTTGAATATTCAGCTCTTGGCACCAATTCTTGAATGTCTTGTCGGTGAACTGAGTCCCGTTATCCGAAATGGGGATGTGGGGTAAGCCAAATCGGCACACTATGTTCTTCCAGACGAAATCCAATGCCTTCGAGCTCGTTATCGTAGCTAATGGTTCAGCTTCTACCCACTTTGTAAAGTAATCCACGGCAACGATAAGGAATTTCATTTGCCGAGGAGCTTGTGGTAGTGGTCCCACTATGTCTATGCCCCATTGCATAAAAGGCCAAGGGCTTTGCATAGCATATAGATCGGTCTGCGGCATCTTTGGGATATTTGCATGGATTTGGCACTTCATGCATGTCTTGACGAGCTGCACTGCGTCTTGTACCAAAGTTGGCCAATAATATCCCCATCTCAGAACTTTTTTAGCTAAAGCTCTAGCTCCGATGTGGCTACCGCAAGATCCTTCATGGACTTCTCTAAGGATGTAGTCCGTCTCTTCTGGTCCTACACATCGCAATAACGGTTGAAGGTAGGACTTTCTGTATAGGACTCCTGCATGAAGTTCATACCGAAGTGCTCGGCATGTGATTTTCCGAGCTTCTCTCTTATCCTCGGGCAGTTGTCCTTGATCTAGATACTGTAAGATCGGCGTCATCCAGTTCGGCGAGCTGGTTACTGAATATACCTCAGCTTCATCAATGCTTCGGTGTAGTAATTCCTCCACCTTTGAGCTCGGATATGAGGCCAACTTACTTAAAGTATCTGCTCGGCTGTTTTCCGCTCTGGGAATGCGGATTATCCGAAAATAAGAGAAACTTCGGCTAATGCTTTGCGCTTTGTCCAAGTATTTTTTCATCCTCTCATCTCGGGCTTCACTTGTACCCAGCATGTGATTCACTATGACTTGTGAATCACAATGGATTTTGAGAGATTTGACAAATAGACTTTGCGCTAATTGAAGTCCGGCAAGGAGGGCTTCGTATTCGGCTTCGTTATTAGTAGTTGGGAATAAGAACCGAAGTGAATAAGTTACCTCGTGTCCGTCGGGAGCGATAAGTAGAATACCAGCTCCACTTCCCGTCTTATTCGAAGCTCCATCTACGAATCCACTCCAGCAGTCCGGCGGTTCTACTTCGGATTCCTGGGGCTGTGTTAGTTCGTCATTGGCAGGATTTTTCTGTTCGGCAATAACAGGGATTGCTTGATCGAACTTTGCCTCTGCAAGAAAATCTGCCAAGGCTTGTCCCTTGATGGCTTTCCGAGGTAGATATTCTATTGAGTGTTCTCCCAACTCTATGGCCCATTTGGCGATTCTGCCTGATGCTTCTGGCTTGGTCAAAACTTGCCGAAGTGGCAGATCGGTTAAGACGCATACCTTGTGAGCATAGAAGTATGGCCGTAGTCTCCTTGCTGCATTTACTAACGCCAGAGCGATTTTTTCCAGAGGTTGATACCTTGTTTCTGGACCTCTTAATGCTCGGCTTGTAAAGTAGATGGGAAGCTGCTTTAGGCCTTCTTCTCGTACAAGCACCGCGCTAATGGTTTGATCTGATGCCGCTAAGTATAAGAATATCACTTCGGCATCTGTTGGAGCAGAGAGAATTGGAAGCTTGGCTAAATAACTTTTGAGCTCGTCAAAAGCCTTTTTCTGTTCGGCTCCCCACTCAAACTTTGGTGCCTTTTTCAACACTTTGAAGAACGGTAGTTGCTTTTCGGCTGCTTGGGAAAGGAATCTATTCAGTGCGGCTAGGCATCCAGTTAGCCTTTGCACATCATGTATGGACTTCGGCATCGCCATGTTCTGAACAACTTGAACTTTTGAGGGATTTGCCTTGAGTCCGTCCTTTGAAACCCAACAACCCAGAAACTTTCCCGAATCTACCAAAAAGGTACATTTTTGGGGATTGAGTTTGAGGTTGGCTTTTTTGAGCACGTCGAGGGTGGATTTGAGGTTATCTTCGTACTCCGAAGTGCTTCTGCTTTTGACGACTATGTCGTCGACATACACTTCAACCTCTTTTCCTATCAAATGCCGAAAAAGCTTATCTACCATCCTTTGATATGTGGCTCCGGCATTCTTTAAACCGAATGGCATCTTTTTATAAGCAAAGATGCCGAAGTCAGTAATGAAAGCCGTTTTTGAAGCATCATTCTCATCCATTAAAACTTGGTGGTAGCCTTTGTATAAATCAAGAAAACAGAAAATTTCGAAGCCGATCAAAGCTTCTACTTTTTTATCTATGTTCGGAAGGGGATAGCAATCTTTAGGACAGTGCTTGTTTAGATCGGTAAAATCTATGCACATCCGCCATCCTCCTTCTTTTTTCTTGATCATCACAGGATTGGCCACCCAAGAAGGATATTTCACCTCGAATAATACATCCGCTTTCAATAATTGGCGGACTTCGTCATGGATGACTTGATTTCTTTCTGCCGCAAAGAGTCTTTGCTTCTGTTTTATAGGCCGGACTGAAGGATCAATATTTAACCGATGAGTGATTACCTCAGGGGGTACTCCGGTCATGTCCAACGGAGACCATGCAAAGACATCTTTGTACTCCTTGAGGAGCTGGATGGTCTTTTCCCGGAGTAGAGGCGTTCCCGCGAAACCGATCTTGACCGTTCTGGATGGATCATCTTCGTATAACTGAACGGTCATTGAGTTCGATTCCGGTGTGACTTCGGTCATTTCGCTTGCCTCAGACTCCGGCTGCTGTGATTGCTATGCTTGATGATGCCGATCTGATTGCTCGGCACTTTTAAGCGCAATCTGCAGACACTCTTTTGCTCTCTTTTGATCACCTCGGATGACCGCTATCCCACCTTTAGTGGGAATCTTGATGGTGAGGTGATAAGTAGAGCAAACGGCCCGAACTGCGTTGAGCCAGTCTCTTCCCAAGATGATGTTGTACGGGGACCGGGCTTTTACCACAAAGAACTCGATCATCGTACTGGAGCTTGTAGGCGCTTTTCCCACCGTGATCGGAAGGCTGATAATACCTTCAGGGCGGGTGTCCTCCTGGGCGAAACTTTTCAGAGGAAGTGGAGCCGGACTGAGCCGAGTTGGATCCACTTCTAGTTTATCGAAACATTCTTTAAAAAGAATGCTGACTGACGCTCCGGTATCCACAAACACTCTGTGGATCAGTTTGTTTGCCACTCCGGCTTGGATGACAATAGCGTCTTGATGAGGAGAGATGGCCGGGACGGGATCTGCATCTGAAAATGTAATCACTTCGTCCTGCTTCAGCCTTTTATGCGTTGGCTCCTCTCGATTGAAGCCTCTGCGCTCTGACTTCAGGGACGATTTAGTCTTCCCGGCAGGGAGAGCATCAATAGTCAGGATTACTCCATCATATTGCAGCTCGTCATCGTCTTCGGGGTCCTGTTGCTTTTTCAGATCCTGAGGAGCGCAGTTTGCACCTCTCTGCTTTTTGTTCTTTTTCGGCTGCTTGCTTTGGTTTTTTTTAACGTTCCTGCTTTCACAAGAGCGTCAATACCTGCAGCCAAATGTCGGCACTCCTCGGTATCGTGACCGTGGTCTTGATGGAAGGAGCAATATTGATCCTGAGGTCGACGCGCGGCCGATTTCGTCATCCGCTTTGGTTTTTCGAACATATCGGAATGCAATTCGAAAATTTCCGCTCTCGACTTGTTCAATGGTACGAACTGAGCGGGCGGCTTCTCAGGATTGAGACGTGGCCCTAATCGGTCTTGCACCGGAGTCCTTTGAATTCTTTCAAAAGGAGTTCGGCGAGGATGTCCCTGATCGCCAAAAGGAGTTCGGCGAGGATGTCCCTGATCGCTATGATCGGGCTTCCTCCTGTCTCCTCGGGATGAGCTGTCTAAAGACCGTTTGCGACGGTCTGCCTCATCGGCACGGGAGAACTGGTCCGCAATGTCCCACATCTCTTGAGCTGTTTGCGGACTGCATTCAACGAGCTTTCTGTAGAGAGCTCCGGGCAGGATTCCATTTTGGAATGCCGAAATGACAAGTAGATCATTGAGATCATCTACTTGTAGGCATTCCTGGTGGAATCTCGTCATAAAGTCGCTGATCTTTTCGTCGCGACCTTGACGTATAGAAAGCAGCTGAGCCGAAGTGATTCGGGCTTCCGCTTTCAGAAAGAACCTCCTGTGGAAAGCATCCATTAGATCTCGGTAAGATCTAATGCTGCCTTGGGGGAGGCTATCGAACCATCTTCTTGCGTTCCCAATAAGCAACTCGGGAAACAGCTTGCACATATGGACCTCATTGAGACCCTGGTTCGCCATGTTATACTGATAGCGTCCCAAGAAATCATGAGGATCCACTAACCCGTCATAAGTCATCGACGGAGTTCGGTAGTTCTGTGGCAAGGGAGTTCGGGTGATATCGTCCGAGAACGGAGTCTTCAATGCTCCGTACATGGCGAACCCGACATCTCTTCGGTATGGAGGAGATGGAGTTCTCCTGTGATTCCGGTACCGAGGAGGAACAGGAACATGTCGGGGT
The DNA here is from genome assembly GCF_004379255.2 of Salvia splendens. Taxonomy (NCBI): domain Eukaryota; kingdom Viridiplantae; phylum Streptophyta; class Magnoliopsida; order Lamiales; family Lamiaceae; genus Salvia; species Salvia splendens. The sequence continues at coordinate 33,374,328 of NC_056044.1, read as the reverse complement.
TGAGGATTCTTTTTCCTGGAAGACACGGCACTACTGCGGTAGTGACTTTCATGTCTGGATGAGGAGGGAGAATCCACCGTTTTCGTCTTCGGCTCTTGGCTCTTTTGCAGGAAGGCTAAGAACTCATCCTGCTTCTCAGCCAAGAACAGCTTGACAGCCTCATTCAAATCAGGCTGCTGGGAAGACTCGGTGTGTGGACCTTTTGAGCGGCTTGTTCCTTCATCGTGAAAACTGGAAGTAGATGTCTCCCGAGGCTGTTTTCCGGACCTGCGGGCTGGACTAGCTTCCTCATGGTTTTCACGAACGGTATTACGGGTAGTATGTGATCTGGTATGCATTTTTTTTGGGGTGGAAAAAGGGTCAAAAATTCGCTTTATCACAAATTTGGTTCTCTATGTTTCCCACAGACGGCGCCAGTGATGGTTGGGCGAATTTTTGATGGTGATGAATGCAGGAAAATACAGATCACAACACAGAGATTTACGTGGTTCGATTTACTGAGGTAAATCTACGTCCACGGGAAGAAAAGAGGGCAGAGTTGTATTGCTTGATCTGTTTTCTACAGCTTACAATACAGACTTGCTATATGATATTTTGTGTCTAGAGACCTCCCTTTTTTCCTTCTGATCTAAGTTCTATTTATACATTGAACTAAGATCGTGGCTTGTATCACCAATAACTAGGTCGTGGCTTACATCACCACTAACTAGGTCGTGGCTTACATCACCACTAAGTATGTCGTGGATGTCGTGGAGGTCATGAGATCCTGCATGGGTCCACCACTAAATAGATCGTGTAGTGGAGGTCGTGGAGGTTCTGCATGGGTCCACTATCTCCCAGTTCGGTCGAATACTGAGACCGAACTACTGAACTATTGCCGAGCAGCTTTTGCCGATCTGAGAGTAGAGCTTGATTGGTCGGCTTTTACCGAGCCGTAGGCTGGGGCCGAACTCTTTGGTAATGCCGAACTGATTGGTCGGCTTTTACCGAGCTGTAGGCTAGGGCCGAACTGATACTCTTCCTTGGGCTTTGGGTTGATGGGCCGTCGCTGCTATTGGACTTGTTTAGTACGTACCCCATCAGAGCTTAATAAGAAAAGTGCCCACCTTGCCTATTGACTTGACTTACAAAGTCTTCGTCAAGCTCAGTAATGGGTGATCATGTAGCTAGAATGGCAAAATATATGACACGTATATATTACATACAAATGGAGCTATCAATCATTAATCACATGACAATGGTCATGAATTTGATTTCACGGTTAAAATGTAAATAAATTAATTCTTTTAATGAATATTTTGCAAATTTAATATTGCATTTCCATTTTGGAATATACACTTTATACAAAGGATAAATAGATGAATTAAACTATTGTTCTAAACAAAATATATTGATCGATGTATGAAGACGTTCAAATGAAAATATTTCGGACGTGTAATGCAAATGTTTTCACGTGAAAAAAGGCTAACATTCCACTAACTCATTCTATTCACAATGACTAATATAAATAAGTGAGAGTCATATTCCACTAACTTTCTTCCATCCACTTTTTTTTTAACATTTCTTAAAATTCGTGCCCAAAACAATTGAACTCCTATTCACGGAAAGAGGGAGTACTTGGTAAATACTTAAATCTTAAGAACTTATCTGGCACAATGCTTATATCTGTTTTCCACATCTCGGTTCATATTACTCCCTTGTCCATGATTAATTATCCTAAGTTGACTTGACATGATTTTTAAGAAATATAATGAAAAGTGGATAGAAAAAATTAGTATAGTATTGATACTATTTTTGTATAATTAGTTTTAAAATAAAATGGGAGTAGATTGAGTTATAAGAGGAATGTAAAGTTCATTACCAAAATTAGGAGTAAAAAGTAAATGATACACTTAAATGTGGATCGGGATCGGCAAAAACGGAAACTTGGTACACTTAATCATGAACTGATCCAAGCCCCTTGGCCTAGCGGTAAAGGGTGCTGGATACCGCGTCCATCCTGGAGGTCTCGAGTTCGAACCCTGGGTAGCGTAATTTGTCTTTCCTCCTTGTTATAGGAGTTGATTTGTAATTTCCTCCTTCATATATATGATATAAATATATGAACTTAATTTAAAAAAAAAATCATGAACTGATTGAGTAAAGCGCTTAATATTGATGAATCATGATTGGCTCACCCACACGATCAACATTTCCACAACATTTAATATTCAACAACTACTTTTCTCATGAATACTAGTAGTACTATTTTTTGATACATAATTTTATCATCAAATATCTGCCACAATTGAATTGGCTCATACTTTTCGCAGGAGAAATAATGCTGTTTTTCGTCATCATCAACTTTGGAAATTTTATTTCCATTACAATTCTTCTTCCCATCACAAGAAAAGTAGTACTAGTACAATTTTCTCATGAATAGACCTCAAACAATTTTTCCTATAATCCTACCCACTATATTATATTTACAAAAGTATTATAAACATGTACAGTGAGTCTGGTTTTGTGAATGGATTTGGGTGGCAACCAGTTGTGTTGGGGTATGGATGTGGGTTCATAATAAATGGAGTTTTTATGGGCTATGAAATTATTCACTATGAAAAGCCAAGATGGTTGGCAAAAAACATTTTTGGTTAAACCAATAGTGAGTAAAGTGCTTTAGTTGATGTTCGTTTTGTTTGTGCATGTGTATGTGTTTGTTACAGTTGTGCATGAGAAACTTTAGAAAATATTTTATACGGTGATGTTGTTGTAATTATAAATAAGAATGATGTTGTTATTACTAATACGCTTATATTTCGTAATTATAACAGTGATAACACTTACCAGCCATTCAGGGCTTTTCCCTTGAAATCGATTTATAGGTATTGCAACCAAAATTAATTATAAAAGCCCAATATTAGATGCACGCTTTAATGACTTGAGAATATATAAATCATATAATAACCCTATAAATTATTGAAATTGTATGCAATTAATATATTGAAAATAATCTACATGATGGAATTTTTTGTAAGTCGAATATTGAAGCTATTAAATATTTGTAATTTTATTTTGTCAATTCTAATATGAAAAATTGAAAAACTCTAAAATATTTTGAAAAGTTCAACTAAACTTGTAGATATGTACCACTCAACCCATTAAAAGCGCTCGTAGAGAGAGGGCTATCTAAGAATGCATAGATGACAAATGATCATTTTCAAGTTGATGAGACAAGAATGTGGAGTCTTATGCATGTTCCGCATGTATGTGCTGGAATGAACATTGAACATCGAACTCTCACACATGCAACCAAGAATGGATAAAGTGGTCCACATTGATTTGATATGCTCTGATATTATGTAGAAATAAGTCACCCATCCTTAAAAGCCTAATAAGAAAGAGGGTTATCCTAGATGAGATATGATCTATCTTCAAATCGATGCTAGACAAGGATTAAAATTTTCAATAGAAAATTTCATTTCTTTCTCATCTTAAATAAATGAACAACTAGTAGAAGACTAAATCTACCAACGGTTGTAGCGCAGTTGGCAGTTCAGAGCTGTGGTGATTTTACTGTCATAACTTCAAATCCCGCTATCCACTAGGAGACTTTCGGCCTCAATTCACAAACCCGATTAAACAAGATTAATCTGATTCCACTAAAGACAACTTGGAACACCTATGGTCAAATAAAAAAAAAAGACTAAATCTTCTTTGTAGTATTTAATAGGCACACTTGAGCCCTTGCCTAAGTCAAATACATTCATACCTCTCTATATAAACCCTGCCCCACATGTAAGCCATGCCCATTTATTTTACTCCACACCTACTTTGTGGAAAAGAAATTAATGCAGTTTTGGCCAATAGAATTCTTGACATCATTTAGCATCATTAATTAACACTATGGAAAATTTGTTTTCATCACAATTCTCCCAACCATAAAAATAAGCACCATACTTTTCTTTTAGTTAGACCTCCAAATCAACTTTTTCTTTGTTTATGAAGAAATTATAGTAATACTAGTACATAATTAATATTGGTAGATGTCAACTTTCCATTGTCATTCTCTTGGCCCCACTTCTCACCTTTCTATCATTTAATAATTCTTCTAGTGGAGGTTTTATCTTCGTTAGTTACGTCCATTTTTGTAGAACTATAGTTATTTAAAAAATATAAAAAGTAATTTAATTAAGAAAAAATAGCATGTTAGGATTACGACATGACTAATGAGTTTCCAAATGAATAAGGTTTAGCACAGATTTATATTATTTCGTATGCAAAAGGATTTGAAACTACATCCAATATAGTAAATCCTAATAGAAATTGGATTATTAATTGAACCATTCTTGAAAATTCAAATAGTTTGAATTTTATTTTTCAGTGCAGTTAATTTCACCGCGAAAAGCAGTCACTTTATACTGTCACCGTAAATATTCTCAAAATAAGGTTTTTATTTTAATCAATCCTACATAAATAGTGATTCTATTCAATAAATAACAAAATTATGGTAATTATCAGGCCAAATTTTATTAGGAGCATAATAAGAAAAGTGTCCACCTTGCCTATTGACTTGAGTTACAAAGTCTTCGTCAAGCTCATTAGACAAAAAAAAGTTAAGGTAATTATAAGAATTAAACCTATATTTTATTAGTAGATTAATATGAAAAAGTATCACCTTGCCCATTGACGCCATTGACTTGATTTAGGAAGTCTTCGTCAAGTGTGAATAATAAGTCATGTAGAAAGGTTCAGATACATATATGAGCATATCAATCATTAATCACCTGACAATGGAGGTAATTCTAGGTTAATCTGGAAATAAATTCACTTTTTTAATATTTTGCAATTTTATTATGAAATTTTAATTCTAAAGCGTAGCCATTAGAATATCATTTAAAGTTAATAATTTCTTTTAGTTGAAAATATAAGTTAATAATCGAAAGCACAAGTTCTGGTTTTTCCCTTCTTTTTCAATCGAGTCGAACATGAAACATTTAGACTTCATATGCATACTCTTTTATCACTAGACCAATATACGCACACAAAAACCAATCTTGGACAAAATTACCTAAAAGAAATTTCTTGGACAAAAAGAAATATAAGTTACATATAAGTTAATACTCGAAAATATAAGTTAATAATCGAATATAAGATAATAATCTTCCACAAAATTACACAAAATTATTAACTTGGACATTCAAGAAATATAAGTTAATAATCTTGGACATTTAAAGTTAATAATTTCTTTTAGTTGAAAATATAAGTTAATAATCTTGGACAAAATTACACAAAATTTCTTTTAGTGTAAACATTTAGACTTCATATGCATTCTCTCATATATTATTATTAAAACTTTATAGATAAGGTTATTTTTCTTTTGAATGTCCCATCCTGGACAAAATTACCTTCTACTGTATTTTATAGTAGGCATGTATGTGCATATTGTTTCACTAGTGCAAAAAAGAAACCATCACCAATTTTCCTTTATTCCTTTAGTTATCATTCATTTTACAATAATTCATGACTTTTTGCATTAGTATGTGAACGAGTATCGCAATTCACCGATTCAAACCTACAAGCATTTTTCAGAAGACTTTTTCTTCAACCCTTAAAATGTACTCCTCTTAAAACTTAGTATGTAAATAGCATTTATTTCACTTTTGTCACTTCCCTATCTGCCCCCAATCCCTCTCCCCTCCACAGAAAACACACACACACACACATATACATGTTTGAGGTATATATATTTGTATCTTGTCTACCCACTACACATGACTACTTTAAAATTCAAGCCTATAATGGATAGATATTTCCATCTCTACCTCCTTATAACATCACTCTTACTTCTTCAATGGCTGATTGATTATAGCTCAGCCAATTCAGATATCAACCCTGATCGTTCTTCACTTATTGCCTTCAAATCTCGAATATCTTCAGATCCCCATAATATATTATCCCAAAATTGGAGAAACGAAAGCAATATCTGTAGTTGGATGGGAGTTACATGTGATTCTCGCTATAACAGGGTGACTCAGTTGAATATATCGTCTATGGGTCTTGTCGGAACCATTCCACAAGAAATCGGAAATCTTTCTTTTCTCGTTTCTTTAGATGTGAGCGAGAACTCTTTTCATGGTCCTATTCCCACATCTATTTTCAACATGTCAACTTTAGAAGTCTTGGATTTGAGGAATAATAGTTTGTCTAGTAGTTTACCGGTTGATATGTGCAAACACAATCTCCATAGGCTTAAGAGACTTCGTATTTCTTACAACAAGTTGTTTGGGGAAATACCATCGAGTTTGGAGCACTGTTCACAACTTGAGTTTGTTTCTTTGGTAAGCAACAATTTCAGTGGAATTGTGCCAACTCAAATTGGGAACTTGACATTGCTTCAAGTGTTTGGCCTTAGTACCAACAAGTTGAGCGGTAAGATTTTATCTTAAATTCTTAGTTTACTAATTAAACATTTAGCTAGTCTATTTATATTCTACTCCTAATTTTTTTTTCTTTTTCAAATTATATTTATAGTCGTATAATTATATATATGATTGCATTTTAATTTCCTACAACTTTACAAATTGGCAGGTAATATTCCGAAAGAGATTGGTTATCTTAAGAACTTACAAGGTTTGGGCATGAGTTTCAATGAGTTTTCAGGCCCTATACCTGCAACTATTTACAGCATGACTTCCTTGGAGTATTTTGACTTTGCATCGAATGATTTGAATGGATCGCTATCAAGAGATATTGGAAACATGACATCCCTTCGCAGAATAGGCCTCGAAGGAAATAATCTAATCGGTACAAATTCCACGTACTTTTTATTTTATTTTTATTTTTAGTAGTTGATATACTTGTCAAGTGGGCCACCCCAGCCCAATCAAAGCCCAAGCCCATGTGTGAAGCAGGGTATGTTGGATTGGGCCTTAGTTGTGTCTTATTTGGGCCGATATCTAACAATTTAGGGCCCATGGGTTAAGAAAAAGGTCTGAGTTTGCTACAACTGATGATCTTGGGCTAGATTGGTAGATTTCACCGATGGACCGATCCTAGATAAGCCCATATCGTGGGATGGATCGACCCGGTCCACAAGATTTGCTTAATAGAGTTAGTTAATTAGATAAACTTGGAATGCAAATTATATACCCTACTTATAGAATATATCCTTGTTGAGGATTAAATGAAGCTAAGTGCATGCATTCATGATAACATAACAGGTGAAATTCCAAAAGAGATCGGTGGACTTGCTAATTTCGAGCGATTGAGCATGTGTTGCAACATAATTAGTGGTTCAGTGCCAAGAGAAATTGGGAACTTGACAGCCATGTTTGGTATATACCTTCACAACAATGCTTTAAGTGGTACGGTTCCAATCCTTCCTCTCTTCCTTTATCGTTTGCATTTATCGCTTCTAAAACTCGTGAAGGATCGTTCAAAATTCACTGTAGGTCCTATACCAAAAGAGATTGGTCGTCTTGTTAATTTATGGGAGCTGCAGTTGGAGTACAATTATCATATCAATGGATCATTGCCAAAGGAAATTGGAAACTTGACATCCCTTTCCTACTTATTGCTTAACGATAATAAATTGAGTGGTATGATATTTTCTTTATTATGCATTTTATTTTCTATAGCATCAAACTTATAAGTGGATGAGTTCTAATCTCACAGGTGAAATTCCAAAAGAAATTTTCCTTCTCAATAATTTATTGCAATTGAACATCGGAAGCAATCAACTTAGTGGATCATTGCCGAGAGAAATTGGCAACAACACAAGCATTCAAGATTTGTGGCTTCACTTCAATAACTTAAGTGGTATGATTTTCTATCTCATTTTGTGCGCAATTTTTTCTTTTTTTATTGGCAAATAAAAAGAAATTTATAGATCACATGACTCAAATGTGAGACATTCGCTTCGAACATGAACCACTCTACCACCAGGTCAACTTAAACACACACAGTTTTCTCTTTACTAGTATATGTCATAATGCCTATACTATAAAATAGCTTCATTATATTACAATATTGAACATGTATTTTACATTTTCACCCTTTCAGGTCCAATACCATCCACCTTTGTGAATCAATCAGGTTTGGTTAATTTTGCACTACGTTCCAACAACTTAAGTGGAGAGTTTCCACCATCCATTTGCAACTTGAGATCCCTCAGAATTCTCTATTTCTCAGACAATAATTTGGAAGGTGCACTTCCAGATTGTCTGGGAAACTTGGGCTCATCCTTGGTAATCTTCCATTTGAATGCGAATAAACTTAATGGCCTCATCCCGTCAACATTCGCAAAGGGTTGTAGTCTTCAGTCAATCAATCTGAAGGGAAACAAATTGGAAGGAACACTTCCCCAAACCCTAATCAACTGCCAGGATCTGCGGGGCATCGACATTAGTGATAACGAAATGCGAGGCATGTTTCCCTTCTGGATGGAAAGACTCCCTCACCTTCGCATCCTTCTCTTGAGGTCAAATAACTTCAATGGAACGATGTTGGTGGCCACAAACTCGAACACTGAGAAGCCGTTTCCCAAGTTGCAAGTCTTGGATGTATCAGAGAATGCGTTCGTTGGTTCTCTACCTGATAGATATTTCAAGAACTTTCAAGGTATGATAGATGCGAAGGAAAACCAGACCGACGATGGAGCTTTGTTTCTACGTTTTTTAGAGATGACACTCACAATAAAAGGATTGGATCAGTTATTGCAGCGATTGTTGACAACCTTCACAACTATCGACTTATCCTCTAACAGATTCTCTGGGAGTATTCCACCTTCGGTAGGGAATCTTAACTCTCTTAGATACTTGAATTTGTCTCACAATACAATTGAAGGACATATACCGCCATCTTTTGGAGGTATGAGTTTGCTCGAGTCGTTGGACTTGTCTTCGAACAAATTGGAGGGACAAATTCCGGGTGAATTGGCAAGGCTGACATTTCTTGCGAAGTTAAACCTTTCGATGAATAATCTCAAGGGACAAATACCACAATCTACTCAACTTTCCACATTTGGCAACGAAACATATGTGGGAAATGCAGGATTGTGTGGATTTCCATTGACGAAAAAATGTGATCAGAGCGATGGAAAACCATCGTTGCCGCAAGAAGATGACGATGAGTCTGGTTTTGTGAATGGATTTGGGTGGCAACCAGTTGTGTTGGGGTATGGATGTGGGTTCATTATTGGAGTGCTTATGGGCTATGGAATTATTCACTATGAAAAGCCAAAATGGTTGGTGAAATTCCTTTAATAATAGAGGGAGTGAGGTGCTTAATTTAGATGTTTTTCATTCTCTTGTATTTAATGAGCATGTGATTAGGTGATGTTAGTGCATGTGTATGTGTTTGTTGTATAATTAAGTGATATTGTTTGTAATATCCCTATGCTAATATTGTGTATATTCTAAAATTCTATTAATGATAACTTTTTTGGTACAATATTAATAGATTGATTATTTGTTGTAAAAGTTGATGATATTTTTCATGTAACAGCGTAATATACACTATTATAATATAATATAATGGAATTATATCTAAATTGATTATTGTCACTTATAAATTGTTTGAAAATTCATTTTGTTAAATTTTTTTCAAAAGTTTATAAACTCTTAATTAAATTATGAAAAAGCCCAGCTAAATATCTGCTAGAGTTTTCTTCTCTTTTATCCTTAAATAAAATCAAATAAGAAAAGACCAAGTCTTCGTTGTATTTAAAAACAGACATAACTGAGCCTTGCCACACTAGTAAGACATGGCCATCTAATTTTTTCTACAAAAAATTTCCACAATATCCCACACCTACTTTTTGCTATAGAAATTAATGCAGTTTTCACCATTAAATTCTGAACCTATCTACTTTTTGCCTTCAAATCTCGAATATCTTTAGATCCCCATAATATATTGACCAAAAATTGGAGCAGTAAAAGCAGTGTTTGTAGTTGGATCAGAGTTACTTGTGATTCTCGCTATAACAGGGTGACTCAGTTGAATATATCGTCCATGGGTCTTGTCGGAACCTTTCCACCAGAAATCGGAAATCTTTCTTTTCTCGTTTCCTTAGATGCGAGCAAGAACTCCTTTCATGGTCCTATTCCCACATCTATTTTCAACATGTCAACTTTAGAAGTCTTGGATTTGAGGAATAATAGTTTGTCTAGTAGTCTCTACCGGTTGATATGTGCAAACATAATCTCCATAGGCTTAAGAGACTTCGTATTTCTTACAACGAGTTGTATGGGGAATAACTCAGGCCATATGCACTATTCGTAATCTCCACGATTACGAATAACTCTTTATGGTATGTAGATGCCACCCGTCGATGCGGACCAAGTTTGCGGCTGAAAAATGCCAACGGGTGGTTGTCCTGGATTAGGACCGCCCCAATTCCGACGTCCGACGCATCGGTTTCTACAAAGAATGTTTTGTCAAAACCCGGTAAACTCAGCACAGGGGCCGAAGTCATAGCGCGTTTAAGGGCTTCGAACGCCTCGTTCGCTGTCTGCGACCATTCGAACGAATCCTTTTTTAACAGGTCGGTCAATGGAGCTGCCCTACTGTTATCTTTTAACATCGTGTTCCATTAATTCATGTAATAGATTTGGGAGGCTTGTGTTTGTGTGAGATCTATCGAGAGTTGTAATTGAACTTAGCCATATAAAATGGAACGAAGGGAGTATTATATGTTATTCTAGTTAATCACTACTAAAAACAACACATTTACCGACGGAAATTTTCAGCGGCAATTCTTAAATTTGTTTACTAAAAACAAATAGATATTATTAAATGACTAAACTATTCTTGAAAATTAAAATAGAAAAGATACTAAAAAGTTGATCAATTTGTAATGATAATAGGAGTATGTTTTAAAAATGAACAAAAATAAAGACATAATACATTATATTATTAAACTAACTTAAAAAATAAAATACATATGGATAGTAGAAGCATAATCAATATATTGAGAATGTAAGAACCATTTTCAGTACTTGCGAAAAGCGAATATATACAGATGATTTATGATTTTATCGGCCTTGCGGAATGAATGCAGATTCATTAAAATGTAACAGTTTGTCTTGTAGTCTACCTCTTGATGTATGCAGACAAAATTTGCATAGATTGAAGAAACTTCGTATTTCTCACAACGAGTTGTATGGGGAAATACCATCGAGTCTGGGGCAGTGTTCAAAGCTTGAGTATCTTTCTTTGTACTCCAACTGTCAGATAATATATGTCTCATTTTTCTATTTCTGTTCGTATGTTATTACATGACCCATTTAATATTTTACTATACTTAGTAAGTGAATATCACATTTTCTAACTCACTCAAAGTTAATTATAAAAATATTAATATTTCATATATAATGGTGATATTCACATTTCATTAACTTTTTACATACACATCTTCTAAATTTTATAACTCCTTAATCAAAATAGGACACGTTGCCGGACCGAGAGAGCAACTATATTTGAAGTGGATAAGAAATAAGTGCAAACTCATGTAATTGGATGTTGGTTTAATGCAATTTACCCGCAGGTAATATTCCAAGAGAAATTGGAAACTTAGTAATGCTTCAACAGTTGGACTTAACTAACAACAAGATAAGTGGTAAGATCTTATGACATGCTCTTAAATTCCCTACATTTGTTTTGGGTTTAATGACTTGTTGCAATTTACTCACAGGTAATATTCCAAATGAGATTGGTGCTCTCACTAAATTACAATCTTTGGACATGAGTGTGAACAACTTAAGTGGCAACCTGCCAAAAGAAATTAGAAACTTGACAATGCTTCAATTGTTGGGCCTTGATACCAACAAGTTAAGGTAAGATCTTATATCATTCTCTTACATTCCCTACGTTTTGTATTGATTCGATGCAATTTTAACGCAGGCAATATTCCAAAAGAGATCAGTGCTCTTACTAATTTACAAGCTTTAGGTATGAGTTCCAACGACTTTAGTGGCTACATGCCAAGAGAAATTGGGAACTTGACAGTGCTTCAAACGTTGTACCTTAGTACGAACAAGTTAAGTGGTAAGATCTTATCTCATGCTCTTACATTTCGTACATTTTGTTTTGGCTTGATTGATTCGATGCAATTTACTCACATGCCATATTCCAAGAGAGATCGGTGCCTTGACTAATTTACAAACATTGGACGCAAGTTTGAACAACTTTAGTGGCTATATGCCAAGAGAAATCGGGAAGTTGACAATGCTTCAATCGTTGGATCTTAGTTACAACATGTTAAGTGGTAAGATATTATTATCTTAGAAATAGGGTACTTGTGAATATTATCTCTTTTTTGTACTTACTATAGATGCTATAGTAATAACTTGATCAATAACTAAATATATGTCTGGATAATTAATGATCGTTGTGATATTCCGGAAGAAATATTTCTTCTCAATAATTTACTGCAATTGTACATTGATATGAACCTACTTGGTGGATCAATCCCGAGAGAAATTGGTAACACAACCATTCAAGAGGTATCGCTTGAGTACAACAGTTTAAGCGGTATGATTTTCTATCTCATTTTGCTCTTGATTTAACATGAGAAGCAAAATGGGGCGAGGAATGAAGTTTAATTATAATTTATGTTGATGTATGCATCTTTCATGATAATTCAATCTATATAGGTGGTGTTTGGTTTTCAAGATAAAATAGTACCAAGATATAATCTAGGATTGAGCTGTGAGATTATTTTAGTCATAGGGGGTTAGCTATGACTAATTATCCCATGATTATCCATCTAGGATTGAGTTGTGGGATTGAATCTATTGAACCAAACCCACTACAAATTTAATCCCGGATACAATCTTGCAAACCGAACACCCCCATAGAGGATCAATCCTAACCCTTTCTATATAGCAAAAATAAAAGTGAAATTTTTAACCATGTTGATAAAAATGTAGAAATAGTTGTAATTTTGGATTATTATACCATTGCAAATAAAATTGTATAACTGTGTTACGTACAATGTGGTATGATAAAATTGCAAATTTACGTAACATATAGTAATCTTTGTTGTGACAACGATAGATCATCCGCAGTTTTAATGAATTTGAACTTGGCACAATCAAAATAAACTTTCAGGTCCTATTCCATCCACCTTTTGGCATCAATCAGGGTTGGTTGATTTGGCACTAGGTTCCAACAACTTAAGTGGAGAGATTCCACCATCCATTTGCAACTTGAGATCCCTTCAAGTACTTTATTTATCAGACAATAATTTGGAAGGATCAATTCCAGATTGTATGGGAAATTTGAGCACATCTCTAGTAATCCTCCCTTTGAATGAAAATAAACTTAGTGGCCTCATCCCATCATCAACATTCACAAAGGGTTGTAGTCTTCAGTCAATCAATCTAGATGGAAACAAATTGGAAGGAACACTACCTCAAACCCTAGTCAACTGCCAGGATCTCCAGGCCATCAACATTGGTGATAATGAAATACGAGATGTGTTTCCCGTTTGGATGGAAACACTCCCTCTACTTCGCATCTACATCTTGAGGTTAAACAAGTTCGATGGTGCGATATTGGGATCTTCAAACACGGAGAATCCATTTCCAAAGTTGCAAGTCTTGGATGTATCACATAATGTGTTTGTTGGCTCTCTACCTGATAGATATTTCAAGCACTTTCGAGGAATGATAGATTCCAAGGAAAACTATACTGATGATGAAGAAAATTTGTTTGTAGAATCCATATCGTTGATTCTCACGTTGAAAGGATTGGATCAGTTATTGGAGCGACTACTAACAACTTTTACGATTATCAACTTATACAACCATCTCTTGGAGGTATGAGTTTGCTCGAGTCGTTGGACTTGTCTTCAAACAAAATGGATGGAGAAATTCCTGGTGCGTTAGCAAGGTTGACATTTCTTTCGAAGTTAAACTTTTCGATGAATAATCTCCAGGGACAAATACCTCAATCTAATCAACTTTCGACATTTGGGAACGAATCATATATGGGAAATGCAGGATTGTGTGGGTTTCCATTGACGAGAAAATGTGATAGGAGCGATGAAAAACCATCGTTGCAGCAGGAAGATGATGGCGAGTCTGGTTTTGTGAATGGATTTGGTTGGCAACCAGTTGTGTTGGGGTATGGATGTGGGTTCATAATTGGAGTGTTTATGGGCTGTGGAATTATTCACTATGAAAGGCCAAGATGGTTATTGAAATTTATTTTTGGTTGAGAGTGAAGAGTGCTTTAGATGTGTTTACATTCTCTTGCATATGATAGTTTTGTTTCTGCAGTTGTATGTGTTTGGTACGGTAATTAGTTTTGGATGAGAGGCTTTAGAAAAGTATTTTATACGGTAATAGTGATTGTAATTACAAATACTAATAATAATGTATGACAACTTTTGTAGTTTGGAATATTTTAATGGTATTATTATGTGAAGTTGATGACATTTTTGGTACAATATTAATATTTGCCTGTATTTAATAAATTTGATTTCAATTACCAAATTGGCAAGACATTTTACCTCAAAGACAAAAAGGTAGTGTTTACTACTTGGGTTGATAGCAAACATGGATAAGAAACACTAAGAAGGAATATTGATGGATATGTAGAACAATTTTGAGCTTGTTTGGCCGTCTTTATTACAAATTTCTTACTGAATAATTGCAACATTTTGCTTAAGAAGTAGACACAAAAGTCTAAAAGGACATACCAAATATTGCAAAACACTAAGAAGGAACCTTACAATCATTAATAATAAAATATTGCTAGCACATTCTTTTTTATTTTTGTCTAGTCTGATTCCTCACAGCTCTTCTTCGTCTCTCTCTTTTCTTCCGGCGCTGGCAACGCTCAAAGATCTTCTCAAAAACATCCTCAACTCTCTCGAAGTATTTATACCTGAAACTTCGACAAAATAAAAGCAGCCAAGAAAAGATCCCTATGCCCACAACATATCCAGCAGCAGCAAACACATAATCCCACTCAATCTCCCTATCTGATTCCACTTGCTGCGGTGTTGGTTTACCATCGCTCTTCTCACATTTTTTCGTCAATGGAAATCCACACAAGCCTGCATTTCCCACATACGATCCATTTCCAAATGTGGAAAGTTGAGTAGACTGTGGTATTTGCCCCTCAAGATTATTCATTGAAAGGTTTAACTTCGAAAGAAATGTCAACCTTGCCAATCCACTTGGAATTTCTCCATCCAGTTTGTTTGAAGACAAGTCCAATGACTCAAGACACTTCATACCTCCAAGAGATGATGGTATATGTCCTTTGAGGGCATTGTGAGACAAATTCAAGAATATAAGAGAGTTAAGATTCCCTAAAGAAATCGGAATGCTCCCAGAGAATTTGTTGGAGGATAAGTCGATAGTTGTAAAGGTTGACAACAGTCGATCCAAAAACTGATCCAATCCTTTCAATGTGAGCGTCAAATCTATCATATCATGAAACAAAATATCCCCATCATCGTTCTTTTTTACCTTGACATTTATCATGCTTCGAAAGTTCTTGAAATATATATCAGGTAGAGAACCGACAAATGCATTATGCGATGCATCCAAGACTTGCAACTTCGGAAATGGCTGCTCACTATTTGAAGCCACTGCCATTGTACCATCGAACTTATTTGACCTCAAGACGAGGATGCGAAGTTGAGGGAGTGTTTCCATCCAAAAGGGAAACGCGCCTCGTATTTCATTATCACCAATGTCGATGGCTCCCAGACCCTGGCAGTTGATTAGGGTTTGGGGAAGTGTTCCTTCCAATTTGTTTCCATTCAGATGGATTAACTCAAGTTTGCAACCCTTTGTAAATGTTGATGGGATGGCGCCGGTAAGTTTATTTTCATCCACATGGAGCATCCTCAGGGACATGCTCAAGTTTCCCAGACAATCTGGAAGTGATCCTTCCAAATTATTCCTTGATAAATCGAGGATCAATAAGGATCTCAAGTAGCAAATGGATGGTGGAATCTCTCCAATTAAGTTGTTGGAATAGAGATCTAAGGCATGCAGCCCGGATTGATTAACAAAGTTGGGGGATGGTATCGGACCTGAAAGTTTATTTTGTGTGTCAAGTTTCAGTTGATATGGAATCAACTTCAATAAGGTAATGGATGATGTATTCTTGTCGGAAAATAATGCATTATGTAATAGTCTCTCTGTTTAATAATTAATGTCCGATTAACTGGATTTTAAGAAATGGTTTGACTTTGTAAAAAAATTGAATGAAAAAAATAAATGGAATGTGCAGTCTTACTATTGTATAGATTAGTTTTATAATAAAATGCGAGATTCACTTATTAAAAATAGTAAAAATGTAAAATGAGTCACTCAATGGCTTAAAATAAGAACTGAGACATTTAGTGTCAGACAGACAAGAAGTGTATAGTTAGGCGGAAATTGAACATACACGTTCACAAAATGTATTAGTGTCGCCAAATCCAATGAAAGTCATCTCTTAAGATTGTATAACACCTCTTATTTTTTATTTGCAGATGATCAACACGTGTCACTATATGTCAAAACTCTACAAATCTTTATTAAATCAAAAATGACACATGACAGTTATCATCTGTATGTGTGGTAGGACATTTGACACAATGCTATAATAGAGGATAAAGCATGCTAAAATGGGGAAGCAAAATTATGGATCTACATATAGAAATCAAGACCTTGTGGTTAATTAGTAATGAAAGAGAAAATATCATACCACTTAATTCATTATTGCTAAGCAATAAGTTGGTAAGAGATGTCATGTTCCAAATTTCCTTCGGTAATGATCCTGAGAACTCGTTGACCCTCACGCTCAAGCGTAGTAAGTTAGTAAGATAACCGATCTCTTTTGGAATATTACCTGCCAATTTGTAAAATTGCATAGAATCAAAGTGTATTTTTGCGTTAGTATGCAATTTTCTATGTTAGTACGTGTAGAACTCACATCTTACAACATCAACTAAATGAAGAAGATGCATGCATAAATAATAATCCAAATGCAAAGCATATAAATAAGAGTAAATATATTCTCAAATGTAAAGCATAGAGATTAAAGAAGTATTCAAGAATTAAATAGAATATATATGGCCTTAAAATGAACATGTGTAGACCAATCAAAGCAAAAAAAAAAAGTAGTAGGAATAATATTAAGATTTTACCTCTTAAATTGTTGACACCCAAGTATAGTACTCTAAGCAATGTCAAGTTCCCAATTTGTGCTGGCAAATGTCCACTGAAGTTGTTGCTGCGCAAAGAAAGATAATCGAGCTTGGAACAATGTTCCAAACTCGATGGTATTTCCCCATACAACACGTTGTAAGATATATGTAGTTTGTTCAATCTATGAAGATTGTGTTTGCACATATCAAACGGTAGGCTACAAGACAGACTGTTATTCCTTAAATTCAAAACTTCTAAAAATGACATGTTAAAAATAGATGAGGGAATAGGACCATGAAATGAGTTCTCGCTCAAATTTAAAGAAACGAGAAAAGAAAGATTTCCGATTTCTGGTGCAATGGTTCCTACAAGACCCATGGATGATATATTCAACAGAGTCACCCTGTTATAACGAGAATCACAAGTAACTCCGATCCAACTACAAATATTGCTCTCACTGCTCCAATTTCGGGTCAATATGTTATGGGGATCTAAAGAGATTCGAGATTTGAAAGAAATAAGTGAAGAACGATCAGTATTGATATCTAAGTTGGCTGAGCTATAACCAATCAGGCATTGAAGAAGAAAGAGTGATGTAACAAGGAAGTAGAGAAGGGAAGACCTATCCATTAGGTTTTATTTTGAAAATGCTTAAATGTGGTGTATTCCAGATTTGATCTACCTCTATTTATCTATACCTAAAAAGTGTGTGTGGCGCTTATCTTAAGAAAATTGAGGCTGTTATTAGTGCCAGCGATAGCATATCCATTAAATATTTCCAGAAATGGTGTGTCCATGTGATTAATGCTTGATAGCTCTTTTGTCTTTATTCATTGCTTCCTCCATCCTTAAATATTGTCCTATTTTAAGCAGGCACATATTTTAAGAAATGTAATAAAAAATTAATTGAAAAAATTAATGGAATGTGAGTTCTACTTTTATAAATTAGTTTTATAATAAAATGTAAGTATGAATGAGTTGGAGGAATATTGGGTCCATTATAAAAAATAGTAAAAAGTGAAATGGGCTAAATTTTGTAGGACATAAACTTTCATGGACGAAGAGGTACTTATTACAGATGCTTGACGAGGACTTCATAAGTCAAGTCAATGTCATTTTTCATTAATCTCCTAATATATAATTCGACAATATTTGTATGTAACGTATAAAGTAATTGTATTCGTAGTGAAAATTAAGTGTACTAGAAAAATTATTTTTTGCTCCCTCAGGTTTTTAAAGCAACATGCATTCATTCATCAAGGCCGATAAAATAATAAATCTACTGTATTTATTCGCTTTCGCAAGCACTAAAAATGGTTTTTACATTCTCATGATATTGATTATGCATCTACTATCTATATGTGCTCTAATTTTTTTAAAGTTTGTTTAATAATACTCTATAATATATGTTGTTTTTATTTTGGTTAATTCTTAAAACATAGAGTTATTATACTAGTATATTGATCAATTTTAGTATCCTTTTCAATTTTATTTTCAAGAATAGTTTCGTAATTTAATAAGTATGTATTAAAATGTGATAGAACTTATTACTTGTATGCATTATGTACTTGTTTATATTCATCAGTTTTAGATATCAATCAAATTTTGTACCCCTAATTTACGCGATACATTATTGAGAATAAATTCAATTTTGGATAATAGAAGAAAGATGTGTTTATGGTTCGAATCATATCACCCTTGAAACACGGCATTCTTTAATAGTCCAAATTTAGTGGTCTGGTTCGAGGGGTCTTCAATTGACTTGATGTCATTTTCTTATTGGCCGGAAACTGCAATAATTTCTATTGAACAAAATAATACGGTACTCCCTTCGGCCAGAAGATGACACTTCCTAACGGCACAAGATTTTATGCAATTTTATTTTGTATGTTGAGTGAAGAGAGTAAAGTAAGAGAAATGAATAAAGTTGAGATAAATTGTTCTATTTTAAGTAATTAGTTATTTTGATTGTGACAAATCAAAAGGGAAAGTGGATCATCATCACGGATGCGGGTACTTATTTAGAAAAAAATGTAATCGATTGACGAATCAAATTAAATTTGATGATAAAATTTTGGTGAAATTAAATCGCCGTGGCTTACAAGTGGTCCTACATTTTGACTTAGTCAGAGCATCAATTATATCTTTTCAAAAAAAAAAACCAGTTGTGTTATTTTATTTTATCTAAGCTTTTTTTGGTTTCATATGCTAGTTTTTCTTAAAGCGATGAAAAAACCATCGTTGCCGGATGATGATGATGATGATGATGATGAGTTAGGTTTTTCATAATTGGAGTTTTTATGGGTTATGAAATTATTTGCTATGAAAGGCCAAGATGGTTAGTGAAATTTATTTTTGGTTGAGAGTGAAGTGCTTAAGATGTGCTTACATTCTCTTGCATGTAATTGTTTTGTTTGTGCAATTGTATGTGTTTGGTACTGCTATTGATAATTAGTTTTGCATGAGATACTTTAAAAAAATATATTTTATAGGATAATAGTGATTGTAATTAGAAATACTAGTACTAACAATAATAATTCTATTATTATGCTTAAGTTGCAGAATAATAGCATTAATACTATTAGTAGCACATTCTTCTTTATTTTTGTCTGCTAACAAGCTAAATAGCCTCATCCTCTCTGCTGTCTTCTAGCCTGATTCCTCAAAGCTCTTCTTCGTCTCTCTCTTTTCTTACGGCGCTGACAACACTCTATGATTTTCTCGAAAACATCGTCAACTTTCTCAGAGTATATGTACCTGAAACTTGGGCTAAATAAAATCAACCAGGAAAAGATTCCTAAGCTCACAACATATCCAGCAGCAGCAAACACATACTCCCACTTAATCTCCCTATCTGATTCCACTTCCACATACGGTGGTGGTGGTGGTATTCCAACGGTCGGATCACATTCTTTCATCAATGGAAATCCACACAATCCTGCGTTTCCAACATATGATTCGTTACCAAACGTGGAAAGTTGAGTGGACTGTGGTATTTTCCCCTCAAGATTATTCATCGAAAGATTTAACTTTTCAAGAAATGTCAACCTTGACAATTCATCTGGAATATCTCCATCCAGTATGTTTGAAGACAAGTCCAATGACTCGAGGATACTCATACGCCCTAGAGATGAAGGTATATGCCCTGTGAGGGTATTGTAAGATAGATTCAAGTATCTAAGAGAGTTAAGATTCCCTATAGAAGGTGGAATGTTCCCAGAGAATCTATTGGAGGATAAGTCGAGGGTGGTAAAGGTATTTAGCAGTCGCTTCAATGACTGATCCAATCCTTTCAATGTGAGCCTCAGTTCTATTAATGTTAGAAACATATATGATTCATCATCCGTCTGGTTTTTCTCTGCATCTACCATACCTCGAAATTTACTTATGTATCTATCAGGTAGAGAACCGACAAAGGCATTGTTTGATACATCCAAGACTTGCAACTTTGGAAACAACTGCTCAGTGTTTGAATTTGAATCCACCAACATCTTACCATTGAACTTATTTGACCTCAAGACAAGGATGCGAAGGTGAGGGAGTTTTTCCATCCAAAAGGGAAATGCATCGCGTATTTCATTATCACCAACATCGATGCCCAACAGACCCCAGCAATTGGCTAGGGTCCGAGGTAGGGTTCCTTTCAGCTTGTTTCCATATAGATTGATTGCCTGAAGACTGCAACCCTTTGTGAAAGTTTATGGGATGACGCCGGTAAGTTTATTGCCATTCAAATTGAGGATAGACAAAGATCTGCTCAAGTTTCCAAGACAAGCTGGAAGTGCTCCTTCCAAATTATTTTTTAATAAATAGAGGATTTGGAGGGATCTCAAGTGGCAAATGGATTGTGGAATAGAACCTGCGAAATAAATTCAAAAATTAATTTTATTATTTTTCTTCGTGTTGAGTTTTAATTTCCATCAGTAAAGGAATCGGATGTTGCAATATAAAAAATATGCAAATAATAGCTATTTTTACTTTAATTAAATCTCGGCCATAGATTGTCCAACCAATTGACAATAGTTCATAAATATAATGAGTTATAATCAATTAATCACTAGGATATAGGTAATAATAAAATATCAATTTTTAATCATTAGATTAGTAGATCCAGTTTCTAAAATAATGTCAAGTGGAAAATATACTCTAAATTTTGAAAATTATTAAATAAATTAGAAAGGAACGATGTCAATCCTAAATGGTACCCCCTCCGTTCCTTTAATAGAGACATTTCTTTTCGACACGGAGTTTAAAAATAGTGTGTTAAAAGGATGGTGAAAAAAGTAAGAGATAATAAGTAAATGGAAGAATTACTTTTTGCTAAAACTAGAAATGACTCTATTAACTTGGAACTTACCAAAATAGAAAAATGACTCTATTAATATAGAACAGGGGTATATATTTTAAACTTTCCAAAGCCCAAAAGACTAATCAAAGCCAGCAAGGTAGGGAATTTATTAAGATCTTACCACTGAAGTTGTTGGCACTCAAGAATAAGTGTTGAAGCAATGGCAAGTTTCCAATTTGTGTTGGCATGTGTCCACGGAAGTTGTTGCTATGCAAAGAAATATACTCAAGATTCAAACATCTCTCCAAAGTCGATGGTATTTCCCCATACAACTTGTTATAAGAAATACGAAGTCTTTTTAGTCTATGTTGATTGTGTATGCACATATCAAGGGGTAGACTACTAGACAAACTATTATTCCTCAAACACAAAACTTCTAAAGTTGACATGTTGAAAATGGATGTGGGAATAGGACCATAAAAAAAGTTCTCGCTCACATCTAACGAGACGAGAAAGGAAAGATTTCCGATTTCTGGAGGAATGGTTCCGACAAGACCCATGGATGATATATTCAACTGAGTCACCTTATGATTGCGAGAATCACAAGTAACTCCAACCCAACTACAAATATTGCTCTCACTGCTCCAATTTTTGGTCAATATATTATGGGGATCTAAAGAGATTCGAGATTTGAAGGCAGTAAGTGAAGAACGATCAGTGTTGATGTCTGAGTTGGCTGAGCTATAATCAATCAACCATTGAAGAAGAAAGAGTGATGTTAGAAGCAGGTAGAGTTGGGAAGATTTATCCATTCGGCTTGATTTTCAAAGTAGTAATGTGTGGTGGCTACATAAGATTTGAGATACCACTTTATATATACCTCAAACGTGTGTGTATTTATCTATTTTCAACCATTTTTTATTTGCAAAATATATGCTTCGTCAATTCACCACGATTATATATCATGTAATTAATGATTGATTTGTTAATGTTCTTTTTCATACTATTAATCTCCTAATACATGTTTTAAATGAGTTTATATTTTCTACAGAAAACAATGTTGATGGGAACTTTATTGAGCATATTTTCTAATAGTTGAATAAGTATTTACATATTAAAAACTAATATATCATACAAAAAATCATACCAATAATTTAATTTATACGTTAATCTAAATTTAAAGTTGAGTTAGGTAAGATATATTTTTTTTATCTTTTTCATTTACTTTCTATTCCTGAATTTGACTTTTCAGCAATTTTTCTTCGTTTGTGTCTCTAATATCAGCCTCTCCTAATTCTTACACCTCTAACAATTACCTTTCATTTACTCTTTAGTAAGGACTAAAGAAAAATTCGAACAATTTCAAAAAAATAGTAAATAGAATAATATGAATAATTTTTTTAACGTTGAAATATGATATAGTTGGAGACGTGAACTTCTAAAAACTAAAATACAGACAATTTTTATTTGAATAGGCTTAATACCCGTAACTTATAATGAAATACTTGGAGTCACCGTAAATGGCCGTCGTCGCTGGTAATGCCATAGTCCAAAAATCACTGTCGTCGCTAAAAAACCTCTGCCCCAATCGGAGTTCATGAGGTTCAAGAATAGCTTAAATAATTTCGTAACTATGGAGTATTTTATAAGTAAATTATTTGAAGTGATAAACGATTATCTTCCAAATGAAATTTATAATAGAAGAAGGGTGTGTTTATGGTTCAAAACAACTCACCAAAAGATAAGAGCTAACCTAATAGTGGTCTCAAGTCATGTCGATATTTATTGTTGGATTGTCGCTTTATGAACACATGCAATTGGTGGATAGTATTTAACTTAGACATAAAATTTGTCACATTTCGAATTATATACAAAAGGAGAAAAGCACTAGTAGTCTCACTATATATTATTGGCAGAAATAATTGGGATGAAGATAAATTTCAAAAACTTTCAAGAATTTATTGGCAAAAACTGCAATATTAAAAAAACTTCACTTATTTGCTTATTCTCACATAAGTATTTAGGATGGAAGAAAATGTTAATAGCATCGTAAATATGTAAATACAGAATGACTAGTACATTACAATTCTAGAAGTAGAAACACAAATATAAAGGGACATACCAAAGATAAACAAAAGACTAATAACAACCCTTACAAATATTGGATAAATAAAACAAAAACATTCATGCTAATAGCCCCATCCTCTCTGCTGTCTTCAAGCCTGATTCCTCACAGCTCTTCTTCGTCTATCTCTCTTCTTCCGGCGCTGACAACGCTCTAAGATCTTCTCGAAAACATCGTCAAGTATCTCAAAGTATTTATACCTGAAACTTGGGCTAAATAAAATCAGCCAGGAAAAGATTCCTAAGCTCACAACATATCCAGCCGCAGCAAACACATAATCCCACTTAATCTCCCTATCCGATTCCACTTCCACATACGGCGGTGATGGTTTTCCATTGCTCGGATCACATCCTTTCGTCAATGGAAATCCACACAATCCTGCATTTGCAACATATGATTTGGAAAGTTGAGTAGACTGTGGTATATGGCCCTCGAGATTATTCATTGAAAGGTTTAACTTTCCAAGAAATGTCAAACTTGACAATTCATCTGGAATTTCTCCAACCAATTTGTTAGAAGACAAGTCCAACGACTCGAGGTTACTCATACCTCCAAGAGATGGTTGTATATGTCCTGTGAGGGTATTGTGAGACAAATTCAAGTATCGAAGAGACTTAAGATTCCCTATAGAAGGTGGAATGCTCCCAGAGAATCTATTGGAGGATAAGTCGAGGGCGGTAAAGGTATTTAGCAGTCGCTTCAATGACTGATCCAATCCTTTCAATGTGATCCTAAGTTCTATTAATGCTAGAAACAAATTTTCTTCATCATCTGTCAGGTTTTTCTCTACATCTATCATACCTCGAAATTTATTTATATATCTTTCAGGTAGAGAACCAACAAAGGCATTGTTTGATACATCCAAGACTTGCAAATTTGGAAACGGCTTCTCAGTGTTTGAATTTGAATCCACGGACATCGTACCATTGAAATAATAGCCATTTTTACTTTAGTTAAATCTCGGCCATAGGTTCTCCCACCAATAGACGATAGTCCATATATATAATGGGTTATAATCAATTAATAAGTAGGATATAGGTAATAACAAAAGATCAAATTTTAACCATTATATTAGTAGATCTGGTTTTTAAAATGATACCGAGTAGAATATATTCTTAATTTGGAAAATAATTGAATAAATTAACACTACAGAAAAGCGCAAAATATTGATTGAATTAGTGACGGCATCAAATAGCTCAAAACCTAGTGACAGAATTAGTGACTAAAATATGTGTCACTAACTAGTGACAGATTACTCTGTCGCTAAAGCCAAGCACTCGCCTATGATTTGTGTCATAGTAACTTTAGTGACGGAAAATCCATCACTAAATCTTTTCACTGACAAGTTTATTAATAGCGGATCTGCTCAAACTTGATCTGTCACTAATCTGTTAAATGAAGAAATTTCACTGGTTAGTGACAGATATTTCCGTCATTAATTGGCGAGCTTTTTTTGGTAAGGACCTTCTCCCTTAACCACGTTCAAACACAATCCGGCGCCCGTACACAGGGTCGTCGGAGATCAAGATCCGACTGTGCGCGAGCCTCTCGTCGGGCAGCGCGGATTCTTGGTTTCTTGAGTTGAAAGTAACGCAAAGTAGGGCAAAGTAATAATCTTCTTATTATATGATATGAACGAAAAACCCTATTTATAATCTAAGGACCTTAGGCTTGATTCGACCTCCTAATCATCTCGGAAAAGAATCAACGAAAAAAACCCGAAACAGAGCTTATAATTGCGCTCGACTCAATTGTAAAATAAAGCAATAAAATAACAATAATCCAATGCTATAAGAAAGGAAATAAAACAAATAACAATAAAAGACTCTGCTGATGACGCCTACTTCGCGACATAGTCGCCGAACCTCTCCGGAGGTCTCGCCGCTCTCTTCGGCCTGTCAGTTGCGATCGATCCTTGCTCCAACACTTCTTGTCCTCCTTTCCCGACCCTCGCACCTGCCTCTCGCTGATCAACTGGCTGGGCTTCTTGGGGCTGCGCTGGCTGGGCTTCTTGGGGCTGAGCGGGGTACGTATCAACTCCCCCTTCCATAGCAACATCCTTGTCCTCAAGGAGCGCATTTGGAAAACGACGACGAATCAACTCCAATGGCTCCCACGTCGGCGAGTCCAACCCATCGGACCAGCGAACTAGCACATGTTCCTGCGGCTGGTCCTCATGCCATAACATCCGCGAATCCAAAATCCGAACCGGGTACACAATTAGTCTATCTCTGAAGAACTCCGAAGGCAGCTCAAGCTCGCCGATCGACTCGCCCCCATCTACAAACCTTCTAAGTAACCCCACATGAAACACATCATGAATTCTGCTCCCCTCAGGCAATCGGAGTCTGTAAGCCACTATTCCCACGCGCTTCACTACCTCAAAAGGGCCGTAATAACGGCGGGCTAGCTTTGCCGAAAGCGGTCTCGCGACCGAGTGTTGCCTATAAGGCTGCAGTTTCAACATCACCTTATCGCCAACCTCAAATTCCAAATCACGACGGTGCTTATTCGCCGACTCGCGCATTCGCTGCTGTGCCCGCTCGAGGTTACGACGCAGCTCTACCAACAACTTCCCGCGTTGCGTGATCAATTCTGCCGCCGAAGGTGGGGTCGTTGCGGATGGCGGCGCGAATACCAAGCTAGGCGGCTCTCTCCCGTACAACGCCTTGAACGACGACATACCGAGGCCCGCATGGTGGAAGCAATTTAGGGCCAGCTCTGCCCAAGGCAAAAAATTCGCCCATTTGGAGTGGCTGTCGGCAACGAACGCCCTCAAATACTGCTCGAGGCCCCGATTACGTACCTCCGTCTGGCCATCGGACTGAGGATGATATGTAGTAGAGAAGTTCAGTTTCGTCCCGCTAAGGCGCATGATTTCCTTCCAAATGGCATTCAGAAACACTGGATCGCGGTCGGACACCAAAGTTTTCGGAAAACCGTGGTGACGTACCACATTGTTCATGAACAACTGTGCCACTCGCATAGCATCAAACGGGTCGGCAAGGCAGCGAAATGTGCATACTTTGACAATCTATCCACCACTACCATTATAGCCGTGTAGCCCCGCGAAGGTGGGAGACCCACGATAAAATCCATTGAAACGTCCTCCCAAACCTGAGTAGGAATCGGTAGCGGCTGCAACAGGCCTGCCGGCTTCTGCGTAGAATACTTGGTCGTCTGACAGACCACATCTTCTTTTGCACAGTTGCAACCCTTTTTGTTATCGACTTGTCTGTTAATCACCTGAGCGGCAGCATTCCCCATTGTCTGTTTGAAAACACTGATATGCTCAATCCATCAGTGGTTCGATCCCAGATAAAATTTCTCCCAGTTGCCAACTAATGTCATTATATTTGAGCGACAACAATTTAGTTGGGGATGTTCCACTTTCCTTGGCGAATTGCAGTTCGTTAACAGTCTTGAACTTATCCAACAACAAGCTAAGCGACTTGTCTGTCAATAACTTAAATGGCAATATACCTCGCTGTCACATCTTCTTGCCCTCAACTTAGGGAGTAATAACATCACTGGTCGTGTCCCAAACTTCACTGTCGGTTGTGGCCTGCAATATCTGGATCTCAACAGCAACAATTTAACCGGGGAAGTTCCGCAGTCTCTGGAAAATTGTGCACAGTTGGAGTTCATGAATGTTGGAGGCAACCAGTTGGATGATACTTTCCCATGCATGCTTCCGTTGAGCTTGCGCGTGCTTGTGTTGCACGCTAACAGCTTCCATGGAGGGCTGAGATGTGACAAGAGCTGGTCAAATCTTCAAAAAGAAACGCATTGACTACTATGGAACGTAGGGAGTATATCTCTATACTATATTGTATGTGTCTATATTATTGTTCTTATAGTTTACTCTTTAGTGTTAAGTGATTATTTGATTGCATATAATTTCTTGTTTTATGAGATTCCAATATGCCTTCTAGTTTTATGAATTAAGTGAAGCCCAGATTTACAAGGCATTTCACCGAACATTTTCTGGGCTTTTCCGTTGAAATCGATTAACATCTAATTTATTTATAAAAGCCCAACGTTAGCCCATTTACAGGTTTTGCAACCTAAGCTAATTATAAAAGCCCAATGTTAGCCCATCGGGAAGCATATTAATAGTAGAGGCACGCTTTAAATGTATAAATCATAAAATAATCCTATAAATTATTGAAATGATATGTAAAAATATTATATATTGAAAATAATGCTATAAAATGGATTTTTTGTGAATTGAATACTGTAAATTGTTTTTACTTTCATTTTGTCAATATTTTCTGAAAAATTTATAAACTCTTAAATATGTTGAAAAGTTCAACCAAACTTGTGGATATGTGTCACTCCACGCCTTAAAAGGAATAGTAAAAGAGATTGTTATTCAAGAATATATAGATAAGAAATGATTACTTTTAAATTGATGTGGGACAAAATAAAAGATTTTCTACACACCCTGCTGATAAACTCGGATTTTAACTGTTTTATTGGATATTAAACATGATATTTTGTGTGCTTTCATTGCATTATCTTAGAGTTTATGTCCATATTTCACTATAAATGTGTTTTGATGAGTTTATCTAGTGTTTGAAGTTAAAATAGGTAAAAAGGGTCAAAATGAGCCAAGACGAGGATGGGTCTGCTTCAAACGTTAATCTGCCTATCAATATGGTGTCCAAATCCTATTTTGAGATGACCATTGTCTTCATCATCGAAAGAGCTTCGCGTGGGTACCTCACACGCCCCAATCGGAGTTCGGATGAGAGAGATATTATCGATCTACGAAAGCCGCGCTGTCCAAAAAAATCTCACGCGGCCTGGTGAATTATTACCCTATAATTCCACCCGGCTGGGTGTCGCAAATTCGTCAGAAACTGGTCGAAAATCATCACCCGGCCGGGTGATTTTTACCCTTTATAATTCCACCCGGTCGGGTACGTTGTTTTGGCGTATTTTTATGCCAAAAATGCGATTTTTTGATGGGGATTAAAAGAAGAAAAGAGCTAGGGTTGCAGTCTACGCGATCCATTCTACACCTACCGCCTCCAACACTCACACACACCCCGAAGAACACTTTCAGAGAGAGAATTGAAGATTGAAGACTTCCAATCGGAAGATTGAAGTTGCCATTCCGTAAATTCATTCTTACAGGAGTATCTTAATCTTTTCTTCATGTATTTCGTAGAATCTTTTGTTTTAAACATGGTTTTTTATGAATAACATGAGTAGCTAAACATCTCTTGTAGAATTCTTGGTGATGATGCACTGATTTTGTTCTTGCCTTGCTCTTGTAGTTATTTGATTATTCTTGGGTTTATTCCTTTCAATTGCTTGATCACCAATTGCTTGTGTAGGATTAATTAGATTAATCGGGAGATGAAATAATTAATCTGGAAATAAGAATAATGCACACCTTAATACAATAGAACCCGGGAGAGTTGAGGTTTTGAGTGAGGTCATTGACCTAATCGAGCTTTTGGGAGTTAGGAGTTTAGGATTAGAAGGGGACTTCGATCCTAGCCCCTAATCTACAGGTTTCTCACCTCGGGAGGGCTTTAATCTATAATTGTGGTCGGCTTAGTAACTCTAGAGACACTAAAAAGGTAAGACAAATCGATTGGATATGAGCTTGGAATTATGCATCGGATCTTCGAGTTCTGCAATTTTCTCTATTTTATCTTTCCACATCATTTTCACACCGTGTTTCCTTGTTCTTAATTGTTACTTGCTTACTATATGCTTTTATTAGTTGTTAGAACAAACCAAACTTTTCTTGATTGTCTAGATAGTAGTTGATTTTTGTTCGTGGTAGTTAAGTTGATATAAAATTGTCTCTGTGGGATACGATACTCTTGCTTACTAATTGCTACACTAGCCCCGTACACTTGCGGGTATCACTTGTGTTAAAATAAGTTGAGTCACCTGCACGCTTGCGTCAGTGTCAACGTCAAACTTTCACATGCGCTACAATAGATGGACAAAAAGATTGAACTGGTCTAATATCATGTAGAATTAAGTTATCTATCCCATTAAAAATCCCATAATAGAGAGGATTATCCATGAATATATAAATATGATATGATCATTACAAAATCGAGGTAAAACAAAAATCAGAGTTTTAACGTAAAAATGGGATATACTCATTACAACGGCTAAGCCTTCATTGCACTTAATAAGACATTATTGAGCTTTCTGTCTTAGTCAAATATATTCATATATCACTATATAGTCCCTATCCCACATGTAAGCCATGGCCGTTTATGTGTTTACTCAAACGATTCCACAATATCCTCACCTACTTTGGGCAAGAGAAATTAATGTTGTTTTGGCCAATAAAATTCTTGACCTCATCTTGCTAGGTCGTCATCATTAGGACTAATTAAGTACTATGATAAATTTGTTTTCAATCACTACCATAAAAAATACTCCTATTTTTCTCTTGATTGGACCTCCAAATCAACTTTTCTTTGTTATGAAGAAATTATAGTAATTTAAAATTTATATTTGGCAGATGCAACTTTCCATTGTCTCAACTCTTCCAGTGGAGGCTTTATCTTCGTCAGGTACGACATGTAGAGTTATTTAAAAAAATACAAATAAATATAATTTAGAAAAAAATGGCATAGGGATTACGACATCATATAAATTATAATGTGTTTCCCTATAAACAAATCACAATATCATGGAACCATTCTTGAAAATTAAAGTAGACAAGGATAGAAATATAATCAATACTCCAGTAATATACACTGAATTTGATGAATATGAACTATTTGCTCTTAATAATAATGTTGTATTTTAATCAACCCTATATATATAGGGAAGAGAAGATAATTCTCTTCAATAAATAAAAAAATTGTGGTAGTTATCAGCACAAATTTATTAGGAGATTCATATGAAAAAGGACCAGCTTGCCCTTTGACTTGACTGACGAAATCTTCGTCAAGCTCAGTAATGAGTGATCATGGGAAGTTGCCACGTGTGAACATATTGCTTCACAATACATATAAAAAAATCATCACAAATTTTATTTTATTCCTAGTAAGAAACCTGCCATCATTCATGAACCGATTCAAACCCACAAATAATTTTTTGAGACGACTTTTTCTTCAACCCCTATTTGCCAATGTACCATTTATTTCAATTTTGTCACTCCCCTATTTGGCAAACGCTTCTCCCCTCAAAGAAACCCCCCACACACACACACACACACGTTTGAGGTATATATATTGGTAGCTCAAATCTTGTCTACCACTACACATTACTACTTCTGAAATCAAGCCTAATGGATAGATCTTCCCATCTCTACCTTCTTATAACATCACTCTTACTTCTTCGATGGTTGATTGATTATAGCTCAGCCAAATCAGATATCAACCCTGATCATTCTTCACTTATTGCCTTCAAATCTCGAATATCTTCTGATCCCCATAATATATTGTCCCAAAATTGGAGCAGTGAGAGCAGTATTTGTAGTTGGATCGGAGTTACATGTGATTCTCGCTATCACAGGGTGACACAGTTGAATATATCGTCCATGGGTCTCGTAGGAACCATCCCACCTGAAATCGGAAATCTTTCTTTTCTCGTTTCTTTAGATTTGAGCGAGAACTCTTTTCATGGTCCTATTCCTTCATCTATTTTCAACATGTCAAGTTTAGAAGTTTTGAAATTGAGGAATAATAGTTTGTCAAGTAGCCTACCAATTGATATGTGCAAACACAATCTTCATAGGCTCAAGCGACTTCATATTTCTTACAACAAGTTGTTTGGGGAAATACCATCAAGTTTGGAGCGTTGTTCACAGCTTGAGTATGTTTCTTTGTCCAGTAACAATTTCAGTGGACTTGTGCCAACTCATATTGGGAACTTGACATTGCTTCAAGAGTTATATTTGAGTTCCAACAATTTAAGTGGTAAGATCTTATCTCCATGATATCAAGATTTCCGTATTACATATGTTTAAACTCATTTATAATTGGGCATTTATTTGGTGTAATTTACTCGCAGGTAATATTCCAAAAGAGATCGGTGGTCTTACTAATTTAGAAGGTTTGGATCTGAGCATCAACAACTTTATCGGACACGTGCCAAGGGAAATTGCCAACTTGACATTGCTTCAATTGTTGGACCTTAGTACCAACAAGTTGAGCGGTAAGATTTTATCTTAAATTCTTAGTTTACTAATTAAACATTTAGCTAGTCTATTTATATTCTACTCCTAATTTTTTTTTCTTTTTCAAATTATATTTATAGTCGTATAATGCAGGTAATATTCCAAAAGAGATTGGTTATCTTACAAACTTACAAGGTTTGGGAATGAGTTTGAATGAGTTTTCAGGCCCTATACCTGCAACTATTTACAGCATGACTTCCTTGGAGTATTTTGACTTTGCATCGAATGATTTGAATGGATCGCTATCAAGAGATATTGGAAACATGACATCCCTTCGCAGAATAGGCCTTGAAGGAAATAATCTAATTGGTACAAATTCCACATACTTTTTATTTTATTTTTATGTTTTAATAGTTGATATACTTGTCAAGTGGGTCATCCCAGCCCAATCAAAGACCAAGCCCATGTGTGAAGCAGGGTACGTTGGATTGGGCCTTAGTTGTATCTTATTTGGGCCGATTTCTAACAATTTAGGGCCCATGGGTTAAGAAAAAGGTCTGAGTTTGCTACAACTGATGATCTTGGGCTAGATTGGTAGATTTCACCGATGGACCGATCCTAGATAAGCCCATATCGTGGGATGGATCGACCCGGTCCACAAGATTTTCTTAATAGAGTTAGTTAATTAGATAAACTTGGAATGCAAATTATATACCCTACTTATAGAATATATCCTTGTTGAGGATTAAATGAAGCTAAGTGAATGCATTCATGATAACATAACAGGTGAAATTCCAAAAGAGATCGGTCGACTAGCTAATTTCGAGCGATTGAGCATGTGTTGCAACATAATTAGTGGTTCAGTGCCAAGAGAAATTGGGAACTTGACAGCCATGTTTGGTATATACCTTCACAACAATGCTTTAAGTGGTACGGTTCCAATCCTTCCTCTCTTCCTTTATCGTTTGTATTTATCGCTTCTAAAACTCGTTCAAAATTCACTGAACTTTCAAGAAGTAAAATTGTTGCAGGTCCTATACCAAAAGAGATTGGTCGTCTTGTTAATTTATGGGAGCTGCAGTTGGAGTACAATTATCATATCAATGGATCATTGCCAAAGGAAATTGGAAACTTGACATCCCTTTCCTACTTATTGCTTAACGATAATAAATTGAGTGGTATGATATTTTCTTTATTATGCATTTTATTTTCTATAGCATCAAACTTATAAGTGGATGAGTTCTAATCTCACAGGTGAAATTCCAAAAGAAATTTTCCTTCTCAATAATTTATTGCAATTGAACATCGGAAGCAATCAACTTAGTGGATCATTGCCGAGAGAAATTGGCAACAACACAAGCATTCAAGATTTGTGGCTTCACTTCAATAACTTAAGTGGTATGATTTTCTATCTCATTTTGTGTGCAATTTTTTCTTTTCTTATTGGCAAATAAAAAGAAATTTATAGATCACATGACTCAAATGTGAGACGTTCGCTTCGAACATGAACCACTCTACCACTAGGTCAACTTAAACACACACAGTTTTCTCTTTACTAGTATATGTCATAATGCCTATACTATAAAATAGCTTCATTATATTACAATATTGAACATGTATTTTACATTTTCACCCTTTCAGGTCCAATACCATCCACCTTTGTGAATCAATCAGGTTTGGTTAATTTTGCACTACGTTCCAACAACTTAAGTGGAGAGTTTCCACCATCCATTTGCAACTTGAGATCCCTCAGAATTCTCTATTTCTCAGACAATAATTTGGAAGGTGCACTTCCAGATTGTCTGGGAAACTTGGGCTCATCCTTGGTAATCTTCCATTTGAATGCGAATAAACTTAATGGCCTCATCCCGTCAACATTCGCAAAGGGTTGTAGTCTTCAGTCAATCAATCTGAAGGGAAACAAATTGGAAGGAACACTTCCCCAAACCCTAATCAACTGCCAGGATCTGCGGGGCATCGACATTAGTGATAACGAAATGCGAGGCACGTTTCCCTTCTGGATGGAAAGACTCCCTCACCTTCGCATCCTTCTCTTGAGGTCAAATAACTTCAGTGGAACGATGTTGGTGGCCACAAACTCGAACACTGAGAAGCCGTTTCCCAAGTTGCAAGTCTTGGATGTATCAGAGAATGCGTTTGTTGGATCTCTACCCGATAGATATTTCAAGAGCTTTCAAGGTATGATAGATGCGAAGGAAAACCAGACCGACGATGGAGCAAATTTGTTTCTATATTTTTTAGAGATGACACTCACAATAAAAGGATTGGATCAGTTATTGCAGCGATTGTTGACAACCTTCACAACTATCGACTTATCCTCCAACAGATTCTCTGGGAGTATTCCACCTTCGGTAGGGAATCTTAACTCTCTTAGATACTTGAATTTGTCTCACAATATAATTGATGGGCATATACCGCCGTCTCTTGGAGGTATGAGTTTGCTTGAGTCGTTGGACTTGTCTTCGAACAAATTGGAGGGACAAATTCCGGGTGAATTGGCAAAGCTGACATTTCTTGCGAAGTTAAACCTTTCGATGAATAATCTCAAGGGACAAATACCACAATCTACTCAACTTTCCACATTTGGCAACGAAACATATGTGGGAAATGCAGGATTGTGTGGATTTCCATTGACGAAAAAATGTGATCAGAGCGATGGAAAACCATCGTTGCCGCAAGAAGATGACGATGAGTCTGGTTTTGTGAATGGATTTGGGTGGCAACCAGTTGTGTTGGGGTATGGATGTGGGTTCATTGTTGGAGTGCTTATGGGCTATGGAATTATTCACTATGAAAAGCCAAAATGGTTGGTGAAAGTCCTTTAATAATAGAGGGAGTGAGGTGCTTAATTTAGATGTTTTTTCATTCTCTTGTATTTAACGAGCATGTGATTAGGTGATGTTAGTGCATGTGTATGTGTTGGTTGTAATTGTAAATAAGAACAATGTTCTTATTGTTAATATCCCTATGCTTATATTGTGTATATACTATAATTCTATTAATGATAACTTTTTTGGTACAATATTAATAGTTTGAGTATTTGTTGTAAAAGTTGATATTTTTCATGTAACAGCGTAATATACACTATTATAATATAATATAATGGAATTATTTCTAAATTGATTATTGTCACTTATAAATTGTTTGAAAATTCATTTTGTTAAATTTTTTTTTCAAAAGTTTATAAACTCTTAATTAAATTTTCAAAAAGCCCAGCTAAATATCTGCTAGAGTTTTCTTCTCTTTTATCCTTAAATAAAATTAAATAAGAAAAGACCAAGTCTTCGCTGTATTTAAAAACAGACATAACTGAGCCTTGCCACACTAGTAAGACATGGCCATCTAATTTTTTCTACAAACAATTTCCACACCTACTTTGTGCTATAGAAATTAATGCAGTTTTCACCATTAAATTCTGAGCCTATCTAGGCAGGTGATCAATCATCATCTTGTTTCAATAGTAAGCACTATGGATAATTTTAATAAATAATTTTGTTTATGGTATTATAAGATTTTTTTGATGGACTTGACTTTTCTTTATCCTCATTAATTAGTTGGGAAAGAAATTCAAAAACTATGTATTCAGCATTTATATAGAGTGGTGGTAGTTCACATCTTGTCTACTACCACACATTACACCTTCTAAAATCAAGTCTAATGGATAGATCTTCCCATCTCTACCTCCTTATAACATCTCTCTTACTTCTTCAATGGCCGATTCATTATAGCTCAGCCAACTTAGATATCAACACTGATCGCTCTTCTCTTTTTGCCTTCAAATCTCGAATATCTTTAGATCCCCATAATATATTGACCAAAAATTGGAGTAGTGAAAGCAGTGCTTGTAGTTGGATTGGAGTTACTTGTGATTCTCGCTATAACAGGGTGACTCAGTTGAATATATCGTCTATGGGTCTTGTCGGAACCATTCCACAAGAAATCGGAAATCTTTCTTTTCTCGTTTCTTTAGATGTGAGCGAGAACTCTTTTCATGGTCCTATTCCCACATCTATTTTCAACATGTCAACTTTAGAAGTCTTGGATTTGAGGAATAATAGTTTGTCTAGTAGTTTACCGGTTGATATGTGCAAACACAATCTCCATAGGCTTAAGAGACTTCGTATTTCTTACAACGAGTTGTACGGGGATATACCATCGAGTTTGGGGCAGTGTTCAAAGCTTGAGTATCTTTCTTTGTACAACAACAGTTTTAGTGGACATGTGCCAACACAAATTGGAAACTTGACATTGCTTCAAGAATTATACTTGGGTGCCAACAATTTAAGTGGTAAGATCTTAATTATTTCCCTACTCTTTTGGGTTTGATTGGTGCACAAATGTTCATTATAAGGCCATGTTCTATTTAATTTTCAATTTCCATATGTACGTTATGACATGACCCATTTACTTTTTACCATGCCTAGTAAGGGAGAATCACATTTTCTAACTCATTTCACTCACAAAATTAATACAGTATTATATATAATGGTGAAATCCATATTCCACTGACTTACTTATATATACATATTCTATATTTCTTATAACTCGTGCCAAATGAAAATGAGACACATATTGCCAGACTGAGGGAGCAACTCTTAATATGAGTAGATAAGAAATGTACTATAGAACTCACGTGTAACTGGATGTTGGTTTAATGCAATTTACCCACAGGTAATATTCCAAGAGAAATTGGAAACTTGGTAATGCTTCAACAGTTGGACTTTACTAACAACAAGATAAGTGGTAAGATCTTATGACATGCTCTTAAATTCCCTACATTTGTTTTGGGTATATTAATTTGATGTAATTTACTCATAGGTAATATTCCAAAAGAGATTGGTGCTCTCATTAGATTACAATCTTTGGACATAAGTGTGAACAACTTAAGTGGCAACCTACCAAAAGAAATTGGAAACTTGGCAATGCTTCAATTGTTGGGCCTTGGTACCAACAAGTTAAGTGGTAAGATCTTATTTCATGCTCTTACATTCCTTACATTTTTTTTGCCTTGATTGATTCGATGCAATTTTAACGCAGGCAATATTCCAAAAGAGATCGGTGCTCTTACTAATTTACAAGCTTTAGATATGAGTTCCAACGACTTTAGTGGCCACATGCCGAGAGAAATTGGGAACTTGACAATGCTTCAATGGTTGTACCTTAGTACGAACAAGTTAAGCGGTAAGATCTTACATGCTCTACATTCCCTAACATTTTTTTTGGCTTGATTGATTTAATGCAATTTACTCACAGGCAATATTCCAAAAGAGATGGGTGCTCTAACTAATTTACAAACTTTGGACGGAAGATTGAACAACTTTAGTGGCTACGTGCCAAGAGAAATCGGGAACTTGACAATGCTTCAATCGTTGGATCTTAGTTACAACATGTTAAGTGGTAAGATCTTATTATCTTAGAAATAGGGTACTTGTGAATATTATCTCTTTTTTGTACTTACTATAAATGCTATAGTAATAACTTGATCAATAACTACATATATGTCTGGATAATTAATGATCTAACAGGTGATATTCC
The DNA here is from genome assembly GCF_004379255.2 of Salvia splendens. NCBI lineage: Eukaryota > Viridiplantae > Streptophyta > Magnoliopsida > Lamiales > Lamiaceae > Salvia > Salvia splendens. The sequence continues at coordinate 33,337,114 of NC_056044.1, read as the reverse complement.
GAAAGAAATATTTCTTCTCAATAATGTACTGAAATTGTACATTGATATGAACTTACTTGGTGGATCAATACCGAGAGAAATTGGTAACACAACCATTCAAGAGATATCGCTTGAGTACAACAGTTTAAGCGGTATGACTTTCTCTCATTTTGCTCTTGCATTAACATAAGAAATTTAGTCGAAACAAAATGGGGCGGGCGAAAAATAAACTTGATGTATAATTCATGTTCACTTATGCATCTTTACTGATAATACTTATCTTTCATGATAATACTTCCTTCGTCCCAGCTTAAATGATTGACTGCTTTTCAGCATGTATTTTGAAAAATTGTTAATAAATAGTTAAAGTGGAGAGAAAGTAAAGTAAGAGAGAGAATAATGTAAATGAAGTCATCTTCTACGCTATCCTCTCTTTTACTATACTTTCTATTTACTTTAACTATTTATTATCATTTCTCGTAACAACGGTAAAAAGAAATCAATCACATCAAAATAAATCAATCATACAAAACAACACAATATAAAATCTCAATCCTTCCAAGAAAGGGATCACCTTGTTGGGAGACGGGGAGAGTATTATAATGCATTATTTTATGACAACGCTAGATCATCCGTTGTTTTAATGAATTTGAACTTGACACACTAAAAAAAAACTTTCAGGTCCTATTCCATCCACCTTTTGGCATCAATCAGGTTTGGTTGATTTGGCACTAGGTTCCAACAACTTAAGTGGAGAGATTCCATCATCCATTTGCAACTTGAGATCCCTTCAAGTACTTTATTTATCAGACAATAATTTGGAAGGATCAATTCCAGATTGTATGGGAAACTTGAGCACATCTCTAGTAATCCTCCATTTGAATGAAAATAAACTCAGTGGCCTCATCCCATCAACATTCACAAAGGGTTGCAGTCTTCAGTCAATCAATCTGGATGGAAACAAATTCGAAGGAACACTACCTCGAACACTAGTCAACTGCCAGGATCTCCAGGCCATCAACATTGGTGATAATGAAATACGAGATGTGTTTCCCTTTTGGATGGAAACACTCCCTCTACTTCGCATCCTCATCTTGAGGTTAAACAAGTTCGATGGTGAGATGTTGGAAGCTTCAAACAATGAGAATCCGTTTCCAAAGTTGCAAGTCTTGGATGTATCAGAGAACGCGTTTGTTGGCTCTCTACCTGATAGATATTTCAAGAACTTTCGTGGTATGATAGATGCAAAGGAAAACTATACTGTTGATGAAGACAATTTGTTTGTAGAATCCATATCGTTGATTCTCACGTTGAAAGGATTGGATCAGTTATTGGAGCGACTGCTAACAACATTTACAATTATCGATTTATCCTCCAATAGATTCTCTGGGAGCATTCCACCTTCTATTGGGAATCTTAAATCTCTCAGATACTTGAATTTGTCTCACAATGCCTTGACAGGACATATACAGCCATCTCTGGGAGATATGAGTTTGCTCGAGTCGTTGGACTTGTCTTCAAACAAACTGGATGGAGAAATTCCTGGTGCATTGGCAAGGTTGACATTTCTTGCGAAGTTAAACCTTTCGATGAATAATCTCGATGGAAAAATACCACAATCTAATCAACTTTCCACATTTGGGAATGAATCATATGTGGGAAATGCAGGATTGTGCGGGTTTCCATTGACAAGAAAATGTGAGAGGAGCGATGGAAAACCATCGTTGCCGCAAGAAGACGATGAGGGGTCTGGTTTTGTGAATGGATTTGGGTGGCAACCAGTTGTGTTGGGGTATGGATGTGGGTTCATAATTGGAGTTTTTATGGGCTATGAAATTATTTGCTATGAAAGGCCAAGATGGTTAGTGAAATTTATTTTTGGTTGAGAGAGTAAATGCTTTACATGTGTTTACATTCTCTTGCATATGATAGTTTTGTTTGTGCAATTATATGTGTTTGGTACTGCTATTGATAATTAGTTTTGGATGAGATACTTTAGAAAAATATTGTATTTGGTAATAGTGATTGTAATTACAAATACTAGTACTAACAACAATAATTCTATTATTATGCTTAAATTGCACATTCTTCTTTATTTTTGTCTGCTAACAACCTAAATAGCCTTATCCTCTCTGCTGTCTTTTAGCTTGATTCCTCAAAGCTCTTCTTCGTCTCTCTCTTTTCTTACGGCGCTGATAACACTCGAAGATCTTCTCGAAAACATCGTCAACTTTCTCAAAGTATTTATACCTGAAACTTGGGCAAAATAAAATCAGCCAGGAAAAGATTCCTAAGCTCATAATATATCCAGCCGCAGCAAACACATAATCCCACTTAATCTCCCTATCCGATTCCACTTCCACAAACGGCGGTGATGGTTTTCCATCGCCCCCCTCACATTCTTTCGTCAATGGAAATCCACACAATCCTGTATTTCCCTCATATGATTCATTCCCAAACGTGGAAAGTTGAGTAGACTCTGGTATTTGCCCCTCGAGATTATTCATCGAAAGGTTTAACTTTCCAAGAAATGTCAACCTTGACAATTCATCTGGAATTTCTCCATCCAATTTGTTAGAAGACAAGTCCAACGACTCAAGAATACTCATACGTCCTAGAGATGACGGTATATGTCCTGTGAGGGTATTGTAAGACAGATTCAAGTATCTAAGAGAGTTAAGATTTCCTAAAGAAAGTGGAATGTTCCCAGAGAATCTATTGGAGGAAAAGTCAAGGCTTGTGAGGGTATTTAGCAGTCGCCTCAATGACTGATCCAATCCTTTCAATGTGAGCCTCACATCTATTAATGTTATAAACAAATTTTCTTCATCATCCGTTTGGTTTTCCTCTACATCTATCATACCTAGAAACTTATTTATATATCTATCAGGTAGGGAACCGACAAAGGCATTGTTTGATACATCCAAGACTTGCAAATGTGGAAACGGCTGCTCATTGTTTGAATTTGAATCCACGAGCATCGTACCATTGAACTTATTTGACCTCAAGACAAGGATGCGAAGGTGAGGGAGTTTTTCCATCCAAAAGGGAAATGCACCGCGTATTTCATTATCACCAACATCGATGCCAAACAGACCCTGGCAATTGGCTAGGGTCTGGGGTAGGGTTCCTTTCAGTTTGTTTCCATTTAGATTGATTGTCTGAAGATTGCAACCCTTTGTGAATGTTGATGGGATAACGCCGGTAAGTTTATTTTCATTCAAATTGAGGATAGACAAAGATCTGCTCAAGTTTCCCAGACAATCTGGAATTGTTCCTTCCAAATTATTTTTTGAAAAAAAGAGGACGTCGAGGGATCTCAAGTGGCAAATGGATAGCGGAATAGAACCTGTGAAATAAATTTTAAAATTAAATTTATTATTTTTATTCGTGTCGAGTTTCAGTTTCCAGCAGTAAAGGAAACGAACGTTGCAATATAAAAAAAATATGCAAATAATAGCCATTTTTACTTTAATTAAATCTCGGCCGTAGACAGTCCAACCAATTGACGATAGTCCATATATATAATGGGTCATAAATCATAATCAATTAATAACTAGAAAATAGCTAATGGCAACATACCAATTTTTAACCATTAGATTAGTAGATCCAGTTTTTAAAAAAATGCCGAATGGATTATATCCTAAATTTAGAAAATTATTAAATAAATTAAAAAGGAACAATGTCAATCCTAAATGGTATATATTTCAAACTTTCCAAAGCCCAAAAGACCAACCAAAGTCAACAAGGTAGGGAAATTATTAAGATCTTACCACTGAAATTGTTGGCACTCAAGAATAATTGTTGAAGCAATGGAAAGTTTCCAATTTGTGTTGGCACATGTCCACTGAAGTTGTTGCTATGCACAGAAAAATACTCAAGATTCGAACATCGCTCCAAACTCGATGGTATCTCCCCATACAAGTGGTTGTAAGAAATACGAATTCTTTTTAGTCTATATTGATTGTGCATACACATATCAAGAGGTAGACTACTAGACAAACTATTATTCCTCAAACTCAAAACTACTAAATTTGACATGTTAAAAATAGATGTGGGAATTGGACCATAAAAAAGGTTCTCGCTCACATCTAAAGAGACGAGAAAGGAAAGATTTCCGATTTCTGGTGGAATGGTTCCGACAAGACCCATGGATGATATATTCAAATGAGTCACCCTGTGATTGCGAGAATCACAAGTAACTCCGACCCAACTACAAATACTGCTCTCACTGCTCCAATTTTTGGTCAATACATTATGGGAATCTAAAAAGATTCGAGATTTGAAGACAGTAAGTGAAGAACGATCAATGTTGATATCTGTTTTGGCTGAGACATAATCAATCAACAATTGAAGAAGTAAGAGTGAAGTAATAAGGAGGTAGAGTTGGGAATATCTAACCATTATACTACTTGATACTAAAAGTAGTAATGTGTTGGTGGGTGGACAACATGAGAGCTACCACTATATATAATGATGATTTTTCATTATGGTACAAATTATCATAGGAAGTCAAAAATTTAGACTACTACATTACATGCTGAATACATCAACGATATTGAATGTTGACAATTTAGACAGTAGTTGATATTAATCACAAATATTGATTATTTACACAAGGAGATTTCAACTTGGATTCGTTATAGGGAAAACATTCAAGTGAGGCCAACTATGAGCTATTTGGGATAAATTACTACTCCCTCCGTCCCATGGCAGACATTTGTTTCGGGCACATGTTTTTTTGCCAAAAAAATAAATGTCTCACTTATAGTGGAACGGCCTAAAAAGAAATATATATCACTTCAGAGGGAGTACTTTTTTCTTATTACTTTTAATAAAGAAAACTTGATCTTTTCTTTATTTTTTTTAATTTAAGGAAAATGGAGAAGAAAACTTTAGTAGTTGAGCATAGATTTTTAAAATATCTAAGGTTTATAAACTTTGAAAAAAAAATGACAACAAATATTGACAAAGTAGTATTCCTAATTCCTAAAGGCTTTTGGTACGTATGGATAAGTGGAGCATATCCCATTTCAGATTTTGGTATTATGACTTTGCCAGGATGGCGTTTATATATATAAAAAATGCAATCTATATGTTATACAATTAATAGAAAGGGAAGAAATAGAACACAAAGGCTTATGTAGTTAATTTAAGCCACTGTATCATGTCATAATTCCCATAAAAAAATTAAGTCATGTAAATTTTATAATTTTCAACTTAACCACGTTTTCTAGAACTAACACTGTTTGCATTTTAGTATGGCCCATAAATTTACGTTGTTTGCATTTTTTGAATTAATGCTATTTGCATTTTAGTATGGCCCATAAATTAGCGTTGTTTGCATTTTTTGAATTAATGCTATTTGCATTTTAGTATGGCCCATAAATTTAATAAACATAACTATTTTGTCAAACACTTGACATTTACATGCCGCCTCTCTTGACTTCTAAAATGCCGCCTATCTTAGTACTGCCTAATTATTACTAAAGACTGTACTAAGATTCTTCATACTTTGCTCCAAAGTCTGAGACATAAGATTAGAATTTAACATATTCAAAATTAAAACTGCTAACATTTTATCTTAATTTCAACACATATGACTTCAAGTCTTTCAAACGTTACTCGTTCTTAGGGCAGCCATATCGGTTGTCCCTTATCAGTCTCATCTCTTAACTATTCATGGGCCCACACCAATTTTTACCCCATCCCTTATTTAAAGGTTAACACCTGCAACCAAGGGTGGGTAAACAATTATCGACTATTTGAAAATCGAGAACCGAAATTATTGTGTTCGGGTCGGTTTCGGATTTTTGGTTGGCAACCAGTTGTGTTGGGTATGGATGTGGGTTAATAATTGGAGTTTTTATTGGCTATGAAAGGCCAAGATGGCTAGTGAAATTTATTTTTGGTTGAGAGTAAAGTGCTTTAGACGTGTTTACATTCTCTTGCATATGATAGTATTGTTTGTGCAATTGTATATGTTTGGTACTGCTATTGATAATTAGTTTTGGATGTGATACTTTAGAAAAATATTTTATATGGTAATAGTGATTGTAATTACAAATACTAGCACTAATAATAATAATTCTATTTTTATGCTTAAATTGCAGAATAATAGCATTAATACAGGCTAACCTTATAATCATCAATAATAAAACTAGTAGTAACACATTCTTCTTTGTTTTTGTCTCCTAACAAGCTAAATTGCCTCATCCTCTCTACTGTCTTCTAGCCTGATTCCTCTCAGCTCTTCATCGTCTATCTCTTTTCTTCCGGCGCTGGCAACACTCAAAGATCTTCTCGAAAACATCGTCAACTTTCTCATAGTATTTATACCTGAAACTCTTGCAAAGTAAAAGCAGCAAGGAAAAGATTACTAAGCTCAAAACATATCCAGCCGCAGCAAACACATAATCCCACTCAATCTCCCTATCTGCTTCCACTTGCGGTGATGGTTTTCCATCGCTCCTCTCACATTTTCTCGTCAATGGAAATCCACACAGGCCTGCATTTCCCGCATATGATTCATTCCCTAAGGTGGAAAGTTGAGCAGACTGTGGTATTTGTCCCTCAAGATTATTCATCGAAAGGTTTAACTTTGCAAGAAACGTCAACCTTACCAGTTCCCCTGAAATTTGCCCATCCAGTTTGTTTGAAGACAAGTCCAACGACTCGAGGATACTCATACCTCCAAGAGATGATGGTATATGTCCTCCGATGGTATTGTCGGACAGATTCAAGTATCTAAGAGACTTAAGGTTGCCTATTGAAGGTGGAATGCGCCCAGAGAACCTGTTGGAGGATAAGTCGATAATTGTAAAGGTGTCCAGCGGTCGCCTCATTAACTGATCCAATCCTTTCACTGTGATTGTCATCTCTAGAAATCCTAAAAACATTCCATAATCGGTCTGGCTTTCCTTGGCATTTATCATAGATCGAAAGTTCTTGAAATATCTATCTGGTAGCGAGCCAACAAATGCATTGTTTGATACATCCAATACTTGCAACTTTGGAAATGGGTGCTCAATGTTTGAAGCCACCAACATTGTACCATCCAACCTATTTGACCTCAAGACGAGTATGCGAAGTTGAGGGAGCGTTTCCGTCCAAAAGGGAAACGCGCCTCGTATTTCATTATTACCAATGTCAATGCCTTGCAGACCCTGACAGTTGACTAAGGTTTGGGGTTGTCACGCCCGCATTTCCTAAGGATAGGAAGTACGGTGGACCGCGACTAGGGGAGGAGTAAAGAAGCGGGGAAGAAAGGGGAAAAACAAGAATATTTGACCCAACGACATTTAATAAAAGGAAATTCATTTTAAAACAAGGTACTGTAGCGACATTTCAAAAGTTTAAGTAACCAGAGTTTAAATGAAAACATTGTTTCGGATTACAAGCAGCGGAAAAAGATCAAGAGACAGATAATGCCGGGTATGACGACACGACATTATCCAAAACAAAGTGAAACGCATTTTGACTTTAACTGCTCAACATCCGTCCTCCCCATCGCCGCTCAACCTGCACATTAAGAAAACAACATGCAGGGCTGAGTACTTATTGCACTCAGTGGACACACGCCAAAATCATAGTTTGTCATGCCATAACAGTGTAACATTGGGGTTTTGAGTGTAATGAAAATAACCCAAGTACACCAAAATATATTTCATAAATTCGACTGCGCAGTCATTTTCCGATATTGCCACCCTTATTCCCTCAATCATACACTATCTGATCCAAACGGTGACAAGGGGCGTGGCCACACCCCAGGTCATCTAGACCGGCCAACTTGCTCTCAGATGGCACCCAGTCTCGTGTACACTAGCCTGAGGGTTCGCAGCCCAACAGACCCGAATTCGATTAAACATATGTGGTAAACCACTTCAGATAGGTTTCAAATCAAAACATTTGGCAAGACAAACAGTTCACCTCCATAAACAATTCCGGAACAGAGTCCGTATTAAAAACAACCCACGTAAAAGTAGGGTAGAAAAGCCCACCTCGATTGCTTAGCTTTTAAAATAATTCCCTTCTTCAACCACACTTTCCTCGTAAACGATCACCCTTTTGAAAGATAAATTGTATCATGATTAGAGTCAGAAGAGACGAGACTTTAAACGACAATGCATGATTCCTACGTGGACGACTTCAACATCTAGCACGTTACACGTACATACACTTAACAACATGTTACAAAACAAACACACAAAGTCACACGTTCGAAACACACCCCGCACGCAAACGACGTACCCAACACGCGCACACGACACACGAACACAGCACTCCAAGTCCTGGCATACCCTTACTGTGCAAACGGCTCACTTGGCTCGGAAAAGGTTCGGAAAAACTCGGAAAAAGGATCGGCGTCTCGACATGGCTCGGTGTCTCGGCCGCTGGCTCGGCACCTCGGCCACCTGTTCGGCACCTCGGCCGCTGGCTCGGCACCTCGGCCGCCTGCTCGGCACCTCGGCCGCCTGCTCGGCACCTCGGCCGCTGGCTCGGCACCTCGGCCGCCTGCTCGGCCCCTCGGCCGCTGGCTCGGCATCTCGGCCGCCTGCTCGGCACCTCGGCCGCCTGCTCGGCACCTCGGCCGCTGGCTCGGCACCTCGGCCGCCTGGCTCGTCCCGTGCACACTCACTTTCCTCCAACTTCCGATTCTCAAACCCTATACAACATTCACACCACACATTCTCCGTCCCAAAACACACCCAGACACCTGGGATCATCCCTTCAAAACCCCCCCACAACACTGCCCTAGGCCGGCCCCTAAAACTCTCGGCCAACCCACGCAAAACCCTCGAACCAAACACTGATTTTCCCGAGCCATCTCTTGGTCAAACACACCCACATTCATCACAAAAACATAGCACTCAGAATCACGCCAATTGCACATGAAAACATCTCCCAAAAACATACAACTCGCGAAACTGCGCAGTTTACTTGCAAAAATCATAATAAATTCATACGACATCCAAAGAGGCTGAAAATTACACACCACACAGAAGCCACATTAACCTTTATACAGTTCAAAATTCGTACCCAACGGAGATCGTTTGCTTAGATAAAAAGGGGTCGGAACCCACTGCCAGTTACTACCAAAAACATGCTCAACCATATCACAAAGCCACAAACCCTATTCAGCATCTAAACCATCCAAAACGTCCTATATGCATGAGTTTTCGAATTAAACAAGGGTTAGGGTTTGGTTACCTTTCTTGGATAGTTCAAACGTAAATTCGAAGCTTTCCCTACACCGATTTACAACGTACGAGCGTAACACCTTGAAGAAGCCAAGATGATGATGAGAAGGGGATGAATGGGGAAAGGTAAACCGAGAGAGAGAGGGGCGAGAGCTTACCGTGAGAGCACACTTCGAGAGAGATGAGAGCTAGAGAGCGAGAGAGAGAGAGAGAGAGAGAGAGAGAGAGAGAGAGAGACCGAGAAGAGAGAACGAATGGAAAAGAGGGGGAGGGAAATCGGTTATGAGGGAGTGGGGGCGGTTGAGAGAATCATGGGGTGATGGGGGAGGTTTTTTTTTCGAAAAAGAAGAGAGAATTGGGGAGGGAGGGATTTAATTTGTTAATTAGGAGTTTTTATTCATAGCTTAATTACTTAATTCCATTTTAATTTGCCTAGGTAGAAAATACCACATCCACAACAATCAAATAAACACAAATAATATTTTCCACACCATATTTTAAACACAAAAACATAAAAATTTCATCCTTAATTAAAAGAATAAAATTCCACAAATTTCGGGTATTACATTCCTCCCACCTTAACAAAATTTCGTCTCGAAATTTGTTAGATTACTCAAACAGCTCTGGAAACTTCTCTCTCATCTTATCTTCTGATTCCCATGTTGCCTCTTCGGTTCCATGATTCCTCCACCGTACTTTCACCGAAGCAATTGACTTATTCCTCAATTCTTGCACTCTTCGATCCAAAATGGCCTCGGGCTTCTCCTCATAGCTTAGATCGGGATTTAGGACCATCATCTCTTCTTGGTGAACTATGTGTGTGGGGTCAAACACGTACTTCCTCAATTGTGACACATGGAAGACGTTGTGCACATTTCCAAAGCTTGGTGGTAGAGCCAACCTGTATGCTACCACGCCGACTCTATCCAAAATCTCGTATGGACCAATAAATCGGGGTCTCAGCTTTCCCTTCACTCCAAAACGAGTTATTCCCTTAGAAGGGGAAACTTTCAGAAAGACCTTTTCCCCGACCTCGAACTGTAACTCGGTCCTTCGAACATCCGCATAAGATTTCTGTCGATCTTGTGCCTCCTTGATCCTCCCACGGATTTGTCGGACAATCTCTATCATCTCTTCTACAGAGTCTGGTCCGAGAATTCTTCTCTCACCCACTTCATCCCAATAAAGTGGCGATCTACACTTCTTTCCATACAAGGCCTCATATGGGGCCATCTTGATAGTCGCCTGGTAACTATTGTTGTACGCGAATTCAACCAATGGCAACACTTCTTCCCAACCCCAGCCTCGATCAAGCACCACGGCTCGTAGCATGTCCTCCAAGGCTTGTATCGTTCTCTCCGACTGCCCGTCGGTTTGAGGGTGGAAAGCTGTACTGAAATTCAACTTAGTCCCCAACTCGCGTTGCAGGCTTGTCCAAAATCTAGAAGTGAATTTAGCATCACGATCAGATGTGATTGTCGCTGGAACTCCATGCAAGCGTATAATCTCCCAAATCACCGTGTTCCCTCGCTGGGATTTTGGCAGTCCTATCACAAAGTCCATTGCAATATGTTCCCACTTCCATTCCGGAATCTCGAGGGGTTGCAATTTCCCATAGGGCCGTTGGTGTAGCGCCTTTACTTGTTGACACGCTAGGCATCTCTCCACAAAAGCTGCAACATGCTTTTTCATACCGTTCCACCAAAACTGTCTTTTCAAGTCTTGATACATTTTGGTGGTCCCTGGATGAGCAGCGTATGGGGTTTCATGTGCTTCTCTCATGATTTCCATCCTCAAGCCTTCATCCTTGGGCACACACAACCTTCCCTTGTAGGTGAGACCGTTATCCGCTGCCTCACGGAAACTTCCGGGTTCACCCGTCCTCACTTCTGAGCGAATCCTTTCTAGTAGCGTATCTCGCCATTGAGCTTCCACAATTCTGGCTCTTAAGTCGGGTTCCATCACCAACGTGGCTACTATCCCTTCCACAGTCTCGGGCATTCTCACCACTTCCAAGCGCATCTTACTGAACTCTTGGATTATACTCTCCTCGATAGTAAGAAAGGTGGCCAGCTGAGATTGAGACTTCCTACTAAGAGCATCGGCCACTACGTTTGCTTTTCCCGGATGGTAATTTATACCACAATCGTAGTCCTTCACCAACTCGAGCCACCTACGTTGGCGCATATTCAGCTCCTTTTGCTCAAAGAAGTACTTTAGACTCTTATGGTCCGTGTATATCTCACAACGGACTCCATAGAGATGGTGTCTCCAGATCTTCAAAGCATGCACCACAGCTGCCAGTTCCAAGTCATGCGTCGGATAATTCAGTTCATGGGGCTTCAATTGTCTCGATGCATATGCAATCACTTTCCCCTTCTGCATAAGCACACATCCCAGTCCCACCTTCGACGCATCTGTATATACCGCATAGTCAGTCTCTGGCTCCGGCACAGCTAGGATTGGTGCGGTGGTCAATTTCTCCTTCAACAACTGAAAGCTCGCCTCACATTCTGGCGTCCAAATCATCTTGACTCCCTTTCTCAGTTGTTGCGTCATTGGCCTTGCTATCTTCGAGAATCCCTCGATGAATCTTCGATAATAGCCCGCCAGTCCTAAAAAGCTTCGGATTTCATTTTGTGTAGAAGGTGGCTTCCATTCCTGCACTGCTTCCACCTTGGCCGGGTCTACACGAATTCCATCTGAGGTTACTACATGTCCAAGAAAGTTCACTTCCTTGAGCCAAAACTCGCATTTACTGAACTTGGCATATAGTTTCTCGTCCCTTAGAGTTGCTAAGACGGTTCTCAAGTGCTCTTTGTGCTCCTCTTCGTTCTTTGAGTAAACGAGCACGTCATCGATGAAAACCAGGACAAACCGATCCAGAAATGGATGGAACACGCGGTTCATAAGGTCCATGAACACTGCCGGGGCGTTCGTCAGTCCAAAAGGCATTACAACGAACTCATAATGACCATATCTTGTTCGGAACGCCGTCTTGGGTACATCTTCTCGCCGAACCCTCAACTGATGGTACCCAGACCTCAAATCCATCTTAGAGAAGACTCCTGCCCCTCGAAGTTGGTCAAACAAGTCGTCTATCCTTGGTAGTGGATACTTGTTCTTTAGCGTTAGTTTGTTTAGCTCCCGATAGTCGATGCACATCCTCATCGTTCCATCCTTCTTCTTTACAAACAACACTGGTGCTCCCCATGGCGACACGCTAGGTCTAATAAATCCCAATTCCAGTAGCTCTTGCAGTTGCACCTTAAGCTCCTCCAACTCTTTTGGCGCCATTCTATAAGGTGCCTTGGATATTGGTGCCGATCCGGGCTCCAGATCGATCGTGAATTCTACCTGCCTGTCGGGTGGGGGTCCCGGCAATGCATCGGGGAAGACATCGGGATATTCACTCACTATCGCCACATCTTCTATCTTCCTGTCTTTCTTCTCCTCCCCATTCAAATAAACAAGGTACGCTGGACATCCCTTCCTCATCATTGTAGTGGCTTGCAGCGCAGAGATAATGGACTTGCGTCGGCTCATTGGGACTCCGTGAAACTTCATCGGCTCTTTTCCGGGGGTTTCAAACGAGATTTCCCTTTCTCTACAATGAAGGGTAACGTGGTTCTCCGCTAACCAATCCATACCCAAGATTATGTCTACGCTACCCATCGTCATTACTTGCAAATTATAAGCCACTAAACTGAGTTCACCTATTCCAAAGTTCACACATGCACAAGATCGGGATATATCTATAGTCCCGCCTACCGGTGAGGTCACACTCATAGTGGGTTCGGTCTTAACAGTAGGTAATTCCAAAGTATCCACACAAGACGTTGATATAAAGGAATGCGACGCACCCGTATCAAACAAGACAACTATAGGCATATTGAGAAGTGTGCCCATACCTGCCAAGTTTCCTTGCTCAAAGGTTTCTTTCCCGTTTGCCGGCTGTTTCCCCTTCAAGGCGTAGGCCCTTGCTTGCGATGGTAATCCTTGGCGGCGTTGTTGCGGTGGAGGTGCAGGTAGTGCCTGGGATTGTGGACGGAAACCTAGCTGGTTCTGTCTCGTTCCCGTTCCCATGTTCTTATTTGGGCAGCTTCGGAAGTAATGGCCACTTCCACCACAGTTGAAGCACCTAGGGTCTCGACACTCCCCGGCGTGGTACTTGAAGCACCTTCCACATTGAGGGTTCCTCGGCGGAAAGTTTGCCCTCGGTTGGAAAGTATTCTGTCTCCCGCCATTGTAGGGTGGGTTCCTCATGTGTTGTGGCCTCTTGCCACCATACTGAGTTTGATCACCATCCCACCTCCTCTTCTCTTGATGACCTGACTGAGCTTGTAGAGGTGTCGCGTTTGTTGTCGCCACAACTCTTGGTTTAGGGAGTGCATCTTCCACGTCCAGTGCACAAGTCAAGATCTCCGAGTAGGAGAGTTCTCCTCGACAGGCCAACGCGGCCTTTATCTCATCTCTGAGCCCGGCCCGGAACTTCACCGCCCATTTCTCATCGGTGTCCATCAACTCGGGCGCATATCGTGCCATCTGCGCGAGGGCTCGGTCATACTCGGTTACAGTCATTCGACCTTGGCTTAGCGTGTGGAATTCTACCACCTTGGCCCGTCTGTACGTCTTTGGGACATACTTGTTGTCGATTTCCACTTTAAACTCCTCCCATGTTAGCGCTTCTAGGCGTGCAGGATTCATAGTTCTCTGCCGAGTCTCCCACCAGTAATCGGCAGCACCTGACAGTTGAAAGGTAGCGCCAGCAATGCGCTCCCTATCTGTGCACTCCATGACCCTGAAGATACGCTCGAGGCCGCGTATCCACTCTTCCGCTTTGGATGGGTCTCCTTGTCCGTCAAATTTTGGGGGATTCTGCCTTGAGAACGTAACTATGAATCTTTCTTGTTGAGGCGGGGGTGGAGGTGGTGGTGGTGGAGGTGGTGGTGGTGGAGGTGGTGGTGCCTCCACGTTGGGTCCTTGTCGTGGTTGGCGTGCACGTCTTGGCGGCATTCTGATTCAATATCCAAAAAGTGTTACTACCATTCTCATCCAAAAATTACCACTTTCTCAAAATTTTTCCTCACAAAATCTTCATGTAGTATAAGATGCAACACATAGGATATAAATCAAAATCAAATTCTCATTAAAAGAAAGAAGGCCAACATTGTTCCCAAGAGTAGATCGTACTGAAAGCAAAACTGAAAAGACAACGAACTATTCTAATTCTAGACTACGACTCTATCATCCTCATCCATAGGCCCTTCCTCCGGGTCTTCGTCGTCGTCCTCCTCGGAGTTCCCTGGCAGAGCCTCCTCATAATCATCTTCATACCCTTGTTCACCCTCGTACATGCTCACATAATTGTCCTGATACACGACCCTCTCTTCCACCTCCTGTGGGGGCTGCTCCTCTCGAGAGTCCACCAGTGCACAATACACGGCTTTCCGAAAGCCAGCCATGTCACCCACCATGTCATCGGTAGCGGGCTCATGCCACGTGTACCTCCTCGCCGTTCTTTCGGCCCACTCCTTCCAGCTATCGGGAAGCAAATCTATTAGCTTCTCAATGCCGTCATGCTCTGTCACTCCGAACTCCTGAGCTGCCCTCCAGAGGGTGTCGAAGTGTGCCACGAACTCGATCAACGGTACGTGATCCTTCTTCCGGTACACTCTATAATCTCTGAGCACCCACTGTGCCCTAAGTCTATCGCGATCACTCCGTCGCGGGGTTCGGAACATACGCGCCATCTATAGAAAAACAGAAACAACCGCCTCGCGTATAAAAACAGAGTACATAACCGAAGAAGAGAGAGAGAGTGTGTATGCACGTATCGCTGTTCTAACCCAAACCCGCTGGTGTTCAAAGGCCAAAAGCTCTTATCTATCATAGGTCTAAGAAGCACTAGTGAAATTCTATCACGTCTAAGTTCAAACATTCAAAAGGCCAACACATACTCACATAAAAGCTCACATCAACATTCACGTCATCATATCATCACACATCAGCCACATGCTTTCATATAAGTTCATCATACATCAACAGTTCATAACACCATAACAGTTCATAACTCAAATAATTTCCAACTTTTCCCCATCACTTTGTACCCTTCCACATGTCTCAACATTTACTTAAACTTTACATAAAAATCATTTTCAACACCAAAATCACAATTTCCTCCACTTCCATATACTTTCCAAAATTTCGAAATTTTCATTACCTCATTTCAGGTTGAGTGCGATGAGTCGGATGTTGAGCCAATGACACTTTTGAAAACTTACTCCAGTCAGAAAAAGAATTTTTTGGGTCCAGAGCAGAAAGAGAAAACCTAGGCTCTGATACCACTCTGTCACGCCCGCATTTCCTAAGGATAGGAAGTACGGTGGACCGCGACTAGGGGAGGAGTAAAGAAGCGGGGAAGAAAGGGGAAAAACAAGAATATTTGACCCAACGACATTTAATAAAAGGAAATTCATTTTAAAACAAGGTACTGTAGCGACATTTCAAAAGTTTAAGTAACCAGAGTTTAAATGAAAACATTGTTTCGGATTACAAGCAGCGGAAAAAGATCAAGAGACAGATAATGCCGGGTATGACGACACGACATTATCCAAAACAAAGTGAAACGCATTTTGACTTTAACTGCTCAACATCCGTCCTCCCCATCGCCGCTCAACCTGCACATTAAGAAAACAACATGCAGGGCTGAGTACTTATTGCACTCAGTGGACACACGCCAAAATCATAGTTTGTCATGCCATAACAGTGTAACATTGGGGTTTTGAGTGTAATGAAAATAACCCAAGTACACCAAAATATATTTCATAAATTCGACTGCGCAGTCATTTTCCGATATTGCCACCCTTATTCCCTCAATCATACACTATCTGATCCAAACGGTGACAAGGGGCGTGGCCACACCCCAGGTCATCTAGACCGGCCAACTTGCTCTCAGATGGCACCCAGTCTCGTGTACACTAGCCTGAGGGTTCGCAGCCCAACAGACCCGAATTCGATTAAACATATGTGGTAAACCACTTCAGATAGGTTTCAAATCAAAACATTTGGCAAGACAAACAGTTCACCTCCATAAACAATTCCGGAACAGAGTCCGTATTAAAAACAACCCACGTAAAAGTAGGGTAGAAAAGCCCACCTCGATTGCTTAGCTTTTAAAATAATTCCCTTCTTCAACCACACTTTCCTCGTAAACGATCACCCTTTTGAAAGATAAATTGTATCATGATTAGAGTCAGAAGAGACGAGACTTTAAACGACAATGCATGATTCCTACGTGGACGACTTCAACATCTAGCACGTTACACGTACATACACTTAACAACATGTTACAAAACAAACACACAAAGTCACACGTTCGAAACACACCCCGCACGCAAACGACGTACCCAACACGCGCACACGACACACGAACACAGCACTCCAAGTCCTGGCATACCCTTACTGTGCAAACGGCTCACTTGGCTCGGAAAAGGTTCGGAAAAACTCGGAAAAAGGATCGGCGTCTCGACATGGCTCGGTGTCTCGGCCGCTGGCTCGGCACCTCGGCCACCTGTTCGGCACCTCGGCCGCTGGCTCGGTACCTCGGCCGCCTGCTCGGCACCTCGGCCGCCTGCTCGGCACCTCGGCCGCTGGCTCGGCACCTCGGCCGCCTGCTCGGCCCCTCGGCCGCTGGCTCGGCATCTCGGCCGCCTGCTCGGCACCTCGGCCGCCTGCTCGGCACCTCGGCCGCTGGCTCGGCACCTCGGCCGCCTGGCTCGTCCCGTGCACACTCACTTTCCTCCAACTTCCGATTCTCAAACCCTATACAACATTCACACCACACATTCTCCGTCCCAAAACACACCCAGACACCTGGGATCATCCCTTCAAAACCCCCCCACAACACTGCCCTAGGCCGGCCCCTAAAACTCTCGGCCAACCCACGCAAAACCCTCGAACCAAACACTGATTTTCCCGAGCCATCTCTTGGTCAAACACACCCACATTCATCACAAAAACATAGCACTCAGAATCACGCCAATTGCACATGAAAACATCTCCCAAAAACATACAACTCGCGAAACTGCGCAGTTTACTTGCAAAAATCATAATAAATTCATACGACATCCAAAGAGGCTGAAAATTACACACCACACAGAAGCCACATTAACCTTTATACAGTTCAAAATTCGTACCCAACGGAGATCGTTTGCTTAGATAAAAAGGGGTCGGAACCCACTGCCAGTTACTACCAAAAACATGCTCAACCATATCACAAAGCCACAAACCCTATTCAGCATCTAAACCATCCAAAACGTCCTATATGCATGAGTTTTCGAATTAAACAAGGGTTAGGGTTTGGTTACCTTTCTTGGATAGTTCAAACGTAAATTCGAAGCTTTCCCTACACCGATTTACAACGTACGAGCGTAACACCTTGAAGAAGCCAAGATGATGATGAGAAGGGGATGAATGGGGAAAGGTAAACCGAGAGAGAGAGGGGCGAGAGCTTACCGTGAGAGCACACTTCGAGAGAGATGAGAGCTAGAGAGCGAGAGAGAGAGAGAGAGAGAGAGAGAGAGACCGAGAAGAGAGAACGAATGGAAAAGAGGGGGAGGGAAATCGGTTATGAGGGAGTGGGGGCGGTTGAGAGAATCATGGGGTGATGGGGGAGGTTTTTTTTTCGAAAAAGAAGAGAGAATTGGGGAGGGAGGGATTTAATTTGTTAATTAGGAGTTTTTATTCATAGCTTAATTACTTAATTCCATTTTAATTTGCCTAGGTAGAAAATACCACATCCACAACAATCAAATAAACACAAATAATATTTTCCACACCATATTTTAAACACAAAAACATAAAAATTTCATCCTTAATTAAAAGAATAAAATTCCACAAATTTCGGGTATTACAGGGGTAGTGTTCCTTCCAATTTGTTTCCGTTCAGATTGATTGACCGAAGGTTGCAACCCTTTGGGAATGCCGATGGGATGATGCCACTAAGTTTATTTGCATTTAAATGGACAATTGACAGAGATGTGCTCAAGTTTACCAGACATTCGGGAAGTCTTCCTTCTATATTATTGTCTGATAAATAGAGAATTTCGAGGGATCTCAAGTTGCAAATTGATGGTTGGACGAATTTTTGATGGTAATAAATGCAGGTAAAAAATATAGATCACGACACAAGGAGTTACGTGGTTCGATTTACTGAGGTAAATCTACGTCCACGGGAAGAAAGGAGGGCAAGATTGTATTGCTTGATCTGGTTTACAGCTTACAAATACAGACTTGCTATATGATATTTGATGTCTAGAGAGCTTTTTTCCTCCTTAGTCTGTCTGATCTAAGTTCTATTTATACATTGAACTAAGATCGTGGCTTGCATCACCACTAACTAGGTCGTGGATGTCGTGGAGGTCATGAGATCCTGCATGGGTCCACTATCTCTTTGTTTGGTCCGCTATCCTGCATGAGATCCTGCATGAGTTGACACCACTAAATAGATCGTGTAGTGGAGGTCGTGGAGGTTCTGCATGAGTCCACTATCGTGGAGGTTCTGCATGAGTCCACTATCTCCCAGTTCGGTCGAATACTGAGACCGAACTGCTGAACTATTGCCGAGCAGCTTTTGCCGATCTGAGAGTAGAGCTTGATTGGTCGGCTTTTACCGAGCTGTAGGCTGGGGCCGAACTCTTTGGTAATGCCGAACTGATACTCTTCCTTGGGCTTTGGGCTGATGGGCCGTCACTGCTATTGGGCTTGTTTAGTACGTACCCCATCACTACCCCCCCGAAAAGCGAAGTGAATCACTTCGGCGAAGCGAGTCACTTCGGCATTCTGGATAAAGGTACGGGGGAGGCTGACGTCAGGGGACGTGCCTTGCGCGTGACTGCATTAAATGCGACAGTAAAATCCGGCCGTTGAATCCTGAAAAGGTGGGATTCGAAACGGTGCGATGATTTTGAAATCTTCTCCGAATCTGATAAATACGTCATTTCTTCATCATTTGAACACTTTTGCTATTGCTTCTTCTGCATTCTCTCTCTTTTGCGTAAAAATTTCCTTCCGCTTTCAAGAATTTCTTCAGAATTTCTTCAGACTTTCAAAGAGTAAGAACCATGTCTTCTTCTTCTTCTTCTGAGTCAGGTAGCGGTAGGAAAGGGGGTAAGGGGTCTTCTAGCCGGAAAGAATCCGGGGAGAAGACCGTAGAGTATTTTCACAGCATCTTGAGTAAGGATACTGTGATATCCCTACACGAAAAATATTTTTTTCCTGGGGGGAAGGTTGCGATTCCCGACGACCTTCATAGGGCTGACTCGCCGCCGGAGGGTTACGCCACCGTTTATGAAGCCGGCTTGGAATGCGGGCTTCGTTTCCCTCTTCCCCCTGCCTTTGTAGAGCTGCTTGATTTTTTTCAACTCCCTTTAGGTCAGGTGACTCCGAACTCTTGGAGGCACTTATCGGCCTTTGCTACCGAACTGCGTAGGCTGGATAAGGATCTGTCTCTGAGGGCAATCCTTAATTTTTTCCAGTTTAAGAGAAAAGGATCTTGGTTTTACTTGATCCCTTTACAGCCTTTTAGGGCCTTCTGCAAAACCAAGTGGCCAAAGTGGCAACATCGCTTCTTTTTTTATAATAGGACAGCGGCTCCGGGCTTTCCCTGGAGAGGGCCGAAGTCCGTGATTCCTCATCCTCGGTTAGAACCGTTGGACGAGCTCGAGGGCGAGCTCAATAAGATTCCTATGATTAGGAAGCAGTACCTGGAGTCTGAGCTCGTCAAGGGCGACTTCGTGTTCGACTCCTCGTCTTCGGACGAAGAGACTGAGGGTGAGGAATTCTTTTTTGTGCCTTACTGCTTTTGTGGCGAAAACTAGCCTTGCTTTCTTGCTTTTTGGCAGTGAACTTGCTAAATAAGATTAGCCGCAAATCCTCCGAGCTTAAGGAGCCGGAGAAACAGAAGGCTACCAGCTCGGCGCCTGATGCCGAGAAGAATCCGAAGAGGCAGAAGACCTCTTCTTCGGATCCAAAAAAGCCGGAGTCCACTTCGGCAAAGGGGAAGGGGAAGACCCAGAAGCCCCCAAGAGCGCCGGAGAGAGACATCGTCTTGGCGCCCCCTTCGGAGCATGTCTGTGAGCCTTTTGCATGGCCAACGGACTTTGCCGAGGTAACTTCTCTTCTTGATTCTTTGGCTTTGCTTCTTTCCTATGTTTTTTTGGTGGCCCCTCTGTTGACTCTTTCCTTTTTCCATTTTCAGAGGAATAGCATGCTCAGCAAGCTCGTCGCAGTCGAACTCTCTAAAGCGTCCAGCGACTATGCTGAGATGCAGAGGAAGTTGGCGGCTGCTCGTCACCAGGCCGAACAGGCTAAGGCAGACTTTGAGAAGGCCAGAGCTGCTAGGATCTCGGCCCAGGATGAAGCCCAGTTTGCCAAAAACCAGCTCATCATCCAGCGAGAGCAGACGAAACGGAGGGATGCTGCCGCCGTGGTTGCCCAAGGGGAGGTTCTCCGTGCTTTCGCGGAGAAACTCTTTCTGAGCAATCAATTTTCGGCCTTTGTCGGTGATCTGCTGAAACTGATGACCGATAATGACGAGCAGGGGCCCGAAGTCGTCCTGCCGCTGTACGGCCGAGAGATAGCAGCTCGTCTCCAGAGTCTGCCGCTCCTTGAGGAGCTTGCTTCGTCCTCGGTCCTGCTTTCTGCTGACCGAGTTCGTAGTTGCCGAGCTGACCGGGACGAGAATATGGAGGCTATCTTTGCCTCCTTAGGGCCAGTTTCACCCGCTCCAATTTTCCACGGAGAGGGTGAGACCGAGCAGCTTGATCAGCAGACCGGAGACGGGCAGGCCGAGCAAGAGGTGCTGCTGATCGGTGATGGGGGCACCGAGCAGGCTGGGGGGAGCAGGGAGGCCGAGGCTGAAGCTGAGGCAGACAAGGAGAAGGAAGCTGAACCTCACCGAGGAGCCGGAGACGAAGCTGGCGGAGTATGATTTCGTCTCCCTTCTCTTAGTTTAGTTTCTTCCTTCTTGTAAAATGGCCTTGAAGCCCTCCTTGTGTAAAAAAAAATTTTTTCTTATGAATGAAAAAATTCTTCTTTCTACACTTGTGTCTTCGTATAGCTTTTCGTACTCTCTTTTACTCCTGTTGTGGTTTACTACCTGCTCAGTAAAATGAAATGCCGAACTGACTTAGCTGCTTTGTATTCTTAACTCTTAAGGAGCTGGAGGTACTTCACTGGAAGCGGCTGTACTCTTCCGCTTTAGACGAAGCTGAGAAAAAAGCCATAGCTGACCAGATGAAGAATGACGAACTCTTGGCTTGTTTAGTGAAGCTGGAGGCCGACAATAAGGACTTAGAGTCCGAAAAGAAAGATCTGGAGGCCGAGCTGAATACTGCCGTCGCTGAGAGGACTGCGTATGAGGATTTCATCTGCAGGCGCGGGGGAATGACCATCTCTGAAGTTCAGGAACGAGTTGACGAACTGTGGGAGGAATATCATGTACTCCGGAGGAACAATGCGCTGGAGAGCTCGGCTTGCCAACAAGTCGTGAAATCATTGCGGCGTTGGGCTTCTCGGTACGACATCATTCTTTCCCGGCGTCCTTCAATCGAGAGATTCCTTAGGCATTTCCCGCCAACAGATGCTCACACTCCAGCTCAAACCTCTGATTCACTTGCTCAAAACCCTACTCCAAGTCAGCAACGAACTCAGGAACAACCGGAGACGTCAAGACGAGGACGGACTGAAGTTCGCAGAGGAGCGGTGACTATGAGTGAGCAAGATCGGCAAATGATTCGTGAAGAGACTCTTCGCCGCCGAGGTGCTAGAGCTTCCCGGGCTCAGGGAAGAGGCGGTAGGTCGATTAGAGCATCTCGTCGACCTGCTTATTCTTCAGCTGCCCGGAATGGCCGAACTCGGCTTCACGAGGATTTTGTGAATAGATGGCTCAACTTTAGCAACCATGGACAGTAGAATAGTCCTTTGTAATGGCGTAACGCCTTCTCGTAGGGCAGCAGAATTATATGCCGAACAAGTTTTAATAAATGAAATCTTCATTTCGCTTCTATCACTGCATATTTACAGCTCAGCGAAAAAATTTCATCGTGCTCGTCCTCGGTCTTATGAAGTAAACTTCTTTGACCGGACTCGTCCTCGGTCTTATGAAGTAAGCTTCTTTGACCGGACTCGTCTTTGGTTTTATGAAGTAAACTTCTTTGACCGGACTTGGTCCTCGGTCTTATGAAATAAACTTCTTTGACCGGACTCGTCTTTGGTCTTATGAAGTAAACTTCTTTGACCGGACTCGTCTTTGGTCTTATGAAGTAAATTTCTTTGACCGGACTAAGCTTGTGTCCTAATTTGGCGAGTTTTATCGCTCGGATCGGACTTTCCCTTGTCCTAACTTGGGGATCGGACTTTCCCTTGTCCTAATTCGGCGAGTTTTATCGCGTGGATCGGACTTTCCCTTTGTTGCAGTTCGTTTCAGACGAACTGCTTGTTTCTTAAGCTGAATTGTGGTCTTGTATCCTCCTTAGAAGCTTGGACTCACAATCGTTGGCTTATATATGTTCTAAAAAGGGGATCAGCCTTCGAAGAACAAGATACCTCAGTAACATTTGTAAGAGACGACACGCACATAGACAGACAAAACGCACATAAAGACAAACATGAAAAACAAGTAAAAAACAAAGAAAGCACATACCCCTAGGACCGAACTAGACACAAGACTGACTGACCGGACTGTCTCTTACAAATGGAACTTCTTGAGGTTGGAAATGTGCCATGTTCGGGGTACTTGTTCTCCTGACATGTGAGTCAATTTATAAAACCCTTTGCCGAGGACTTCTGACACCCGATATGGACCTTCCCATGTGGGTTCGAGTTTGCCCAGCTTTTCTGCTCGGCTTACTTCATTGTTTCTCAAGATCGAGACGTGGTCCCAATCTGCCTTGTACCGGTGCCCTTTGAATTCTTTCAAAAGGAGTTCGGCGAGGAAGCCTCTGATCGCTATGATCGGGCTTCTTTTTGTCTTCTCTAGATGAGCTGTCTAAAGACCGTTTTCGACGGTCTGCCTCATCGGCACGAGAAAACTGGTCCGCAATGTCCCACATCTCTTGAGCTGTTTGCGGACTGCATTCAACGAGCTTCCTGTAGAGAGCTCCTGGCAGTATTCCATTTTGGAATGCCGAAATGACAAGTAGATCATTGAGATCATCTACTTGTAGGCATTCCTTGTGGAACCTCGTCATGAAGTCGCTAATTTTTTCATCGCGACCTTGACGAATAGAAAGCAGCTGAGCCGAAGTGATTCGGGCTTCCGCTTTCTGGAAGAATCTCCTATGAAAAGCATCCATTAGATCTCTGTAAGATCTAATGCTGCCTTGAGGGAGGCTATCAAACCACCTCCTTGCGTTCCCGATGAGCAGCTCGGGAAACAGCTTACACATGTGAACCTCATTGAGACCCTGGTTCGCCATGTTATACTGATAGCGTCCCAGGAAGTCATGAGGATTCACTAACCCGTCATAAGTCATCGACGGAGTTCGGTAGTTCTGTGGCAAGGGAGTTCGGGTGATATCGTCCGAGAACGGAGTCTTCAATGCTCCGTACATGGCGAACCCGACATCTCTTCGGTATGGAGGAGATGGAGTTCTCCTGTGATTCCGGTACCGAGGAGGAACAGGAACATGTCGGGGTTGAGGATTCTTCTTCCTGGAAGACACGGCACTACTGCGGTAGGGACTTTCATGTCTGGATGAGGAGGGAGAATCCACCGTTTTCGTCTCCGGCTTTTGGCCCTTTTGCAGGAAAATTAAGAACTCTTCCTGCTTCTCGGCCAAAAACAACTTGACAGCCTCGTTCAAATCGGGCTGCTGGGAAGACTCGGTGCGATGAGTCTTTGAGCGGCTTGTTCCTTCTCCGTGAGAACTGGAAGTAGATTTCTCCCGAGGCTGTTTTCCAGACCTGCGGGCTGGACTAGCTTCCTCATGGTTATCACGAACGGTATTATGGGTGTTACGTGATCTGGTATGCATTTTTTTTTTTTTTTTTTGGGTGGAAAAAGGGTCAAAAATTCGCTTTATCACAAATTTGGTTCTCTGTTTCCCACAGACGGCGCCAGTGATGGTTGGACGAATTTTTGATGGTAATAAATGCAGGTAAAAAATATAGATCACGACACAAGGAGTTACGTGGTTCGATTTACTGAGGTAAATCTACGTCCACGGGAAGAAAGGAGGGCAAGATTGTATTGCTTGATCTGGTTTACAGCTTACAAATACAGACTTGCTATATGATATTTGATGTCTAGAGAGCTTTTTTCCTCCTTAGTCTGTCTGATCTAAGTTCTATTTATACATTGAACTAAGATCGTGGCTTGCATCACCACTAACTAGGTCGTGGATGTCGTGGAGGTCATGAGATCCTGCATGGGTCCACTATCTCTTTGTTTGGTCCGCTATCCTGCATGAGATCCTGCATGAGTTGACACCACTAAATAGATCGTGTAGTGGAGGTCGTGGAGGTTCTGCATGAGTCCACTATCGTGGAGGTTCTGCATGAGTCCACTATCTCCCAGTTCGGTCGAATACTGAGACCGAACTGCTGAACTATTGCCGAGCAGCTTTTGCCGATCTGAGAGTAGAGCTTGATTGGTCGGCTTTTACCGAGCTGTAGGCTGGGGCCGAACTCTTTGGTAATGCCGAACTGATACTCTTCCTTGGGCTTTGGGCTGATGGGCCGTCACTGCTATTGGGCTTGTTTAGTACGTACCCCATCACAAATGGATGATGGAATCTCTCCACTTAAATTGTTGGAATAAAGTACTAAATATTCCAGCCTTGATTGATGCACAAAGGTTGATGGTATCGGACCTGAAATTTTATTTTGTGCATTTCAAGTTTCAGTTTTGCGTGATATGACTCAAAATCATTAAAACAACTGATGCTCTAACGTTAAAATTAGTAAAACATTGATTCTTCAGGTATATATAAATGAATTAGGAAACATACCACTTAAAGTATTGAAGTGAAGCCACACCTCCCGAATGGTTGTGTTACCAATTTCTCTCGGCAATGATCCTTGAAGTCGGTTCATTGCAACTTCCAATTGCAATAAACTATTGTGAAGAAAAATTTCTTTCGGAATATCACCTATGAGATTATAAATTAATTATCCATGCATAAATTCAGTTATCGATATTATCAAATTGTTGCACGAGCAGCTAGTAGCATAACAATATTCATTATTAAAAATGGACTAGTTCATGTATAATTGGGATCCGAAGCTATCAATAATAATGTTTTATGGGACAAACCGAAGCAAAAAAGACTACTCCCTCCGTCCTATAAAAATATGAGCAATGTGTATGGCCAAGGAATTAAGACAAAATTGGTAAAGTAAGAGACAGAAGGATAATGGTATGATAAAGTAAGAGAGAAGAGGAGAATGATAGTTAAAGTAGTGTTATTGGATAGTGATAACTTTCCGAAAATGGAATGCACATATTTTTGTGGGACAGAGGAAAATGAAAAAGTGCACATATTTTAATGGGACGGGGGGAGTATATTTTTTTGGTATAAGGTTGGACTATAATATAGGATGAAGCATGCTCATGGAAACTAAAATGCGAACAATTTAAAAAAATATGAAGAATTGAAGATAGTGACTTTATGCAACTTTAATTTATGGTGCATGAAAGAAAGAATGGCATACCACTTAATGAATTGTACTTGAGGAATAAGGAGATAAGAGATGTCATGTTCACAATTTTTTTTGGCAATGCTCCGATTAGATTATTGTGTTCCAACTCTAGGTACTCTAAATTAACAAGGTGACCCATCTCTATTGGTATATGACCTGCAAGAATTTTAAGTTATTCAACAAGGTTATCCCTACACGTATTTAATTTGTAAGCAATTAACGTAATAGAGTTAGACAATAAAGGGAGAGAGAAAGGTTTGGAAACGTACCACTTAAAGCATTATAATCCATGTATATATCAACCAAGGAAGTCAAGTTACCAATTTCTCTTGGCAACGAACCACTAATTCCATTGATAGGTATGCTCAATATCTCTAAATTAGTAAGACTGCCGATCTCTTTTGGAATTTCACCTGTAGTGTTATAATGAAATCTTAAAATTAGCTCTTTTCACAATTGAAAGATCATGTTTTTCCGGTTACTGTATTCTTACTTTATCAATTACATACTAAAACCCATGTCATCCGAAATAGCCTAATTCTATGGTACGGATGGAGTATTAAAATGCAGGAATTGAAGGTGGTGGAATAACTCATACCAGTTATATTATTGTATGCAAGGCTAATTGTCCAAAGGGATGTCATGTTTCCGATATTTCTTGGTAATGATCCACTCAGATGATTCACCGCGACACCAAGAAACTCCAACGAAGTCATGTCGGACATCGTTGCAGGTAAAGGGCCTGACAAATTGTTGGTACTCATGCCCAAGCTAACTAAGTTAGTAAGATAACCAATCTCCTTTGGAATATTACCTGCAAATTTGTAAAGTTGCATGGAATCAAAATGTAATCATATGTGAATATATAAGTGTGGTTAAATGAGAATATAGTACATCTTAACCAAAAATGAATAACTTTGAATATATGATACAACAATTTAACGTATAAAATAATATCAGGAATATCATATAAAAAGAGCAAAGAACTAATAAGTATATCATATAAAATGGACGAAAACCCAACTTATACATCTTATCCATGTTATCATGTGTACACGTATTATCCAAAATTATAAACGGTATAACGCAAAAAATATTAACGCAAAATTATAAACGGTATAACGCAAAAAACGGTATAACGTTCTAGATGGAATTTCACAGATTTCCTCATATATTTGAAGAACGTGAACCACTAAAGTTGTTAACGCTTATGTACAAAGTTTGTAAATTAGTAAGAGCACCAATCTCTTTGGAAATATTACCTATAACTAAGTATTAACAAATCAATCTAGCCGAAACAATTGAAGATCTTACCACATAATTCGTTGTTATGAAGATCCAACAATTGAAGCATTTTCAAGTTCCCAATTTCTCTTGGCACGTAGCCACTAAAGTTGTTCACACTCATATCCAAAGTTTGTAAATTTGTAAGAGCACCGATCTCTTTTGGAATATTACCTGTGTATAAATAACATAAATCAATATCCAATTATATATTATGAGTTTATACATTCACAGATTATTTCTTAAAAGATAAAAGTAATATGAACTTAAATAAAAGGTAGGGAAATTATTAAAACATGCATGGGCATAAAATCTTACCACTAAAATTGTTGGCACCCAAGTATAGTTCTTGAAGCAATGTCAAGTTCCCAATTTGTGTTGGCACTTGTCCACTGAAGTTGTTGTTGATCAAAGAAACATAGTCAAGCAGTGAACAATGCTCCAAACTCGATGGTATTTCCCCAAACAAGTTGTTGTAAGAAAAACGAAGTCTCTTGAGTTTATGCAGATTGTGTTTGCACATATCAAACGGTAGACTACTAGACAAACTATTCTTCCTCAAATTCAAAACTTCTAAAAATGACATGTTGAAAATAGATGCGGGGATAGGACCATGAAAAGAGTTATTGCTCAAATCTAAAGAAACGAGAAAAGAAAGATTTCCGATTTCTGGTGGAATGGTTCCAACAAGGCCCATGGAAGATATATTCAACTGAGTCACTCTGTGATAGCGAGAATCACAAGTAACTCCCATCCAACTACAGATATTGCTCTCATTTCTCCAACTTTGGGGCAATATATTATGGGGATCTAAAGATATTCGAGATTTGAAGGCAAGAAGTGAAGAACGATCAGCATTGATATCTGAATTGGCTGAGCTATAATCAATCAGCCATTGAAGAAGTAAGAGTGATGTTATAAGGAGGTAGAGTTGGGCAGATCTATCCATTAGTCGACAAGATATGAGATACCACTATGTATATATATACCTCAAACTTGTGCGGATTTCTATTTTCTTTTCTTTTTTTGTGGAGGGAAGTACAAATAGGGAGTGACTGTTACTTAAAGTAGAAAAATAGTTGGGTTTACCAACTATTTTGAAAAATAAATGTTTGAAGAAAAACTTTAAAGAAGACTTGGTCGTTTCTTATTTACAAAAGAAACTTAAAGCTGTGCTTTTCAAAATATTTAAGAGTTTATAAACTTTTTGAAAAATGTTTGACAAAATAACTTTAATAATTCATACATTACAATTACAGCATTCAGGTTACGAATAATTCCATAATAATTCATATTTTTTAAATACATACTCCACCATCCCTTGGAAAAAAAACTTTTGAACGATAACAAGTTTTAATGTATAACTGATAAAATGAGATACACAAAAAAAAATAATTCAGTACTTTTTACTGGACAGAAGAAATATTATATTATACTTTAAAGTAAACTTTTAATATTAATATGTTTTTCAACGAGCTTACAGTGGGTTTTTATAATAATCCTGGTTGCATTATACAGTGCTTTTAAATATTAATCCCACTTTTCAAAGGGAACCCAGTATAATGAATTTATTTTTATTATACTATTTACATCACATAATAGGAGTCCATATTTGATTCGACAAAAATTTAAAAAATGTAAAGAAAAGTGAATTGAAAAATTAGTGGATTAAAGATCCCATTTTTATTCATTAGTTTAATAATGAATGTGAGTGGAATGTAAGATCTAGTTACCATTTATAGTAAGTAAAATTGGACTCTTTTTGTGAGACAGATTAAAATGGTAAAAATGGACTTTTATTATGGAACGGGGTAGTAATAGTCAACAACTTACAGTAATAAAAAATTACCATTTAAATTAAAATTAAAAATATACTTTTCAGTCCCATAAAAAATGAAGCAATTCTTTTAAGCAAGAATTTTTGAACACGTAGACTTCAAGTCTTGCTACCCAAACGTTACTTGTTCTTATTATAATATGGTGAATCATAATTAAATATTTTTTTCAATTTCAATTAAATTAACTAAGCACATTGATTTCCGTTTCCAACTATAGAAACAAAGAAAAGGAAAGTACAACAAAAAATTAGGAAAATTTGAAAAAAATACAAAAAAAATCATGCAAACTGCAATAAGGTCTGTCTTAGCGTGTGAATTTTTATTACAACTTGAACATAGAAAATCACCATACATTAATTGCTTTCAACATGCGAGAGTTCTAAATCAAGCTCAAGTAAACCAAAATATTCGTCCAGAATCTCCTTCTTGTTGGTGTTGTTCTTCCTCCATTTCGTCTCTTCGATTATATCCAACACCGAACAAGAATTCGACTAACCATCTTGGCCTTCCATATCTTATAATCATGTAACCACATCCAATTCCAATTACAAATCCATATGCATACCCTACCACCACACTTCTCCAACCAAATCCATCTACAAATTCATCAAGAAATCCAGACTCACCATCATCATCTTCTTGAGGAATCATTGATTTTTCAAGACATAGTTTTGTCAATGGAAATCCACACAATCGTTCATTTCCCACATATGATTCATTACCAAATGTGGAAAGTTGAGCAGACAGTGGTATTTTTCCCTCAAGATTATTCATCGAAAGGTTTATCTTTGAAAGAAATGTCAACCTTACCAATGCATTCGGAATTTTTCCATCTAGATTGTTTGAAGACAAGTCCAACGACTCGAGCCAACTCATACGTCCTAGAGATGGCGGTATATGTCCTGTGAGGGTATTGTAAGACAGATTCAAGTATCTTAGAGACTTAAGATCCCCTATAGAAGGTGGAATGCTCCCAGAGAATTTGTTGGAGGATAAGTCAATAGTTGTAAAGGTATCCAATAGTCGCTGCAATAACAGATCCATTCCTTTCAAAGTGAGTGTCAACTCTATATATCTTAGAAAGACATTTTCTTCATCGGTATGCTTTTCATTGGCATCTATCATACCTTGAAATTTCTTGAAATATCTATCAGGTAGCGCGCCAACAAATGCATTTTGTGATACATCCAAGACTTGCAACTTTGGAAACGGTTGCTCAGTACTGCTTGCAGCCTCCAACATTGTACCATTGAACCTATTTTTTCTCAACACGAGGATGCGAAGTTCAGGGAGTGTTTCCATCCAGAAGGGAAACGGACCTCGTATTTCATTATCACCAATGTCGACGCCCCACAGACCATGGCAATTAACTAAGGTTTGGGGCAGTGTTCCATTCAATCTGTTTCCATTCAGATTAATTGACCGAAGACTGCAACCCAATGTAAATGTTGATGGGATGAGACCACTAAGTTTATTTGCATTCAAATAAAGGATTAACAGAGATGTGCTCATGTTTCCAAGACAATTTGGGACTTCTCCTTCCAAATTATTGTTTGATAGAAAGAGGGTTTGGAGGGTTCCCAAGTTGCAAATGGATGGTGGAATCTTTCCACTGAAGTTGTTACTATGTAGTGCGAAATTAATCAGCTCTGATTGATTCACAAAGGTGGATGGTATTGGACCTGAAAGTTTACTGTGTCAGGTTTCAATTTTGAGCAATTTGGAAATCTATGGTTGTCATAAATAATGCATTATAGTACTAAGATAAGAGGTGTGATCTGTTGCTAACTTTCTTAAGTTGTTAACTCTGCTAATTCATCAACGCAATGTATTAAAAATATCAATACAATGACATTAAAATATCAATACAAACTTAGTTGACATTTTAATACACTGTGTTGACATCGATATTTAAAGTGTTTTGTGTTGACATTTTAATCTCATCGTGTTGACATTTTTAATACACTGCGTTGATGAGTTAGCAGAGTTAGCAACTTAAAATAGTTAGCAATATAACGTACCCTATAGTACTAATAACCACATCCTAATGCACACGGATGTCAATTTTAGATACAAAGTATGTCATTTTTAAAACGAAATATGCATAAATCAACATGAATTTTCCAATATACGTGATTCCTCATTCCCTTGTGATTCAACTACATTTCATGCATTGATGAAATGGGCAAGAATTTATATGAACAACATTACGAAAGAGCAAACTGAGATAGGAAATCATACCATACCGCTTAGATTATTGTTGTTAATCCACAATTTTTGAATGGTTGTGTTACCAATTTCTCTCGGTAGTGATCCACGAAGTTGATTGCTTCCGATGTTCAATTCCAGTAAAGTTTTGATACGAAATATTTCTTTTGGAATTTCACCTGTGAGATTACAAATCATCCAAACATAAAATTCTTTTGGAATTCTATGTATTAAATTATATATGTTACACAATATTATACTATCATACCATTTAATTTATTACTATAAAGAAATAAATAAGAAAGGGATGTCATGTTCCCAATTTCCTTTGGTATGGATCCACTGATTAGAAAATTTTGATTCAATTGGAGCTCCCATAAATTACCAAGACGACCAAACTCTTTTGGTATTGGACCTGCAAAACACCTTTTTCATGAAGCATTCATGTAGCAATAGAGTGTGACAATAAAGGAGAGATAAAAGGTTGTAAACATACCACTTAAAGCATTATTGTGAAGGTATACACCAAACATGGCTGTCAAGTTCCCAAGTTCTCTTGGCACTGAACCACTAATATTGTTGCAACACATGCTCAATCGTTCGAAGTTAATAAGACGACCGATCTCTTTTGGAATTTCACCTATAGGGTTATGATAGAAATAAAAAACTTAGCTCAAATTTACCGTCAACAAGTGATTTACTCATACCAATTAGATTATTTTCTTCAAGGCCTATTCTGCGAAGGGATGTCATGTTTCCAATATCTCTTGATAATGATCCACTCAAATCATTCCATGCAAAGTCAAAATACACCAAGGAAGTCATGCCATAAATAGTTGCAGGTATAGGGCCTGAAAACTCATTGAAACTCATGCCCAAACCTTGTAACTTTGTAAGATAACCAATCTCTTTTGGAATATTACCTACCAATTTGTAAAATTGCCGGATATTAAAACGCAATCATATATATAACTGCCCGAGTATAAATATAATTTGAAAAAGAAAACAAAAATTAGATGTAGAATATAATTAGACTAGCTAAATTTTAACTGCCGGATATTAAAATGCAATCATGTATATTGTCCGACTATAGATATAATTTGAAAAAAAAATAAAAATTTATATGAACATCAAACATTACGAACTTCTGCTTATAATAAGAGGTTTATGATTCAAAGTGTATTTTTGCGTCTTACTATGATTTTTTTTAGATTTTATTCGGATCATACTCGTTTTGTCTTAACATTTTTGAAAGTGTTTCAACATGTATCTAATTTCAATAGTAAAATAAGAGTATGATACAAAATCTTACCACTCAACTTGTTGGTACTAAGGTCCAACAATTGAAGCAATGTCAAGTTCGCAATTTCCCTTGGAATATTACCTGCGAGTAAATTACACCAAATAAATTCCCAATTATAAATAAGTTTAAACATATGTAATATGGAAGTCTTGATATCATGGAGATAAGATCTTACCCCTTAAATTGTTGGAACCCAAGTATAACACTTGAAGCAATGTCAAGTTCCCAATTTGAGGTGACACGTGTCCACTAAAATTATTGCTGACCAAAGAAACATACTCAAGCTGTGAACAACGCTCCAAACTTGATGGTATTTCCCCAAACAACTTGTTGTAAGAAATATGAAGTCTCTTGAGTCCATGCAGATTTTGTTTGCACATATCAATTGGTAGGCTACTTGACAAACTATTATTCCTCAATTTCAATACTTCTAAACTTGACATGTTGAAAATAGATGAAGGAATAGGACCACGAAAAGAGTTCTCGCTCAAGTCTAACGAAACGAGAAAAGAAAGATTCCCGATTTCAGGTGGGATGGTTCCTACGAGACCCATGGACGATATATTCAACTGCGTCACCCTGTGATAGCGAGAATCACATGTAACTCCCATCCAACTACAGATATTGCTTCCGGAGCTCCAATTTTGAGACAATATATAATGGGGATCTAAAGATATTCGAGATTTGAAGGCAATAAGTGAAGAACGATCAGGGTTGATATCTGATTTGGCTGAGCTATAAACAATCAACCATTGAAGTAGTAAGAATGATGCTATAAGGAGGCAGAGATGGGAAGATCTATCCATTAGGCTTGATTGTAATGAGTGAAGGAAGACAAGATTTAAGATACCTCTCAATATATACACCAAATGTGTGTTATCCACATACTTAATTTGTGTCCTTCAATCCTAGTTCTCCATATATTCATCAAACGGCCGAGATTTAGTCTTGATTTTGGTATGTGGATATTGTCTCACCGTATATAAATGACGTGTTATTTAAAATATAACCAACTATTAAAATTTAACAAGTTAACAATGTGAAAGTGGGAATAGTATTCAAACTTGAGTACCACAATCATAGTCATGACTTGTGAGGACATTGCCGAAGACTTGGTGAAGTCTTCCCACTTGTGGAGCTATTATTCATGGATTATGACATGAGAAAGTGATGGGACTTTAATATTTGTTAATAAATTGTTTATTAATAATTTAACTATGCCATTCTAATTCATGTGATAATATACTATTTCGAGAATAAAATATATTACTCCATCCATCCAAATACGTGTGAATTGTTAATTTTAGGCACACTGCACACATACTAAGGCATTTGTGCGTAAATATGACACATATGTTATTACATAGAGTATGAGCATAGTTTTAAAAGAATTGTGATGGAAATAAATTCTCTATCAATTGAATGAGGTCAGGAATTTCAAGGCGAAAATTTGTGGAAAATGTTAGTGGAAAAAATTAAATAATCATCAATTATAGAGAAGTATGGACATGTTTTGACTGACTTAGAGGGCCCAATTAAGTCTTCGTAAAATATGTAGAAGACTTGGTCTTTTTTTTTTCATTTATGACAACAAACGGTCTTCTCCTTGCTTTTGCTCTTTTTGTTTGTTTTAAAAAATTCCACTAAAATTGTTGTATTCAATAAACACTATATCCATTTCATTTCTTCCTGATTTGTATATCTCTTCAATTTCGATTCAAATGTCTTGTATAGTCCTGTCAAAAATGGATAGCGGATACCGGACAATTCCTGACCCGGCCCAATACCCGCCAAATATTGGATACCCGCTATCCGCAAAAACCGGGGTCGGGACCGGGTACTTTTAATTGGGTATCAGGTATTCCTGATTCAAACTTCGAACTTATAGTAAGTATAGTATTTACTTTCAACTCGGATAAAGTAGTGTTTTTATTTTATAATGGGCTTATAATTGGGCCTCTAATATATTGAATTCGACTTTTGTTAAATGATGATATAATCTCTCCATTGCATCAGTTATAGCACATGACATGGGCCTGGCAATGGAGACCAATGGGCCAACGAGACAAGAGGATGAGAGGATCAAACCGCGCCCGCTAGCAAGAACAGAACACGTGAGATTTATTATTCAGATATTCTTATTTATAATTCTTATTATTATTTTTTACTAATTTATTATTATATAATCTACTAATAATTACTTAAGAAAATTAAGAATCATAATAGTTACTACAAAAATAATACTCCCTCAGTCAGCCATTAGGAGTTCCATTTCTTGGCGACACAGGCTTTAAGAAATGTTAAGAAAAGAGAGTGCAAAAAGGTTAGTAGAACATGAGTCTCATTTGTATTTATTAGTTTTAAATGAAATGTGAGTGGAATGACCAAGACTCCTATTCGGGGATGAACTAAAATGAAAAACGGGACTCCTATTCACGGACGGAGGGAGTAATAATTGTTTATTATTCATTTATTAATATTGTTTTATCAATTAATAATGATTATTATTACTAGTGATTAATTATTAGTGACTTTCTCAATTAAGAATTTATTAAAACATCTTAATTCAAAATACTATGGATAATTTTATTAAATATATTATTTTCATCTTTATTATTATTATTATTGTTAAATTTAAAAACAAACTTTAATTATTAGGTATATTAGTTAGTAGAATTTATCTAAAGTAAGTAATCATGCTTAACTTTTTTATCGATTTCTTAATTGAATTTAACTAAAGTAGGTGATCTTCCTAATTTTTCTTGATTACTCCACACAAGAGATAAGTAATCCCTCCAATGCTCATTAAATGTCACATATTTTTTTATTTGTACGGTCGGTAATAACTGTCTCATTTCACTTTTACTATTTTTAGTAAATATACCTCACATTCCACTAACACATTTCACTCCCAATTATTATTAAACTAGTATATAAAGGTGGGGTCTACCTCATTCCGTTAAGGGGTGAGTGACTCGATCTAATATTGTAGCACTTCCTCCGTCCCATTCAAGATGGTCACCTTTCCTTTTTTTTGTTTGTCCTAATCAAGATGACCACTTTCTAATTTTGGAAATAACCTCATCTCTCCTCATTATAATATTTAACTACATTTTTTCTCTCTACTTAATTCCATCTAACAACACTTCCTAAAATCCCGTGCCACTAAAAAATGTGGCCATCTTGAGTGGGACGGAGGGAGGAGAGACTTTATTTAGTCTTGATCTAACTATTAGAGTGGACCACAGTCAATAAGAAATCTCGGTCTTATCTTTCCTCATGAGTGGAAATCCGAAGTTCATGTGTGTGGCCCATTTCTAATAAACATGTCCAAACTTTAAGCAGTGGCGGCAGTACGCATAATATCATCCATCCCGATGTTGTGAAGAAATTTCAGTTACAGGTTACAACAATTAATCCTTTCTGTGTGCATGTGGCCAACCAATCCTTTCCGTGGGTATGTCGGCAAAAGTGTAACAACACCAACTTATCATTTCGATTGTCGTTGATTTATTTGTGTTCCACGTTGATGGTCCAGACGTGGTTTATGTTTGACGGCGCCGAAAAAGTAAAGATTTTTCCAGTGTTCTTTATGGTCTTTACCACATTAAGGTAGTGTTAACTACTTGGGGTTATATAGCTCACATGGATAAGAAGCATATGATAAAGGACATCATTACAAATTTCCTAGTACATAATTGCTATTAGGAGGTAGAGATTTAGTCATAATATGGTATGTGGATATTGTCTCACCGCAATGCAACCATATGTATATATGTATATTATAAATCACTTGGGATTTAAAATCTAACCAACTATTACAATTAAAATATTCAAAATTGAGTACCACAATCGTAGTCATGACTTGTGAGGGCATTCATTGCCGAAGAATTGGTGAAGTCTTCATGAATTATGACATGAGAAAGTGATGGTGCTATCCGCCGCTGTGCTCTTGCCATTGGCACAGCGCTGCTCGATACATTGACACTACTAGAAAAATTGCTTCTCACTACACTTTTTTTATCACACTTTATAAAAAGTGCCAGCATAGATGTACTATCTACACACTAGCTTTTCACTGCACTTTATAATATATTATTACTGCACTTCAACATAAAAAGTGCCATCATAGATGTACTATCTACACACTACCTCTTACTACAGGTACCCGGTGCTGCACTTTCATAAGTGCCATTATAGATGAAGTGTCAGCACAGTAATTTTCTAGTGGCAATTTTAAGTGTCATTACAAGCCAATTTTCTAGTAGTGTGAGCACGTCCGTGCCAGCGAGCAGCTGACATGGTTGCTCCTGATTGCCTTTGACAATTTCCTTTTTTTAAAAAAATTTGGATTTTAATTAAAATATATCCGTTTTCTCCCCACTTTTAATTTGTTTTTTCAATTTTTTTCCCCAAAATTCACATTTTCATCTACAAATACCCCCACTTTCACACAAAAAATTCCACACCACACTACACAATTCCCATCTAAATTCTCTCATTTTCTCTTATCAATTCTCAATCTTTCTTTCGCTCTTACAAAAAAATATCCGGCTCGGGCGATCACCCCTCCGACTCCCGCGGTTGGAACCCCTAATGGTTCGGCTCACAACCATTCCCCTAGTCCAGAAACGCAATTTTCGGCCCCTCCTCCTTCCCAAGGTTCTCAAGCTCCGGGTGGCTACCGACCTTACCCAGTGGACGACCAAGATGCCCCTGATGGGCAATACGGGTGGTCAACCGAACCCACTCCTACTCCTCCTCTTCCTACTCCTACTTATAATCCTCATAGTGTCTGCACCCTGTACACTCCGGTGGAGATGGATCAATTATTCAAATCCTATTTGAGTATCTCCGAAGATCCGGAGGTTGGCACGAACCAAAACGGAGATAGGTTTTGGTGGCGCGTCTCTCGCCGGTACAATGAAAACCGCCCGGATGGAACCATCGAGCGCAATGATAGTATGGTGCGCAATGCCATATACAGAGCCAACGAAGAGATCCAAAAGTTCCATGGGTATTACCTCTAGGAAGAGCAGTCGGCGGGGAGCGGCATGAGCGAGGTTGGCATCATCAGAGCCGCCTTGGAGACCTATCAATCCATAAATTACAAACCGTTCAAGTACCTCAGCGCTTGGCAGGAGGTGAGTGTGCATCCGAAGTATAGGGG
The DNA here is from genome assembly GCF_004379255.2 of Salvia splendens. Classification (NCBI taxonomy): domain Eukaryota; kingdom Viridiplantae; phylum Streptophyta; class Magnoliopsida; order Lamiales; family Lamiaceae; genus Salvia; species Salvia splendens. The sequence goes on along the minus strand of NC_056044.1, from coordinate 33,299,428 downwards.
AGACGTATCATCCTCCTCTAGCTCCTCCAACAAACGGTCGAGGCCGGCTCCGATGATGTGGCTAGCCAACTTGCCGGAGCTAACTTGGGTAGCCCCGACGCCGGCCCGAGAATTCTCAACGCTGGCCGCAAGGAAGGAAGAAGGCAACGGCCAATCGTCTTCGCGGCGCGACTCCATCCGACCCAGCTCCCTATGTGCTACCTCAACCCCCCACCAACTCGTTGTGGGGGATTTTAGCCTAACTCAATTTGGCCGATAGGTCAACTATGACCCCCGAGCAACTTCGATCGCATGTGCCAATGATACGGGGTCTCCAAAGAACATTGGGGGTAGAGTCGGATGAATAGTCTTCCACGAGGGTATTTTTAGCCTTTAATTATGTAATTTTTATGTTTTAAGAGTGTAATTATGTAATTTTAATTTTTATGATTTTAATTATGTAATTTTTAATTTTTAAATTTTAACTATGCAATTTTTGTTTTTTTTATAATTTGTAATATTATTTCGGGTAATTTTAATGCATTTGAATATTGTGGAAATGTTTTTATTTAAATTGAATAATAGAATGGTGGGACCTCTTGCGGAAGAACACATGTGGGTGTTGTGCTCTTGCCTAAGAGCAGAGAGTAAAAGTGGCTCCGGGCCTACATCCGTGCTCGTTGGCAAGAGCACGGATGTGGATGCTCTGACTATATATCTTTGATACCTATCATATCTTAAATGAAAACTTTGTAAGTCAAGTAGCCAATGGCAAATAACTGCATTAATTTATTGTGGAAAATGATACAAACTCTTAGAAATACTAGATTTTTCAGCAAGAGAGGTGGATCATCATCCATGGACATATCACAACTCAAGTCAAGTAACTATAAATTATTGGCCGGAGGTTTAATCATGAAAAAGTATAATTTCATATTAATGGAAGGAAGAATTGTGACTGAATAAATTGTCCATATTAGTGGTTAGTCAATGATATATATTGGGGAAAGTAAATGTTTGAAGGTAAAGTTTTCTTGATATTAAATTGCCAAGGCTTACAAATGGGGCACGGCATCAGTATATACAATTTGACTTATACAGGAGACACAATTTTTTTAAAATATAGAGAAAACTAGGACTTTTCTTATATTGAAAAATTATAAACGTAATTATCTAATGTTTCAGTAAGTTACTAATTTAGGTATGATTTGAAGATTTGCCCACTATTAATTAACACATGTGATGGAGCCCAATGAGCAAATGAGGATGGACATGTATGGGCTGATAATGGGCCGAGAAGATCAAACCAAGCCCACAAGCCGTGGACTAGACTAAGGAATAATGATAACTAAATTACTGAAATATTCAAAGATAATTGAATATTTGAATGCATATTTTACCAAACACTTGACACAACTAATCTAATTATTCGTAAAAGACAACAACATTATTCATATTTGATGCCCAATTCTATTTCTACCTATCACCAATTGGGACGGGCAATTTATTAGGGAAATCTATCTCATTAACCGATTCACTTCTTTCTTGCCCTAATCTTCTTTTCTCCCTCACTTTAACTCATGCTGATAATTCAAACCCCAATTCTCAAGTAGAAACCCCTAATCTTCTCTTGATCACTTCTCTCTTGAAAATTTTAGTTTCACGAAATTTATAAAAATCAAAGCTTAATTTGGTCGTTTTCTATATAATTTCAAGAGATTGAGGGTATATGCCCTCCAATGATAAGATAACAAACACACTGATAATGAACCTTACAAAACATTGGATAATCAAAGCAAACATATCCATACTATTACCAACACATTCTTGGATAACTAAGCTTCATCACCACTATTGTCTCTTCTAACCTGATTCCTCACAACTCCGTCTATCTCCTCTTTCCGGCTTTGGCAACACTCAAAGATCTTCTCGAAAACATCCTCAACTTTCTCGAAGTATTTATACCTGAAACTTGGACAAAGTAAAAGCACCCAAGAGAAACCTCCTAAGCCCACAACATATCCAGCAGCAGCAAACACATAATCCCACTCAATCTCCCTATCCGATTCCACTTCCACAAACTGCGGTGATGGATTCGTGCAGCTAATGTTCAGAGGGAGACCACACAATCCCGTGTTCCCTTCAAATGAATCAGCAGAAAATGTTTGCAACTGATTCCCAATCGGAATCTCTCCAACTAGCTTGTTGTGAGATACATTCATCACAACAAGGAATGTGAGCGACGCGATCTCCTTTGGTATCTCCCCCGTGAGCTGGTTCATCGAGAGGTCAAGCGATCCAAGCTGCCTCAACTTGCCAAATGACTTTGGGATTCGACCGGTGAGAGCGTTGTGAGATAAGTTGAGAAGATAGAGTGAGTTGAGCTTACCAATTTCCACGGGGATTTCGCCATGAAAATTATTGCAAGAGAAGTCAATAGAGATAAACTCTGGCCAAATCTTGACAAGCTCAAGCTCTATCCCTTTAATGGTTAATGTCACCTCGTCCCCGTAGTAGTATCCTATCGTAGCCATGACGCCTAAGTTGATACGCTCCAATTCTGCATCACGATCCAACACCATTCCTCTCCAGTATGTGAAGTTAAAAGGATTTATTTTGCCACTGAAATTATTGGAAGCGATGTCGATGATTTGAAGACTTGGCCAACTCTTTTGACATGTGATCTCTCCGTGGAATCTGTTCGAACGCAACACAAGCAACCGCAAGCTAGACGGGAGCATACATGGGAAATTACCAACTATGTGATTGTTTCTCACATTCATAACTTCTAAGGAAGTGCAATTCTCTAGAGAAAGTGGAACACCTCCTACCAAATTGTTGTGACTCACATCTAAAGTCTTTAGGCTGCAATTGGGAGAAATATTATCAGGGATCCAACCAGTCATGTTGTTTCTACCCAGATTAAGAACTTGAAGATTCTTCAAGTTTTCAAATAGACAAAGAGGTATACTTCCACTCAAGTTATTGTTTGAAAAGTCAAGAAATTCAAGACTTGTATTGTTGCAAATGAAGGGTGGAAGTGGTCCCCATAGACTGTTGTTTGCAATGGATAAGAACTTAATGTCGCGGGAGCGAAAAATGAATGGTGTAATCTCTCCACTTAAGTTGTTCGAATCGACCACTAAACTAAGCAGTCTTGATTGATTCACAATGGTGGATGGTATCGGACCTGCAAGTTTATTTTGAGATTGCCAAGCTTCAAATTCATCTAAACAATAGATGATCTTAAAATGTACTAGACCTAGGTAGCACTCTATAAAGTATAAAGGGTGAAACATGAAAATGGGCATGGATCCCTTGTTGTCCTTCCTCCACATCGGGTGTTGTGCTCTCACAGCATGAGAGCACAACACCCCTGCTGTGGAAGAAGCATAGTAGGGGATCCATGTTGAAAATACAAGTTGACCTTAAATTGTGTTGTACTAGAGATAGCATTGTATATAACATTAAGCATACAATATCAACTATGCACAACCCTATAATACAAATATATGAGATAAACGAGTGGGTTTCATTGTTTCCTTTTAACTTATTATAAAAAGTGGGTTTCATTGTTTTGAAGTTGAAGTTTGATTATTAAGAATATTTTCATTTCCAAAAGATTAAGAGGTAATTCCATCCATCATCAAGAATGTCATATAGTGGGCCATGTGTATGTGTGTGAGAGAGAGTATGATACCATTTAAATTGTTATTGTTGAGCCATAAGTAGCGAAGAAATGTCATGTTTCCAATCTCTTGTGGCAATGGCCCATTGAAATTGTTTACTTCCAATTGCAACTCTATCAAATTAACAAGGTGACCAATCTCTCTTGGAATGTGACCTGGACAACATGAATTTTGAACATCCAATTTGTTTAATACTACTACTATGCTATTCTTGTATATTGAGTTATTGCTAATATCTAAAGAAACAAGAAAAGAAAGATTTCCGATTCCTGGAGAAATGGTTCCTGCAAGACCCATGGATGATATATTCAACTGAGTCACCCTGTGATAGTGAGAATCACAAGTAACTCCCATCCAACTACAAATACTTCTCTCACTACTCCAATTTTTGGCTAATATATTATGGGGATCTAAAGAGATTCGAGATTTGAAGGCAGTAAGGGAAGAACGATCAGTGTTGATATCTGAGATGGCAGAGCTAGAATCAATCATCAGCCATTGAAGTAGAAAGAGTGATGTTATAAGGAGATAGAGATGGGAAGATCGATCCATTAGGCTTGATGATTTTAAAAGTAGTAACGTGTTATCTTTATATTATATATATATATATATATATATATACACCTCAAACGTGTAACGTGTGTGTGTTATCTTTTTTCTATTGAGGTAGCCTAGACTTAAGTAATTTCCCTCCATATTTTCTTCACTAGGCTGGGACTTAAGTATCTTAAATACGGTAGTGAGAAAAGCTTTAGATTTAAAATCGACAAAATATAAATTAGTTAAGATTTAAAATCTAATCATGTGACGAAATATTTGAAATTATACAAAACCAACAATGTGAAAGTAGAAACAATATTCAAAATTAGAGTACTACAATCATAGTCACGTGGATATTGTCATATTGCAAAAGAGATAAAGTCGTCTTCCCACTTATTAAGGCTAAATTAATTCTTACATTAAAATTAAAGCCAGTTTAGAGCTCTTAAAATCAAACACCAAAATTACATGATGTATTTGTAGGTATGGAATAATCGACAATGCTATAGATGCATTTGAATAACTTTGTATAGATAATGAACTTGATGCTTGGTTGTAATGTCATTGATTTTTTTCACTCAACGAAAGAATTAGAGTAAAACTTCGATTATGTGTTTAGCTTAGTTTTTCAAAATACGTTTATAAAATTTTTTAAAATATAACAAGTAAATTTTAATTTTCAAATAATTGTGTAAGTGACAAATACTATAATCATTTTATAAATAATTCCATTATATTATACTCCCTCCGTCCCGCACTACTCGCACCTTTCCTTTTGGGCACGGAGATTAAGGAATGAGTGATAGACAAAGTCAACAATTACGGCTGTAGGTATAAATTGTTACTAAAAATGGAAAGAGTGTAAATAACTTGGGACGTCCAGAAAGGAAATAAGTGCAAGTAGTGCGGGACGGAGGGAGTATTATTTTTAATATATTGATTTAAGAACTTATTGTCTAAATATTGCAGTAGCTAATTTATTAAAATTGCTACCTCATTTAAGTTTGTTTAACTGGCGGTCTTCGATATTTTGGGCTTACATTCGGGCCTCTAATATATTTATTTGATATTATAGGAATATTATAATTGTATATGCTATGGATGGGTCGACAATACGTAAGGTTTAAAACATTGGCCCAAGAAGATCGAACCGTGCTAGTTTGTCTCAACCAAGATGACACATTTTTATTTTTAGTAACTTTCTCCAATTGATGCACCCAACCATTTTTTTATCCAATTAAATATCTTATTCTCTTTCTCTCTATATTTAATACTTACACTCACATTTTCTCTTTCCAATTAAATATATTAAACAACTCCTAAAATCTCGTGCCGATTAAAAAATGTGTCATCTTAGCCGGGACTAGGGGAGTAATTCCTAAATGTGAGCAAGATTCTGTTGTGGGAAATATTCTAATTCCAAAATTTTAAACTCTGATGTTTGTTTCATATTTTCATATTTGTATATTTATATTTAAATGTCACACTTAGACATAGTTGAATTAATGAATTATCATAGTTATCACATCAAACTAATTATAAACATATTATCAACGTATAGCTGCGGTGGATTTTGACCTAAAATATGACATGTATGGAATCATAAATAAAACAAGAAAAGTAGTTATTACTTTTATTTTTATGGGTGAAATAATTATTACGGAAATTAATTTTCCATAGTGGTTAGTGATTACTCATTATGATGATAAAATTATCTACCAATATAATTGGCTTGAGGTCAATATTTTATTGGCTAAAAACTGCATTGATTTCTCTTGCACAAAGTATTATTTATAAAATATTTAATTAATCAACGAATCAAATGAAATTGATGATAAAATTTCGGTGAAATTGAATCGTTATGGCTTACAAAGTGTTCCTATATAGAGAAGTATGAAAATATTTGACTTAGTCATAGCCTCAATTATATCTTTTCGAAATATATTAAATTTGACTGAGCCTCATTATTTTATTTAAGCTTTTTTTATTTCATATGCTAGTTTGACTGAGTATACATCTTTGTTTTATAGTATGTGAATTTTTGTTATTGTACAACATAAGAGAAGATTTTCATTTCAGCAGCAAACCAGAAAACGTGAAACAATCAGGATTACAATCAAAATCAAAGGAGAATACTAAACATTGGATAACTAAAAAAAAGGCATTCATACTTTTTTATTTTCGTCTGCTAACAAGCTTGATCCTTACTGCTGTCTTCTAGCCTGATTCCTCACAACTCTTCTTCGTCTCTCTCTTTTCTTCCGGCGCTGCCAACACTCAAATATCTTCTCAAAAACATCATCAACGTTCTCGAAGTATTTATACCTGAAACTTGGGCAGAATAAAAGCAGCCATGAAAAGATTCCTAAGCTCAAAGCATAACCAGCAGCAGCAAACACATAACCCCACTCGATCTCCCTATCCGATAACACTTACACATGAGGTGGTGATGGTTTTCCATCACTCCCTTCCCATTTTCTCGTCAATGGTAATCCACACAATCCTACATTTCCCACATATGATTCCGTTACCAAATGTGGAAAGCTGAGTAGACTGTGGTATTTGTCCCTCAAGATTATTCATCGAAAGGTTTAGTTTCGAAAGAAATGTCAACCTCGCCAATCCACTTGGAATTTCTCCATCCAGTTTGTTTGAAGACAAGTCCAATGACTCGAGCGAACTCATACCTCCAAGAGATGACGGTACATGTCCACTGAGGGTATTGTGAGACAAATTTAAGCATGACTGACAAATGTTAAAATAAAGGGTTCCACTTCCAAAAAGAGACATACAATCATTTAGAAAATATTCATTATATTACTATTATGGAAACCATTTATTATACTACTATTATGGAAAATTATGCAGTCGTAAATATGAAAATTACTACTACTATACATTATATTGCATATTTGTATATGCAATAATATTTTAAAATATCTTATATGTACCGACAATAAAAAAAATATATGACTTGCATTGTTGAATATATTTTTTGCAGTTTAGATTGTTGAATATATATTTACAGTTTAGATTTATGAAAATACATATTGGCTAAGGTCCATACAAATATTTTAGTTGATTATTTCTCTTAAATGTTAGATTTTTTAGAATCCGTGCAAACCGTGTTCTGTATTTACCTTTGCTCGTTCCAAACTATAATTATGGCTCCTGGATTGCATGCTGTGAAGATTATGGCCCTTTAAAAGGAAGCCCAATCCACATTTGCAGCCCAGCCCATCCCAATATATACTCATTTGTTGATGGCCCAATATAGAGCCCTAGTCCACGTGTCATGCGGTGTGTGGTGTATGAGAGACGAGGCATTTTTACACTTGGTGACTCGGTTAAACCTCTCGTTATCGATTCACTCTCTCTCTATCTTTGAGCGACGGTTCCTTTTCTTCTTCTCCATCTCTCTGAAATTACGGTTTTCACCCTCGTCTTCTCCTCTCTGTGCATGAGCATAAGAGATCCTTCCCTTATCTCTTTTTCGAGTGATTATGATTCTTCGTGGAAGGAGGTTGCGGGAATCTCTGGTTTCTGGTCTTAGGGTTAGACTGATTGTTGGTTCTTACTGTGTGCGAGAAGGCTGTATGTAGGCGTGAGTGTGAATGTGGTGGTTTGGGGCACAGTTGTGGTGTTTTGTGAGAGGGCTGATCTCCTTACATATGTTAGATGTAGTCTTGTTCAACCCTAGCCTTCGGCTGGTCGATCTCTAACACATGCAAAGTGTTTAATCACACAATAGAAACAATATATATAATTTATGAACAAATTAGCCTAACTTAGAAATACAACATTGCATAACTCAAGATGCATTATTCGCAAAACATCATACACACAACATGCTAGTGTTACAAATGAAACTAAAGAAAAGCACAATGTTTGTCTTGAATCACCTTCTCCTTGTTTTTGCTTTAGCTCTATTTCTTCTCTTCATCTTACTATTATTATAACCGACGCCAAAAAAAGAATTTCACTAACCATTTTGGCTTTCCGCTTCTTATAATCATGTAACCAATTCCAATTCCAACTACAAATCCACATCCATACCCCATCACCACACTTCGCCAACCAAATCCATCTATAAATTCATATGCATCATCGTCTTCTTGAGGAAACAATGGTTTTTTGTTGCTCCCCCCACACGATTTTGTCAATGGAAATCCACACAATCCTACATTTCCCACGTATGATTCATTATCAAATGTGGAAAGTTGAGTAGACTGTGGTATTTGACCCTCAAGATTATTCATCGAAAGGTTTAACTTCGCAAGAAATGTCAACTTTGCCAATTCACGCGGAATTTCCCCATCCAGTTTGTTCGAAGACAAGTCCAACGACTCGAGCAAACTCAAACTTCCAAAAGATGGCAGTATATGTCCTCCTATGGTATTGTAAGACAAATTCAAGTATCTCAGAGAATAAAGATTCCCTAGAGAAGGTGGAATGCTCCCAGAGAATCTGTTGGTTGACAAGTCGATAGCTGTAAAGCTTGTGAGCAGTCGCTGCAATAACTGATCCAATCCTTTCAATGTGAGCGTCAAATCTATGAAGTCCAGAAAACCGTCTACCCCGTCATCGGTCTGGTTTTCCTTGGCATCTATCATACTTCGAAAGTTCTTGAAATACCTATCAGGTAGAAAGCCAATAAATTCATTATGTGATACATCCAAGACTTGCAACTTTGGAAACGGTTTCTCAGTGTATGACTTCGAAGCCACCAACATGGAGCCATTGAACTTATTTGACCTCAAGACGAGGACGCGAAGTTGAGGGAGTATTTCCATCCAAAAGGGAAATCCATCTCGTATTTCATTATCACCAATGTCGATGGCAAGCAGGTTTTGGCAATTGATTAGGGTTTGGGGAAATGTTCCTTCCAATTTGTTTCTATTCAAATTGATTGACTGAAGACTGCAATCCTTTGTAAATTTTGATGGGATGAGGCCACTAAGTTTATTTTCATTCAAATGGAAGATTAACAGAGATGTGCTCAAGTTTCCAAGACAATCTGGGAGTGCTCCTTCCAGTTTATTGTATGATAAAAGGAGGGTTTGGAGAGATCTCATGTAGCAAATGGATGGCGGAATCTCCCCACTTAAGTTGTTGGAAAAGAGTGCTAAGGTGACCAGCGTTGATTGACTCACAAAGGTAGATGGTAAAGGACCTGAGAGTTTAATTTTGAAAACACATAAACAATGAATGATCAAACGGTGTCATCAAATAATGTACTATAATTGTGCTCCCTCCATCCCAAAATAGTTGAAGCATTTTTTTTTACCACATGATTTCTGAAATTGATGTTTAAAGGTTAAAGTGAAGAGTAAAAAACAAGATCAAAGTAACATAGAATAAAGTTTTTGCGAAAAAACGAAACTACTTAACTACCTTTGGATAGCTCGAAAAGGAATACGACTCAGCTACTTATAGGTAGCAATCTATTGTATAGCTATTGGCATACAGTAATAGAAAATTCTACCTATGCATATAAATAAATACTCCCTCCGTCTCCTATTAAGTGTTCACTTTTGCCAATTCGGTCTGTCCCCCGTTAAAAGCCCACTTTCTTTTTTGACCATTAATAAGTTGGCCCCACATACCACTAATGCATTTTCCTCACATTTTATTATAAAATGAATATATAAAAGTGAGACTCATATTCCCTTACTTTTTCAATCAATTTTTCTTTACCTTTCTTAAAATTCGTGCTAAAAAAAAGTGGACACTTAGTGGGGAATGGAGGGAGTATGTAAATAGTAGCCATTTTTCCTTTAATAACCGTACAGGAAATTTTCGGCTAGTGTTATTTACTTTGTTACTTTAATTTACAATTTTTTTCTAAATCATACAAGTTGTAAATAACACAACTACACAAACAAATACTAATCCAGAATGGCTACTAATTTCACTTCATTTATTTAAATGCAGTATGGAAATGGCAGAATGATTATCTATGTAAAATGTATTGGCATGAAAGATGTCAAAATCATGAACATGAATTATGTAATAAACTTGATTCTTCACCCCCTTATGTTTAGACTTTAGACTATATTTCTATATAAAGGAAAATCATACCGGTTAAATTATTGAAATCAAGCCACAGATTTTGAATGGTTGTGTTACCAATTTCTCTAGGCAATGATCCAACAAGTTGGTTGGTTCCAATGTTTAATTCCAATAAATTGTTGAGAAGAAATATTTCTTTTGGAATATCACCTGTGAGATTAAAACAGAGAGAGAAAGAGGCAATTTCTTCAACTGAATCGTTAAGAGCTCCAAAATTTGATTTTGAGTAGAGAGATAGTATAATACCATTTAAATTATTTTTGAAAAGCCATAACTCTCGAAGGCCAGTGAGATTTCCAATTTCTCTCGGCAATGGTCCACTAATATTGTTGGTTGCGATGTTGAGTATCTCCAAATTATTAAGATGTCCAATTTCTTTTGGAATATTACCTGTGAAATGTCTTACAAAATTTGAACATGGTAACACATAGGAGTAATATCCAATGAGTTAATTAACTAACTTTGTATCCAATATGTATAAAGAAACATGAAATCGTACCACTTAAATTATTGATGTTCAGCTTTAGTTGGCGAAGGGATGTAATGTTTCCCATCTCTTTTGGGATATCACCTGTCCGAATTTGAAATTGTGACAATCCATTTGGAACAATGACATGCTGCTAATTAATTACTTAAAAATGAACACTAAAATAAAGATTGTGGTACATCTCCCATTGTATATCCAGAGGATTGGTTAGTAGAATGTGTGACCTACTTACCATTTATGGTAAAAGTGAAATGTGACTTCTTTATTGTGGGACGGACCGAAATAGCTAAATATGACTATTATTATAGGACGAAGGGAGTAATATTCTTGGAGATAAGCTAACGTACCAGTCAACTTATTTCCATCAAGGCTTAATAATTGAAGCATTGTCAAGTTTCCAATTTCTCTTGGAATATTACCTGGGAGTAATATACCAACAAATCAATATCAAACTACATATACATGAGTTTCTACATTCAATATTAATTCATTTCAAAGAACAAGTAATATGATCTTAAATTAAAAAAATATATGTAACCCAATTGTCAGACTAATTAATTTGCTATATATTTTGAAGACCAATATTAACCTGGACTTACCAGTCAACCTATTTGCACCAAGGTTCACTAATTGAAGCTTAGTCAAGTTCCCAATTTCTCTAGGCACAAATCCACTTAAACTGTTATTGTACAATGTAAGATACACAAGCTGCTTACACTGATTCACACTCGGTGGTATTTCCCCATACAACTTGTTGTAAGAAATACGAAGAAATACGAGTCTATCGAGATTGTGTTTGCACATATCAAGAGGCAAGCGACCAGACAAATTATTATAATTTAAATTTAAATGTTCTAAATATGACATGTTGAAAATAGAATGGGGAATAGGACCATGAAAAGAATTCTGGCTCAAATCTAAATAGACAAGAAGAGAAAGATTTCCGATTTCTGGTGGAATGGTTCCTACAAGACCCATGGATGATAGATTCAACTGAGTCACCCTTTGTTTATGAGAATCACAAGTAACTCCGATCCAACTACAGACATTGCTCTCACTGCTCCAATTTTTGGTCAAAATATTAGAGGGGTCTAAAGATACTCGAGATTTGAAAGCAATAAGCGAAGAGAGATCAGTGTTGATATCTAAGTTGGCTGAGCTATAATCAAACAACCATTGAAGTAGTAAGAGTGATGTAATAAGAAGGAAGAAGTGGGAAGATCTATCCATTTTGCTTGATTCTAAAAGTAGTAATGTGTATGGGTATACAAGATGTGAGCTCGTGAATGTTCGTTTTAAATTTTGCATGTATTTTATATTATCATAAACAAAATAGTGATGATTTTTCATTGGGAAACAAATAATCAGAAGTAAAAAAATTAGACTTCTACATTCTATGCTGAATAAATCAAGATAATGAATGTTGACAATTTAGACAATTGGTGTGATTGCAAATATTGACAATGTAGAAAATTACTTTAATTACAAATTGTCTAAAAATATTGACAATTTAAACAATTACTTTAATTACAAATATTGACAATTTAGACATTTATGAATGTTATAATTGACAGAATATTATAGTATAAAAAACTTGACTCTTACGTGCTGTGCCGCCTCTCTCGACTTCTAACATGACTAATTTGTGATGCAACTAATCTAATTTTTCATAAAAGACAGTAACATCTATACTAATCTAAAAGGCGATTTTTGAAGTTATTTTTAAGAAATATTATTAAAAAAAATCTTTTTAAAATAATTTTATAATTAGTTATAACGTTGTCACTTCAGGGATATCCGATAAAATTGGAACGATACCTGCGCAAGGATGACACGCAAGGATGATAAACGTACCTACATTATTCTCTTACTTACTTTAATTTCTTTCCACTTTAACTATTTATTGTCATTTTCCCTAAACAAGTGCCTGAAAACAGTCAATCACTTGAGATGGGAAGGATGTGCCTGAAAACAGTCATTTTCCCTAAACAAGTGCCCGAAAACAGTGCCTAAACAAATTGTCTAAAAATTGTCATTTTTAAGAAAGATGTGTTTAAGGTTCAAATCATATCACCAAAAGACCCTTAAAACAAGGCATGCCTTAATATACAGTCCAAATTTATATTGGAAATATATGAAATATATTGGAGAAGTATTTTAGTTTGGAGGAAATATTTGAGGGGACAATGGGTGGAATATTTGGGAGTGATTTAGGAGATGTTGGTGTGGGGTTAAACTAAGACACTCTTTATTTCTCAAATTCTCTCAACTTCTCAACTTCTCAACTCCTCTAAAATGTTACAACCCACTCCTTTTTACAGGAGTACTCTTCCTATTCTAGAATCTACCTAATAATTTTATATTCTAAATATCTAGATTTTTATCTATAAAAATCTAGATATTTCTTACATAATATCTAAAATCTAGATTATTCTCCTAAAATATCTAGATACTTCTACTAAAATATCTAGGTATTTTTTCAAGCTTATTTCTAGACAATTCTACAATATCTAGATATTTCCATTTCAATATCAAGTTTAATAATATTCCAACACTCCCCCTTAAACTTGATTTGTCATTCTGAGCAATGTCCTTATCTTGCTAAAGTCTTCATGCTTGAGCGGCTTTGTGAAGATATCAGCAACTTGATCTTGCGATTTCATATACTCGACTTGAATCCCTTGATTTGCAACACATTCTCTTATGTAGTGGTAGCGGGTGTCGATGTGTTTGCTTCGGTTGAGGAACACTGGATTTTTGGGTAGCGCAATCGCAGCCTTGTTGTCCACACAAATAGTTGTTGGCTCCTTTTGTGACCACCCGAGCTCCGCTAATAAACTTCAGCCAAACCGCATGACAAACACTGAAGGTGGCGGCCACATATTCGGCTTCGCATGTTGATAGTGTGACAATTGGCTGTTTCTTAGACATCCAAGTGAAGGCAGTGTCTCCCATGTAAAACACATATCCACTTGTACTCTTTCGGTCATCATTGTCTCCCGCCCAATCACTATCGCTATAGCCAACAAGCTTGTAATCATTAGTGTGTGAATAAAATAGGCCATAGTCGATCGTACCTCTGAGATATCGTAGTATCCTCTTTGCTGCCTTGAAGTGGGTAGTGGTTGGATTCTCCATGTAGCGACTTACGAGCCCTGTAGCGTACAATATATCTGGTCTTGTGCAAGTTAAGTACCGTAGGCTTCCAACCAAGCTCTTGTATAGTGTCGGATCCACCTTTTCTCCTTTGTCGTTCTTAGATAGCTTTACCCCGCACTCCACCGGCGTGTTGATTGGCTTGCAATCCTCCATTTTGAATTTCTTCAGAATCTCTTTTGCATAGTGTTCTTGTGTGATGAATACTCCATCTTCAAGTTGCTTCACTTCTACACCGAGGTAGTATGCCATCAGCCCAATATCCGTCATCTCGAATTCGTCAGTCATGACCTTCTTGAATTCCTCGAACATGCTTAGATTGTTTCCTGTGAAAATGAGATCATCCACATACAAGCACACTATTAAGACATCATTTCCTTTACTTTTCACATAGAGCGCATGTTCATGTGCGCATTTGGTGAAGCCGTTATCTTCAAGATACTTGTCGATCCTGCTATTCCATGCCCTTGGTGCTTGCTTTAGCTCGTAAAAGGATTTCTTCAACTTTAGAACTTTATCTTCTTGGCCATTCACCACGTAGCCATCAGGTTGCTTGATGTAGACTTCTTTATCAAGAAATCCATTCAAGAAAGCCGACTTTACATCCATTTGATAAATCTTCTATCTATTTTGGGCTGCAAGAGAGAGTATTAGTCTAATAGTTTCTAGGCGAGCGACAGGAGCAAATACCTCATCATAGTCGATTTCGGCTCTTTGACTATATCCTTTTGCGACGAGTCTTGCTTTATATCTTTCAACTTCACCATTGGAATCCTTCTTAATTTTATACACCCACTTAACTCCAATAGCCTTGTGTCCCTTTGGTAGTGTGACCAACTCCCACGTATCATTCTTCTCTACAGCCTTAATCTCTCCATCCATTGCGACTCGCCAATTTTCACTTTCTGCAGCTTATTCATTGTTGACTGGTTCACAATCAGCAAATAAACAGAATAAGGTAAGATCTTCTAACCTTTCAGTGTCATCATACACTTCAGCCAAATTTTGTGCGCGTTGTGTGGCTCTTTCGTTCAAGAAAGATGGCGACGAGCCTCGAACAGATGTAGCAGGAGATGCAGGTGGAGTTGTTTGTTCTTGTTGCTCATCTCTTTTTTGCTCGTCTATGAAGCGGTGTCATTGTCCGAGCCGAAATCCCATACTCCTTCTTCATCGAACTCCACGTCTCGGCTAATCATTGTTTTCTGTGAAGTTGGATCATATAGCTTATAGCCTTTAGTGTTAGAGTCGTACCCGATGAAGATGAATGGCTTGCTTCTGTCATCGAGTTTACTCCTCGTTTGATCCGGTACATGTGCATAGGCTTTGCTCCCGAACACTCTCAAGTGTGCGATCCTTGGTTTTCGTCCGCTCCAAGCTTCTTGCGGAGTCATTCCCCACACACTTCTGGTTGGAGACCGATTAGACAGGTATACAGCGCACGCCACTGCTTCTGCCCATAGCTCCTTGGGCAAATTCTTCATTTTTAGCATACTCCGAGTAATTCAACGATAGTCCTGTTCTTTCGTTCGGCCACTCCATTCTGCTGGGGATCTTGGAACCGTTAATTGCCGCTGAATTCCTTTTTCTTTGCAAAATTCTTGAAACTCCCCGGATGTGAATTCTCCACCTCGATCGGTCCTCAATGCTTTGATCTCTAGACCGCTTTACTTTTCTACAGCAGCCTTGAACCTCTCGAAAGCGTCAAATGCTTCTGATTTCTGCTTCAAGAAGTATACCCACGTATTTCTTGAAAAATATCAATGAAAAGTAGGAAATAATTATTTTTACCGAGGGAGCTTGGCTTGATTGGTCCACACACGTCTACATGGATTAACTCCAATGGTTTCTGAGCTCTCGAACTCGACTCCTTTGGGAATGGCTTTCGGAAGTGCTTCCCAAGTAAGCATCCTTCACAGAGTTGATCGGGATGCTTGATGGGCGATAATCCTCGTACCATTTCTTTATTCGATAGCAATTTTAAGCTACCAAAATTCAAGTGCCCAAATTGAAGATGCCATAACCAAGACTTATCTTTGTAGCATGCTTGAAGACAGTTCACCACATCATTTTGCACATTTAATAAAAACATTCTATTCTTGGACATTGGCACTTTGGCGATCAAATTATTTTTGCCATCTCTTATTGAAAGGCTATAATCTTTCATATGAATGTTATAACCTTTCTCTAAGAGTTGTCCAAGACTCAATATATACGTTAGAGATGAAATCATGAGCTCCATTCTTTAGAAGAATTAGAATCTTGCCTTTTCTTTTAACTGGAATTTTAGATTCATCACCAAAGGAGACGTTACCACTTACTGATTCATTAAGCTCCACGAACATGCTTCTGTTTCCACACATATGATTGCTCGCTCCTGTGTCGAGGTACCACGTATCATCTTTTCTCCCAGCTTCTCCTTTATAAGCTAGAAGGACACAACCATTTTCTTCATTCGTATTCTCCACGTAATTAGCCTTCTCTTCAACTTTTGATTTTGCATCTCTGCACTCAGAAGCATAGTGCTCATATCTATGACAACTGTAACACTTTATTGAAGATTTATCGTACCTCGACTGTGGGGAACTCCTTCCTCATCCCTTATTTGGGAACTCCTTTCTTTCTTCATTGTTCGGAAAATATCCTCGTCCACATCCACGAGCATATCCTCGGCCACGACCACGATCTTGTCTTTGTCCGCGACCTCTTCCTTGTCGACCACCACCATTGCCCGAACTTTCTTCTTTCTCCTTTGGGCTCACTTGCAACTTTAAAAGTTGCTCCACAACTTCCTGTTTCTTCTTTTGTTTCTCCTCATATGCTTGTAGCGATCCCAATAGGTGATCGATACTCATTTCCTCTAAATCTTTTGTTTCTTCAATTGTAACTACTATATGCTCAAAATTAGGAGTTAGAGAACGCAATATTTTTTCCATAATTCTAACATCCTCCAATTTTTCACCATTTCTTTTCATTTGATTTGACACCCAAGACTCTTGAAAAATAATCCGAAATTGACTCGGACTCTTTCATATGCAAAGATTCAAATTCTTCTCTTAAAGTTTGGAGACGTACCTTCTTTACTCTCTCTGCTCCAGTACATGAGATTTGGAGCTTTCCCCACGCTTCTTGCTTGCACATGAGATCTTCTCGAAATCGTCGTCCCCTAGAGCTTGGTAGATGAGATAGAGAGCTTTCTTGTCTCTCTTTCTCGCATCTCGCAATCTATCCCTTTGTTGTTGGGATAGATCGGTCTCGTCTTGCGGCTCCTCGTAGCCTTTCTCCACGATCTCCCAAACATCGTGGGCTCCCAAGAATGCTTTCATCTTGATACTCCAATTATCAAAACTGCTCTTATTGAGCATGTGGACTTGGAACGACGGCAAGTTAGCCATACTATAGGTATGAACTTATGGCTCTGGTACCACTTTGTTGGAAATATAGAAAATATATTGGAGGAGTATGGAGGAGCCACAAGATGAGACCGCTCTATCCCAACAACAAAGGGATAGATTGCGAGATGCGAGAAAGAGAGACAAGAAGGCTCTCTATCTCATCTATCAAGCTCTAGGGGATGACGATTTCGAGAAGATCTCAAGTGCAAGCACCGCCAAAGAAGCGTGAAAGAAGCTCCAAATCTCGTGTATTGGTGCGGAGCGAGTAAAGAAGGTACGTCTCCAAACTTTAAGAGGAGAATTTGAGTCTTTACATATGAAAGAGTCTAAATCTATTTCGGATTATTTTTCAAGAGTCTTGCCGGTGTCAAATCAAATGAAAAGAAATGGTGAAAAATTGGAGGATGTTAGAATTATGGAAAAAATATTGCGTTCTCTAACTCCTAATTTTGAGCATATAGTAGTTACAATTGAAGAAACAAAAGATTTAGAGGAAATGAGTATCGATCACTTATTGGGATCGCTACAAGCATATGAGGAGAAACAAAAGAAGAAACAGGAAATTGTGGAGCAACTTTTAAAGTTGCAAGTGAACCCAAAGGAGAAAGAAGAAAATTCGGGCAATGGTGGTGGTCGACAAGGAAGAGGTCGCAGACAAAGACAAGATCGTGGTCGTGGCCGAGTATATGCTCGTGGACGAGGATATTTTCCGAACAATGAAGAAAGAAAGGAGTTCCCAAATAAGGGACGAAAAAGGAGTTCCCCACAGTCAAGGTACGATAAATCTTCAATAAAGTGTTACAATTGTCATAGATATGGGCACTATGCTTCCGAGTGCAGAGACACAAAATCAAAAGTTGAAGAGAAGGCCAATTACGTGGAGAATACGAATGAAGAAAATGGATGTGTTCTTCTAGCTTATAAAGGAGAAGCTGAAAGAAAAGATGATATGTGGTACCTCGACACAGGAGCGAGCAACCATATGTGCGGGAACAGGAGCATGTTCGTGAAGCTTGATGAATCAGTAAGTGGCAATGTCTCCTTTGGTGATGAATCTAAAATTCCAGTTAAAGGAAAATGCAAGATTCTAATTCGTCTAAAGAATGGAGCTCATGATTTCATTTCTAACGTATATTACGCGCCCAATATGAAAAATAATATTCTGAGTCTTGGACAACTCTTAGAGAAAGGTTATAATATACATATGAAAGATTATAACCTTTCAATAAGAGATGGCAAAAATAATTTGATCGCCAAAGTGCCAATGTCCAAGAATAGAATGTTTTTATTAAATGTGCAAAATGATGTGGTGAAGTGTCTTCAAGCATGCTACAAAGATAAGTCTTGGTTGTGGCATCTTCGATTTGGGCACCTGAATTTTGGTAGCTTAAAATTGCTATCAAATAAAGAAATGGTACGAGGATTACCGCCCATCAAGCATCCCGATCAACTCTGTGAAGGATGCTTACTTGGGAAGCACTTCAGAAAGCCATTCCCAAAGGAGTTGAGTTCGAGAGCTCAGAAACCATTGGAGTTAATCCACGCAGACGTGTGTGGACCAATCAAGCCAAGCTCCCTCGGTAAAAATAATTATTTCCTACTATTTATCGATGATTTTTCAAGAAAGACGTGGGTATATTTCTTGAAGCAGAAATCAGAAGCATTTGATGCTTTCAAGAGGTTCAAGGCTGCCGTAGAAAAGGAAAGCGGTCTAGAGATCAAAGCATTGAGGACCGATCGAAGTGGATAATTCACATCCGGGGAGTTTCAAGAATTTTGCAAAAAAAGAGGAATTCACCGGCAATTAACGGTTCCAAGATCCTCCCAGCAGAATGGAGTGGTCGAACGAAAGAACAGGACTCTCGTTGAGATGACTCGGAGTATGCTAAAGACGAAGAATTTGCCCAAGGAGCTATGGGCAGAAGCAGTGGCGTGCGCTGTATATCTGTCTAACCGGTCTCCAACCAGAAGTGTGTGGGGAATGACTCCTCAAGAAGCTTGGAGCGGAAGGAAACCAGGGATCGCACACTTGAGAGTGTTCGGGAGCAAAGCCTATGCACATGTACCGGATCAAACGAAGTGTAAACTCGATGACAAAAGCAAGCCATTCATCTTCATCGGGTACGACTCTAACACTAAAGGTTATAAGCTATATGATCCAACTTCTCAGAAAACAATGATTAGCCGAGACGTGGAGTTCGATGAAGAAGGAGTATGGGATTTCGGCTCGGACAATGACACCACTTCCATACCTCCATTTGGAGATCCAAGAATAGACGAGCAAATAAGAGATGAGCAACAAGAACAAACAACTCCACCTGCATCTCCTGCTACATCTGTTGGAGGCTCGGCGCCATCTTTCTTGAACGAAAGAGCCACACAACGCGCACGAAATTTGGCTGAAGTGTATGACGACACTGAAAGGTTAGAAGATCTTACCTTATTCTGCTTATTTGCTGATTGTGAACCTGTGATAAGTCGTATTCTAAGCCTAGGTTACGGGTCAGTATGATGTGTATAATTGAATTATATCTGCAAAACAAGTTGCTTAAGCGTGCAGGGTGAATGTTCTAGCCAGTAGGGAAGTTTCGGAATGTTCAGGTGAAAAAGGGCGCCAGCATGATCTCATACTGATCAGTATTCGTGCTGAAACGGCTTGAGATGGAGAAGACGGATAGCTGGGACGGATTACCCACAATTAAGGGCAAAGAAGTCAACTTGCAATGAGGATTTACCCTAAAATCAAGGGTAAGCCTCCCTATAAAAGGAAGCCAAGAAGGAGAGAAATAGAGACACATTCACTCATTCATCATCCATCTCTAGGTAGAGAGTTCTCTCGGTAATACCAGTCATTCAGCCGTGTCCCGCTTCTTGTCTCGCCGCAGCCATGATCACCTGACGCCCAGATGTTCCCAGAGTTCCAGTCATCGTCCGTTCCAGCCAGCAAGACCGTAGCTTAGAGATTCCATTGCCCGGAGTGGCAAAATCACTTTTATTTGCCTTCGTAGTTTAATTTCCCTTGCTTTCCTTACATTGGATCTTTGTTGCTTTTGGATATTTTCTGCTTTTGAAGTACTTGTTGGAGATCCGAACGTGTTTATGCTATGAAGTTGATTTCCGTTTCGTTTATTGTGTTGTTTTCTTTTCCTTCTTTGCCTAGCTAGCTTAGATCTAAAGTTTCTTGGGGTTTTAAGTGCTGAATCTCTCATTTCTATTTTGCGTAGCAAGTTTCTCTAGGATAGTATAAGCTGTACTGTTTGATTGGGAAGTGGATCGTTGCATGCAAAGCTTAGTTTGAGTCCGTTTTGTTTTCCTGTTGACCAGTATGCGGAGTTACAGTTTCTGTGTTTTGATTTCAGATTTAGTGTTCTTATTTGTGGATCTGTGTTCTTGAATCGTAATTCTGAGTTTTATGTGCTGAATCTGGAGTTGTCGTTCGATTTGATTTTTGTGTGTTGAAGAAGATGATGTCCATGTCAAGAGTTGGGGACCACTTTTACTTTTAAATGCTTTTCTTGCTTTTTGTCCTTCACCTTTAGTTGTACCCTACAGATCTGTCAGCCTGGTAACCACAACCACCATTACCTTCTGATATTCTGTTTGGCCCAAAATAGAAACCCAGTACTTTTCGAATATTTTCTGTTACACCGCTTCCACCAACTTTCCACGTACACACCACATGTCGATCAACATTCACCCTTCCTAGTCTGTTGGACACCATTTCCAGTCTAGGTAGAAACTCAACCCAAGCGTGGTAGCTAACCAACCACACCCAGAATATCACCACAATTCCTAAAGCGCATTCATCTCTGTGGGATTCGACCCTTACCTTCACTATACTACCCAGTAGAAGAGGTTGAGGATTTATTGATACCAAGTTCAGGATTAGCCGAGATTTTCTTACTGATCAGTAGGACACTCCTGTGCTTGAACGACATCCTACACGAACCTGCTCTTTCAAATGGCGCCGTTGCCGGGGAATGGATTGCGTTTTTGAGTTGCTATTGTGTGTGATACTTTGGTGTATATATTGTGTATAATTTTTCTTATTTTTCTTTTCTTTTCAGTTTATGAGAAGCAGTTCGGCTCCTGACCAGTGGAGACCGAAGATACTCCAGCGAGGAACCATATTCGTGACTACTCGTTCTGGCCTATCAACAACTCTGTCTGACCTAGGCACGAGTAGCGACGAAGAGCAGTACACCATAGAAGGACCAATACCCGTGGAGTTACCACTGTTGGAGGGCAATCCGGAAATGGCTGCCAACCAGGGGGATGAAGACCCGGAGATCGGGACGCTGAACGCATATACTGAAGGAGAGCCCCCGCAAGCCATAGTCGTTACTCCAGGGCAAACCGCCTGCGATGTGAAACCTCATGTGATCGCGATCCTGCCTACATACTGTGGGAAGAGCTATGAAGGGCCGTATGAGTTTCTTCATGAGTTTTGTAAAATTTGTAGGGCGCAGAGGAGACCAGCAGGAGCGACTGAGGATGATTATAGGCTGAAGGGTTTGCCATTTGTGCTCAAGGGGGAAGCTAACACCTGGTTCATGCGCCTGCCCCCCAACTCTATTGAGACTTGGGCCGATTTCAAGTCAGCATTCCTGGGCGAGTTTTTTCCGTCATCCAAGACAAGTGCGCTGAAGAGGGAAATAACTAATGTGAAGCAAGGGTATGATGAACCCTTGAGCGATTATTGGGCAAGATACATGGGTCTTTTGGAATCATGTCCCAACCATCGCATGGCGGACATTGAAGTACATCATACTTTCTATGAAGGTATGAACGCGGTAACCAAGGACCTGGCAAATTCATCGTCAGGAGGAAGCTTCACGCAATTACGGGTCAGCGAAGCGAAGAGAGTCCTAAGGAAGCTACTGAATGCAAAGAAAGAGTATGACCATTCAAGGGAAGGATACAACCGAGAGCGGGCTGCTGTTGCCTCGTCTACTGATCAGGAAAATAAGCTGGAGCAGAAAATGGATTTGAAATTGGATGAGCTGAAGAAGTCACTTCTGAGTGGGATCGAGAAGAGCACTCCACCACCTCCCCCAGCTGGGAATTACAAGGGTGCAGAGCAGGGAAATCAAGGACCGAACTATGATCAGCCTAATGACTTCGGGAATATGGAGCAAGTTAATGCTGCGGGGTACTTCAAACCTTCCTCAAGATCAGTACACCCCTCCTGCCCAGTATGCACCATGGAGGGATCATCCAAACTTCCGATGGGGTGACGGAAGCCAAAATCAGAACCAAGGTCAGAACCAGTATAACCCCCATCCGAACCAAAACCCTAACCGTGGATCAGCAAACCCAGACTACCACCCTAACTGGTCAGGAAGAAACCAACAATCCCAAACCCAAAACCCACAAAACAAGAACCCGAACCCTGTCTATGTGCCACCCCACCAGAGAAACTTCCAAAATTTCCAAAATCACCCGAACCCAGGACCCCAACACCATCAGAACCAAAATCAATTCCAAGGCCAGCACCAGAATCAATATCCTCAAGATCAGTACACCCCTCCTGCCCAGTATAACCAATACCCGCCTAATCAAGGCCAGCAAAATTCCAAGAACTATCAACACCAAGGGCCGAGTCATTTCCAAAATTTGAACAGGCCAAGGAGATCCGTTGAGGGCATGATGGGTGAAATGCTAGCGTCACAACAGAGCATCAAAGGAGAATTGCAATCCCATAATGAGGTCGTGCAGGGGATGCAAAATGCCCAGAAGGAACATAAGGCGAACATGGCTATGATGAATAGGCAGTTAGCTCAACTGGCCAGTTCGGTGGGTGATTTGAAGGGAAATGCGGGGAAACTTCCATCTACAGTCCAAATGCCCGAAAAGGCAAATGTGAGTAAGGTTACGTTGAGGTCAGGAACTACTTATGATGCGCCTCAACCGAAGCGACCTAGTGGAGGATCCAATGGAACGAAGACAGGAGGCAATACCATTTCAGCGGAAGAATTAGGGAGACCTATGCCTCGGATGTCGGATCCATTCTTCTTGGATGATACACCAAGTGTAAGAGGTGAACCCGACACCCTACTAACCAGGAAGGAACCTCCTCAAGAGGAAGAGCCCAGAATGGAGGCCCAGACCCAGGAACTACCCAAGAAAGACTCCAAGAGGGTTGCTGAGGGACCAGTAGAGGAGAAAAAAGGGGAGAAACCATTCCCATTCCGATTTGTTACGAAAAGGAAGAAAGAGAACCCGGTTGACTACTTGTCGATTTTTGGGAAGTTGGATGTCACCATACCATTCCTCCAAGCCGTAAAGCTACCCCCTCTCGGGAAATTCATAAAGGACTTCATAGCCGGGAAGGCACAGGAAGAAGGGAAGATCATGGTCGAAGGGATAGCGTCAACAATAGTGCAAGAGAAATTACCACCCAAGAGAGCCGACCCAGGTATGTTCACCCTAACCATAACTGTAGGGGATGTAAAGGTCGAACATGCAATGTGTGACTTAGGAGCTTCAATAAATGTCATGCCCTTGTCAATCTATAACCGTTTGAAGGGAGTTGAATTGTCAAGTACTATGGTGTTGATTCAACTGGCTGATAGGTCGTGCATAAGCCCTGAGGGAGTTTTAGAAAATGTGTTGGTTAGGGTGCATGATTTTACCTATCCTGCTGATTTTTATGTGATCAAAATGAGTGAGCATAAAGCTAGGGAATCTAGTGGAGTATTGTTAGGAAGGCCATTTTTGAGAACGGCTAAGACAATAGTAGACATGGCCAAGGGGACAATTTGCAATGATTTCCATGGAGAGAAATTTACTTTTGATATCAATGAAGCCATGAAGAAACCTATTGATTCTGAAAATTTGTGTTATGTTGATGTGATTGACCCCCTTGTCCAAGATTTTCTTGAGACCGAACTATTGCAGGAGAAACTTCAAGCGTTAGATGTTTATGAGCAGGCTGACGTAGAAGCTGCTGCATGGTGTGATCTGATCAGTAGCCAAGGGTTGACTGATGAAGAAATAGAAGGAGCGATCAAGGAATTTTGCCAGAAATCAGAGTTCATTGGAGCCGCAGGGGCTCAGTTACTAGTTAGTATAGAGGAATCTCCAGATGGAGAATTAGAGAAAAGAGGAGAGGCTGAGAAAAAACCTCTACCCGAAGACACACTTCCATCCCAAGTTGAGCTAAAGAAGTTGCCACTGAATTTGAAGTATGCCTTCCTCGGAGAGGAGAACTCATATCCAGTGATCATCAGTAGCAGCCTTACGAAGGAACAAGAGGCTAGGCTACTGACCGTGTTGAGCAAGAACAAGAAGGCGATTGGATGGAGTCTTACATACCTAGTGGGAATAAGTCCCGATGTTTGCATGCACCACATTAGGTTGGAAGAGGGAGCGAAGGCACATCGAGATGCTCAAAGGAAGGTAAACCCTAACATGCGAGAAGAAATATTGAAGGAAATCTTGAAGTTATTGTCGCTCAGGATTATCTATTCAGTACCGGACAGTGAGTGGGTCAGCCCTATCCACATGGTTCCAAAGAAATCAGGGATCCAAGTCGTGAAGAATGAGCTGATACCAACGAGGCTAATCACGGGTTGGCGCATGTGCATAGATTACCATAAGTTGAACAACGCAACCAGGAAGGACCATTTCCCATTGCCTTTCATCGACCAAATGTTGGAGCGACTGGCGGGGAAGAAGTATTTTTGCTTCCTGGATGGGTACAGTGGTTATTTCCAGATTTACGTGGACCCTGAAGACCAGGACAAGACCACCTTCACTTGCCCGTTCGGAACCTATGCATACAGACGCATGCCTTTCGGCTTGTGCAACGCTCCAGGTACTTTTCAATGGTGCATGATGAGCATATTCTCCGATTTGATTGAGGATTGCATAGAGATATTTATGGATGACTTTACGGTGTATGGAGACTCGTTCGACTCTTGCCTTCATCATTTGGATATAGTTCTAGAGAGATGTCAAGCGAAGAGTTTGGTTTTGAATTTTGAGAAGTATCATTTCATGGTCACCGAGGGGATCGTTCTGGGACACGTAGTCTCAGAGAGAGGGATTCAAGTGGATCGGGCTAAAGTGGACGTCATATCCAAATTACCATTCCCTACTGATCAGAAGGGTATAAGGGGTTTTCTGGGGCACGCCGGGTTTTATAGAAGGTTTATCAAGGATTTCTCCAAGATCGCCCAACCCCTTACCCGACTTCTACAGAATGAGGTTGAGTTCGACTTTGATAAGCACTGCGAGGCCGCTTTTAACCTTCTCAAGGAGAAGCTCGTATCCGCACCTATCATACGGGCTCCGGACTGGGATTATCCTTTCGAAGTGATGTGTGATGCCAGTGACTATGCGGTAGGAGCCGTACTGGGCCAGAAGATCGATGGGAAACGGTACGTCATTTTTTATGCATCTAAGACTCTAAATCAAGCCCAGCGGAATTACGATACCACTGAGAAGGAGATGCTGGCAGTGGTGTATTCTTTCGAGAAGTTCCGGCCATATTTGCTGGGATCCAAAGTCATAGTGTATACTGACCATGCAGCGATTAAGTATCTGATTGCCAAGAAGGAATCCAAACCACGCTTGATCCGATGGGTACTCTTGTTACAAGAATTTGATTGTTACCAGGCGGAATTTGATTGTTACAAGAGAGGAGTCGAGAACAAGGTGGCAGACCATTTGAGCAGAATAATGCAAGATGGAAACGGTGATGAAGTGCATGATAAATTTCCAGAGGAACATTTGTGTGAGGTGATTTTTGCGCCCAGAAAAATTGATTGGGAAGAAGTGCTCAAACTTACTGGTCAGAATGATACATCAAAAGGGAAAGAGAAGATAGGGCAAGAACCGTGGTACGCAGACTTGGCCAACTACCTAGTGTCTGGAGAGCTTCCGGAAATGCCAAATATTACCAAAGCCCAGAAGATGAAGCTCAAGAGTGAAGCAAAATACTATTTTTGGGACGACCCATATCTGTGGAGAGTAGGGTCCGATCAAGTAATAAGGAGGTGCGTTCCTGACTGGGAGCAAAGAGACGTTTTGACACATTGCCATTCCTTGGCATGTGGAGGGCACTTCGGGTCCAAGAAGACGGCAAGGAAGATTCTGGATAGCGGCTTTTACTGGCCAACTCTCAACAAAGATGCGTACGAGTTCTGTAGGAGCTGTGAGCGTTGCCAACTGACCGGTGGAATATCTGCCCGGGATGAAATGCCGCAGGTACCCATAATAGCTTGCGAGCTATTCGACATATGGGGAATGGACTTCATGGGTCCGTTTCCTTCGTCCTATGGGAATCTGTATATCCTAGTTGCTGTAGACTACGTCAAATGGGTAGAAGCCAAGGCCACAAGCACTTGTGAAGCCAAGGAGGTGGCCAAGTTCTTAAAGAGTCATATCTTCAGCCGATTCGGTGTGCCCAGGGCGATCATATCCGATCAAGGTACGCACTTCTGTAACCGTACAATTGAATCCTTGATGAAAAAGTACGGTGTGCATCATAGACTTTCCAGCCCATACCACCCGCAAGCGAACGGTCAAGCTGAGATTTCCAACCGCGAGATAAAGAGTATCTTGGAGAAGACCGTTAACACCTCGAGAAAGGACTGGAGTGCAAGGCTTGAGGATGCTCTTTGGGCCTATCGGACGGCTTATAAAACCCCCATAGGCATGTCCCCTTACCGGATTGTTTTTGGAAAGATGTGCCACTTACCGGTTGGGATCGAGCATCGAGCATACTGGGCAGTACAGAAAGTAAATATGGATTCTACATCCTGCGAAGAAGAAAGGAAGCTGCAACTGCAAGAGCTTGAGGAACTTAGGTTGGAAGCATTCGACTCGGCCATGTGGTACAAGGAGCGAACAAAATTATGGCACGATCGGAATCTGAGGACCAAAGAACTCTGTGTGGGGCAGAAAGTACTCCTGTTCCAGTCAAAATTGAGACTGATGCCTGGGAAACTCAAGTCAAGATGGACTGGGCCTTACACCATCACTGCACTCCGCTCCAATGGAGCGGTAGAAATTTCAGGGAGTTCTCCTGACTCTGAGCCCTTTCTAGTAAATGGACATAGGCTGAAGATTTTTAGGGAAAGCAGTGAAGTGGGCGTATGGATGAGATCCTACTACGTCCCCACACTCTGGTTTCTTAATGATCAGTAGGATAGGGATTTGGAATTCCAATGGGCCAATTCTTTTGAAAGTCTTCTTATAATGGTCGAGTAGAGTTCCAAATTACCTAAGAAGTGTAAATATTGTAATTACGTAATAGTTAAATATTTTACACCTTCAATGTTTTTAGAAAAAAAAACCAAAAATATTTTCGGGCCTAAATTTAATTGGGAGTACGCATTGACTCACCAACTAACTATTTAGTGAAACTCCTTTTTAATTATAAGCCCGCTTTTCTTTTTCTTTTCTAGTTTGGGAAAATTTAGGGAGAATTCATTAAGTGGGAAATTTGAATTAAGGCCTGTGCAGCTTTTGCAGGGTGGCAGCAGAAAAGACGCGCGGACCAATCAGAGGCCAGAAACCTCAACCGCCCCCCCCATCTGAAACGTCGCGACCGGCTACCCCTAATAACCGGTTACAACCACCTGCAACTACATTCTCTCTCCCACATAACCATATCGACTCACTTTTTTTCCCTCACAAACCTCATTTTGCAATTACTCTCTCTCGAAAAAAAATTCTCTTTCATCTCCGCCGCCTCCAAACACTAATTTCTACCACCACATCGCAAATTTCCGACCATGGGCAAGAAAGCATACGCCAAAAAAATCAAACCCCGCTGCCAAGAAACCCCAGAGGCACAACAACCACAGCCAAACCCACCAGCGCCCGTCGCTCAGCCATCACCCATGGTTTCCTTGGATGCCATGATGGCATTTCTTCGCCAACAGGACCCAACAAGGGATTGGACGACGGCTCTGACCAGTTTCGGCCAAACGGGGGGCGTCGGAACCACATCCAGTGAAGCTCCGCCTGCACCGGTCAGTCATGCAGCAGTAAATTTAGAGGGAGGATCTCTCTAGGCGACCGCACAGTCGGAAACTTCAGTACCAAATTCGGCAGATCTCGTCGCTATTGCCGCCCATTACGACTCCGATTCTGAGGAGCGTAAGAAAAAGACAAGCCAAGAAAATACAACCCATGAAGAGAGTGGCGAAACGGAGGAAACGCCCGAGGTGGAGCCGAAATCTCGTGAAGTGGCAAGGGAGGACATAGATCTAAACGAGTCAGCCCAGAAGCGGTCGTTTATGACGGATGAGGAGTTCGATTCCATCTTGAGCCAAGTATGCCAAGCAGTGGAAGCTACTGCCCCGGAGGCTGAGGGTCTAGACCTCGCTTCGAAGGCAGTAGGCGTCAGTACACAAACAATGGGAGTAAGTGAACCAGAAAGCCCGGTATACCAACAGAAAAAAGAGGAGGGTAATACGTTTACGGAAGCCAAGGACACAGAAACAGAGACAGCAAGACCAGAGGTAGAAGCAGCCACCCCAGTGGCACCTCAGGTAGTAAAACCGACTCCCACCAGGCGAAAACTGGTAGTGAAGGCGGACTCCAAGGCAGACCCGCCCAAGCCGCAGAGGGTATCGCAACGTTGTTTGGGTAAGTAGGCCTCCAGCAGGGCAAAACCGAACACGGCGGAGGACCCCCTAGAGATCGTGAGCGAAGACGAGCAGATAACTCCCACAAAACCTTGGGAGGAGTCCTCACCTTTTACCGATCCAATGGATGCCGAAGTGGTAGTCGAGGAAGCCTTTACGGTGCAAGAGGATCAGGGTGTGGGAACTGAACGGGTGGCTGAGGGTCCGGACCTCGCAACCGGATTAGTAAGGCCAAACGAGTCTGATGATGTTGATGCTAAAGCCCCAGGGGTAACCACCTTTACTGACCAAGAAGAGGAAGCCCAATATCAGCAAGATAGGAAGAGGAAAGGGAAGACTCCTATCCGAAAGCAGTCAGTCGCAAAAAAGTCCAGGGTAGCAAACAAGGGAATCGTCATTACCGAACCACCTCAGCAAACTCCACCGAGCCAGCGGGAATTGAGTGACACCGAATATACAGCCAGCTCTGAACCATTGTCCGAAAGCAATATCTCTCTGGACGATGAGGAGTACACGGAACAGCAACTCGTGGATGATCATAGGGAGCTCGTTCATCCGCCGGTAGAGAGATTAAGATACCGGCGGTGGACGGTTGACCTCAATGACGATGTGGTCGAGGAGATGAAGATGTTCGACTCCGAGAAACTCCAGAACGCCTACCGTAAAAAGGACGACAAGAGCAAACAAATCAAGAGTGGAAAGGTACTTCATCTCCTCACTTTAGATGAATTGGAGGTTCGCGACTCTTTTCTCGCTCTTTTACACGCGTTAGGTTTCGAGTGGCTATTGGAGAATGAGGTTATGAATATCCCGGTCAGGCTGGCCAAAGAATTTTTCTCATCTTTTAGATTTAAAATTACCACTGATTTGGATGAAGAATGCATCAGTTTTAGGGTATTTGGGAGTGAAGTTAAGATGAGTATAATCGAGTGGATGGTGAGGATGGGTATGTGTACTTTGGAGGAAGTGTTGAGTTCGGAGTGGCAGCATAGAGAGAGGGGAATCCCACGAAGGCACGTGGAGTTTGAACCACAAGAAGCTTGGGTGGAGTTGACTCACCCAGCTTCAGGAGAGTTCCAGTCCACCCTATCGCGGTCCATCCATTTCAACGACCCTGTTTTACGTATGGTTCAGCTCTTTCTAGACTTCAACCTTTTGGGGCAGTCCAATTCGGCAGTGAGAACATCAATGACAGAGTTGTACATCTTATGGTGTGCCAAGAAGGGCAGAAAGTTGCACTTGGGATTCTGGACAGCATACCAGTGCCACCAAATAGCTACCCATCCCGCACGGAATCTTTCCCTCTGCCACATCCTGGGAAAATTCGTGAGGAATAACATCATCGTCAGAGAGGCTGAAGATCTCTCCCCGTTAAGCATGGTGGACGCCCCAGGAATGTTTGACACACCGTTGTTCGTCCGTACGAACACGGTCTATCTGAGGCAAGGTGTGCCACGCTTTTATGCAATGGGGGAGGAAGCTTTGCCTACCGGAAGGATAGCAGCAGCCGAGGAAATTTCAGCACAAGAGCAGCGTCAGGAAAGGTTGGAGAAAGCCATGGAGGAAGTAAGAGAAGAGAATCAGCAGTTGAAAGCGGAGGTGGTCAGGCTAGCGGGAGTAGTGGAACGAATGTTGGAAGGGGCTGCAGAGCAGAAGTTGATGGCTCAGAGGCAGGCCTCGAGGTGATAGTGACAGATTTGGGGAAAGAGAACTACAAGATGCAGCAAGCAATGACTAGGATGTTATCCAATATCGATGACATCCTAGAAGAGATGACCCGCCAGGGGAAGGAACAAGCTGCAGGAGTAAGGGGCAGTGTAGCCCAAGATACTGGACCAAGCGGCCATGGAGGCCAAGATAATGAAACACACCCACCTGAGACAGAGGAAGAGGACGCCGAGGTACCGGCAGCAGCCGAGGAGCTGGCGAAGGAGGATGAGGACCAAGCTGGAACAGAAGAGGAACGACTGAAGGAACAATCTGCACCACTTGCCCCACGGAGGAGCAGGAGACTTTGCTAGACCTCCTCCCGTACTGACAAGTTAGTGTTTTTTTTTTTTAGCTTTCTGTTTTTTTTAGGTTTTTCATAATTGTTTGTGTTAGTATGTGTTGTGGTAGGTAAATTCTGTGTTTGTTCGCAAACCCCCATTCATAACACTTAGCCTATTTAATAATCTAAGTGTGAGAAGTAAGGGGGTTTGTTTCTTTGGAGCATGATTTCTGTGTTCTCTTGTTTTTGTTTTTCGTACGCATGTTGACTCACACTTAGTCCATTGTATGGCCTAAGTGTGAGGAGTTTTTATTTGTGTTTGTGTTTATGTTTGTTGGTTTTTGTTTAGGTGTTTTGTTTGTTGTTTCTAGTTGCTATTTTGCTGTCTGTGTGCCCGCCTTACTGGCCATTACCTTTTCCACTTCACAGCCTTATCTGAGGGCAGACACTTGTGAAGTAGGAGGGGGGATGCAATGGCCAGTAGGATGTATGTATATATGTGTAGTCTTTGTGTTTGTGTTTTTGTTTTGTTAGGTCTGTTTTTTTTTATGTTGTGTGTTGATTGGGCTTAAAACTCAACTGTCTTGAGCTGACGGTGAGGGGAATTGAGGGAGATAAGACATGCTAGAAAACTGAAACCACCATCCCTAGTACCTCTTAGTCAGGATAGATGATGTGAGTATGAGAGAAAAGCCATACTCAGAGCCAAACACGGAAGCCCTCTTAAAATATGAGCTATAGCTTTAAGTGGGACCACTTCCCACACATATTGAAAAGAAAAGAGTGGCTGCCACAAATTGCCAAAGGTGAAGTGACCACGGGTAGCAAATACTGAAGGCAGTAGGAACCCCCCCCCCCGTTTAAAAAATAAATAAATAAATAAAAACACCTTTAGAACCCTTTTCTTAACCTTTTATATCCAGATAAATACCCCCAGCCACTGGGACTGTGTGTGCGAGGCATAAGGCAAGAAGGCAACTGGCCAGGAGGACATACAAGAAAAAAACCAACTGGAGAAGGAAATCGAAAGGGATAGAGAAAATCGACCAGGAGATCATTCCAGGTCCAAAAAAAAGAGGGAATAAGGGTGGCGAAGCCACAGAAAAAGAAGAAGAAGAAGGAAAAAAATTGGAGAACATGGTCGAAAACACTTGACCACAAAAGAAAGAATAAGGGTGGCAAAGCCACAAGATGATACTGACCAGTTGGAGAACCAAGTTAGAAGCGCCAGCTGAGAAAAGCAACTGATCAAGAGCCTAATGCACACAGTTCCCCCCACATCAATGCAGAAGAGGTTTTGAAAACTTAGAGCCTTAGGAACATCTACCCCAAAACACTACAAGCCAACAGCCCCATTACAAACCTTTAAGTCCTTCGGTAGCTGCACGTGAGATCTAAGTCCGAAGCAATTGTGGTTGAGCATATTAAGAGAATGCGGTCCTAACATTCCTGGTGAGGTATGAGAGACCGAGTGAATCTAGTGTTTGGCCGAGAGTTGGGAGATCTTGACAAGCAGATATACTGACTAGGAAAGAAAAGGGGGCGGCAGAAGTTCAAAGCTGTCTAAGGCCGGATTGCACCGGATCCCGAGGTAAGGGATGGTTGAAAATATAGCCCAACCTTTGTGTTTTAGTTTTATGTTTGTTTGTGTGTTTTTCTATGTGTTTTATCTTCGCGTCATAGTTAGAGTCTAGTTTAGTCTTATGTCGTTCAGGGGAGTAACCAGGCTAGAATTCGACTTATTCCTTTTGTTTGTTCTTCACGCTTGAGGACAAGCATGTGGTAAGTGTGAGCAGTTTGATAAGTCGTATTCTAAGCCTAGGTTACGGGTCAGTATGATGTGTATAATTGAATTATATCTGCAAAACAAGTTGCTTAAGCGTGCAGGGTGAATGTTCTAGCCAGTAGGGAAGTTTCGGAATGTTCAGGTGAAAAAGGGCGCCAGCATGATCTCATACTGATCAGTATTCGTGCTGAAACGGCTTGAGATGGAGAAGCCGGATAGCTGGGACAGATTACCCACAATTAAGGGCAAAGAAGTCAACTTGCAATGAGGATTTACCCTAAAATCAAGGGTAAGCCTCCCTATAAAAGAAAGCCAAGAAGGAGAGAAATAGAGACACATTCACTCATTCACCATCCATCTCTAGGTAGAGAGTTCTCTCGGTAATACCAGTCTTTCAGCCGTGTCCCGCTTCTTGCCTCGCCGCAGCCATGATCACCTGACGCCCAGATGTTCCTAGAGTTCCAGTCATCGTCCGTTCCAGCCAGCAAGACCGTAGCTTAGAGATTTCATTGCCCGGAGTGGCAAAAACACTTTTATTTGCCTTCGTAGTTTAATTTCCCTTGCTTTCCTTACATTGGATCTTTGTTGCTTTTGGATATTTTCTACTTTTGAAGTACTTGTTGGAGATCCGAATGTGTTTATGCTATGAAGTTGATTTCCGTTTCGTTTATTGTGTTGTTTTCTTTTCCTTCTTTGCCTAGCTAGCTTAGATCTAAAGTTTCTTGGGGTTTTAAGTGCTGAACTCTCATTTCTATTTTGCGTAGCAAGTTTCTCTAGGATAGTATAAGCTGTACTGTTTGATTGGGAAGTGGATCGTCGCATGCAAAGCTTAGTTTGAGTCCGTTTCGTTTTCCTGTTGACCAGTATGCGGAGTTACAGTTTCTGTGTTTTGATTTAAGATTTAGTGTTCTTATTTGTGGATCTGTGTTCTTGAATCGTAATTCTGAGTTTTATGTGCTGAATCTGGAGTTGTCGTTCGATTTGATTTTTGTGTGTTGAAGAAGATGATGTCCATGTCAAGAGTTATGGACCACTTTTACTTTTAAATGCTTTTCTTGCCTTTTGTCCTTCACCTTTAGTTGTACCCTGCAGATCTGTCAGCCTGGTCACCACAACCACCATTACCTTCTGATATTCTGTTTGGCCCAAAATAGAAACCCAGTACTTTTCGAATATTTTCTGTTACACCGCTTCCACCAACTTTCCACGTACACACCACATGTCGATCAACATTCACCCTTCCTAGTCAGTTGGACACCATCTCAATTTCCAGTCTAGGTAGAAACTCAACCCAAGCGTGGTAGCTAACCAACCACACCCAGAATATCACCACAATTCCTAAAGCGCATTCATCTCTGTGGGATTCGACCCTTACCTTCACTATACTGCACAGTAGAAGAGGTTGAGGATTTATTGATACCAGGTTCTGGATTAGCCGAGATTTCCTTACTGATCAGTAGGACACTCCTTTGCTTGAACGACATCCTACACGAACCTGCTCTTTCAACCAGTCAACTATGAAGAAGCTACAGAAAGTGAAAATTGGCGAGTCGCAATTTATGACGAGATTAAGGCTATAGAGAAGAATGATACGTGGGAGTTGGTGACACTACCAAAGGGACACAAGGCCATTGGAGTTAAGTGGGTGTATAAAATTAAGAAGAATTCCAATGGTGAAGTTGAAAGATATAAAGCAAGACTCGTCGCAAAAGGATATAGTCAAAGAGCCGGAATCGACTATGATGAGGTATTTGCTCCTGTCGCTCGCCTAGAAACTATTAGACTAATACTCTCTCTTGCAGCCCAAAATAGATGGAAGATTTATCAAATGGATGTAAAGTCGGCTTTCTTGAATGGATTTCTTGATAAAGAAGTCTACATCAAACAACCTGATGGCTACATGGTGAATGGCCAAGAAGATAAAGTTCTAAAGTTGAAGAAAGCCTTGTACGGGCTAAAGCAAGCACCAAGGGCGTGGAATAGCAGGATCGACAAGTATTTTGAAGATAACGGCTTCACTAAATGCCCACATGAACATACCCTCTATGTGAAAAGAAAATGAAATGATATTTTAATAGTGTGCTTGTATGTGGATGATCTCATTTTCACAGGAAACAATCCAAGCATGTTCGAGGAATTCAAGAAGGCCATGACTGACGAATTCGAGATGACGGACATTGGGCTGATGGCATACTACCTCGGTGTGGAAGTGAAGCAACTTGAAGATGGAGTATTCATCACACAAGAACACTATGCAAAAGAGATTTTGAAGAAATTCAAAATGGAGGATTGCAAGCCAATCAACACGCCGGTGGAGTGCGGGGTCAAGCTATCTAAGAACGACAAAGAAGAAAAGGTGGATCCGACACTATACAAGAGCTTGGTTGGAAGCCTACGGTACTTAACTTGCACAAGGCCAGATATATTGTACGCTACAGGGCTCGTAAGTCACTACATGGAGAATCCAACCACTACCCACTTCAAGGCAGCAAAGAGGATACTACGCTATCTCAGAGGTACGATCGACTATGGCCTATTTTATTCACACACTAATGATTACAAGCTTGTTGGCTATAGCGATAGTGATTGGGCTGGAGACAATGATGACCGAAAGAGTACAAGTGGATATGTGTTCTACATGGGAGACACTGCCTTCACTTGGATGTCTAAGAAACAGCCAATTGTCACACTATCAACATGCGAAGCCGAATATGTGGCCGCCACCTTCAGTGTTTGTCATGCGGTTTGGCTCAGAAGTTTATTGGCGGAGCTCGGGTGGTCACAAAAGGAGCCAACAACTATTTGTGTAGATAACAAGTCGGCGATTGCACTCTCCAAGAATCCAGTATTCCACAACCGAAGCAAGCACATCGACACTCGCTTCCAATACATCAGAGAATGTGTTGCAAATCAAGAGATTCAAGTCGAGTATGTGAAATCACAAGACCAAGTTGCTGATATCTTCACAAAGCCGCTCAAGCATGAAGACTTTATCAAGATAAGGACATTGCTCGGAATGACAAATCAAGTTTAAGGGGGGTGTTGGAATATTAATTAATAAACTTGATTTTGTAAATATCTAGATATTATACAAATATCTAGATATTATAGAATGATCTAGAATTAGGGATGAAAAATATCTAGATATTTTGGTAGAATTAACTAGAGAAAGAAATCTCTAGAATATAGATATTTAAAATATAAAATAATTAAGTAGGAGAAATATCTAGATATTTTTAGTAGAATTCCCTAGAATGTAGTAAAATATCTAGATTTTTATGGAGAAAAATCTAGATATAAAATATTAAAGAATCTAGTAGAGAATTCTAGAATAGGAAATGAATGCCTATAAATATGGCATAGTTGTACCATTTTCATAAGTTGAAGAAGTTGAGAAGTTGAGAGAATTTGAGATATAAAGAGTGTCTTAGTTTTCCCCACACCAATATCTCATAAATCACTTCCCAAATATTCCACCCATTGTCCTCTCAAATATTTCCTCCAAACCAAATTAATCCTCCAATATATTTCCTATATTTCCAACATGCATATCATATTAATGATCGATAGCTACATATATCTGTTATACATATCATATCTTAAAGGAAGACTTTTGTAAGTCAAGTAGCCAATGGCAAAAAACCACATTTATTGTGGAAAATGTTTAATCAAGTGACAATACATGTAAAATATACATAAAGTTTCCTATAAATTAAATGGCCATGGCCATGGCTTACATGTGGGGTAAGGGACTAAGGGCAACTATATAGACACCTACATGACATATTTTACTTTAGTTTTTGAAATGTCATTAAGAAACCTCTTCACTTGGACTTCAGTTAATTCCTCTTATTCCCAATGAGGTTTTGTCGTAGATGGTTCTCGAAGATGGAATCGATCGAAATGATTTTAACTACGGCTGGGGTTCGACGATGCACATCCGAACTCCACATTAGTATAATATTGTCCGCTTTGGTCAAAAACTAGTAAGGAAGAAGTTCCTCAACGATGGATTTCGCGTCGAACGTCGCGGGAGCTTTTGCCCGTCGATCAATCCGGCGTCGAAAATTAGGGTTTGTGCGTTGTGCACGATGAAAAAGAGAAGAGAGTGTGAAAATAAAATAGAAGGATAATTGATATTTCTAGATTGAATAAAGAGAATAACAATGTCCACTGTTTATAATAGTGGATACTAACTTAATGAGCAAGGCAAAAGATATGAAAAAGATATGCACTCCCTAAATATCTAACTAAATAATGCAAGATATGGAAGATATAGAAATAATAAACGTATCAGCATCCGAAGTACAGGGGAGGCGTATCATCCTCCTCTAGCTACTCCAACAAACGGTCGAGGCCGGCTCCGATGATGTGGCTAGCCAACTTGCCGGAGCTAACTTGGGTAGCCCCGACCCCGGCCCGAGCCGTCCCAACGCTGGCTGCAAGGAAGGAAGAAGGCGATGGCCAACCGCCGTCGCGCCGCGACTCCATCCGACCTCGCTCCCGCTCTGCTCCCTATGTGCCACCTCAACCCCCACCAACTCGTTGTGGGGGATTTTGGCGTAACTCAATTTGGCCGATAAGTCAACTATGATCCCCGAGCAATTATGTTTTAGGAGTTTAATTATGTAATTTTAATTTTTAGGATTTTAACTATGTAATTTTTAATTTTTAAATTTTAATTACGCAATTTTTGTTTTTTTTATAATTTGTAATATTATTCTGGGTAATTTTAATGCATTTTAATATTGCGGAAATATTTTTATTTAAATTGAATAATAGAATGGTGGGACTCTTGAGCTTGTCCTTGTGAAAGAGCACAGATATGGGTGTTGTGGTCTTACCTAAGAACAGGGAGTAAAAGTGGGTCCGGGCCCACATCCATGCTCGTTGACAGGAGCACGGATGGGGATGCTCTAACCTATATATCTTTGATACCTATCATATCTTAAATGAAAACTTTGTAAGCCAAGTAGCCAATGGCAAATAACTGCATTAATTTATCGTGGAAAATGATACAAACTCTTAGAAATACTAGATTTTTCAGCAAGAGAGGTGGATCATCAGCCATGGACATATCACAATTCAAGTCAAGTAACTATAAATTATTGGCTGGAGGTCTAATCATGAGAAAAGTATAACTTCGTTTTAATGGAAGGAAGAATTGTGACTGAATAAATTGTCCATATTAGTGGTTAGTCAATGATATATTTTGTGGAAAGTAAATGTTTGAAGGTAAAGTTTTCAAGATATTAAATTGCCAAGGCTTACAAATAGGGCACGGCATCAGTATATACAATTTGACTTATAAATTTTTTTTAAATAATAGAGAAAACTAGGACTTTTCTTATATTGAAAAATTATAAACGTAATTATCTAATGTTTCGGTAAGTTGTAATTTAGGTATCATTTGAAGATTTGCCCACTATTAATTAACACATGTGATGGAGCCCAATGAGCAAATGAGACAAGAGGATGGACATGTATGGGCTGATAATGGGCCAAGAAGATCAATCCAAGCCCACAAGCCGTGGACAAGACTAAGGAATAATAATAACTAAATTACTGAAATATTCAAAGATAATTGAGTGTTAGTTACAAGACATCTTGGAATTTGAATGCATAATTTACCAAACACTTGACACAACTAATCTAATTATTTGTAAAAGACAACAACATTATTCATATTTGATGCCCAATTCTATTTCTACCTATCACCAATTGGGACGGGCAATTTATTAGGGAAATCTATCTCATTAACCGATTCACTTCTTTCTTGCCCTAATCTTCTTCTCTCCCTCACTTTAACTCATGCTGATAATTCAAACCCAATTCTCAAGTAGAAACCCCTAATCTTCTCTTGATCACTTCTCTCTTGAAAATTTTAATTTCACGAAATTTATAAAAATCAAAGCTTAATTTGGTCGTTTTCTCTATAATTTCAAGAGATTGAGGGTATATGCCCTCCAATGATAAGATAACAAACACACTGATAATGAACCTTACAAAACATTGGATAATCAAAGCAAACATATCCATACTATTACCAACACATTCTTGGATAACTAAGCTTCATCACCACTATTGTCTCTTCTAACCTGATTCCTCACAACTCCACTCAAAGATCATCTCGAAAACATCCTCAACTTTCTCGAAGTATTTATACCTGAAACTTGGACAAAGTAAAAGCACCCAAGAGAAGCCTCCTAAGCCCACAACATATCCAGCAGCAGCAAACACATAATCCCACTCAATCTCCCTATCCGATTCCACTTCCACAAACCGCGGTGATGGATTCGTGCAGCTAATGTTCAGAGGGAGACCACACAATCCCGTGTTCCCTTCAAATGAATCAGCAGAAAATGTTTGCAACTGATTCCCAATCGGAATCTCTCCAACTAGCTTGTTGTGAGATACATTCATCACAACAAGGAATGTGAGCGACGCGATCTCCTTTGGTATCTCCCCCGTGAGCTGGTTCATCGAGAGGTCAAGCGATCCAAGCTGCCTCAACTTGCCAAATGACTTTGGGATTCGACCGGTGAGAGCGTTGTGAGATAAGTTGAGAAGATAGAGTGAGTTGAGCTTACCAATTTCCACGGGGATTTCGCCATGAAAATTATTGCAAGAGAAGTCAATAGAGATAAACTCTGGCCAAATCTTGACAAGCTCAAGCTCTTGCCCTTTAATGGTTAATGTCACCTCGTTCCCGTAGTAGTATCCTATCGTAGCCATGACGCCTAAGTTGATACGCTCCAATTCTGCATCACGATCCAACACCATTCCTCTCCAGTATGTGAAGTTAAAAGGATTTATTTTGCCACTGAAATTATTGGAAGCGATGTCGATGATTTGAAGACTTGGCCAACTCTTTTGACATGTGATCTCTCCGTGGAATCTGTTCGAACGCAACACAAGCAACCGCAAGCTAGACGGGAGCATACATGGGAAATTACCAACTATGTGATTGTTTCTCACATTCATAACTTCTAAGGAAGTGCAATTCTCTAGAGAAAGTGGAACACCTCCTACCAAATTGTTGTGACTCACATCTAAAGTCTTTAGGCTGCAATTGGGAGAAATATTATCAGGGATCCAACCAGTCATGTTGTTTCTACCCAGATTAAGAACTTGAAGATTCTTCAAGTTTTCAAATAGACAAAGAGGTATACTTCCACTCAAGTTATTGTTTGAAAAGTCAAGAAATTCAAGACTTGTATTGTTGCAAATGAAGGGTGGAAGTGGTCCCCATAGACTGTTGTTTGCAATGGATAAGAACTTAATGTCGCGGGAGCGAAAAATGAACGGTGTAATCTCTCCACTTAAGTTGTTCGAATCGACCACTAAACTAAGCAGTCTTGATTGATTCACAATGGTGGATGGTATCGGACCTGCAAGTTTATTTTGAGATTGCCAAGCTTCAAATTCATCTAAACAATAGATGATCTTAAAATGTACTAGAGCTAGGTAGCACTCTATAAAGTATAAAGGGTGAAACATGAAAATGGGCATGGATCCCTTGTTGTCCTTCCTCCACATCAGGGTGTTGTGCTCTCACAGCATGAGAGCACAACACCCCTGCTGTGGAAGAAGCATTGTAGGGGATCCATGTTGAAAATACAAGTTGACCTTAAATTGTATTGTACTAGAGATAGCATTGTATATAACATTAAGCATACAATATCAACTATGCACAACCCTATAATACAAATATATGAGATAAACGAGTGGGTTTCATTGTTTCCTTTTAACTTATTATAAAAAGTGGGTTTCATTGTTTTGAAGTTGAAGTTTGATTATTAAGAATATTTTCATTTCCAAAAGATTAAGAGGTAATTCCATCCATCATCAAGAATGTCATATAGTGGGCCATGTGTATGTGTGAGAGAGAGAGTATGATACCATTTAAATTGTTATTGTTGAGCCATAAGTAGCGAAGAAATGTCATGTTTCCAATCTCTTGTGGCAATGGTCCATTGAAATTGTTTACTTCCAATTGCAACTCTATCAAATTAACAAGGTGACCAATCTCTCTTGGAATGTGACCTGGACAACATGAATTTTGAACATCCAATTTGTTTAATACTACTACTATGCTATTCTTGTATATTGATATTATTAAAGAATGGTAGATATTCCTAAAATTCAAGACGTGTATATAAAATGACAAGATCTTACCACTTAAAGCATTGCTGTGAAGGAACAATCCACACATGTTTGTTAAGTTCCCAATTTCTCTTGGCAATGATCCGCTAAACATATTTCCAGACATGCTTAAGCGCTCAAAATTGCTAAGATGACCAATCTCCTTTGGAATATTGCCTATTGTAGCAAAATCATCACTTCATTTTTAGCTAATTACAAAATATTTGAGTAGTTATCATACCAGTGAAATTGTTGAATTCAAGGCCAATTCTGAGAAGAGATGTCATGTTTCCAATAGCTCTTGATAATGACCCACTTAATTCATTGAAGGCAAAGTCAGCATATTGCAATGATGGCATGCTAAATATAGTTGATGGCAATTGGCCTTTTAATCTGTTGTAACTCAGACCCAAACTTTGTAAGTTAGTTAGACCACCAATCTCTTCTGGTATATTACCTAACAATTTGAAAATTTATGAAATCAAATCAATAACATGATTTCAAAACCAATCAAGTCAAATGTAAATTGCATGCCATCACATCTACATCGAATTATATACGAGTAGTCTATACATGCAAGGGCAATTTTATAATTATTTCGTAAAGGAATAAAGTAAAATTGATAAAGTAAGAGAGATATAGAACGAAAAATGATTAAGTATTGCTAGTGGAAAATGAATCTAACCTCGTTAGAAAGAACAACGTATCCAAAATGGAGGTTGACTAATTTTGTAACAGGGAGTTCTAAAGTGTATTTCTAATAAGCATTTTTGTGCATTTTATTCGGATCATACGTTTCTAACCATTTAGAAAAGAGTTTGTAAAAATCTATCTAGTTCCAAAGTATAGAGAATGTTAGAGCATGAAATTAATAAGATCTTACCATTTAACGTGTTGCTATCAAGGTACAAATTTTGAAGCATTGTCAAATTCCCAATTTCACTTGGCACCGGCCCACTAAAGTTGTTGATACTCATGCCCAATTTTTGTAAATTAGCAAGAGCACTAATCTCTTTTGGAATAATACCTATGAGTAAATTGCAACAAATCAATCAAAACAAAATGTAGGGAATGTAAGAGCTTGACATAAGATCTTACCACTTAAATAGTTAGCACCCAAATTTAATAATTGCAGCAATGTCAAGTTTCCAATTTGTGTTGGCACATGTCCACTAAAACTGTTGTTGTACAAAGAAAGATACTCAAGCTTTGAACACTGCCCCAAACTCGATGGTATTTCCCCATACAACTCGTTCTAAGAAATACGAAGAGACTTCAATCTATGCAGATTGTGTTTGCAGATATCATTTGGTAGGCTACTAGATAAACTATTAATCCTTAAATTCAAAACTTGTAAAAATGACATGTTGAAAATAGAATGGGGAATAGAACCATGAAAAGAGTTATTGCTAATATCTAAAGAAACAAGAAAAGAAAGATTTCCGATTTCTGGAGAAATGGTTCCTGCAAGACCCATGGATGATATATTCAACTGAGTCACCCTTTGATAGTGAGAATCACAAGTAACTCCCATCCACCTACAGATACAGCCCTCTCCACTCCAATTTTTGGTCAATATATTATGGGGATCGAAAGAGATTCGAGATTTGAAGGCAATAAGGGAAGAACGATCAGTGTTGATATCTGAGTTGGCAGAGCTAGAATCAATCATCAGCCATTGAAGTAGAAAGAGTGATGTTATAAGGATATAAAGATTGCATGAATATCGATCCATTAGGCTTGATGATTTTAAAAGTAGTAACGTGTTATCTTTATATTATATATATATATATATAGGGTTGTGATCAATTGAGATTTTTTAGCCTAATTGAGAATTGAGATGCATTATTAGCCACTCATTTTTATTAAATGAGTGGTCCAGAATTTACCACATGGAAAATATTTTTACATTAATTAATTGTGAAAGGGCAGAATGGTAATTTCATCATACATTTTATTTAATAAATATTTTTTTATTTTTTTTAAAAAAATTAAAATTTTTTTTCGTTTTTTTTATTTTTTTTATTATTTTTATTTTTTTTGTCAACTACATATACAATTCATGTCAACTACACACATATAATGTCAACTACATATACAATTCATGTCAACTGCACATATATAATGTCAACTACATATATGATTCATATCACCTATACACATATAATGTCAACTATAAGCTGTTGACATTTGATGTACAGGCTATTGACATTTGATGTGCAGGGCTATTGACATTTGATGTGCAGGCTACACATCGTAGTTGACATCGCGTGAAAATTAAAAAAATTAAAAAAAAATTTAAAAATTTTTTTAAAAAATTTTTAAAAAAATAAAAAAATAAATTTTTTTTTAGTTGTTGACATTTTAATACGAGTTGTTGACATTTGATATTCTGGCTATTGAAATGAAATGACGATAATACCCTTAGTTGATATAATCTACTTGTAGTTGACATTTCAAAATGAGTGGCTGAAAATGCATCTCAATTCTCAATTAAGCTAAAAAATCTCAACCTAACAAGACCCTCTATATATATATATATATATATATATATATATATATATATACACCTCAAACGTGTAACGTGTGTGTGTTATCTTTTTTCTATTGAGGTAGCCTAGACTTAAGTAATTTCCCTCCATATTTTTTTCACAAGGCTGGGACTTAAGTATCTTAAATACGGTAGTGAGAAAAGCTTTAGATTTAAAATCGACAAAATATAAATTAGTTAAGATTTAAAATCTAATCATGTGACGAAATATTTGAAATTATACAAAACCAACAATGTGAAAGTAGAAACAATATTCAAAATTAGAGTACTACAATCATAGTCACGTGGATATTGTCATATTGCAAAAGAGATAAAGTCGTCTTCCCACTTATTAAGGCTATATTAATTCATACATTAAAATTAAAGCCAGTTTAGAGCTCTTAAAATCAAACATCAAAATTACATGATGTATTTGTAGGTATGGAATAATCGACAATGCTATAGATGCATTTGAACAACTTTGTATAGATAATGAACTTGATGCTTGGTTGTAATGTCATTGATTTTTTTTCACTCAACGAAAGAATTAGAGTAAAACTTCGATTATGTGTTTAGCTTAGTTTTTCAAAATACGTTTATAAAATTTTTGAAAATATAACAAGTAAATTTTAATTTTCAAATAATTGTGTAAGTGACAAATACTATAATCATTTTATAAATAATTCCATTATATTATATTATTTTTAATATATATTGATTTAAGAACTTATTGTCTAAATATTGCAGTAGCTAATTTATTAAAATTGCTACCTCATTTAAGTTTGTTTAACTGGCGGTCTTCGATATTTTGGGCATACATTCGGGCCTCTAATATATTTATTTGATATTATAGGAATATTATAATTGTATATGCTATGGATGGGTCGACAATACGTAAGGTTTAAAACATTGGCCCAAGAAGATCGAACCGTGCTAGTTTGTCTCAACCAAGATGACACATTTTTATTTTTAGTAACTTTCTCCAATTGATGCACCCAACCATTTTTTTATCCAATTAAATATCTTATTCTCTTTCTCTCTACATTTAATACTTACACTCACATTTTCTCATTCCAATTAAATATATTAAACAACTCCTAAAATCTCGTGCCGATTAAAAAATGTGTCATCTTAGCCGGGACTAAGGGAGTAATTCCTAAATGTGAGCAAGATTCTGTTGTGGGAAATATTCTAATTCCAAAATTTTAAACTCTGATGTTTGTTTCATATTTTCATTTTTGTATATTTATATTTAAATGTCACACTTAGACATAGTTGAATTAATGAATTATCATAGTTATCACATCAAACTAATTATAAACATATTATCAACGTATAGCTGCGGTGGATTTTGACCTAAAATATGACATGTATGGAATCATAAATAAAACAAGAAAAGTAGTTATTACTTTTATTTTTATGGGTGAAATAATTATTACGGAAATTAATTTTCCATAGTGGTTAGTGATTACTCATTATGATGATAAAATTATCTACCAATATAATTGGC
This sequence comes from Salvia splendens, assembly GCF_004379255.2. Taxonomy (NCBI): domain Eukaryota; kingdom Viridiplantae; phylum Streptophyta; class Magnoliopsida; order Lamiales; family Lamiaceae; genus Salvia; species Salvia splendens. The sequence goes on along the minus strand of NC_056044.1, from coordinate 33,254,549 downwards.
TTGAGGTCAATATTTTATTGGCTAAAAACTGCATTGATTTCTCTTGCACAAAGTATTATTTTATAAAATATTTAATTAATCAACGAATCAAATGAAATTGAAGATAAAATTTCGGTGAAATTGAATCGTTATGGCTTACAAAGTGTTCCTATATAGAGAATATGAAATTATTTGACTTAGTCATAGCCTCAATTATATCTTTTCGAAATATATTAAATTTGACTGAGTCTCATTATTTTATTTAAGCTTTTTTTATTTCATATGCTAGTTTGACTGAGTATACATCTTTGTTTTATAGTATGTGAATTTTTGTTATTGTACAACATAAGAGAAGATTTTCATTTCAGCAGCAAACCAGAAAACGTGAAACAATCAGGATTACAATCAAAATCAAAGGAGAATACTAAACATTGGATAACTAAAAAAAAAGCATTCATACTTTTTTATTTTCGTCTGCTAACAAGCTTGATCCTTACTGCTGTCTTCTAGCCTGATTCCTCACAACTCTTCTTCGTCTCTCTCTTTTCTTCCGGCGCTGCCAACACTCATTATACTACTATTATGGAAAACATTCATTATACTACTATTATGGAAAATTATGCTATCGTAAATATGAAAATTACTACTACTATACATTATATTGCATATTTGTATATGCAATAATATTTTAAAATATCTTATATGTACCGACAATACAAAAAAATGACTTGCAAGGTAGATTTTTGAATATATTTTTTGCAGTTTAGATTGTTGAATATATATTTACAATTTAGATTTATGAATATACATATTGGCTAAGGCCCATACAAATATTTTAGTTGCTTATTTCTCTTAAATGTTAGATTTTTTAGAATCCGTGCAAACCGTGTTCTGTAATTACCTTTGCTGTGAAGATTATGGCCCTTTATAAGGAAGCCCAACCCACATTTGTAGCCCAGCCCAGCCCAATATAGAGCCCCCTAGTCCACGTGTCATGCGGTGTGTGGTGTATTATGAGAGACGAGGCCTTTTTACACTTGGTGACTCGGTTACATTGCACCTCTCGTTCTCGATTCACTCTCTCTCTCTCTCTTCCATCTCTCTGAAATTACGGCTTTCACCCTCGTCTTCTCCTCTCTGTGTGTGAGCATAACAGATCCTTCCTGTAATAATGGAGTGCTCATTTCAGTTGGAAGAAGCTCGGCTAGAAAGGAGTTCGGTAAGCTCGGCTTACCGAGCTGGAACTAGCCTGGAACTAGCCGAGAAGAAGAAGGCAGAAGTCGGTAAGCTCAGCGGTAAGGAAGCTCGGTAAGGAAGCTCGGTAAGGAAGCTCGGCGTTGAGCTGGAATGAGCCGAGAAGGAAGAGTTCGGTTGTAAGCCGAGAAGGAGTTCGGTTGTAAGCCGAGGAAGGAGTTCGGTCTTGAACCGAGGAAGGAGTTCGGTCTTGAACCGAGAAGGAAGAAGCAACCTAGCCGAACTAGCCGTTGGAGCAGCAGTTAGTTAGCTGAGATGTAGCGGTTATTCTTCTTGCTTTCTTGATTCTTCTTGTAGTTAGTTAGTAGCAGTTGCTACTTGATTATAGAGCTTTAAATAGCTCACCGTGTATGTAGTTTAGAGTAGAGTTTAATCAATAAAGAGTTTTCCAGTTTTCTCTCCAAGATTATCATCTTCAATACTCAAAGTGTGAGTGTGTGTGTTTTCTGCATTGTGTGATCTCATACAACAGTGAGTGTGTGTGTGATCTTATTGAGTGTGTGAAAGCCTTGTGTGTGCGAATCCTAACAAGTGGCGCCGTCTGTGGGAAAGAGATATTGAAGCTGATTTGCAGAGGATCAAACGGTTTCAGAGATGGCAGCAAGGCTTGATGCAGAAAAGTTCACAGGCAAGAATGATTATGGCCTGTGGAAGATGAAGATGAAGGCGGTTTTAATTCAACAAGGCTTGGCGGCAGTTCTTGCAAAACCAGAGGAGAAAGGAAAGGCTCCAGTGCTTGATGAAAAAGCTCAGGCAAAGATGGAGGAAATGCAGCTCAAGGCACATTCTGCAGTGATTCTGTGCCTTGGAGATAAGGTCTTGAGGGAAGTTCAAGAAGCCAAGACTGCGGTGGAGATCTTGGACAAGTTAGATGAAGTTTACTTGGCCAAATCCTTGGCTAACCGGCTGTATCTCAAGAAGAGGCTGTATGCCTATAGTTTTTCTGGAGATAGGTCCATCATTGAGCAGCTAGAGGAGTTCAACAAGATCATTGATGACCTGGGATCTGTTGATGTCAAGATCTCAGATGAGGATAAGGCCATTCTCACATTGAATGCCTTGCCTAGCTCGTATGACCAGCTAAGTGATGCAATTATCTATGGAAGAGATAAACCTATCACCTATGCAGAAGTCTATTCAGCCTTGATGGCCAAAGAACTCCAGAAGACAGCCAACAGAGGCTCTGCAAGCTCCAATGTTCAAGCTGCAGAGGCCTTGAATGTGAAGAAGTTCAAGAAGCAGAACTTCAAGAAGAAGTTTGAGGGCCCTAAACCCTCAAGTTCTGATGCTCAGAAGGAAACCAGAGCTTGCTATTGGTGCAAGAAACCTGGACATTTGAAGAAAGATTGTCATGCATGGAAGAGAAAGATGGCCTCTGAGGGACACAATCAATCTGATTGTGTGGAGAGTGCTGATCCCCCGGCTCAACTCATGAATATCAGTGATAGTGGGGTCAGTCATAGGTGGATAATGGACTCGGGGTGCAGCTTCCATATGTGCCCAAATAGAAGCTGGTTTCATGATCTTCAAGAAGCATCGGGTACGGTTGTTCTTGGTAATAATCACATTTGTCAGATCAAAGGAATAGGGAAGGTAAAGCTAAGCCTACAAGATGGCTCTATAAAGATCCTAACTGGGGTGAGGTATATTCCAGAAGTAAAGAGGAACCTCATCTCATTGGGAATGCTGGAGCAGAAAGCTTACCTCTTTTTCGAGTGATTATACACTGCGTGTACAAGGGATTCTTCGTGGAAGGAGGTTGCGGGAAAATAGTTTCTAAAATTAGAAAGTACGTATTTTTATAGGACGGACTAGAAAGGAAAGCATGCATATTCTTGTGGTACGGAAGGAAGTATCTTTTACTGCTTTATCTCAGTTTCTGTGTTCGTTGGTATTTCTTGTGTATTTAACTTACTAACGTTCTATATGTGTCTCAGGAGAATTATCTTGACACTATTAGTGTTTAGATCTGTTTTGTTACTGATATGTTTTTATATAAAGAAGCTTGATATATATTCTTTTATATTTCAAATTACAAATAAATTGTTTGTAGGTACAATACCCATGGCTTGGATCTGTCTTCCAACAAATCTATTTGTATGGCTTAGTTCTTTTTATCCGTTAGTAAATATTTCTGATGACAGTTTGATTTAATTTGATGCAGTACTCATGAATGTGCATTTTTAAAGTTAAGAATTATGATTAATGTGCTTATTTATTTTATAAATAAATTGTTTGAAGGTCCAATAACATCCACCATTGGAGTCTTACAAATTTGGGGAACTTATTTGTCTATTCCAACAAATTAAATGATGAGCTCTCATCTCCCATTTGCACTTGTTGGCCAAATAGCACATTTTGATAGCTACTCACGTGCTAGATGTCTTACTAGTGACTTTTTAAAAATCTCTCAGTATGTACTCACGATAGAACACAAATGATTTGGAAAACAATTTAAAAGCTGTGTTTGGTACGTGGAATTGGGGTGTGGAATTCGAACAGAAGCCTTCAATTCCAAATCCAGTGTTTGATATTATAAAAATTATTGGATTTGGATTTGAATTCCAATTCCAAATCCTCTAATTCCAAAATTTGAATTTCATATTAAAAGTAGTGGAATTCCAAATACTCACACACACACACTTCACATACTTCACACACTTCACATACTACACACGTTTCACACACTTCACATACTACACATGTTTCACACACTTCACATACTATACACATTTCACACACTATACATATATCACACACTACACACACTAAACACATATCACACAATACACAATTTCACACACTGCACACATTTCACATATTTCACATACTATACACACTTCACACACTACACAATTTCACATATTTCACATACTACACACATTTCACATATTTAACACACTACACACATTAAATATATTTCATACACTTCACACACTACACACATTTTATATATTTCATACATTTCACACACTACATGCACTACACACATTTCACACACTACACACAATTCACACATTTCACACACCACACATTTGAACGTGTGTAGTGTGTGAAATGTGTGTAGTGTGTGAAATGTGTATAGTGTGTGCACTGTGTGTATATTTATCAAACATGTCAATTCAATTTCATATCCATTCTCATTTTACCAAACATAAGATTTGGAATTGAATTGTTGGCAATTGAAACATAAAAATGAATATAATAATATCCGACATCGGTGTACACAAAGAGCTTAATCCACTATATAAGTCTCATACAAAGAGCTTAATTCACTATATAAGTCTCATGGGCCTCTCCTCTTATAACCAATTGGTTTTAGGATGGAACCATGGATTTCTATCATGAATTATAATTCAATTCCTTCCAATTCAATTCCAATTCTGTGTACCAAATCTTAACATTCTCGTTTATTTGAACCTATCTCACAATAGACTCACATGACATATACCTTCATCTCTTGGAAACATGAGCCTACTTGAATCGATGGACTTGTCAACAAACAAATTGGACGGAGGAATTCCAAGTGAATTGACAAGGTTGACATTTCTTACGAAATTAAACCTTTCAATGAACAATCTTGATGGGCAAATACCGCAATCCAACAAGTTCTCTACATTCGATAATAATTCATATATTGGAAACTTGGGATTGTGTGGATTTCCGTTGACGAGAAAATGCAAAGTTGGAATTGGAATTGGATACATGATTATAAGAAGTGGAAGGCCAATATGGTTAGTGGAATTCTTTTTCGGAGTTGATTATACTAATAAATATAAGATGAAGAAGAAACGCAACCGAGCTGCACCAACACGCAGGGGAACTTGATTCAAAGCCAAAGAAAAAATTGTGTGCTTTTCGTGTGTTTGATTTGGAACTATTGCTTGTGTTAGTTGTAAATATTTTTTTTTTTATATTTAAAAATGGATTGTGAGGGGCAGCATCCCCTGCTGTGATTTCTCCACAGCAGGGGATCCAATCCCGTTTCCTATTTCCTTTTATCTTTTCATTTGCTATTTTTGTCGTGTGTTTTCATAATCTTTTTACCTTTTTCAGTTGCTACTTATGTTGTTGTGTTTGATATCTTTAATACTCTCTGTGAAGTATATTATGCTACAATATGTTCTTTATTTTGAAAAGCAAAATCTGTAGTGCAAGAAAATTGATGAGTATAACTTTGGAAATTTTAAAATAAATAAACATTCCATTTTCAAATTTCAAAAGACACCCACCATAGACTCCCCCGTCCCCCATAATTTGTCACCATTTGACCTGACACGAGTTTTAATAAATGTAATAGAAAGTGAATTGAAAAAGTTAGTAGCATCTGGATTCTACTTATATATTAGTTTTATAATAAAGTGTGGGTGAGAATGAGTTAGTAGAATATGTGGTCCACTACCAAAAATAGTAAAAGTGATAAGTGATAAATTTTTAGGGACGGACAAAAATGGAAATAAGTGACAAATTTTTAGGGACGTAGGGATAATAAACTTTCCACTGTCAACTTTTTTCAACCTCGAAGTTACATTTATGTAGTAGTAATTTAAAAAATTCAAACTATAAAAGGTTATGCAACATAAATTGTACAAACAATGTTTTTGATCAATTATCCCCTACAAAAAAACCCAATCAAACAGTTCCTGCCACAGGTATTCAATCCACAGGAAAGTCCACATATATATTTTGACATCTCTAATCTTAGGAAAGCCCATTAAGTTGTAAGATAATTGGGCCAAAATAAAATTCTACTACTTTTTAAACCAAATATTATCTCCAGGCCCAAATTAAAATTCTAACTCCAAAGTCATTTTCTATCTGTAAGCGCAACTTGGATTTCTAGCTTACATACACCAATAATTAAATTATTTTAAATAATGCTCAATGTATATCATTTAAGTCTTAGATTCATGAGATTACTCAATTTTATCGCTTATTTCATGGATTAATTAAATGGTTTTAAGTTGTTTACTAATTGTTAATTCAGAGAAATGATATGCTATGTTCAATCTATATATGAGCACCATCCATGACCATAAGCACTATACATACTTTATCGTTATTTGTTTTGTTTTACACTTAGTTGGATCTATTATATCAAAATCATTGTTGACATTTTTAATTTTTTTTTATATTTTTTATAAAATTTAATGCTTGAACCGTCTCAATTTGTTAATTTGTTTTTAAGATTTGAAAAGTATTTGTTATACCTCATGTGGTCATTACATAAATTATAAATGATTTTGATAAATTATTTGTAATAATAGACCATATGTGGTCTTAATATAAATGTAATATAGGAACAAATCCCAAAATTGACTCTTTGTGTGTAAACAACTTATAGTCATATCACCAATAATCCCAAAATTGACTCTTTGTGTGTAAACAACTTATAGTCAAAAAAAGAAGAAATGTGATGCACATTAAAGTCTTGTACACAATTATGTTTCCCATTGAATCATTTCGATGTTTTCCCATAAATCAAACTTTGCCGTGTTTCACAATTATGTTTTGCACATTGAAGTTGTTTTTTTAGTGTTGGAATATAGTATAATTTTAATTTTGATTAAAAGGGCATCTCCTAGTTTGCATATAAATAGGCAAATGAATCAGATTAGATAGACAAAAACATCATTCATGAAAACAGCACACCTTTTTCTTGCATATCTTTCTCTCCTAACCCTGTGTCTATGTGTGTGTCCTTCAAGAGCAGCCACAAGTGAAGCAGAGGTTTTGATGAGATGGAAATCCAGCCTATCATCTTCTGCTTCTCTCGAGTCTTGGTCTGTCAACAACATCAGCAATCACTGCAGATGGATTGGCATTCGCTGTAATGACGAGGGATCTGTGTCTGGAATTGATCTCCCCGTTGCAGGCCTTGCAGGGACATTGGATCTGTTCCATTTCACTTCATTGCTGAATCTCACCACTTTCAACCTCAGTGGGAATTATCTCAACGGCTCCATACCAGCTGCTCTTGGCAACCTCACAAGCCTCACTCTCTTGGACCTCTCCGCCAATCTGTTTTCCGGTGGCATTCCACCAGAGATCGGCTGCTTGACAGAGCTTCGATACTTGAGCTTCTCCAACAACTATATGGTTGGAGAAATCCCATATCAGATTGGCAATATGAGGAAGGTGCGCTTCTTGGATTTGGGCTCCAATCACTTTGAAACTCCTGACTGGTCTCGATTTCCCACTTTCCCTTTCCTAACTCACCTTAATCTTCATTACAACGAACTCAACTTGGAATTCCCACACTTCATAACCACATGTCTCAACCTTACTTTTCTTGATTTGTCCGTAAACACCTTCACAGGCCAGATTCCTGAATCATTATTCACCAACTTGCTCAAACTTGAATATCTTGACCTAAGCATCAATGGTTTTCAAGGCCCCCTGTCAACAAATATCACTAACCTCTCCAAATTGAAGGGTCTTCTCCTTGGCGACAACTACTTCTCTGGCAACATTCTTGATACAGTAAGCCTTATTCCAAGCCTGCAAATTCTAGAGCTGTACAATAATTCGTTAATAGGAGAAATCCCTCCTTCTATAGGCCTACTCACGAATCTACGAACTCTAGCCCTTGGAATGAACAGATTCAATTCCTCCATTCCCCGAGAGCTCGGCCTGTGTAACAAGCTGACCGACTTAGATTTATCTCGGAATTCACTCTCGGGGCCATTGCCTCCATCCTTATCAAATCTGGGCAATTTATCTTTGTTGGACCTATCTTACAATAGCTTGACTGGTGAAATATTGACTTCTTTCATCACGAGTTGGAGAAAGCTAATCGCACTAGAAATTGAAGACAATGAATTCAGTGGGGAACTTCCATCAGAAATAGGCTTGCTCACAAACCTCAACTATCTGTTTCTCTATAATAACTCGTTTTCAGGCACCATCCCACCGGAGATAGGAAACCTACAAAATTTGTCGGCGCTGTACCTTTTCACCAATAACTTTTCAGGTGGGGAGTTGGAAAAAAATGCTTTTTATGCCTTGGTAACAACTAACAATGGTTTCTCACATTGCATTTGTGAGCTCCCAGCCTACATTCCCTTAAATTTTATCGCATTTTTCCATTTCCGTGCATCCGTCCCATAAAATTTGTCACAATATTAGAACACGGAGATTGAAAAGTTCATACATTTGGGTTAATAGTGATATTGTTGCGAGCACTTTTATATCTAAAGTATGCTAACTCTATAATAACTCGTTTTTCAGGCAGCATCCCACCAGAGATAGGAAACCTACAAAATATGTGGAGGCTGGACCTTTCAACCAATAACTTTTCAGGTGAAATACATAAACCGACTGAGTGGGAACTTGGAAAACAATGCTTTATATTCCTTGGTAATTATGGTTTCACATGCAATATGCTTATTAATTTGCATATCCTTAGTGAATTTCTTATTCACTAACATCAGTTTGAATTAAATACTTAAAATGCTATGCATCTACGTATTTTAAAGTATATGAATTTTGTTTTATATTCTTATTTAACTTTAAAATAAATTGTTTATAGGTCCAATACCATCCACCATTGGAAATCTTTCAAATCTAGATTTGTTAGATCTATCTTCCAACAAATTAAATGGTGAGCTCTCATCCTCTATCTGCAACTTGACATGACTTGAGTAATCTTGTAGGCCAAATATGATATGCATGTTCAGTTTTAGATGTAAAGAAATTTGATTTACATCCTTCTTATATTTCAAATTTGATTTACATCCTTCTTATGTTTTGAAGGTCCAATACTATCTACCATTGGAAATCTTTCAAATCTGAGGGAGTTATATCTTTCTTCCAACAAATTAAATGGTGAGCTCTCATCCCCTATCTGCTACTTGACATATCTTGAATAATCTTGACAACAAACATATAGATTTTGTGCAATCCCTCTATAAGGAGTACCATTTCTTTCCGGCATGGATTTTAAGTATTATTAAGAATAGTGAGTGGAAACAAGTTAGTGGAATATAGATCTTACTTTTATATACTCCCTCCGTCCCACTTTAAGAGTCTCGGTTTACCATTTTTGGATGACCCACTTTAGGAGTCCCGATTAAAATATTTCATAAATGGTAATAGACCACATATTCCACTAACATTTTTCCATTCATATTTTATTATAAAACTAATATATAAAAGTAGAAGTCACATTCCACTATCTTTTTTCACCTACATTCCTTTACCTTTCTTAAAACTTGTGCCAAACTCAAATGAGACTGCTAAAGTGGGACGGAGGGAGTACTAGTTTATAATCATATTTGAGTAGAATGAGTCAGTAGTATATAGAGGTTAATATCATTTATAGTAAAAACGAATCGAGATTCCTATTTTACAAATGGACCAAAATGAAAATATGGGCCTCCTAATGGTATGTGGGGTCTAAAGCAGATAACAAACATATTGTTACGATGAGTAAAAGGCCATGCATGTGTATTTCCGGTTTGAATATATTTGATTTATATCCTTGTTTTATCTTCAAAATAATTGTTTGAAGGTCCAATTCCATCCACAATCGGAAATCTTTCAAATCTGATGGTGTTACGACTCTCTTCCAACAAATTAAATGGTGAACTCCCATCCTCCATCTGCAAGTTGTCAGGGCTTATTGCTCTTCTTCTCTCGAATAATACTTTGGAAGGAAGAGTGCCACGATGCATTGGAAACTTGAGCAGATCTTTGATCATCTTTCATCTGAATGAAAATCAATTTAGTGGCCTCATACCATCTACCTTTTCTAAGAATTGTAGTCTTATTTCCATCAATTTGGGTAATAACAAATTCCACGGACGATTACCTAAATCCTTAGTCAATTGCCGAAGTCTAGAAGGCCTCGACATTGGAAATAATAGAATACAAGATGAATTTCCCTTTTGGATGGAACGCCTACGCAAGCTTCGGGTGCTAGTGTTGAGGTCTAACAAGTTTGGTGGTAACATGTCGCTTCCTTCACGAACCAAGTTTCCATTTCCTAGGTTGCAAGTGTTTGATGTATCCCATAATGAATTTCTAGGCTCTCTACCTCAAACATATATCAACAATTTCATAGCTATGATTGAGCCAGTAGAAATTGATTATGATGAGTTTCTAGGTTACGTGGAGATGAGGCTCATCTTGAAAGGTCAGGATCAGTTAATTAAGAGAATATTGGAAACCTTCACAATAATTGATCTGTCCTCCAATAGATTCTTTGGGAATATTCCAGATTCCGTAGGAAATCTTAAGATTCTCAAATACTTGAACCTGTCACACAATAGCCTCACTGGACATATACCTTCATCTCTTGGAAACTTGAGTGAACTCGAATCGTTGGACTTGTCAACAAACAAACTGGATGGAGAAATTCCAAGTGAATTGACAAGATTGACATTTCTTGCGAAATTAAACCTTTCAATAAACAATCTTGTTGGGCAAATACCGCGATCCAATCAGTTCTCCACATTTGAGAATGATTCATATATGAGAAACTTGGGATTGTGTGGACTTCCGTTGACAAGAAAATGCAAAGATGATGATGGGAAATTGATGCAGTCTGCAGAAGAAGAGAGTGATGATGAATATGAATTCATAGATGGATTTGATTGGAGATGTGTTGTGATGGGATATGGAAGTGGATTCATACTTGGGATCGGAATTGGTTACATGATTATAAGAAGTGGAAGGCCAAGATGGTTGGTGGAATTCTTTTTCGGGGTTGGATATCAATATAAGACTAAGAAGAGATGCAACCGAGCTACATCCACCCGCAGGGGAACTTGATTCAAAGCCAAAAGGAGAATTCTGTGATTTTTCTTGTGTTTGATTTGGAACTACTGCTTGTGTTTGAGTTGTGTTTTCTATTTCTGTATACCTTTTTAATTGCTACTACTAGTTTTGCTTAGTATATAATAAATTTTGTGAAGTATTAAGCTAAAATATGTTCCGTATTTTGAAAAAAAGTTATCTATCCTACAAAAAATTGATGAGTAAAATAATTAAAAAGTTAAAATGTTACCCCCTTCATCCATAACCAGTAGTATGTTTCTTTTTCTAACAGGCTGGATTTCATTTTCTATGAATAATATTTCAACCATTTTTTTCTCTCTTATTATATACTAATTGTACATTATAACTAACGAAAAATCTCATTGTTATCCGTTTCACAAATCCAAAAGTAAATTAACAATTTCCACTCGTACATTCTCTGTTGCCATGAATAAACAAGTAGAGATCTTTTCTAGCAATTTTCAAATTTTATGCGGTGAGAATCGAATTTGGTAAAAGTTTGGGGAGTGTCATGCATGTTCTGCCTTAAATAGGATCATTTTTGTATTTTTCCATATTACATAGGCTAGACTGAAAATCACAAAAAGACGAGGGACCTGACTATGATAATTGAATCTCGGAGGGATATAACACCAAATCCCCATTTTACCCTCAATACTTGGAACCTCAGATGTCAAGCCTCATGCAGTAAGAAATTGACACAATCATTGATTCTGTATAATTAAATTATGTGCATCAATATCTTTCTGAACAATTTCATGGAAATCTATCAAATCTGCGATCCCTATGGCTCAATTCTAACAAATTAAATGGTGAGCTTAATTTCTCATGCAATATATTAATTTGCAACTTGACATATATGTGATGGTCATATGCTATGCATGTGCATTTTTTAGAAACAAAGAAATATGATTTATATTTTTATTTAATCTTTTCAATAAATTGTTTGAATGTCCAATACCATCCACCATTGGAAATCTATCAAATATGGAGTCCCTATATCTCTCTTCTAACGCCCCCCCTCAAGTTGAGTATCGAACCTTTCGATACTTAACTTGCACGATTTTTAATTTTCAAGTTTGAGGAGCTGCTTCATTTTTCTTCATTGAAAGTGTAGGCTATTATCAAGGAGCTCTTCAATTCTTTATGACAGTTTTTGCTCGTGTCAAGAGCCCAACTTAGATAGTTTTTTATCACAGTTTTTGCTCGGAAATCTTTCATACCTGGAGTCCTTATTTTGTTGGAAATATTGCAGCCTTTACACGGGCAACCCTTGCTATTACAAAGAACACAAAACTGGAAGGTAAATAAAACAAAGTAAATACAATAAAAGGAACAAGATGCAAACTATATTCTTCTTCAAGTCGAGTCGAGGTGACCCTCTCTCCGCAAGACGAAATACGCCCCGGCTAGTGCTCACGGATTGGCGTAATGTCCCCAAAGATGAAACGACTTTCCTCCTATCGAGTTGAAGCACCTCAAACTCGTAGGCTCCGGCGAACTTGAATTGGAGGCGAGAACCGAGCAATGCGATGCTCCTAAGATGCGAACTAGATGCTTGAGCTAGAGAGAAGAGAGAATGATTGTTGGTTGTATTTTCCATCTACAAATCCATGCCTTATATAGGCTAGAGATGGAGACATGAAAGATCATGACATCAAGACACTACATAAAGAAATTGGGGTTGAAAAGCCAAAGGACTTGGCCACATGAAAGGCCAAAAGCCTCTCTCTTTTCCCCCAAATTTCTCACATTTCCTACAATCCCCCACATTGGTTAGAGCGCTGCAAGCTCAAACCAACACCAGACATGTATGCATGTATGCAGACTCTTTTGCTCAGTTCTCAGGAAACGATACTGTATTTGGAGAGGTAACTTGTGGTTTTGAACCTTCCATAGTTAACACTATCGGACATACCGACGGACTAGTGGACGCGATGCCTTGAACTATTCCTCCTTGGTGTATGCCTAGTCAATAGCATCAACACAATATTGTCTCAACTCCATCAGTTCTCACGTTTGTGTCCGTTTCGGCTGTGGAACACCTCTTTGGAATTCATAAGTGACTCACACACACGAAGCGGCCTCACTTCTCACTTATATAGGTGATTCTTTCATGAGTATCCTGCCATACTGCATCTCCTTGAGATTTCAAGAATCATTAAAAGTCAAAAGACTTAACCTCTTACCACGTGCATGTTACAACACTCAATGCTTTCTAAAGAATGGGCGAAGATTAAAATCTTCTGAGTGTTACAGCTAGATTTGTATAGCTTTGTTTTCCCATTGAACCAATCCCATGGGATCTCCAATCGTATGGTTGGGTTACCACTATACTCATCTTTTAAGATGTGGTTTTCAGTCCCATTCCTTTTAGCAATTTATGCATTTGATCACGGTTTAAACCTTTTGTTAACGGATCCGCTAAGTTATCCACTGACTTTACATAGTCAACTGAGATAATGACACTTGTGATCAACTGCCTTACGGTATTATGTCGCCGACGAATATGTCGAGACTTACCATTATAAAAGCCACTTTGTGCTCTACATATAGCTGCTTTGCTATCACAGTGTATCAATACTGCGGGCACTGGCTTCTTCCAACATGGAATACATTCTAGGAAATTTCTGAGCTACTCGGCTTCTTCCCCTGCTTTATCCAATGCGATAAACTCAGATTCCATGGTGGAACGAGCAATACACGTCTGTTTCATTGATTTCCACGAGACAGCACCACCCCCTACAGTGAACACATACCCACTTGTCGAAAATGAGTCTTTTGAATCAGAGATCCAATTTGCATCACAGTACCCTTCAAGTACTTGGGGATATCTTGTGTAATGCAACCCAAAGTTAATGGTATACTTCAAGTATCTCAAAACTCTACATAGAGCTTTCCAATGTTCCTTGCTTGGGTTGCTTGTAAATCGGCTCAACTTGTTTACAGGACAAGCAAGATCAGGTCGAGTACAGTTTGTGATAAACATCAAACTTCCTATGACCTTTGCATACTCTTCTTGAGCAACAGAATCACTCATATTTGTGCTCAGATGGACATTGAGCTCCAAATGAGTCTTTGCTGGCTTACAACCAAACGAGTTGAATTTCTTAAGCATTTTCTCAACATAATGAGATTGCGTTAAGGCAATTCCCTCATTAGTCCTCAATATTTTGATTCCGAGAATCACATCAGCTAGACCCATATATTTCATATCGAAATTTCTTTTCAACATGTTTTTTGTCTCGTTAATAATGACACTATTGCTGCCCATTATCAACATATTATCAACATACAGACACACAATAACAAACCCGTTATCTGTGTTCTTAATGTAAACACACTTATCACACTCATTGATAGTGAATCCATTTGTCAACATCACATTGTCAAATTTCAAATGCCATTGTAATGGTGCTTGCTTCAACCCATATAATGACTTTACCAGTTTGCATACTTTACGCTCTTGCCCAGGCACAACAAACCCTTCGGGTTTTTTTTTTTTTTTTTTTTTTTTTTTTTTTTTTTAAATTAACTTCATATATTTATATCATATATATGAAGGAGGAAATTACAAATCAACTCCCATAACAAGGAGGAAAGACAAATTACGCCACCCAGGATTCGAACTCGAGACCTCCAGGATGGACGCGGTATCCAGCACCCTTTACCGCTAGGCCAAGGGGCTTGGATACAACAAACCCTTCGGGTTGTTTCATATATATTTCTTCTTCCAGATCACCATTCAGAAACGCAGTTTTCACATCCATTTGGTGAATCTCTAGATTGTGCAAAGCAACAATCGCAAGAAGCACCCGAATGGAAGTGATTCTCGTAACAAGTGAATAGGTATCAAAAAAGTCATACCCTTCTTTCTGCTTAAAGCCTTGGACAACTAGGCGAGCTTTGTACTTTTCTATAGTACCATCGGGCTTATATTTCCTTTTCAGAATCCACTTGGACCTTAAAGCCTTACAGCCTTCAGGCAAGTCTACTAACACACAAGTGTTATTTCTCATGATGGATTCAATTTCACTGTTGATAGCTTCTTGCCACCACGCTGCATCTGGGCAGACAAAGCTTCCGCCACTGACTTTGGTTCGTCATCCAACATAAAAGTTATGAAGTCAGGACCAAATGTCTTAGCAACTTTAACCCTTTTACCACGTCTTGGTTCTATATCCTCAGGACTTGACCTCGTGTTTTTGGAGGATTAGAACAAGTGGATTCATCCATCATTCTTTCACTAGAACGATCCTCTTGCTTCTTGCAAGGATACACATTATCAAAGAATATAGCATTTCTTGACTCAATTGTTGTTCCTTCAGCCACACCAGGCACAGCTGACCTATGGACTAGGAAACGATATGCACTACTATTAAGTGCATGGCCAATAAAAATGCAATCGACTGTTTTAGGGCCTATTGCAACTTGTTTCGGAGGAGGCACTTCTACCTTCGCTAAGCACCCCCACACTTTGAGGTATGAATACGAAGGTTTCTTGCCTTTCCACAACTCATAAGGAGTCACATCGCTATTTTTAGTGGAATTTTGTTCAGGATATGATTCGCTGTTAACACAGCCTCCCCCCACATGTTCTGGGATAAACCAGAATTAATCAACAG
Source organism: Salvia splendens (assembly GCF_004379255.2). NCBI lineage: Eukaryota > Viridiplantae > Streptophyta > Magnoliopsida > Lamiales > Lamiaceae > Salvia > Salvia splendens. The sequence continues at coordinate 33,238,911 of NC_056044.1, read as the reverse complement.
AGCATTCATCATCTCTTTAAGTGTTCGATTTTTTCGTTCAGCAACTCCATTTGTCTGGGGAGAATATGGAGCCGTTGTTTGGTGAATTATACCACTTGCATGACATAATTCTACAAACGGGGCTACATACTCACCATCTCTATCACTTCGAACACACTTAATTTGACAATTAAGTTGATTTTCGGCTTCATTTTTGAAGTCTTTAAATGCTTCAATTGCCTCATCTTTACTTTTTAATAAGTAAAGGTAACAATACCTTGTGCAATCATCTATAAATGTGATGAAGTACTTTTTACCACCTCTTGTTTGCACAAATTTCAAATCACATATGTCTGTATGGAACAATTCAAGAGGTTTTGTGCTTCGCTCTACCGAATGAAACGACAGTTCAGTCATTTTGGCTTCAACACACACTTCACATCTTTCTTGTAAATTAAACTTATCTACTTTTAGTAAATTAAGATTTACTAATCTTTTTATTGCATTTAGATTTACATGTCCTAATCTATTATGCCATAAACCAGAGCTCTCAAGCAAATAAGAGGATGTGTCATCTTCCTTATTGCTTATTCCTTTTCCACGGTGAATGACCGTAACATCCAACTCAAAAAGCACATTCACTAGGTGACCTTCACCTATGAACTTTTCATACTTGGTCAATATAACCTTTTCACACTCAAATTCTAGTGAAAATCCATGATTTACTAGAAGTGAGTCTGACACCAAATTATTTCGGATGTCTGGGACATGCAGCATATCCTTAAGGGTAAGAACTTTTCCAGATCCTAATTTTAGGAACACATTACCCACACCAATCACCTTAGAAGAGGCTTGGTTTCCCATAAGTACTTTTCTACCTCCAATAGATTTGTAGGTAGAAAAAGCGCTTCTCTCGGAGCATACATGACATGTGGCACCCGTATCAACAAACCATTCATTTGGACTATTACCATGGTCCACGTCAGAGACCATTGCGATTACCTCGTGATCTTTGTTGTTTATAACAACACGTTCAAATAATTTGCACAATATTGTCTCCATCAATAAGTACACAATTATATTGAACCATATGTGCATTGGTATATTCAACAGCCCATGCATCCCAATTACTACTACCAAGTCTAAATTGGTCTTGCTTGTCAAATGACAAACGATAAACATCATTCTCAAGAGAATAGATCTGAAGGAATTAACCACTCCACGGCGAATTGACATTGCGACCGTTCGTTGCTTTATTCCAGCTTTGAATTTCATGTTTCCTCCAGCTTCGGTCGACATGATTTCAACAAGAGTACAATATTTCGTCTTGCGATTGTTGGAAATATTGCAGCCTTTACATGGGCAACTCTTGCTATTACAAAGAACACAAAACTGGAAGGCGCTGGATGAGTCCGATTTTTTTGAAAAAATTGCTGGTGCCACGACATCCAAAGAGGCATGAGAGACATTGCAGAAAGTTTTCAAAGGCGTTGACCGAGTCAAACAAGTACGACTCCAAACCTTGCGAGGTGAATTGGAGGCCACGAAGATGAAAGAGACAGAAGGAGTTTGTGATTATATCACTCCTGTCCAAACGGTGTGTCACGACCACAACTTCCTAGTCAAAGAAAGCGCAGCTATTTCGCGACTAACAATACTAAACTGTCTCAACACATCATCATAATTACTGAAATTAAGGAAATACGGTCTAAAAGTCATCAAGATAGCAAGTTATTACATCAGAGTGAAATGTGGGACATTGTCTTTACTGAGACAAAGCTAGGTCTATGCAGCGGAAGAGTTCCAAGACAAGTATAACATGTATGGAGACATACTACACTAGCTACCCTTCTTTTATTTTATCTTCAGTCCCAACACCTCCTCTGCCTCGATCGATCAACCTGCACATTAAGGAAAACAATATGCAGGGCTGAGTACTTGATATACTCAGTGGCTTATGCCGAAAACTGTTTTTCTTTTAATTGTCTGCCAAGCTGAGTGAACGCGGGGTTTTTTCTGAAAACAAGTCCCGGTCACTAAAATCTGTTATTTCTTTCTGAAATAGACTGCAGTCTTTTAACTTTCTGATGATATACCATGTCAAGCTGTGTGAATCGGGAATGTGGCCACATTCCACGATCACTGGGTCGGCCAACCTGGCGCTAGCTCACGACCCCTAGACCGGCCAACCTTGCGCTAGCTCACGGTCCGTAAGTGTACACTAGTCCGAGTAGGATTTACTGACCTACTGGGACCCGAATTCGTTTTAACCATGAATGGCAATCACAAAATAAAACATGGCATGACAACTCATTCAAAAGTTCACACTTATTCTCATAGAGTTCTGTAAATAAAAAGGAAAGAAGCCCACACATAATGTAGGATAGAAAAGCCCACCTCGTTTGCTTAACCCTTTCAAACGGGTACTGTCTGACTTGAGATTTACTCGTCGAGCGACGACGTCCCTTTTCAAAAATAATGTACTTAAATTAGGCTTTGAGTAATCATTCAATCTTGCATGAATGCATGCCTAAGCGTGTGCTTATTATTTTAATTTCTGCCCTTCTAAAATTAGAAGTCTTAAATCTTTAATTAAAACGGTGATTTAATTTGTTCTGTAACCGGCTGACCCGTTCGGTATTAGAATTCTCGGATTATCTTAAGTATTTTAAGAAATACTTTCTGCGACTATTAAAGTCCGCTTTAAAAACCTCTCGCGAATTATTTCATCACGGCTTATAAATTCTCTTCTTCCGCGGCTTAGGAAATTTTATTCCATTAACTTCTTGGAATTGATTTAGGAGCATGGCTTCAACCAAGTAGATGGTACTATTAAATAACTTCTCGGGCTCAGCTAGGGATTGAATATTCTGGCCCAGAACATTTATTTCTTAAACATTTTCGGCCCAAATTATTTTATTTCCTCTGGCCCAGTTTAAATTAAAAGCCCAATGGAAGGAAAATGGGAAAAGCCCACATCTTCTAGGTATACTCCCCCCCCCCTCAGCCGTTTCTCTCCCTCATTTCCCCCAATTTCTCTTCATCAAAAACCCTAGCCCCCTCCCTTCTCTTTCTCCTCGCTCGACGGAATCTTACCGGCGTCTCCGAGGTCAGCCGCTACCTCGAGGAACGCGAATTCCTTCCGCCCAGCGCCGACGCTCCTTTTGGCGTCACCACCACCGCTCCGTGGTTAGCCGCCGCTCGCTGGCTGTTCGGCTGGGGCGCCACGGCTCGTCGCCGCCACCTCTGTTCCGTTTTGCATTCACCATCAGTTAGCACCACCGCCGCTGGTTCGCGGGCGGTCAGGCTGGGACGGCGCGGTCAGCTGCCGCTGCTGGTCTTCCACCGACGGCGAGGGATTCCCACCGTTTATTCCCATCCGCGAGTGCCGAGCAGCCCTTGCGGCATGGCGGATACAACTCACTCCTTTGTCGGATCAAGATGAGTTCTTTCCCTAACTCTCTATTGTAAATTAATGCATTTGAGGGTGAGCATTCTGGGATTGATTAGTTGTTTTAAACTTTTTGCCGATACTCTTGTGGGTGTGTTACTGATTTGAGTGTAAAGGCGGTAGCCTATTGTTTCTTGTTCCAAACCTTATCCCGGAAAAAGAAAGGCGGAAGGGATCCCCTAACTTAGTTGTTACTGTTGTGGTGTAAAAATTGCTAAGTGGAGGAGTTGTGCTTTAGCACGATAATGCAGTGTTGTTCTTCATGGATGATAAGGAATGACAAAGGGATTGTGTGGGGTTACCTGTGATGGGGGGAGAGGCTGCCTTTGCTGTAACATCCCATGATAATCAAGCTTTCTCCTCTAATCCTGCTATGTCGCTGGAAATTTCTTATGGTGTGTAGGAGAGTGTTCATAGATGGTATGAAGGGGATCTTATAGGAAAGAGTGTGTACTAGAACCCTGCAGCATCTCTAACTGCTCTTTGGCTCCATGTAGGTACCTGGTACTTAGTTGATAAATGGAAATGTCTGTTGGGATTTTGACAGAGATCGAATCTGATTTTCCTTGTCTCCTTGTTAGCTATATTTGGTGGTTTGTGGAGTATGTACTCTTGCATTCTTAAAAGAGCTGATTTCCCTTTTGTCTCCATATGCAACATATCTTCTTTTTCATGATCTTGAAGTACCTTATAATTAATGTTGCTTGGCGTTTAGCTTGGGACACAAGGACTATTGAAATCATGTTTCTTGTTTGATTTCTGCAGGGTGTACATGGGGGAGCTGAGGTGATTGGAGGAGAACATGGCTGCCCAGCTGCTGTCTCCGCGACGGGTTCATTGCCTCAGCCATCGTGCTCGCTGCCCGGAATCGACGGGTGCACGGGCCGCGGTGGGTGCGGTTTGGCTCAGGGAAAAGAAAAGATCCCCGACGTTTCTCTCCTTAGCATTCTTGTGTATTTTTCTTTATTTTCATCGTCAAAATTTGTAAAACTCGATTTAAATTGGAAATTCTAAATATCGTGTTTTGCTTACTCAAGAATATAAACGAATGCTCTTTCATTCATTTTCTTTAAATTTCTAGTCTGTAATTCGTACTTTCCGAGAAATTAGATCGCGGTTATTACATTCTACCTCCCTTAACAAAAATTTCGTCCCGAAATTTTGTCTCGGTTAGGCAAAAAGCTCTGGGTACTTCTCTTTCATCTGGTCCTTGAGCTCCCGCGTCGCTTCCTCGCGGTCGTGATGCTTCCAAAGGACTTTCACTGTCACAATATTTTTATTTCGCAGTTCTTTAACTTTTCTGTCCAGAATTGCTTCTGGCTTTTCTTCATAGCTCTAATCTGGTTCTAGCACCATCTCTTCTTGGTGCACTATGTGTTTGGGGTCAAACACGTACTTCCTCAACTGTGATACATGGAACACATTATGAACATTCCCGAAACTTGGCGGAAGCGCTAATCTGTACGCCACAGGGCCGACTGTTTCTAGGATCTCGTAAGGTCCGATAAAACGCGGTTTCAGCTTGCCCTTGACGCCAAATCTGGTTATCCCTTTTGATGGGGATACTTTCAGAAAGACCTTGTCTCCTGCTTTAAACTGTAAATCCGTTCTGCGAGCATCTGCATAGGATTTCTGTCTATCTTGAGCTTCCTTGATTCTCCCTCGGATTTGTCGGACAATTTCTATCATTTCCTCTACCGAGTCCGGTCCGAGAATCCTTCTCTCACCAACTTCATCCCAGTAAAGTGGTGATCTGCACTTTTTCCCATATAATGCCTCGTATGGAGCCATGTCAATAGTTGCCTGGTAACTGTTATTGTAGGCGAACTCTATAAGTGGAAGTACTGACTCCCAGCTCACTCCACGGTCGAGCACTACAGCTCTTAACATATCTTCCAATGTCTGGATCGTCCTTTCGGACTGTCCGTCCGTCTGTGGATGGAACGCTGTGCTGAAATTCAGCTGAGTGCCTAACTCTCGCTGTAGGCTTATCCAAAATCTAGAAGTAAATTTTGAATCTCGATCTGAGGTGATCGTTACTGGGACACCATGTAAACGTACGATCTCTCGCACGTAAATCTGTGCCAACTTGTCTGAACCGTATGTGATACGAATTGGTATGAAATGAGCACTTTTGGTGAGGCGATCGATTACAACCCAGATGGCCGTGTTTCCCCGTTGTGATTTTGGCAATCCTGTCACAAAATCCATTGCTATATGCTCCCATTTCCATTCTGGAATCTCGAGAGGCTGCAACTTTCCATAGGGTCGTTGATGCAAAGCTTTCACTTGCTGACAAGCCAGGCATTTTTCCACAAATGACGCTATGCTTCTCTTCATGCCATCCCACCAAAATTGCTTCTTCAAGTCCTGATACATCTTCGTACTTCCAGGATGGGCAGTATAGGGTGTCTCATGAGCTTCACTCATGATCTCATTTCTGAGTGTCTCCTTATTGGGTACGCATAATCCCCCTTTGAAAGTGAGAGCATTATCTGCCTCTTCGTGGTAGTATTCCCCTTTTCCCGTCCTTACTCTGAGACGGATCTTTTCTAGAGCGTCATCGTCTCTCTGGGCTTCCACAATTCTGGCTCTTAAATCTGGTTCTATGACCAAGGTGGATATTCTGCTGTCCACTGTCTCCGGGGCTCTTACTATTTCCAGCCGCATCTTGGCGAATTCCCGGATAAGCTCTTCCTCTTGTGTGAGGAAAACAGCTGCTTGAGGCGCTGTCTTTCTGCTCAAAGCATCTGCTACTACATTGGCTTTGCCTGGGTGGTAGTTTATACCACAGTCGTAGTCTTTGACTAGTTCCAGCCATCTGCGCTGTCTCATATTCAGATCCTTCTGTTCGAAAAAGTATTTGAGACTCTTATGATCTGTGAAGATCTCACACCGAACTCCGTAGAGGTGATGTCTCCAAATCTTCAGCGTATGGACCACTGCTGCTAATTCCAGATCGTGCGTCGGATAGTTCAACTCGTGCGGCCTCAATTGGCGTGACGCATATGCTATCACCTTACCCCTCTGCATCAGCACGCACCCGAGTCCGACCTTCGATGCATCTGTATACACCACATAGTTGACTCCCGCTTCTGGCACAGCTAGAACTGGCGCTGTGGTCAACTTCTCCTTTAGCAACTGGAAGTTTGCTTCACATTCTGGGGTCCAATTGACTTTAACTCCTTTCTTGAGCTGTTGAGTCATCGGCCTCGCTATTTTAGAAAACCCCTCAACGAACCTTCGGTAGCATCATGCCAGTCCTAGGAAACTCCGAATTTCATTAGGCGTCGCTGGTGACTGCCAACGTTGCACGGCTTCAACTTTAGCAGGGTCTACTCGGATCCCTTCTGCTGTCACTAAGTGTCCAAGAAAGTTCACTTTGTTAAGCCAGAACTCACACTTGCTAAACTTAGCATAGAACTTCTCGGCTCTTAACGTCTCTAACGTAGTTCTCAAGCGCTCCTCGTGTTTCTTCTTGTTCTTTGAGTACATGAGCACGTCGTCTTTAAAAGCTAGGACGACCTTGTCCAAATATGGGCGGAACATACGGTTCATTAGGTTCATGAACACGGCTGGGGCGTTTGTAAGCCCAAAAAGGCATTACAGTAAACTCGTAATGGTCATATCTGGTGCGAAGTGCCGTCTTAGGTATACCGTCTTGTCGAACTCCCAGCTAGTGATAACCCGATCTCAAGCCCATCTTCGAGAATACGCTGGCTCCTCGCAGCTGGTCGGAGAGGTCGTTGATTCTCGGTAGAGGTACTTGTTCTTGAGGGTTAACTTATTTAGCTCTCGATAGTCGATACACATTCGCAAAGTCCCATCCTTCTTCTTCATGAAGAGTACTGATGCGCCCAAAAACGATACACTGGGTCTGATGAAACCCAGGTCTACTTATTCTTGTAACTGGATCTTAAGTTCTTCTTATTTCTTGAGCGCCATTCTATATGGTGATTGAGATAATATGACTGATTCAAGTCATTCCTTTAGTAATTCATTTCGTCTGGGTGATGAAGCTATTTCTAATCTTAGATTTCATCGCCAGGTATTGAGTTCTCTAACGCTTGCATCGATCGTAAAGGTAGTCATTGAGCTGGCCTAACGACCTCGTAACCTCTCGCTTAGTTGAGGTAGTCTACTTTTATCGTTTTCAAGATGCTTTTGTGTTTACCGCGATTCTTTGTCATGATTTAGCATAGACGTTATTCTACTCGCGTTAAACCTTGAATACTGGATCTGTGCATGTGGAGGTATTGGCTTATTTCTCCCAACGCTACTGTCTCCATGCCCTTTTTGGTCCGACTGAGCGATTCATGGTGAAATAATCTAGCATGACTTTCCAAAGTGATCTAGATCTCGTGTCTAGATTAACACCAAAACTCTATCGACAGCTCCTTTCTGAGCCGTTTAATTGAGACGTGGCATATCGTAGAATAATTCGTCGCATGTTATTGCCAACGTTTGCCCTTGCTCTATATTATAGGGCTCTAAATCCTGTTCTCTTGTGATAACATCTTTTAAAAGGGAAAATTCGATTTCTCCCTTCATAGTAGGGACGGTGAGGGTAGCGGTACTATCACGCGTTCCTCTTCCCGAATGTCTCTCCAGCTTTAGCCTTTTTCCTGGCCACCTCTTAGACGAATCCCTTTTGCTGATGGGATTTGTTCCGTCAAACATAAACTACGAATACACTCGTACTTTCTCCATGGCTTTCATTACATGCCCATGATTGAGTCTTTGTTCTTGTGGCTTACTTATCTTACTCGGAGTAAGCATTTTGATCGTTCGAACTACCATATAGGTCTTTTACGTCTTCGGACATCATTTAATCCACAAATATTCCTTGATATTTCTCTACTCAAGGCTAGTTGCTTCTCTATACAACAAAATATTCGATCTTCCACCTGCTGGTCACAAGCGGTACGTAGATTCGAAGTATTTAACGCTTTGCTGTCGGTTATGCGACGCTTCTGGTTGGTGCATCATTTCCTGCACGTGTCTCCATGGGGACGTATTTATTATGCGTATCTGAAAGAAACTGAGACCATGCCTTTTTCTGCTAGCCTCGTATCAATAACTCGATGATTAATCTAATAGTCTTAACTTGGATTATTATTCACACAGGAGAGTATGACTGAAAATTTGAAGGGCTACTGAATACCCAACTGGACTAGAATAACAGCTCTTGTTCAACTTATATGAATTTTCGTCGATAATCGACCTTGAAGGTAAGTATTGAGTTCATTCAAAGAACTACGTAGCTCAACTGGTTCCAGGCAAACTCATAGAAGCTGAGGCTCACCCCTGGTGGGAGATAGAAATAATCATGAGATAGGTCATGAAAACTGGATGGAAATGAATTAACTGTAAATTCCCATAGTAAGCTGCAAAATAGGACAATATAGTTGTCCAATTAAACTGAAAGGATCTGAGCATCAAGGACAGTGGTTCAAACATGTCATCGCCTAAGATGATCAACCGTGAAAATTTATAAACGTAGGCGATTGCAATGAAGGAAACATTGATCATGCTTCAAAGGCATCTTGATATGGAATAACAAAATCACATCAATGATTTCATAGGTTCATTAAGGCAACGCACTGAAATGAACTATTCAGAAAAATCAGCTAGGGCAAGCTCGTTAGGGAAAGGTGCAATATGCTTGCCTTAACTTCGAGCTGCAGAAAAATTCCGAGACTAGGAATAATACATGTACTGGGATCGAGGTCGAAAAATTTCACCTTTGTAGGATTTCAAAATAGGGAGGTAAACAAAAGTTCCAGCACCACATGAAATTCCCTGAGGAAAATGTTTAACTGTCTTGATCACTCTGGGGATCACAACGTAAGCATCGTAAGAATGAAATTTCATTGCATAGGTCTAAGAAATCGAGATATAAATCTCCAATATTGTGGCTCAAAGGAGACAACAACAAATAACGATGCTTGAAACATAAAGGTATCCAAAATTTGGGAACTGAAACTGAGTCGCCGCTTTCCTGAAGAGAATGAAAGTGGCGTACTACTTGCAGAACGTGAGTCAATCAAAGGTCTTAATAGCCGACAGGACATCGTTGTCCCGGAGGTTCAAAGAATGTCTGAGGAATACGCTCATTCCGAAGATCATGGATATGAACAACTGTAGAATTTAGGGTTTACGACTGGAGCTTAAACAGTCAAAACTTTACTCTTTATGTACGATGAGTCAAAAGGACTGCAGTCCATAAGCTGGAAATGAGTCAAACCTCGCACAGAAAAAGGAACACTGGCATGGTACTTGCGAGTCAAAACTAGAGTCTGAATAGACGAGGGTATCGTCCTTGGAAGGACTCTTAGAAGGGATTTCATTGGGAATCCAAGTAAGTACTATTGATTATAATCATCGGTTCTAGTTATGTGACACTCCCTTGTTTTTCTTGTGGAGCTCGCACATGATAAACGCGTTCTGGGAAACCATACATTCCAAGATGGGGTTCCTCGTGCTGTTAAACTGATAACCGCAGCTGGAGGTCATACTTTCGTATCGTTCTTGATAACTTAGAACGCCGATTCTGGTAAAACATCACATTCTCCATCGTGCTTCGTAGCACGCTATAAGTATCGCTTCTGGATCACGTAGCCACTTGGGCTTGTTACGCCACATTAGATCACTTTACTAGATCGCGGGTACGATCTCTTTCCGTGTAGGGATGCATCTCCCGAACAAGCTGGAAAGTAAACTATTTTCGTTATAACTTGGTCTTTGTAAAGACATTGGGAACTTCTTGGTTCATCGTCTAGTATACATATATATATGTATACTATCTGTGTGCTTAAAAGAATGAACTTCCTTTAATTGCTGTCTATAAGTAGTACAATAGTACTTTTTGGCTCGTCTTTTCTTTCTCATAATTCCTTGGAATTTGAAGCTCGCCCAAACTGATGGGTTTTAGTTGGTCTCGTCGCCCTGGAAGGCGGTAACAAATTCTCGTTCTGCTAGTACTTGATTCTGCATGTCTCACCTAAGGTACTTTTCCAAAGCACTCTAGGTTCACATACATAGTCCCCATGACATCTATACATTCATGTCAAGCTCTTTAAACATAAATCACAGATACATTAAGCATATCTCATGCAAAGTATCAGCTAGCACGTTGCGTCTTGCAAACTTTTCAAATAAACATTTTCGTTCCCATTTAGGGCTATAATTTTTTTTTTTTTTTTTTTTTTTTTTTTTTTTTTCTGCAAACTTAGAAAATTTCATTTTCCTTCTCAAAATGGAAAAATATTTTCTTTCTTTAAAATTTTTCCTTTCTGGACGAGCGGGCGTCGACCCCTGTTCCTGCTGCAGTTGATCGTGTCGAGCTGAGGTGTTGGGATCTTGTACTGATCATTCTGTTCACTTTTCTAGCCTAGTGCTACTGTTCTGGACTGAGGCTTAGAAAGAAGGTTCTTGGGTCAGAGCGAAAGAAAAGTGCTCTGATACCACTCTGTCACGACCACAACTTCCTAGTCAAAGAAAGCGCAGCTATTTCGCGACTAACAATACTAAACTGTCTCAACACATCATCATAATTACTGAAATTAAGGAAATACTGTCTAAAAGTCATCAAGATAGCAAGTTATTACATCAGAGTGAAATGTGGGACATTGTCTTTACTGAGACAAAGCTAGGTCTATGCAGCGGAAGAGTTCCAAGACAAGTATAACATGTATGGAGACATACTACACTAGCTACCCTTCTTTTATTTTATCTTCAGTCCCAACACCTCCTCTGCCTCGATCGATCAACCTGCACATTAAGGAAAACAATATGCAGGGCTGAGTACTTGATATACTCAGTGGCTTATGCCGAAAACTGTTTTTCTTTTAATTGTCTGCCAAGCTGAGTGAACGAGGGGTTTTTTCTGAAAACAAGTCTCGGTCACTAAAATCTGTTATTTCTTTCTGAAATAGACTGCAGTCTTTTAACTTTCTGATGATATACCATGTCAAGCTGTGTGAATCGGGAATGTGGCCACATTCCACGATCACTGGGTCGGCCAACCTGGCGCTAGCTCACGACCCCTAGACCGGCCAACCTTGCGCTAGCTCACGGTCCGTAAGTGTACACTAGTCCGAGTAGGATTTACTGACCTACTGGGACCCGAATTCGTTTTAACCATGAATGGCAATCACAAAATAAAACATGGCATGACAACTCATTCAAAAGTTCACACTTATTCTCATAGAGTTCTGTAAATAAAAAGGAAAGAAGCCCACACATAATGTAGGATAGAAAAGCCCACCTCGTTTGCTTAACCCTTTCAAACGGGTACTGTCTGACTTGAGATTTACTCGTCGAGCGACGACGTCCCTTTTCAAAAATAATGTACTTAAATTAGGCTTTGAGTAATCATTCAATCTTGCATGAATGCATGCCTAAGCGTGTGCTTATTATTTTAATTTCTGCCCTTCTAAAATTAGAAGTCTTAAATCTTTAATTAAAACGGTAATTAATTTGTTCTGTAACCGGCTGACCCGTTCGGTATTAGAATTCTCGGATTATCTTAAGTATTTTAAGAAATACTTTCTGCGACTATTAAAGTCCGCTTTAAAATCTCTCGCGAATTATTTCATCACGGCTTATAAATTCTCTTCTTCCGCGGCTTAGGAAATTTTATTCCATTAACTTCTTGGAATTGATTTAGGAGCATGGCTTTCAACCAAGTAGATGGTACTATTAAATAACTTCTCGGGCTCAGCTAGGGATTGAATATTCTGGCCCAGAACATTTATTTCTTAAACATTTCGGCCCAAATTATTTTATTTCCTCTGGCCCAGTTTAAATTAAAAGCCCAATGGAAGGAAAATGGGAAAAGCCCACATCTTCTAGGTATACTCCCCCCCCCTCAGCCGTTTCTCTCCCTCATTTCCCCCAATTTCTCTTCATCAAAAACCCTAGCCCCCTCCCTTCTCTTTCTCCTCGCTCGACGGAATCTTACCGGCGTCTCCGAGGTCAGCCGCTACCTCGAGGAACGCGAATTCCTTCTGCCCAGCGCCGACGCTCCTTTTGGCGTCACCACCACCGCTCCGTGGTTAGCCGCCGCTCGCTGGCTGTTCGGCTGGGGCGCCGCGGCTCGTCGCCGCCACCTCTGTTCCGTTTTGCATTCACCATCAGTTAGCACCACCGCCGCTGGTTCGCGGGCGGTCAGGCTGGGACGGCGCGGTCAGCTGCCGCTGCTGGTCTTCCACCGACGGCGAGGGATTCCCACCGTTTATTCCCATCCGCGAGTGCCGAGCAGCCCTTGCGGCATGGCGGATACAACTCACTCCTTTGTCGGATCAAGATGAGTTCTTTCCCTAACTCTCTATTGTAAATTAATGCATTTGAGGGTGAGCATTCTGGGATTGATTAGTTGTTTTAAACTTTTTGCCGATACTCTTGTGGGTGTGTTACTGATTTGAGTGTAAAGGCGGTAGCCTATTGTTTCTTGTTCCAAACCTTATCCCGGAAAAAGAAAGGCGGAAGGGATCCCCTAACTTAGTTGTTACTGTTGTGGTGTAAAAATTGCTAAGTGGAGGAGTTGTGCTTTAGCACGATAATGCAGTGTTGTTCTTCATGGATGATAAGGAATGACAAAGGGATTGTGTGGGGTTACCTGTGATGGGGGGAGAGGCTGCCTTTGCTGTAACATCCCATGATAATCAAGCTTTCTCCTCTAATCCTGCTATGTCGCTGGAAATTTCTTATGGTGTGTAGGAGAGTGTTCATAGATGGTATGAAGGGGATCTTATAGGAAAGAGTGTGTACTAGAACCCTGCAGCATCTCTAACTGCTCTTTGCTCCATGTAGGTACCTGGTTACTTAGTTGATAAATGGAAATGTCTGTTGGGATTTTGACAGAGATCGAATCTGATTTTCCTTGTCTCCTTGTTAGCTATATTTGGGGGTTTGTGGAGTATGTACTCTTGCATTCTTAAAAGAGCTGATTTCCCTTTTGTCTCCATATGCAACATATCTTCTTTTTCATGATCTTGAAGTACCTTATAATTAATGTGCTTGGCGTTTAGCTTGGGACACAAGGACTATTGAAATCATGTTTCTTGTTGATTTCTGCAGGGTGTACATGGGGGAGCTGAGGTGATTGGAGGAGAACATGGCTGCCCAGCTGCTGTCTCCGCGACGGGTTCATTGCCTCAGCCATCGTGCTCGCTGCCCCGGAATCGACGGGTGCACGGGCCGCGGTGGGTGCGGTTTGGCTCAGGGAAAAGAAAAGATCCCCGACGTTTCTCTCCTTAGCATTCTTGTGTATTTTTCTTTATTTTCATCGTCAAAATTTGTAAACTCGATTTAAATTGGAAATTCTAAATATCGTGTTTTGCTTACTCAAGAATATAAACGAATGCTCTTTCATTCATTTTCTTTAAATTTCTAGTCTGTAATTCGTACTTTCCGAGAAATTAGATCGCGGTTATTACATTCTACCTCCCTTAACAAAAATTTCGTCCCGAAATTTTGTCTCGGTAGGCAAAAGCTCTGGGTACTTCTCTTTCATCTGGTCCTTGAGCTCCCGCGTCGCTTCCTCTCGCGGTCGTGATGCTTCCAAAGGACTTTCACTGTCACAATATTTTTATTTCGCAGTTCTTTCACTTTTCTGTCCAGAATTGCTTCCGGCTTTTCTTCATAGCTCAAATCTGGTTCTAGCACCATCTCTTCTTGGTGCACTATGTGTTTGGGGTCAAACACGTACTTCCTCAACTGTGATACATGGAACACATTATGAACATTCCCGAAACTTGGCGGAAGCGCTAATCTGTACGCCACAGGGCCGACTGTTTCTAGGATCTCGTAAGGTCCGATAAAACGCGGTTCAGCTTGCCCTTGACGCCAAATCTGGTTATCCCTTTTGATGGGGATACTTTCAGAAAGACCTTGTCTCCTGCTTTAAACTGTAAATCCGTTCTGCGAGCATCTGCATAGGATTTCTGTCTATCTTGAGCTTCCTTGATTCTCCCTCGGATTTGTCGGACAATTTCTATCATTTCCTCTACCGAGTCCGGTCCGAGAATCCTTCTCTCACCAACTTCATCCCAGTAAAGTGGTGATCTGCACTTTTTCCCATATAATGCCTCGTATGGAGCCATGTCAATAGTTGCCTGGTAACTGTTATTGTAGGCGAACTCTATAAGTGGAAGTACTGACTCCCAGCTCACTCCACGGTCGAGCACTACAGCTCTTAACATATCTTCCAATGTCTGGATCGTCCTTTCGGACTGTCCGTCCGTCTGTGGATGGAACGCTGTGCTGAAATTCAGCTGAGTGCCTAACTCTCGCTGTAGGCTTATCCAAAATCTAGAAGTAAATTTTGAATCTCGATCTGAGGTGATCGTTACTGGGACACCATGTAAACGTACGATCTCTCGCACGTAAATCTGTGCCAACTGGTCTGAACCGTATGTGATACGAATTGGTATGAAATGAGCACTTTTGGTGAGGCGATCGATTACAACCCAGATGGCCGTGTTTCCCCGTTGTGATTTTGGCAATCCTGTCACAAAATCCATTGCTATATGCTCCCATTTCCATTCTGGAATCTCGAGAGGCTGCAACTTTCCATAGGGTCGTTGATGCAAAGCTTTCACTTGCTGACAAGCCAGGCATTTTTCCACAAATGACGCTATGCTTCTCTTCATGCCATCCCACCAAAATTGCTTCTTCAAGTCCTGATACATCTTCGTACTTCCAGGATGGGCAGTATAGGGTGTCTCATGAGCTTCACTCATGATCTCATTTCTGAGTGTCTCCTTATTGGGTACGCATAATCTCCCTTTGAAAGTGAGAGCATTATCCGCCTCTTCGTGGTAGTATTC